>NC_059498.1:2867883-4067883 GCF_018139145.2 Gymnogyps californianus | reverse complement strand
GTTTAGATTTAAGCTGCCCAAATTCCAAAACTGCAGACTTCAGTAAGCACTCGCATGCATCAGATGCAAGAACACAGGTGGTAGCATGTGACATCGGAGAAGGGTAAATCCCCCACATATGCCAGAGTCAGCTCTAGTATATCCATAACTAAATGGGTAATAATTAATACAACAAGATTTACTCTGCATATAGTATTACTCTTTAACTGAAGAAAACCAACCCAAACCATACTCATGTAAAACACAGTATTGTAAAGACAGACTCATCACTTGGAAGATTTCTACAGTTGCTTAGTCTCCTGGTAATGATGAATAGCTAAATAATCTTATGTCATATGATCTTTCTTTAAAGATGGTTTTATCCAAACTTGGAGAGATTTTTCATTTGCCTCCATTTATGAAGAACGTTAATTTGCATCTATGATTTTCAGTGTTTATGCTAGAGTGAAAAAGCCTTGACTACACAAAAAAGCATAGCACATGCAAAGCAGTAAATGCAGCCCATAGTAGTGCTTTATCTGCTCTCCTGACTGCAAAACAGTTTGTCTATGAGGACAAATGCAATGCAAGAGTTTGAAGTTAATCACAAAAGCTTTCTTTAATGCAAGATTTTAATTGTAACCAAGATACATAAGAGAATACGCAATATACAGTTACATCAGGTACGTAAAAATCATATAATGGATTTGGTTTACATGAATGCTGAAATTTCTCACAAAAAATATCTAATTGAGGCAAATATTTCACATACGGTGCCTTCATATCTATCTGACTTAAACTGTATTTCTGATTAGAAACAGCTTGGTAAAGAGATTAAACAACCATATTCAGGCACTTACTAAATAACAGTCATTAACTCACTTTAAAAATTTGCGCATGTATCCACCAACTTCAATGCTAATCTCCGTTCCCAAATATCAAAACTACAGCAACACAACATGGAAAACTAACTCAGTGCAAGGCCTATGAATGCGTTCAGTAGACTTAGACAAAGTCTTTACTGACTAGATTTGTTAGGTAGTCTTATGGACGTTTACAAGAGACCGAAGCAGCAAAAAAAAATCCACAAAGAAATAAGAGTCCAATGCAAAGCTTATCTACTTTATGAGGACCCCTGCAGTTATAGCTATGCGGGGGCGGAAGATATCTCCCCTAGCAGAGAGACAATGTATGCTGAACCCTGAAGAGCAGCTAAATCATCTACCCAAATAACTTAAGAACAACAAAAGCCCTCTTTGAAAACCTGTTGGTGTCTGTGCATGAATTTTGTCCGCAGTGGTATTCTCAGGGTCTGAGCAAGTCTGCAATAAGAACCTAGATCTGAAAAAACTCACAAATTCACAATTCCCTCTAAATTTCCTTTGCTCTGTGTGCATGCAAGCATGCATGCATGCAAATGACATCGAGTTTTCTTAATTTTCATTTTGGACGTTTTACAGAGCTTTTCTCTGTTCCTGTTTTCCTCTATTTATACTATTGACCATTCTTTTTATTCAGAATAAACTCTGAGAAATTAATTTTTTCATATTTTAAGTTTCTAATTTTTCAAGATCCTTTTGAATCTAATCCTTTCTTCCTATCCCTGCAACTCCTTGAAAGCTGATGTCATCCACAGGTTTTACTAGCACACTCTCAACTCTATCATCCAGGTTACTAAGCAACTTGCTAACCCGTTTTGCATCCACTTCACAGCAGTTCTAATTATGCTATGTCTAACTTTTCAGACAAAAATATCATAGGCCACCATATCAAAAGTGTAACTAAAAGCAAGATAGGGAATTTTTCACCTAGTTACAAAGTTTTTCTCATCCTCTTACAGCAGGTAGCAGCAATTGGTTCAAGACTAGTTAGTAGTGTCAAAGGATGAAGAACTGAGATCTTTCAGCTCCCATTCAACAAAGTCAAAATCAAATCAACAGACCACTGTATTATTCACTCTTTTAAAATAATTCCTCAGTTTCAGCCTTGCATGTACTAACCAAGTTGAGGCTTACATAATACAAAAAAAGCCAACTTTTTTTAGTGCCTAGAAGATGGTCTAGCAGGCATCACAGCCCATATTCCCCTGACTTACTCCCCTCACACTTTCTTTCAAATGCTAGCAACTAAAACCTCAGCATAGACCCCTCATGACTGAAAATACTTCTCAAGTTCGCAAAAATAAATACTTGCATCTCCTTCTCTTTGGAAATGTACACTAATTTAGAACTACACCATTTGGCTTGTGATCACAACTTGTAACTGGCAAGAACTCCCACTGTTATTACTTTTTGGGATAACTACTACCCACATAGTGCCAGATGGTATATTCCACCTCTGCTGAGGAGGTGTAGGAGCACTGCCTGCTGTCAGCATTGCATTTTCTTTATTTTTTTTTTAAATCAAGACATAGATAATATTACCAGTCTAAAGAGAAAGCGGGTGGGCATATGTAGCTCCATTACAGCTTAAGCCTTCAAAGAACAATATTCCTTTCTTTAATGGTGCCTGTTATACTAAATCCCCTCTCCTGAAGACAAAAAAGCAAGGGATGCCTTGACACATGCCCAAGTATTAACCAAAGGCTGGTGCCAATGGAAAGCTGCTCACAAAGGTTTCAGGCAAACACTAATGTTCTAACTGTGAAGCTCTCTCATACTAATAACTGTGTGAAACAGCAGAAAATTGAGTTGGGGTCCTCTAATCAAATCTTATATTGAAAATTAAATAGGAAAGAATTATTTAAATAAGACGAAAAAATCCCCATTAAATTAGCAAATCGGAGATTTCTCCCTTCATAAAATATAAAATAGCCATTAAACTAAGATTATTTAGAAATGCAAAAGCTGCTAGAAAAGATAATAAGCATTAGACCCCAACTTAAGCAACTACAGAAAGTAACAGATTAAGCAACACACAGCTATATGCACAGAATAACTGCCTGAACCCATATCATTTTGCAAATATCCTTACAACTAAAGTCACAGGAAGAACAATGTGGCCTGCAAGCTTGGGACAAGCCAGCAAAATCCACAAACACTTATTTGGATCATTCAAATCACTATATCCACTTATATTTGCACCCCTCCACAGGCTCGGTTTAACAACTGTCATAAAAGTTTGACACACACACTTCCTTTTGGCTCTCTTCTCGAAGCATCGCATATTTCTAAAATCTATCCTTACGATATTTTACTTGGTTTTCCCTCTCTCAGAACCCTCCCATATTCTATTCCGTAAAATCTCTGAAGGATAGAAAGTTGTTTATCTGTTTGTCCACTAATCTCCCGTTTGCCGAAGACTTTCTTCTGCAGCACTTACAAGAAGCAGCCTGCCTAAGCCTATCCCAATTATCTACTCAAGAACTGACCCCTTATGTCCACAGACATGCACTAACCACTGAGAAGAGAGCCAAGACATGAAACTAAAAATCTACATACTATTAAGGGAGCCTAGAGAAAGAGCAGTGGACACAGGGGGCTTAGGCCTGAAAGGACATAACTATTTTGACCGACTTCTTTTCAGTTACAAGCACCATGCTGCCATCCCCCTAGGGACTCCGTAAGTCCTGATGAACTACAGAACGCGTAGGCTTTCCGGTTGACATCTCTCAGCATTAAAAATATGTACCTCTTTTCTACAAAAGCGCTGTGTACCTTTATCTCCTACTTACTAGGCCTCTTCAAATCATTATCTGGAAGATTAAGAGCACCCTACTATCAAAAATAGTTTCTCAACACAGAACAATCTCACAGGACAGAACAGGAGATAAGGCAAAAGGGAAAATCAGCCGTTATTAAAGAGGTAAGTAAAAGGACGGACAACAGGAAATATGCACGCTTCATTGTTCACCGCACTCTGGTTGCATATTGTTCCTTTACTTTCTAATAATATTTCTTCATTAAAAATACTAACTTTATGGGATCACTACCCAAGAAGAGAAGATGGCAGAAGCTCATTTTTATTGATGGAAAAAGGCATCACCAGAATCTGCTGTGCCAGACTGGTGGGACAAAACAGGACTGTTAACTCCACCTGATCAGCACCACCAGTAAATAATTTCAGGGCAGGAACACCAGGAGGAAGGCAGTAAATTGGGATTATTCTTTTTACCTTACACCCAGACATCTGGTTCAGCACAGCTGAGAAACCGGCAGCTTTCAGCAGGGGGATGAAGATAGCAGGAATCAACAGCTGGGTGACAGCACAGACAGGTAAAACTTCTTCAAAGAGCAATAAAAGATAAGCCTCCCCCCCCCAAAAAAAACCAATAAAGCCAATAAACCAGTTTCCATTTAACAACTGCAGAAAGAATCTAAATCCTCTAACATTTATACCTCTAGATACATGACCGGGAAGCTACTCAGTACACATTTGTTTCTCCTTACAGTCTTCTCCCAGTTTTCCTTGTATTTTCTCTCAACTTCATTGGAAATAATAATATTTCACAAACTCAGACAGAAGCAGCCCACTGAAAATGCTAAGCATGACATAAGAGCCCATAAATACAGCTTACCAATATTTAAGCCAACCGTTAAAACACTGACCACAGGATCTAGCTCAATCAGCTTAATACTCTCCAATTCAAGGATGGAAAATTCACCTGCAAGGAACTTCAGATTACCATCAAGGTGACTGGCAGTGAACAGAAGAGACCATAATTGTTTCCAGGTTAAGGATATTAAGACACTTTCAAGAGTATCGGTTAATGCTTTTCAGCAATTGGCATCAATGCACAACTGCTTTCTGGAACCACAAACTCTATAAATATTCATACTCCCATTCTGAACAGATATTTTACATTGTCTTTAATTTTGATACTTTTCATATGCACTGATGGTTTCTCCTCTTCAAATGCATTCATCAAGTTTCTCATCCAAACTAAGAAGGAAACCCAAATTTTTAAGACAGCCAGCTGATAAGAACACATAAAAAAAGGGGGGGGGAACCATTCACACACGTATACAAGCCTCACTCATTAAAGCAGCTAAAAAATACAAACTGCAGCAGTGATGTTTCCTACTGACTGCTTTATAAAAGCATTGTACTTAAGTAATCTGAATACAGAAAAATAGCAGCAATCTGCCAAAATATTATTCTACCTGCTCTGGAAATCATACAGGCATGAAGGGAAAAATGAAATAAACACCCAAAATATCTAAAAGTAAGCAAGCAAATAGGAAGATCCCCTATCATAAAATACAAATTAACCATCTCTTTTCTTACCCTCACTAATTAATAACAAATTCCCAGTGTGATTTGTAATGCCAATAAGAATTCACCTATCCAAAATACTTTTTTCATTAATGAGATCATTACAAATCTCAAATTTGAGATCACTACAATTCAACCATAATTAGCAATTAAAGCTGATGTAAGTAAAAATTAGACAATAGAATATTCACCATTAAAGTGAGGGACTCAGAGAAAAACCACACATTTACCCTATTCACTGTTATTTGGGAATTTTACCTCAACTGCTCTGTCAATCTATTCCATATTTTAATCTTAAAAATATCCCCTACAGATTAGGGTAAAAGATGCTGTTCAACCACTCAGCTGAATTTCATTAGTGATGTATTTATACAAGCTTCAGGTTTTAAGTATTACACAATGGAAATCTGCAAAGTATCATTGATCTCTGAAAACCAAGTCATCTATTTCAATGGCAAAAAACCAGAAGATATGGAAAACAGGATGTAAAGACAAGTAACTCATCATGACGACCAAACCTCTGCTGTCTTACATGCAACCTACTCTAAAGGAAACGGCCACAAACTTCCAGATGAAAAAACTTAAGGAAAGAGAAGCAAGAAAGCTTGTCTCCATCTTTCCAAGCTTTGAAAAGGCTTGGATAATGGAACAGATACATTTGCTATTTGCATATACTTACGGCTCAGCACAGGAACAAACACAGCTTTGAGCTTTCTCTGCTTTGATCAGCATAATAAGGTCAGAAACGCTAATCAGATGACTTTCAAATAACTTATGTGAAATGGGGCAACATGAATGGAACTGCTTGTGGTGCAAGAAAGGATAATTCATACATACCAAGGTCTCCACTTTGGACATATACCACTTACTTTCTTCTTTCTCATTAAGTACAAACGAACAACTAATGAGCAACAAGTTGCTCCAAGACTTCGAAATTATGAGTGTGAAAGATCTCTAACAACAAATCCCTACCCAGCCAAACAGAAAAATTAACAGCAACTCCAGCCTTCATACCACAGAGCTATCAGTCTGCTCTGGAAGATATTCCTTCAGTCACCAATATGTTCTTTTCATAAAGGACAAATAAATAACAAATACTGGTAATAGCTGAAATGTCAACACGCATGATTCATCACTCTCTTCATTAGTTATGCCAGTTCAAAAGAGAACACCACTCTAAGAGATTACTTCCCTACCCATTAGCTCACACAACATCATTCCTCATCAGCATGAGGGCCCCAGCTCAAAAAGGCGGCAGCATGTGGAGACTTGCCTGCATAGGAATAGTAACATGAACTCACCAGGATTCTTCGTGTTCCTGAAGTATCTACGGGTGCCTTTGCCAAATTGGCTTTTAAGGATTACTACCTAAGGTTACTTCTTCGGTAAGGCTAAATAATTCTCATCTTTACGAAGCAACAGGATTGGTGGGAGGGAAAGAAAAAAGAAAAAGCCACTCTGAAATTTTAAATTCCAAAAAAGCAACATTTTTAGCAAACAGGCCCTCCACTTCGAGCAAGAAAAAGCTTTACCAAAAAATTATAAAAATGACTGAGGAAGCAAAACTTTGGTCTAAGTTTTGCTTTATGCAGAATACATACAAAACCAACTATTACATGTATTTTATAAACACCATGAATAAGTAATGATTCCTTTGAAATCAAAATGCAATGTGGCACAAAACCAAACTTGAGTCAAATAAGCACACTATACTTTTTATGTTGTATCATTACTAATTAATGTTCTCTTAAAGAGCATTTTTCAAGATGGAGTTTCTCACACCACAGTATAAATTCACTTAGTTGACACATTTTGGAAAGATAGGTAATAAATGCTATCCAGGAAGAAAACCAGACTATTCAGGGAACTCTACAGATTATTCAAGGATTTCTCTTCCCGAAGATGTGAAACGCCATAGTCCCATTACCACAGCACCCAAAACATACAGCATTTTTATTCAAAATCCAGTAACTTCTGCTCTCCCATGAGAATGCCACAGTCAATTCCACACTAGGACAACAACCTAAATTCCTCCCCAATTTGTCCATTATCCTCGTCATGAAACTAGATCCTCTTATCACAGGCCGCTTAAGGAGAACCTCAATGAACTCTATCAGACGGGGCAGCTCCACAAGGGACAATTTCAAGACTGGGCTCTAAATTCCCACTTTCTCCCTTCTTAAGTACACAAAACAAGCCACTACCTTCTCTAATTAATGTAGGGTTTGTATTTAAAGTAATTACTTTTAACATGAACGTAAAACAAACAACTGCATTTTAGCCCCATAAAATAATGGGACTGGAATAATTCTAAGTAACATAACTAGAATTTGTTTTTTAAAGCTCATAAAATCCAGCTGGCAAATAGACCAGAGATGAACGATCTAGTTCACTCCACCACGGCAAATATTTGCAGATGCAGTGAGTTTTAAACACTAATTTATCTCCAGTGAATGCAACAGGCATACTCTCTACCTTAAAGTTAAAATGAACACGGTATTCCAAGACGAAGACTTCAAATTATAAGAGTCAGAAACAACCAGCGGGCTCAGTTCTGCTCTCACTAAAGACCGTGGTAACCTCCCACGGACCTTACTGGTAACGTCACTAGGTCCCGTATGACCACGCAGCTTTTGCACGTTCTACGGATGCTGAAAAATGTTCCTAGAGGTTGGCACATATTTATTATATTGGAAGCAAAGTGCAAGACAAGCTGAAATTACTGATCAAGCTGACCACAAGGATTATAATCAGTGACATAAGTAAGGCTGTGAGAATTCTTTGTGTCGAACTAAGCATAAACAAAACACACACTCAGGGAAAGGCACTCACTGTACATCGAAAGGTACCATTTTAAGACTTCATGCAAGTACTCCAGGCATGAGTTCACAATTGGCATCAACCATTCAAAGAGCTCATGGCTGCCATGAAGGACAGATCCAGCCACTCTATTTCACACTCCTGCACCCTCCTCCTGTCACCCTCATCTTGAACACGTCAAGTTCAGTTTATTGATCCAGCTAGAAATGAACTCTGCAAAAATAAATAGTTTTCATTCACCCAGCAGCTGCTCAAGCATTTAATTTGGTACAAGAGAGCTGGCTACAACGCCACGCCACTGTGGGTGGGAGAATACGGACAAGAGGTCACTGATTTTGCACCAATTCTTAAAATCAGCTTAATCTCATCAAGAAGCTACCCTTAGAGCCATTTGCTTGTCTAGATGTCAAAGGAAATCATCTTGCCATATCATTCTGCTCTAAAGAAAATTCATACTCAAAAGTTTAAAGAAAAAGAATCAATGTGTATACTCACAGCTTTATACACCAAAAGACATGAAATCGGGATTTTTTTTCTTTTATTTTTAAAGCAAAAGATTTTTTTTAGTATTTCATGACGTGGAATTACAGGTGTTACTAGCCTCTCAGTTGATCACAAGTTTAACCACCTCTAGAAAAGGTAAACTTAGATAAAACAGAAGGAGGAACATAATCCTTTTCTTTTTTTTTTTTTAAATGAGAAAAACCATGCACAAAGTTGGGAGGGTTGCAGGTTACTTTTTTCTTTTTTAATGTAGCAAAGGGTTGTTATAGAGTTTTCTGGCTGCCTTCTTATTGTTTTCCTTGTGCTACCTCATAAAAAAGAAATACTACTACCAATTTTAACAAGCATCCTGAACCTAAAGAAAATGTAAGATTCTATATGAATGAAACTTAAATGTGTCATAGGCAAACCAAAGAAGGCCTTGCAGATCAAGTGTTCTTCTAGAAATATATATAAACCAAAACCTGCAGAACTCAGTGTACAGAGTGCATAATACTGTACGTGATGCACATTTGGCCCTTATACAGTTTGCATTTATGAGCATTAATATTAATAAATGAGAATTTACAAGCAGAAAGTTAGGCATGCTTGTCTGTAATGTTGCATAAAAAAAATTAATCTTTTAAAAATTCACTGCACATAGCAGGTATGCTCATGGATTTCCCAACATCAACATATATATCACTTGTATTCTAAAGGTTTAATTGAAAGTAAATCTAGTGTATGTAACCTGAAACGTTAAAAGGTAATTGTTAGGTACCTTAGAAGACATGTTTTTGTTCAGAATATATTTCAATTTAAAAAAACACAAGCTCACATAGCATCATGGGAAAACCAACGGAAAAGACAGAAAGATGAGAACAAGACAGGAATTGCTACAACGCAATCAATATTGATAAGTTTATTTTATAAAATTATATTAGTCATCCAGTTACACTGAATAGGTAACCAGTAATTCACATTGTAATTACAAGTCTAAATCTGCATGCAAGTATGCTTCAACATTCTATGACCACAGTCTACATCCAAACAGGGTACGGCCCTACCACTCCTCTCCACTCACATGAAACTGGTAGTAAGTTTGGAGTACACACAGTGTTTTGCATTTATGATGCACTTAGCAAGAGTAACTACAAAAAAGAAGCACAACTCTTTAAGTAGTTTATTTTTTTAGAAGCTCCAGAGTCATAATGGCCACAGACCTCAACCGGTTTAAGATAGTCTTTGCCTAAGCACTACTGCTTTTTTTTCCCCCTCGCCCGACAGTTTGTTCACAGAGCCAAAAAATGGGATTTTGATTATGGCAAGTTGCAATATATTGTACTTTCATAATTCGACTGCACGTCCATCATACATTTTCTAGATAAACGTACCTCTACACAAAGTATCCATGATCTAAGGTGTCTCTCACCACTCCAGTAAGAAAGCCTCATGTGACTAGCTAGCAAATTCTCTTCAAGATGTTCTCGCCAAAAGGCACTTAATTCACTAGCTTCTTTCTTTTTTCTTTTAATTCACACATTGGGAATGGATGTTTTCAGTTGCGGGTTTGGTATTTAAGTTTTGAGGATTAAATAAGAAAAACAGACAACACCCAACCTTTAGCATTTTGAAGAAATCATTCCAAGCTCCAACCTGAGAAATGCTGCAAGCAGGGTTTCATTGCCATGTTGTTGTTCTCTATGGCACGTTCGCTGTATTTCTTCTTGTTCTTCTCCCAATTCAACACTAATTTGCCCTCATTCAGTACACTGTAGCTATGCTACACTCCCCAGCAGCACCAATTAACCTTCATAATTTAATTGCTCCACACATTTCATTCTCCTTATGCTATTTTCACCTGCATAAAAGCCTAAAATCCACATCAATGCATCATTCTCTAAACCAGCTTACTAACATATGCTCCTGAAGTTCCCAACACAAATGGGGGTGAGAATCTGTCTTTTCCTTGCAAAACATACATCTGAGAGAAGCTGTCTGCCTCATCATCTCTCATTTCTTTTTTACATTTTAGCCCCCAACAATCAACCCACGCCTGTAACAGAAAGATACTGTGTGTCATTAGACTCCACACTCCTTACTCACCCTATGGGAGGAATAAGAGGGAGGATGTTTAACCCTTGTTTTTCTCCAGCACTACAGAAGCAGCAGGCAGGGAGCGGAGGGCGGTGTGTGTCTCACGTGCATGCTACCTGCAGCACGGCCCCTGTAAATAAGGGGCCATTCTGCAAGAAAAATGCCTTCTTATACCCCCCCGTAGCGTTTAAAGGGATGGATCTGAATTCTGCAGCACGTGATTTGCGCACGAAATACTGATCACTTACCTTTTAAGACTGCGTGCCGCTCTCTTAAAAATAGGTGATTTCTAATTGAAAAGATGGAATTTCTGAAACTCTACCTGCACGCTGCTCGTGCCGACCCCACCTTTCCAGCCGCTTGTGCTCACCAACGCCACCCGCCGCTGCCCCAACTTTTATTAACGAAGAACAACCCCACCGTGAGCCGGTCAGCCCCAGCCCGCCCACGGGGTGCGGGCTGAGGGGCGCCCCCCCGCTGTCACGGGGGCTGTACCTGCCCCCCCACCCCCCCGCCGCGGTGCGGGGCTCTGCCCGGCCCCCACCCGTGTGCGGCACCGCGCGGGGGGAGGGGCGTGGCGGGGGGGGGGGTCTCGCCGCGATTTCCACCCAGACACCGCTACCCGCCGCCCCCGTCCCCTCCCCGCCACACGCCGACATGTCGCCGGGCGTCGCCCCCTCACGCCCCCCCCCCAATCTGTCGCCGCGGGGGGGTGGTGGGGGCGCGCACACACACACACACATACACACGCACGCACACACACACGGCGCCCCGCGGCCGCTGGCCCTTACCTGGCGCGACGGCGTCGCGGGGCTCCCCGGCGGCCCGCGCCCCCCTCACAGACGCACCGCCCGCGGCCGCGGCTGACGAGCGCGGGGTGCCTCCCTCTCACCACATCGCCGCCGCCGCCGCCGGGGTGAGCGCGCGCCCGGAGGGGAGGGGACGGGGAAGGGTGGGGGGCGGCCGGTCTCGCCCCTCCTCGGCGGCGCCGGCTCCGCTGCTCCCTCGCGGCCCAACTGCCACAGCGGCCCCCTCCCTCCCCGCCCTCCCTGCCGCCCGCCCGCCGCGGCCTCCCCCGGGGAGCGGCGGCCCCCGCGCCTCTGCCCCCCGCTCGCTCGCTCGCTTCAGAGCGCGCCCGCCGCCGCCGCCGGCTCACGGGCGCGCGCGCTGGGCCAGGCGGCGGGGGGAGGGGAGCGGGCGGGGCGGGAGCGGCGCTCGCCCCCCGGGCGGGCGGAGGGGGAAGGGAAGGGAAGCGGCGGGCGGGCGCGCGCGCGCCCCCGGGCTCCCTCCCTCCCTCCGCGCTCGGAGGTGAGCCGCCCGGGAGAGGCGGGGCTGCTTTGGTTATTCATGAGGGGGGTGTGGCTATGCAAAACGCGCGCCCCTCTGCGCCCGAGCGCAACCTGCGCCGGGGGAGGTCTCCTCGGGAAGGGCGGGGCGGTGCCGGGCCGGGCGGCTCTCTCCTCGCCTTCCCGCCGCTCGTACCTGGCGCGGCCGCTGCGGAAGGGGGGCGGGGGGGGAGGAGAGCGGCGGGATGCGTCTTAATCACATCCGTGATCGCCGCCTGCGATAAGCCCCGGTCGGGAGCGAGCGGGAGGGCGCCGGCAGGCTGCGGCGTGGCCAGAGCAGCGCCCGCGCCCGGCGAGCGGGAGAAACTTGAGCGGGAGGGAGGCGGGCGGGGGGGGGGCAGCGCTGTGGCGGCGGCGCCGCCGGGCCCGTGTGTGGGGCGAGCGCGGGCTCCTCCTGTGAGGGGGGAGCGCTGCGGCGGCGCGAGCGCTTCCTGCGACGGGGAACGTGGCGGCGGCGGCAGCGCGGGCCCCTGCTCTGAGGGGAGGCGGCGGCGGTGGGCGCGGGCCCCTGCTGTGAGGGAGCCGTTCCCGCGCGCGGGGCGCCCTCGCCGCAGGCGGGGAGGCCGGGGCGGCTGGGGGCCGACCGATGCTGTGGGAAGGGTCTGCCGACAAGGAGGGAGCCGACGGCGGGCGGCTCGGTGGGCCGGGCTGCGCTGCGGGGAACAGACCTCAAGCGGCTCCGGCATCTGTCAGCGCCTCCAGCAGGGCCGAGGCGTTAAAACCGCGTTTGACTGCTGAACCTGTTCCTGCAGGTACCGCTCGGAAGGGACCGGGGATGAGCGAAGGGATTTTTTGGCGATGACACGTACTGAGGCGATGGGAACGATCACCGAACAGTGCCCGTGTGCTGCCCGTGTAGGCGGAGCTGCTCCAGGTATCTCCCGTAGGTGTAGGCACATCTCTCTGCTGTGAAAACACCCCCACAGCCTTCTATTTTTTTTTTTTTTTTTAAAAAAAGGAGACTTCTGGGCATAATACCTGAAAACCAAAACGTTTCACTCATCCTCCCCTACAAGAGATCAGACAGACAGTTGAAGACCAGGTGCAAAAGGAACACACAGGAAGAGAAAAGCTATATTACCTGTTAAAGCTAATATAAACATTTATTTAAATTACCAAAATAGCTTAAGATACACATTGCAACTAGCAATCCAGTCAGCATATCACCATTGCTTAATTGTCCACTGTGAATGAAATAGAATAGTGACAGAAATTCGGTTTTCTCATCAAACTAAAACTGTGTTATTTTTGCACAAAAAAGTACATGGTAAACAGAATTTTGGTTTTATCTGGTTATTTCCCTTTAAGAAAACTAATATTTAGGTCTTAGTCAACAAAATAATCTTTTTAGTCCAGTACAAAATGTTCCCTTTAATTAAATTAATTAAAAGTATCTACACTCCCTTGGGATGGATGCCTTGTTAAACCTTCTGGGTGCAGATTACTTGCCTCCATCTAACCCCAGAATGGTTAAGAGCTTTACATCACATCTGCCCACAGTGCCAAATTAATGACCAAATAAATTAAGCAACAGGGTAATCTTCAGTTGTGAGTCAAGAAAATTACTTGTACAAAAAATAAACTGCAATAGAAAGAATCCTTCCTAGGAAGTGTTAATAAAAATTGGAGGTCGCTCTGGTTTGGATTTTATGTGTGTTAGCAGAGCTGATAAACAAGATGCCAAGTTTCTGGAATTAAGCTTGGATCAGAGTGAGTGAATATATGTCATCTGTATCATCTGTCACTTCAGTCCTTGGGTTTTGCTTTCATAGGAGAGTGGCATCACATAAAACAGTGCAACAAGCGCTTTTAAAAAAAAAAAAAAACAACACAGTAGGGAAATCTTCCAGAAATATTTTCATCTAAATCTGTAGCCTCCTGTCTCTTTCATTACTTCCAGCAGAAGTGCTTTCTGTAATTGCTTATCTTTTGTTGCCCTTTAGTCTTTTTAAACCACATATACTAGAGGGGAACACATAGACAGAATAATTCCCATTTTTCCTTCAGCAACTTATTAGCATAGCAAATCACTGACTCTGTGCACAGTTACAGTACCAAGGAGGAATAACAGTTCCACCTACAAGAAAACATTCTCAGAACTGATGTCAACTGTTTTATATATGTACCCATATCATTCCTAAGAAAACAGATTTCAAGACATAGGTTTGTGAAAGAGGGAGGATCGGATGCTTCCAGTACAGAGCTGAGAAGTCAGAGGGAATGAGATAACGGCAAAAGACCGGCTTCCAAATGGGAAGAGAGGAGCCACAGTGTCTAAATATTTAGTTATTTGTGTCCAATCCAGAACTGGTGCTAGTCACGTGTGAGAACACCAGAGCAATCGCGCAGGGTCCGTTTCCCACCCCCCTGTTTGGCCATGGCCAGAAGTGGATGCTTCAGCACAGGCAGCCGTGTAGAAAGGTTCCCCAAGTCCTGTGGCAGCCGACAACATTCATGGCTTTAGGACCTCCTAAGGACTTAGGCTACACACGCAGACCCTGTGTACTCCGTACCAGTATAAGCTGGGTGCCTTCCGAGTGACAACACAAGTAGGCAAGGAACTTCTTCAAGTCAATACTTGGGTTTGAAGTCCCTGAGGCAGAGGAGAGGACTGAAAAGAAAGCATCCTTGTTCTCCACCGATGACAGCCTCCCTTGTGTTTTGCAAGGAGCCAGACCCTGCTGGAACATAGGGAGTTTGCTCTGAAAATGCCTTTTGGGACACGCAGGCACGCTTAGTTCCTGGATCCTGGCTGTTCAGGTTTTGGTATAAATAAAGCACCAAACTGCCCAGACCCATAAGACTGGGTTGGTCTGTGCCTATGCAGAAGCAAAACTATAGGTATTTCAAGAGTATCAACACAAATCACCTATAGCGTTTAAAGTCTTCAAAGATTAGCTAAGGGGTGAGGGGCGAGTTTTCAGGATCACCATTCCTGACTTTGGTCCAGAAATCCAATGCAAGTTCCATTTTGGTCACATCCACACCGTATTACATCTAGCCCCTTAGCGTTATAACCACTCGTTCAAACAACTCTTTGGTGAACTAGGGAGCCAAAAATTTCACAGAAAACCTCAATCAACTCTTTATGTTTTGTACGTTTGTGGTGCAAGCTGACATGAAGTTTGCACAACAGCAAAGAAAAAATTTGGCTGTAATAAACAAGATGTTGTCTCTTAAATAGCCAGAATGCCTACAGGAAGATATGAAAACACTCGGTCTTTTAAATCATGTATACCATCGGATCCTCTCCTAGATGGATTCTATTAAGTATGACCATCTGAAAAATAAATATTGCTTACAATGTTTGTTATCTAAGAAATATATGCCTGTGGAGAAAATATTCTCGTATAACCCTGTAACTGTGAGATACTACTTTTCTTCACACTTCAGCAGTCTAAAAGAACACAGGGTCTGCCATCCCTTCAGTAACTAATGAAAGGCATATCTATTTGTGTAGCCTGGGGAGTTTTGAAATAGATTTGTTTTTTTGCAGAAGGAAAGGGAGATTTTCGTTTCGCTGGCTGTTTAATTTTAATTTTTGCAATTTTTGGCAAGAGCACCTTGAGCTGTGGATAACTGACTCTAGTTTGTCTAAAGCTAAATAAATGCGTGCTTTATAACCCTTCTTCTGCCACCAGCGTTGCATTTTAACACCAGCATTACCCTTCATCCGAGCAATGGCTGAAACTGGGGCTTGCTAACAGAGCTTCAGAGAAGGAAAAAAGAGTAACAGGATGAGTAAAAATAGCTTTATTTTCCTGTATACACCTGTTTTGGAGTGAGATGACCAGGCAACGTGAAAGGAACTGCATTTTGGGAATTGCAGGATTAATACCCAGGTTGTAGTTCTTTCAATAATAGAAGCCAACAGACATAAAACTTTTTCTGCTTGCAGAGCTCCGTCTCCTCAGAAATATGTATAACCAAACCCCAAAACTCCCTTCGACACTGAGAAAAAGAGTGTTAAAGGCTACATAGAAACAAAGAGCTGGTGACACATACCACAGCATACCAAACCTACATCAAACGGTCCTGCCTGTAACGAAGCAACTCACAGCCGTTCCCGTTTCCCTCCTGCAGCAGATGGAAGTGCAGGAAAAAAGCCACAGCCTTAGATGAAGTGAAAAGGTGTTTGGCCAAGAGATGATGAGCCTTGTGCCGTGCACCAGAGGTCTGTCAGAACGGGAGACTACTGACCTCCAGAAGGATTTAATTCTGTGTGATCAGAGACCCTTCGCGGAAGGTCTTGCCCACGGTCCTCAAGAAATTTTCAGCGAGAACAATAGCGCAACAAATGACATTGTGAAAGAAGGGTGTTAGACAAGATGTTAGACGTTGCTTTGGTAGCAGCGAGCAAAGAGTGCTTTTACGTAGGATGATCATGTCCCCTGTCTAGCCAGTGTTTCCTCCTACCCTAAAACTTTTCAAACACTGCCTGATGCTTTCTCAGGTTTTCTTTTTGAAAATAGGTAGCTGAGTGAGATTTTCTTAATCCACCAACCAAATGCAGATGCCTCAGTCCAGAATTCTGTCTAACAGAAAACACCCATTATTAAAAGAACAACGTTGTACGTCAAACTCTAACTGCAATTTTGAAAGAGAGGACATATTTAAGCAGCTTATAATTTGGCAACAATACCAATCTCACCATTTTCCTCGAGAGGCACTACAGGAGCTTTCATGATTGCATGTGATCAAGATAACATCTTGACTGCAATAACGCACCTCTGGCACGCTGGGGTACACCTATCAGTGAGCAAACAGCACTCAGTTGTAAACAAAAATCTTCATAATTGTACCTTCCGCTTTGTTAATGTTACAGAATTAGCATACTCTTTGTAGACAAAAGATACCAGCATTTATATATATGCTAGACCAAACCAGGATACCAGCTTTTGGTATTTCCCCATTCAATTACGCCAGGACCACCTTAGCTCAGTTTTTAGAGTTCACAAGATCACTGTTAATGACTGCAGGTGGCAATCAGACAAATGTTCATTTGGGGTAGGAAAAGCTTCACACCGTTTTCTACAGCTATTTATAGGCCGGGTTCAGTGGCTACTGTAACAATTTTGGATTACATGTGCTGTTTATGGTCCTGAATAGAGATAGAGATACACTGAGAGCAGCTAAAACTGCATTTCCAGTTTGTCTGCATCCATTAATTAAAATTCCAGCACATCATCCTTTGTAATTTATGTTCCAGTGTTCTAGAAGGATACTATATATGGACTGGTACTTTGCTGTGATGGTCTCAAGACACAGGCAGGACAAGACTCATTGGCAGACCAACTAGTACAGTTGGAAAAATTAGAAAAGCTTTTCTGTTTGGTGTTTGGGTTTTTTGGTTTTTTTTAGACTTTTGCTACTTCTGCAGAGTTCAAAGTTTGCTGTTAAAGGGGTTGTGCACTCCAAAAACTTGCCTCACAGTTCTAATTACTCCAATCAGAAGACGTTACTTCTACTAATAAATCTTGTCCAAACTGAAGTGCCAGAAAAAGACAACCAGTTTCTGTGTTATTTTCTGCCTGTCCCGCCTATCCTCTTATCCCCTGAGAGAATGAGCAAATTAGCATGTTTAGCCTAAAGAAAAGACGACGACAACCTTCATGTATGCATGAGGTCAATAGGAGACGCAAAGAACCGTTTGTTCTCCGTGACTGCAGTGAACAGGACAAGGGCTCAAAATGCAGCAAGGATAATTCTGATTGGAAATTAGGACTAATTTTCTAATTGCAAGGATGGTTAAGCATTGAAATAGACTACGTTTAAAGACTGTGATGCCGCCATCCATGGAGACCTGCAAGAACAGTAAGCATTTGTCATAAATAAAAGAGATACAGTTGGGCCCCATTTTGGGCACTGGGGTAATGACTTGGAGATTCCTTGTGAAATTCATAGCAGGCCTACAAAAACAGATGCAACTTATGAATCGGAGCAGCAGCATTTTGCACACAGGATGAAGACAGACACAAGGCCTGCTGCAAATTACGATTTTTCTAGATCAGCATGTCTTAAGCTTTTCAGGTATATGGAAAATAAACTCTAAAAATTTCTCCCAGATGATCATGAATCTTATCATTAAAACATTTAACTCAGGACACTATAAAGTTGATGTAAATCATATATGTTCTTTTCCGCATGCGTTGGTAGGTCATTGAAACAATTTGCAGCAGACACCTGAGGTATCTGTAAGGAAGATAACATCGCTCACCTTCACAATCAGACTTGGGGAATCTTCAGAAAAATACCAGTTCTAAAGCAGTGATAAGTATTTCACAAGCCAACAAAATAAGTAAGACTACTTAAAGTAAAACTGTCAGAAGTTTGATGAGTTGATTTAATATGCTGTATTTTAAAGACTACAGTTTTAGTCATTTTTATGAAAGGAAAAAGCTTTGGTTCACTCCATTTGTTTCTGTCAAATACACTAACTCTTAGCGGTGATGGAATAAATGCTATTTAGTGAAACTGCTAAAATAGTCCGATGTATTGCATTAACCCCTCGCAGTGCTAACAGAACATGTCAGATTCTTTTCCAGCAGAGCATGTCTCCTGTGCAACTCGCACAGTAAATCAGTATAGATTTTTTTTATATTGCTTGCCTACACCAAAATCCAAAGCGCTGTATGAGCGGGTATTTTGTTAACTGAACAGCAACACTGATGAAGGGGAAACGGCACAGTAACTTTTTCTGGACATAACAGCACTGAAACGCTTCCTTCCCCGTATTTCTGGTTTTCAGTTTACGCTACTGAACCCACTGGAATCAGTCAGGGTTGTCCCACCGTCTTCAGCGGGGGAGAGACCTGACCTTTAGCGGTTGGTTTAGATGGAGCTAAGATCTAGCAAGCACCCAGGTCCACAAAGTTTCGAGATCCCTCAGCTCCCACTGAAATGAGTTACAGTGACAGAAACTGCCATGTTTTGCAGAAGTGAACCTCACAGCAGGAGATGTGGAAATGCCTCCCGTCCAAAAATTGCTCCAAGTCAGACCACCATAAAGAATGGAGAGGATGTCTCCATCCAGAGCTTAGACACAATAGCTGCTGAATTTTGCGTGAGAATATTTTAAAAGCATTGTTCCTATCTCCAGGAGGATCTTCCAACTCTGATACACTATCCCAAGAGGGCATCATTATCACGAACCACAGCAAAGCTCCAAATCCTTTTTTCATGACATTCCTAAACTGTTTGCTCCACCCTGATTCATTTTAGGAAACTGATAAGACAGCTGTGAAAATACACCATGTAAAGCACTCTCGTATTACAAACCAGCTGGCAGAATCTGCGCTTTTTTTTCTCCCAAGGGAATAAAGATTGTTGTTTATTCCACTTTTCAAAAGGCATATGAACCAAAACGTAACCTTCTCTTAATTAACCCAACTGGTATTGTTAAGTAGGTGTGTACTGATATAACATTTTGGCTTGCAGTAATCAGCAAAGCAGCTGCCTCCGAACCATGTGTGGGCCATACTCAAAAGATTTACTTATTATGAAAGGGGGTGTGGGTCTTTCCTTTCATGAAAATGCTCTTCATTTTCACTGCTCCTCTTCAGTGTCTACTGTAACCACTACCGCATTTCTCATTTGACAGCTTCCTGTCACCAGGTGATAGCTATAAAGATCTGCAAAGCTTCTGTGTTCAGCCCAGCGCAGTACTGATAATGCTTCACGGCAATTTTTTTTTCAGAATCGTGTATCTTAAAGGCAAGAACATGATCAAGATGCAGCTTGCTTGGCCTGTTACGCTGTGGTCTGTTTGAACACCCTTCCTACAGTCCTTCCCAACTGCTCTGTTATTTTACGGAAACTTCTTTCTTACGCTTTCCTGAACTGCTGTTGTGTGCTATCAAGCTGTTGTTGTTTTACACCCTAGAGATGCCGGCAGTTCAGTGACAGATCCCTCCGCTAGAGACGTTAGCACTCTGATGCCGCACAGGAATCCAAATCTTCAGGACAAATGACACTATAGACATACTTGAGCTGAATTTACAAAGTGAAAAATGATGCTTTGATGCTGCAGTTCCTTTTTCACGGTTTCCTTACTTCAGCTGATCCCAGCTGTCTGCTAGCAGTTACTATCCCAACCCTTGCCTCTTTCTCGTCTTGTTTTTGCACTGATACTTAACAGCAGCCCACACATGAGAGTCTTTTCTTCCTCTTGGTCCAGATGTGATGCCTGCAGCCTAGACCTGCAACTGAGAAACAAAGTTTGATAATGGACTTACAACTTAACTAGGCAACCCTGGAGAGCTACAGATTGCTTCTGCTACCACCGGACTCGCCGTGTGCATGCTCCTGGCAAAGGATCCCAGGAATATCTCCAAATTATCTGTATTAAAATGCATCCTGGGATGGGCAGGATGGGAAGGGCTCTCTGCCACAGCTTTCAGTCCCTTTCACTATTATTTGAGCGTGAGTGAAATGTTCACCTAAAGTAAATGTATCCCTTAGGATGCAAAAAAAATACGGAATGCAGTTTCTAAATCAGCGTGTCATCTTGCAGGGATCCTGAGAAAAGGGAATTTGGGGGCTGAGTACGGAACTGGAAGAGATGTACTAGAGGTGCTCTGCTGCATTGTCCCTAGGAAGGATTTCCATGTGTAAATCCCTCTGGGAATATTATTGCTTTCCTCAGCATCCCATCCTAGTTGCTTTTGAAATCCACAGAGGATCGTAAGTGAACAGAACCAACGACAGCGTGGCTGTGTGGCTCGTGCCTCTCTGAAGCCTTTCTGGGGGTTTCTTCACTGAAAGAGGGTGATTCGAAAGAAGAAACCACTCTGTATGCAACCAATTATTGCCCGAGTGCTCCAGAATGAGTCGAAGCCCGGATAATTCAGACCACAACGAGCCCTACAACTCGTGCCTATAGCTTTGTAATGCCGTTCCTTCCATTAAGAATATCTGTTGTGTAACATCAGATACTTTGCAGTTAATTTTTTTAAGGTAAGTCATATTTGAACAGAATCAAAAATAAGCAAGAGCTAAAATATCTGCAGTGCTGGGGCTGTGCCAAACACCCACAGATTCTGTACCCTGTACTCAAGTCTTGTCAAGTAGCTCAGCACATCTTTATTCTAATCATTTACTTTCATTTTATGCCTAACAGAGAATTGTCCTGATTACTCAAGCAAAGCACAGCAAGAAAAGTACAGAAAACATTTGGTCAGCTTTGGGCACTTGGTGCTGCTGTCAGTAGTCTAACCTCCACAGCACTCTTACATCGAAATATTTAGGCATATGTGCAATGATACATATAGCTCCTGACTCTTCTTCCACAAAGTCTTTTAAATAAGTAATCAAATAACTCTAAGCAGAGAGGCGGCAAGAACTGTTGGAGGTTACAGCGTGACTTGTTATAGCGCTGAGAAAGGCCAGCGGTTAGTAACTCTTTCTGGCAATGCAACTCAGGCCAGGGGTTTCAACCTAGGACCGTTTACTGTCGTCCCCGTGACCATGGACGTCTAGGTGTTGCAGAAGATAAACTGAGCAAGTGCTTTTCTTTTACATAGGCAAGCTCTGCATATCTACACAGCCAGTGTTAGGTTATGTGATAAAATGCTCATCTCCACACAAAGAAAGGAGCAGAGAGGAAAACTGACAGGTCAGGGGCACCCAGGCCTGCTCCTCGCAGCGCTACTGCCTGCACCTGGGAAAAGGGAGCTGCAGCAGCCTCGACTATCGGGCTAGTGGATTTGGCAACCCCACAACAGGCACCAGCCTCTACAGACGAGTCCATGCAGCAGTCTATTTACATGGCATTTCTCAGGGGACCAGCATCACCACTGGAACATTTCTGAAGTCTTTATAAAAAGAGTTCAAAAATCACTGTTCTAATCAGAACAGATATAGAGTGTGAGGAGACTGCCTAATGAAATAAGGTCTTCAGGAAACTTAAGCATTAACAAATGCTTGTGTGTTGTGAGGAACTGAGGTGACTACTTTATTGATGTTATAAAAAAATGAGTGATTCACCAGTAATCTGCATGCCATTTTCAAGCATGTAAAAAAAACACCAAAACAAAACAAAACACTACATAGCTCCAACAGAGTGCTGCGATCAAGGATGATCACTGTACCTATGACAAGTGTTGCTGCACTGGATGTTCTGAAGGCATTTGAAAGCAAGTACTCTGGCAGAGCCAGGATGGTAGTATGAAGGGAATAAAGGAAAAAAGAAAAAAAAAGATGGCAAAAGAAAAAGAAAAAAAGGTGGTAAAAACCCCCTAAAACACCATAAACAATGATGACACTATTCGATAGCTGTCGCCGCAGCCACAGCCGTGGGGACACCTGCTATTGTAGCAGTTGGACCTGATGCAGCTGAAGCTGGGTTTTTTCCTAGGAACTTCCTAAAAATCTCTCTGCTGCAATAAAACACTCCAAACTCATGACAATATGGTAATGCAATACTCTTTATACAATGCCTTTAATGCACTGTGGCATAAAGTGACTTTGCCCAAAGATATCATCATAAGCTAAAGGAAGGCAACTGGCTGCTGTGTCTAGAAAGCGTGAATTAATGTCAGCCAGGTTTTCTCCTCTCCTGTGAAAGGGCATACTGCAGACTGCTTCCCTCGAGGAGGCTCTGCAAGTGGAGTTGCTGTTTGTATCCGCTCCAGTTTGGAATTAAGAATATTTCTGTACTCAGTCACCATAGCAGAAGGTCATAATATTTTTTCTACCTCTTCTTTTGGTGCAAATATCACACTCAACAACAACAGCCCCTCACAAGAAACATCAGTCAACTTCTTGCTTGAATTCATTTCCTTCTTTTATAAATTTGTGCTGTTGAATAATTCTTCCTATTTAAGAAAGACTTTAGGAGCAAATTTAGGGAGACAGACTTAAATCTTTTAAGAAGAAAGGCTTTTAAGGAAGAAAGAATTAGCTAGTGGAGGCAGTACGGCACAAAGGATAGCAACAACACAGATGCAGAGGAGAAGCCAACGTTTTCAGAAGTGGTCAGCATTTACCTTTTCAGCTAATGTCAACACAGTATGTAGATTTTTTTTCCCCAGGGGTAAGAACAAGTCTTGAGAACATAGGTAGAAGACCAGGAGGGTACAGAAATCTGTAAGGTAGGGCTAACACACATACACTCTACAGGTTTATAAAGACAGACTGCATGCACAAAGTATTATCAAGAGTTTGCTTTGATTTTAAAGCCCATATGACACTAGGACACTTCTCCCAGAGGTGCAAAAATGCTCATCCAACAGCATTCTGGTCTCTCAAATTTAGGAGGTATCTCTCAAATAGGACTTGAATACTGAGAGTCACAGTAAAGGACATGAGGAAACAACAGGGTACAGCACAGAGGCAAAGTCAGGCAGAGCACAGGACATGGTAAAAGTGAGTTTTAAGCACACAGAGATGAAAATAACCCAAGGGAACAATTCCTCTTCCACCAAGGAACCTCCTTGTACGCAAAATGAAAACAGAATCTTTTCTTTGCCACTTGCAGAATAAAAGACGCTTCTCTTGACTAGGCGATGTGCGAAGAGAGAATAAACGTCATTTCTTCATCTGGAGCTCAAACAGACAAGAAACACCCCTGACTAGTTTGTTCCAGTCAGAATCAGGAAAAAGACAGTAAAAAAAAAAAGCCTGTTTTTCTGTAGCTTCACTTTCTTCACTTCACACCCCAAATTATGCTCACTTTTATAAGAGATGGAGATCATTCACGCTCTTTTGCTGAATGAAAAACAGCAGCCAGGCCGCTGGTATGAAGGAGAGGCGATCTGTCCCATTTGTTACTACAAGCACCCACGATGAGGATGCACAGGGAATGTTGACTGTACCAAAACAAAGAACACTACGATAATATGGTCAGCTCAAAGGTGGAGTCTGGAGCAAGGGGAAAGGCAAGACCGAGGCAACGTCAAAGAGGAAATCTATAAACTGCCCGTGCTACGGAAACGCTGGGGGCTCCTGTTACTCCAGAGCAGCAGGTGTACTGGACCGGCGGCTGACAAAGGTCACCCTGAATTGGTCACGATGAGTCCTTACATCTAGAGATCTGAGAGTATAACCCCACTGTAACACTAATGCTCTTCTACAGACAGGGCTTGCAGTTTGTCTCTGTCCTACCTCTTCGGCTGTCTACCCTCACACAGTAATTTCTAGCAGAGGTGGCTTACGTTCTAATATTGAGTTAATGATTGACTCTATAAGTGTTCCTGAGGTCAAGTTGTTAATAAAGCTGCAAAAGAGTGTGACCTGGGAGGCAAAAGTAACCTTGTAGTCCAGCTTTTGGTACAATAGCTTCAGGAGTCATGTCCTGAAAAAGTTTGGGTGCAGAAGATTAAAAGTTAAAATCAAAGGTGAGAACAATTAAATTGGGGGGGGGGGAGAGACACGGACACGACACGACACACCACCCCACAAAATTCCCAAAATCAAAGCGTTGAAAAGCTTAAAGTTAAGGTAGTCCCGAAAGGGAGAGGCCTGAAATAGTGCTTAAGAATTCAGATTTGAGCAGGAACTAGAATATTCCTATAGAGAATAAGCTGTGATTTCAGTGTGTCCTGGTGGAGCATTATCTCTGCTTTATGCTTTGTTCCTTATCTATGGGTAATAAATAGAGACTCCTTGTAGGTTGGTGAGATGATTTGATCAAGGCTGGATTTATTAGAATAGGAAAGGAAGCAAACGTAAGAAAATGCCTCAGAGTCCGAGCAACTCTGATGGGCAACAGTCACTTGTCGAGGCAGCAGGATGATTTTTCTTTGTTGGAGAAGGACAGTGAGACCCTGGCAGGAGGTACAGGGAGCCCAAGCTGGATTCATGGGCGAGAGGAGGTTCACCGAGAGGCGTGCAGGGCCAGTTTTTGCTGGAGTTTGAAATAGTTTTTCAATTATTACTCTTTCGAGCATAAGGCAGATAGTCCCTTTTCCCCAAGGTGCAAGAATTATCTAAACTAATGGCTTGGTATCAGAATTTCTGGAAAGCCTCAGAGCAGGGTACAGTACGTGCTAGACCTAAACTAACACAGAAAAGAACTGACCCAGGAAGTTTAAGATATAGATACATTTTTTGTATGGCAAAAAGATACACTTAGAAGTTTTAATGTCACCTTCCAAAAGCATTCTTAATACAGGCCTAAGGTATTCAAGTTGTTATCCCTTACCTTATACCTCCCTGGAAATTGTTTTTGGGGCCTTATATAATGTCCGATGCAGTCAATGGGAGCGGTTTTTGAACGACTTCCAGGAGAGCCATTAAATTTCCTTCTTGGCTGCCTTCAAAACATGCTGCAAGTTTCAGCTATGAAACCTATGTGTATGAACAGAAAAATATCTGAGCAAGTTAAAGAGGAAAACATTCTTCAAACATGCTTTGCACCGTCCACCAGTAAGGACACAGCACAACGGCAGCAAACGACTGAGGACACAGACATTGTTAATTCTAGTAATCCATTTGATGTTCAACTATAGAAATAATATTTATGACACTCAAGAAGCTTTAAGAGAAAGAAAAGGGGGGGGGGGGGGGGGGGAGATTTTCCAGCACCAGGAAAACCACTTACAAACTGTAATATTTGAGAATGATCTCATACAAAAAAAGATTAAGTGCAGCAAAACATGTAACTGGAAATGAGAGAAAGAGTGAAATGTCTTAAGATCTAGCATTAGAGGAATATATAACAGTTTTGTCAAGAATTATTCACATACATCTGCACAATCCCCATCCATCTATTTTTACTTTTTTTGTGGGCCAATAAAGAGAGCTGCGTAGTCAATCCTAAAAATAAGCACTTAAGCGTTAAAAACCATTTGTATCACAGTACAGAAAAGAATGATTATGTTCAAATTAACCTTTCCTCACAGCTTATGTAGTTTCAGCCATATTAGACTGAGGGCACAGCATAACCTTTTCCTCACTCTCAGACAGGAACAAGAAAAAACACACAAGAAAAAGGGCTGGATGATCCCAATCAGAGACCACCTTAGCCCAATCCTCCTGCTTTTGCATCCTATGAACTCTTTTCTCCAGGGGTTTTGCATCCCAGGTAAGCCGCTCTACCCTGTAGTACGCAGGTTTTTCAAGAGGTCGCACTAGATACGGCCATGGTCCCTGCTGGCCTCAGAAGCTCAAGGTGAAGTCCAGGCTCCGTTCAAACAAATAGCAAAACTCCCTTGCCTTCGAAAGACATTTCCCACTGTAAATTCCAGAGTCATTTGCAGAACTGTCCATCTGCGTAATTGTTCGCCCCCATTGTTGGTTTCTGTCAGCGTTACCTTCCCTGCATACCTAATAGTGGATTTGCTCTAGTTACTTAGTTAATTAGCTTTCAGAGCATCTACTGTATACCAGGTAGGGCTACCTGAATGGCCATCCTATAAATAGGCTTAATAGCGGCCAAATAAAATAAATGCTAATTTCTTTCCCTACAGGCAAGCTTCAAAAATTGGGGACATTTCTCCAAAGTAAGTTCTCAAACACACGTTTACAACTGGCCATAAAAACCCAGAGGTAATTCTCCTGGAGGAGGGACAGAGATTCCATGGGCTAAGGTTAGGCCCTAGGTCTTCCCAGCGTAGGCTCTGCCTTTGCCACATGATAAAGGCAACACCGTGCAACCCGCTCCTCATCGTGTGCCTCCCAGCCACACAAACCGTGCTGTAATTGTCCGGCATCGATACTGGCTCTTTTATATTCCCTTTCAATACAGGAAAAAATCCATAATCTGACAAACGCTGATACTATAGTCCCAAAGTCTCCTTATTTACAATACTGGAGTATTACTGGTATTGACAAAACCATTCTCCAGTGGATGCCATTAAACTAGGCATTTGTTCAGCCAACACTGTTTCAATGCAGCTTGTTTATTCAGCGCCGTTGACATTTCCTATAGTTTGTTTAATTCACAGCAGTGGCACCTATAGGTGAGAGCGGGGCAAATTAACCCGCCTTTGAAGCTACAACCGGCCGTCAAAGCCAGCCAGAGCTCCCACAGCTCCTTGCATTTGTTTATAATACAAGGGATAATTTTAGCAGCATTCCCTTTTGTTTTTCCTCTCTATTTAGAAAACAAATGCTAAACCTTCTGAGGAATATTCAAGAGCTCACTTGCCATTACCATGAGCCACGCATTAACCTCATCAGCAACAACAGGACTAAAAATCACTGTTTCTGGAACAGAGAGCTGAGCAGATGAGTGTTGCTGAGCTGTCGGGACAGCTGTTGAGGGCAGGAGCTCCCAATCTAAAGAGATTTTTGCCTTTCAGCTAACAATTTTATTGACGTGCCGTAAAGGTCCTCCCCTTTTTCCTTGCTTCCAACTGGCCTTCCAGATGCTATTTTTGCTAAGTGTCCATGACAAATCTATTCCGTACTGTAAAAAAGCCAAAGGTTCTTTACACCAGTAATTTAGCTACGTCTGCCACGGCTCCACTGAAAATATCACAGCTCCACTGCTGGGGCTTTTGACAGCACAGTGTAAACACACAACTGCAGGCAAACAAGTCAAAATGAAATAATGAAAAGATAACAGCTGGAAGACATGAGTCCAGTGCACTGTTCCCTCTGCTTTATGCAGTTACTGATTCTTGTGCAGTCAACTTCCAGTATCTCTAAAGAAATAATGTTTATGTGTTTTATGCATACTTTGCCTTGGTGTTAATGACAACCCAATAGGTGATGCAAAAGAAAATGAGGCCCATGGCAAAGACAGCTCAGGCGTAAGTGATGAATCAAATCAAATGGGA
The DNA here is from genome assembly GCF_018139145.2 of Gymnogyps californianus. Lineage (NCBI taxonomy): Eukaryota > Metazoa > Chordata > Aves > Accipitriformes > Cathartidae > Gymnogyps > Gymnogyps californianus. The sequence continues at coordinate 4,040,222 of NC_059498.1, read as the reverse complement.
GCCTCAATTCCCTCCGTTCCTATTGCTTAAATCCTTGGCTTTGCAATTCTAACACCATTTTCATTGTTTTAATGTCATTTTCTATAGTCTTTTGGTTTGTTGTTTAGAGGAACTAGAAAAAGCAAATTCTTTCTCTCTCCTCCATGCTCCATCATTGGTAGAACTTGAAGAGGTCAGAAAATTTGGGCAAAAATATTTTTATTAGAAAAATAAGATGTAATTTAATTTCAGCTGTACTTGGAAAAAGATTGCTTCCAAACACGTTTTCAGGCTTTTGTAGAGTGAGCTTTCCCTCCTGACATAGGCACACACTTCACTACAATTTTCCAAATTTTTCCAGCTGGAAGACAGTACGAATATGTGGGAAACACTGTCAAGCTTTGGAACACTTTCCAAATGAAAATAATTTTCAGTTTCCAGAGTAACACTTGCAGTACTTACCAGGTGTTAAATGTTCGATGTGTTATTTTTTAAAGTGACAGTATGACCCTGAGGCTGTTTTTAGGCTATTTTGGTACAAAATGTGAGGTTCCTGCTCCCAAGAAGACTCTAGAGCTCTTCAAGACCAACAGCCATGTTTCTAGAATGGAAAAGAGAAGACTGCTTACACGAGGGGACGTCAACACCTTCCAGTCTCAACCGAGCAGCAGGGTTGAAGAACACCAGCCTTACCAACATACAGAGATACAGGTTGTATCACTACATGATCTTAAAGATCTATGGTAAAAGACATAATGAGTAGCTAATGCTTTTTTTTTCCTTAATTGAGCATTAAATGCAGAACCTATGTGATTATATGATGAATTATGCAGTAATAATATGACCCTCCAATAAAAATGGAAATTCAGTGGGCAGTCTGTAAACTGTAAGTTTTCCTAAAAAAAAAAACCAACCTGTAAATATCTGCAGAGGAAGCAGCATCCTTGGAAAACAATGAGTCATAAATCTTTTTTTTCTTTCCTTGACATACTGAGCACGAAAAGGAGCTAACACAGAAAGTAGCTGCTAGCATGTTTGTCTTACAGATTTCTTCATGTCTGAGAAGAAAAGGAATCCTTTAACAAAACGGTAGATAAATATTTGTCCTGGTTCTTTTTTTTTCCCCTTAGATGAAGCGCTCTCATTTCCAGTCACTTATTCCATGTGTGTCTTGGCTTTTGATGTTGTGTTTCTCTTGCTCAAAATTCATTAAATCAACATTTTGCCACGAAGAGATTCCCACATAACCTGGAATGCATTCAGATGACACACAGGGGGATGACCATCACATAAAGAGAGCAGAGAATGTAAATATAATTTAGTCAAGTGTGTATGTCTTACCAAGATGGATTCTACCAGCATAACTCATACTGGATAGCATGCTAACTTACAGTTGGATCCATTTAACCTAATGGCATAATTTACATAATAAATTAGGGACAGGTTTTCAACAGTGATCACCACCTGGCAAATCTGTGACACTCATGAACAAGTATTTCAAAATAAACTCCTAGAGCCCTGATTTTACCAGATGTTTGGCCTATTTTTCAAAATCTGGTTCTTACTATTCAATGGGAATACAGGCAGAGGAATGACAAAGAACACAGCATTGCAGATGTACACATACAAATATAAGGCCTTATTCCACCTGAAGCAGCATTAAGCTCATTGCATAAACAGGGTGAAAGTACTACAGCAAATAAAGGCATGGCCTGCTTTATACAGGACGCCTTTTCACGCCCTTATTTCAGCTTCGTTTCTTCATGCATGTAAAGGAGTGCAAGAAAGGGAATCAAGTATTAAAAGCTTCATTCTGTGAATGAGAGCTGAAGGCAGCTCAAGAGTTTAACACACAATAAGAAGTCATCCAAAGTCGTATCTTCCACGCTGTAATAGCTTAGTTATGTGCCATCTCATCCTATAGTACACGCCACGCCGCACCACGTAGGGAAGGAAGAGACACCCCAGCAGGTACACGCGTAAGCGCAGGTCCTCTGCCATCGACCCCAGCTGCGCTGTCTCCACACCTCGGCTGTCTGTTCCACAGGCAGCACTTCTGGCCCAGGTACACCTTCTGCCAGCCGCATCCCGGGCTGCATCAGAAGCAGCGTGGCCAGCAGGTCAAGGGAGGGGATTCTCCCCCTCCACTCCGCTCTCGTGAGACCCCACCTGCAGCACTGCGTTCAGCTCTGGGGCCCCCAACATAAGAAGGACATGGACCCATTGGAGCGAGTCCAGAGAAGGGCCACGAAGATCATCAGAGGGCTGGAGCACCTCTCCTACGAAGACAGGCTGCGAGAGTTGGGGTTGTTCAGCCTGGAGAAGAGGAGGCTCCGGGGAGGCCTTAGAGCAGCCTTCCAGTACCTAACGGGGGCTACAGGAAAGCTGGGGAGGGACTTGTTACAAGGGCAGGTAGTGACAGGACAAGGGGTAATGGCTTCAGACTGCAAGAGGGCGGATTTAGATTAGATGTAAGGAAGGAGTTCTTCACTGTGCGGGTGGTGAGGCACTGGCACAGGCTGGCCAGAGAGGCTGTGGATGCCCCATCCCTGGCAGTGTTCAAGGCCAGGTTGGATGGGGCTTTGAGCAACCTGGTCTGGCGGAAGGTGTCCCTGCCCATGGCAGGGGGTTGGAACGAGGTGATCTTTAAGGTCCCTTCCAACCCAAACCATTCTATGATTGATTCCATGATTCCACATGCTTCACCCCAGTTATTGCAGATGTTTACCAAGGAGATGATCTTAATTCTTCTCTTTCCTATCTGGAGGCTTATATTCCTTTCCTAGATTGTAAACAATGCATGATATTTAGGCTTGAAATGCAGTATATGTGTAGCTATAATTTTCTCACAAATGTAAGGATTTTTTTTCCATCTGATCCATTTCAAACACTACAGTCATTTGTAATGCATATTCATAATCACATTGGTATTGAATCTTTAGCCTCACAGTGATCAAACATTAAAAATACAACTAATAAATTGAATGTAGACTTTCATTCACTGCCACTCTATCCTTTATAATCTACAGATAAATTATACAGGCAGAATCCCTCCAGAAGTATGGCAAAGAACAGATTTTAAATTGGATTGACAGCAATGGTCATTCACAGGCAGTAAGTATCCACTCATGGATTACACAGACTGGATAAATTGGAAATTGTTACCTTCAGAACTGTCAGTTCCTCACCTGACATTTACTACAAAAGATTAAAAGAACCACTTACAGCTGACAACAGACTGGATTGAAATTGTACGAAGTATGAAGATTTAGACTCTGGTCTGCTTCAGTGAAGGCTGGGACACATGCACCTGATTAAAATAAGGACGGTCAGTTATTTTGAAGGTAATAAAAATCTATTCTCTCAAAACAACAAAGATCAATTCTCACAATCTATTTGCTAAATAGGTGGGATGTGAAATTACTTCCCCTGACAATGAGCATTCCTGGGGGAACAGTAAATGCACAGCACAACATAACAGAAGATTTGAAATAAAAGCACACAGGGCATTTTTAAGTGTCATCATTTGTTAATGCTGACATATGTGACTAATCACAGTCAATTTAGTGTTGATGTTAAGTTTGTGATTTTTACAAGGATTGAGTAATGTTAAATATCACTGTGGGCAGGTGTGATTGTTATTTAAAAGAAAATTGATACAAGATATGAAGGGCCACATCTACAGTTGGTGTAACAAGTTAGTATTGCCCATTTCAGGACAGAGGAGTGATGCCAAATTAAATCATCTAGGAACCTGTCTTGCTGTATCCAAATGAATTCTTACATGCTGTTAAAAAAAACACCAAACCCAATAAAGACTGTACAACCAAAAATAATGTTTGCATCTGTTTCAAGAAGTACGTGCACAAATTAATCTCAGGCTTTGGGATATATGAATTCTACAGCCAAGGTTAGGGGTTTGCCCTTGAAAAATTAAACAGATACCTTAGGTTTGGTTTGCTTTTCCTTTTGTTTTTTTTTTTTACCCCAGTTAAAAGCACTGATCAGTGCCAGAGCCAGCAAACCAGAAAAGATGGACACAACATCAAGTCTGGTACTTCACAGACTACCTGTGACCTCCTTGACAAACAGCACCTAGCAATCCAAACTGCAGTATAGCCTCTGTATGCTTGTCCATGCTGTCTTCCGAAATACACTACAGGAAGGTTACTAGAGACAAGAAGTCACAATTTCTCTGCAACACCGAATGTATCAAATAAGTCCTCACTGCTCATTTTCCTTGTTCAGAGGACAGAAAGAATTGCCACCACGATAGGTCATTAACTACCTTCTTGGAACATCACATGCTTAATAACCTGAGAGGCTGACATATAGGCCCCTGTGGTTTTCAAGATCCTATGCACTCATGGGTTGCACATGAAATGAGAAGGAATGGGTTACTCCATATGAACGGAGGTCATAAGAAGCATGCAATCAACCTGCTAGCGGATGTTTAGGAGCTGGCTCAAAACAAGATGCTGGCAGGTTGCAACCACTGGGGATAACGTGCCACACTCTTTCCTCCTCTCCAGCTGCCAGCATTGGGAAGATCCATAAAATACAAAGAAATCCACAATACAGTTCAAAACCAGCAAATCAGTGTGTTTCCCTGTGATTTCATCTCAGCTTTATTCTGCTGCTTGGAGCATGGGTGCTATGTTGCACGCCTCGATCCGTGGGCGTGCAACTCCACACCTCACCAGGATCCCACCTCTGCAACACACGCTTCAGCGGTCTCGTAAGAGACACCTACTTTGACATCCCCCATCTACAGTCTGTCGTACCTACCCTTGGCAGGTCTCCGATACAACAAAGTCGTTGAAGTTGACTTTAAACACGCGCGTAGTTCTATCAGCTTAAATCGGAGGGGTTGTGTGCTCGAAGTTAATCCTTGCATAAACTATTTCCTCTTGTTCAAATCAAGGTGACTGACTGTTCTTGGCAACACGGACTATGCCGTTGTATCTGTTTGTCTATCGGGGGACCTGACAGGCAACCTCAGGTAGGATATGACTACAATATAAATATTTAACACAACTTTACATTTTAATTTCATCATCCATCTTCATAATGATTTCCTAAGCTTTACTAATTCACATCCTCCTCCACAAGGCAGGTTATTATCAAAAGCCCTCTGAAGTACAGGGAAGATAAAACCACAGAAGGAACCAGTATCAGAGCAGGAACTAGAAGAAACTTTCAAAAAGCGTTTCAACACCTGCATTTCGGGAGGCTTGTCCTGAAACATGACATCTGATCCGCTGCAAACCTGGGAACCGTAGGATGCCTCTCTTTTCACACGGTGCAGATGGCATCACTTTAATTACTCTTCAGCATCATGTGTTGAATAGAACTTCTTTTTTTTTTTTTTTTTTTTTTTTTTTTTTAAATAAATGGACTGTTGTCTTTGCCCTCCTACAAATGTTCCCACATTGAACATTCAAGTGAGGGAAAGCAGAGAGGGGGGAAAAAATCCCCACAAAACAGGGATCTTTCTGCAGTACTCCACAGGAATTATTTCACACCAAAAAGACAAAAGTTGACGGAATGAACATATGATCAAAATCATGGGCAATATTAAAAAGCACCGGCTGCATTTCCTAGTTACGGGAGCATAGGACCGGGTTGCTTGGTAACACAGCCTGCCAGCTCCAGCCTCGCTCCACTCGGAAATCAGCCATAAAAGGAACTCCCATGCCATTGCAGCGTTGCTACAGCAACACGCAGAAGTGATGGATCCCAAGTTAGAGACACACCTTAAGCAAGAATATGTTTCCTCTCATTTTAAACACTTTCCAACCCACAAATACATGGAGTCTGCAATTCCAAATAGCTCCCAGCAAGGCTAACTTACGAGGTTTTTTGTTAGCATTCACATCATTTGAGACTTTGCACATGTAGCAAAGCAATTAGCAAGGAAAAAAAAAAAAACAAAACATAATGTCTGCAGCACTGGAATGCAAGCAGTTCATCAAACACTAAGGTACAATGCACAGCAGACGTGTAACTGCATTCTTACAGTGCATTAAAGAAGAGAAAGAGGAGGGTGCGATACCCAGTAGACGCGAGCTACCGTGAAGCTGTAGGAGGTAACGTGTATCAGTGGGGCTGCGCATTTCGAAAACCCGGGTTTCGGCAGCGATGCCGCAGGCTGGCCGGTGCCGCTGCAGGCCAGGCTGAGGGTGGGATCTGCCTGACTGCAGGTGCCTGCCCTGCGAGTTCTCTGCACCTGAGCAAGGCGTCTGCTGCCACTTCAGCCCACAGAAAGCCAGCCCACTTAGTCTGGGGTTGAAAGCATCATTTAGTTCACCAAGCCGGGAAGACTCGCAGTCAGGTGGGGCAAATCACACCTTTGGGTGACTGACCATGAACTTGCTCTCCAGGACTACTGAGTGACCCAGGATAAGCGGCTCAGATGGAGATACCCACGTTCAAGACACCCACTTTCCATCTGGCAGATTCCACCCTTATGCCATCTCCCTGCCCCACTGTACGCAGCTGTAACACAGCTATATCAGACTGTCTGACTAAAAACCTGTCACGTCCTAAAAAACCAGTCTGATGGGGGGGAAGTTTACTACGACCACATGGAAGAGTAAGTTTGTTGACTCCTAGAAGTAAGTTTTCCCCTTGAAGCCAAAGAGTTATGTGGGTTTGCAGGATGTCAGCTTTAACCCAATGTGCAATTCCTTCACTTCTAGCAGCTGCTGCCCACCGCCTCATCTCTGCACACTGATCACACCACTAAACCAGACACAGACCTTGACAGGGAACTTCACTTTTCAAAGTCAATCAGTGCCAGCTTGTAACCATGTCAAGTCTGCATTCATCTCACTGGTGGTAGCCAGATCCTCGGGCAACTACCAAGTGCAAATGATGAGGACAGACACAGAGCTTCTCTTTCTGTTGCTGTGACGTGCCAATGACTGCCAAACGAGTGCGAGGGGGGTTAACAGAAGCTGAGTTCTTTTTTTCCTGAACATGTCTAAAGCAGCCCCACGAACCAAAATTATAAAATAATTATACTCCACCTTGAGCTGAACACAAAAAGGTTATTCACTACAAAGCCCTAGCAACCATCTTACCCTTAAAGAAAAAGAAAGCAGACTGCCAAAGCAGTAATGAAATGACACACAACTGTTAATTTCATGTCTGTTTTTCAGAAGTCTGTAATAATAACCAGTAATTCCTTACAAAGCATCCATTCTTGTTCCCTAATTCCCACCCAGGGATATTAAGACTTAACCATTCCCTAGCTGTATCTTTTCAGAAGATAACGTCCACTTTATTCCTTAAGTAAAAATACACAAACCTTTTTTAAGGAAAATAATCAAATTTATAAAGGCTCTATAAAAGTGCTCAAGTGAGTCCAAAGGGCTTAGCAGGACCAGTAGTGACATCTGAACATACAGATTAATTTCTTCTGTGGCCCAACATGAGGTGAGTTTGATGGCCTCAGCACAGTGCTTCCTATCAGAAGGTCACCTTGCGTGGTCTTAACAGTTCTGAGCAGAAAAGAAAGAGAACGGAATTACACCAGACAAAGCTGCCCAGGTTTATGCTGTAATTAACTGAAAATATACAATTTCATCGTCACCATCTGCGTGTCTTTCAAGACGACACGTATTTATTACCAAGTAGACAGAGATCTGAAAATAATAGCAATGGCAGACAGGATTAGGAATAGCTCCTCTAATTGTGTTGCAACATGATGTTACCGCATAATGAAAAAGAATTCAGTTCCAGAAGCAGAAATCTCTGTGCAGCTCCTGTGATCAGCCACTTGGGAGAAAGAACTGCCTCAAAACATTGATCCTGCTGACTGACTCAGGATTGACATTAACAGGTCTGCTAGTCTCATCCAGCTGCCAGCTGCTCTTATGTATGTAGGAATAAACCGGGCTACAAAGATACTTGTAGCATCAAAAAAAAAAAAAAAAAAAAGGCATATTCACATACGGTACCTACTCGACAAAAACAGACACAGGCACATAAACATCGTGCAGTTTAAACACGGAGAATCTTCGGTGAGCAGCCCCGAACGTATGGCTACCACTCCACGTGAATTTATGCAACACTAATACACCCTCCTCTGCATCCAGCGCACAGTCTGCTGCAGGTCTCCGTGACAAATGCTGCCTCCTTAGCACAAGACAAAGATAGAGACTTCTGGTTTTAGCTCTGGAAGTCCTCACAGGACTCGGTCAGGATGGTGGGTGCAAAGGCTCAGTCCCTATTGAATTCCTGGGGCTTCTGGAACTGAGCTCAAGCTTCTGCTTTCCACGGGGCACGAGCACGCCGTCTGTCAGCACGCTGCAGAGCCCGGATCTAGGATGCCAGGATTCAACCTTTTGCCTCTGTAGTCATTCTGGTCAGCCCACGCTGCCGGCCAAAACGTCAGCCCTTCATCACGGGTTTGGTCCCCAGTGCCAATTTCAGCCTGATGTTCCCTAGGAATTCTGAAATGTAACCTACAGCACAATACCATAAACACTTTCTGTTACTGTCTGCTGTCTAATAAGCAATTCAATGAGCATTATATTTTTATTTACATCTGAAAGAGCTGCAGTAAAAAAAAATTCTGGGCAGGCTATGCATAAATACGTGAAATTGCTCCTACTTCACTAATGAACTATTGTGTGTAATAAAATTAATCTCATTCCACCCATGATATATCTGGTTTAATTTTTGAAGTAGGGAAATTTAGACACATGTAATTTGTAGAAGGGGGAGCCAAAATTCAAGAGATTCACTTTAAATCAATCAGGCAGTTGTTTTATTTATATAGCACCCTTCAGAAAAATTATCTGAAGGCACTTTCAATGCAAAAATAACTCAACTTGGCAAACTTCCAGGAGCGTTGCTGCTGCTGACCATGCCTTAAGACGCCGTCTGTATGGCAAATGGGTTCCTTAATCAGGGCACGCTTTTTTAACCCAAATTTGCTTTATATCCTAAAGTTACAACTACAGTCACTCTTAGCAGGTATTTCTTGAGAGCTCGTTCACACAGCTTGCTTGTTGGCCAAACCCAGCTGTTCTGTGGGCTGGTGACACAGCTTCCTCACACGGCTCTGCATGCTTTCAGGACAATAATATTCACTCCCATGCTCTAGGCAGCGTTGTCAGTTATTTTATTTCTGCATTTGAGGAAGAGATGGGATAGGAAAGGAAGCTGTCTAAGCCTTTTTTGCATTCTGCATGCTCTGGTGCAACACAGGTCTGTGTCTACTTTACCTAACGTGCAACACAGATAAGCCTCAGAACTGAAGCTCCCATGAAGCTTTATGTAAAATACTTGCACAACAGACTCAAAACCAAAGCAGAGCTCCCGGAAACAAAGCAGAGCTCTGAAGCAGAGCCTCAGGAAATGCAGCTCTCTACCGACTTGTGCCAGCAAGCCCTGTACGTTTTCATTATTTATATAGAGCTTTAGATGAGCAGAGCAATGTGCACTAGGTAAAATGTACTGTACAAATAAGAGTCAGCTCCAAAAATTTAGTCTAACAGCACCAAAGGAGCACACAAATCAATACAAAACATACAGAGGATGATGTATGGCTTTTGAGTTGGAATGGGGCTAGAAATAGGTTCAGTCTTGAGAACCATTTTTAGAAAAAAATGGGTCTTTGTGAACTCTGCTTGGACAGCTATTCCAAACACATGGAAAGGCTTAGAACAAAGGGAAAAGCACAAAGCCAGCAACAGTGAGAAGGGAGGGAGAAAGAAAAAGAGGGAGAGAGGGATCATAAGCTGTACAGGACTTGGAGGACTTTGGAAGCTAAAGGAGATACGAAGATACGTAGGGAGAGAATGCTCAATAGCACCTCAATGAAGTTGGAATGGATCAAGAATCTGGACCTGATGAACAAAGCAACGCACGATATTTTAAACAAAGCACATGCCCAAGTGACATGAACCCTGGCATGGCTGGTAGATGTTTTGCTTTTAATTTTGACTTGGAGAGATACCCAACAGTGAATCTGGAGTTTAAAGCTGTGCTATAAAATGGTATTTCAAAATAAAAACAGGAGCACAGATATTTTAATTTATGCATCTAGTCATACAGGATTAGTTTCAAACCTTTGTATTTTCCTTGTGCTTTTGTCTCCTCTCTGTGTAGCTTTCTGAAGGAACTGTTGGGATTAGGTTCAAGCTAAAAATTTAGCCTCAGCTGTCATAATCTTCACTACTTAAGAACATCTCCCAAGCATTAAAACTAGATAGAGAGGAAGGTCCTCAACAGGTACAATGCAACAAGTAGATTTATTCTGCAAAGCTAGATGCTAAGGGTTTTTTCAAGTATTTTTCCACATTCTGGATAAAACCTTGTATGCTACACAGACAGACTGGGTTAACGGAGGCCTCCCGTGCAAAAGCATGATTAATTGGGTACCTTCCCTAACCTGGTGGTGCCCCTCCCCCAGAGGGAGGGGGATACACGCACAATTGATGACCGTACCTAAAATCCTCTTCATGGGGAGCGATATCCCTACAACAGATTAAGACCTTGACTACAGCATTATCTTTGCTGCCTGAAGATGTTAACCTTCTCTTATCTCCGCTCTGCATAAAAACCTTTGTTAAATTGTGATCTTCCAACAGCTAGTTTCTGTGCTAAGCATGCAGAGCTCCTGGCATTAAGGAAAGTACAATCTAGCAGTAACAGTGTGTACAGAAGGACAAAGACGCAGCAGAATTAAGGTTGCAGCGCATGCTGTGTGTACAGTACTTATGTTTACACAATAAGGCGTGTATTTAAAGGTGAAAAGCAGGATCCGTTAAGTACTTTAACTCTCCAGTTTCTTGCTAGTAGCACTTTGTGTTAGGTATACAGCAATCCTAAAGGCTCCGCAACATTTTTCTACTGATCACATACTATGAAACTCTGTGCTCTAACGGGGAAAAAAAGGATTGGCAATTGTTGGCATTGACACAAAAGGTATCGCAAGATAGACCCTGAATGGCAGGCAGTAAAGCCAGTGCAGGACCAGGACCTGAGACCTGCAGCATCCCAAGAGAAGCATCTGTGAGGGGCAATAGCTCCTGTCCTCCGGCTGCCATCAAATTCCAAGTATAAAAGCAACAGGGACACCCTGCTTTTCACAAAACGCAAGACACCACCAGTAAAGTGACCAGTACCATCTTCCCCCTCTGAAAGATGAGGTCTCTAAGCTTCTCCCAACACATTTAACTTCTAAAGTGCAACAGAAGAAAAGAGACAGTCTGGAGCCCTTCCTTTCCCCCAGGAAAGTCTGCCAATCCCGATGTTACATGTGTCCACAGAATTACTATTACTGCATCTACTTCTTGGAAACAGAATGAGGTGCAAAGCTAGAAGAGGTGAGGAAAATGAAGAACCAGCCCTCCTTTGTTCTACAGGGGGAGTTACTCCTGACATTTTTGTGGGAATGACGCTCAGGAAGCTGGAACGGGAATGTGCCAGATCAGGGGAAGGGAGAACTTGCTCTGTGCTCTCACCTTTGAGTTATCAGATTGCCAAAAACATGCATCAATTTGTCAGATAGAATTTAAGGCTCATTCAAGTCATGGCAATTCCGAATTCCCCTTCCTCCTCTCAAGCGAGGTGGCCAAACACAAGAGAGGAGGTGACACAGCAAACGGCTGGGTACAGAAAAGCCTTTCTGTGCTGAGGACTCCTTTTTCTGAAGCGACAGACTGTGCTCAATGTAAGCTGAAGGCTTTTCCTGCACTTTACAGTTTTCCCACTGTTTCTGGGTTTGGGGTTTTTTTTTTTCACATTATCTCTGGTTGTTTTAAGGGATGTTGTTAAACAGAGCTATCTTTCCCTTCTTTTCTGGGAAGAATACCCTGCTTTGGGGAAATTTCAACCAATGACCACTAAAAGAAGGGAAAGCATAGGCATCAAAACCGAGAGGCTCAATCACCTCAGCACCACTGTTTTTTTCATAAGTACAGGATAAACAGACTGTTGTTTTTTTCCCCAAAGAAAAGGACATTTTGTGCATATTTACATATATGCACTAGTGCACCTGTAAGACTCAAGCTTGTAATAGCCTCTCTGCGTGTGAAAACATTGCATACAAAACATTCAGTGAGCTTGAAAACATTTTGGGAATCACTTTCAGAGGCCTGTAAGCAAGACACAGAAAATGAACTCCTTAAATGTCCACAGCGGTTTTAACGTTTCTGTTTGCCTCTCCTTATAACCCTTCTGAAAACACTTATGTCAGGCAGGGAAAAAAAAAAAAATCCAGAAAAACATACTGCATTGGGGTTGGAAGAATGTCATGCATCTTTCTGCTCTTAATGAAGGTAATGCAGAGTTTATAATTGACCAAAACTAGAACATGACTGATTCAGCCAATGTCACAAACTGACATAACCACTGAATATCCTGTTTATTGTTTTTAAAGTATATTTTCTCCACTCACTGACTGATGCTCCATTAAAATTCTTGAGGCCATACCAAAAAGAAATTCTGCCAAAAGCTGCCCATTAACAAGCAATTAATATACAAGCTTTAAAGTACAAGGTTGCTCATGCCATCCCACAGAAAATATTCTTTGCCTGCTATTTCTCACTGGAGACATTTTCTGACACAACATTCTATCTCTGCCAGGGATTTCAAAAAGTAGACTGTAATTCTCAAGAAGAATAAAGTCTATACTTGCTCACTCTCGAAATACTTGGATTGATTAAACTTTAATCTTAAAGGCTGTTTTCTGGCCCACTTAACAACTGATGTAGTAACAGAAATGACACCATTAGCTGTACAGCATCTGCCAGCAATCAGACCAGGGTAACAAGGCCATTCAAATATACATTGTCAGTATGCAATTTGTAACATGAGGACTTGGGGAGGGGAGTTCACTTTGGGCTTGCACCATCAACATTTGTAACGTGGTCTCGCTATACCCACCAGGCAATAAAGTCCTGACTTACGCAGTAGCGTTTCTTTGCATTGATGATTCTCATCATAGGAAATGGTACAGAGATGAAAACAGCCTTTGAAGAAGTTCTACTTCACATCTGACCCCTACAAGGGCAAGCGAGGGTGTAAGCAGTAGACATGGTTCTGCATTTCAGTTTCCCAGTCATAATAGCTACTTCCAGAGGACTGACCATGGCTATTTTTTTCTTTAACCAGAGGACAGACTGAAGGTCTGAACTGGATTCCTCATCTGATGCAGGGCTTACACAAATACGGGCTGTCTGCTGCTTGGGGCCAACAACACGATGCACCCATCCTTACAAAGCAGACATTAACCTGAACAGCAAATCCAAGAACAAAGGCGAAAACAGAAAACCCCATCAAAAGGGCACAAATGCAACTCCACATTCCTCAGAGGACAAAGGATTGTTGTGGTTTTCAAAGTAAAATATAGCCTATAACAAACATCACCAAATTATGCGTTTTGCCTGGTAAAAAAATAGTTTCAGACCAGAGGCAATTACTGGCCCATATCTAGGAGTCCGACAGCGTTGGAGCTCCTCCAGCTGCATAGTTCAGACCTGCCAAGCGTCATTCATTTAAATTGAAGCATATAAGTTTTTTGGCTTTAATTAGCAAAACCCAAAAGCCTTCATTGCTTCAATCCTGCAATACCAGAGTTATTATCAAACTTAGTCAAATGACCTTTATCATGTTAAGGGACACAGAGCTGACAAATAAAGGCTCTTTATGACAACTTCAGTTTTTGTGGTGGGCTTCTGCACATACACCTAGCCCACTGTCCTGTTTATGTCCAGTAGCAAAAGCTACCGACAGTTACAGAAAGCAGGGATCCTACAGCACACAAAAAGATCCTCTCGCTCATCTGCCATTCTCGCTTCTGGCAACACCCAGTCAACAGGTTTCCTGAGCTGCATGTTACATTAAGACCATTGTATTATTCAGTAGTAACCGATGGATCTATCCTCTATTCATGTGTAGAATCCCTTCTTCAACCTATTTATACTTTTGTCCTCCATGGAACTACTTCCATATTTTAATTACATGGCATTTCATTAGTTTATTCATCAAAATGAACAAAAACTCTTGGGATAAAATTCAGTGGATCAAACATTGATTCATTTTAATTATCTTGAGATATACATGAAAAAAATGTATTTCTTCTAATTCTAAACACTATGCCTTGTATTATAATGAATTCTGTTTTAAAAGCAGCTTACTCTTGCTCCCTCTTTGCTTTCTTTTCTGAATTTTAAGCTTAGTATGATTAAAGTACCAAGATGTGGTTTTGTTTTTAACCAGCAGGACCCAATTTTAAAAATGTCCTATGATGAAGTGCTGCTGTTCAATTTTGTATTCATCGCCAGTGTTTCTGAACTCCATCTACTCTCATTTATATTTGCACTTCAGTTTTCATGCAAGAGAATCCAGCTTTAGAACATGATAAACAAGTTGCGATCCTCTAAGAATACATCAATTCCCAGATGGTGAAAAAAAAGTGAAACCAGATCTTCATGTGAAGATCTAGCTCTTAAAAGATTCCCCTTAGGCAGTGTGGAGGCCTGCAAAAAGCATACCATGATACTCTGGTTTTCCCAAATACCACTGTTCTCAGCTTCATTCAAGTTCCTGCCGCGGCCACACTGTAATTTTGAACAAAATAACAGACTATTCAACTTCAGAAATAATCTGAATTCAAATGTGACTCTTCAGTGAGTCAGGTGAGGTTTGTTGCTGTTATGGAAAATTTTATACCACTTTGATAATGCTTTACAATCAAAATTTGCAACTGCGTGCGAGGCACTGTTGACTGTTAGTTTAGGACACCCTTGCAGACAAGGTCATGAATCTCATAACCATTATCCTGATGTGACATTTTAAATACATGTCATTCCAAAGGGACCGATAAGGCTAGGACCTTCCCATTTTCATAGCCCTGAGCTGGATTTTGCTGTGTTTATTCCTAAAATAAAACTGCACAAAGAAGAAACCCGGGCTTTTAAAACCATTTGATACTGCTCGCTTAGGGGCATGCTGGAGATATTTTGCCACGCAAGAATTCTAAAAGCATCTTAGGGAAGCCAAAGCTTCCTCTCAGGGCATATTCCTGATTATATGCACTGCAGGACAGCAATTTTATAATGGTATCTCTGACTTGTATGTGTTGCACACTAGAGATTCTGTTTATGATGCTAAACTATAATGAATCACACACACACACACACAAAAAGAAAGAGATATAATGCAGAACACAGACTGACATGTAAATCCAGAGATTCATGGGTGGGATAAAGCAAGCTGAAACAGCAGCCCCAGTCATGTTGCTTATATAAAGAAAAAGCAACTTTAAATCATATGGGTAACACCAGTTGACTTTCATCTGTTAGTTCTTTGCCTTTGTCATTTGCCCAGCACAATCGCTACATTAGCAAGATAGTCAGCAATGAAAACTCACTCCTGAAATAACACAGACAGAAAGGGGAAGGCAAGGTCAAAAAAGAAAAGGAAAAAAGCGCCTAAAGATTCAATTAAAAAAAAAAAAGCCAAACAAACAGTTAAATGGTTTAACATCCATGATGAAAATGAGTCCGTGATCACCTAAATTGTTACTAAAACCAGCTTGATTTCAGTGGAAAGAGAGAGCGGGGCCCTTATTCAGCATCGTAACGTATTAAGAGGTAGTTGGTGTGCACGTTCTGAGCAGATGTTGCTCCCAGATCCCTGCTGCTTGTGCACTGTAGATTATCGGCCAGATTTACAACAGTATTTGGGGACTTAAGCATATTACTACATGTCACATGGGATCGGCAGGAATGCCAAACAAGGTTACACCTCTTATTTAGGTTATATTATCACAGCAGTTGGAGATTCTCCTGAGGTTGTGTCTTTAACTTCTCCAGGGTAATGAGTGCTTTATTTTCCTATACTTCATGAATCCACATGCAGTGCTGGCACCAAAGCCAGAATAATGACGACAGTAAGTGAAGGCAATAGCCATGGCTACGCCGACACAAGGAAGACATGTCTGTTGCTCTGAAACCTGATACTCCTGGGCAATATTCCCTCTCTGCCTAATTAGTATTTTTCAACATTTTAAAATTATTTTTTCCTGTTTGCAATAACAGATTGCATGAACAGTAAAAAATCATTAAAATAAGCCTCATGGGCTGACCTCAACAAACAAGGAAATTCCAAATTAAGAGATACCACTGAGCTCTGGAAACCTGACAATATTAAGAACAGCGGAGGTGAACTAAGGGCAAAGTAAAGGCTTTAAATATAACTGTTCTTTGCTAGTATCTATTCTGCCTTTTTCTTCTTTTTGTCCTTGTTAGCAGGACAAAACCACAAGATGTTAGTATGTGCCAGACAGAGTCACAGAGCAATGTCTGTGCCATGAGATGTAATGGAGCACTGGAGTACTTATGCTGCTAGGTCACTGTAATTTGAATATATCAAAAATATTAATAAAACTCCTTTCTATAGAGCAAAATAAGAAGGTGCACCTGAGTTTAGGAACACGTGTAGTTCCGTGCCTGCTTACAACTCACAAGCCTGATGCTGCACTGAGTATGTTTTCCTCTGAAAGATAAGCAAGACAGAACACAAACAAACAAAAGGTATGTCTGGATCACGCCTTGGTTTAGAATTAAAAACACAGCAACTCTGTGGTTAGTCTTCTGGAAGCATTCTTTAAAAACAAACAAAAAAATCCCAAACATGCGGTCTCTGAAGCGAGAACAGAAACTCCTTCTGCTCTTGTGTAAACGTATCTAACATCCATGGGGCAATTTCTCACAGAAACATCATCAGATGTGACCAAGGTCTCCCACCAAACCAGCACCAAAGCGGCTCCCACACCAGCGACTGGCTTTTCCCTCCACCGGTGCCGCAGCAGCAGGCCCAAACCCCTCGCAGAGGGCTAGGGGAGGTTAGGCCCTGGTCACCTCCGGCTCCTCAGCCCCCGGGTGCTCACCAGGGGCGGGCAAAAGGGCTGGAAACACCTAAAGACAGACCCAGACGCCCGTTGTAAGACCCCGGGGAGAGGCACGGCCATCGCCATGGGGCCTGGCGATGCTGGGGGCACTGGGATCCCCAAAGGGGCCTTCCCCCTTCCTCCAAGGCCTGAGGGGAGGGACAGGCCGCGGCCTCCCCGCTGCTGAAAGCCCGGGTGACGGACGCTGAGCAAAAGCTCCCCCGGCCCCGGGTCACAGCTCGGGCGGCGGAGCCCCCCGCCGCGCCCCGCCGCTCTCCCCTCACGGCGGCGCCGCCCCGCCCGAGCGGCCGTTGGGGGCGGAGGGGATCGGCCGCGCGCCGGCGGGCCCGGTTGCCGCGGCAACAGGCGGACGCCGTCCCGCGCCCGAGGGACCGCCGCCGCCCCGCGAGGCGAGGCGAGGCGAGCGGCCACCGGCCCCGCTACCCGCCCAGGGCCCCGCCGCCACCACCGCCTCACGGGGAGACGCCTCCCTCAGCGTGGAGGCCGCCCCGGCAGCACTCACTCCCTCACTCACTCACCCACGGGCGTGTTTTCCCGCCGGGAAATGGCCTCCGCAGCTCGGCCGGGTCACTCCTCCCGCGGCCCCCGGCCGCCTTCCCGCCGCTCCTCCGGCCCACAGCCCGGCGGGGGCCGCCGCTCCTTCCTCCGTGCCGGCTCCAGGTGCTGCCCCGACCTTCCCCGCGCCGGGGCGGCTTCGCCCCTCGCCGAGCTCCACCTGCCTCCCGCCGGCTGCCTCGGGGGGGAAGGGACTGCCACATATCTGGCTGTTGTAACAGATGGCTGTGATTAAACAGTGTGATTAAACAGTGTGATTAATGTGGAGGAACCTCTGCAGGAACTTGGCAGCAGGACAGGTGATGGTTAGCGTGGCTCCCACTGTATTCCCGGTTACGTAAAGCTGAGGTGAACAAAAGTTTCTTTGTTCCCCTGTGCGTATATCGCAAGACAACACATTTCACTCATCGCCCTCTATTGAAGCTATGGCTATCACCAGACTCGAGCATTTCAGTCCTTCAGAAAATTTGCATCACAGGTAGGAATTAGAAAACAGGAGAGCCAGCAACGCAAGCAATATCCATCGGAGAGAATGCCCTGATGCTCCCAGCTTGCAGGCCGTGCCCCTGCTCCTGAGGAAAAATAAAGCTCCCCTACAATAATCTGCCTGAAGAAAAATGATCGGGTAATCAGTTTGACCTTAATCATATGAAATGGGAAGATTAGCCCGACGTCAAAAAAGATGAGTTGGTCTGCCATTTCTTATGCTGTACCAGCCCACCCTGGGCCACCCACTGCCTTTTTAGCCAATCTCTGGTGGTTAAAAAGAAGGCAAATAGTCCTAAGAATAAATTTGGCCAATCATGTACGGAAGGGTTAGGGCCAGGGTCAATCTTGCTCAATTCCGTGGCTGAACAGATGATACCCAGAGATTTGAATTGTGTTGATACAAAGCTGCAAGTGTTACAAGCCCGTTGATTGCAGCTGCCAGCAATTTCCTTGTCCCTATGATATCCATGAATTAAAGGGATGAAAAGGAAAACTCATAGATTCACATGAGTTAAGATCAGAAAGGACTATGAAAACCAGCCAGCTCTATCGATCTCCTTACATTCATAGACCACACGATTTATCCCAGAAGCTGGGTGAAATAGTATCTTTTAAGTATAAAACTAGCTGTGAATATTTCAGGTGATGGCGAGTTCATCACTTGGTAAGCTGTTCCACCGCTCTATTATCCTCATCACTAGGTAATTGTGTGATTGAGGTTGTTTCAAAACTTGCCTGCCAACTTCGCAGGCAGTAAATCTTGTTCTGCTTTTGTCAGTATTGTTGCAAAGCCATTCACTATCAGGTGCTCGTTAAAGGTGTGTGTAGATATACACAGTGATCAAGTCACCTCTTAACCTTCTTTTCAATTAAGCTGAATAAGTTAAGCTCCTTAAACCTTACATCATTAATGCTTGTTTTCCAGGACCTGGATCATTTTTGTGGCCCTTGTTTGAACTCTCTTTAGCATTTCCATGTCCTTTAAGAAAAGGGATGAAAACCAGATACAATGTCCTCTTGCTCATCTCACCAATTCATTGCAGAAGCAAAAGAGAAACTTCTTGATAATTCATTTTTGCGTATCCAAGGACAATCCTAAGCTTTTTTTGTTCCTCCTTTTTTTGAGGCAGCAATGTATTATAGAGAGGATTTTAATTTCTTTCAGTACAGCGTTTTCATTTGGTTTGACGTGCAGTAGGCATAATAGAAACTCTTTCTTTAGTTGTTCATAATCATTTGAGGGAGAGGAAATGACCCATACGATCTGTGTTCTCATCTATTGTATTTTCTGGTGTTCTGAGTAGTTTTGTTGATACCAGTATGTACTGGTACTGATATGCATATAGGATTGCAGGCTTTGCGCTTGTAGGAGATAATACAATGAATAAATACGGAAAAAAATATGGAGACAAAGTGTTATTTAGGTCCCTAGGCAACTGACAGACCTAGCTCTCATTTCTGTCTTACTGATGGAAATACACTCATACACAGTACTACGAGCATGGTATTGTCTCTATAATTAAGATATAAAAATAGAGATTTGTATATATTTTTATGATGATAGATTATTAAATCCTAAATATAGACCTTAATCCCACAAAACACTTGATTTTAATTTGTGAACAAGACTAGAATTAAGTTATGCTTCAATATGTTTTGCAGGATGTGGCCTAAACATGGACAGTTCTTGAATTCCAGATAGTCTTCAGCATCAGCTTCAAAAAGAGAAAAAAATGGAAAACATTTATGTTTTCCAAGCTGTATTCCCCTTTCACTAATACCAGCATACAGATTAGCTTCAGCAGACTTTCAGTGATGCAACAAGACTGAGTTTGGCCCTTGGGGAATGACTTTAGGAGGTTGACTTCGGCTATCTGATATGGAAAATATTCTCAAGCGTTGGCGTGTCACAGTTCTTAAAAATATTAAGTCACTGAAAATGCCTACAAACGGAGTGTCTTAAGGAGAGAATTACAGCTTCTGGCTTCAGAGTCTCTTGCCCTTTCTTCTTCTTAAATAACCATTCAGCCTCCAACTGCCTATTTTCCCCTCCCTTTTCCTTCTTCACCTCTTCCCTTACCTTATTCCTTGCGAATGAGGCCTACCTTCAGGGAACCTGTTTTACAAGGGGTAATACCGTCGGACACCAGTAGCTATGCTGAGTACAGCTCTGCATTTTTCATTCAGACGTGGAAGCTGATGAACTGCAGAAATAGCGTTATGTACTTTCATCATAGCTACTAAACGGCAGACTTTTACAATTAGACGATATGATTTTTCATTTTACGGAAACAAGTCCTTCCTTTCCAATTTTAAAAAGTCATCATTGATTTTTGTATGTAAATATTAATCCTGCAGAACACACCAAATCTTTATTCTGTTAGTAAAGACACAGGACACGATCAGAATCTGTGGAATTTTGTCCATGCTACCTTCCCAATGTGTTATAAAAAGTAAAGCATAAGGTCATTCTTTACATCTTTCTTAATCCTTGTTTTCATTTCCTGAGATTACCAACAAGCAATCAATTTATGCCAGAGAGAGAGAGGTATTTTGTTTGTCCGCTGTTGCTTAGCTGATGTATTTTCAGTGTTACATTGGCCTTTTACACTGGTGACATTGCAGTTTATTGCTTGAGAACAGCAGAAGTATGAAAATGCGTTATGAGGTTTTTACGACAAATTTTGAGAGCAAAACTTGCATAGGTTGTGCTGTTTGAGATACTTTTACAGATTGCATGTACACAATGGAAGAGACAATGTTAATAGGAATACATCATGTCTTTCACAGAGCAGGAGTTGCAGGTATGCAATTAATGATCCTGTGTCAACTTTTTTTTAAATTGTATTTTGCCCTCTGAAAATAAATAGCTTTCTTTTCTATAACAATCTCTCTCTGGTAATCTTTTGAGTTACTGGCAAGTCTATATAATATTTTTGGATATCAGAATATCCAAGGTGACTGTTCATCTCTTTTGTTTGCACAGGCTATAACAATGTTCATTTCTCTCTTTTCTTTTACAGATACTAAATAGTTTAGGCAGCAAGAGAAGTAGTTCAAGATGGTTGCTAACTAACAGTTTGTTATCAGCTTTCTTGATTCCTTTGATAATTTGTGATATCAATTTTTGAAATACATTCTCAGAATATATATTTTGTATCTAAAGAACTTTGATTTTGACACCTCCTTAGATATCTTTGATTCTTTCAGAAAAATGTTGTCATGGTACTTTCTTCAAGACTGCATTGTGCTCAATAGTCTATGAGTTTTGCTCTTAGCCCTTCTGATTTATCTCCCTAGTTTCTCTGTGAATATAGCTCACATTATCTCCTCTGCTGCGTGGAACACATCTATTTTTACAGGCCAGTCAGAATATTCTCTCCAGAAATTTGCATACTGCTCCTTGGATCACGCTGCTATACCTTTCTCTCACATCACCTCTCCTTTGTTTCCAATTTAGTTGAAAACAAGTGATTAAGCATCTGGATATGTGCAGAAGGTAAGATGCTATAGTGGGCAGCAAATAAATCTTCAGGTGTGCAGAGAGCTTCTAAGCACGCAGAGATGGATTCTCTCTTTAACGTGCAGTTCCAAATAGAGGGCAAGGTAGAGTTGCCCTAAGGTGACCAGATTTTTCAATTAGAAAGATAGTGCTTTGGTATTAGCAACTTTAAAATCCCCAAAGTAAATCAGGCATATTAACCAATCCTGTGATTTGTACAGATGAAATCATGATATGAAACCACACAGCTGCCAAACGATTTCTGTATGGTTCAAACAACCGTAGGGAAAATGTCTGGTAGGTACCCTCTCTCTCCTCTTCCACACCCTTCCCCATAGGCAGGAACATGGTTTTGTTCCGCATATATTGAGTCATCCAGTTATTGTACTTACCTTGTCATGTCATTCTCAGACACGTTAAGGCAAGATTTAGCCTTCAATAATAGTTGGCACAGAACGCATATTCCTTTTATGATCAGAATTAAACCAAACTACAGAAATCATTGTGTTGGCATAACAATGTATTTTGTTAAAACAATCTTTATATCCAGTCTGGAATGACGAATACCAGGACGTGTTTATCATTCTAAGGAGAAACAGAGTGAAAATGAGTAAAGATGAAAAAGAGGATTATCCCACAAAGCTGTAACACTGTAGTCTAAGCAAGCTTTCCAAAAGGAAGCTCAGTCCATCCTCAAGTGGTCTGTGTGGCTCTGTACTCCTAGCTTGCTCCCTGTCTTATTGTGGTGAGGCTGAAGACATCTGCTAGCATACTAATCCTAGAATGTTTCAATTTATTATTTTAGTAAAGACCTGATGAATCATCAGGGCCTAGAGATTGCTCAGAAAAGAACACTAATTCTGTCCATAGTATACTCTGGATTCTGACAATATCTTACATTACTGAAGTTTCCTGTGATCAGACTCCTAGTTTCCTGTCTATGAAACTAATACTCTGTTAGGCCTTGATGCCGCTAATTTCCTGCTAATGAATAGACCAAGCTTATTTAAGGCAGTGGGCAATTTTGCAACTGCAAGGTTTAGAATTAGTAAGACAAAGCTTTAATTGACCACCAATGGCAAGGCAGCCTTCCCTTTGAATAGAATCAATTCTAAGAAAACAAATATACTTCCTTTGTGTACAAGCTTTGATCAACTGGTGTGAGATATGAAGCACAGGAAAGACAAAGTTCGTCAGCAATGCTCAGTATGTGAGGGAAATGCCGTACAAGATGGATTCAGAGTCTCAGGTAGGCCAGAAAGCAATAGAGAAAACCACTGCAGCAGCTGTTAAAAGTTATTTCCACTTGGTTATAGTAAGTCTGAGAGTAGTTCCTTTAAGATGGCTATTTCTAAATTATGTAACTTTTATTTCATTATCTTATATTGTAGCATTTGTAAAAAGCAACAGAACGTCACGCAGTGACCTTTCCATCAGCATCTTTGTTCTGTACAGAACTGCATTTATTTTATGCAGGGCTTAATAACATTTCAATACTTTAATATATGTATTTCAGATGGATCCTTAAAGTCATCTGCTTACTGCACTATCACAAGTAGAGTTCCTGCTCCTAGCCTTAAAATATTATTTACAATTCAGTAACACTTACAAGCCTTTATAAGGATTAGGCCCCAGTAGCCCACTTGCTGTTTAAATACAGTAAAAGACTGTGACTACTCCTAATTGCTTACTAAGCAGCGATAGCTATTCAAGAGAGCATCTGGAGCCTCTTCTGCTTCATGCATCATCAAAATAATTCTCAGCTAAATTCTGAATGCTAGTCTTTATTACTGGTAATTATGTAAGAGGCAGAGAGATCACGTTATGAATTTTAGAGCCAAGATGAAATTTGTAAAGATGGCAGTTAAATCATCTGATGATTTGCAGATTGGGCCAGTTTGATATGGAGTCACTGAAAGTAAATTTAGAACTCTGCAGAGCCGTTCATACAGTCCGTCCATTGACTTGTTACATTTTAATAGATTTTTAAACTAACTAAAATGGGAAAACTAAAGCAGTAAAGGAAACATCCAGAAAGAATGCTAGAATATGAGATTGCTATACTGAAATAAGTGTATCTGTTTGCAGCTGCTATCTTATTGTCAATAATTTAAAAGCCTAAAGGGGAGGAGGGAAAATTGAGCGGCATAGGGGCTTTTGTTAGGAACAGCACACTATGCAGTCTGTCTCCAATACGTAAATTAAGACAGTTTCTTTGGCAGGCAAGTCTACTCACTCAAGCAGGTGCAAAATATAATATTTATGGGCAAGACTGTGAATCTATTGCCTATATTTTTGAGAATATATACAGAACTATTACCACCAACTTCATTATAGTTGTTCACTCTCTGCAAACCGCTGCTGATCTGTAAGGGACTTGCAACCTGGGTCCAACAGCACAATTTCTGGCAGAAAGAGCTTTTTAAGTAAATAAAGGTTGCAGGAATTAGCATTTTTTGAAGACTTTGGATCAAATTTAAGTGTTTCCATTAACTTCAGAAAAACCTTGGTTCTGACCAAGCTAGACTACTAACTAAATGCTACAAGGGCAAACTTTGTAGCATACACTCAAATAAAGACCCAGTGAGAAAAACATAGTTTCTTTTATTCACTTCTTTTGTGGGTAGCACTATGAGTCCCAGACAAGATCCAGAGGCTAGACAAACTATGCATCATACAAATATATGTCCATAAGACCCAAACTATAAGAATTTGCTTGCTTTCTAGGTTGAGCAGTATTTTTGCTTCCTGATCTTTAGTGGAAACAGTGGTTTTTAACTTCTACAATAGTTTTTCTAGTAATTGCACACTAAAGTTTAACTCTGGTTTCAGAGCCACAGCAATACACAAAGTATATGTTTGTATACTGTGCAAATTCTCAGTGTGCTCGGTGTCAAATAGTGATTTTGTGTGGCACTAAATTTCCAGTCACGTGGCTGGTCAAGTAGCTCTTGGGGGAAGTTTAATAGGCCAGAAGCAGAAGGTGTCTTTACATCTATTACAGTTGGCAGGACAGTGCTGCAGATTCTGGCACATAATAGTTCAGCTTTATAGGCCATGCTGACAGCAAGCTTTATGCCTTGCTGGTACACACTCTGCCACTGCTCCCTTTATTCCACTATGCCAAGTATTTGTGGAGGATAGAGGCTGCTATGTGATGCTGATATTAGCCAGAGATTCCTTTTTTCTTGGGAAAATGCCGAAGCAGGTGAATCTAATAGCTCTGGTCATTCCACTTGATCAAACTAATGATGACAGCATTCAAATAGGAAAACCAAACCAAACACCAAATAGCTGTGCAGTCAGACTGATCATCAAGACCACTGTGCGGTTGCACAGCAAGACCACTTGCGTTGATGCCAGCATTTCTGCAGTGTTTTGGCACGAGAATAATCAGAAAACAAATACAAGCAATTTTTATTGTCCAGGATGAGTTTTCGTCACAAGTAAGGCAAGGAGAACAGAAAATGCCATGGAAAGCATTAGCTCCCTCATTTTATAGATTTTATCTGTGGGGTCTAGTAGTGGGCATCTTTAAATACAATACTAAGCTCCAATAAACCATTGCAGTGTTTGTTATTTCTGTTTACCAAGATTATTGCATTACCAGGTCAGATAATTTTTCTCATCAGTGGTGAGCTTAGTCATTCAGTGGATTAGCTTTTTTTAATCATGTGATGCACCCCATAAAGAATATGGATTACGAACACTCAGACATGAGATCGTATCACCCAGGTGCACAACACAGAAAAATTTCTCTTAGGCATGACTGAGACGACAGAGGCAGAACAGAGAACGGGCTAAAAAGAAACAAAAACACCACACGAGAAAAACAGAGTGGGGAAACCCAAAGTTCCGTCTTTGCTACAGGCAGTTATGACACACCATGGCCATCAAACATACCAGTCATCAGACAGGTAACTAAACTGGGGTCATACAGAACTGGCAATGCAAAAGATTCCATTTCAGAGCACCTACCTTAAAAATCCAAAAGAAAACCAACAAAAAAGCCATGAGAACTAATTTGAGGAAAATTAACTCAGGTAACAAGTATTTTTCAGCTGTGCCTGCACCCACTGCATCTTTCAGTTTCTCAAGCATGGGTCAGATTTGTGTTCATGACAAAGCTGTACTGGGCTTCCACAGCAGAATGAGGAAAATATAAAGCTCACCTAAACCCCTTATTGCTGAATAAGGCAAGAAGCCATCGTATGTTACATGTTAGAAAAGTACTTACGTAATGGCTGATCAGCATCAGTAAGTCCAAGGCATCACAATAATGCAACAGTGATGCAGAGCTATATTATCTTTCTGTTATCCACTCTACATTTGTTCACCATTTTGTGGACCAGAACTGCAGTTCATAATATCTGCATTATGGGATGAGGTCTCACTGATCATCAAAAGAAGCTTGGTTATGTTTTTGCTTGAACTTGTTCTTAGTGTAAGATGCTGATAACTCAAATATTCTACTATTTGTAAAGAAGATGAGTTGCAAAGTAAATTGCTTCCCCCTCAGCCAGAACTTCCACTTGTTTCATCCACCTGTAGGACAATCAGCTACAGTACACCATGGCTGATCATCGTGTCTCACCAGATACCCGCTTTCCTAAGAACATCATAAGAACGCAGAGTCTACTGCTGCAATCATCATGCTATTTCCCAAATACCTTTTAATCTGCTGAGATCAGGATGTCTGTGCGTATTGCTGCTCATAGTCTGTTCTCCATTTGCTGTCATCACCATAAGGAGATTCTCAGAGTTAAAATGCATTAAACATGAAAACTTAGTGCTGCGTCTCTCATCAGAGTATGATATTTCTCAAAACAGACATGGCTCATAGCAAAGGTTAATCTGTTTTCCAAAACATTATCTGGTAGTTTCATTGAACTCTTGTCTTAATCCAAAGTACCCTTGAAAGTTGTGTGATAGACTTTAGACATTAGAAAAATGGTCAAAGTATATTAACACAAGGAGTTCTTTGGGAAATCACCGTTTTATTTATTGATTTACCAGCTAGCAATCCAGAGAATAAAAGCCAAGAAGGGCTAAATCTTCCAGTAAAGTTCCCAGGAGAGCTAAACAGTACTGACCGTGCCCAGCTGCATCTGAGCACTCAGGACAGTTAGATTTCTTACTTGTGCCTAAACCCTCTCAAGAGCTACAAACATTACACATTCCCCTAGCCTACATGTCTGGGTAATGGTGTTTCAGGGAGGAAATTTCACTGAGGCAGAAAAAGGGGGAGGAAACCTTGGTTCCAGTCTGCTGAAATTTAGATCCCTGCACTACTTTGCCAGTCCCTAACAGCTAGATTACAACTGTATTAACTTCCTCCTTACCAGTATTTGTTTACACTCCATGCAAAGTGAACACTGTAGGCAGGAAAACTCAAGAACTCCCGTCTAGAGACAACAGCTTAGTGGCTAGAGCGTTCATATGAAGGAGACGCAAACCCAGTTCTCCTACAGCCTGAGTAAGCAGTCTACGTACTAAACTATTTAGTAAAAAGATGGAGTTGGGATGTTGCTTCTGTGCTTTCCTGTGTTATGGGAGAGAGCGTGGACATAGTTCCCAGAGAGGGCTAAAGGGTGTGAGTCGCCGTGTTTCAGATGTGGAAAAACTGTGCCTTCTACAACGTGAAATTAAGTCTATAAACACTCTCTTATGTGGTTGAGTCTGTTCTCAAATCAGGTCATTACATTTAGGTCAGAGTCATTCCCTAACGTGCATACTATTGGCAAATGCAGATGATATTACTTTGACTTAGCTGGATTCAGGCTTTCCTCTTCTACGAAGAAAAGCAATCTTACTTGAACTTGGCAAACATTAAAACATGCAATGGGTGAATGTTTTGGCTGGGTGTGCATGCCTCTCCCATACACTTTCTCTTTTAAGTGACATTGCTTTTGTAGTAGTTGTATTCTGTTTTGATGCATATTTCTGATAGTACACTGCTCAATTACCAACCTCACTTCTATTTTGGTTGTTATACTGCCATCATCAGTGTATTAGGTGAAGAAAATAATACACAATTATGATTTCTGACTCATGGGTTTTTCCATCATATTTCCAGTGACAGAATTACATACTGCAGTGTTTTGATTTTCTCCCCCCTTTTTTTCCCCCCTGCCCAAAACCTATTGCGATATGGATTCATAGTAGAGAAGACCAAGTCGAAAAAGAGCATCCAAGTGTCGGTAAGGAGGTCAGACAAAGGGTTCGTGACTGGCCCTACTTTCCTGGAAGTTCATCGTACCATCTTAGACTGGTCTCTGGGTAGCATCTTCACCAGGCAGTAATGCAGGCTGATAGAAGTAGAGTTACAGAGTAAGAGTTGGAGTCAAAGACATGACACCCACATTAAATGCATTCTAAGAGGTTTTACTTCTGCCTATTGCTCAGCTGATCGTGTGAATGAATGCTAATGACCAGCTGGAGCCTGTCTTCCAGTTAAGTTGCATCTGAAAGGAATTTTAGTATGTGCTCTCCCAGACTGCTCCACAGTAAGTTGTTTCAAAAGTACGAGGCCCAAATCTGAACAAAATGCTACTGCAGATGCACCCTCTGTCCTCTAAATGACTCCAGTAAGTTGCACGTGATAAGGCATGCTTTCTTAGGGTGGGTGGGGGTTTTTTTTGTCTTCAAGTGGCAATCAATCAATTACAAAAGTGAACCTGGGACAACTATTTACCTAGAAGATTTTTCTTGCCACTAGTCAGTCCCTTAGTTGTGTTTAAATTCATTTGGGTGGTTCCCAGGTAGAGTGGTGTTGCTGGTATTCATTCAGGTGCAGGACAGACTAAGGCAATCTGTCTAGCACAGAACAGCATATTGAGGAAGACTTCATTCACAATGCAAATTCTTTGCTAAATACCGATCATCTAGTCAAACAGCTTGACTGGAAATATTTTTTCAGCCCTGTGCACGTCGCAGACAAGGAAGGGATACACAGCAATTTTGTTGTTGTGTATACGTGCTGAAAATCAATAGATTATTGATATTTAATGCATGAATATTCAAAGATGATAATTTTACAATTTTTAATAAAATATAAAGTCCATAATGAGATCACAAATCTCTATAAAGCCTATTTTGCATTTATGAAGATAGATTCTCAAATGAAAAGTAAAGAAACATTTGCATATGCTATTTTTGGTGGAGTTACATGGAGTAAGATCTCTGAGGAAGCATTCTAGTGTAACTGAACTTGGTTCTAGAGAAACAAGCAAGCAAACTCCTCTTGGTTGAGTATCTGCTAGTTCGAGCCTTTTTTTTCCTGAAAGACTGTATCAACATACAACATTCTGTTTGCTCAGTATTTCACAGGAAAGGGTGGTGAACTGAGCAAATTCACGGTTGTTTTATGATTAGAACAGAACGAAAGACAGTGGTCCAGGGTGATGACTGGTGAGTTTCACAAGAGTCTTACCAGATAACCCCTAAAATACGTGGATGTTTTACTTCAATATGCCAGAGGACTTTTGTGCCAACAAATATATTTGGCTTGTACATATTTAATGTATTATACTACATGATAATTCTTTTACATCATGCAGCTTTTCATGAAACAAAGTTTAGCCTCCAGATCTTTCTATTTATCTGACTTTGAAACTGTTTGGTGAGGATTCAGGTTGTTTGCATTGTTTAATACTTATTTCCAAAAGAAACATTTCTATTTATTAAATAAGCTTTCTTGTAATTATTGAGCTAATTCAGTAGCCTCACAATGAATGGAGCTATCTGCTGGTTTATCATTCCGTTATCAAACAAAGCTTCAGTACTTTCAATTTCCAATCTGTAGTATTTGTCTAGGCATTTGTTCTGCTGTTTCAAAAGTGAAATGAGAATGTTTTATGTATTTCTAACTGAATGAAAATGTAGCCATTTATACCTTTAAACCACAGGACAGATGAAGTCAGTCTTTCACTTGTCCTCACATTTGCTGCCCTCTCTTTCTCCCTGATATAGGTAATATATGTGCTTCCATTAGACTAGGTAGTCCATATTTCTGCCTTATCTATCCTCCTCTCTGTGCTATTGCTACATATTTTGGACAGTACTTTTTTTTTTTTCCCCTGGGAAAAGAGTAGTTTTCTAATTTATTTCACAATAAATGATAATGGAGATTATTTGTGAATTATTTGTGAACAACAGCTCCCTCTAGTTTTTGTTCTGCTCTATTTGTTGCCAACAGGGAATTGAAACTAAAATAAATCTCCCCCTAACACAAAGATTGATCTTGGTGTCTCACTTCTACATTCTGAAATACAGTGTTTATAATCTTTATCCCAAATTGAAAGCCAAACGGAATTACAACAGTGGAACTAAGTATGTTAAAATGGACTGTGAGGTTAGAAGATTATGAGCACTTTATGGTCTCAGCTTAAACAAACATTAAAAGTATCTGGGTAAAAAGAAAGGAAATTACAATGCCCCTGAGAAAATAATCGAAATCATTTTAAAGCTGAATAATGTGGTTCTTATTTTCTAATCTGAGGATACAGAACACAATTATTTGTCTTTATTGGCTAAAGCTTATACCCCAAGCTAGCAACTGAGCACATGTAGTTTTTCGGAATTTTTCATCTCTACTCTGCTCCTCATTTGTACCACATGCTACAATAAATTACACTGCACTTCACTGACCATTCAAACTTATAGTTGTATTGTCCAAAGCTTTGAAATAGCATCAAACACTTTGAAGGAGACCTCTGGCCCCACAGTAGCAAGCAACAGCGAACATCTCGACTTTTCTGAGATGTTTAAATAGAAGAGCGAAGCTATGGAAAGGTGCACTAAAGAAAGACCTACTTTGGTACCAACACATTAAAACCAGACTTTATCCTATGGTTAGCATTCCAGTTTGTGGAGAATCTACATACAGAGAAGCTATCTGTTCTTAGCTATTTTATTTGTCAGAGAGCAAGATTGGTTGAAAGCTTAAGTTACAAAAATAAAATGTGAAGAAAATGTGCAAAGTTTTTATGATAGGCAGTTAATCATTGAACAAGTTGTTAACATTGTGGTAAACACTCCATCCTTCAGAATATTTAAATAAGATATGACTATCTTTCTAAATTATAATATTTAGACCACAAAAACTGCACAGAAAAACAAACAAAATACTCTCCAACCAAACCAACACCACACAGAACAAATAATCAAAAAAACAAAGTTAGAAAACAGGGACTTTGAGAGCTCAATGGCAGAAATACCTTTTACTTCAGAAAGGTTATTTTGTATTTAGGTTCTACTGCTGCTACAGAGCATTATCTTTCAGCAAGTCCCTTCCACTTTCTGCCTCAGCGCTTTGAGTTCTGTAGATGATCTGTGGGATATAAGACTAGATGGTTACCTCCTCCACTGCTGTGCTACCTGCCAGCAAATAGTGACTGGTGAATAAAACAATATCCTTTCCTTCTTAGAAAAAAAATGAAATAATATTCCAAGAATTAAGTGAAAAACAGAAATTTATATGACTATTTTTAAGAAAACTGGCCTTACCTACCAACTATCAATGATAAAGTAAGATGGAAATTCTGTGAAATTAAAAAAGCATATAAAATTTATCTCCTAGGTTCTAAGTACATAACAATAATGGCGTGCTAATCCTTTTCACTGCAGTATTTTTTACTTTAAACTTCTAATATGAGGTTTGCAAGATGTGTCATATCAACATTTTTTTAAAACATACCAGGAACAGTTCACTAATCTGGATGACAAAATATTTTCTACTTCTGATTGAAATGTTGCTATACCACTAACAAATAACGCAACATGTTGAATGTACAATTGTGATACAGCTTAATGAAATAATCTTCATTAAAATATGCAAGTTACTACCGAAAACAATTATAATCAGGGAAGTACTTGGCAGAATCAGATCAGAGAGATCTTAGGAGACAGTACTTCAGGAAGAATTAACAATAATATTGATTATCATTCTGAGATGCTTTCATATTTGTCACCATTTTGACAGTGGCCCAACAGGAAGATGTTTCTCTCTAGTTATGAATCTCAGCTAATACGCTAGCCTTTTAGCTAGATCGTTAGGCATTTATCTTCTTCCACAGAAGTTTTCCTTCCTTCTTTCTTTCTAAAGAAGGTTCAGCAATCTTTTCTTTATACCATGTAAAAGGAAGATTACATTTATACAGAATTTGCCAGATTGTGAGTAATGGATATGTTGGTACATGCTACAGCTCTTTGGCTCAATCTTTCTATGTACCTATAAACAAAACCCAAATCCTCCTCTTGCACATTCTATTCCAACTCACTGTACTAAAGATCTCTGAAAGAAGATGAGAAAGGAACCCTTTACTGCCATTAAAATTCAGACTACCAGCATAGTCTCTGTATTTGAGTCATTTTTACGTTCCTCTCCCCCTACACAGATATATGTAGTAGGAAATTTATTTTTTTTAAACCCATTATCATTCAGGGAATGAATGTAGATCTCAACTGTCACCAGTGCCATACATGAACTTTCTGACTCTGCAATAGGAAAAGGGCTTTAGGAGTTCCTTGTAGCATTTGATTAATATAAGTAAGATTAACGTGCTTATATTGGAGAATGTTAGGTTACTACCCTTATACAAGCTTCTGAAAAAAGGCTTTTACTTTCAATTACTGCTTTTTAGAACAATCCAAATAAGTGCTACGCTCATGAAGCAGGTAATCAGACATAATCTGATAAGTATTTACACGACTCCACCAATAAGCCCTTGTCTCAACATGTGACATGCCTCTTCTTTCAGCTTTTTCTGTGTATCCAAAGATATTAAGCCAAATTATGTAAACATGTTTGTCTGTGACTGGTATAAAAAGTTGGATGTGCCTGAGAGTTTGTTACATTATTTTCAATTTTTTTTCACTTTGGATTAACATAGCTTTTTGAATTCAAAAGGTGAAAGACTGGTACATTAGCTCTTCCACTTTTCTTTGCACATTAGTCTAGACTTAATGCTTCAAGTGTAGCTACTCCAAGAATGAAGCTGTATTATCTCCAAGAGCTTGTTATATTCTTACCCTAAACTGTGTAAGCATGGTTGAGATGTGTTAATTTGAAAATTATTTTCAGTCTTCAGCACTCAATATTTGTATTTGTATTTGAGCATCCAGTAACATAAAAAGTTACTATGTTTTATCTCTTTACAAGGAATTTTTAAGGACCAGAATTAATTTCTGAGCGTTATTGACAAACGGATACATCTAAATGAAAAATGCTAGCATCACAGTGACAAAGGTCATGCCTGTCCTCTAGAATACAGAAGGCAGACTTGTTTTGTGGAACAGGAACATATGAAGTGTTTCATAATTGAACCACCATGACTTGGTTTGAATGGCTCACATTGTAGTTCCGCTGATGATATTAACATGCAAAAGGTCACAAGTCCAAATTAGACTTGCAAGTTAACAGATCTAATAAACTTAACTGGAAACATTCACTTGTATATCTGTTTATGTCATGTTGGTACTTTCTTAGATTACAGAATCACAGCTTTCAGTTTTATTCTTGTAATAGTGACATCACTCTGGCAAGTCATCTGCAAAATAGAGTAAAGATTTTTAACAGAAGGCCTTGATTTGTGTAGTGAAGAGTCCCATACTCTAAAAAAGAACCTGAATAAAATGCAGACAAAAAAATTGAAGAACATAGTATGCTATGTGGAAAAATCTGATTTCAGTACATGTTAAACAATTTGGGGGAGAGATCAGAGAAGAGAGAAGAAGAGGAAGAGAAAAGGGGTTTCTATTTATGGACAGTACATGTGTTTTCTTCCTGCTATTTAGAAGATTTGTTCTTCTACTGCTTTATTTGTATTGCAAATTTTTTTCCTCAGAGTTGGTGATGTTCAGTCACCTCTTTTTCTTTTCTAGACCTTCACAAATGAGAGTTCTGGAAGCAAACATGGATCTGTCATCAAATCTTCTGGGAACAGGCCAGGCCTTAAATTTCCTATTATAGACAATACATCAGTCAAGCAGAAGCTGAAACACAACATAAGCTTAAAAAAAGTTGAGAAAAAGTGTACTTGACCTGAATAAAGTCACCTCAGGTGAGTACTGGGTACATGAAACGGAGTCATTTGTCCCATTATTAGAAATAGCAAACTGGATGGATGCTTTGTAATTTAATCATCCTTATATTACTTTGCTTTATTTTCTTCATATAAACAAGTCAATTTAATAACCAAAAAGTTTCAAAATAGAGTTCATGCTTGCATTTTTATGTAATTTTTAAACTGCCACACCATGGAAAATTTAAATAGGAATTACATTTGTAACTGTAAACTTTGTCTTGGTGAATTAAGTGAAATGACTTAGTGGTATTATTCAGGACACCCCAAATTACTTTTGGAATAAGGAATCACAGAATACGCAGGCATGCCTTTCAGTTAATTGTGAAACATGGGATCAAAGCCCAGAGATAAAGCACATCTTCCGATCACCCTGTTCCTGCAGGGTGCAGGCAAAGTTTTGCAGTCATGTTCACTAGGCTTTTAATGAGAACAGGATCAAGTCCATATTTCATGCAACTTTGCAGTTGGTTGAGATAAGAAGGGTAATTTAAAATGAATTATTTGTGTTTAAAATTTAAAAAAAGATAGGAAAGTTACGTATCATAGTTAATTTTATCAAAACAACAAATAAATCCTCCCTAATTTACATAGCAGCCGTTAAACAAGTTCCAACCTAACAATGTGTATGAGTAAATTCTCAGAAAACAATATGAAGTTTGCCAGGATTAGCTAATCAGTTTATTGTTTTGGTGAAGTCAGTCGGCATGTATGCCAGCAAGTTGCTTTTTAAAGTGACATTCCATTTTTAAGCACAAAGCTTCAAATATTTATAGAACAAAGATTATTCACTAAATATCATAGCAGATGGATGGTTTCTCTTTTCTTGAGGGAGGCTGTGGGAACACAGCTACATCTCTGGAGACAAAAACCAGGCCCATACAGACAGAGAAAGAGTTTTGCAGGAATGACCATCTTTGCAGGTTTATATCACTGTAGAAATAGCTTGCATAAATGCAAAATTATTTTGATGTTGTTCTTGACATGTATAATTAAACTGGGGCTCTCCACACAATCGAGAATGCTGTTGAATATTCAAGACTCAGGTGTTGGTTTTTTTAAGTTTTAGAGAGGAAATGGAATAGGTCCTTTCCTAATTCTGATTTACTGCATATTTGCATTCCCCTAGCTCAAAACCAACACCATTCAGCAAAACTAAGTATTTTTAAATTAAGGTTAAACTCATTTAAGTGTGCATTCATGTAGGTCTGAGGTAATCCCACTTACATCAGCGTTATTTCATGTCTTTGACTTAATTTAGAACAGAAAATAGGCCTCAGGTATTTGGGGAAAAAGTATAGTCAAAATTAACTAGTGCCCTGATCTTGTAACCGTGTAAGGACAAAATCTTATTTCCATTCAAAGCTTCACTTACATCACCAGGGAGTCTCCCGAGTAAAGGACTGCCTTTACTTAGTCAGACAGTCATTTGCAGAGTAGGACCAGGTGTCTTTCCCTGTCCTTCCAGCCAGGGAAAAATAAATAAATAGAGAGCTGCATAGAAATAAAGCAAAATTAAATATTACTATGGACTCATATTCTTACGCATGTAACTTGCTGTTTGTCTGTAGGGAAAAACCTCAAACTTTCTTTTAATTTAGCAGCAACAAGTAGTTCAAAGGAAAGTTTATCTTAAAGGCCTATCCCTGTGGCCTTCCTGTCTGTCCTTTTCATACTGCATTAGACTGCGGATATATTCTCCTGCTTGCTCATCACATTCCTAATATATTTTATCTTTATCTTTTATTTCTCTCCGACATCCTTAACGTGCATGCAGGCATGCTTGCCTGATTATTTTACATACTTATCTGCCCCTCACAATTTGT
Organism: Gymnogyps californianus; assembly: GCF_018139145.2. Taxonomy (NCBI): domain Eukaryota; kingdom Metazoa; phylum Chordata; class Aves; order Accipitriformes; family Cathartidae; genus Gymnogyps; species Gymnogyps californianus. The sequence continues at coordinate 4,004,855 of NC_059498.1, read as the reverse complement.
TTCCGACTATCCTCTACCATTTCAATGACTTCATCTTTGCAGCACCCATGGGTTTGTTTATTTACATTTGAGTGAGAGCTAAGGCATAGTTAAGTGATTTATATAGGGTAAGTTTTAGCAGAGTACAAAACTGAATCCAGCCATCTTATCTTCCATAGGAGGGTCCTGAGTACCAGTTATATTTTCCATTCAAAACTTGTCTGAGGCTAGGAGAGCTCTGTTTCTGCTGGGGTCATGGGCAATGAGGCAACTGTGAGAAATAACACAGCCATTTTTCTTTCTTTGATGTCACCACCTTGGAATTACCACTTTCATCGACTTTAGGAACTCTCAAATTGCTACCTAGAGAGTAAACATCTTGTTTTGAAGAAGAGAAAGAAACACTCAAACTTCTCAAGACCACTGAGATTGCTGCCCCAGTTTACTCTTACATTATTTTTTTTTTTTATGATGCCGTGGAGTTAGAGGTGAAATATTTATCATCTAGACCATATTTTAGTGTATAGTAGACCGAAAGAAGTACAAGAAAAACTAAATGTAACAGGAAATGTTACCTTCTGCACCACGTCTTAGTGAATTCTTAAGTTGCTCCTAAGTTTCTGCATGGTTTCTCACAGTAAAAGCAGTTTACTTGACACAGCAGAGAGAAGGACATGGCCACGTTAAAATATGGGACGGCAATCATGGATAGAACACGTGTTTTTAAAACTGCATTACAATTGGAAATAAATACATTCAAGTGCACCCATGTAGCAAGAAGAAACATGATAAAGCAGCCCCAAGCAATTTAAAAATATGCTGTATGAATGAGCAGCCAGCCCAAGCAGAACAGTAGTCCAAATATCTCCTTGGGATAAAAGGCAAACACACACTTAACAGCCAAGGGATAAAGCATGGGCTGGGAGAATCCCATAGGCTGTAATTCCACACTAGCAAGTACAGTAGCATCGTCTACCAGAGTAGTAGTGTGGGTTTGATCTGAGTGATCTAACCCACAACTAAATCAGTCTGTCAGAGAGATTATTTTCTCTATCTGTAAGTTATATTCTTTCCTGTGGTTTAAAGATTGTACTGCGTGAGGCAATTCCACAAGAAGACACAAGAAGGTAGGCTGCCTCCCGCTTGTTGAGAAGTCAGTGCTCTATCAAGAAGCATGAGCAGACCGGTTTTACCCAGCCAACTTATACTTTTGCGCTAAACAAGAAGACAGGACTTGCAGTCATCTCATGAGATTTATCACATTTCCTAATGTTTTATGTGACATTTTTTTGTAAGATAATAATTAGAATCTCTAAAACTTTTTTTCTGTTACCATAACATATGGTTTTGTGTATAAATGTTAAACACACAGCGAGTTCTGTTGCAGAGTGCCCTTGAGGATTAGAACAAACAGCAGACCTCCCCCAGAGTACACATTAAAAAATCAGCTCAGCTTCACATTCAAACTGGGGCAGATCAAAGTGCTCACTGAAAGTTTGCATTACTGTGTAATAAGCAAGTGAGATAAAATTCTTAAAATTGAAAATCCCATCTCTTACAGTACATAATAAAAAACCCTCAGACAAGTTGGCAATGCAATTGCTGTTGCTTAAATAGAGATGGTTTCTTCTGAAACTACGTATTCAACAAAGCAAGGACCAGGTGGGTCAGAACGCATTCCAGGAACGAGGTAAATATTAATTGGCTTTCTAGGTGCCACTGCAACATTTAGTAGCATCTATCAGCGTTCTTCACATGTTCCTACACATGTCCTACCAGACAAGCAGTATTGATTTTCTGTCTGCGTTCTAGAGAAGCTCATGAATAAATTCATATTGTTAACAACAAAAGTACTAGAATTAGAATTACCAATAACTGACTGTGCTATAACATCAATACCAGGATAATATTCTTAAGCCACTCCAAACATGTGCTAAACACTCCATACAAAAGTAAAAAGGTATTTTGACAGTTTGGTTGTTGGTTTGGTTTTTATTTTTTTTTATTTTGAATGGAGATCTTGGAGTTCAACAAGATTGTGCAAGAAAATCAAGTGAAACTGCATTTGAGAATAGGAAGCAATCTCAAAGGAGAAGGAGTATAACAACACAGTCCTCTAACCTCAGTCTAGATCGCAGAGGCCTTGAGACAAAAAACAAAATAGGAACTATTCCAGCACAGGCACAAGCTTAGTCATCTCTAACTCAGTCATCCACACTGATCTCCCAGGGAGCTATCGGTTCCTCCACAGCAGAGTGGTTCATCCCTTCTGCACCGTAGAAGGGCCCCTTTTAGGTCCAGAGGGAAAAGCTTTTGTTCTATTCAGTATTTAACCATGGGAGATTCTGTTAAAGAAATGGAAGATACTGAAGACGCCAATCAGTTAAAGAAAAGTCTTTCCCTGAGCATTAGCCGATTTCCTAGTATTCTGGGACACAGGAACAAATTTAGTGAACTTATTTAGCACAAGGTGAGCGACATAGCTTGGAAGAAGGTGGAAATGACCAAAATGCATCATCAAGAGGGGGTAAATCTTCCCATCGGCCTTTAAGAGAGTGCAGAGTGATGGTCACTGCTGTAGAACTACGGCGGAGAGAATCTAAGGACAGTGACAAATTATACCCTCCAGATGGGAATTGTCTAGAAGATGCAGATCACTCTGAATTTGAAGACAGGCCAAGTAATTCATCTGTTCGAAAGATGCTTAATAATGTTAATTACAGAGATAGGGCTAAAGCCCATATTTATTGCAAAGAATGGCATTCTTACGAAAGCAATCAGAGGTGTCATGGTAGCTTTGTCGCGTAATTCTGTCAGCTGTTCCCAGACCGCTACTGCACTCTGCACCTAACAGCCCAGGATCCTCGGCTCAGTCTGCACATAGGCCTGAGCCCTCAGCAAACTGGAGCTCAGCAACATATTCTCCACAAACACTGGATTTGGATGATAGTTCAACACTCAGTATGCATACACCCTTGTCCTTTATACGCTATAGGGACTCTTCTTCTACTTCAGAAAGTTTTGATTCTTCACTGCCTGTTCACAATACACCTGAAGACGGCAGCTTACTGGAGCAGAGCATCAATGACTGTTGGAACATTTCATCTCCCAGGGGTACCTCGTATGTCAGGGAGAACTTACAGAGTTCACCTAGGTCTTCATCTCTAGATTCTTCCAGCCCATCTTTGTTTCAGACAAGATTCACTCCTGATCTTCGTATTGCTTGTGTTTTGCATGATCAGTTGCCATTGAATTTCCTGGTGCTGCCTTATTTACAAAACCAAAGTAATACAATAAGCAACACAACTATCTCCCATTCAGCAAGCACAGAGGAAGTGAAGAGACCACAGGCAGATCAAGAGAAACTTAAACGACATGAAAGGTGAGGAGTATATTCAATATATGTGTAAACTCTAGAATTATACATAAACACATGGTAGCTAGATCATTAATTGCAAGAAACTATGCTATAGCTAAGTGACAAACTGTGTAGATTTCAAAGTTCTATTTTTATCATGGCTTGGTTTGATATTTGCCTTGTTTTATAAAGAAAGGGCTACATTTTTCCTCATTCAAGTTTTCTATATAGTCGGAAACATACAAAAATAAGTTAATAGTTCTTCCATCTATATCTCCATCCTTATCATTCACATGTGACTTTCAGCTGGTTCTACTAGAGGCACAGAAAACCACTCAAAAAGGAGATGGTGTTTGCATCATGATACTTCTTCTACAAGTCACACACTCAATTGCTTTATTCCTGAACATTAAAAAACACCACTGAAGCTTTAACCGAGCTTTCTTGGGCAGAGACGTGAGGGAGATTTGTGGGTTTTATTGTTACAGAGTTGGAGGCAAAAAATAGATTCCTCAATGTGACAGAGTCCACCACAACCCACAAGTGTGCTCTTTGGGCACTGGTATACATGGCTAATAGCATAGTCATACAACTTGCCCTTTCATTCCTTTATAAGGCTTCCCTTTGGGATAGATCCCATTTAACCAGCACTGAGTCCTTTAAGCTCAGCTTCTTTATGTATTCCAGCCATAATCAGAAGTTCAAGTTAAGAGACACAGCTTTGTTCGTCAAAGTTATTTTTAATTGTTTACTTGTCCTATTTTCTATCTGTGGTCTAAATACAGTAATTTCTTTGACTGCAGAGACTTTCAAATAAAGGCAGAATGAAGGAGCAATAGGTTTCCCTGCTGCTCATTGTAATCAACAAGCTGCTCACTCTGTCTCAAGAAACTGCTTAAGCAATTAGATTCAGAGATGCTATCAGGAAAAACATTTCTGTTCCCAGCTTTACTGCAAATAAACCAACTGTCTGTATTTCAAAGTTTGTCAGCTATCCCAGGGGACATGGCAGACAGTTAGACAAAAGTTTCAGAATGAAACTTTTCTCTTCAAAAGTTAAGGAAATTCAGAACTAGGGGGGGCACACTGTGTGGAGGTAACAATTTAGACGGAAGGAACATCTAGAGGTTTTTCCTATTTTGCACTGAAAGGTTGTAAATATTCATCTTTCCTGCTATGCCAACCCTCCCTTCTCTTGAGTTTCCTCGGTCTCCTGATGACATTAGTTGGAGCTAGTAATGGTACCTGTTCTGTCCAAGAAATTTAGGGGGAGACATGCCAGAAAATGGGAGAAAAGATAACCAAAGGGCAGACTAGAAAGAAACCGAAAGCTCTACAGGTGAACAGGTCTCCTGTTATTCCAGCTTTCAGGCAAAAGCCTTTTCCTTCTTTCTCAACACAAAAAATTTAGGCAAACCAAACCATGGCTAGAAGGGGATGGAAAAAGGGAGGAAAAACCAAACCCCAAAACAACATTCTGCTGGTGACATTAACTTGAAGAGTCTGGTTTCCTGAGGTGTTATACACGTAGCACCTAGGGGCATTAGTAGGCAAGTTAAGGATGGAGATGTAACTCCGTGTGGTTAAGGTTTGAATGTGTGAAGTGCTAAAGTCACAAATCGCTTTTTCATTTTCATATTTTTACTTTTACAGTATTAGGTAGAGTCCAATCCAAGGCTCAACATTTTTGTTGTTTAGTATTCTATTTATTGAATAGGAACCCAATCTGCTCATCAGATTTCATGCAAAAAGCACTAGATCATAATCAGTAAATACTTCGCATGTTTTCTTCCATCAGTCATAAATATAAAGCCATTAAAATCTTTTGTAACATCAACTTTTTTTTTTCCTGTTTGGTTAAAATATCACTCTTCGCCAAGACATGAACTTCCCCTGCATCACCACAAATCTATAAAGGTTTCTAGAAAGCAAGCCACTCAGGACAAATATTCAAAACTCATGCGATGCCAACGTAGCTGAGAGGGGAGAGTATTCAGCAGATACCTCCTCTGCTGTGTTTGATAGGCAGTATTCAAACACACTCATTCGCAAAGAACAGTGGCTGTCTAATTCTCAGCAACACATCATCAGATTTGGATTACACAAAAGCATAAAGGGGATTTAGAGACTATCAGGTTTTTTTCCTTTGAACATTTATCAGCTTTAAGGTACATATTAACTCTAAACTGTTGGATATTATACTTTCAGGTCACCATCATGTGATAAAGGTCCGTAGTAAAATGTCTCCAAATCCTAGAACATTAGTGCAAAGATACTGTCCGTTATTCAACTGCAGACTGCCAAGAACAGTGTTTCATTTCTTCATTATGTCTTAATAGTGTCCTGGCAGAAGACTCGGAAGAGGAAGGAGATCAGTGTCATATCTGTCAGGTTGCTGGAGGTTCTCCTACAAATCCACTGCTAGAGCCACGTGGCTGTGTGGGAAGCCTGCATTTTGTTCATCAGGAATGTCTAAAAAAAATGGCTCAAAGCTAAAATAGAGTCAGGTGAGAGAGAGAGACCCACAAGATATAAAACATTCTGTTGAGAAGCTTCTGCCAGATTTACCTCTCAACTAATTCCCCTATACTAATGGAGTTGAACAAGATGAAGTCTTTAAATTTACTCAAAGGACACATTTAACTCATAGCTTGATCACCATGGTAGCATTTTTCTGTAGCACAAGCATTCTCAGTGAAATAACAGTAGATATTAATGTCTTTGATGAGGCTACTGGTATGTAGCGAGCAGATCACCAAAACCGTAATTTTCTAGTGCGTGGCTTAGATTAAAACAAGGTCTTTGATATTAACTGCTGAAAGATTTAATGAGCCAATCTACAGCAATTAGTAGTATCAGGCGAACATCAAATTTTGCAGGGATCATAAACTGCACAGGTAAGTCTAATAGGTAAGAGAAATGTTTGAACGACAAAAAACATAAAATGAGATGAAATGCATGAAGTGTTGGAAGAATTCCGATGGGGAGGGGAGAAGGAATATGAGCAGGATGAATTTTAGCATTCAGGAAGGTGACTCCCAGCTAGAGAACAGTCCTGTTGATTATTCTTTGATTTCACCCTCACTTATGTCAGCATATTTTTTTCCCTTTTTTTCCCTAAGCACTATTCTTGCTGTGCCATTTCTAGTTCCATTCTGAATGGAGATTATCTGTGATGTTATATCACTGTAAGTTTAGATTATAAGTGCATTTTCACAATATGGACCCTATCTTTATCAAGAGATTGAAGGTAATCACAACAAAAGTTGGTTTGGGTTTTTTTATTTTTTTAAAGATGCATTCTGCAGTGTTTGTTAAGCACTTAGGTATACTATGGCTTCTGAAGTTCCTAAGTGAGTTGTATAATTTTCAACTTACTCCTTGTAAGCAAGCATTTAAAACCACAAATTAAAAAAAAAAAACACCATCAGATAATAACCAGATAATTAACCTCCAGAAAGGATGTAAGTAGGTATATGATATATACACACCCCCTAACCTAGTGTAGATTGTATAAAATGCCAGCCCTGTACACGGGAAGATAATAGCTTATGCCAGCTTTGTTTCTTCAGTCTTAAAAGGCAGATGATGTATCAGTAAAATCCTGTGTACTTGGTTCCCTGCCAGGCCTTGTTCATTTAAATTCCTGGCTTGCCCCCAGCTCAGGGAAGTGAGTCACATTTCCCAAACCTTCCCCAAATCCTGTCCTCTTAGAAGAATTTCAGTTTCCCCTCAGTGCTAGCTGACAGCATACGGGGACACGATCCTGTTCAGAGAGAGTTCCTTAGGTAGGTTGGGAGCCAGAACAAGAAAAGAGGCGGTGGTATGTTAAGCAATGAAAGAACTAAGTGGAACCACGTCCCAGGAAGCATGTTTGATGAGATATCAATCTTAACAAGCAGAACTTTTGCTTCTGGTTAGTGAAGTGTGTGGGGAGAGTTTCTTTGTTTGTTTTTTGGTGGATTTTTTTTTTTTTAAGCAGGCCATCTGTGCACATGGAAAGCAGGGCTTTTTCCTCTTTAGAAGTTTTTGTTCCAGATCTTCCTTTAGAAGAAAGAGGGAAAAGAGAATCAGTTTATAGGGTAGGGGTGTATCAATTTATTTTATGGCACTCAAATGAAATTCATTGTTGTCTTAAAAATAACGAGGGGAAGAAGCAAGTAAACAATTCCAGGCAATTCCTTGGCTGTGTTGGTACTGACAAGGCCTTAGACGAAAGTTTACGTATGGAGTCCATTATTGCATTTTAGATCAGCGTGGCTTATGATCCCTGCAGTTCTATTCCATAAAAGCTACAGATTTTGTCATTTAAAAGCAAACAAAAAATCCAGCACAGTCATACACCACGCAGAATTTAACGGAAGACTATTCCAATTATCCCTACTATTACATGTGTTTAGTATAAAAAATGCCGTGGTTTCAAATGATTCAGGAGAATTCCAATAAAAAGATAGCAATCTGTAGAAGACGGCTTTAAAATAAAAGATTTTCTCATTCCAATTTTATAACAGGCATGATGTAGTTTAAGGTTAAAGACTTATTTTTTTGCTGTATTGCAGGGGCTGATCTGGAGGCTGTGAAGACCTGTGAGCTTTGCAAGCAGAACCTGATAATTGATGTGGACAATTTTAACGTGAATGCATATTACAGAAACCACCAGCAGTCATGGGTAAGAAACTGCCTCTCTTCAGATAAGAGTCCGTAATCCTATTTTGATATTGCTGCCTTGCAATATTTCAATGTGTAGTGAAATGTCAACATCAACCGAAACCTGCTAAACTGTGAGAAAGAGATATGCTTACTTATGCAGATTTCAAGAAATGTAAAAAGACTTCATTCATCTTAGGCTCGGATTGTATAATCCCAGAGCATTTCACAGAACTGCCCAATATCTGGAGGCTTTGCACAGAGAAAACCTGTAATTAAGTATGGCAATAGAAAAAAATCTTGTTTGTTATGTAGATACAACATTGCAGGAGAGAAGCAGATTAAGGGAGAGCAGCCAAGGATTTCATTGTTTGTCCTTCACAACATTATGTAAGATGCGGGATTTAGCAAACTAAGTAACAGAAGAATCTAATATCTTCCCGTTATAATATCTTTTTTTCAATGAACATGGAATTTTAAAGAAAGAAACACAGGAATGAAGGACCAAAATATTGAAACTAAGAGCCTCCTTTTTTAATGGTAGCCAAGAATACCCTGTTTTCTGAGAAATTAATCTGACCAAAGCCAGATGTATTGATTTCATTATAAGGTGATGCTAGTACTGAGGAAAGAGATCAACATGCTCAGCAACCAAAGAAAATCTTCTTGGTAAGATTTCAAAACACTATTGTTGAATGTTAATGCACAAATTCTATTACTTCATTGTTACCAACAAGTTTCCATGACCCTAGGGAGTTCAAGTCACGGACAGGACCCCACTATGCAAGCTGTAAGTAAGCTACTACAACAAGGCCTTTTAGCAAACTGCAATAGAAGTTGCCTTCTCCAGCAGTCTTGCAAATGTCTTGCAAACTTTCCTCTGAGTGCCTGGTAGGAGTTTCAGTCCCCACTTCTACACAGCCTTTCTAGTACCAGCAGTCAAGTAACAAGGCTTGCATGCGAACCACGCGCACACAGTTCAGTTTTGAAGCTTTTAGAGTACCTTACAGAATTTGAACTGATGCCTGTATTGGAGTCTAGTTTGATAATTCAGCGTATCGTGCTTACGCATTCCACACAAGGAGAAACTGCAAGGCTCATTTCCCCCCCAGGCATTTTAAAAACGGGATGAACTGCAAGGGTGAATAATTGCTAGAGTATTTAGAGTAATTAAGATTATAGGTTGTGTTTCTTTCTTGAGGTGTTTTATATCATATTATACGGCTGTAATTTTAGGGTGTTATTTGTGATGCATTCCTAGTGATGCCAGAAGCTTCTAAAACATATGGTTAGGTGCCCTTTTCAGCATTTCTACTCATCTAAATAAATAATTCAATGTGCCAAAGTCTTTCCTATCAACTAGGAGAAGATGCACAATCTGGTAGAAGTGTCTTTCTCAAATTATTTGCAGTAAACAGTGTATATTTCCCCATCTGCATGCCTTCAGGCCTTACTTACTCATAAAAAAAGTAAATGATTTCCCAGAATGCTTTGACAGAAGTGTTCACCAGCAAACTATTTTCTAGATGATCGATTTGCCACTATGCTGTAAAATACATATGAACAGAAAGCCTTTTACTTAGGCTGAGATTGGCAGACACGCATTGAAAGCCTAAAGGAAAAGAACATCATGGCTTGAGATGTCCGAAAGGAATACAGAAATTTAGGGGAAAAGGGTGGAGAAAGATGCAACAGTTAAAAGAACAATTTGAGAAGAATTTATAAACGTGCTAGAGCACAGAATACTGTAGCACAAAGAATACACCAACCCAGTTACAGCCTTTCCCAGGTGTACCAGAATACCTAAGCCATGAGAGGGACACACCACCACCCCCAAACCACCTAAACAAACAAAAAAAAGGTATTTTGATCAAAGTCCTGTGGAGTAGGATGAATTCAAGGTTAAGGGTGATGCTGCTTCCGTTCACAGGCTGGCTGGTCCTGCCTCTTCCTACTTATAATTTTAAAAAAGATGATGGTACTTCTCAGGAACACTATTAGTAGCCTTAAGGTAGCTTTTATTAAGCTTGGATTTACATCCAGCGTGTGCATTCTGTAAGTGCACACGTACAAAAAATCCCTCCCCTCCTCTCTGCCATTCTCCCTCTCCCCCCCACACAAATGCACTTACGTATACACATCATTTTTGGTCTCTAATCAGTGGAATACAGCCATCTCTGACTTGGAATGAGGGCTACTCTTCCACGCCAGCAATATTGTACAGTGTATTTACAGGGGAAATAATGATTAATTTCTATAGTTTGTTTCACTATTGGCAGCTGGCACTTTAATTACAGAGGCAAAATGCAAACAAAACACTTGTTTGTCAAGAGCGAGACAAAATAAGTGTTTTGTCCTGAGGGTTGATTAGATTCACTATTTAAAAAAGGTATTCAATTAGAACCATAGAGTGGAAATTTGGGGAGGCAAAATCAATTACCTCCAGTGGAATGCAGCCAGGATGCTGCATTTTATTTTATGACAGTTACAAGTGCCATGAAAGCTTACTACCTACAGGTGGTCAAGATCTCTTCCTAAATCTCACTGAGAATTGACACTTTTAGAGGGAGTTCATCCCCATTTCATGATCTGTTTTAGGAAAGCTTAACACCATCTAGTTCTGCACCTGGTTCCCCACAGTGCCAGGATTTTCCTTAGAGATCTTCCATCTAGGAATGCAGAAAATTCACTCCTTGTTTTCCATATTAGTGATTATTATCTACATTGTAGCTGATCTAGATTAAAAAAGAAGGCAGCCACCTCCTCCCAAAAACCACCACCCCCCCCCCCCCCCAGTTCTGGATAGTACATCTGTAGTTTTAATTGCACCATCTTTTTTTCCTTTTAATTGCTCGTGTCAAATCAGTACTTCACATTTGCTTTCTTTCTGGTGAGCTATACCAATCTTTACTAGTATTCACTGGGATAGACCCATTTCTCTGCTGGGACTTGCCAAGTTCCATTCTGGACAGGTATTGTACTCATCCAGTGTTACATCCCATGCTCCGTTTTATAGCTGAGGCCAGACTAAATGTCGATCTTTTAGTTACCTGGGTTCAAAACCTTCATTCTTTCCTTTTTAACAGGATACTGTCTCAGTAAAACAGACAACCCTGCATTTTTGCAGGCTAGGACTCAAAATCGAAGAGAACTCCCTCAGCATCCTCCCTCCCTTCTGAGGATGCTGAATCCTTACAATAGGCCGACAGCTGTGAGCATTGGTAGTAAGAAAGATTATTATCACATACAACATTAATTGTCAAAATAATCCAGAGTTAATAAGTGAATTGCATTCAGTAAATAAGATACTCAACCCACAGCCTTTTTGGCTGAATATGGCTCATATACAACTGCCTTCTTTCCGAAGGCCTCTGAGATGCGGACAGGAGCAGCACCACGTTAAGGAAGTTATTCCGGTCACCCCCTCCATCCTAGCCTCTTGCTTGAGGCTCCAATCCCATTACAGTACTAGACATAGAATGCAAAATCACGTCCTACATGCCGAGTTGTGACAGGAGCATACATATGCATCCATAACTGTCACTCATATGCCCCACAACAGCGGTGCCTTCATTTTGGTCATGCCTTTCCAACCATGTGCTGGGACACGCCAGCTGCCACTCAGGCTGGCCAGGCTGCACTGCACTCCTCTCCCTCGCACGCTTAGCATGTAACCGTGGGGCACCTGCTTTTTAGTCACGTAATATAAGAGAGGTCAATTAAACACAGGGATAAGTAGCTCTACTTATCCCAGCCACTAGACAGGTTATCACTACTGCAACATTGCCTAAGGCTGTAGTCGGTTCCAGCATCTTTGTGTAGTTTAGCACAAGGTAGTCACCAAAAGGGAAAATACAGATTTGGTTTTTACATACAGGCACAGCACAAACTAACAGATTCGGGTCTCTGTCTTAGACTGCATCCCCTTTACAAATAGAGATTTGCAGAACTCATGAGACTGAATACATCCTGGTTACCAGAAAAAGGGTAAGAAAAGTAGCAAAAATAACAGCATTTCCAGTTACCTTGTAGTTATGTCCCATCCTCACCGCTTTCTTCTGAGAGTTACAGCAGTTTACCATTCCTCTTTCGTTGTCAAGCTCTTCAATCCACATAGAACCAGCAAAGTATTTCCAAGCAGACCTTCCTTTTCAAAAACCAGCCAGTAAACCTCTGTTGTGCAGCTTCCTTACTGGTGCCGACTGCAATCACACCTGATCCTCATACCCTTCTCGACATCCTAACACAAGGTAGTTCATTTCCTTGTTGTCTTCCAGCTATTTAAACGACCTTCACGGTGGTTTCGGCAGCTTAACAAAAGTCACCTGTGCTCGCCCTGCTCACCAGTCATAGCATTAACAAAATTTTTAGAAGAGATTCCCAAGTAACTTTTGGGATTGTATAGGATTATGTACCTGGAAAATGCACCTGGAATGACTGAGGAATGAGAACTATAATGACTTTTTCAGCAGTGCTAATTTAAATGAGTACAGACACATCCCTGCCAGCTTCTCTGGTTGATGTTAACTAGTCACCACCTCCTTTCAATAGTTTTGGCAGCAATGCATTAGGGAATCTGAATTAGACTAAGGGTGAAAATGAGGGTTTTGATGAGGCCTTTTTGCCAGCACTGGTAAGCACCTTAACCCATGTGAAAGGTTTTCTTGGCTGTATGTAAATACTCTTTCCATCACCTTGAGAGATACTTCATTATTCCACTCATTTCAGGCGTGCAGACAGGAAGAGTTAGAATACATTTGTGGTGCTGTCGTTTGTGACCAAGTCAGTGGGTCAGCACTACGGACATGTCAAATTAAAACATACTTCCCTTGTCTTAGCTTGTTATGAATTGCAAAGCTGCAGATGAAACTTTCCAGTTAATTGTCAGGCAAACTCTAGATGAAACTGGGACTGTGTTCTGTACCTCGCAAAGCTCTCTGGAATGACATTTTTGATGTTTTTAAATTCATAGAACATCTTTTCACTGGAGCATTATGACTGTAGTTGAGCTGAGCTAAAAAAAGGTCACATCAACTGATCCAGTGGCTGCTTGTGGTTTGTCTGAAGTCTTTCATCAGTCATCTTGAAACTGCAAGAATAGTGATTTTCAGTCCTGACTGTCTGGAGGTTGGGAGGGATTTTAATTAGAACCCAGGCTATGAGATGCTGGATTCTTGTGATTCCTTTCTAGTCTTGCCATTTTGAAATGTCCAGTCTAAAATAATACTGACATAGCGATAAGAATAATTCTTTCTCTTTTATTGTTGTTGTTATATGTTTACCCTTACAATTAGTGGGTATTTCTGGCTTAGTTATGGCTGAACATCATTAAAAACAAGACAAGAAAAAACAACTCAAAAAACCCGAAAGAACCAAGCAACCTCACAGTTTTCTCCTGACAAGCCATCAGTCCAGATGAGAAAACAAAAAGTAAAATAATACTTTCAGATGTAGCACATAAACCACCTGTCTGTGGTGCATCAGGACCTGGCATTTCCACAAGCTACCTCTCATTTTGACTATCTATGATAATAAATAATTTTTAAAACTTTCCATTTGCCATTCAGAAAGCTGAAGGCAGCCACACTGCCAGCTGAAGTCAGCGAAGAATTCAACACTTCCGAAAAATCAGGCAAAAGAAGGGGGATTAATCTCTGCTCATTTTAGACATCCCCAGTACAAAGTCAACATCAGTTGGCCACAATTTTGTTCTGGTCTGTGTAGAGACAAAGGCAAGTCTGAGATATAGAAATATTCTATTCTAGATATGGTTCATCTTACCTTGCAAAAGATGACTTCAACTGGTCACGTGAGCCTCGCTGTAGAGACCCTCGTCTTTTTAAAGGCATGACTAGGTAATGTATAAATACCTATGTTGCAGACATGAGGTGGAGCAGACAGGTCACACTCAGAGAGGTTCATGCTGGTTACTGTAAAAGTGGAATCAAAGAGTGTCCCCCAAAATCACTGGCAGACCCATAGACAAAAATGTCAGCTTCTGAAAATGTGGGTTCAGGCGCGAGATACCAAATCGTGTAACAGGTGAGAGAATTAGGTCTGGAGTCTGCTCTTGGGGGTAGGTCTCTGGCATGGTGCAGCAGCAGGACAGAATTACAGCTAGCATGAGTCGGGTTTCTGAGCAACCTCAATTATCTGTTAATGGCCCAGCATTACATGGTCAAATGTGCTCTAAATTAGTCTAACTCCCTCTCCTGTAATGTGAGCCAAGCTCATCTGATGTGGGACATTTACTGCAAGCAGGATAAATAGTACAAAATGCTGAAAATTTTTATTTGCCATCATTTTCCTAAAACTTTCAGGAATTGAAGTGACAGCTTTACTGTCAAATGATACAATGCTGCAGCAGGCAGAGGTTACAGATGGCCTTGTTAAAAACTCTCATAAAGAAGTCTATCAGCAACAGGCAAACATGAAAGAGAAACCACTTTCAAACAAACACTTCAGAGAGCATACTGAATTGAAACAGAGACCCACGGGGGTAGTTCAGTGAAGCTTTTCACAATCATTCATTAGTCATTCAAATATTTTGATACAGAATCATGTACATTCATTTTTGAAGTATGTGTGCTTTTTGATAGCTGAGTCAGCCCACTTGATATAAACAGATCATAGCAGGAAAAATAAATGAGCAGTCCCCCGAATGTGGCACAGAGGTAGAACATGCTGCGTCAGTGATGGACAATTAATGAGTGTTTGATCCTATTTTTTTCAAACATTTACCATCAGTGCTCTTCTGCTGTTGGGCTGCTTGCACTGTTTAACCTTCCCTCCCACGCAGGTCCGCGTTAATACGGTTTGGATGGGGAAACACATGAGCCTCCGGCTATATGAGACCTTGGGGCTTTGCAAAAATCCTGTCCACCCTCCCAGTGTCACTCTAAGTTCAAAAGGATGACAGAGGCTCTCCCATAGTCTAGGTGCCATCCTGTGACGAAGCAGCAAAAGACCTTTAGCTGAAACGACCACACAGGTTGCATCAGCAAGACGCCATGTCCGTGCACCTCTCCTCTTTCAAAGTCTCAACTTGGATTGGACTTGGAAATGAAAAACACCAAGCCCAGATGCCAAGCTCTCTCCCACATGGATCTCAGAAGAATGCATTACTCCTAGGTTTGACTTCAATCGTACTTCTGAAAGTTTGACTGTTATTAGCACAAAATCATGATTAAATCTATATAAACCTCTGAGGGCCTGGTAGTTTTCCCCATGTATAAATTTTATTTTAGAAGCCAACAACTTAAAAAAAAGATCAGAAATCATAAAAAGTAAGCTACAACCTTAGGTTTTCTTGTCTTAGGACTAGCTGCTTAAATGAAACAAGTCTTTTAAAAAATAAAATAAAATATAGATGAGTAAAATTTAATGGCAAACCAGTCATGCCTGTTTACAGGTCATTTTGATATTGAGAGTAATCCAAAGCTTTACTGTATCTTAAGCATTAAAGTAATTTCCTCACTTGTCCTGTTTTTAAGCATTTCCATGCTTTCATTTTTTTAAAAAAGCATTCTCTTTGCTTTTTCTAGCTATATTAAATTGTATGTCTAATCAGTGTTAAAATGAGAAGGCTTTATTAATCTTGGTTGCCTTTCTCCTAGTGCTCAAGACAGCCTAAAGCAGAGGAAAATGAAAGTAAGCTTTGGAGCTTAAAACTCACTTTTACAAAATTCTTGTTTAATTGTTCTCATTAAATATGCAATATCTCATGAATTGGCAAGAGGGACTTAGATATAAGAGACACATTAAACATCAAAAAGTAGGAGGAAAAAATTCAGGAAATGCAAGTTTCAGAAATTAGGAAAATTTACATGGTATCAAGTGTACAGTAAAGATATTTAATTGCAGTTCCCCACAAAAACAATGAGCAATGAAAAGAAAAAAGAAAAACCCCACAGTATACAAGTTCTAGCTGTTGGGCTTCAGTCCTTTAATTCTTTAAAAGTCTATTGCAGTAAAACTCGATTTGTTACACATTTGGTGTGCTAGCGCTCCCCCTGATTATTTGATTCAATAAGATGTTAAATTGCCTTTACCAGCATTTATGAGCTTTTTCTGGAACATCTAAAAGGCGGCTGGCATCTTGTTACAGACTTTATTCATTTAATAAGGCTTTTGTTTTCATCTAATTTTGTTTTAACGAAGTCACTGTGTTTTCTTTCCTTTGAGCTGATCAGGAAATTCTACATACCCATCCAGTTTTAAAAGAGAAACGCTAACAGCAAGACATCGACATATGTAAAACAGGGCAATGAACTAGATTATTTTTTAAGATGTAATCACAAACTGTAAGGAAATGCTTTGCTTTTACTTGCAAAATAATCTTGGATTCTGTGGGTTAGAAAATTGAGTGCTTACTCACGCAGCTTGGTCCCTATGATGTCAAAGAGCATGTCTACATCAAATATTGAGGAGGAGCCCGAAGCTGTTTTCCACACCAGGTTCAGTGTCTGAACAAACAGCAAGCGAAGCCTCGTCCTCCGAGAAAGCTTCCTGCATTTGCTTCTGCTGTTTCAGGGTTCAAGATCTAGAACCGTATGAAGCCACTGGATGTTAGGTGGCCGCCCCTGCTGAGCTCAGAAGGAAATCAGAAGGAAGCTGAGACTCCGACTAACCCACTGGAAAAAAAAAAATCCCCAATTTTAATTTTTCTTACCTTAGTGAAGCATTCCAGACAGGAATTTTAAAGAGGTGCTAGTACTACTGATTAAAACAATATGTCTTCAGCAGTCTGAAACAGTTTTGTTCTTCAACAAAAAGTTTCAGTCTGTGCCCCCTTTTCCCACCCTTTTGAACTCCGTATCACCTTGCAGCTTTTTCCTGAACATGACCATTAGTCATGATAAATAAAGTCTTCTTCAGTCCTACAGTACTTCTAAGTTCATAGCAATATCTGCCCTGGAATATCTTCTGTTAACAATGGGGTTTTTAAATGAATTAATGAGAAGAAAAGAACAATTTTAAAAGGTAGTTAAGATACTTATTTGAACTTATTTGCTTATTGACACTTACTTGATATCACCTGGTAAGTTAGGGATCATTCAGTTCCCATATCTGAGAGTAACTCAGTTTACATTTGGTCTTTGCCTTGTAATTGTAAAACTACTGCCTCCAAAGTTTCTAGCCACAACCTTGACTTTGACCTCGAAGTTAAGCTATCCATTACAGAGATATTTTATCCATTTTCCATTAAAAGATACTTTTCTTTGTCTCAACTCTGATTTTGTAATGGGTATTTAAACAAAGTAAACTTCATATTTAGATAAGTTGAGTAGACAATGATTATTGGCTACGAAGAGATTAACTCCCCATTTCTGATGTAATTGCTTGCTGAATTGCATTACAGAACAGGGACTCTTGTCCCTCAGCCAATAGGAAGGACTTGTATTTCTCTCAAAGGTAGAAATAAAATGGAAATAAAGGGGTAAGGAAACTTTCTCTGGTAAATCATTTATTAACCTTAGCATGTTAATATTCTCCAGAGATGTGAAATTGCCTTCTTTGGCCAAGCCAGCCACTTTTCCTTCACCTTCTAGGTCCTATTACAATTCATTGTCCAGGATTAGTGAACAGAAAAATGAGAATGCATATTTTAAATAGACATTTTACCAGGGAATGACAGGTATTTGTTGTCTTGCAGATCCGTTTACCGAGGAGCTGATGATGAGGTATGAAATTGTGATGCTGCTGCTAAAGAAAAGTTTCTCTGAACACCAACACGCCAGTTACAGGAAAAATACCACATATAAACAGGATTTAAAAGACTTGTAATGCCTGGGAACAATGCTAAATGCCAAATGAGTTATTTCATCCTAGAGGAAGACTTCAGATCTTATGTTTATAACACAGCTAATATTCTCATAGCAAACCTCTTTCAGCTGGAGCGAGTTTCGTTTCTTTGTTGGACTTGCTTCCACTTCCACGGGTTTTTGCCAAAGGAGGGCTCTTTGGGTTCTGTCAGCTGGGGCTACAGTGACACCTAGTAACTGCTCGGCTAATTACAGCTGAGGGGTTCCCAGGCTCTATCCGGCCTGGTAGCTCCAGCAGTGAGAAATTCCTCATCCACAGCAGGATTTGCCTTTCGCACTGCCAGCCCATCGCCTTGGGCTGCCGGGAGAGCCAGAGCTCAGAGCTGAACCGTCGCAAGCGCTGAGAAACGGCCATTTGCTTGCTTGTGCTGACACGCTCCTTGGAATATAAAATCAAGCTTTGAATCAGACATTTTAATTAATTAGTGATAGTGTCACTTCTAAAGAGACCTTCCCGCACGCTTTCTACATTTTACATTATCCCCCATATGGCCACTCTGCCCGCAGTTCATTCCCCAGAGGAAATACATCTGCTAGTTATCTTATTGAACAGACTAAATTTACTTCTTATATAATATTTAAGAGTTAAATAATGATTCAAATGCTATAGATTTGACAAACCCATCAAAAAGAAAACTGCGTTTTCAGCTGTATTGTAAATAATAACCAAGGTAATCTAAGAAAGCAGGACTTTGCAGTTTTTGCATGGTTTGCAACCAGTGACTTGAAACGGTTTTCCGCATATTAAAACTTAACAACAGTACTGTAAGAATTACAAAATTCCCATTTTAGGAAAAAAGATGCTGAGGCATTGGGCACTTGAGTGATTTCCACAGTGTTTAGAAGATGTTTATGTGCAACGAGGAGACCGTACTTTCCGCCTTACTGTACTTTCCCACAGTAATTCAAACTGTATAAATCTGAAGGCTACGCCAATTAATAAATATCTTCTGAATGTTGGGGAAGCTGTGGTATCCTTAGATAGGCAGCAAAACTGAGTTCAGAAGGGATTGCACAGGTGCCTCTGAGAGCCGAAGAGCAGGCTAGTAGTGCAGATAATTGGCAATCAAAATAATTATTCAGTGATTGTTCTCTACTTCCAAGCTTAAGAGAAAGCAATGACATTTCATCTTGTTACGTTCAGTTAGTATTTTTCTTGTTGATGAAGAAAGGTATTCTAAAACACCCTTCTTTCTTCATTTACAGATCCTGACTCTGAGAAAAACAGATAAAACTCTCATGATGTTGGAATTCCACCAAGAAGCCTTTGTGTCGAGTACCCTTTTCACTGTTTTTTATATCCCTACTTTTCTCCTACTTTAATTAAAGCCAAAACAAGTGTGTTTATGTCACATAGTCCTTTTTGTAGTCCTCCTAAAAGTCCAAACACTGACTGCTAATTACTTTAAAAGACCATAGGTCAAGGTAACTAGTAGTGAAGTCAACATGGCATTTCTATTGATTATGTCCTAAAACTGCCTCACCTAATTGGAAACAGTTGGCTAGGAAGCCGGGTTTTCAACTGACCTCCTTTAACCTTTAAAATCACAAGCTATGGAGATGCCTGTGGTTCCTTTACTGTGTGTTTTGAGTCACATATAATACTGACATTCTTTGCTTCTGAGGTTTCTTCTGATTAGAGCTTGAGCTTATAAAGTGACGTGATCCTGTACGCCGCTTACAGCCAAAAGGTCCAAAGCACACTTCTACATCGGTTGATTGAACGCACATGACAGCAAACCACCGAGTGCATTGCCTTCAGCTTGAGTGGGATGAACTTCCAGCACAATTCTTGTATTTAACATTCTCTTTCTTTAACAACTAGCATGGCCTCAACAGAGGGGTTTTTCCTTTGTTTCAGAGGGGAGAATGAAGGCAGAAGAAAACCAGTTACTCAGATCTTGACTTGAATGCTGACATACAAACATGCTGAGTTGAATCCATGCAAAGCAACTAGAAAATACTGCTGCTGTTTGGAAGCGAAGGTAGGAAGGAGCCTGGCAGTGCAGGCTTCACTGTACTGTACAGCAAGAAGCCTGGAGTATTTGTATCTCAGCAAAAAATTGGATTGATCGGTACAAATTTGCTGTATACATTCTTTTAAGCTACGCTCAGATTTGTACATGAACCTTCTGAATTCTTGTCTGATTAACACATTTCCTAACTAACTAACGTCTCAATTCCACATAAACTTGAAATACATTACTTAATAAATTGTAATTCTTTTTACTGTGTGTGATGAGAGGGTATAATTTTTCAAGTTTTATGGCACTTAATATCCCCTATGCTGCTTGCTAACACTGTGCTGGTTATTGTCCGTCACTGGAAACCTGATCCGCATGCGTGGCTGTGCTCACTCGTCTCCAAGTGGGTCCTTACAAACTGTGTTCTAACTGCATGAATTAGAAGGTAATTATTAAACATGAACTATACGTGATAATATGACCGATAACCATCCCAAGTGAAGAGTACCTAGCATATTTGTGATTATTCCTGAAAAAACTTACTTACTAAGCAGACACTGTATTCACAGAACATTGCATTCCTTCTTTATCCAGCAAAGATTAATAACTTCTGAGTCAGACTTATGCCTGGATTCTGGGAATGAGGAAACAAAGATCTTGTGGTTACTCGTTTTGCACAAACTGGTTCTTTTCAGAGTAGCGGTTTTTACCATGGGGTGAAATGAAAACAGCTGCCAACTGTGATTTGCTTCAAAAAGGCAGTGTCCGCTGGTCGCAGTCCGTACACGTCTGCGGCTCTGAGCAGCCCCGATCTTTGATACGCTACAGCCACTGGGCATTTTCTTTTTCCTGAACGTTTAACACTGAATTCTCACCTTCGCAAACGCTGCTGCGTCGGATCTGAGGGGTAAAGAGCGGGCTCAGCCCAGCAAGCTCCTCACCCTTTATGTGCACACTGCTTGCTGTAGCTTGTAGACAAGACAGCCAGTGCATCTCTACCAGAGCCAAGCATGGCCCAATGGCTTCTGCACTGCCCGTTCCGTAAGGCTCCCAAATATATTTGAGCACTTCCCACACGCTGTGGATACTGGGACCATCTCAGCGCAGGGCTAAAACTATTCAATGCCGACGATGAGCAGGTCCTAAGCAGCTTAGGTCTGCTTTTACTTATCAGTGCAGGCAAAATGGAGGGAATTAGCCTCTTAGGGCAGGATTCTGCTCACCTAACATCAGGTGCGATGTAGATGCTGCAGCTCAGCTAGCTGCCCCAGCCTTCTTTTTTTATTCCAGAGAACAGGGCACTTTAGGTCACCATTCATCTGACCCAGTTCAGACCCTCTGATTCCCAGTGAGCGCATCAGAGCCGACTACGACGGGAGCCTAAGGCTATGCCAGCAGCCCAGGTTGACTCAGATTTATCAGATGAAGCCCACCTTGGAGTCTAGGTGTGGTGTGCTGCACTTCGACACACTATAAATTGCTTCTTAAAATAAAACTGATATTCATCTTCAAAACCCTTACCACTAGTCTGCAGTCCAGGGGCTGGCAAGAAGCATACCTGCCAATGGCTAATTTTAGAGTGTCCTAGTTGCCTGCCTTGGAGGTGTTGCCTTCCCTCTGTCTGATACCTAAGTAGTCAGTAGGGAAATTAGAGGTGATTAAAATAATGAGGCTATTTTGTATCCTTCTCCAGATGAACCCAGCCTGAACCAGACCTCATGGAATTTTCTAATGACTCCCTTAAAATGGGTGTGCTCAATTCAAGTTTAGAAGAGCAGATAAAAGGCGGAGACTCTTCATCTCCGTGAGAAAGGGCCTTTGGTTACTACAAACTACTGTTTTCTCCAAAGGCTGCATTTATTTTAAATTATATATATAAAAAACAAAAGCACGTCCTGCACTTCACTGTTTAAAATCAGCAGTGCAAGTTTTACTGGGCTTCCTTTGAAGAGAAACCGCATACCTAAATTCAGGTCAGGTCACCCTGAGAGCATTTAAGCTCCAGAACGAGGATGACTCGAGTGTCCTTTCCCCGCTGCAGTGCAGTGTCGCTCAGCATTATTTCCACTGCTGTTTGCAATTAAATGGAGCAGCCCTCGCTGCCCTCCCCCTGCGAGCTCCTCTCACCTCTCGGGTGAAAAACAAAAGAAAAGAAAAATCATCTGTTCCTTCAAAGGCATCCTTAGAGCTTCTGCTCCAAACGCCTGCTCTGTACTCTTCACCAAATGAAAGGCAAAACTGAATGGCCCCCGCAAACCTGAGCGAAACCTCGTTGAAATCTCATCTCTCCCAACCACATCAGTGTGGTGGGGGAGCGGGGAGGGCGCTGGGTCTGTCCCCCAGGGAAGGGAGCGGTGGGTGCGGGCAGCCCCAGGCTACTGAAGGGATGGGGAAGCCCTGAAGCAGAGGGAGGCGAGAAAACAGCACCCTGAGCGAACACGGTGCGAGCAGGGGGAAGCCTCGTGTGCGGAAACGCTGCCGGCGGCTGCCCCCGACGTGATGCCCGTGCTCTGTGCCAGCAGGACGCTGCTGACCTCGCTGCTTCAGGAGAAGTGCTCTTGTGCAACAGCTTTGGCGCAGCTCGCCCCTGCGGCCTTCCTCCAGCCGCAGCGCCCAGGAACGCCGCAGCCTGGCCAGGGTGCTCGGTGCTATGGTGGTCACGTCCACTGTTCACCGCTCCGATACGAACTACGGGATGGAGCAGGTTCAGCTGGATTACAGCCCCATCTCCCAACCCTTGGTGAGAAACAGGTATTTCAGTGCTTTTCCAAGGACCCTGCTCAACCTGACATCTGCCTCGAACTCAGGAGTTGTCCACAAATAAATGTTGCCCATTCTCCTTCATCTTCTCCCTCCAGCTGACTCTTCCAACAACACCCAGCAGAGGAGAGCCACCGTACCCACGGCACACGCAACCAAGCAATGCCAGGAATTAATACAACACCCCCCCCTCACCTCGGCAGCCTTTGAGCCTCCTCCGCTAGAGACAGGTAGGTGTAATTTCACCTTTATGTTCGCTACGTGTTAGGGACACAGGGAAGGACAAGTTTTATTTTTCCCAAATAAAAGGGGAAAAAAAAAAAAGGAAGAAAACAGGTGGGAAAGGAAATTTTATTTCCAAGCTTCTAAAAGGATCTTACAAACCACAGAGAGTAAAAAAATGCAAAACTATATATATATATTATATATATATATATATTTGACAGGGTCCTTTTAAGCAATTCTTCACATTATTCTAATGGTGATAGGAGATACCACTTAACCATATATGTGTTTTTCCCGTAATCCTGATCACTGCTGACAGCTGACAAAACTCTTCTCATACCAAATTTCCCCTAGACTGTACAGATTTCTTTTCTTGAAAGCAAAGGAGAAGAAGGAAAGAGAACAAATTAATCAAGGAGAAAAAAAAAAAACCAACTCTCTTAAGCAAGGTGTTCCCAGGTAGGGCTGTGTGAAAGCCAGGCGCGATACCTCCTGCGCAGCTACGGGACCTCCTTCCTAACCCCCAGCACTCCATGCCTCTCCGCAGCACGGGCTTTCCTCCGGCACCGGTAACTCACCGCCGTCCCAGCCGTACCCCCCGTGCTTCCCTGCGCCCACCTTGCCCTGGCTCGCATGCACTTCAAACGAGCCCCAACCCTGCCCAGCTGCACCCCTCGACCTCAGCACCACTCCTCGCCCACTCCTTCCCACCCATCCTAACCTCAACCCTTATTTTTTAGGACTTCCTAACAGCTCTGCTCATCCAGGAGGAGTTAATCCCGGCCCTCCATCCCCACCAGCAGCACAGCTTCCAGCTCAGCATCCCTCCTGCTATTCCAAGCATCCCTGCAGCAGGGATGCCAGTGCACTCCAAGCTTGCTGCTTGGTACATCAACGCCCGCTGGGCATGAGGAGGAAGGAATTCACGCTCGGCTTTTCAGGATCCAGCACCCACGTCAGGAAGCCATGGGCCCGTGGACAAAATCAACAGCTCCAAACCAGAAAGGACCTCAGGAAATAAATGCAGAGAAAACCAAGAGAGAGAAATGGAGCTGGGGCAGCTCCGTGCGCTCCAGATCCTTGCTCGCCCTGAAACGTCGTGGCGGCTTTTGGACATTGCCAAAAAGTAAACAAAACCCCAACGATCCCTTGTTCCCCCATCCCACCCCCCAACAGTTTCTTAAACACTTAATGTCCAGCTTAAGTGAAATCAACAGATTTTAAAATCCACACAGGTGTCAAAAAGGAGAGTAACAAAAATTAGCTAATTCCCGTTGTCATCACAACAAAAAAAAAAAACCCCAGCTCGAGCCTCGGAGGCAGAGGGCTAAATGCAACCTCTCTTGTAGGGGCTGTGCCACCCCACTTCAGAGGTCTAAGGGGCTCTTTGGGTCCCATTCCCAGCAGGGAACCCCCCTCAGGGCCCGAATGCCTCTCGCTGTCTCCAGGCATCCTCCATCCCGACCCTGGCACCGGGGATACTGCTGCAGGCAGCTGATGGAGGAGGATGGCTCAGCCCCGGGGCGCCCCTGCTCCTTCCTGCACAGCTCAAAAGCCAGGCAGGGGCTTAGCCCCACACCGCCTTCCTCCTCCTCCTCCTCCACTACATCCTACACGTAAAACAGGCAACCACAAACACCCCAGCCAGCTGTGTGAAAGAACGTATATATTCAGCACGCACTCAGTACAGTATAGCAAAAAAAGCTATCGTTTCCTTAAAAAAAAAAAAACAAACCACCAAACTTTCAAAATAACCACCAAAGCTTCCAAATCGCTCCCCACCCTACAGCCCTGACGCTCGTCCTTCTGGCCCGAACAAGGCAACCAGCGGCAAGCAACCCCAGATCCACGCCGTCCCTGCCGGGCAAGGGACAGAGGGTGGCCCTGGCTCTCCGGCAGCGCCTTGTGCCACGGCACCCAGCTCCTCCCACGGAGCCTGGGGTGCCAAGGATGCTCCCACCGGAGAGGGGCCTGGCCAGCGGTTTGCTCCGGTGCTATCCTGTGCAGTTAGTTGGGGGACACACACACCAAAGAAAACAGAAAGCAGGGCAGGCTCTGGCTGCTAGCCCGGGGGGAGCAGCCGCAGCCTCGCCAGGGCTGGACGCAGCCCTAGGAATGTGCCAGGGAGCAGAGGGGATCCCATCGCTGATGCCGGGGGGGGTCCACGCTCGGATCGCTGCGACGGCGTTCTCCGCTGCTTTCTGCCAGAGGTGGGGGACGAGGCCGAGGAGGGGGAGAGGAGCGGCACGGTGGCAGGGACGGGGGGGGGGCTGGCAGGGCCCTGGCCGCTGCGCAGGGAGGGGAGGTAGATCGGCTTTGGAGACCTCTTGCCCAGGAGGATGTCTTGTCGGACACCAGCTCGGTTCCTGGGGGGAACAAGCCCGCCGCAGGGCCCTGAACACCCGCGCTTGCCTTCTCCCAAGGGGAAGGTGTCTCGGAGCCTGTTCACGCCGCCAGAAAGCTCTCGAACTGGGGAGCAACTTTCCTCGAAACTTTTTAGCCCTGAAACTGCCTCCACTGCTGCTGCAGGCAAACTCCCGGCAGCTGGGGACAAGCCCGGAGGTGGCGGCAGCGACCCGTGGGGCAGGAGGGACCCCAGCTCCCTCCGCTCGCCCGCCTGGCTGGACCCCAACCCCGACCCCAGCCCCTCTCCCTGCCCTGCTGCAACGGTCCCGCTGCCGCTCCTGCCCCGTGCGCCGTGGGGATAGCGTGTGTGATGCTCTCCGTCCTCCCCCCTCCCCAGGTCCCCGTCCCCAGCGTCCCCCCTGCCGTTAGTCTTGCTGCTCGTTCATCTCCATGTCCGACACCAGGATGTTCTTCTCGGCGGATTCGCTGGGGTTGGAGGTGGTGCGGCTGTAGCGGGCGCTCTCGAAGGCACCCCGCTCCACGCTCCGCCGACGCTTGTACAGGTAGACGGCGACGCCCAGCACGGCGCACAGTGCCAGCGTCGACAGCACCACCACCGCGATGGCCGTCGTGTTCTCCGGCAGAGCTGCAGGGAGGAGAAAAGGCCGGTGAAAGGCAGCCTGCTGTCTCCCGCTGTCTCACCATGCAAGAGGGGCTTGGGCTGGGGGGACTCCAGCCGGACGGGGGCTCCCGGGCAGGATGGGTCAGAGTGGGACAGGACTGGAGTCTGCTTTGGTGTTTTGGGGACATCCTGCTCGTGGCAGAGCTCCTGGGGCCGGGTGGCCTCCCCGGGTCACTCCTGATGTGCGTGAACATCTGGCAGCTGCCTGGGATGGAACTTTGGGATCCCACCAGCAGATGTGGCGTTCATCCCCCACCCTGGCCAGGCAGCGTGGGCAAGGGCAGGAGAGCCCAGCAAAGGGCTGGCCGGACACGCTCCTCCACGGAGGGATGGCTCCTGCTGCTGGGGACTCCTAACCCAGGGCCAAAGCCACCTGGAAATGGGATTTCCCACCCGCAAACACCATTTCTTTGGTTATTAATACAAGCGGGGCTACAGGATGGCCCCCCAGCACCGGGTCCTGGTCCTGGTACTGTGCCCAGGCTGACGGTGCCACTCACCTGCCCTGGAAAAGCTGCTCTCCTCCACTGCAATGGCAACACAGACAGATGAGTGCGCGGCCACGGCACCCTCCCCTCTTCCCAGCGCCGGCACCACCGGCCCCGCATCCTCTACTGCTCCCAGCGCCGCACTGCGCAGACGCTGGGTGATGCGCAGCCGCGGGGGTCCTCTGGTTCTGCTCCACCACCGCCCCGCTGGCCTCATCCTGCCCCGAGGTGCTGACCTGGCCACTGAGCCATGCACAGCCCACCACTGAGCCCAGTGGGGACCTTCAGACCCCAGCACCGGCCCCTACAACCCCCCTACACTGGAACTGCCCAAACCACGTGGCTGGTGCTGCCAGCAGGACAGAGCTCTGCCCCACAGCACCCTGCTCAGAGCCCCAGCGCACCCCACATCAGCCCAGGCGCCTCAGGCAGCACGGGGGGGCCCTACCTCGGGGGATCTTGCAGATGACCCCCATGGTGACGTTGGTGCAGGAGCCCAGGCGCCACACGCCATTGCTGCTCTGGATCCAGTAGCAGCTGTTCTGGCTGAGCATGCTGGGCCCCGTGTCGTGCTGGCCCCAGTTGGAGTAGTTCACGGCGGTGTTGTCATGCCAAACCAAGGTGCCGCCTGGGAAATGGAAGAATTAGCTCTGGGGAGGCTGAAGGGGACGCCCCATTTTTGTCCCACTTCAGAAAGCACAGGGGCAATGGGGAGGTGCGATGGGGCAATGGGGAGGTGTGATGGGGAGGACCAGGGGCTGCAGGGCGCCTTCCTGAACCTTCAGGCTCCAGTGCCTTGGAGGAAGGTCTGGGCTTCAAAGCCACCACTCCCATCCCACCAAGCCAGAGGAGGACACACATGGCATGTCCAGCACAGCCTGAGGCACTGGGGCTCCTGGTCACACCACGGCATGAGCCCCCCACATTGGTGGGGGGCTCTGCTCACCACAGACTTGGTGGGAATTCATGGTGGTGCCTGCAGGAATATCTAGAACCTCACTCCTTCCTTTGTACCTTTGGGGTTGAAGGTCATGCCCAGCCAGGCACCCTTGGATGGGCCCTCGTACGCCTGGAGATGCTCCCACACGAAGACGTTCTCCATCTCGTCCTGGATGGACAACACCGTGCCGCCGACTGCGGAGGAAAGAGTGTCAGGGAAGAGCCCAGACCTCAGAGGATGGAGCTTGGGAGCAGCGGTGCCCAAGAGGGCAAAGCTGAGGAACTACCCATGAACCATCTGGCAGCTGGGGAACCCTAACATGTAACAGCAACGAGGCTGACCAAGCCATCGTTGGTCAGCAATGATGGCTGACCAAGGCTGGACATGGACGCAGAGACAGGGTTCCATTCAAGGGTGCTTTGCCGCACCCATGGGCATCCTGGGGACCCCACCCTCTTCCATTTCCAAGGGTGCGTCACTCCCTTCTGCCAACGCAGCCCCCCATACCTTTCTGGCACCTCCTCATGGCGTCCTTCTGCCCCAGGGTGATCTCCATGTGGAAGGTGTAGCAGTGGTCCCGGAAGGGGATCCAGGACGAGTCCTCCAGCGATTTGGGACAGCTGCCGCTGTAGCTCCACTTGTGCGTGCGGGGGGCACCTGGGGGGCACACGGTGCATTGCGGGTGGGTGGAGGGGCACAGGGTGTCAGGGTCCCACAGCACATTGGGCCACCCAGCCCCGTAAGGACGCACACAGAGCTCCAGAAGGTCCCCGGTGGGATGCCATCTCCAACCCTTGATCGCTCCCCACCCGCTCCGCCCCACGCTGAGCCCCCGCGTCCCCCCCGGCCAGCACCTGCTCGGAGCTGGCAGATGCCCCCCTGCAGCTTGGTGTCACAGCCGGCCGTGCGCCAGCTCCCGTCCGCATCCATGTAGGAGCAGCCGGCGACCTGCTGGGGCTCCCCATCCTGCCAGTTGGCATAGAAGAGGTTCTCCTCCGTCAGCCACGAGTAGCTCCGGCCTCCCTGGAGAACGGAGGGGAGAAGAAGCTGGGGGGCTGCCGTGACCCCCTGGGGACCCCCGCCCCAGGTGCCTGCCCCCTTCCCTCACCTCGTTGTTGGCCAACCCGATCCAGAGCGGAGCCCGCAGGCTGCTGACGGCCTGGGTGAGGAAAGCCTGGCTGTAGGGGTCGGGGATGGTGGCCAGAGTGGCGTTGAGGGTCTCGCAGAGCAGCAGCGCCTCGTGCCACCTGAGGGGTTTCTGCAGGATGCGGTAAGTGCTGTTGTGGTAAAAGAGGGTGCCGGTGGGCGAGGGGGGGTACGGCGTCCGCGCGGGGCTCAGGGACGGGTCTGGGGGAGCAAAGAGACATGGTCAGAGGGCACGGAGGACACTCCTGCATCCCAGGGAGGGTCACCCCCTTATCCATCCTCCCCCCCAAAGCCGGGGTGTCCCTGGCAGTGCTGTGCAGGGGGCACGGGCACCTGGGGACATCCCGGTGCAACCAGGGAAGGCAGAGCCCATGTCCCCAGGGGCAACGAGCATTGACATCCTAGTGCCATCCCCACCTTGGAGCTGTCCATCAGGATGCACGTCCCTATGGCACACGCCGAGCCAGGCTGGCGTGCACAGGTTTGGGGTTGCCCCACAAACGGCTGGGACGAGGGACCCCCCCCTGAGTCAAGCCTGTCTCCCCGAGCTCCTCCAGCACCCTGAGCTCCCCCCAAGCTGAGCCCATCGCCCCAAGCTCCCCAGCCACAGCCCCACCACAGCACAGGGCACCGGGATGGGGGGTGGCAGGTCCCCAGCAAGCAGAAGCTGGGGCTGTCCCCCTCGTCCCCCTCCTACCTATGCTCCGCTGGCAGATGTAGCCATGCTTCTCCTCCAGGCAGCTCCGGTCATCCCAGCGTCCCGTGAAGTGGGGGGGCAAGCCGTGCCACACCACCACGCAGTTGGTCTGCACAGCCAAGCCGCAAGGTCAGCGCTGCCCTTAGCATTGTCATCCCACCCCCACGGACACCCCCACGCCAGGGACCCCCACCCTGCAGGGCCAGATCCTGCTCTGCCCTTGGAGAGCCACCCTGGCACGCTAAAACCTTCCATTCTCACGGTGGGACACAGGGCTGAGACCTTCCCAGGGGATGGGGGATGCTACGGGAGGGTCTCACTCACCGGCTTGTCGCGGGGGCTGGAGGCACTGCAGCCCGAGGGCTCGCCGGGCGCCCAGCTCACATGCCGCAGCGGCTCGCCCTCCACCCACTGGAACTCCCTCTGGGCATCGTGGAGGCCGATCCAGAGGTCGAAGGAGATATTGGGCAGCATGGACGTGACGAAAGCTGCAAGCGACGGGTGAGGCGCTGAGGACCACCCCGGCGGGTCCCCAGCCAGCGGGGCCAGTGGGGGCGGGGGGGACCTACCCTGCTCCAGGGGGCTGGCGATGGTGGCCAGGACAGCACCCTGGCTCTCGCATGCCTGCTTCGCTTCTGGCCACTTCACTATCTCAGCTTTGTCATGGCCGTTGAAGCTGAAACACTGCACAGGCGGGGGCACGGGACGGTCCAGGGGGTGCAGCCGTTCCCCCCACCCTGAGCCCTGCACCCTCCCCACTCAACCACCCTTTACAGCCCCATTCTGCCCCAACAGTCCTTCTCCACTTTGCACCCTCATGCCTGCTGGCCCCCCATCTGCTCCTGCACCCCCACCCCAGGGCGCACCTCTCTCCCAGCATCCCTGTGCATGCACCCTCACTGCCCCCTCCTGCACCCATACCCCGCGGCACACCTCGCCCAGCATCCCCGTGCATGCACCCTCAAGCATTTCCCCCAAACACGTGCATGCATCCCTCTCCACCTCGCCATTTCTCAGCCAGCCCCTCTCTGCCTCAGCAGGGCTGGTGGAAGGCCGGGAGGCGGCCGTCCCCTCTCCATCCTGCCATACCTTGCTGAGGAATGGAAACCAGCCGCGGGGACAGCCCCCGCTCGCAGGAGCAGGCAGTGGTGGGAGGGAAGGCTTCACAGCCGTCCCGTTGCTCCGCTTGCAGATGTAGGGCAGTGCTGTCATGCACTTCTGGTCCCCCCAGTCCTCTGTGGGGAGGGACAGGCCGGGCATGACCCCCCCTGCCGCACTGGGGTAGGGGTGTCTCCGCTCAGCCTGCAGCCCCAGCCCTTCCAGAGCCCCAGCACGGCCGGATCCTGCCCCTCACCTCTGCTGGCCGTCATGTACACGCACTTCTTGTCCTTGTTGATGGGCCGGGGCTTGCCTGGCGCCCAGGAAACGAAGTTGAGGAGGGACCCGTCGGACCACCTGGGAAAGGCACCGGTGGGAGCACGAGGCCAAGCAGTGACTTGGCGAATGGGACCAGTTGCACGCCCTAACTAGGAGCATGCCCCACCACTGCCCTCTCGTAGGTGAGGAACCTCCATCCCAGCACCCCAGGAGAGACCCCCAAGATGCAAGTGCCGAGCTACAGTGCTCTGAGAGCTGAGGACGGTGGCATGAGGACGTGCAGGGATGCGGTGGCTCGTTCTCCAACTTACTTGAACCTCCCGTCGTTCTCATAGGTGTGCAGCCCGATCCACCAGTGCTGCTCCTGGCCCCTGGAGAACTGCACGCCCGGAGAGGACACGTCAGTGCCCTGGCAGGGACTGGGTGTCCTTGGGGACAACCATGGCCACCCCAGGCACGGGGACCAGGCAGCCCCCCTGCAGCTTGCACTGTGGCAAAAAGCATCACCTTGCTGAGCCCCAAACCCGCACCCAGGCACCAGGACCTGCTGCCACCGCACAAGACCCATCGTGACCCCAGCAGAGCCCGGCTGTCCCCAGATAACGTCCCTCCAGCAAAGGATGAGAGAAGCCGGGGAGGGAACAGCCCGGGGAGGTCCCTGTCCCTCTGGTACCTTTTTCAGGTTCTGGCCCAGGAAGCGCAGCTCGGCCTCGCTGTGCACCGACGCCAGCTCCGCCTGGAACCAGCTGCAGATGCGCTGCGCCTGCACCCACGTCGAGTGGTGCTCGAAGAACTTGTACTCGGCCTCCTGGTACTTCACCCACTCTTTGCTGCCTGCAGGCAGGGACCGGTGTCATGCTGTGGCTGTGCCACCCTCTGCCGCAGACACCAGCACCCACCATCCAGTCCCTGCGGGCTGGGCTGCTTTGCTTTCGCTCCATTCCTGCAGCTGAGGGGCCTGATCCTGCCCGGTCCCTGAGGGCAGCCCTTGCCGCCATGTTGTGCAGCAAGGGGCAGCAGGATGCCTGGGCTCCCCTCCCTCCTACAACCCTACACAGGATCCGTCCTCCTCTGGATAACGCTGCAGGGATGGCCCGCAGGGACCGTGCCTCACTCATGCATGCGATGGGGTGGCAGACGCCCGGGGAGGACGGTCTACACCAGATGGACACACGCCCATGGCCAACGCACCTTGGGTCGTGATCTCCGGCTCCTTCACGTCAGCGCCTGGCGAAAGGGCAAGGAGAGGCTGTCAGCGGGATGTGGGGCTGGGATGCTCCCACTGACGTTTGCCTGCAAACTGCCCACAGGCTCCAAGGGCGAGATGCTCTCCCGAATCCCCCCAGGATGGACAGCACCTCTCCCACCTCTCCCAGCCCCTGAATTAGGACTCATCCTCCCAAAAAAGTGCAACCTTTGGAAGGGAGGTGACAGAGGGTCCCCCCGCATCCGCTCCACCATCCCGCAGCCCATCCTCTGCCAAGTTATTCAAAGCTGAAGGGTTTGGGGGCCTCTTCGCCGGGTACCTTTGGGCAGTTTGCAGATCCAGTCCAGCTGGGCTTCGCACTGCATCGGCATCCACTGCAGGGAGGCCAGGTCCAGCACCGCGCAGGTCCGGATGTCATCGTCATCGTAGTTACTGTGGTCAAAGTTGTGGTAGAAAAACTGGGGGTCGAGAGAGATGGGCGGTGTTGGGCATTTCCACCAGCACCGAATTTGTCCCCCCTGCACCCCAAATGCCAACTGGAATCATCTTGCCGAATCCCCCCCGGACTCACCCCCAGCCCGTCGCTCCACCTCCAGCTCCTGTCCCCCGCTGGGTCCCGCCGGTTCAGGCCGATCCAGAACCAGTGCTGCTCATGGAGCTCCGGCTCCGACTCCCTGCAGCGAGCCAGGGGGAAGGGTGAGAACACAACCCCTCTCCAAACCAGAAGTTTTTTATATTTATATACAAATATATAATCTGGCCTTTTTTTGTTTGTTTTCAAAGCCCGCTGTCTCCACAACACCCAAAGGCAGGAGCTTGGATAACAGGCACGCCAGCTCAGGGCTGAAGGAGTTTTCAACCCAAGCTCCATCCCCAAATTACACCAAATTTCCTGCACTTTTCCCGCGTCCCCTCTTCGGTGTAGCCACACCAGCTGATGCACCTTCTGCACACAAGTTCGTGCTCAGAGAGCCACATCCATGCCCCATCCACCCATCCACGAGTGCCAGAGCACAGGGAAGCATGTGGGCTCATGCCAAGCACACTCGGGCAGCGGGACACGTGCCGGCGCAGCCAGCCTCTCACCCGAAGATCTTGTTGAGGGTGTTGGCGACGAAATGCTCCTCCTCGTAGCTGCCCAGGCTGAGCAGCTGGGCCCCCAGCTCCCGGCAAAACTCCTGCGCCGCGATCCACGTCTTCTTCTCTTGCAGCTTTTCAAAGTTGAACACCTGGGGAAGGAAGAACCGGCAGCGGAGGGGGCTCAGCACCGGGAGAGGAGCAGAGCATCGTCCCCACCCTGCAGGCAGCCACATCCCGGGGCACGCTGCCACCACGCAGCCCGAACCAGGCTCGTGGGGTCTGAGCTGCCCTTTGCAAGCACCAAAACATGCTCCTTCACCCGCCCTGCACCGGTGGGGAGGCACATGGACCCCCCACAACGGCCAGGGCAAGCCCCCCCAGCACCCCTTACCTTGTAGCAGTGACGGAGCTTGGAGTCGGAGCTCCATCCCGGGGGGCAGGCGGCGGCGAGGCTGGGCGTGGGGTAGGGACCGGGCAGCTCAGGGTTGACCGGGGTGCCCAGGTTCTGCCGGCAGATGTACTTGGCCTTGAAGGTGCTGCAGTTCTTCACCTCCCACAGCCCCATGGAGCTGCCGGTGGCCAGGGCCACGCAGCCGCCCTTGTTGTAACCTGGAGCGCTCACGGGAGCGGGGAGGATGCCAGCCTTAGGGTCAGACCGTGCCGGGCAGCAGATCCAGCGCCCACCCTGCATGGAGGGGACGTCCCCATCCCACCCGCGGCCACCTCCTTACCGGGCTGGTCGCGGTTCCAGTGGGTGTACATAACCTCGTCGCCGCTCAGCCAGCGGAAAGCGCCCGTCTCATTGATGTCCTGCAGTGCTGTCCAAAAATACTCTCCGTCCCAGCCGTAGATGAGGCTGCTGACGTACGCCTGCTCGAACCTGGAGGGGTGGCGAGAGGGGGTGATGCTGCGAGCTGAGATGCCAAGCAACCCGCGCTGCTCCAGCCTTTGCGTGCAAAGCCCAGCTGTCGGGTCACACCCCGCCTTGGGGGGCTCGTTTTGGGGCAAACCCACCACCACCGGCGTGGCACTAACCTGTTAGTGATGGTGACCAGCGTGGAGCCGTAGTCAGAGCACGTCTTGCGGGCATCGCTGTAGGGGACGCGGTCCTCGCCCAGCCAGAAGCAGGAGGGGCTGTGCCACTTCCAGCCCTGGGGACGGGTGACAAGGGATGTCTGTCACTGCTCACCCCAGCCCTCCCCAGAAGGACGGGAGCAAACCCGAGGGGCGAGAGCAACATCCCACGTCCCCTGCCACCACCTCTGCCTTCTCCTGGGAGGTCTCCTGCCCCCGGCCGCCCCAGCTTGACCCCGCTCAGCTTTGAGCTCTAACAAGCCCCCGGCCCCAGAGGACATGGCTGCAAGGAAAACAAACACCCAGGCAGCTTCAAAGCCGGGGAAATGGCTCTCCCTGCCAACGTCCAGTCCCGGCTGGGGCGCGGGGAGGGGAACACAATCCTCCTCTATACGCCGCGGGGCCGAATCCAGAGCGAGTCCCACTGCAGTCTGCTTTAATCCCCCGCCTTGTTGATGTTGGAGCCTCTCCGGGGCCGGAGACACAATAGTGCCTGTTTTCTGCCAGAGCAGGGAGCGGGGCGGCCCCGGGGCTGGCAGCGGTGGTGGCGGCGTGGGGAGGGACATGGGGCCTCATCCGTGAGAGGGGACAGGCACGTGATGAAGAGCAAGCCGGGGTGGGAAGGGTGAAGGGGCTCAGCCGGGGAGGCAAGTGGCCCCAGGCTCAAGGACCCTCCTGGCACGGTAGGAAGCATCACCGGGGTTTTACCCCTGGGTCCCCCGGGCACTGGAAGGACATGGGGGGGACACATACCATCTGCAGCATCATCAGCATGGTGGGGAGGGAAGCAGGAGAGCAGCTTTGGGAGACCAAGAGGAAAATGACCCCAAATCCCTTTTTTTTCCCCAAGTTCCTGTTCCTGCAGCCTTTCCCCAAAGTTAGCAAATCCAGGTATGGACCCACTGGCTGGGTCCCACCGGGAACAGCATGGACGCCCCTGAGCAGCCGAGAAAGGGGCCTGGCATGGGACAGTGCAGGTCCCCGATGTCCCCAGAGGGGTCCGGCTGGCCCCAGAGGGGTCCCCAACCAGCCCTGGGCCTCGGCATCACTAAAACCACATGGGTGCTCTCCCATGCACCGAGCACCACAGCAAGCCCCCGTGATCCAAAAAGGGGCCAGGATGGGACTGTCAACCCCAACTGCTGCCTCCAGCTCCCGATCCCGGCGTGCCCCCTCATCCCTCTCCGGCTCTGCCCTTCCCTGTGCCCAAACCTCCATCCCCCATCGCTTCCTTTAAGGCTGTTCCAAAAATAAAAGGGGTTTGGAAAAGGGGAGAAAAAGCAGCAAAGCCACCAAGAAAAACCAGCACGGTGGCCGGAGAGAACCAGGGCCAATCCTCTGAGCAAGATGCTGCCTCCTCGCCATCAGCCTCTGCATCTGGGTGGCAAACGGCCCCGCTGAGGATGAGGAGAGGGAGGAAGGATGGGAAAAGGTCTTTCCTCGGTTCGTTTATCACTCCCAGTTTGTTTCCCAGCAGGTGCATCTCTGCTGGGCACCCAGGGCCAGGGTAAGACTGTGGCTGGAGAGGCAGGAGGGAGTTAAATCTGCATGGGGACATCCTATCAGTCCTCAGGACTGCTGCGGGGACAAGCGGACGGGTGGCGGTGGCACATTGCCACCGAGTGCCTCGTCCCCAGCACCCGCCGACACCGGGGCTCCTCCGGCTCTGGCTGGCAGCCCCCCGTGTCTGGCCCGGCGTGCCAGCTCACCCGGCTGCCGCGCTCCCCCCGAGCTCTCGCGGAGTCAAGCAGCTGCTGGGGTTTGTCTCTGCTGCGATGGGGTAAAGACCAGGGAGGAGCCCGGCAGCACCTCTGGGAGCTGGCCCGGAGGGGCTGCTTGCTAGTCCAAGCGCGAGCACGCGCTGGCTTGCTTTGAAACGCTGGGAGACGTTCAAGAGTGGCGGCGATGCCAGGCTCGCCGCTCAAAGACTTTGCAAAGAGGCACAAAAGCGACTTCCCAGCAAGCGTGGGAACAGGGCAGCCTCAGCCCTGCTCGACAGCTGGGGAAACTGAGGCAGAGCGCAGCCCGGGTGAGAACCCGCCAGTTTGGTGGCTGTCTCCCCAAAACGCCCCTATCCTGCCCGGGGAAGGCAGACTGCCATCGTGCCGAGGCACGGGGCCGGCAGCTGCCTCCGTCCCGCCGGGCTCCCACGTGGAGCAGCTTTGCTGCCGGGTTTTGGCACGGAGAGAGGCAAAGGGAAAAAAAAAAAAAAAAAAGAACGTCCCTGCTGGCAACCGAGGCAGCCCAAGGGGGAGGATCTTGGACGATGGAGACAAGCATTTTGTCCCAATTTCTTCCCGCGGCCTCATGCAACCATGGAAGCGAGGGGCTCAGCAGACCCAGGACGCTCTGTCGCACCGGCAGCCCCCAGGCACAGACCCGCAGCTCTGGGTGCTGCTCATCAGCGCTCCCCGAAATGGTTTTGGGGAGAGGTCCCCTGCGACCCCAAAGCCCCGAGCATCAGGCAGAGCCATGGAGCAGCCAGAGCCCCCTCCTCCCCAGGTCCCCCTCACCTTTCGGCACCCGTGATCATCCTCCTCCTTCTCCTGGCTCACCCGACCGGGCTTTTTGCAGATGGACGGCAGGGTCTGGTTGCACGGGCTGTCATTCCACCTCCCTTCCTGCACAGCATGGAGAAGAGCAGGACTGAACCTATCTGACAGCCTGGGGAATTTCCCAGCCCATCCATCCCCACCTTGGGTCCACAGACTTTCCTTCCCTACATCAAATCCCCAAGGATGCTGTGCTGGATCCCTCCCATCCCAACAGCTGGGATAAGCCAGGTTCAACCCTGCTCCCCGAGGTATCCCTCCTCCAGCCACGAGGATGCTGCAGAGCTCTCTGCGGAGGGGCAGGATGAACCCCCCAGCCCTGGGCTCTCACCGGTCCCCAGATGGTCACGCAGTCTTCCAGGCTGTCACGGAAGTTGTTGGGCTCGAAGGGGTGCCAGTACGTGAACCTCACGGGTGTCCCATCCGACCACTCGAAGTTCATCTGCAGCTTGAGGTCGTTTAGGCCAATCCAGAGCTCCTCCACGTCTGCCGAGATGGGAGGGTGGGGAGGTGAAATTCCCTCTGCCTGCCTGAAACCTTGCAGAACCCCCCCACTGACACAAGCCCCCGTGATGGCACCGTGCCTCTGCAAAGCACCTGCGGAAAACCCACTGCAGGGCTCAGCCTCTAACCCCAGCGGTGCCAGCAGGCAGGAGAGGGCAGGAGAGGGCAGGGCAGGGCAGGGCAGGGCAGGGCAGGGCAGGGCAGGGCAGGGCAGGGCAGCTCATGCCTGCAAGGACAGACCCGCAGAAGGGGAAACACAGGGACATTTTCCAGCAGTTTTCAGAGAGGTGCTGGCAGCAGCAGAACGATTTTCAACCATTCCCTCCCATCCCATCCCAGTCTGCTCCCAGCCTGGGGACGCCGGCATGTCCCCCTCCTTCCTCCACCCTCCTATGGCTCCTGCCTCCCTCAGCATTAACTCCCTTCAGCCCCCAGCCCCTCCCCGGTCCCCGCTCAAGTCTGGGTCCCCCGATGTCCCCGCGGCAGGTTTCACTGCCAAACTCTTCCTCTGCGGAGCAGGGTCGGGCTGCAGGCTTGCAGGAGCACGTAATTTGGCCGGAGGGGCTGCACTTGTATGGGAACAGCAAAACCCGAGCCGAGGGTGACCCTAATGAGGGGTGGCACAAGCAGGGTCTGGGGGATGGTGGCCCGGGTGCTCCTCCGTACTACTGCATGATTGCTCGGGCTGAAACTTCCAAAGTACCATCCCAGCTCTGACACATCCTGACATGGGAAAGTTCAACCCAATTACACCTCGGTGAAGCCAGAACTGGAAAGAGAAACCTGGGATGCCGTAAGCAGGCGTTCCCCCTTCACTTGACCTGCTGCGGGGGACGCTTGTGGCCTGGGCAGGTTTAGCAGTAAGAGGTGCAGCCTCCTCCAGCAAGCCCAGCAGGACTTTTTTTCCCATCTTCTACATTAACCAACTGGGACTAGTGCCATTCCCAGCTGCAGCTGTGTATTTTCTTCCTCGGCACTGCAGGCTCCTGGGAACAGCTTTTACATTTGCTGGATGGAGGATGCGCCCGGGGCATGGGATCCTCCAAGCAACACATCACCTCCCAGCCCAGGGTCTCCACTCCCTTCACAGTCACAAATTAATTCAACTTTGCAGCCTCCATCACACAGAAGTGACCTTTCCGCGGACCCCAAAATCGGATGGGAAGGGTGCTGCTGACACAGCGGGCTCCCCCTTACCTTGCTTGATCTGCTTGGTGACAAACTCCAGCTCGGAGAGGGTGTGGATGCTGACCAGGTCCCCCCCGCTCCGCAGGCACGTCTTCTTCGCCTCCTGCCAGCTCTTCTTCTCTCCCACCAGACGGTAGCAGTTGGACTGGAAGGGCTGCCAGCTGGGCTCGCAGTCCACCTTCACCTCCGACCACGAGTCTGGCAGGACACAAGGCAGCCTGAGGGCTCCTGTCCCGCTCGCCAACCCTCTCCTTGGCAGGGAGGGGACCATGGGGAGGGGACCACGGTCCCACAGGGTGCTCAGGAGACCAAGCCAAAGCAACAGTGGGAAAGCTACAGCCAAAGCGTAACACGCAATGGCAAGGTGCGGGCAACGGTGGCTTTAGAGCTCTGGGAACAAAACAAAATCCCTTTTGCTTGCAGGGGAAGGATGGCAGAGCGGAGCAGAGAGCACCCCATCCCCTGGGGACCACGGGGGACCTCCCGCTGCTCTCGAGTCCTCCCCTACCGCCCAACCTGTAATTGCACCAAGCGCTTCTTGGGGGATGCTCCCTGGGGAGGAATTTTTCCACATCTAGGCAACCCTGGGGAGCTCAACCACTGCATCCAGGGCACCAGCAAGCTGGGGACACCATGGGCATCTCCACGGGCTGCTCCAGCACGTGGGCAGCATCCCCGACCGTGCCGGGATGGGAGCACACCCGGCCGGGATATGGGGCTACCCATTCCCAGTGCTACTCATTCCCCCGCTCACCCGTCAGGAAGGGGTCGGCAGTGGCGTTGGGCTTCTTCTTGCAGACGTAGGGGAGGGCGATGCCGCAGTCGCGGTTCTGCCACCCCCCGGACGACTCAGTGCGGATCACCCCGCAGTTCTCCTCGCTGGGGTTGTCGGGCTGGTCTGGAAAGCGGGGCGAGGGGGGGACACGCTGCTGAGGAGCTGGGGCAGAGCTGCCAACACTGCCCACACAGGCAGGGCACCGTGCGAGGGCAGGCACCGGCAGGGTGCAGCTCTCCCTGCTCCAACACCAGTAAAGACCTATTTATTTTGTTATTTTGCACGATGAAGACGTGACCCCGCGTGCCCGGGATTATTTATTGGGCCTCGATGCACGAGGACCTGGAGCGTCACTGTTTCACCTAGAAATGTTGGATAGCAGTCGGGGGGGACACGGTACCAGACCTGAACTGCTCCAGCCCGTCCCCAAACCTCCTCCTGGGGTATCACTGTCCCCACGAGTGCCTCTGGGTGACGGCACTGGGCACGACCAGAGCAGCCCTTGCAATGGGTCCTTCTGTCCCCTGAGCACCCTGGGGTTAGAGATGGGCATCTGCAGTTGGGGACCACTCCTCAGCCACACTCCAGCACTGAGCTGGGATGCAACGACCCTCCAACAAGGAAGCTCAATCCAGGTTATCTTCAGGGCTGCTGAGGGCTGGCAGAGGGACAACCCCCGCTCCAGCACCCTGCGTCCCCCCTCCAGCTCCACGAATGTCCCAGGCTGCTCCACAACCCCACAGGGCTCTCCATCCCCAGGCAGCAAAGGGACACCCCAGAGCAGCCCGGGTCATCTCCCCTGCCAAGGGGCCATCGCCAGTGATCACAGGCTGTTCCCCGGCCCCCCCATCACCACCATGACCCCCCCGGTCTCACCACTCTCCCAGTTGAGGTACTTGAGGGGCGAGTTGTCCGACCACTGCCAGCCTCCATTGATGTCCAGGTCGTTGAGCCCAATCCAGAGCGTGGAGCTGTACCCCGTCAGCAGCCCTGGGACCGATGCAGCCAGAGGGGCAGGATCAATCCCCCCAGCCCCAGCTCAACACCCAGCCTGTCACCATCCCCAAACCAACCACCCCGGGCAGGCAGAGCAACCTGGCACCGGCGATGGCCATGGTGCCGCCAGCTCTGCCCTGGGCGAGGAGGACAGGGGCGCAGCCAGGCTGCCATCATCTCACCGTTGATGTAGGTCTGCTCGTGGATCTCGGTGATGCTGAGCAGGTTGGCCCCTTGCTGCTCGCAGCTATTCCAGGCCTCCCGCCACGACAGCGTCGACTGGAAGTTGAACTGGTAGCAGCTGTTGGTGAGGTGGTCCTTGTCCCAAAAGGTCTCGCAGTCGTTGCCTATGGGGACAAGCAGGGTGAGCACCCAACACAGCCCATCCGCAGCTCCAAAAGACCCCAATAACCCAGAAAAGCCAGAGGGAAAGAAGCCAGTGGGGCTGCTCCGGCACTGCAGGCTGCTCGTGGGAGGAGGGACAAGGCAGGAGGAAAGGGGAGAGGCAAGAAAGCCCCCGGGAGGGATGGACACAGGGTTTCTCCTTTTCCCTGCAGGATGCATCCCCCCACTTACTCTTTATGGGGCAGAAGCCCCATCGCTCGTCCTTGCCGTAGTCCTGGGTGGTGGCACACCAGAGATGGCCATCCTCCCGCCCCGTGCTGGTGCACTCGTGAAACCACTGGTTGTCGTACTTGAAGGGGATGGTGCATGGCTTCCCGTGCGAGTTGCCCTGGATGGTGTAAATCTCTGCAGGAAAAGAGGAGCCCTTGCTTGAGGCTGCATCTACGGGGGGCTGGAGGGAGGTTTGGGGTGAGGGGTGAGGGTTGATCCGGCATGGGGGCTAGCGAGGTGCCCAGAGGCTGCCCACTCCCCATCACCCCGATCCTGCCTGGTTTTGCAAGCCCAGCAAGCTGGGACCGAGCTGCCCAGGCAGGACCCGACTGCTGCAGCACCACAGCCGCAGCTCACATTTCGGGGCTGCTTTGGGTTATGGGATAATACGAACGCCCAACGAGGCATTACCAGAGTACGGCACGGAGCACAGATCCTCCTCGGTGCCGTACGTCCTCCACTGCGAGCCACGTGCCTGGTCCCCCCTGTCCAGGGAGGAATTGCCCGGGCGGGCGCCGAGATGCTGGGAGAGCTGCTCCCCGAGGCCACGGCAGCTCCAGCGCATGTTGACGGACTCGCGGTCACACTCGTAGGTGGCCAAGGGGTGCAGCCCCGCTGTGGTGTTGGCCCCGTGCCACGAAACCCCCAGGCACTGCATGGCCCCCACGTTGAAGAGGCGATTTCGCGAGACCCATTTCCACTGCTGGGCTGGGGCGCTGGCGTTGCAGCCCTTGGCGAGTCTCACCAATGAGTCCTTCGTCTCCAGGCAGCCCTGCGCGCCCGTGTTGTAGATGAGGAAGACCTTGGAGTCTGGGCAAAAAACAGGGGAAAAGGGTTAAAGCATTGCTGAGGATTCAGCATCATACCACGCGTTGCCCCCAGCCTTGCCAGAGCATCCTCCCTTTCTGTGCACATTAACTTTTGGGGTGCATCCCTGTGCAGAGCACCCGGCACACCGGGGACCACTGCTTCCCTGCAGAAATAACCCCGGGGTTTGCCCTGATGCCTGTCCTTGGGGTGATGGGCTCCAGGCAGGGTGATACGGATGGGTGTTTGCACCCAGAGCCGGCTGAAGCCTCGTGACACCCCCGCAAAGCACCAACAAGCGGCTTTCGGGCATCAGAGCCAGTGCAAAGAGCTCGCTCGCTCTAACAGCGCCATCAGAGCCATTTAAAATTGAGTTCCCACTGGCAGCGCCCAGCCGCGGCATCCCGAGGCATCGCAACGAGCCCCGCACCGGCGCCGGAGGAGCCCAGGCCAACGGCTTCGGCACCGGCCATCTGCTCCGGGTGGAGAAACACAGAGCAGGGAAATAGAGAGCGCATCCGTCATTTTTATGTGTATTTGGGGACCTGTTAAAAAAAAACTGCAGAGCAAACAAGAACTTTGGGGGAAGGTCTCCCAGCGTGCGAACAGGGCGTGATGGAAAATGCCTGCACGCAGCTGCGGCTCCCACGGACACGGCCCCAGCCCCAGCAAATACAAAACGTCGCGTCAGGACCCTCCGAAATCCCAGCCCAGGCGTTGGGAGGCGGGAGCAGAGCGAGGGGAATCGCTGCCAGCAGATAAAGCGCTACCGCAGCTGCAGAGGGGAGAAAGGCTGATCTCAGCCCCGGCTCAATGCACGTCCCACGGTCCTGCCCGCTGCGACGGCCCAACCCCGCATCCCTACAGCAATTCCCCCCCTCCCAGCATCACCGAGGGCCACCCCAGCACGTGAATCCATCTCAAAACCTGTATAAACCAGTAAACCCAGGACGTTACACTGGGACACGTTGCTCCAGCTGACGTGTCATTTTTAAAAGATACTTTATTTCTTCAAATGCATGCTTCTAAGCTCAAAAGCCACCCCTGGGCTCCGCGCAGCCACTTCTTGCCCCAACGCCCCAGCAAAAAGCTGCCCAAAGCAGCACATCAACAAGACGACTTTTGTCGGGTTTTTTTTTTTGTTTTAAAAGCGACTCATTTTTTTTTCCACCACAAGCATTCACCAGAAGTCAAAGCGAACTCACGGGCCCCGCTATATTTAGCTTTGGTTTGCTTTGGTTTTTTGCCATTGTACGAATTTTTTGGGCTGAAAAGGTTTTCATTTCCTATTCCCCCGCAACCTCACCCTGCCCCAGCTATGTTGTTACAGGCAGCTCCGGCACATTCGAGCAACAAACATCTCGGCTCAGCGAACTTTCCTGACTTGTCTCTGAAAGGAAAAAAGAAATGGAGGAAGAAACACACCCCCATTTCGTTTCAGAGCTTCAGCATCGACCCGGGTCCAGAAAAGAAATGATGTAAAAGACCCGTTCCCCAGCCAAGATGACATCAGTGATAACCTCAAATAAACAAAAGTGAAGCCTATTTGCATGGCGATCTCCGGGGAGCAGACTCCGTGCGCATGCAACAGAAAAAGGCAGCGATTGGAAGAAGAAATGTTTAATTTCTCAGAAAATATTCTTCAAATCACGGCAAGTGAAAAAAATAAGCAAAAATTCAGATGGGGCTGATTTTGGCTGGCTGAAGCTCAGGTTCCTTAAACCGGTGCTGGTGTTTCCCCAACTGGAGCTGGCTTGATCCTGACCAGGACATCAGGAGACCAGCTCATCCCCCCCGCCAAACACCCATCTCACCGTGCCGGCATCAGCCACGGCATCCCCCAGCCCATCGCTCTCCCCTTCCCGCAGGTGGTGCAACCCACCACCGGCACCAGGGACGTGGCGGGGGGTCTTTAAGCACTTCTAGGGTGATGCAGCATCAGTGCTGCGACCCGCTGGACCCAAGTACCAGCGCTTGGGCAGGATGAGGCCTCCCTGGGTCACAGGCTGATGCCACAGTGCTTTGCAAGGACCCAGCCACCGGCCCTTTGGTACTAGGAACAGAAAAAGCTGCTCTACCGCGAGCACTGCCGCAGCCGTTAGCAGCAGGGGTCAGCAACGGGACAACTTTCTCCGCTTATCTGCTAACCCGGCTTTGCAAGAAAAAATTAATAGCACATTGGAAAAGCCCTGGAGCCAGCCCCAGGAGTCAGTGTCAGGGGGCTCAGCGCCGCATCGGGGCCGTGCGGCATCATGCAAAGGCAACGCTCGACGGCAGCCACGCAGCGGCACGGTGCTCAGAGGAAGCTGTCCAGACTGGAGGGGGCAGCCCCGGGGCTGGAAAAGCACAAAATATCATTTTACTCTAAAAAGAGAAGAGCTGGAGGTAGGAAATTATAGGCTAAGGGGTTTGGTCTGCCCCCGCACACTGTAGGCAGCTCAGCCCATCGTTCCTTTGCTTGAAGCAGGCAGAAGAGGACACCCGATGTGTGTGCCCCGGTCCCCGCTGAGCCCTGGAGGAACAGCAAAGCTTTAGCACCGGCTCAGCGCTTGCACCTCCCCAGCGCTTCCATCTTCTCCCCTTGCAAAAACCGCTGTGCACCAATGGCGGGGAGCTGCTCCCAGCGAGGCTGGAGCCAGGGGGGACAACCAGCACGAGCTCAACACACATCAGCAAAGGCACATGCTGTGCTTCGCCCAAAATACGCTTTTCTTTCACTTATAGGGAATTTGGGGCTGACTTGACCCCCGTTGGTGTCCACGACATTGGCAGCAGCGCTTGGACAGGGCCCTGATGCACTGAAAGGAGCTTTCAGCCTCCCTGACCCCAGCCCGCCGGCATGGCTGAGCCCAACGGGCTTCGACGTCTACGGAGCAAACAGCTCCCCAGCGGACCGCCAGTCTTTTTTTGGATGGTCCCGACCATCTCCCAGCCACCGCTTGCGGAGAAGCCTCTGAAACGCGGCCGCAGGCACTGTGCCGCCGAGCACCAGCCTGGCCGCGGCTGGC
Organism: Gymnogyps californianus; assembly: GCF_018139145.2. Taxonomy (NCBI): domain Eukaryota; kingdom Metazoa; phylum Chordata; class Aves; order Accipitriformes; family Cathartidae; genus Gymnogyps; species Gymnogyps californianus. Next base: position 3,960,616 of record NC_059498.1, on the reverse strand, counting down.
TCCAGCTCCACCACCGATGCTCAGTGCCGACACCAAGCACCCGAGTGAACTCTCCCTGTTCCCACCCGGCTGCTAATGAATGGGATGGATGCGGAGTTGGGTGGGATGGGGCGAGTTTGTATCAATGAATCCCAGCCTGGTATCCCGTGGAGCAAACCCAGCCCTCACAGGAGGCAGCTCCAGAGGAGCATCCCAGTGGGACTGGGAATGTCCCCGTCCCTTCCAGGGCCCCCTCTCCTGCACTACCCGCCGCAGCCATGGCACAGCTACGGGTGACTCCTTTCAGAGATGCTCCTCTGGTTTTTGCACCCACCTGCAGACCTGAAACCGCACCGGCAAAGCTTCCCAACCGCCCTCCAGCTATGGAAATCCAACCACAGCAAACACCGGCAGATCCTTCCCAAAGAGGAGCTGCCCTCCAGCACAGGACGAAGAGCACTGGAAAATGCAACTGCTGGATGCTCTGCCTGGAATCACCAAAATTAAACCAGGGCTGGATCTGATGAGCGCTGGGGTAGGCACCCTGTGCACCCCGTGCCTCTCCCTCCTGCATCCTACATCTTTCAAGTAGGGCCAGCTCAGAGCAGCTCTGCTCCATCATGTCCTGTTCCTCCTCCTCATCCTCCCCTGCGGAGGAACTGTGAAAGCAAAGAGAAAACCGACACTTTCAGCAAGGATGCTGTCTTGTCCCAGCCACGCAGACGCCTGGATGCTGCCTCTGCCTTACTGGTATGAGCGTGGAAACCAGCCAGTGCTACGAGGCAGCGTGATGGTGGGGACGGCGGGGAGCTGGGGCTGAGAGTGAGACACCGGCTCTGCCCGCAGAAACGCGCTCCTCTCCCACGGGGGAAATACCAGGATGCTCGTGCTCGGGCACAGCAGGAGAAATCGGCCCTTGGCACCAGTGGCTGAACGCTGCAGAGATGGAGAAACTGCGACCCTTTGGGGCAGCCCTCAAGGGAGTTTTACACCCCACTCCTGACTCCAGATTCTCTTTTTTATTAAAAAAAGCAAGTTTTTAGCCAGCAGAAAGCCTGAACTGAAGGGAACTCAGCTCAACCCTTCCCACAACAGCTTTACCACCCCATGGCAAATAAGGAAAGCTTCACAACCTACAATTTTGGGGAACGTGGGCAGCACCGGATGAGAGAGGCAACGGGGTTAGGGAGTATCCAGGGCACAGAGGTGGCCGTCGGTGGTGGCAGACGTAGAAAGCACTGCGGCATGGCGCGGATGGGTGTCCTTGCCACCACCCTGCCCCAAGCGTGTCCCAGCCTGGCCACCCACACCAGGACACCCAGAGCACCCCTGCTCCATTGGATTCGTCACCCTCCCATCACCTGCAACAAATGCAGGTGCAAATTTAAGAGAGGACTGAAGCTACAGCTGGACCCCGGTCCCGGTTATCCCGGGCTGGAGCAGGTCCAGGGCTCTGGCCACAATTTCATCCCACTGCAGCCAAAAGCGAACGCTGGCCCCAGCATGGCAGTGCCACTCTGGCTCTGTGCCCGCATCCCCTGCCACCCCCTTGGCTCCTCTGTGAGCCTCATCGTGGCACCCACTCGATGGCAGAGCCCTTCACAGCAGCTCTGGGGCTGCACTGGGGCTCAGCCCCGTCCTGCAGCTGCCCTGGCGAAGGTGTGCCTTGCCTGGCGCTCTTGCTTGGGATCGCCCTTTATTTGGGGTGTCCCAAAAAACCCAGCTCCAAGTCCGCTTGTGTGGGAGGCTGAGCACGCACAGAGCAATGGAGACGATCCCCTCCTCGAAGGTTTCTGTGCTGCAGGCACGGCCGCGGATGTGGTTTGCTCCAAACCACCCGTCAAAGGCAGAAAATCCTCAAAGCCCGGTGTGGTGCCCCAGCCACAGCAGCAAACCGGGCTCCATTGGGTCTCCAAGACCCAGGAGCTTCTCAGGGGCTGCAGACCCCCGTGCAAGGAAAGCAAGCCTGCTAACGAACACCTTTGTGTGGATTTGGAAGTCCACGCAAAAGCTTTACCCGTAACATCCTGCAGCAAGAAACCCACCCTTCACTCGCATGGTACATAAAGAAACCTCCTTTCAGCCTGAACCTCCTGGTTTCACGTGCCCTCACCCACTAGAAAACAGGGCACAGCAGCCCCAAGCCACCCACTCCAAACCGCTGGCTTTTCAGCCCGTTATTGCTGCCCGAGGGTGACCAGTGGCTCCGAAACCCACACCACACGGACGGAAGAAAAGCTGCGGGAAGTGGCAGCTCATTCACAATAAACAAGGCAGGGATGCACCAAGCTCAGGAAGGAGATCAGCAACAGAGAAGCAAAACTCCCTGGAATAAAAAACAACAGAAAAAGAACCAAAAAGTGTTGGTCATCAAATCCAGGAGGGTTTCACCCAACAAAGTGAGCCTCCGCCGGGCTCAGCTTGCACAGCCCTGCAGGAGGGGAGGGAACTGCCGGGATGGGGAGAGACCCAGCCTGAAAATTCACCCTCCGGTGACATTTGGGAGTGCAGGACCCCAGGGCTGCACCCCAGCACTGCGCCCAGCTGGCTCTGCTGATGGACGCTGCAGGGGCACAGGAAAGCCTCCAGCTCTGTCTTAAATTCTATATTATTGGATGAAATATTCCTCTGGAGGAAACCTCCCTTCCTGGAAAGAAGTTCCCAGCAAAGCCCAGCCTCACCACCGCTGGCATCTGCGCCCCCAGCCATCAGTCCAGGCGTGGCTGATGCCATCCCCAAGTTCTTGGCATGGAGAAGAGCAAAAGCATGGCCATTGCCATAAAGAGCAGCAATTTTTGGCCCGAGGAAGGAGCCTGTGCTTCCCTCCAACGGCTGGGAAGGGGAACTGGTGATAAGAAAAGCAGCAGCTGTACCTGTGGGAGCTCCGGACAGCTCTGGAGCATCCCTGCTGCCATCAACCATGGGGTATGACAGCAGTCCCAGCCCGCGGGGAGCACATCGCTGCTCTACCTCCCCCCGAGCTGCTTTTGGGTATTGACAAACTCTATGCAACCCCTTAAAGAGGAACTTCAGATTAAAAAAAAAAGGGGGGGGGGGGGAAGGAAACGCAGACTATCAGCAGCCTCAGGGCACGCCGCGAGCCTCTGGCTCAGGAGGGGGCACCGGCACTGCTCCTGTCTGCTCGAGAACCGATGACGGACACCAACCCACCCACCTCTGATGCTCCTAAAATAGTGGTTTGCATCAAAACAATGATGCTGCCCAACGGCCCGCAGGCTCGCCCCGGCCCAGCACATCCCCGGGCTCGGCTGGGGCCAGACTCAGCCAGAAGCAGCTCTGGGTGCTCCAAGCCAAGCTCCAGAGTAAAAGAGGGGCGTTGTTGTTTCATTTTGTTTTTTAAAAATAAACCTCGGGGAATAATGAGCAGATCTCTTGTTACAGGGAAGAAAGCGAAGCTCCTGATGGCCTGGTTGAAGGTATGAAGCAGCAGGACCTGCACCTGGATCCGAGAAACTCCTCTTGGCTCGCCCAGCAGTGCGGAAAGAAGCTGCTGTTTATACGATGGGAGCTGTATGAGACAAGCTCCTTACTTGGCTGTGACCACGAAGGCTACCTACCACCCTGCTTACTTTCTGCTGCCTCGTAAAGATTTTGGATGGGGTCCACATACCGCATTTCAGCCTCTCTGCAGACATTAGAAAGTCCATTCTCCCCACACCCTGCCCGGGATACAGACAAATAAATGCATTCCATGGGGGATGCTTGCCCGTGGGCAGCTCAAGTGACTCGCCCACAGCCGTGGCAGGCGACAAGGGAGCCAGGAGCCCCAGCATCCGCCTGCCGGTACCCAGCAAAGGGTAGAAGGATGTAAATTTTCCCCAAATTTCCCCCAGACCCGTTCCAGGCTCCAGCCCCACAGCGGCTGCATGCATCCAGAGGTGGAAATCCCAGGTTTGCCAACTCCCTGGGAACGCAGGGAGAGGAAGGCAGCGCCATCCATCTAACGGGCTCCAGCCGGGATGGAGAAGTGCAATGGACCCACCGAGACCACAGCGGGGAGTGGCAAAGGACAGGGGTCCCCCGGCTGCCGCCGGCCAGACGATCCCCCCAGGACGCGGTGGCCGGGCTCCCCGCAAATGTCCTGTCCCACATCTGTCTTCTCACCCAGCCACAAAATCCTGGCAGTGGCAGCCTCGGCCATGTCCCGGGGGGACTGCTCTGGCCCCGGCTCATCTGATCGCCCCCAATTTGCTTGCCCTGAAGCATCGCCCACCAGCACCGCAGGCCCCCCTGGCCAGCAAATTCATGGCCATGTCCAGGGGCGTTGATGTGACGTGCGGGACAGTCCCGACACGTGTCCTCACAGACGTGGTTCCAGCACAGTTGGCTGAAAACTACCAAATTTTTCAAAACTACTGAAGAAACTCCCCCAAAAAAGAAAAGAAGATCCAGAGATTTCTCCTCCCTTCTTTCTCTGGCACCGTTCCTCATATTAATGCCCCGAGCGGTGCCATTGGTGTCTCAGGACGGGGAATCCCCCATTTCACCAAAACCAAGCACATTTGCACAGCAAGGATCAGCCCCGGTGTCCCACAGCTTTTTTTTTTTTTTTTAATTAAAATGATGTTTAACATGAAGCTTTTCTCACTGGGTGCTCTTTGCTTGCCTCGTGCCCAGCACTCAAGGGCAAGACTGGAGTAAATGGGGCCGTTTCCTGGAGAGCCCAAAGTTGCCGTGTCTGGATTCAGGCAGAGGAAAGGGGAAGGGCTCGATCTCCCCATTCCCAGCCTCAGCACCATCCTGCAAACACGCTGTTTTACATGGAAAATCCCATTTATGTTCCTGTTGCAACAGCACGAGGTGCAGTGCAGGATTGAGCTCTCGCCAGGATGGGGATGAAGGGAGCATCACGCTTGAAAAATACCCTGTGCCCCCTGCAAACAGCCAAACCTTCACTCCAGGGCTCAAGAGTACTCCCAAGAATTTGCAAGTCAATCCACTAATCATTTTCTAATCCTTAATTAATTAAAGATGGGTCCTTTAAGAAAAAGAGCATCTGTGTGGGTCCCTTTTGGGCTCCGAGCAATCTTAAGAATGAGAAAAATGTCGATGCTCCGCGGTCTCGGCACAGTTCAAATTAATTAAAATCCTGCTTCTCGGCCGCACGTGAAGAACAAGATTTTACAAATTGTTTAAACAACCTTTCGAGGAAATGGCTGGGTCGGGACAGGCGCGAGCAGGCTGCGAGGGCGGCCACCGCACACGCTCCCGCTCCCACCCGAAAATCGGCCGCGCTCGATGGAGCCGAGCGGGGTGCGATGCACCGGCGAGCAGCGCCGGGACCTCCGGCAGCCCTTCGCTGCCCTTCTCCGAGCACCCGCTGAGGTACCGGAGCCAGAGGCTCCCACTATGGATTTATCAACCGGGAAAGATGATTTAGCAGACAGCAATTATACCCCCTCAGCAGCCATTTGCTTTGATTTTGGGGCAAAAAGTTTCCCTGGAAAATACTTAAGGAAGACGGAAGGCAGGAGCGTGCCTCTGCCCTGCAGGGAAAGGTGCAAAATCCAGCCAGAAATAAAGCCGAAGAGAAACCTGCAACGTGGCTTTAACCATCACCGGGACCTCACGCCTGAAAATGCCTTCTCGTGTGCCGGCAAGGCATCCCGGGGCAGCACCTTCATGTGGGAAACCTCCTGGGGCCACCGCACTGCTCTGGGTGGCTTTGGGGGAAGGGGACCGTTTTGCACCGAAGGCTAAATCTCTTTTGCTTTTCATTCTTGTAATTCTTGCGCAAGCAGCAATCCCTCTCCCCGCCGCCTCGTCCCTGTCCCGCCCGGCTGGCTGCCGAGGCTGCAAGCGTGCCGGGGCGGCGAGGTCCCTGGCTTTCCCCTGCGCCCTGCCAGGCACGGAGCCGCTGTGCTCTTAGCAGCAACGCCGACACCTCCATTCCCCTTTCGTGCTCCCAAATAATCCAAAGAAGATGGAGTTATAATTTCTTGGAGCTGCGTTTGCCATGCAACAAGCTATTTCCATTGCAAAGAGGAAAACGGGGAGGGGAGCTTCATGCAAAGGCTGCTCTGTTTGTTTTACAGGCTGTAAATTCTTCCCTGGGTCCCTTTCGCCCCCTCCCCTTGCTGCAAAACCGACACGGCAGCTCCCGCCCGCAGGTCCCGCACTGGGCACCAGCCAGGTGGAGCAGCTGATCCAAAGCACCGGCAGCGCCATGTCCCCGCATCGACACGGGGACCTCGTCCTGCCTGCAGCCACGGCAGGATGAGAGCTGCTGCCTCAGTTTCCCCAAGACAGGCACGTGGGTGCTCAAGCGATGCTGCAGAGATGGGGCAGCCAGTGGCGATATCCCACCGAGGAGCCACAAACCTCCTGCCAAAAGCCGCGCTCCAGCTTCCCGGCTATCCCGGAGGCGAGGGTTTGGCACGAACCCCTCAAGGAAGCGACAGCTCCCCAGGGAAAGCAATGCCGTCTGCCAGGCCAGCCCCCGCGGCCCCCGCCGAGAGCGTCCTTGCAAACAGCACTCGCTCAAGGGACTCTTGGGACTAAGCCATCCCGATCCCAAAATCCCAGCGAGGATCCTTTCCGAGCTACAAATCCAGCCTGGTGCTGGGGGACCTTGGATGTGGCACCTCCATCGGCGCCATCCCCTGTCCCCTTCGTCCACTGGGTCCAAGGCAGGGCTGACGGTGGGGAGAGCAGCGGAAAAGTGGGGATGGGGCGGAGAGGAAGAATTGAGGGTGCTTGCACCCACTCGCCAGCGGGCCGCTCAGCGCGAGCAGCACAGCACCGCGGGCTGGAGGCAGCTGAAAGCCGCCTTGTTCCTTGCCCTGCCCCGGCGCAGGGTCGGCTGCCACCGCGCTCCCTCCTCGCCGCGCCGCCACGAACCACCGGGACAGAGGTGCCTCTGTCCTCGGGCTCGCGCGGGCGAGGGGGACTCGCCAGACCTGGATCCCACCGACATTTTTCAGGGCGAAACAGCCAGAATCGGTCCTTACAGGTAGCTAAGCCCTGCTGAAATCGCGTAACCCCCTTAAAACCCACAAAAGGAGGAATTCACGGCCCTCAAGTAAATTATGGGGATGTTTAACAGGAATTCAGCTGTGGAAATTTGGGGGTTCAGCTGAGATGTCTCCAACCAACAGCAAACCCTGGCAACCGCTCTTCTGAACACCCCGGGGTACGGGGGTCTCCTTCCCCATCGCCTCCTCCTTTCTCCATCCCTCAGAGAAGCAGTTTCTCCCAGCCGTGCGCCTCCGATCCCGGGCTGGATCCCTCGCTTGGCACGGGACGGTTGCCCAACGGCATCGCACCACAAAGCGACAGCAACCCCGGGTTCGCCCCTTGCGATGCTCAGCCCCGGGGGGCTGCTGGGCTGGGGGGGGGGGAGAGGGGAAAGCGGGGGGCAAGGGGGGAGGCGGGGAACAGTGCCCTCCCATGCTGTCCGTTCCAAATCTGCTTTGGATTTGCTAAACGTACTCTAATAAAATAGGCCAAGGGTTTACGGTTGTTATTGTTCAGGCAAAAGTAGCCAATTTTGCCTTTTTTTTTTTTTAAAAAGTTTTCTCAACAGGGCCAAATGAATCCAAGGAAGCAACAAAAGCAGTTCCTCACTTCTGTGCTAGACTATCCTGGGGTAAAAAGTGTCTCAAATGGCAATTCCAGGGGCCATCCCGAGGAGCCTCAGGCGTCTGGCACATGGTGTCTTCAGAAGGTTTTTTTTTAAAAAAAAAAAAAAAAAAAAAAAGATGCAACCCGTTGACTTTATTGTGAGAAGTTACGAAAAGAAAAGGAAGTCTGCAAATACCCACTCGGGCCCCGATCCCGCGGGGCACTTTTCTATAGGACTAACACGCCGGGGGGGGGGGGGGGGTGTCAGGATGGAGAGGGAAGAAACCTCCAACAAAACACTGCGGCCCCTTCCCGACCTCGCCCTCCGCGAACTGCCCTCCCCGGGGAGACAAAAGGCCGGAGCGGGGCTGCGGGGCGCTGCGGGCCGGCGGCCGCCCCCGGCCCCCCGCCGCCCCCCCCGGAGCCGCCCTGGCCCCCCCCCCCGGCGGCCGCGGAAACGTTTCCGCCGCGCTCGCCAGACGCTGCGTGGCCGCACGGCGCGGGGAGTTGAACTAAAAATAATAAAAGCGAGAGAAAACACGACGCGGCGAAACTGGAGAAAACAAAACGCGGCGGAACGAACCGCGACCGAAGAAGGATGAAGTAAAACAAACCGCGATAAAAGCAAATAAAACATTTCGGGAGGAAATAAACCGGAGCGATGTGAACCGCGCCGGAGCGAAGCGGGCCCCCCGCCCTCCCCCCCGCCGGGGTCCCGCCGCCCCCCTCCCCGGGCAGCGCCCCGCGGAGCCGGGCTGGGAGGGGCCGAGCCCATCGGAGGGGGGGGTCCCCCATCCCTCCCCACGCTGATTTCGCTCCTCGCCCCCCCCTTCCCCCCAATAATAATTAACTCGCGGAAAGACGGGGGAGGGGGGGGGTCGTTGGAAGGGGGGGGGTCCGGCGGGAGGAGGGAGGCGCGGTCCCACCTGGGTGCGCAGCGCCGAGCACCAGCTGGAGACCGAGGAGGCAGCAGAGGGGGGCGCGGAGGGGCCGCGGTCCCGCCGAGCCGCGCCCCATGCCCGGCGCTGCCCGGCTCCGCTCCGCTCGGGGCCTGGCTGCTCCCTCGCCGGGGCCGGGGGACGGCGGAGGGGCGGGCGGGCGGGGAGGGAGGGAGGGAGACGGAGGAGGAGGAGGAGGAGGAGGAGGAGGAGGAGGAGGAGGAGGAGGGACACCGAAAACAGAGAGGGAGGGGAGAAGGGGGGGAAAAAAAAAGTTAAAAAAAATAAAAATAAAAAAAAAAAAAACCCGAAGCGTGTGCGCCGGCCTCAGACACTGCGTCAGCGGGAGCCGCGCTGCCCGCGCCGGTGGGCCCAGCCCAAAAAAGCGGCGGGGGGAGCGGGGAGGCGGGGGCCGGAGCCGGGGCTCCGCCGAGGGGGCGGCCGCGCCCCGGGCCCGGGGAGGGCTTCCCGTCCTGCTGCACAGCGCCGGGGCTCGGCGGCGCTGGTGGGGGGCCGTGGGGTTTAGGGGTGAAGGTGGGGTTTGGGGGTGAAGCAGGGGGACGGCAAGAGCGGTGCACAGCCTGGCCAGTGCATCCCTGCAAACGGCTGGGGAGGGCTGGCTCCCCCCGCACAGGGGCCACGCAGCATCCCCCTGCACCCCAGGGTGCCCTGATGCCCGCAGAGTGAGGCCGAGGGTGCGCAGGAGATGCCCACCGTGCCCCCAGCCCCACGTCGGGTCTCGCTGTGCTACAAGCAAGCGCCTTCCCCTGCCCGGGACCTCAGCGTGGGAGTCCATCTCCGCTGGCGAGAGGAGCCAAGGGCTTCTGCGAGCTGCTGCTGCGTGTTTTTGGTTGCACCTCTGGGTGCTTGGAGGAGTTGTTTCATCCCAAGTGCAGTATTGTTGAGCCAACCCAGCTGAGTCCTCCTCCATCCATCCCTGTGGCATAGACCTGGGAGCTCCCGCTTCACCTGTGGATGGGGGATGCTGAGGTCAGACACAGCTCATCGCACCTTCCACCCACCCTGCCTGGAGAGCAGCCTCATCCCTCCAGCTGCGGGGGTGCTGGTGCAGCGCTCCGGCTTCCCAGTACTCTGCCGAGGAGCGTGGGGCAAAGAGCATCACACAGTATCCAACGTAGATATATCCCATATCCAAGAGCTGAATATAAAGGGCTTCTAAAAACTTTTAAATATCTTTTAAACTTTTTTTTTTACACCTCCCCTCCAGGCAGGGCTGCCCAGCCCCCCAGAAAGCCCCCCAAAGAAGGCAGTGTATGCGGAAGATGCTGGAAATTGGCATTTTCCTGCCTTCGCACCGCCATCGGGCTGTGTGTTTCCGTGTGAGGAGGCCCGCTGCAACAGGAGCTGCGTGGGCACCGCAGATTCCTGCGTTCTTTGGTGCTAAAAGCCATTTGCACCTTAAAAACCATCAGCACCAAACCCGCACAGCTGCTGACACCTTCCCGGGGGCCTGGCTGGAGGTAACAGGGCACCCCGAGGCACCTGCCAGAGATTCAGCATCGCAATTTGCTTGAACCAAATAAAAGCCCCAAATCCCTGAAATGTGGGAGGAAAAAAATCCCCATCGGGCAGCCAGGCACTGCTCAGGCAGCGGCTCAGCTGGGCATCGCCCTGCCCGGCCGCTGGAGAGCCGGTTCTCCTCCATTTCTGGAGCGATTGAGAAAGCTTTGAGTGGGGAGGTGGGAACACTCACGGCACGGTGCAAAGATTTGGTCGCGCTGGTGCGGAAAGGGTGATGCTCGCGGTGCCCATCGTGTGGGAGCATCCCTGAGGATGCGGGAGCCTCGCCTCCTCCTCGAGCTCTCCAGGGATTTGGGCAGCGCAGGGGGAGGCACATCAGACCTCGACACGCAGTCTCTGCCATTCCAAATTCAGGCGAGATGATGCTTTTAATCAGGCCAAGACAATGGCAGTGCTTCCTCGAGCGGGGAGCAGGATCTGGCCCCGAGACGGCACGAGGAGGGGGGGACGCGTGTAAGCCAGCCACATGTTGTGTAGCCGTTCTTGCGAAAATAAATGAATCCGTTGTTTCCCAGCAAGGCAGGAAGGACCTGCAGACCGGTGCCAGGACGGGCTTTCAGGATGCAAACCCTCCGGGGGAGCCCAATTAAGCACATCAGCATCTGGGCTGTTGGGTTTTTTTAAGCCAGGGATTATTTTTTAATTGAGGCAGCGCTAGGAGAACAGCCTCGCTTGCCCTCCGCAGCTGGACGTGTGCCGGAGGCTGCCCGCAGAGAGCGAGCGCGACAGCCCGGAGGAGAGGAGGGAATTGCCCAGATCCTCGCTCCCATCCCTAAACCTTGGAGACCACTCCTGGGTGTTGCCACCCACCGAGGCGCCAGCGGCTGGACATGATGGAGCTGTGAAGTCCCACGAATGGCACCCTCCATCCATCCCAGACAAACCTCACATCCCTTTCCCAGGAGGCGAATCCCATCCAAAGGAGGGGACACGGCAGAGCTGAAAGGCTTTGGATCCCATGGAGCATCGCCGCCTCCTGGCCTGGTTCATCCCATGTCTTGGAGGCTCCTACGCTGCGTGTGATTAGAAGATAATTAGCACTTCCTAATAATTAATTCCTCCAATGCGGGCCGACAGCTCCTCACCTACTCTCCTCCTAATCAGGTTTAGTACCAGTTGAGTTGCTACTTGTCGGAGTGGATCGGGAGGAAATGCGTTTTTCCCTTCCCCTGGGACATTTCCAAGCTGTCTGACCTCTCTGGCCCTAACGAGTTGCTGCCAGACGAGTGGATGTGGCCGCGTGCAGGGGACGGCCGACTGCGCTGCCGGCCACGCTCTCGGGAGAGCTCCTTGCGTCCGGCGATGGATGGGAGCGATGGGCTCGTCCCGGGCTCACCCAGCGCTTGGGACATTCAGCGTCTGCAGCCAATTCCTGCGGTCAGAGCATCTGTATCTGTCCCCTAGTTGGAAAAATAAATGCTGGGTTTTGGGCAAAGCAAGATACCGTATGGGGAGCGGTCACGGTGGAGGGGCTGCGATGGGACAGGGTGCAACAGCATTGGCTCGAGTGAAAGTCACCCTGCAGAAGGATTTGGAAAACGTTTCCAGAGAAGGATCCGTGCTACTCGCCCAGCTTTGGCTGGAGGTCTGCTCTGGTCAGGAGCACTGGCAGAAAACGGGTCAGTCAGGATGCTCAGCTTCTCACAGGTTGGAAAATAAGCGTGGCTAACAAGCTGTGGGACCCAGCCATTCGGGATGGGAAAGAAAAACCCAGATTTGAAGCTGGGGTGCTCAATGGCAGCAAGGCACCCTGGGGCACATTTAGTGTTTGCTTGTGCCGGAGGCATTAGAGGACAGATCTGGGGACCCGTGGACCATGAGAGCAGTGTGTGTAGCACCAGGCTTGAGGGCAGATGCTCTGAAGGAAGGATCTGCACCAACGCATCAGCCACCTCTGAGGACTGGCAGGTCCAAAGGGTCTGTTGTAGAGCCTGGGGAGGACAGGGGGGTACGTTATATGACCAGGGAGGCTGCACGTCCTGCTCAATCGTGCTCTTCCAAGGGTGCTCCACCATACCATGGCTTTCCGCAGGACTGGGGGCTCCAGGAGAGCAGGACTGGAGAGCAAAGCCCTGCCTGCGGGCAGCGGCTGTCGAGGGGCTGCTGGTGTCACGGGCTTTGCTTCACTGCGGCGATTGCAGCCGGGGACCGCCCGCACGCCGGGGACCGGCAGCACCTGCCAGGCTCCGCCGCGAGCTCAGCCCTCCGTCCGCGCCGCCTCAGCCTCATCCTGGCCCCCGAACAGGACCGGCCGGGCCAAGATCAACACCCACCTGGCAGGCACCACCGCGCTGAGGTCACTGCTTAGGGAAGAGGCCGTCTTGGCGTCTGCTGGCTCCTCTCTCCCCCGCGCCGGCAGCGGCAGCAGGGGAAGGCCACGTCGCTCTCCCCGCGTCGGAGACAGGCAGGGGACGGCCAGGGCAGCCCCAGTCCCAGCGATGGAGAAGGCTTCCCCCTGAAGCCTGCTGCCGGGCTCTGTGTTGTGGGCGGCGAGAGGTGGTCAGCAGCCCCCTCGCTGGGACGTGGGGCTTAACACGTCCCCTGGCATGGTGGGGAACCCGCGTGGGGGTACAGCAGGGGACTCGTCCCCAAAGCACCAGTTTGCGTTTGCACCCTTCCCTCTGAGGACGAGCCTGGGGACACCGTGCGGGGGCTCAGCTCCTCCACTGCCCCAGCCATGTTGGTGGCCATTGGGTGCCCGGGCGATGCTGATGCTCCCGAGGGTTTGGTTTTCCCAAGCGCTGACGGGTTCAGCGCTGGGAGAGGGGTCTCAGTGCTGGTGGCCGGGACTCCACCAAGTGGGGGGGTGCTGGGGAGGCACCCTCTCCTGCACTGCAGTTTGCTCCCCGTGCTCCTCGCCTGAGCACAGAAACACAATATTTAAGATCAGCCCCGGCTTTGCTCGACACCCAGCTGTGGGTAGAAGGATCCCGGCCAAAAAGAAGGGCCGTTTCCCTGCCTCCAAACTGACCGTCCCCTCAGCTCTTGCAAGGAAGAGACGGGGCTTTGCCAGCCGCTGGGGTCCCTCCAGGGGCTTGGTCAGCCCCAGACCTCCCCCTCGAACCCCTCCCCAACTCTGCTGGCTCCCAGCACTGCAAAGGGGGTCCCTTTGTGGGCGCCCTGTGCTGAGGCTCTCGGGGCTCTTTGCTGCTCTCTCTTCTGCAGCCCTTAAAAGTCAGGCAAGTTCAAGCTGCAAATAATTTATTAAAACCAGATGTGCTCGCTCAAAGCTGCCACGAGGAATTTCAGGGCGCTCCAGCCCTGGGAGGGCCAGCGCCGAGATCCCTGCCCTTCCGCCGCGGGGGCGAGACAAGGCTAGGGGCTGCCCGGGGAGCAGCGCTGCCCTTCGAGCCTGCTGCCTCTCCTTCCTCCCCGGCCTCCCCAGGGCTCCTGGGAAGGGGCAAAGAGGAATTCCAGCCATTTGCAAGAAATTCGCCTTTTAGAAAAACACTTTCTCTCCATGACTCAAGAGCAAATTAGCAGAGCCCGGGTTGCAGAGCGGGGAGGGAAGGCAGCTGGAGAGTGGCGGAGGACAGCACATCCCGAACGGCATCTTCCTCCTGCTGGAAGCTGGGATGGGACCAGGGAGCAGAGATCCCACCCTGTCCCGCAGCCCTTTCCAGCAGCAGCAGCGAGGTCCAGCGGCCATGCAGTCAGCCCCAGATGCTTTGTTTCTACCTCTGCCACTGCCTTACCTCGTAGCCACGGGCACGTCCCCTTCCACCTCTGTCCCTCACCAGTCCCTTTAGCCTGGAGGGGTTTTGGCATCAATCTCAGCCAGTCTCCTGGGTTTGTGTGCGAGCGGGTGGATTTTCAGGAGCTGGGATGAGCCAATGCTGAACAAAGCAGGTTTTGAGCCCTGATCTTGATGCCGAGCTGAGGCAGGCCAAGAGCGAGGAGGTTGCCGACGCAGCAGCCTGTGTCCCGCGGACCCCGGCCAGCATGTGCTCGTGGCTCCCGCACAGCCGGCAGCTTCGGTCAAGAGAGGACAGGGCTGAGCAGAGCTCTGTTTTTTTTCTTCCCATGAATGCAAACCAGAGCCAAGCACCTTATAAACCCGCTGCCTGCGTTCCCTGTGGCTGCTTGGGCGGGGATGGGAGACCTGGCTTGCATGCGAGGCTGAGTCTTCCTGTCTTCAGCCTGCTGCTCCCCACAGCATCCCTGCATTCTTACCTCCATCCTATGCCTTTTTAGCTCCAGCTGGACCATTGCACCCCTCTGCCCCGTCCCTGCAGCCCAAGTAACAGCGGATGGGAGAGCAGCTCCGGGCCAGAGCTGCCTGCAGGCTGGTGAGGCTCATCCCACACTGGTGGGGCAGATGGTGGCTAACCTCTATTTTCAGGCTTTACTGGATCAGCTCGAAGCACCGAGCCTCCCCTGCGCTGATCCAGAAGCCGGCCAGCGTTTGGAAACGAGGAGCAACAGAGCAATAAACACCAAGCTGCAGCCGAAGGATGGAGGGAGAAGAAAGGCTGTGGCAACCCATCCCACGGCAAGATGCAGGGCTGGGAGTGAAGAGGAGCACGGAGCGGCGCGCGGCTCCTCACCAGACAGCACGCGTCAGTGGCTTTTCCCGTCCTTCGCGCCCGCACACAGTTAATGCATGAAATAAGAGTGTGTCTCAGCCCCGGTCCTGGCTCCCCCACCCGGCACAGACAATAACTTCCTTGTGGCCAAGACGCCTGTTCCTGGGTGTGAACGTGGCGAGGGGAGGCCGAGCGGCTCCGCGTTTGCTTGGCCTTTCGCCCCCACCCAGGGCGATGGCCGTGGGGCAGCCGGCTGCCCCCGAGGGCAGCACCGGGGCCGGGGCGAAGCAGAGGCTGTGGGCACAGCCACGTGCGGCGGTGGAAATTCAGGGTCTCGGCGCAAAGATTCATTGGCGTGTGGTAGAAAAGGCACCTCCAGGCCGGGTGGGGTTCAGGACTGCGCCAGGTCCTGCTTCCATGTGCTGCAAGTCTCCTCTCCCCCTCCGTGCTGGGAGTGGGAAGGTTTAAGTCAAGGCTGCTTGAGCCAGGCTCGCGTAGCACCCAGAAAATAACATCCTCCGGCAGCAAACCCCAGGGAGACACTGGCAGCGGTAGCAAACCTCGTGTCGAGGGTTTGCCAGGTCACAAAATAAACTGGGACTGGCCCATTTGGCAGAGGGAAGCTCATTTCATAGCGTGACTCCTAACCGCTAACGTAGGAGGCGAAGCATCCAGCGAGGCAGCCCCTCACTAAGTCTCATTCCTGCCGGCGTCAAGCTGAGCACGTAATCCCGCGTACGTCCCCGCTCCCCGGCACGCCACGCACGCGTGCTGGGTACCTGGCCCAGAGGCCTGACCGACGCCGCAGGATGCTTGTGCATTCGCTGCTGAAATGCTGCCGCCGCCTCCCCCTGCCCAAATCTGTGTCGCATCATCAAAACTGGCACAAGGGGCCGAAAAATAATCAATTGCAGCAGCGGGGAGGGAGCCGAGCGGCTCTTGGTGTTCGGTTTCACTCGTGCTCAGCCGAAAGCTGACTTTAACTTCAAGTGCAGCAAGGGTGACGTCAGGTTTGCAGCAAAATCCTGATCCCCGGCGACTCTTCCTCCGGAGGAACCAGGCTCTGGCGGGCAGGTACTGCCCCGCTTCATGGCGGGGATGCCCGGGGATGCCCCGCACAGAGGTTGCGACATGCCTGCAGAGGAGCTGGGCGTGAGAACTGGCGCTCCCTGGTTCTTAGTCCAGATATAAGCAGACTCGACATCTTCAGCTGCCAAGGTCCTTTTTCATTTTCTGTTGTATATTTTCTTAAAGCTGACAAGACTCAGCCGTAAGAAATTAAAGGAGCCGAGTTTCTCATCACTGCTCAACATGGTTATTCTGAGTGACTGAGACAGGAGCCTTGGGTGCCCGTGGGCTGGGGAGCGGCTGGCGAGTTGCGGCCACCGGCTCTCGGCACAGCCAGCCAGGGCACGGGAATTCAACACAAATTTTCATCACCAGACACAAAAAAAGGTGTTTTTTGTGTCCTGAACATATATAGCTTCTAAAGGCAGCTGCTACTCTACTGGAAATGAGGGACAAACCCACCTCAGATGTCCGTCGATGTTCCAGAACAAGATCAATACCAGTAATTAAATAAGACTTGGTAATTTTCAGCGATCCCTCCCCTCCGATGCAGAGGTCTCACTGCTCTGAGCTGTTGAACGCAACCTTCCTCCATCCTTCCTCATCTTGTCCCGTGTCACCTCTGCGCAGCTGCTGCAAGAGAGCCCCTGCCAATGCTATGAAGAGCAAAACAGTAAGAGCCAAGCAAATCAGTTTCTTAAAACTTATTTTAATATCCATGTCTCATCTGTTGGGTAGAGCCAAAACAGTCTGGCCTGGTTTAAGTTACAAATTCTTCATACACTTTTAAGTAAATGAACAGTGTGGCAATAGGGTCTGTTATTGGAAGTGAAACCCATATTAACAAGGAAGGTGTCGCAGCCAGAATTCTACCAGGGTTCTTCACCGCTATCGGCCCCGGGAAAGGCCAACGCTGTCCCCAGGCCCCTGGATGGGTGTTGCACAGCAGGAATAAATGCATCTGACACAAAACTAATCACACCCACAGAGATAGCACACACTGTATGTTCAAGAAACAACGGGACCGGGATAGAAAAAACCCTTTTAGAATTCTCCTCGATGTGGACAGACACCAAATCATCAGTTTCAGCAAACGGGATGAAGCATCAACCCTAATTTCGCCTGACAGAGGCTGAATAGACACGTCAAAGCGCTGCTTGCTAAACAGTTAACTTCTGGAATAGAGCAGCAGGGATGGAAAGGGCTAAGAAATTATGGCTGAGGATTTAAAGATGCAGTATTTCTTTTCTTTGTTTAAAACACTACAGTTTAGAGACCACCTTAATGCAGCTGCAAGTGAATACATCCAATTAAAAGCCCAAGAGTCACTACAAAAATAGGAATAAAAATCAAAGCGGCAGAGTTCTCCACTTCCCAGGTCCATTGCTTAGTTTCAACAGACTCCTTCATTTTTCAGTTAACCACAAGTTCCTGATCAGGTTTAAGCGTAATATTTGCAGACGATGGCTTACAATAAGGCAGACAAGTGTTAGTTCTCTCCAAAAGTGCGTGACGGAGAACATCGCTTGCCACAAGAACGCCTTTTGGGTACCGAGTGCCCCAAAACAGCCCACGCGCTGCCGGAGCTGCGGGTACAATCCTGGAGGTGCCGCACATGGGATAGTCCACACCACGGTGGTCTGGGTATTGGGTTAGGAAGTGTGCACAGGGTAATTTGTTTTTTAAACAACACCCTGAATTGCAGTAGTGCACCGCTCAGCTCCCTCCCGAGACAAACTTTGCTCTTGAACACTGCATCTTTAAATATTTCTGGCTATGAACTCCTGCCACATGTTAGGAGCACTCCAACCTGGCTGCCACATGTTCAAGTGCTGTGTTTTTTGTGTGTGTTTTCAGCTTTCCTTCAACGTGGGGGGAAAAGGGGGCAGAGTGGGGACAAGAGGCTTGCGTTTCACAGCAGGCAGACTCCAGCTGAAGGTGTAAGACCCCTCCAGGCAGATTACAGAAGGGAGACAAAAATAATAATTAGGGTGTTTGCTCCCTTCAAGAACATTATCTCATTCCCTCTCATTTGAAATCGGATGCAGCGATGGCAGCAAGTTAGGAAAGTCAGCAAGTTTTAAAAGGAAAGTGTTAAAGGAGAGAGGAAGCTTTGCTGCCAAGTCACCTAACTGAGAAGAGCAGAAAAGTCTTCAGCTTTGGATTTTTATAACATGAACAAGATATGTACAGTACTGCGTGAGCACAGATCACACCTGTGATCAACTGAGCTGTGCTCTGATTCTTTCCCGTTCGCTGCCTGCCTTTTCAACAGTCAACAGATACCATGCTCACAAGAGCAGAGAGCACATCGTGAACGTGTCAGGGTGTGTTTTCAAAAAGAACAGCACTTCAAATAAATTAAAAAGGTGCAACCGTTGTGAGAGCTATGAAGCAGCAGCTGAAAACCTTGTGGCAGTCTGAGCTGTGATCCACTCTGATCACAGGAGATCCACGCAGGCCTGTTCTCCTATGGGCTTCACCGCCCTCCTGAGAAGGTGAATTATTCCTAAGAGGCCACCCCAAGGGAGCAGAAAGCTGCACCATCCACAGAATGGACACTGCCATGAACCTGCTAATACGGGTTTCACTTTGAGACCAGAAAACTGTTTTCTTCCAAAAAATTGTTATTTTTAAAAAACTGAAATTAATTAGGGGTAAAACACTAACTCTAGTGCCATGAACAGGCAGGATCAACTTTTTTCCCCTCCAAAGGGCAAAGAGTCATATACCATCCCCAGCTGAACCTTGGTGCTTCGAGCTTTTCAGGAGATGTTACCTAAACTTTATTAAAAGAAAAAGAACAATGTTTAAATATCAACACTGGACTAGCCCAGTCTTTTTCCAAAGTCCACATTCTTCATATGAAGCACACACGGCGTCCTGGATTCCCCAAGGCTGCATGTTCAGAAGTTCACAGTACATGGAACCATGTCTTTTTGTATTTTCTTGAGTTTCCCCTCCTTGCTCAGAGCAGCCACCCTTTTGTGGTCATTTACTGGATAAACCTCAAGCCATCTCCTATCCACATGGCTTGGCCTAGATGCCGAAGGTTTTCTTGATGAGAGTTGATGTTGTCATGCTCTATGGATGGAAAAAAGCAAGAGAAAAAAAGCACCTGGTACAGGTTTCTTGAGACCCTTGCGGATTCCTCTATTCCAAAGCTGTTTCTGAAAGTCTTTTCGCCGGTTTCTCAAGCAGTTTTTGGCCTATTACTCTGTCTCAGTTTGAAGAGCTGTTATTGGATGATCCAGAGGTTGACGCAATCGCAGCTCCAGCTGGGCTGCTTGTGGATACAGATTTGCGGATGTGAGGCAGCAAGTACGGGTCACAGGCCAGCTGCTGGACATCTATCCGATCCTCCTTTCGGTAGGCCAAACAACGTCTGATAAATGCCTGCAGATACCCCAAAGGCAAAACAAGAATTAGTAGACAGACAGAAAGAGAAAGCTTTCTTTGACAGATAATTCTTTGGGAGCGGGGCCAATCTGACAACCCCAGTGCTGAAATTCCTTCCCCAGTGACCACAGAGACAGCCCAGCTCCTACACCAGAAGCTCGTCTTTTATCAGGAGAAAGCAGGGGCAGAGGCACACGCTGCACTCTGTTCAATCCTCAGCCTGACAACCACAACGCAAAGCCACTGACCGCTCTGCAGGAGGCAAGCGTTATACACAGAACTCCTGCTGCTTTTAGGGAAACCAAGAAGAAGGAACTGCTAGTGCCAATTGCTGACATACACAGTGCGATCAGACTCACTGCAAGAAGATTTACCTTTGCTTCTGGCGTGACTACTGGCTTTGGAGGGAACTGCACCTCGGTAGCTTTCAGAATTGTGTTCTCCTGCAGAATATCTTGTTGTGACTGGTTGTGACCGAAGGGCTACCAAAAAAATGGAAGACAGTTGTTAAAGGTTGATGACAGGCCTTAAAAAACCCGTAACACTACTGTTTATCATCACCTGACATCACCATTTTCCCGGGCAAGAAGCCCATGAATGTTGTGAAGGTGCTACAGATTCCAGGCAGATGAGCAGGATACATTGCTCCCATGCTTTAACTGAACAAAAGGGACCAAGCTGGAACGTGTCTGGGGTGTCTCTGGCTCAGACAGGAGGGATCTCCACCTGCTTCCAGACCTCATAGGTCAGCTTCCGCATGTGCAAGAGGGTATTCATCTGTCTAAGCTGACAGGAGATTCACCCACTTCAATCTTTGCTGGGCTGGTTCCACCGTTTATCTGACTGGCAACACTAAGCAACACAGCGTGTTTGTCAGCCCAGGCTTTCACAACCCTTGGTTGTGAGCCCTTGGTTACCAAGGACTCATGAAAACAAGAGTTGATGGAATCCTTTTCCTGCTCCAACCTATTTCTTCTGTTGTCATAAAACAAGTTACCTTTTCTCAGAACAAATCACCTTTTCCTGATCCAGACTCTTCCCTTCCAAAAGCCATCCTAAAAACTTCTGGAGTGGGTCTTCGTACCTACTTTCTTTTTCTAAAACACTTGCAGCTGTCAAGCAGTATCAGGCTTGACAAAGAGCACGTTGAAAGCCTCACAAAACAATGCCAGACCGAGAACCTCAGGTGTCTGGCCCTGAATGATACACTTGTCCTGCCCATAATGGCTTCAGTGGGAACATGCCCAGTGGAAAGAGATGTTCTGCAGAACATTGCTTTTGAAGGAAGTGCCATGTAGAGCAAAACACAACCTAGTAAATTCTCCCCACTTCAGTAGCATGGACTGTGCTTGGAACGGATGGCAAGGAGACAAGGCGAAAGCACCTACTAAGCCTGGGGAGGAGAAGAAAGCAGAAGCCAGGGCTGCCTCCCAAAAGGTTTGGGAATCACCACTAGGAAAGGAGTTAAATGCCTTCTTACCTTTCTGCCATAGAGACACTGATAGAAGATGACTCCCACTGACCAGACATCAACTTTATTTGAAATCTTTGGAGGTTCTTTCCCAACCACAAAACATTCTGGTGGCAAATACCTGATTAGAAGGAAGTAACAACAGGTTATGAGCAGCACCTCTAAATACTTTCAATCATTTCCTTTAGAAAGGAAGGAACACGCTTCTGTGATCAGATACTGGCTTGGGACTCAAAGGACCCAATTTCATTCCTGTGCATCCTTGGGCCAAGACCATCAATGCATACCCCTTCCAGGAACAGTGACCCCAAGGACTCCAGACGCTCATGGTCTGAGCTAGTCAGCACAGTCAGTTTCTTCTCACCAGAGCACATAAAATAGTCCCATTTTCTTTTCTCTTCAGAACTGGTATTTGTTGTTAAATGGGCTTGGCCAACAATTCCACAATAGAAACACACAGCCAAAATACATATTTCTAGAAATACAACCCCAGATGCCACATCCTAGTTAGAGACACTCTGCCTCGCTCAAACTACAGTTACTTTCATTTTTAGGAACAGAACAAAACTGTACAATACAGAATGCCTTAACAAATGTTCCTGTACAACTGTTGCCCATAGTGACAGTCTGCAGCTTGGGTAATATCTAAGAATCACATTCAGTGGCACTCACCATAGGTCTTGCTCTAAGCCACGGGTGATGCAGTGACAACACTTGGCACTGAGGATAAAGTATTGCTGAAAACATCTTTCACATGACACTCGAAAGTGAAGCTCTGGCTATAGGCAGCACTGTGAGATTTACATCTTTTGTAAGAGCTAACTATGGATTTTCACCTCCTCATTTCAGTGGAGTACTCTTTCCATCTCCCTGATGTACCTGAATTTCCAAATAGGCATGGTATTCTCCTCCTCCTTGCTTAAACTGTTAGACAGTGCCATTATGGACTGTGAAACAGCAGCCAAGCTCCACTCCAGAGCTCACTATCTCAGCAGCATGCGGCATACACAGTTTTTCACCAGGCCCTTTGGATTCTTATCCAAAGGTTTTCAAATGTACAAACACTAGCCCACTGAAAAGTAAAAAGCTGCCAGCCTCAAAAGGAGCTGTGTGACAACAAGAGCAGTTTCCAGGGTCTCAAACCTCCAGTGTCTCAAGCTGTCACAGACAATGGCAGCACATACAGAGCTGACAGATCCAAAGCTGTTTATAAACTGTTCTTGATCTGTAACTTGCAAGTGCCCGAGGCAACGCTTACCAGTAAGTACCAGCCCCCTGCGATGTCAGTTCCATGCCATCAACAGAGTTGTAGCTGTCATCATCCATGATTTTGGAAAGTCCAAAATCTGTGATTTTTATCTCTCCACATGCAGTACCATTGACTAGAAGAATGTTACCTAGACAGAGGAAGGAAACAGGCCCTTAGGATACACATCTAGCAGGAAAAAACAAGAATAAAATTGTATTGAACTCTGGCACTCTGCATGAGAGGACAAGGAACCTACACAGTGAGCTGCGGCAGCCTGGAGTACATGTTTTAACACTCAGTACCCTGAGCTCCAGAGACAACTCAGCTCCCACCAAGTGCTAGAACTGATCTGCCCATCCTTGAATGACCCAGTGGCCCAACATTACCCGGAGCCTCCGGATTCTGAGCCCTATTAGCCAAACGAGCTTGATGCCCATGCTGTTTTGACTCCTCCCAAAGGTCCCGTTGGAAGGGCAGGTCAAAAAGGAGGATTAAGGAGAGAAGTACACATACACAGTTATGACTCATTCTGCCCAGAAGTCCTGACTTGCCCTGGCCTCTCAACAAGCCAGAAACTCTCTCCTTCCTGGCAGTGCTCCCCAGTGGCTTTCTAAGCTCAAAAAGGACAATTACTGCTTAGGCAAGACTCTCTTACAAATCCATCAAGGATCAAGAAGTCAGATCATCACTGTTTTTCTCAAAGCCTACAATAAAGCAGCAGAATCGTGTGTGATGGCAGTGGATGAATCACAGCTTTAGACAACTGTAGGCAGAGCTCTGCAGCATGCTCAGACAACATGAGAACAGTCGGCAGCTGGGGGAAGAAACAGGGTCACTAGAACTAGTGCAACAGCACCACCTCCCGTACAGATTCCTCATGCTGATGCAATAAACCACATCACATACCAGTTACACAATGCTGATGAAGTGCCACCAGTATAGGGAGACAAGCCAGGGATAACTGCCCAAAAAGATGGCTGAATTTTACTGGACTAGGAAAAAAGCTACGTAGCCAATACACATCACCCCAAAAGAGAGCACTTCCATTCTTCCCCTCGTGACTCTGCCCAATGGTAAAGGGAAATCTGCAACAACATTTGGAGGGGACCTTCTACATGGCAGATGTTACTGAATTCAAAGGCAGACCTGAGCAGTTTGACTGTATGTCCTCAGCTTTGTGAGCTGCCACACGATACGAAAAACCAAACACTTCCAAGTTAGCTCCTGCCACCAAATTTTCAGGCAGATGATTACAGAAAGAATAAGCCAGAAGAATGGGAACATGAAACACACTAGTAATTATGGGAACCTTTATGAAGCAATAACAGAAGCTCTCAACAGCAGAATACAAGCAGGACATTAAGAAACCAAACACAGACACTTGGTGGTTCAAGGGCTCGTTCTGAACAAGGAGGCTACTTCTGGAATGTTACTTCCTTGTTTCATGTTGCAATTCTGGGAGACAATACCCTTTTCACAGCATGTTCTATGCATTTTATTTTTTTTCTTGTTGCAAGTTAGTCTTCCCACACAGCCCTGTCTCCTTTTTGCTGTCTGACCAAACCAAACCTCCCCATGTCACTTATAACCCATTACCTTTAGTTAGCATCCTTAAGCACGTCAGCTAGCAGCACAGCATACCTGGTTTAAGGTCATAGTGTATGATGGGAGGTTTGATTTCATTTAAGTATTTTAAAGCATTCACAATCTGCATGATAATGGATCGCGCCTCTTTCTCCGACATTAACTTGTGCTGTTTCAGGTAGAAGTCCAGATCATTTCCCTCACAGTATTCTAACACTGTACAAAACCTGAGGGAAAAACAGCAGTTGTTGTAATTAAGGCACCTGATAGAAACCAGAACATTTTGTTATTGCTTGTCTTTAAGACTCACCTATTTGGTCAATATATTAAATTAAGAGTCCTCCAGCCTATTAATCCCTTTCTAAAAATAAGCTACCAGGAGCACAGTCCTCAATGCTCAATAGTACAAAGGTCAGAGATCCCCCATTAAGTGCTACATCCAGGAGCAGAAAGCTGTATCAGCTGGGTCATCTGCCCAGGCCAAGAAAGAGTAGGATTTACTAGTAAAGCACCACATCTGACATAATACAGCACCCTGGTTTGTGAGCTAGCCTCTCTAGAAAACCAATGTATGGTGAAGCTGCCTCAGGTATCTCTGCAGTACAGTCTGTAACACTGGTGTGGACATTCTCTGGACTCTCCTGGAAAGTTTTAAGAGACCAAATACTTTGTCTGTAGTGAATGGGTCAAACCAAGTCAAAGGACATAGCAAGGTAACTTACGAGTCAGTATCCAGCGAAAAGTAGTCATATAGCTTAACTATTCGAGGATGATCCAGTTCTTTGTGAATTCTGTACTCTCTACATGCATGTCTGAAAATAGGAAAGTCTGAGCATTAGTCATACAAGTGACTTAATTCTAAGTTCTGCAGATAGCAAACCCAGACATACCACAGAGCAGTCCAACTTCAATCAAACCCATGCACATTATTCAGACAGCTTAAGAAAAGGCAAGCAAATGAGGAACTGCGCAGAACAGTTCTTGAGAACCACAGAATCTGAGTGCATCTCAAACGCTGGCAATAGTACAAAATAACTAATCTTGATTACTGGTACTGCTTGCCAAAATAGAATAACCTCATAATAAATTGTTAAGGGATCCAAGATAGCTGAATACAAAAATCAGCAAGTTCTAGAAAAATTCCATGATGCTCAACAGCCCCACTTCCAGGCTTCAAATTCAGCTTAGTTTGTCCCAGTGACTTGATGGGGAATTAAGATCACAGCTTCATCTTTGAAGCTCTGTTGACAAGGCTTGCCTGCCATTCTGCAGAGCTTATCTAATCCATGGCATTAGGGAGCAAGTGTTACCAATGCCGAAAGGCTTCCTGTACCTCCCTTCTAGGCCACGACATATGTATAGCCCTAATCATCTGTGAAAGGATTAAGTATTCTAGGAAACACAGGGAAGGGGAAGGCTTTCAGGGAGCACAATGTAGGTGTGTACCTGGAAGATGGGCATGAACAACTGTTCCCCACAACAGCAGAGCTTAGACATTTCAGAGAGGAGAAGCCACTTCAACGCTTTCTTCATAGAGCACTACTGGTGCTTTAAAACCTCGTACCGTAGTGCTTATACAAAACTGTGTGTGCGTGCACAGGTTTAAAACATTTCTAATCTGACCGTAACTTTTGCAAGTAGCTACTGGGACAGAGAGTGGCTTTTGAAGTGTGGCAAAACACAGGAAAAAAATGGCAGCCTGTTCACAGGCACTGGATAACCAAATACAGGAAGAGTTTGGAAACATGGCTGTCTGCTTTACAGCCTTACTTACTTGTGATAGTTTTCTTTCTTCTCATCTCTCCAGTTTTTATTTAACTGGTGTATTTTCACAGCTACGTATCTCTGTTCTGTTAAATCAAATGCCTGCAGAGAGAAGAGCTGAAAATCAGTAGGAATCACAACTTCAAGTTAATACTGCAGAAGCAGACAAGCTCTAACAAACCAATATCCCCACCCAGGAAATAAGCATTACGACATACTGAGTGGAGAGCAAACCCACATTTTGATGTAATTAGTTTCACTAATGAAACCAAGCAACTCTGAAAACAATTGAATATTCTGTGCTTTGATCTGACCTTTCCCATGGGCTCTAACTAATGCTGCATTTATTCTGACATTTTACCACCAGAGCTACAATGGGATCAGAAAGGCCAAATTACCAAAATGTAGACAGTTAATCACACTGGGAAAGACCCTGCCATTATTCCCCAAAGCCACCTAACTCATTTTCTACACTCAGTTAAAAAAACCCAAAACATGCAGAGGATTTTCAATATGTTGTTTCACATTGGTAGCTCAGCTCTCCATATTGGAGCATAACGTTTCAGCTGGACAAGTCAATGGCAGAACTGTGTAAATCTTGTGCTGTATTCTTCCCTCCAGTTTCTTGCTATTTAGGCAGTCTTTAAAGAATGGACCACTGCAATTGTGCTCTTGGAGAAATGCAGAAATCTTTTACCTTGCCTGAGAGCAGCAACAGCTAATAATTTATAGGACGCGGCAAAATCTTATTGTAAGCAGACAAGGGTAAACTGTGTGCATCTCAGAAGTTGTATACTTAACTCCTAATGCTTAAGACTGGCCAAGACCCTGGAGAAGAAGGGCTAAGCATTTCTTTGTTTTAATAACATAGTTACAACTCTTAAGCACAGCCAGGTATGAAGCATTCATACTCTCTTGCTTTCATCTGGGGAGCCAAGGCTTTCTACTTAGTCAGCAAAGCCTCCAAAGAGCAATTCAGAGTTCTTACATGCAGACCACACTCTTTTTTCACTACCTAAGCAGTCCAGCCCCCCTGATTTAGATATCTATTGCTGTATTGCATCAAAATAATAAGTCACCGTGAAGTTTCCAATATTTGCATACTTATTTTCATTCTAGCTAAATTCAACGTGAATTAAGAACTACTGGGTACAGATGGGGAATATTTAGAACTGGAAAGGCTTTAAGTATAATAGTCAAATAGCAAGCACCAAAGTATCACAGGTCTTGGCCATGCAAGAGTGCTGACACACAAGTAATCCTCAGTTCCAAGGAAGTCCCAAGACTACATCCCCCCCACCCCCCAGTCTGCTACTTCAGAGCATAAAATGAAGACACAAGAAAAAAGCCTTCCACCCCCAGGAAATGAAGGCTTTGCTCTTATTATTGGAGCTATTTTCTCTTATTTTACAGTGACGTTCAGACTTGCTACGCCATACTCAATAAAACTTCCCTACTTAAGGTATTCGTGTGTAGCACTTGAAGAAACAAGTGGTTTGCTTCTCTGTCCTGACAAAACTTGCAGGCTTGGTACAACATTTTCTTGAAACATACATTTGCAGGAAATCTGACCTCTGAGGACAAGGGCAGAACCTAAAAATCTCAAGCCTGCTGTCTAATGCAAGCCAGATGCAACATGTGCCTTGTTCTCCCTTCTTCCCTCCACAACCACACACGCCATTGAGAAAACAAGTGTAAAAATTCTGCTTACTGCAATATTTCACTGCAGATTCAGATTACACCACAGATTGCCACTTCAAATTTACCTTATATACTTCACTGAAGCCGCCTCTACCCAGAAGATGTAGCAACAAATATCTATCATTTAGCGTCGGATGGTCTTTAAATCTGGTGAGAAAGACATAGTTTAAGAATGCTGACAGAAATAATGCAATTTGCTGCACAATAAATTACAGCTACTACACAGCTTAGAAAAAATATTTTTACATTAAGACAGAAAAATATTAAAACTGTGTTAACAACTGACAGATTTGATACTATTTGATCACTTTGCGCTGATGAAAGACTATATAATGGTACCTTGATGCACTTGGAAGCCTTTGTCTTACACGAATTTCAAGTTATATCACCATGCCACCACCCAATCAAGTGACATACGAAGTTGAAACATCAATTTAAAAAAGACTAAGTGTTTCCCATTATGAAGGGGACAAATAAAAAATTGTTATACATTCTTGTCCCCGAAATCCCATGTGCTTACTGTGAATTATCTTCATTGTGTATCCTTTTCAATTCCCTGATATGTAGATTTCTAACCCTCTCTAGCCGTTCCAACTCTGCCTGGATCTCTGCTTCTTCCTGCACAAGGAAAAACCAAAAGGAAAACACAACACTGTGTAAGATAATGCCGTTAGCATTTCCGCCTGATTTAGGGAAACACAAATGTAATTCCACTTGTGAAGAAGTTATTGGTAAATAACTTGTTTGGGAGATTAGAGAGATGGCCATAGTCAACTAAGAGTCAGGTGGAAGGTGACAGGAATGAAAACTGACTGGGCAGTTTTGTTTACACCTACACACAGACAGGAGCAGACATATCTTTACACCTTCTTCTTTTTAACATTTTCTGCAATTAAGAAGCATTGTTCCTCTGGTCCTGCTCCTTCCCTGATAAAGTACTATGCAGCTGTTTTTGTAGGAACTCAGCCTCTGCTGGGACAAGAGAAAGAGGACAGCCCTCAGAAGTAAGGAACAGGGATGTCATGATGCCACATGGTGATGGGGCAGCATCCGGAGAGGATGGAGAACGTGAAAGGACAACATTGGGCCCTATTAGCGCTAAGTGGTAGAACAGTTCAGAGTGTAACTTAGTGCCACGTGGAAGTTTTGATATCCTGTTTGTAGAGCTGGAAGTTCTAGTGCCCTCGAACATGACATTAGAATTCACATCACTGTGGACAGGGTTGCAAACCTCAATTAAAATGTGCGCCTTGAGCAGTATTATTTGGTATATATGACTCAAGGGACATAGTTACCCATTTGTCTTGTGACTCTGTTCCTTCCCTTCTCAACTTGTTCTATTTTTAGGCATAAAGAATGAGCCAGTTTCCAAAAGTGGAGAAGGATAAGCACAGCTTCAGACAATACCACGATCCCAGAACATTACTTCATTTTCCATGAAGGTCCATTTCCAAATGGATTCCTCTGTTCCAGGGTGGCACACTACATGCCAGCATAGATGGACCTGCAATTCATCCACTCTAGCAATGCGGAAGCTGTAGAGCAAGCGTGCCTTTAGCATACTCCTGCCCATATCACTTATCTTTGCTCACAGGTCAATAAAACACAATGGGCAGGCTGCCAGCAGATTCCATGTGTGCATTAACTTTCCCTTGCCACTGAAAATAACAAGGAGTACAGCAGCATTAATGAGGCCTTGCATTCAACTTGTGTGTCAAGGTTACAGGAAAAAACTAAGTGCAGAGCTCAGGCACCACCTGAGAAAAGAAGGGGGACTCCAGTCACAGCTAATCAGAAAATTGCAGAAGACATCTATTTTTTTTCAGTACTTCATCTGTTGAAGTGTCCCAGAAAACTTATTTATAGGTTATTGCAATCATTATTACCTTTAAAGGTAACCAACAGCTTATCTAAATATAACCTCACTTGCAGGTACAGTTCCTACTGAAGCCAATGTATTTGAAAACAAATGTGAAGTGCAACTACCTAAACAGTACTAGTTTCCAAAAGCCCCAGAGGTTTTATTGGACTGCTACTCATAATGCTGGTTACTCGGTATTGCACAGAAATGGGAAAGTCAATGATGGCTGCAGTTTTTGTTGTGTTCTTATAATTTTCTTCCCTTGGTCCATTCCTTCATGTTCCCCCATGTTAGACACATACAAGAGCTGTCACTATGTCACTACGTCACCTGTCACTATGACTAGACAGGTCAAGACAGGTCATAGTGACAGAATAAGATGCATCAAAACAGCGAAACTCCCTGCATGAAATCATAACTGTAAGCACACAGAAATCTATTTATTGAAGCAAAGAACATCCTTCCTAAATACCACTGCCTTGGAAAAAATTATTACAAAATCCTGGCCATCCCTTTCAAGCAGCAAACCCCTCTCAATTATCAAACAAACAGCAGTGACCTCTACAGAGAAATGCTATTGTTCATAGAACACTGAATCAAAAACCTACCTAAAAGCCTTTTCTGCAGTTAGTTCTTACCTTTTTAAGATGACCTAGGCGGAGTTTGAAGATTTCTTCCTGTTCGTGGTATTCTGCTAATGTTAACCTGCACAGAAGAGACAGATCCAATGCATTAGGTTTCAATGCATGTGATAAAGTGAACAGTCTGCAGAATACCCATCGCCAGTGGAACTGACAACTATGCAGAGAATGTCAACAGCCAGCAGGAATTTTTTAGGTAAACTCCGCAATCTATTTTTTTTTTTTTTAATAATCAATCTAAAGGAGACCAAAAGCTTAAACCTTGATAAAGCACATATTAATTTCAAATCCAAGTCCCTAATAACATCTATTTAGGCTAGTGACTAACTTTTAACAAAGAAAGTTAAACCATAATCTAAATATGGAACACTGAAGCACAAGTATTCCACATCTTATTTTTCCATTTAAAGTTTGCTTTACTGACTCGTTTTCAAATTTTTCTTTGTAATAAAAGCTGGATAATTAAACCCAGCTATTCACACCAGGACCAGCAGCACATCTGACCACAGAGCCACTGCAAACAGAGCCATGACCTGGGATTCAGAACTTTTTCCTGTTTCAGACTCTGTGAAGTGGCTTCCAGGGAAACCTTGAGAAATTTACTTCAGCTTACCATATCTTTGATCTCATTTGGAGTTAGAAGAAGCAATGGGATAAGGAGAATAATACCCATTTTATTGATGGTAAATGATGTGCAAAGTTTCCATCCTAGGTGGCTGGTCAAAAAAAAGCTTCATAATGTTTTCGATGTCTTTTATAGCCAAAGTGTGCCATGTAGGACAGAGGCAAAGCACAGCCTTACACTAAAATAATGACAGATCCCATCACTCGTGAAATGTAATGATGTGCTGAGATCTTTAAGGTTAGAAAAATTAATCTCTATATTAATTTTCTCACTACTACCAACAAAGAGTTTGGTAAAAGCATCATGCGTGTGAACATAAAGCTATGAAGCCCATATCAACTGCATCTGTTTACTTTGTAAAAAAGATATGCACGTGACAGCATATAAATATCTTTTTTGAACCTAAATTGAGTTCAAAGTATATCCCAAGAGGATTCCTGTTGCAGCAGTTATGCTCTGCATAGTACTTAGTACAAAGGTTAGTGTATGAGGTCTCCACAGCATCAATACCACAACTAGTTTCAAGAGGGGACCGAGTCCCATGTCTGTGCAGGGCTGTGGGACCTTGGCTCACTGTGCAGCAAACTGAGAGGAGGTAGTATTCAGCTGATTAAGTGCTCATCTTGAAATGCCCCAACTTCTCTCCACTGTTGATAATGCAGAGGGTCCACGTAGCTGAAGTAAGTGCTAAAGCAGTTAGCTGATAAATTTGATGCAAAACTCACAAGCCAAGTTCCCTTTGGAAGAATCTCGACCATAAGGAACTGCTTATTACAAATTAAAGATACATACAAAACACAGCCGGTACCATAAATATTTACATGTTGTCTCATTTCATATAAAAGCATGCTAATTCACACACCCCTCACCCTCCTCCCAATAGCCTGAATTCAAATCACATTCAGCTAATCTAAAAGACCGTCCCAAAAGTTTAGGTCTTTGGTTGGTGTTGCTGTATAAGGAATAAAAAGACAATTGAATAAACCAGCAACAAGCTTTCCACATATTCTTGTGCACAAATGAAATACAGGGCTAAACACCAACAGTCTACGCATTAAGCAAGAGATGTAATGAGTACCACCAGGCTAACATTGCCCAAAATAGCTGCCTGTTAGCAGCAAGCATTACAAAAATCAAGGGGGGTTTAAGACAAACACTGCCCTGTTTCACAGAAACATGCTTGAAATACACTACTTCTAGTGCAGCTGAAGACTCTAAGGTTGCCCAAGCTGCCCGAACAAACCTCAAAAAGCCCCAGCAGATTAATCTTCCTGAATGAAAATCTTTTTCTCATTCACAGGCTACAAACTAGTTTCAGGAGAGTACATGTTTAAATTTGCATCATGGGACCTTCCTCTCCTTTTTAAGACACAGCAACAACCACGAAGTAAAGAGGAACCAAAACTCAAATGAAGGAATTTGGCTGTCTGCTTCTCATTCAACTTTCAGAAATATTTATATTCAACTTGCCTAAAAGACAGCCTGTGTAAGAATTCCACACGGAAAAAACCTCCCTCCAAAAGTCAGAAAATTTTGTACCTGATATATTGGTCCAACAAATGCACTTACAGGATAACTAATGATTAAGCAAGTAGTCAGTCAGTACAGTTGCTTCAGCTGACGTGCAAAAACAATGTTTTCATAAGCTAAAACACTCCACATGAACCACATTCATACACTGGTAAGCAGTTTTTATCAAGAACGCCACAAGAAGCTCTTCTAAACCACAAAGATAAAACCCTGAAATATATCGGCAAAGAACGATAAACCAGCAAGAAACACAGAGAAAAAGACCTGGTAGCACAAAAAGGCTTACTAGCAAACCCAGGTAAAGCTAGATTACGTCAAGGCAGGCTCACAACACAGGCAGAAGCTCACTAGGTATCACAGACATTATCCTGATTTCCAGGCACATCAAGACCTGTGCTGCCATGTCTGCAGAATAAGCCACACTACAGCTGCACCAGACTGCTGGGGAAAAACATCCCTACAGAAACGGGGAAAGTGTCATCCTGTCCCTTAGAAGTGAAAGGTTACCACAATGAAGAGCAATGCTTCAAAATATCCACGCATAGGCATTCAATTTACTTCTCCAAACTCAAACGTTGCAATGCAAAAGGACGGCTTTAAAACTTTATTTAGTTCTTTTTAAGCTCACTTGGCCAGAACGAGGGGTAAATATCTCTATTCAAGCTACTTATTTGCAGAAAGCACACAGTGCCCTCCAATACAATACACCTGATCTGCAGGCACCAGCATCCTACCTGGGGGCACCGTCCTGGTTGCTGAGAGCACCCTGAATATCACAATTCACCCAGTCATGTGCCATCTCTGCTGTGACTGCAAAAGGCACTGGGAGCTTTTGCTTCAGAT
Organism: Gymnogyps californianus; assembly: GCF_018139145.2. Lineage (NCBI taxonomy): Eukaryota > Metazoa > Chordata > Aves > Accipitriformes > Cathartidae > Gymnogyps > Gymnogyps californianus. The sequence goes on along the minus strand of NC_059498.1, from coordinate 3,928,311 downwards.
GCACTTTTAAAGATCAAGACCAAGAATTCAAAGGGCTCCAGGAACTCTGAGGTCAAGTCATGCCCAGGAGATTTAATAGTGCAAAAAGCAAAATGTCATTGAGAGTTATGGTATTAGCCAACAGCAATAAAATGAAGACTGTAGAGGAAATTGGTATAAGGTAGGGGAAAGTCTCTGACTTAACATATTTCCAAGTCACAAAAACTTCCAAAAAAATAATGTTCTGAATTTCTTGTGAGAGACAGCTTTCCTCTCTAAGAACATCGGGACTCTCAGAGCATCAGTAACTTCAAAAGAGGTAAGAGGGGGGAAAAAAAAAAAAAAAAAAAAGTCTTCTGTAAGAAGAAAGAGTAGCACTTCAATTACCTTTCCATTTCCCTGACTTGGGTATCTGCAAAGGACTGCTTTGGAGATACAGGTCAATGCTTAATGCGCTGTCTTTATAGAGAGCATCTTTTTTCTTCAGCATACCAAATTAATTGTTTGAAAAGCCTCACCAGAAAGTACATGGAAATAAAGGCTTCTAGATGTGTACAATTTTTTTTCCTTAAAAAAAAGCACCACGTATCATACAGTGATACCTAAATCAATTCTGAGGTTGCAACACTTAAGACACTACTTTTCAAACTTGACATAACAGGAATACTGAAAAAGTTACTGCATTCAAAAAAAAAGTTAAGCTTATACAAAGTCTGGACTGAGCAACGATCCTTGTTTTACTCCAATGAAAACTATTTAGAACTGCAGCCAGATGTTGCTGAATGCCAGGCTAATTCCACAATATTCATTTGTGCATGGAGTGAAGCCTAGAGGCAAGGGCAAGATTCCATTTCCCACTAGATATTTTGTGCTCTAATCAAAGCATGGAGCTTTGCAACGCACCAAGAAGGCCACGTAACTTACGTTTCATTTTCTGCTCCATTGGTCTTGTTCTTGCGCTGCTTCTGCTCATTGCTTGCTGGAGGAGTCTGTCCCATTGCAGGTGGCTTCCGTTTTGCTAACATTTTTCGTTGTCTTTCTATTTCTTCCCGCTGGGAATTTATCCTTTCCTGTTGCCTGGAAAGAAGAGAGTAGAAAAAACACGAAGCAGATAACTAATGGTACGTACTTGGTTGTCTTCAGCATCTGTTCTTAACAGATTGGAGCAATGAATTTCAAATCAGTTGTACTTGTAAGATTAGTAACAAAATATTTTTGTACAGAAAAGGGGGATGTGCCAAACATTATGACTCAGATTTTTAAAGGTATTTTTACATAAAAGAGGATTCTTTTCCTGGCCCACAGAAACTTTTCAGTAAGTGAAAGGTTTTATTCATGTAGAGGATATCCAAAAACAAGGAGTTGCTAACCTCACGGAAAACCAGGGATCCATGGTAAGTCACTAACTTTCCACACACTTTTCCTAGAAGGCTCTGTTCTAATCTCAGACTTTCCTGTTAAAACTATTCCTGAAGTCTGGCACTGTCTGAGAAAGTATCCTTATACTTCAAGGGTACAGTTAAACTATCCTTAGTTCTCTGAAATATAACCAACACCACTCCCAATTTCACTATGAAAACAGTCTCTCCTCCAAGATAAAAAGACTGTCTTAAAACATGTTGATGTTTTAAGTGATAAAAAGTGATGATATTAAGTGATAAAAGCACTCCTGAAATTTCAAGTCTAAATGACGTGAGCATCTACATACTTAATTCACTTTTTAAAAGAGACTGAGACTGCAGGTAAATATTCCAGAAATATTTCTTCCATGTTTTACAGCACAAACTAAGGAAGAATTATGAAGTCCTTAATCTGCGCCTAACAAGAGCTGCACCTCCCTATCAGACTACAGAGAAGCGATATGATTTTAAAGGATCACACATAGCTCTCTCTAATGCAATTAATTTGCCAAGTCCTACTTAAAGGTCTAGGCCAGGTGGGAATTGTCTGGATATTTCCATTAACATCCTGCATAAAAGGGTCTCTGATCTTCCTTTCCAGGTTTCTGCAGCCCCTTTGATCACTGTTACCAAGAGGCAAAAAAAGTTAAATAGTATGGATTTTCTCTTTTAAGCTTCTCTACTTTCTACTTTAAAAAAAAAAAAAAAAAAGAGCTAATTACCCTTCCTTGACTAATATATGCAAGTATGCAAACCAAATTGATTGACTCACAATACATGTGAGAATTTGGTCCACCCCTCCACCCTAAGCACTGCACAGCCAGGTAGGTGCCCTGAGAATACCCAAAAGGGCAGCCTACTGCTTTCCAATCCAGAGGCCAACTCAAACAATTTCATTCCAGTTCAAGTCTCTGGAGGTTTAAGTGGAAACATTTTTCTCACTTCAATGTGAAAACGTTCCCCATTGTCAGTAGCTGAGTTCCTATCTGATCCTTTCATGCATCAGTCACACTATTCTCACATTTTGACACGCAAGACATCACACACAACTGCTCAGTTTTGCCTCTGAAGTTAAAGACAACTCTGTTTGTCCTCACTTGATGAGGTTCTGGAAGGCATAGCCATCTGTCCACTGCTCGGTGAAAGACGCCCCGTGCCGCACCGTAGTGAAGTGACCTAGCCTCAATCGATCCTGCATGCTCTTATCTCTGCATGCCATCTTCTCCTGTTTTGACTGAAACCAAAATAAAACACATGTAAAAATACAAGCCATAAATTAGCAGCTAAGAGCTGCGCTGTGTTTTAAATCACTACCAATTCTTACCACTTCCCATTGTTTCAGTACTGCTTATCTGAAACCCAGCTGAAAATCATTGATCAAATTATTGCTGGTGCTTCACGCTGGTCTGACAGGCATTTGTTTGACTGCCTCCTTTCCGACGTTTCAGCCTCACCTTTCCTTCCCCATTACTGCCTGGGCAGCTAACCCATTCTATGATCAGTTGAAATCAGTCTAGCAGTAGGATTAAAACTATCCCTTTGTATCAGTAGCTTAGCTAGACTCCAGACGTGGCTCTGGTCAGGCCCTTATTCACTCAAACAGGAGATGAAGGAAGAAAATGCACCTTGAATCACTGTTAAGACTAAGATACAGTGATCAGCCAGCTCAGTCCTAGACTCGCACCACTCCCAGAAGTGACACAATCTCAGTTAGGTCACCAAGAGGAAATTTCCAAGGCCTGAGATGAGAGCAGCACAGTTTCAGTCAGGATTAAAGATGAACCAGCAAAGCTCCTTCCTGGAGCTATACACCACCCATCTGAATGCCAGGTCTACCTAACACCTAGCCCAGAGTTACAAATCCTCCCAGAAAGGGGAGTCCCATTCAGCCAAGAACAATCAGCTCTGTGACAAAACCAACTCAAACAGACTGCATGTACCGGCCAGCACCCTGGTAGTTTTGCCCACCCAGTGCGCACAAACAATAGATGTAATTGGCCAACAGGTGAAAGAGCAATCAAACCCCCACGTTGTTTAACCATCAGGAAATCTGGAAATCTTTCAACACTGAAGCAGGCTGGACGCTGGTAAACAGCAGCCTGGCACTTTCTCCAGAGTCTTTAATGTGTTGTTTTGAGTATTATACAAAGCAACCATCTTCAACTTTGCCATTGGAAAGAAAGAAAGGTCTAAATCACTTGCCCATGTCACAGAGCATATCTGGCGATTTCACTGCACAATGGGATACTGCTCTTGTATTGCCAGAGCTGGACAATGTTGCTTGTCAGGTATATGAATTTCCAAATCAAGTAATGCCTGCTGCATTTAGAGCTCAGACTATTTCACTTAAGCACGGGAGATCACTCTTTGAGACTGTGAAAAGTAACCAAACCAAAACATTCTGAACCATTTCAGTCTTAGGATTACGTTCCTATTTGCAGAGAAATAATTCAAGACAGAATTTCAGTTGTCTTTTATCACTGAAGCAATAGGAGCAGGTTTTCACTGCTCAAAAGAAGATAAAGAAATTTTCAAGGACGTGAACTGTGACTGCAGAGATGTGCAAAGTCCCCTGCTCACCTTTTCTATAAGAAGCTTCTTGCTCATCGTTACACATCTATTCAACCGCTCCTTGTACTTCTCCAGCATCTTTTGCTGTTCATCTATCTGCCGTCTCAAATCGCAGTTCGCCTAAAAGTGAACAGAGAAGAAAAGCCTTTGACTTTAAACCACTCAAAGAGCCAAACTAAGCATCACCTAGGAAGAAGTTTCTCCAGCTAGCTCTAGGCATCAGATTAAAGAAAGCAAACCAGCAGGATAAGAAAAAAAGACTAGGTTCCTCTTAGCAAAACATCCAAGGCAAGCTCTTCAATTTTTAACCCACTCAAATCTTAATACCCCTCTAGAACAGGGAAGAGCTATCATCCTGGTTTACATATAAAGGAACTAAGGTACAAAGAGACTAAACACAAGCACAAGGAATTTTTTTAATTTTATTTTTTTTAAACATTTAAGACCTTGCCACAGCTACCAAGTCTCAAAATAGCTTAGTCATCCCTGGACTATCCTCCCTCTTTAGCCACAATACTGGCAGAGGAAAAGGATGGGGTAACTCCCTTTGCGCTTTCAATTAAATTCTTGTTTGAGTTACTATCCATCAGCCCCGCTATACAGACTGCTCCCAGCAACAGCTGCTGTTTTTAACATCACCCCAGCATACAGCAGGATTTTATGTGCAACCATTTTCATTGATAAAAAAGTTAAATTTAACCATCCCCCTTCCAACCAATAGCCTGGCTTCTGATTAAACAGCGAATGGCTTAAAAAAAAAAAAATAAAAATCATCTATTTCCTGCTTCATGGATTGCTTTCCACAAACCCACATGTGCCTCTGTGTATGCCTCCACAAGCTTGTCTTAGATCTTTTAGATGCTGAGACCAGACACACACAGAGAGCCTTCCCTCTTCTCCCTTTAATGTGTTTTCTAATTCTTTTCAGCACTTCACAAGAGATGCCTCTCCAGCTGATGAAAGCTAAATCAATTAGAACTCTTCCATTAAGACAAGATCCTTGATTTAAAGGTATTTATCTTTTACTGAAGAATACTAATGGGTTAAGAGAAGCTTTATTCTTTCGATTTGGCCAAAAGATGTTCTCATCTCTATACATGTCACCGATTCTCATGAATGAGCATTTCAGAATACAACTTCCCAGTCTGCTGAGATGCTACTGAACATGCTGTTAAACAAAAAGCAGAGTCAGCTCCTCAGTACTTAGGAGAGGGTAATAATTCTGCAGAGAAACATGTTAGGTTAGCTAGCAAAATACACAAGTGTGCAACAGATCAAAGAAAGGCCAACAACACTGCTGAGCTACAGTGACTCTGCACTGTATAGCCACAGTCATTGCTACCCTGCTTGTGGATTCAAGCAGGCCCAAACAGAGCATCTATAAGCCAGACAACTATCTTGCAAGTAAGAGATGACCGGATTTGTTTTACCTTGCGAGTGTTGGTTCTACAAATGGTATACAAAATCCTGCTCTGCAGCCTAGCTGGCACATGCATTCTAGGTATCTTTAAATAGCAGCTTTTAGAAGAGTTGTCCCATTTTAAATACTTACTCTTAATAAGTCATCTATTCTCCCCTCCTTCTTCTCCAAGTCAGAGTTCTTACTGTTTTCTAGTGCAGATATTTTTTCCATTGTGAGGTCAGACTGTACGGAAAAATCACCAGAAACCACATTTAAGGAAAACAGATGATATTTCAGGTAGTCAGCACGTAACATCACAGTGTAACCCCCTCTGATCTGAACAGCTAGGTCTAAGAAGAAGGAACTGCTCCCCTGCATCCTAACAGCTGGGGGAAAAACTTTCTCCATTCTTCATCTTCTTACTGCACGGCGGGCTGCTCCAGCATACGAGGTTCAGTCAGCTAGCACAGAGCTGCTCTGGAGAACACAAACTGGTAACACGTAAAGGGCTACTATATCCTCTGTGTCCTGCAAATTTTGTTTTTATAGTTGAGTTCTGCCCATTCCTTGGTGGTCTCTGACATTCGCTGTCCTTTCCTGCAGCGCAACACAGCCTGTACAGGAAAAAGGCTTAAGGAAAAAACCACCAAATCCCAACCCTCAGCTGGAATATCAAATTTATGAGATCTTTCATGGGCACAGACAACCACCTGCTAGACAAAAGACAATACCTGTGGGTTCTAAGGTGCTCTTGACAGAAAACACAGATCTTCATTTTAAAATATTATAACAGATTGACAACAGGAATATTAGGCACAAGCCTTTGTTTCTGACAAACTGATGCATTAGTGTCCACTAGGGACAGGAGCTTTGTAGTTCTTGAATGAAACCTATTTTGAAAGTCTAAGGGGTGCAGCACATCTCAAACACCTTCACCAATGAAGTGAGAGTTATACCCAGGAACAGAAGACAAAAGACATACACTATATTCTCTAGCAGAAGGAATATTTCAAACTCAGCACTCTCATTAATGGGTGGGGAAAAAAAGGGGAAGAAGTCAGTACGTACATGAACACAGCATCTAAAATACCCGAGTCAACACAAGGGAATCTCTCTCCGTGACTGTATACACAGATTTCACATATATGGCTAGCAAGCAGCTACCCTAGTTCTGAGAAGAGTTAGCAGAGACTTACCTGTGGAGTTGTTATATAACTGTTCTCCAAATTTCAGGCTTGCCTGGAAGCTAACACCATGAAGTAAGAGACAAACTTGGCTGGCTGTTGCTTCTCTACATATGCCCGGTATGGGAAAGATCAAAAAGAACACCTGCCAGCATTGCACATCAAGCAAGATGAGCCTAAATCCCAAAAGACAAAGAGGAGGCCTAGGCAGGTCACCTCACTTCTGCCTTAACTTGGTTTATGCTCCCTGACAGCCTGCTGCAGGAAGCACGTGCGACAAAAGCTTTTGTCGCCGAAGGCAACGAGAAGCCTGTCTGTTGAAAACCTAGGCTGCATCCACTCAGCCAAGCAGCAGAAAGTTTCTTTAGTAAGTGACTGTTATGTCATTTTGCCAAATGCACAGACATGCCTGCACCGTGTCAGATGAAGTCATGTTTCAGGATGCATGCTCTTACATGTGACTTCATCACAACTCACCTTGCCTCAGAGCACTTGGAGGGCCCTAGCACTGACTGAAAATGCTAAGAAAATCATGCTCATGCTGACTGGCTTTTGTCATTGCCAGAAGTGATTCGAACTGGAAGTCATTGAAGATTTGGGGTTTTTAACCCTATCAACTCCAAACAGGTTTGGAAGGGAAAAACAAGAATGCATACACGTCCTCATCATGCAGCCAAGCATCTTTCTGGATTCTTTGCCTTAAGCGTATGCTACATCTAGACCTCTGGAGAGTATTGTGAAACTGAGCATTGGCAGAAAGCACGCTCAGATAACGTCTTGCCCTTTTCAAAGAAGATGGACCTTGTAGGCATGTTAAGCACAAGAGAATAAAAACATCCTGCTCACTGCAGGTGGGACCACTATTTTAAGCATGGGTGTTGGGACAGCAAAGATTGAAAGGTATCTCTGGCAGGTTCTTGAGTTATGACATCATCCTCACACAAGAATTCTCCATGCACTAGCAAGAAACAGGGTCTTCACAAACCAGCATTTTAACAACACAGACAACAAATGTGACCCTAGTGACACAACAGAGCTCAGAGACTTAAGCTAGTAAGTATCCCCAGAGGTAGAATTGCTGTTCTTCATGCACAAAGAACTTGTACCACCTGCTGGGGAAATGGAGAATGAACTTCCCCCAGCAATAAAATAATCTCTGACACAGACTGATGTGAGAAAATGATTGACACAAACCTGATTGTTTAAAAATCACTCAAGGGAAGGGTCAGTCACAGAGAAATCAGAGATGAAAATCAAAAGAAGATTAAAAGCAGGCTTGGAGAAGAAATAAGCAAGGTGCATTGCAGACAAAGCTGAACATCCTTATAAGCAACAGAAGATGACACAGCTAAAAGTAAATCTTGCCATAAAGCCACAAGAAGAATCTTAACAATTTAAAAGGCACCAAAAAGACAGCAGTACAGTCAAAAGAGCTACTCCTCTTCTTGACTCCAGGTCAGTGAAGTTGCTGAGAAGCACTGTCAGGAACACATCACGTTCCACCTTGACAGGACAAACTATTCCATGGGTGTACTCTGCAGAAGCCAAAGAACTTCCAGCTAGACTGTGGATATTTGTACTGTAAGCAGTGTGGGCGCACCCATGACCCAGCGCTTGAAGAGAGGCATTCACAACTATCACTCAGGTTTCCTTCACGTCTTCACTTACAGAGAGAGGAAGAACATTCAGGGTACAACAGAACTGAAACAGACAGAGCTAAGGTGTTCCTCTCCTGAGCACATTCGCACACAGCTGAAGAACTGCCCACAGTATTGACACAGAAAAGCCTCAGTAACAGCCTGGGCAAACTCCAGTAGCAGCAACTGAAAGCATCCCTTACAGGATAAGGAACAAAGTTCAGTGTGATTCACTTCAATCAGTAGTTACAGACTGAGTTGGGACTACTGGCTCTTTTCACTGGAAACATTATGTCTACTACAAGTGGCACCCTCTGGCATGGAAGACAAGCTGCATCAAGCATCAATCTCATATCCAAGAGATGATACAATCTAGTGAGCTATACCTGTGACTGTTTGTGCTGGATGGAAATCTGTTTTTGGGAAGTGCAGGAATGCTCAGTGTTCCCTGATCCGGTAGAAGATGGGCTGCCTTGCTGGGCCTGTAAAAGAAAGTTAGTGTATTGTTATACGCTCCTCAGCATGATCACTAGTGCCCATGCAGATACACTTATCTTTACATGGGAGGTGCAGCCTGGCCTGGGTACCATACTTTCACGTTAAGGTTTAAGAATGCTCTAGAGATTTAGTTCAGTAAAACAAGAGAGTCAGTTTCTTTCAAGAAGCCTGGCCCAACCTGCCAAAAGACAAAGCTTTTAAAAGCCTAATATAATTCATGTCAGCTGAGATTAAGCGAGGCCAAAACAAACACTTCTCACAGCAAGACTATACTTCAGTCTTTTGCTTTTTTGCATCTATCAGATTAGCCTCTCAGATGCTATTATTTTGATCTACATGAGATTTTGAGTCATTAACTTAAAACTCACGTCATTTTATTAAACAAGCAAAGCCTGGGACCTAGAACTCTTCACAAGGAAGATGAACTTACCAGAAGATGTTAGACTTGGTCATCAATAAACCAGGCTGCACTTGAACCACTGTCTTTGAGCACAAAAGCTTCAAATTCCCCATCCCTTAACTAGAAACATCCCTTCGGATTCAAATCTTTTCAGAGCTGCTCACCGAAACAAAAGTAAAACAGAGGCCACCTCCCCTCTGTGCCAGCTGCTCATTCTCTAGCCGCTGTTTCGCCAGCATCACCGACATCAGCGTTGGCAGAGCAGAGTGTTCCTCCTGCGGTTCCTTTGCTGTGCTGCCGTCTACCCCATACAGCGGCTGCTCCACTCGCCGCTGTAACACAGTCAAAAAAAATACAATGAACTTTTTTTTTTTTTTTTAAAAAAGCAATTCTCTGACTCTGCCAAAACTGTTGTCAGCGAAGCAGCAGCTCAGGAATGGGCAGGCAGCACGGTGAGGATCTGATAACTCAAACAGGACTCCTGGAGTGATTGTTCCAACAGCAGACATCAAAAAGTAGATGAAGTTAACAACTGAAGTAACAAATGAACACAAAGGACAGAATTCCTTGTCAGTTAACACACCCCTTCCTTTGCAAATACATGTGTTTCAGAGCCAGTGGGGCAAAATAGGTTGTAGATCCAAAAACCTTAGTGCATTGTGATTTTGGACAATGCATTCAAAAATTATACTCCTTGATGTTTTTTAAGGACTCATTTTAAAACAGCCAATGTCACAATACATTCGTTATTCTGGTGAAGTAAACTGAGTCAGAACTGCTAAATGTCAGCAACCTAACCATGTCTAGGACCCAGATGTCACGGGAAGCTCATTTCTGTCATTATAGCTGGGACCAATCTCCTGTAAGATAAGTGAAGTACTAATGCATTTCCAAAATCTTTTAAAGATGCATTACATCTCTTAAAGGCCAGCTCCTTTCTCCTGCAGTAGACTCATTTTCCAACTGTGATACAGGAACTGGGTTCAATAAGAACAAGAATCATCTGAGCTACATTGATTACAGCACTCAGAATCTCATTGCCCTCACTTTAAAAGCCAGCCCATCACTGCTAAAACTTGACAGTCTGGGTAATAATCATCTAAGTCCTTCCAAGCTGTAACTCCGGGCCAGGCATATGCCACACAGAAAGTAAACAATCAGGTCAGGCTTCAGTTTTTCTTAAAAACCTAAACTGCAACCTGAAGCATATTTTCTGGCTAACATTACAAATGTCAAGAGTGTGCTTTCTTCTCCAAAAGAATGCTTGTGTATGAGAGCGACCTTGCAAGAGTCTGAAGACCTGCAGATCATTCTTCTGCTCAAAGGAGAAGCAAGGCAATTCAAAGCAGTCAAGAGATTTGAAGACAAGAAGTAACTTCCTGAAGCCATTACAATTCCTCCACAAGCTCTGATTGCAGAAAATTTCCAGTACGGTATAGATTAACTCACAGGTTTGGAGGAGGTTTGTCTCATTGTGAAAGACATTTTAACACTCTGCTCTCTTCCTAGATAGTACTGACATCTGTAATGGGTAAGATACTCAATCTTCTCCAGTTTTCACTCATCCCCTCATTTTTTGGGGCTTAGCTCAAACCATTGATATTCAGTTTGTAAGAAGAGGACAGATCTTGCAAATGCACATAATAGTTTGTTATGAATTAGCAAACATTATAGGTTTAGCTGCAGGAGTAAAGAACAGAAGATAAGAAACACAAAGAGCACCTGTGTAAGGAGAGAGACAAACTGGCCTAGCTGCAACTAACTGTAACATCAGTATTCACCACATGAGAAATACTCTGTTCAAACTTTTACCTACTCAATACATACAAGTGTAGAAGAAGAAAACCAAAGGAAGAATCCACTTGTCCCATTATAAACACTTGTAGGATATCTCATCTGCTGGAATAAAGAACTGTCCCTAATACCTCACGCATCTGCAACATCCAGAGATGGTATTTCTTTCACTAACTTCTCTTTAAAAAGAGGTATTAGTGAATTACTATAAGATAGGAGGAAGGGCCATTCAATTAACAAGATATATTTCAATTTTTATAAACATAAAAAATATCTAGAAGCATATGTGAAGTTCTCCCTTAAAGCAGCATTACAAAGCTTCCAAAATCTAGCAACACATACTGAATTCTGTGCAGAGCATTCAGTTTTGGGATTTAGTTCAGTACACATCAATGAACTGTGTAAAGGTCTCTGCAGAATAACGTAATCAGTAAAGACTTCGCATTTGGTTTTCAGAATACTAACCTTTCCCACAATGCTCCGTACTTTGGTGACACTCAAGAAATGCTGAAAATTTTTAAAGAGGGGCCCAGGCAATGGTCAAAACTAGAGATCAGACACCAGAGCCTCCGAATATTGCTTTGCTAGTTGAAAGAAATTTCTTTAGCTGCTCTGTGCTAAAATGGCTTAAAAATACTGGTTATTTCTTCACATTCAGATCTTGCAGAAATGCTGCGACAGCAAAATGGAATGATGTAACAAAAAAAGCGCAACAGATGTGCATGTATACACATTTCTTTGCAAGCTTTTGCTAATGCTCCTTACAAGTCACATGCACGTAAACAAAAGTAAAAGACCTTCCCAATATAATTATGGTATGCACATTTTTCAGTATACTCAGTCCAATCAAGATCGGAATATCACTGTACTAGCGCTATACAAACATACAACATATTCCCAACTCAATGGAGAGGTTCATGAGCTACAATGGAATAGGAGATAACTAATATGTCAGTTCCTATCTGTAACCACACAGCATGCTAAAAACATTCACCTTGCATGCTTTAAGCTCAGATATTCATATCAGTTACAACTGGACTAGCCACTGTTACAGGGTCCTAGACATCTGGCTTTGCTGCCAGAACCCAGTTTCAGATTTAAAAAAAAAAAACTGAATAGAGAATAAGCCAAATCACTCACCAAGACGACACTTCTTTCCTGTTTAGAACCTTTTATTACCTGCCTGAAGCACGGGCACCAACCTAATCAATGCCATGCCACCAGCTCTGTTCCCAGGGAGAACACTTACCGGCAAGGGGTTGGATAAGGAATGCTGCGGTGATGATCTGGCGACAGGCGGCACACTTCTACCGGGACTGGTTCCTGGGCCACTTCCCCCAGCAAACTGGGCAAAGGAACAGATTTGATCATCAGTAATTCCAGAGAGATACCATATTTAAGCAAACATAACAGAGACAGAAGAAACACGTTAACCTTAAAAATGAAGCCTTATAGGCTCTAGGGACTCATTTAAACAAGCTGAAGATGAGCTAAGAGGAAAGCCTTAAAATTTCATGCACAGTTTTCAAAAACAACAGCAAAAGTAAGTACTTCAGACAAACATTCACATGTGCACATTTTTCATTTTAGCACAAAAAGATATAAACCTGCACCCTTGGATACAGATCAAATATTTACTGGATAGAATTAGGAAGACTGTTCCCTATGAGGAGATGCGTCTAACTGTGCCCCACAGAAGTGGTAAGAAATGTACACCTCCACTGAAGAACCTGTGCCAGTCACTGTTCAAGACAAGATAGGTAAGCAGCTGGGCAACCGGTCTTCTTGGTACAGAAATTCATATGTTCCTGCACCACACAGTGTACTACACTTATAAAAAACTTTAGCCAGGAAAAAAGTAAGTGCTAATAAGCACTTAATTTCTAAGTTACTCAGTAAAATAAAGAACAAACTTAAGAGAAAAGCTACAGCCCTGGATTGTGCAGACCTAGAAAAACTTCAGAAACTATGCAATAAAAAGAATATTGATTTTTAGAGTGTCCGTCACTGTTTTGGGGAGGGCTCTCCATCTCCTGTGTGGTGCCAGCCTCCCATGGCAAGCTTTTCTAAAGAGGGAACCCTGTAAACAACTTCCTACTCAAATCAGCAGGACTTTGCAGGTAGGTTCTTTTGCAGCACTGGACCTGTACCAAAATAGGTTTGCACACTAGGAGATACCCTCATCTGAGATCCAGGTTCCAATACAAATCAACCTCCAACGTACACTTATGTGACTGCTCTTTTAAAAAATTGCTTTATCAACTGTTCAAAGAAATGTTAATTTAAAAAACAACTTCCAAAAATCTCATATCCTCTACCTAATCAGATTTGAGCATATCAGGGTAACATCGTCAATCAATGACTCTGAGCGATTATAGTTAACACGATGGATCAAGTAACAGAAGTCACATTACAGACTTCCATCTACAGATTTTGCATAATGTGAATTCAAGCAGATTTCTCAAACAATGTAAAGATGCTTACCTCAAAATAATCACTAATTTTATGTCCTCTAGGAGTGCCTTTTCCTAAAAAGGAAAACAAAGGATGAAAATAAGAGTTGGTATTTTTAAGTACAGAAGTTATGATGCCATTCTGAAAAACGGCTCCTGTATTTTGACACTCCTTTCCCTATAGAAAGGTGCAACACCTATCACAACAAAAGCTTCTGCACAACAAAAGACTGCCTCAGGGTTACAGCTCTTGTGCTGTTGTTGGGAGGGTTTACAGTTGACAATTCAATTAACTTTCAATTCCAAACATGTCAAATCCAATCAAACAGCATTTGCACTTGCTGAAGTACTTAGAAAACACTAAACGTCATTGAATGTTGCATAGGTTCTCCAAAATTTCCTTCAAGATAAGGACAGAGCAAAGGGTACTTTTACTCCTCTGCCTTCAGGTAAATTACTGCATATTAGATCTCTCACAAGCATTCCTGTAAGAGTTAGAGAGATAATTAGTGGTGGCTTAATACCAGCTCATTAAACCTTAGCCCTTTTCTCTTATTATAATATTATCAAAGCAGTTCTGTCAACACAACCCTTGTTACTTTCTTGTTGAAGAATAAAAGAAATAGAAATCTGCCTCTATGCCCACTTGCTAGAAAATCTGAACTTGGACTTGAACACGCTGGGTTTTTCTTAGTACTCTGAGACAGTACTGCCTGCTTTATACTTGAGCACAGTTTGTTCTCTATTTGTTATGGTGAGAACTTATTCTAACAAGACAGGCATACGTCTCAAAAAGCAAGGAAGAAAGTACAGCCTGTATTTTGAAGTCTGGCTGCTGTATACGTAGTGACGTGGGACCAAAACACCACTTCAGAGAAGCCATATTAAGCCTTTGGGCAGTCTGTCCCATAAAAATGCAATAGTTTGTGTGAATAAGCTGAAGATGAGTATTTTCCTGCCAATGAGGATAACAAGGCTCCCAGAAGAGAACTACACCATCATGGAGTAGTTTATAACAAGCTGCCTGACACACCCTTGAGAAGGGCCATTAGTTTCCTAGGACACTGACTGTGCAAAACGTGCACAAATTACCAACCGTTCAGAAATCCCGCAGCAGGGTCAGGAGGATGAATTACCTTGACTGGTCTCATATGCTTCTGCTTTCCTTTTTCTATTCCGCTGGTCATTCTGTTTTTTCTCAGGAGTCTGTTAAACAATACTTCAAAATTAACATTTCTGCAGTTATTCCAAGATTTAAAGAAAATGCCAAAACACAATAATCTGCTCCATATCCCCAGTGGCCATTTCACTTCTCTGGTGCATTTGTTTCTACTGCTGGTACTTAAAGAAACAACTGCTCTCAAATAGCTGCTACCTTCTGATAGATGTGCTGCAGAAGGGAAAGAATACGGTTAGGAATGAGGTTACTTTTTTTTCTATTTCAGTTGCAGCAAGGCAGCCTCTACTGCCCAGTTACCTCACATGGTTAGCAGAACAAGTTCAAACACTCATAAAAACCTGTGCAAACCATTTCACAGTACTGGTACAAGAGGAGTAATGACAAGAGGTTTGAGTACAGACATCCAAATTTGCAGTCCAGTGGCTACTCACAGTCTACCAGGACAATTCATCTTGCCTGCACCTAATGCTTCTTCCCAAAGCCCTTTGCAGACGGCTACAAGAACTATCCTGTCCGCTGGTGCACAACTGCAACCTTACACAAAACAAGGCAGAGCTCCCCAAGATGGCAGCCAGGAGAACGCTGCCACAGGTGCAGCAATTCATCTGGACGTATCTCTCGTTCAAGTCAAGGGCCAGTTGCATCTGCCATTTCTGTGAGCAACCAGAGACCTGAGGGGCAGCTTATCAGTGGACAGCAATATATTTATGCACAGGCACAACACAGAGCACAGGTGGAAGGCTTGAAGCCTCCAGAAATGTCAGGCCTGTCTGTCTGTACAAGGCTAGCAAACCTAGACACGCGAGGGCGGAGAAGACCCCAGGACGGTGCTTTCCCTGTCACCAGGGTCACTTATGTGGCCAAACCTGCTGAAAACATTAGGAAGCACTGCACTAGCAGCAGCTTACTGAGGTTGCTGGAAAGAAAGATATCTTGTCATTTCCATCACCAACGTCATTTTAAAAACATCTCTTATCCCAAAGGGTCCCAAATAATTTCTGAGCTATATGCTTTACAATCACTGCAGCCACCACTAAACTATAGCTTGGGGGCAGAAAGAAAGCCACAGCGTGCAAAACACAACTCTGGGGGAGGGAAAGCCATGGCCAGAAAGTTTGTGGTAAACCTAAGTTTCATGCTCTTCGGAAACCAAAGTCCAAAGTACCCTGTTTAAAGATCTCTGCCAAAAGACTTGCACAGAGTAAGCACAGAAATCAATCTACCTCCTTTAATAGGATAAAAAGGATAAAGCTGACACAGCCAGAATCTAAACCTGGCTGTGTCCCCAGTGGATGCTGGACATCTACAGTCCCGTGTCACCAGCTGGGCAGTCACCGACATGTTATTGTTTTGGTAAGAGGATGGAGGGGATGTTAAGACAAAGGTGGCGATTGTGTCTACAAAGTACTTTTTAGAACGAGGGGACCGAAAACTCCATAACTATCTAGAGAATTGCTGTACCAGCCTCTGTATCTGTAAAAGTCAGTGACATAGCCTCCTCACTGCGTAGTGAAGAGCAACTCATGAACAGCGTTGGCGTGACTGTAACACCACAGGCTCCATTACAGCCTCCATGGAACTGTAAGCATATTAATGAGATTCAGTTTAAGTTGTTTTTCCATTCAAGTACTTACATAACAAAAATTACACACAACATTATCTGTTACAGACTGAAAAAGCAAGGAATGGTAGATTTGACTATGTCAGCTTGGTCAATTTAAATCACTCCACAGAAGTTGATAAAAAACCCCAACTGAAATAAGAATGAATACTCAGTTTCCCACTATTAACTATACTTACTTGTACGGAGTTTAAGATACTGCGTTCTTGAAAGACTTAGCTTCACCAGACACCTCATATCAGTACTGCCATATAATAGAGGGAAATGTGATCCAAAACTTACCTGATAACCGTGTGGGAAGTTCTTTAAACGCATAAGAAAATGCATTTAAATTTGAAATTTTGCTTTATTAACGTGGAATTTTAAAGTAAAAATGTAACTCTATAATTCATTTGGCTGCTTTAGCAAGTGCTTTGAAATAGTTAATCCTAAAGCAGTGAGATTAAACAGGGACAAAGCATCAATTTTCACCTCCCCATACTTCCACAGAGCAATTCATAAAAATGCTCTGCTTTGTACAGACTTCTGCAAATTCATGTATTTGATAGGTAAGGCAAACTTTTCCATTAATGCTCTCTGGCTTTTTATTTGGCCAAAACTGCATCCAAAACCAGCAAACAAATCGTGATGCAGCTGAAAACAATTTCATAAGTTGAGCTTTACGAATGCTGTGTTTTTGGGGTCGGATAAAATCTGCCTGCTATGGTGGGAAGCTTCAAGGAGGACTGCTTCACAGCATGGTCCAAAGACTGTAGGGTTAAGATCCAGACTAAATACTTCCACTAGTCCCTTTCACACCCCAAACAAAGAACACTGTCACTCACTCTCACACAATTCCTTCTATGTTTTGAGTTCAATCATGTCCACCTTAATCCCGATTACCATGAGGATTTGTGCCTGCTTACCTCCAATTCTTTATCACTCAGAGAACCCACGCTGCACAAGCTCTGGTTGGAAGACTCACTATTTAATGGACCCTAGTGAAAAACAAGCAAAAACTGTTAGAAACAACTTCCATACAAGGCAGATATGTCCTATCAAACATTGCATCTCTGGGCTAACTACGCTGCTCTAAGTCACGTGGATGCAGCAGCAACATGGGTCAAATACCTAGACACATGATGGGGCACTAAAAAACTTGAGAAGTTGTTTGGAGCAAGATGGAAGTTGGACTGCCAACTGGACGGTCTTTTCTCAGTATACTGATCCAGCCTTTGCAATGATATTTCTGTATCAATCTATATCCTAACTGCTCTATTTAACCACATCCACAAAACAGCCAAGGCAGTATTCACAAAGTCTAAGACAACTGGTTTGAGAAACAAAACTTCTGATTTGTTGAGTACCAGTAGTTCCAAGCTCAGCTCTTCAGGCAAGCATCTGCTTGACCCTGGGCTAAGAATTCAGAGGCATCTTCCATCTGGCAAGGCAGCTATTACTGTTATCAGATGCTGGCAGTACCACTGATTTTTCTTTAAATGTGTATTTTTTATGCTTTTTTTAACACTAAGAAAGCCAACAAGTGAAAGTTGTGTTAACAGCAGTATAACTGGCACCCATAGGACAATCTCTCCCACAGGCTATTTCATGGACCCATGGCTGACCTGCCAACAGAGCAGTTGCTCCTACCAAGCTAAAGCACAAATTCAAAAGGCTGGAATAGATTTACCAAAATAGTGTCCAGGTACCTACAACAGTCCGCCTGCATCTTTGCAGGCTCTACTGGATACGCATCTGCATTTTTATGTATCCAAGCAGTTTTGAAAATTATTTTTTAAAATCTGTATCAAAACCGGTTTTAAAAGGAAAGAAAAGTGAATCATGCAAAGTCACTGTGTTTTAGCCTAGTGCTCTGACACAAAAGTATCCTCCTACAGATCTAACTTAAGAAATCTAGACGAATTTGACAAAGGTATAAAAACAAGATTCACAATTACTGATGGAATGTATTAACAGGAAGAATGACATGATAAAGCCACCTCTCCATTAATAACTTGTGAGCATCTTTTCCCAAAGATTCATTCTATTTTAGCATTCTTATTTTTGCAGTAACCACTTCCCACCAATCAATCTTTCCTCAAGGCAAAGCCACTTCTCATTATATACTCGAGCAGAAGACGTATGGGAGGGGTGGGGGAGAAGCCTTAACACCACAGAGAAATCCCACAGTAGATTATTTTTGAGGGTGGCAGTTCTCCCTTCCCCACTTATAAGACAAACACCACCATCCAATTAAACTTGTGACACAACCTAGCTATTACTAACCCCAATTTCCAAGCAGGCATCCACAGAAAGTAAAAGTTCTGTTTACCTTCTGTATTACACTGTGAATGTTAACTACCGAATTTGTTTCTCCTAAAAGGACATGCTTAGTTGCTTCAACAAAAAAAATAACAACACTTGAACAGCTCAAGAAGCTACACATTCAGGATTCCCTTTTAAAAGCAAATTACTTTAAGAAAAATTGCAGATGACATTCTTTAAGCCATACCATTACCCCTTCAACTCATCACACAAATAGCTCAAGACCAGAAAGATATTTTACCTCATCTCTTCAGCAATACAAAAGCTTAAAATTTAGTTGCTTTTTAAACAAAGAAGCAACCTCCCCACCACCCAATGTGATGGCTCACAAATCTTATAGGTACAACTCTTGGTTATGCGAGGTATTTATTCCTTGACCAATAGGACTTAACAGAAGTGCCAACACTAACCTTAGCTACATCCACATGAAGGCCTCATTGATAAAAAAAAGTATTATCTTAGGGCAAGCAGCAACAGAAAGTTAATCTTTTCACCCATGTAAAAAGCTTGTTTAGAAACTGCACAAATGCTGTCCTCTAAAATCCTTCACTTCCTCTCATGAACTCAAACCCCAGCAGCATGTCCAAGACACCAACCTTCTGTGCAAGCGTGAAAGCTTTATTAGGTGCAGGAGCGTCTCAACAAATGAGCATTTGCTAGGTCTCAGATGGACAGACTGGGGTTCTGACATGATGAAGATGAAAGTGAAAGCTGCTTCCACATTTGCTTAAATCTCGCTGCCTCCATTTTGCACATGGATAGCAAACGACAGGAACAGCTGCTCCCCAAATGCCACATTTGAGCTTTTCAGGAACACTGTGGTTGAAAGGGTATGCCAGTGGCTTATGAAGGGCCAATGTTTCAGCAATGGACCTGTATTCTAGGGTCACCTGGAGAAATGAACTGATGAGGCCGTCTATAGTTAGAAATGATCCTAAGATTTTTTTCAGAAATACAACCAGTACAAAAAATCCACTCAGTTTGCATCCGAATGTCAAGTTCTGGAATGTAAGCAGCTGGAAAAATGCCTAATATAAAATCCACAATGTTTTTCTTACTTCCAGTACAACTACCTGCACTGACTATTCTGTGTGGGACATTTACAGCTCTAGCAGTTGGAATCAAACCCATTTTTTGCATCAACAAAAGAGCAGTTCAGTTCTGATCACAGATTATTGAAGAGCAAAAAACCTATTTTCCCTTTACTTTAAAACTTCCTCTAGAAACTACACTGACAAAATTGTAAAATTGAACTCAGCGCAGTAGTAGAAAGGGTGAAAAGGAACTAACTACTTGGTTATGGAACCAGAAAAGAACAGCTTGTCAGATGTCTGTAAGTATCCAGCAAGTTCACTGTCATGTGTATTGATACTGTGAACAAATGCAGAATTCATTCTTTGTAGGCAAGTTTTGACCCATTTCCACTGCATGAGCTTTCCTCTCCCTTGATGATCTTCTAAAGGGCCTTCCACTGACACTTCTCTTACAGTAAAGGATTAGGCCTATCTTACAGGCAAGGAGCTGAAGCACCTTGTTCATGTCACAGTTGGCAAAAAAGTCTTGTTTTGAGGTATTCCGGCTATGGAAACACAAATTGTTCATTAGAACGTGCTGTACTCAAAGCAACAAAGATGCAATACCTAGGATGTTTGAGGAACATGGCCTAGTCCTCAGCCACACCTCTTCTCACATAGTTATGCAAGAAAAAGGAAAAGCAAGTTTTCCTGATCATCCAGCTAGATATCTAGTTTCACACATAACCTCATGTTATCAACTGCTTATAGCAACGGGTTTAGACAATGGATATGAGAAACTATACATCTGAGCATCTCCCCCTCAACTAATAGTCAGTGAGTGTGTGTATAAAAAAAACCTTCAAATTTATGTTTTATCATTCCTGACTGTTTATATTTAACTCGGCAACTGACATAGGATAAATGTTCAGTACTTAATTTAGCATACCATTATAAGTGGTCATGACACAAAAGAAATTAAAGGAACAAACCTGAATTTTGGAAAAAAACAAGTAAGCAATGGCAAAGCATACTAACATCAGAATATTGCTGGGGAAGTAGCAGTAGGGAATAATAAACATGCAATAGTTTACACAGGAAGGGCTTATAAATTTTGTTCCTGAAGAAGTCATCTGCACCAGCATCTGGCTTTTCTAGCATAGACTACTTTGGGATAATACCGCGCTTCTCTGATATCACTTACAGCCCACTCATCCACTGTACCCTGTCAAGAGAATCGGTGATGGGGCTCAGCAAAAATTCAAAATACGTGGGTCATCTGAAATAAGCTAATAGTTTCTATAGTGTTTACCCAAATGACAAGCACAAGAACAGCACACACTTCCTCCTCCGCAAGGAATTTCTTTCTGAGATAAGCTGGCATGCTCTTTTCCCTTGTGATTCACCTATCAACTGCTGCTTCTAAGTCCGTGACCTACCTATGCACAACAAAACCTCCATGTTGAGAAGTGGATGCAGCAGTAGCAGGCGCTTTCAAGACTCCTACTCAAAGGCAAGAATTTAAAATCTGTCCACTCACACAAGCTGGTTAGTCATTTCTCCTTTTGCAAGAGCCCTGGAAATGCCACAAATGAGGCACAATGGCTGAAGTTTCAGTAGAAACAACTTAGCCTGATAATAGCTCCCATCCGATCTTCCATAATAAAGCTAGCCTGACTCAGACCGCCCTTACCTATCTCCTCTTCAAGCCTATCTACTGCCTCGCATGACTTGTGCATTTCCTCAGCCTCTCCAAGCTCCCAAAAATGATCCCTCAGGCCTGTCCGCAACTCTTATGTTGGGCAGTCTCCATTTTGTGCTCTCCAACTCCTCATATTGAAAGAGAGCTCTAGGAATTCAAGCTGCCTAGCCAGAGTCTCCAACGTGGACTTACAGTAACATGCATTGCAAAATTCTCTGGCTAACTCAATGGTGGAGACATGCTTCATTACCTCAAGCCAAGGTAACCCGAGTTCTTCTGAATTCTGTAGCAAATCAAGAGATTTCAAAGGGAAAAAGTCAATCCTTAGTTCCACTAAAAGTTAGTGCTGACTCCACACAGGCTTACACCAAAGTGAAATGGTTGAATGGTTTTCCAGTTACTCTGGTCCAGTGCTACTGTATAAGACAGGTTTAATTAACATATTCTTATCTTATTTCAAGCATCACGTAAGTATGAGAATTACAGCCTGCTGCTTAATTGGGCTTTTAGAAAAGGTCGGTATTACAGCCAATAATGAAATCCCCGAATCACCTAGGTCTTTTTGCCATGAGAAGTTAATCTACTATCAGATGTTCACAGGTAACCTCCACTCTATCAGATGGGTAAGCAGATTTGCAACAGGATTTGCTTGGCTACCATTATGCCTCAAGAGTTCTCTCAGGTTGAAAAAATAGTATTTTTATTTTACTGACGGCAAACTGGACAGAAGGGTCACACAATTCACCCTAACCCTCAGTTCAGGGGCAGAAATAGAACTGAGATCTGACAACTATTTCTGGGCTCTAGTAGCCAGACAACACATTTGAAATAAGTAATGTTGCACACGGAAGCATCCAAACAATTTAAGTATCTGGCATAAAGTCCTGGCACATTCTGTGGTAGCTGATAAATTCAATTCTAAGTTTCAAAACTCTAATTAACTAGTTCTTCTGGTGGCATGTGACACCTGTTAAGGACCATCACTATGCAGTACCACTTCCCTCCAAGGAAGACATGACTGTTCTCAAACACGAATTCTCAACTTGGTAACTTTGCTGCTAAAAATGTCACTATGTAGACCACACAACTGGTAGTTACTGAACTGATCAAGACTGTTAGAGTGACAGAGAAAGGGTAATAACCAAAATAATACAAGTAAACGCTGTTCTTTTTTATGAGCAATTCTCTTTTTGGAGGCAGATGTTCTGCAGCATAAGTCGCACTCTTCAGGTTATTTTAATTTCCCTCTTTACGATACCTCAAAGAGGGAGGAAAGGGAGTAGTAGCTACCACCAAGACCAATACTACTTCAATTCTAGCACAGTCATCTGGATCTACAAGATTCCTACAGCACAACAGAGAAGGTTACTCTCTCTAGAAATACTTCAGCCTTTTTAGTTTAGCTATAATAAAGTGGCGCACACAACTTAGTCTGAAGATCTTTTAAAGACCAAACTTGTAGGAAGATATGCATGCTGCTGTGATGATCCGCTCTGGTTAAGCCTGAGACAAGCCATGTGCAAATACATCACAATTACCTATTCCAATTCTTATCCAGGAAAAGTCTGCGGAAATGACAAAAACCCTTTGGTGTTAACCTGCCTGATATCCCAAAGGCAGCACCCGGACAGGGGGAAGGGAGGCAGACGATGAGAACAGACAAAATTCAACAACGTTATCTAGAGAAACAAACTACATTTTGTCTTCTGTATCTACTGACCCAAGGAAGATGTCTGAGATGACTAGTCAGAATAATGCCTCAAGTGAATGCGCATAGATTTCCCCTAGTAAGTAAACATAAACGGGAGCTAAATAAGCAGGAATACTGGTAGGTGTCAGATAGTCATGTGTTAATTCAAGGACTTGCTTTGCGAATTTGGGGAAGGATGGTACTTTACCATATGGCAAGAATAGACATCTAAAGCATCACTGGCTTTTTGAAGGTATCTAGTGACCTGGATGAACCACATGAGTATAACAGTTGCCTAGAAACATTCCTTGCTCATAAATTTGATTCCATGTATTAACTCCAAGCTTCTAGAGAAATATATTCTCCAGCTACTAAGTGAAATAATTCATCACAGACTTGCAACAGAATTTTGAGGCATTTGGGACTGCAAATGACCTCAGTCATTGGGTTGTGCCTTCAGCTACCACAGGAGGTGACAGCACACAGCTGTTTCCAAAACAGTTTAGGATTTCTGTCCTCTACTACTGTTACTGGAAAGCTCTTCCCAAATCCCATGACTCTGAAGGCCAGAAGCTTTTTTCTAGTTTCTAGCCTAAAAATTTATTCTAGATCAGCTTAGTCTTATTTATTTCTCAGAAACACGTATAGTTCTTTACTTGCAACCATGGAGGGAAAATGGGCTTTAAAGCTGCAGTTGTGTTAAGGATGTAAACTAGTGCACTAGTTTTATGCAGGTCCAAAATATACCCTGTATTTTTAAACATTAAAGAAGCCTAACCAAACACACGAAGTGATACACCCAGTCAGTGGAAGGCAGGAAGCTCAGTTACAACTGCCTGCGGCCTTCACCCAATAGGAGAGCATCTAAGATGACATTTCTTCCTTTTATGCAATAAACAGCAACAGAATACCTTCTATCCCAGGAGGATGTGCCAGTCCCAGTCCCACTAGATGGCACTAACTTACTCTACGTAGCTTTCCTTAAACATTTAATTGGAGAGAGCTAAAAAATCTTAGTTGAATCATACAAATTGTATCACAGCTTTCCCAACACATTCCCTTTAAGACAATGACCTACCAATGCCAGTGCGGAGCATGACGGACGGAGACTTGGGGGGGTAGGGAGGGAATTTGAAGCACCAACCTGGGAGGGAATGTAGTATCTGAGATTAATATTGCAACCAAGATTTGCTGCAACATAGTAGAGTCATGCTAATTCATATCAATGGTTGGCTGATCTATTGCAAATTAGCAAGTATGCAAGTAAATAAATATATATTGTTTGAAATAAGTGTAATGCACTTTAATAGTTTAGTGACTAGTACAAAGTAAAACACTATACTGCATAACAATACGTAAAAATAAAACTCAGTAACAGAACAGCTTTGCTCAAAGCGAAGCCTCCAAGAAATGAGGCATTTTTACTTGGATATGCTTTAGAAACAAAAATGAGTTTTCAATATTCACCCATACAGAGAAAGGGCATGTACTTCCTGCTCCAAACATATTGAAAACATAATTAAGACTTGCTTTCCTGTATCTTTTAAAGGTTATTCCTTTAAAAGGAATAGTTCCTAACATTCTTTGTGAGCATTGAGTATGCTGGCACTGTTTTAAAGCAACAACAGCGTCTATGCTTCTAAGTCTTAGCTATTCTAGAAAGTTGTTTGGCTTTATCTGTACTGGTACAGCTAAAGATGTTAAAGTGACACACATGGGGGGGAAGAGGCAAGAAACAGATGAAAAAGTACATAAAAAGTTGTAATGTTGTATAAAACAAGTCTTTCAAGATCATAAATACATTATGTACCATAAAATTTTATGCTAGTAAAAGTCTTAAGAGTGGGTGAAAAGATCAAAAAACCCCCACACTCTTACTTCAGTAACCGAAATTGTTACCCTTACCAACTTCTAGTGTTAATCTTCCTTACTACACTACCTTACAGCTGTACATTTTACTTACTCATGCTTCCTTCCAAGACTTAACCTTGTTTGAGTCCTGACTGAAGTACAGATCAGAAAGAAAAGTATGAATTCGAACGAAACCCTTTTTCAAGTTCTGATTTGCTTTGAATTTTTCTAAGAAATACAGCATCTACAAAGTTTCTTCTCAAAATAATTCTAAGAGGTTTCTGAGAATTATCTATCAATGATATGTTGTTTTACCATCTACCTTGATGTTGTCCAAAACTCGGTATCTTCCTCAAAAGTAAACTCCTTATCACTAACCCAGTTTAAGATGAGTTCTGCCACCATTTCATTGCTCAGAGAAACTATCAATTAACACTACCAACAACATCTGGAGAACTAACAGCTTAATGCTAGTGTATCAAGCAACCACACAATGATTTAAGTGCCTTACTCAAGAAAGGAAGCTACTGAACAGTTATGAAGTTGTATGTGAGGACAAAGATGGGATTTTACTAGCAGGTTGTGGATCACAGATACAGGAGAGCTTACCTTCAAATACTTTTGGGGCGTGTGTTCTATGCGACCGAGTACACAATTTTAGCACACTGCATCCACAAAGAACTGAGCAAATTCCTGAATATGTTAAGTCTGGTTACATGTTGTATCAAACACAGTAAACTTGAAACTGTATCTACCCAGTGGCCAAATTCAGTTCTCAAATGCATTCTTGGAGAAAGAAAGAGACAGATTAGATTCCTACTTCCAAAGACAAAGTTGTCACGGGTTTTTTAGGGGCGTACAAGCTGCCTTAGGATGGAGCAACTGCTAAGAACTTAATTAGAACCCAAAATCTTCTGTATAGCAAAACATCTGCTCATAGAGATCCCATTTTCATTCCTCTTAAACATACTTCAAGCAAATTAGCGGTCAAAACACAACTATTGATACAAAACTGCTAGCAAAGCAAAATTATCAATGTAGAAATTAAAAAACCAAAGTGCAGCGCAGGATGGACAAGCAGGCATGCTTGTTACCAAAGGTACTTACACTCACCTTAGCAACCCCGACTCCAGTGAACCTGGCCTCCAGTAGTTCCTGCCTTCGTGGGTCCAGGCTATGCAATTCTTCCATCATTTCTGCTGCTATGGGAGAACAACACCCAGGTTATGCAATGCAAGGAAAGGAGAGAGATTTAATATTCTGTGCCACTGACGAGACTCAAAAGTGCCTGTTCTGCAGCACAACCATGTAGAAAGCATTTTCTTGCAAGAGAAATGCAAGATTACCACGCAGTAATAACATGACTTTGCCACCATATTACTGTATTTAAACCATAACCCTGCTGGAGAGTTTCCTCTTCTATCTGTTGTACCAGCCATTTCAAGATCTCTAAATCCAAGAAACCAATTATGTCACATTCTCCCACTGGATGCTTTATTAAAAGGAAAACATGGGACCAGAGTGTTATGACTAAAAGCTTCAGAGCTTTTCATCTGTGCTGCATGACTAGGAGAAAAAAAAAAAAAGCAACATTCTTTACCCCATAATTTATTTTTGGCCAATCCTGGAAATACTAGATCTCCCCGAACTCCAGATTTCACTGACAACAGCTTTGGTTCTTCCAAGCACAGAAAGGGATTATAAGAAGAAAATAACGCTCGTTTAAACCTTTTACTTTATAGAGTAAAGCATCAGATACCTCTAGCATAACAGCTGCTTCTACATACTGGATGTACCTGGGGTACCTCTTGGCAATCCAACACAAGGGATGCCATTATTTGAAAGGTTTTAAAAAAAAAAAAAAAGCATAGTTGTGTAAACCGGTTAAAAATCAGGAAATATACAATTTGAATACTGAACTGCGAAAAAATGGGACAAATTTCAATGTTCATTATAACTGTGAATCACATCTTCCCAACTGCACCAATCAAGTTCATTTCCAGAAATGTCTGTTCCAGTTTCATTTTCTGGACTAAGGTAGAAAAAAAAAAGAGATAGAAGATAAAGATTTGCTGTATAAAGAGCATATGCGATGAGGAAAGTTCTTGAAGGGCAGCAAGTGCCCTCTAGAATAGGCAGTATACAATTGTTCCTTTTATTAACTGTCCATTTTGTCCCTGCCATTTCCTCCAAACGCTGCAGATCCAAGTTGCAGGGGGCAAAGTGAATCCATCCGGGGGCATTTACAACTGCTCTCCCACATCAGTAACAAGCCTCAAAAACTAATGGGATACTAAATGCGGTTATTAGAGAACCCTATTTCTACTATGGGCTTTAAAACCCCAACAAAGCTATCAGCCTAGTTTTCAAAACAGGAAATCTGTGCACCGAGGAAAATGACAGACAAGCCATGAACGCAAAGATGTTAAAGTACTCCCAGGTCTCTCCCCCATTACGGGGCACAGGGCGACCATCCGGGAGGGAATCGCATCCCCACGCTGGGATGCTGGTCTGGGGATGGGACTGCCACAAGTTCCCGAGCCTTTCCCCCCCACCCTACCCCACCGCAGGGCCGAGCCCCCTCCCGGAGCCTGGGGACTGCCCTGGACCCCCCCCCCCCTCCATCCCTCCCAGCAGGGGATGGCATTCCCTCCCTGCCCTCCCCGACTCCTTTGCGGGGTGATTTTCAGCACCTCTCTCCCATCCTCCCTCCCCACTCGGGAAACAGAGGCACGCGTTTGAAAATAAGCCGGTGAGTGAGCAGCCTTGCCCCGCTGCCAGCTGCTGCACCGCCTCGGCCTGCCTCCTCCTCCCCGACACCCCAGGCAGCACCGCCTCAACTCCCAGGCCGGGGATTCACAGGCCGTGCCCACCCCTTCACCTCCCCCGCCGGCCCGGGGCCTCCGCGCTCCCCCGGGCCGGGCTGGGCCGACCCTCGGCCCCCCCCCGCCCCGCTCTTACCCCCCGCCCGCCGGGCCGGGCCGGGCCGCGAGCCCGCGGGGCCTGCGCTGCGCCGTGCCCCGGCGAGGCGGGCACCCGCGGCCCAGGCCTCGCTCCCGCCGCCTCGGGGCACAGGCCTCGGGCCCTTCCGCCGTGACCCCGGCCCGGCCCCGCCGCAGCCAGCGGCGGGGAGCGTTTAACAGCCTCCGCCCCCCGCCTCCACCGCGGCCCGGGGTCGCTGCCCGGCTTCCCCCCACCACCGCTCCCCCTCCACCCCCGGCCCCGCCGCCCCCAGGGCGGCCTCGGCCCCGGCGCCAGGGAGGGAGGCGAGGGGGGTCCCCGCGCTTCCCCCGCCGCCCCCGGGCTCTCTCACCTGGCGCTGCCGCCGCTGCTGCTCCTGCCGCCGCCCCGCCGCTCCTCTCCCCTCCTGCCCGGGCCGAGCGCTCCCCGGGCACCGCTCGGATCCCGCCGCCGCCGGGGGCAGGAGCAGGAGGAGAAGGAGGAGGAGGAGGAGGAGGAGGAGGGAGGGAGGGAACCTGCTGCGGCGGCGGCAGCGGCGGCACGGGCGGGAGGGGGAGGCCAGGGGCGGCTCCGCGGCCTCTCGTGAGCCAGGCGCCGCCGCCGCTGCGGGCACCCGGGCTCCACGCGGGGGAGAAGGGCGGAGGGGAGGGGGGGGCGGCGGCAGCAGTGGCGGGGGGGTGGGGGGGGGGAAGGTGGGGGCTCGCCCCTCGCCGGCTCCGGGGCGGGGAAGGAGACGGGGCGGGCGTGGGGGAGCGAGAAGGGATGGATAGGCCGCGGATCCCCGGCCTCGCGTAAGAAACCTCGCGCGGCCGGGGTGCGCGCAGGCCGGCGGCAGCCGCAAGGCCTCGCGGCAGGACAAAGGCCCGAGGGAGGGCTCGGCGGGCGGCGGCGCCCGGGCAGGTGGGGAGAGCGAGTGGGGGGGTGGGGGCACGGGGCTGCGGGGAACCCCTTCGCTTCCCGGGGGGGCGGCGGGGCGCGGGCAGGTGCCGGGGCCGGTGCTCGCCCCCTCCCGCGGCGCTGGGCCCGGCCCGGCCCGGATCGATTGGTGCACACACACTAGTGAAAGCGCGCGGCGTCTCGCGAGATTTGCACGGCGGCGAGAGGGCGGGGGAGGGGCGGGGAGGGCAGGTCAGCGCGGGGAGGGGGGGAAGGGGGGGGCAGGTCAATAGGGGGCGGGGCCTAGGGAGGGGCGGGGCCTGTCTGAGGGGCGGAGGGAGGGGCCGGGGCTGGGGGGGGCAGCAGGTACAAGGGGGGGTCAGTAGGCCCTGGGGGTCAGGGCAGGCCTGGGGGGGGGGCATGGGGTCAGGATGGCTGGGGGGGGGATCGGGGGGCAGCAGGCACAAGGTGGGGTCAGATGGAGCCTTGGGGTGTGGACAGGTCTGGGGGTCAGGGCAGGCGGGGGGGGGGGCTGCAAGCACAAGGGGGGTCAGGGTAGGCCTGGGGGCATTTCCCCCTCAGGGGAGCAGAGGTTGACCTGCCCCCCCCCCCCCCCCCCAGGTTGTCCCCAAAGAGGGGTGCGGGTGGGGTGTCCATACCCCCCCCGAGTTCTTCACTCCCTTTCCAGTCTCCATCTTCCAAAGCCAGGAGCGACCTCGCTCCCAAAACCACCCGCATCCCCCCAAGGGAGGGTGCGAGGGCACCCCGGCACGCCCCCAACACTCCATCACACCGTCCCTGCCCACCCCTCACCCTGGGGACCCCTGCAAAGCCCCCCAGGAACGGGCCGGGCCCGGCCCTGCTCGCCCCCTCCTTCGGGGCTGATCAAATACGGATATCGGGTGTGAAACCCTGGGCACCCCAGCAGCTCCCCGTTAACCGTTGTCCGCCCTTGCCTTTCTAAGGCCGTGCTGCCGCGACATTCACACACACAAAAAAAAAAAAGCCCCCCCAAAAAATTAAAATAATAAAAATAAGGGCTCATCCTGGCTGCAAACGAGCGATTACATTGCAGTTTATTCGCCTTTCTCCCAGGCGGCGGGGGCAGAATGCAAAACGCTGCTGCCGGGCGTTGCAACCCGCTCGGCTTTAAGGCTGAATCAGCTTTCTGAAAAGCAAACAAGCAGGGGAAAGGGGGGGAAGAGGTTTGTTGGGAAAGGAAGTGGCCAGGCCTGTCCAAGGGGAGGCAGGCGCGGATTAGCGATGGGAGCAGAGGTGCCCGGAGCTCCAGAAAGGCTTCGCCTTCCAAAACGCCCGGGCAGGGAAAGCCGAGGGACATCGGTCACCTCCGTTTTACTGCACGCCTGACATCGAGCAATTTATGACCGAACTGGAACCTACCAGTTTGGCAAAAGCGATGATGTGGAGAAGAGCTGGCGGAGCATCACGGAAAAACCGCTCTCGCAAGGCGACGAGGGGAAGTTGTATTATTTTAAAATTGTTAATTTATCGTACTTCGAGCCTGGCGTTATATGTTAACTTGGTGTTGCAAATGGCTTTCGGAGCGCCTGCCTGTTCTCGCACGCTGTGTTTCCTGTGCTTTAATCTGTTTTTTTGGTAGAAGTGCCACTCCAGTTTCAGCTCCTGCTCCGTGAGTCACATTTTCAGCACGACCAGCGGCAGGAATTTGTAAAATAAATAAATAAATAGCATTTTATGTGTGTGTTGTTTTTTTTTTTTTAAAAGGAAAAAAAAAGAAAAAAATTCTAGAGTAAATATTCCATCAGCTGGTAAACTAATCACAGCCATTTAGGGGAGCGCTAATTAGTACCATTTGCAGTTAACATTGTTCGGGGTGGTATAAATTTTGTTTGTGCATTTCTGTTTGATTTTGGGTGGTGGGAGGAGAAGATCTGGGAGCCGTTACACCCAATAAAGGCACCGGCTTCCCGTACCCCTTGGCTCTTCTGCACCCCTGCCACCGCCTCTAGAAATGCCTCCAACTTTAAAGGGAGCAGCTCACCCTCTCAGAGTGCCGGACAGGAATCAGACACCGTTAACACTGAACCTATGGCACCGTCCCCCCGACTTTGTGTTTTAGGGGTGATGGGGGGGTCACTTTGATCTAATTTTTCCCACGCTTTTCGGAGGGAGCTTGCTGAGGCTCGTCCTCCTTCCACGCGTTACTGGGGATCGCATTGCCAGGGATCATATTGCCATCAAGCTTTTCACGTAGGCTACCAGAAAAGACCATGGGGCTGCCATTTCCTACTGGTGTTTTGCTCGCTATCGTTTTCACTGAAGTCAGACCGATCAGCGACCCTGCTCTTCTCTCCTCTGGCAGGACTAGATGCCCAGGGAGGTAACAGCCTCCTGGAGAATTTCCTGCAGACAGGAATGTTTTCTTAGAAAACATATATCCGCGATGCACCGCCGAGTTACGGGCTTGACATAGGACCCGTGGCTGCAGTCCTGGGCTCTGCTGGGGTCAGGCTGGAGCAGCGGGTGGTGACTTCTGATAACGAACCCCACAAGCTGAGGTTGCGCCATCCTCCACTTGTGACTTGCCCCTCTGCCTGCCCCATGTTCCTCTACACTCAGCAAAATGGTTGGGGTTTCTCTTCTCACTTGTGATTTCAGGGATAGAGCACATTCCCTTCAAGCATGCCCGCTTCAGTATGTTTTGGGGGAGCTTTGGGAAGACAGCCGTTGCGGGTGGCTGTCCAAGGGCTCCACTGGCTCAGCTCTGCTCCCGGATTTTCAACAAGCTGCGAGTGCTCACAAACCCCTTCCTCTTCGCCTTGGCTAGCCATACAGTCGCATCCTTCCCTACTCCTCTGCTGCAAACTCAACTACCGTCCTCTCCGCCTTCATCCTCCGAAGAGCAGCTCAAAGCAACACTTTCAGCTGCAGTTTCCTTTCCAAGATGCCAAAATAGCAGCTCACACAGGACATGGCAGCTCATCTTTCCGTGGCACAGAGGGGGAAGGAATCAACAAGCTGCAACTGTATTTCTGGCTGTAAGCAGTAATTTTGGAGTAGCCTTTAAGGGTATCGCTTGCTGTCAGTGGAGTGCCAGGTAGATACAAGGGGATTTTAGACAAGTTTGTCAGATAGCCTCAGTAGGAAGTAAGTTATCGGATAGCCTTCCCAGTGCAGACAGAGCCCGTAAGACAGCGATCTTGGAGGTTTTTCCTCCTACGCCCCATCAGGACACTACTTTGAGCAGGGATGCACCATCCATCCCAGTCTGGTACAACACTTCTTACTGTGCTGTGCCAGTGCATCCGAGACTGGGTTCCCTGGAACAGCAACGGTCTCTAAGGTAAAAATCTCAGTGACAAGACACAGCACACTTGGACTCTTTTTTATGGCGTTATCTCCTGTGGGAGCTAATCCCCCAGGTTTGGACTCAGCAGAGAAGTGGTGGACTGTTGTTTTTTTTTTTTTTAAATTCTGTTTTCTATATAAGAAAAGCCAACTTATTGGAATGTGCTTCCAGCAAGAAGAGGTCACTTTGTGAGTTTCTGGTTTTACAGGGAAAGGTTTTCTAATTCAAAGTGGCTGGAATATGTAAATATTTAATCATTTTGTATAGGAAAATTTTGGATTCAATTAAAAATTCTAATGTCAACTTTTAAGATACTACTTCTAAAAGCCTATAAAGCATCAAAACTAAAACAATGCTTAAGGTTAAGAAACCAAAATTCTGTCTATCTCAACTTGATTTTCCCCATAGTATTTCAGTTTGTGAACAGTTTCAGTATGTTTGACTTTCTGGCCCAGCAAGAGAAGAGAATATTTGGATCTCCAAGAATTCTCATGCAGGAAAACTCCTCCTTCCAGCCCACACTTGAGTGACACACAAAAACTATTCTGTTTTCCCCCTTTTTCTTTAACTTTGTAAGAGCCCCTGAGCTCTGGTCCTTTTAGAGGAGCTGGTTTGAGAGCTGGCAACGGGATGGTTATGAGCAACACAGTACGTACATGGCTGACCAAGTATTATCTCATTCATGGGGGCAAGCCAGCCCTCCTACACCATCATCTCTGCCAGATTCCTCCCATACAGCATCCTGCTCTCCAGGTCTGCCATCAGCCAGTGTTAATGCTTCCTATTACATCCCCCATGGCAGCTCTCATCTTCTTGCATCGGTCTCCTTGGATGTCAGCAATATCCTTGGCATGTTGCACTTGCATCATGTTTTGAGGAACTACTCAGCTGCCGCAGCCATTTTCTTTGTCACTGAATTCGACTTGAGCAGTCTCCGAGAGCTCCCCTCCAGCCAGCACGGCACGCTTAGCAAAAGAAGGGCAAACCCCTGCCTTCGCATCACAGCTTCACTGTTAACCCATGTCAGATCTGACCAAAATTTGGTACAATTTTATATATATTTTAACATAGCATGTAACAAGTTCCTTCTGTCTTGAAGTTTGAAAAGATAAAATACCAGAAGTCGAGCTCCTGATCTTTTTAATGTGTTGTTGGTGACTTCCCTTTGCCTCTGCTTTCCAGGCTTGTGAAATACTCTAACTGCATTTTTCCTAGCATTTCTGTACTGCCATGAGTTCTAGAAATTACACATAGTGACATAATGTAACACATACACAAAGAAGAGAGCCAAGATTCCTCAGTGATAGCAGGACTCCAGGAGCTGGGGACTTGAAAAAAGCATCAAATAGCCTGAGCCTTTAAAACGTAAAAGCTGGCATCAGTGATCTCAAATCCAAAAATTTTACAGCCATTGAGAAAAAAAAAAAAAACCACCCCACAAGAGTTCAGCACTCAACAGGTTTCTTGAGGTTTTAGCACTGAGGGATGATCTCACCTCTAGGCATCACATCCAGAAGAGGCCAACCCTGGTCTGCAGAGCAGATTGTAGTACGTAACAAGGCACGAGTTGCAAGTGAAGATTCTTCTAGACTTGGAGCATTCAAAACATCTCACCCTTGTGTGGATTCTCGAGCGTCTAGTAAGGCTAGGGCTCCTGGCACAGCCTCTCCCTCACTAGGAACGTTAAAAGGGTCTTTCCTCATTTTCATTAGACAGGGAGAAAGTTGGTATCTCAGCTACTCAAAGATAACACGCCATCGCCTGACTCCTTCCTGAGGCCATTCAGAGAGCCTCCACCCTCCCAACACAATGGAGTTTATCTCGGAGTTTGTTCCTGCCCCTCCCTCTGTCTACACCTTCAGGTATCCCATTAGGGAGGCTTTGATACCAAAACCCAGTAGGAAAGCATCCAGGTCCCTCAACCTCCACACATGCAGCAAGCCAAGCTCAACCTCAGAGCGGTGCCCTGATCCAAGCGAGCGCACGTCCTGCCTGCCGGAGGAGGCAGCCCACCGTGCGCGGGCACCCAGATCTCCACAACCGCCACAGCCTGGCCGAGGGGAACCAAAACTTGCAAGCAGGAAAGGAACATCTCTGTGATCACGTCCGCTTTCCCCAAAGCACATGGTACTAGCAAAATGCACTGTTTTTTTCTTCTGCACGCACCTGAAACGATGCGGTTCTCCTATATGTGCCAGCAAGTCCTTCCCTGTCCTCCGTCACTACCAGCTTCCTAGAATGCAAGAGGGTATTATTCTCGGCAGGATTTGCCCCCTGCTTCTCTTCCTCCTGCATAAAATGGGTATAACAACACCCTACCTTACAGGGCTTTTGAAAGCCTCAATTAAACAAACTGCTCTGAGATTTGTGTAAGAGGAAAATTAAATCAACATCCTATTGTAAAGCTAGAGTTACTGCATGCATATTTCTGTAAGTATATTCAGCCTCTGTGTGAATGTCTGTAAATACATACCAACCTTCATAACAAGGCTTGTCTCAGTAGGGAAGAAGTCACTTGAAGTTGAGGAAAAGCCAGATTTAGTTTTCCATGCAACCTTGATCGACCTCTTCACAACCACCCTTGGCACTGAATGTGGGAAAAAACATGCGGCTGTGTAATTAAAGACTGTAGCGTAGTGTACCTGCCTAGGTGGTGCTCCCCAGATGAGGGGGACCCAGCACCACGCCTCGTGCTTGGTCCCATGGATGAAGAAGCAGTCTGCGGGAAGATCAGCCAATTTTTTCTCTAAATGAGGAAAGCCACATCCAGTGCCCCTGGAGAAGGGTGGCAGGGTACCTCTCCACTTACAGCTGTAGAGCAGATCCCCCGGTGTTCCCCATGCACACCACAGAGGTGTGAGCCTGGCCTCTGCGACCTGGGACTGCAAACAGCAACTTCCCACTTCACATGAGCTGAAAGAAAGTTTCATAGGCCAAAGGATTGGCCGCAATCCCCCAGAACTCCCCAACCCCCAAATAACACGAAAATGCAAGAGCTACAAGGCTCCTTCGGACTACAAAACATTAAAACAACCTGAATACAGCAGTCACGCTCACACTCCACCCCAAAATCAAGTTGCTGTTCACATGCTGTGTTGGCACTTGCAGTGAAGACTCTTTGGGGTTATACCAGGGAGCACAGTTTAGAGCAGCAGGGTCCAAACCTCACCAGGATGTTCTTCCTTCCTGGAAACAGCCATGGACCAACAGGCTGGGAGCTCCAGGCAGGTGCTGACATGTTAGACTTGCTAGTGATCTTTGCCATCAATGCTTTCCAACCACAGCCAGTTCGCACTCATCCAACTGTGGGTCAAAGACCATATTTTCAAGAGTAAAAGCCTTCACTGGCATGACACCTCCCATCATACCATACAGCCTTTGGGCAGCAGGTAAAAGCAGAGGCACACATGGCTAAGATTCTCTTGCTTCTCCCTGCCTGCGTTCCAGCCAAGTTGCCAGGTCTGGCTTGTGCTCTCCGTAACAAAGGTAGGTGTATCCTATTCAGTTCAGATTAGCACTCACTGTTGCCTACATAGGTAATTTCCTGCACTGTGTCCCACTTTCTCGGCAATACAAGCTCCCATTCAGCAAGGCACTTACGCACAGGAACTTACTGCTTTCAGCAAGAGCTAAGCACAAACTCCAGAGCTTTGCTGATTAAAGCACAGAGCTGACAATTCCTTTCCCTCTAGAGCACCTCGCTTCGCAGGAGAGTCCTCCAAAAAATTCCTCCCTCCTCCTTGCTTTTCTAGTAATTTCTGTCTTGCCCTGAAAACATATATGACAACACTGTTAGAATCAGAATCCTATGGACACTGCACAAAAAGATGTGTGCCAAGCACACACCCCTGTCAAGGTAGATGAATAGCTACAATAGCAAAAATTATCCTGATCATGCATTTTCTCTTCTGGACTAATTTTCCCCAATACGGCACCAAACGAAAAGCGGTGGCACGGCTCTGACTGACAAATCAGATCCAGTTGACTGATCAGGGGAACAAAGATGACTGCATGACTCAGTTTCCCTCCATCTGTCTTTACAGAGATGGAAGGATGCTCCCCAAATCCCTTAATAACTTGATCCCTGTGGCCTCATCCTCATCTGTGCCTTCACTTCTCAGCACTGAAACCTGTGCATCTTTCATTTGTGCTCAGGAAAAACAGTTAAGTTCAGTTTGGGCCTGTGATTCCTGTAGGGAATCCAACTGGGGACCAGCCGGGGCTCATCCCAGTGCCAACGACAAAAGGAAGCTCTTTCAGCTTTAGTTACGATGCAATGCCAAAAGCCACTGGCATGCATACATGGAGGTTTCTTCTGCTCACACCCCTGTTCTATGGAAAATAATCAGGTCTCATTTATCCTGGACCTCTACAACTAACTACAGAATTAGAAATGGTGGTGACATACCCTGAGAAGGTGGAGCTGAAGTATTTGGGAGAGAAGACAATTGTGTCTGGTCTCACATGCTTTCGGTCAGAAGCATTTGATGATTACTGTTGTAACAATAAAAATCACTATGGATGACTGCCGTTTCCCACTTTCCTGTGCTGTCAGGAAGATCCCGAGAAAGCTCCAATTTTCAGTGGAATCTACAATTTATTTATTTTTGAAGTGACAGTATCAGAAATACTCCCCAGCCTCTTGTTCTCTTTACCTCCCCTCTTCCCTTCCTGCCTCCCAGTTACTAGCCGATCTGTGAAATGAGGATGCCGCGAAAGAAACAATGTACCTGGGGAGGCAAAGGGTTCTTTGCCTTTCACTGGAGCCCTCAGCATCATGGCTGGATCGAAAGCCTTTCTGAAAGACTAGTTCTGGCTCAGCCCAAGTCACAGGCTTGATGCCATAATCCCTACACGAAAGGGTTATGCAAAGGGTCAGAATAGGTGATGATAAAGTTCCCTTCCAGCCAAAACAATCTACGAACCTCCAAGGAAATCCACCATCCTCTGGCAAGAGCCAGGACCAGACTTTCCGAAGTGTAACAATGTCTGGCTCCAGAATCGCAGGGGCAGCGCCTCTGAAGAGCTATGAAATCATCTCTTCTGCTTGGGAGGTTCAACAAGCTACATTGGCATTGCCTGTAAGCCACCGACCACAAGACTGGAATGCTGGGAACAAAACCAGAGCAGATACGTTCAGAATGGCTTTAAAGCTAATATTACACTGCTAAAAAGGAAGAGAAAAAAAAAAAGAAAAAAAATAAAAGCACTTAACCTGGCTTTTCAATATAGTAAAAGTCAATTCAGAGATTTCCTTTGAACATGCTAGAAAGCCGTTGTGCAACCCAGCCTGCTCAGCAGGCCCAAGGTGGGAATGGCAGAAGCTGTTGCAAGTCAGGACCAAGGTACCTGAGCAGAGCTGTGTGGGAGGCAAGGCCTGGAGTTGCAGGAGAGCAGGAGCTTCAGAGAGAACAGGAGCTGGCGGAGATTAATGAAGGAAGCTCAAACAGTATCTGTCTGTAGGAGGCCTGGCTCAATTCAAGGCCATTAACTTGTTGCTTTCTGAACACCACCAACAGGACTGGAAACAAAAGCATGTCTGCCCAGCATGGTTCATGTTGAGTGATTGCTTAAATACTCCACCAGAATGAAGAGCATTAAGAAAGGCAAAGAGCCACTTCAATGGCTGCAGGCTCACAGGGCTGCAAGTTTTTGCATGAAGCCCAAGTAAAAACCAGGCAGGCAACTGGGATGTAGCCTTGAAAGTAGAAACAAATAAATTACTAGCCTTCATTTTCTCCCATTCAGGAGTTTAAATTTAAAGGGGAGTCCATCAACTTTAAATAAATCATGTTTATAATTAAAAACATATTTTCCTGCGCTGCTTACAAGCCTTTGGATGATTAATAAGGCATTTTTCAAATTACTTTAATTCACACTAATTATGCTGCTTGTTTACCCCAGTCAATACTTTTTCTTCCAGGGAGATAAAGCTATCCCAGGAGGAGGTCTCCCTCTGGGGACCAAGAGGGAAAGGACCCCAGGGAACTCCCTAAGGCACCACTAACACATGGGAGGCCTTTCACTGAAAGCGACACAGCTGGTTACATGAGTCACGTCACGTTGAACACTCACAGGACTTCTTTTGCTAAGCCTGACTCTTTGCCTGGGTAAGATGAGGAGACATGAGCTTGCTCAGCTCCCAGAGGCCTCGAGCTGTGTTTTGCCTAGACCTTGCCTGAGGTACCAACCTTGCCAGGGAACTTTGTAGGTTTAGCACGAAAACACAGCGGCAACTGCACAGCTTCTGGGTTGCGTCAGGCTTGTGCCCGGCAGAAGCTAAACGTGCTTAGAAAGAAAGAAGCTTTATCTCCTCCTATTTCATTTGCAGATGCTGGAAAGTCTCTTAGCCGTTTAGAAAATACAGTACAACAAATTGAACAAGAATTCTTTTCCCAGTTATTTGATTCCCTTTCAACATTATTTAAAAGAGCTAGATATATAAAAAAAAAGCAGTGGTGCATTTCCATTCCCACCCCAGCACTGCAGCCTGCCTTTGCGGTGTGAATGGATTTGCTGGGTCATCTTTCCAGAGGAAGGGCTGAAATGTCCTGACCCAGAAGCCTTCGGGTAGCAGACACACTAATACCTGCAGGGTGACAGAGTGACGTGGAAGTTATGAACTGATCATGCTGCCACATGCCCAGCAGAGAGTATTGCTACGGCCCCTTCCAACGCTTTACACATCAGGATGCTCCTGGTTTGGCTCTCCAGGACTCCTGCAGACTCTCCAAAGATAGCAATGACATTTCCTCATCTTTTTACCCTTTCTCCTCTGTTTCAAGACAGCAGTTATTTCATAACCTACGCATCTCTATAGTTGACAGTTATTCTTAGGCAACTGTAAGCTACAAATACAAGTGTCTAGCTAACAAAATATACATGCTTTGTGTAGCATGAACTGCTCTTCAGCCAGCGGTGCACACACAATAGACCTTGTTGCTTCATGAACTAAAACAAGGTAGGAGATATCAGCCAAGGCTTTCCCTTCTTGAGAGACGAGAGCAGGCACTAGTGAGACTCATGATAACAGAAGAGGAAAAAAAACTGTAGTTACCTAACGGTGGCCCAAATCCTTCAGATCAGGCGTGCAGAAGCATGCGAGTTTTTGTGGAAGCCTGATTTATATTAATCAAACCAGCATTGAAAAGCATTACCACAAAATTTATTCTAATACCTGTTGTACCACACCCTAAAAATAACAAAAGAAAACAAGCTGAGATAAAAGATATTTGCTGTCAAAGGTGGGGAAATACCTTCAGAAAGCCACAATGTTGGCTTCCTCTAAGAAATTAAACAAGAGTGGTAGACGTTCTTCAGATTTCTTATCAAAGGCAAGTGTCTTGTCGACTTGGGTTTAGCACACCACCATGACAGGGCATTGCAGTTCGTGACCTGGGGGCTGCAGCCAGCAAGAACAGTTTCTCACTGTTCCAGCAGAAAAAGCAGGTAATTCTGCATAAACCCTGGTCCCGTGAGCTGCTTGTGATGCTCCACACTCTAGAGGTGCCCCAAAACTGGCATCAGCCCCAAATGTCTGAAAACCCGAACCCTGCCTGATATGAATTTATAGCACCTGAGCTACAATGTGCTAGCTCCCTAGATGAACATCCTTGTGGGCGGCAAGGCAGCATACTCTGCGTTCTCCACAGGTTATCTGCACACCATGAGGCATCCATGGGGAAGCTGCCACAGAGCAACTAGCATGCTCTCAGTTCCTGCCCTCGATCAGTGTATTTTAACTTGTGGATTTGCACAAACCTGAATGACTAGGAGAGAGCTGCATGAGATAAGCTGGCTAAGGGATACATATGAGGCCTAGTGATCAGTTGCAAAGAAGAGCAGATTTACCCTTTGTATGGTTTTTGCTCCCAAGACAAGAGTACACAACACAGAGGTAAGGTCGAAGCTCTCCCTTCTGTTTCATGTGGAAATCCAGAGTAAGTGTGACTCACTACTCAACTTGCTCAGCTGCTGTAAGACAGCATGACCATTTCTTAAGTTGTTAAAACCATAAATAATTTAAAAAACTCAGACCAGTAGCAAGACATCTAAGATATTGCTCGGTCTCCTCTTAGAGCATTCGTCCTTAGCAAAACTCACTTGAAGTGATGCTAGGCACTGTAAAAGGCACTGAGGTCCTGTGTGAGCTGAACTCCATAAAACCACGTCTCACCAGGAGGAGACACTGCACATGGGCATGAAGAGGCTCCAACCTAAACAGCATGCCCCGTTTCCTCACAGCTGAGGGGCGGCAGGCTTGCGGTATTTGCACTGGATCCATACTCGATACATCGTCATTTGTTTCCCACGGTTCACTTGCAATCGCCGATCAACCAGATTCTGGATTTTCTCCAGCCCAGCTGTTGTGAAGAGATCATCTAATTCATCTGGAAGCAGAGAGAAGGAGATTGAGGATGCCATAGCTTTCATTTAACTGATACCTGCTCACACTGAGGGCTAAAGTGTGTTGAAAGATGGGCCAGGGGAAACTCACAGTCTCACTCTGGCAGGGAAACGTAAAGATCAGACAGGACTTAACTACTGTACTATGGGGGGATTAAGATCACACTTTTTCTAGTTTCCCTTG
Organism: Gymnogyps californianus; assembly: GCF_018139145.2. Lineage (NCBI taxonomy): Eukaryota > Metazoa > Chordata > Aves > Accipitriformes > Cathartidae > Gymnogyps > Gymnogyps californianus. Next base: position 3,887,874 of record NC_059498.1, on the reverse strand, counting down.
AGTTTACCTTCTACCAAGGAAGGAAAGAATTATTTGGAGGACAACTAGAATTACAGAGACTTGACAAAGAGAAAACAGCAGCAGTTTCAGCCAGGGGTATCGCCTCTAGTAACCGATTAAGGGAGCATCTTCTGGCAAGTAGGGACAGATCCATTCCTTCCCCCTCCCCCCTCTCTCCAGAGGAATTTCAGAGTCTGCAGGAGCAAAGAATGGGATCAAACCTACGCTTTTAAATGGTGGCAGTAAGATCTCTGCTGTATAGGCTGGAGGGGAATGGGATTCATTAAGGTTAAGTTTGCGAAAAAAAATCCTTAAAAAACCACACCCTGTTGGGGCCCAATCAAAGCACTAAGAGCCCTCGAGGCTGCAACACTTACACTGGCAGGTATTCCTGACCAAGCAAATAAGTATCATAGTGCCCCAGCACACTGGCCCTGGGCAAAGCCAGACCGAGTCCTGCTGAGCAGCAGAGAGCTTGTTCAACTGCAGCCTGGGAGCACGTGATTTGTATGGAGTTTCTGTAGAAAAGGGCTAACAGGTCCCAGCTTGTGCTGTTTTATCAGATGCTTGCCATCGCGAAGCGTTTGCCAAACACGCATTAAACATTAATTTTGTTGTGACAAACAAGACTTGTGCAGTGGGGAAGGGAATAGATCGTTGCAGTTGTGCCACTGCTCTAAAACTGACCATGCAGAGGGGCCCGCAGTGGAAGTGACTGGAGGTGCAATTGGTGATAAGCAGGGAGAATACAACCCCTGCTGAAGACTAAGCAGCAGTAGCACGGGAGAGGCGGCCTCAGCTCTATGCTGAACCACGCCCTTCTTATTTCCTCGTAGGAGGACAGTAAAGTTAAGTGAAGTTCCTTCAGGTGGTGACCATCTCACTCCATCCTGTGCAGGCAACAAGATTTGAGGAGAGCTCCTCCAATCCCACCCCTCCCAGTGCAGCAAACACACTAGTCTTTCTCTAAAAGGATTTTCCACTGAGGAATTCACCATTGCCATATTTGCATCAGCAAGTGACAAGCCCAGGTCCCCGTGCACTGGGGACACTTAACATTTCACACTGCTCCAAGAAACGCAGGCTGGAAAGAGCCATGGCAAAAGTTGAGAGCACAGGGACAAAAAGAGGTGAGGAGACTCAGAGGGATGTTTTCTAGCCTCCTACCTTGTGTGAAGAAGTAGACTCTGGTGCCATCACCTCTCACATAGAAGTTATCAGACAGACATTGACCTAAGGGCAAGAGCGATTTAAACAGTTACCAGCTATCATTTAAAAATCAACAACTGCCATCCAACAAGAGGCACTTCTCCCAGCACACACCGTGCTTAAGGGGAATTAATGAGCTGCCTCCTAAACAGGGTAGACACTACTTCAGAAAAGCATCATCTATGGGTGATCTGGCAAGACTCCCCAGGGGAAAAGAAAATACCTTTCTTAAACCGAAGCTGGGCCAGATCGTAACGGCCGTAATCTCGTAACAAAATCATTCCTCCTGGTTTCAGAAGGCGACTCAGTCTATTAACGATGCATTGCATCCTGAGGAAAGAACAAAACAGAAGTATTCAACATTCTGCAAACTGATGCTTGCTTCCTTAGCCTACTTTCCAAAAAGAAGGTTTAAAGTTTCACGTATGTTTCAACTTCATATAAAGAGCTACCAAAAGCTAGCACTTTTCTGAGCTCTCTCAGACTTAGGCGGGTTGATTTTATTTGGCTGCCTTATTTCTGACACTCCCCGATTCTGCTTTTTTTCCTACAATGATAACTTAGCCTGCCACAGCAGGGATTAACTGCTCTCTCTCACAAATTACAAAAGTATCTCCACTGGTTTCTGTAAAACAAGTAACAAGTGAACTTGAAGAAAAATGCTGTGAAATAAAACCAAAGGGAACAAAAAAGAGAGACTAGTGTAGGTTGTAACACACTGTCACACTAAGATCACAGCACTTTTCTTAACTGTTTTCTGAACCTGTCCCCTCCCTTCTTGCCACCTCCCACATGAGAAATTCATCTAGCCTTCGAGCTTTAAAATCTAGCAGCATACTTTCCACAAATGGCTGCTGAGTGCTCAGTGTGGCTGGGGTTCAGAACAGGTGAGCAACTGTGACCGCAGCAAGACGTCATCGATAGCCACTTAGCACTTCAAAATCACACCTATCCTATGCCAGAATTTGTTACAATAGGAAATAACCTGCAAATTTCATTTTCAGAGGCTTAATGGAAAACTGGACCAGACACAGAACATACTTTAATTTTCCTTGATATGAGGGGACTTACTATTAAAGAACTCCAGCTCTATATGCACTATCTTCTGCAACCAGAAGGAATTATTAAAACTTACTTCTCTGGGAGAATCGCTGAGAGGACAAAGATAAGAATAACAACGTCAAGACTCTCGTCTGGCATTGGGAAAGGACTTTGGTCATTGCACAGGTCATGGACAAACACAAAGCAGCGAGAAGAATCATATTCTGCATTGTTCTGTATTTAAGGGGAGAGAAAATAGAACATTAGCAGCAGACCCAGGTCTCAATATTATCAGGACATGGGAGCATTTTAGCTTCCACATAATGAAGTGGTGTGTCCAGAGATCTGTTTCAGCCTCACTGGCCTAAGGCAGATGGGGTCAGATAGGTTCCCTGGTCAGACAAGGAACAGGGGTGAAATGTGAAAAATAAGAACACATGGGAGATTTACAAAGAGCTTTGGACTTGTTACATGCAGACAATGTAACCCCAAAACTGGACTGAGGGATTATTACAATTTTAAGGTCAGATCTTCCACTAATAGTGGTAAAAAGTGAGGTATTTACGCTGTTAAGCTGGAAATCTTTACAAAAGTGAGAGCGTCAGGGCCCCTCTCTGCACCACTGGAATAAATATTCATTTCAACTACAAGCAGACTACTCTCTATACCCCAAAAATCAAACCTGGCTGCCTAAATTTGCACTTTTAAAAATCACATTTAGACTTCTAAAAGAAGTTGTACGTTTTTCTAAAGCTGCTGCTATGGATTGCAGTAGCCTCTATAAACAGTGCTTGTGTCACCTTAAGAGCATGAAATGGCATGCTGCCTCTGCTGCTGCGCTCCCCATCTCATCTCATGAAGTGACTGATTACATTTGATACTTCATATATTCTCAGTTCTGTTCTGACCTGAAATTTGCTAGCAATATTTGTCCTTTGAGTAAATCCCAGCCTCCTGCTCCACAGACAATAGTAGCCCTCCTCAGCTGTCTGTGCAGAAGCAGACCACGTTCCCAGAACTGCAGTGACAGTAACACGCACACAAACCAAAACCAGCTTCAGTTCCTGTTAAAAAATAGCCTGAATGTTTTCAAGGTTCAGCAGTTACTCAGCTAAAAGAGCACTGGATTTAGAAAAGTACTGCCAACCACAGGGGAAAGAAAATCTGGCTGACTTGTCTGCTGCCAATGTGACATTTTGAGAACTCCAACTTCCCTCATTTCTACAATCTTTGATGGCTCATTTTCCTGATTTACCGGTACAAGGGTCAGCATCAGGGCTAGCTAAAAAAAGAAAGCTGCCAACACAGCTAGACAGCTGGTGGCAGCTGTGATATATTTGTGTTAATGTGCAATTGGCACCACGTACTTCCTACCTTCATAAGTCACCATTGAGTTTACCTGGACAAGATCCACAGCTGTTGTAGAAAAATCACAGCAATAAACAAAAAGGCCTGGGTCACTGAAATAAATAAAAGAAACTGTCATCATTCATATAAAGGTGCTCCACAGGAATTACGAAGTGTCTCAAATGCAGAGAGCACAGAATTGGGAGCCAGAAATCCTGGGCTTTAGTTTATCTCTGTGAATAATGCCTTGTGCAAAATCTGGTGGATCACGTTGCTCCTTTATGCCTCAGTTATTCTCATATGGAACCGACTCCTTACTTTTCCTTCCAGAAAAGCAGAGACACTAAGGCCTGTATGAAAATGCTTTCAGAATGAGACATGTAAACTCGCATCATGTTTTGTTGGTTGCATTCTAAGACCAAAGATTCCCAAGCTCTAAACACGATCATTTGAAGTTGCAGATGGCAAAGGTACCATTTGCAGCTGGCCTTTCTCCGTGACTGTCTAAACTAAGAACATGTGCAACACTTCTCCAATTGTTTTTCACAGGCTGGTATATCATGCAGGTAAAAACCTACTGAGAACTACTTACTTGTTAGTTTGTAAAATTGGGAAGACTGTATTTCCAGCACCACAGCCAACCTGCACAAACAAAGTAGATGTACACATAGTGAAAATAATTTCTTCAGCATGTCCCATGCAGCTAATTTCAAATCATCTCTCTACAGCCATGGAACAAAGAGCGACTCATGAGTAACAACTGAGCACAGCAGTGCAAATCTCACTGCAAGATCTGAATATGTTCAGCTCTGAGGAGCAAGCTTACATATAAGCATTTGTGGGAAACCACTAAGCCAGTTCTCATAGAAATCTTACTAACAAGCTATATATTGTTACGCTTTTGAAAACTGTTATTGCTGGAATCCCAAGCATAACAACCCGTATGAGTCACTGAAGCATTGGCAAAGGCCATGCATTAGTTGCATTCGCTTCCATAGAAAATCAGAGCAATGGAGAAAGAAGTTTGCTTTACTATAATTACATCCTGCTGTTTCAGAGTTTCCTTCACTAGACGGCTCTTCCTGAAGTTACAACTAGGCCTACAATGATTCTGCCTTATTATTCCTTCTCCTTGTTCCCATTTGGAGAGAAGATGGCTCACACAACTGGGTTTGGGGAATTTGCCTCTGAATGTTTAAGGAATCAGTAAAATTGAAACAGACTGAGCAGAAAACACCACTGATGGCTTGCAGTGACAGATAGTACTGAAAGTACTCAGGTGAGACAGGAAAGCCACAATGACCCAAGAACATCAAAGTCTGAGGAAGTCTCAAAGCCTCAGACTAAATAAAAAAAAAAATCGAAAGGAGAGTTCATATTGACTCTCCCTGGAAGGGCGGAACTTTCCTAGAACATGAAGCATTCAACAAAACCAGCAATATCTACAGTGAACAAACTAGAGGTGGCAGAGCAAAAGGTCATGACCAGCTGTCAGGAGTCTAATATTTAGAAGTCCTACAGACTTTTCTGGGACAAACCCTGTATCAGTCTGAGATTCCCCGTTATTACATGGGCCATAAGGAACAAACCAAACAGCATCTTTACATTCTTGGTTTCATTGTTTTGCTTCACACCTCCCAAGGCAAACAAGAGTCAGCACAAAGATGCAAAACATAAATGACAAGGGAAAGCTTTATACAGACAAGTAGAAGAATTAGCTCCTTCAAAAGATGACTTTTAAATGCTTGTTTCAACATCTGATAGTAATAGTTTGTCTTTTAAACTCGGAAACTTCTTATGGTCCTTGTGCTCTGCCAATTCACAGTCTGAACCAAAAGAATCCCAACAGATTTAATTCAGTTCTAAGCTGCCCTCTGTTCTTTGCATTTTCCTGACTTAAGGCAATCATCCCAGTCACTTGCTGTTTGCCAACGATATATATTTTTATGTCCCAGTCACGCTAACACTGATACGAAGGACTGTTTGATGTGTGACTCTCTGGTTTACAGCTATTACCTCTAATATACGGTAAGATGCAGACGATCCTGGGTAACCTCCATCACTTTGATTCAGCTCACTATACTTCTGCGTAGCCAGCTCCTCTGTGCAGATCTTAGGTGTGCTTTTTATCAGGTTTAGCTGATTCTCTGCCCTGGTTTCCAATGAACAATGTCCATTTTCACAGCCTCCCAGCCCTTCATTGTTGGATTCTTCTTTGTTACTAAATTCATGCACAGAATCCCCATTTTGACTTGGGTTCCTGTTAGGTGCCAGCTCAGGAAATTCAGTGAACAGCCAGTGCCTGTCCTTGAAGAAGCCATTTTCGTGGATTTTATAAAAGTCATCCCAGTACCTCTTAGCATTCACCTCATATTCCTCTGTGAACACAAACCAAAATGTCACCAGCAGTCAAATCAGAAGGTCTCAGAGTTTAATCAGTTCAGACAGTGAGGGATCACTGCAGACATCTATTCAGCAACCTCCTTTAATAAGTAAGGTTATTGATTGAAAATCACCTTTGTTTAAGTTGTGCCATCCCACATAAACACTCAGCCTGCCTCCTCACGGTCACTTTGTTAGGACTAAAAAAGGGAAAAGAGATAGAGGAGGAAACTGTCTGTCTCCTGGTAGGATTTAAAGGAAGCAGGCAACAGAAAAGGCCTCTTTGAAGGAGACTGGAATGAAGAAATCCAGGTTTTACTTCCATCTCTAACACTAACTTGTTCAGTTCACTGGAACAATTCATTTGGAGCCTCATGACACTAAGTGTCAAGCACTTACAACTTCTAAGGAATTCTGTGACAGCTGCCTGGAGCTGAAGAGCTCCTGTCCAACACACTACCCCTTTTTTCAGATGGAGAAACAGAAAAATTAGTCAACGATACAAGCCTGGCAGAAAGCTCAATTAGCATTTGCGCAATACTCCAAGATTACAGGACAGCATGTTTTACACAAGCATTGCTAGAGTCCAGTCTACAGCACTTTGTTTTCCATAGTTCTGTGAATGTTAAAGCATCACACATTTATGAAATTAAAACAAAAGAGGGGAATCAACAGAAGTGATCACTGTCATCAAAGTAATAGTGGAAAGCTAAGGTGGATAGACTAAAGATGATGAGAATTAACTTTAGCAGCAAGCATTATCATTTTCACACCAAGTGGATACATTCCAGTAGCAAGACGAGTATTACAGAAAGCTGGAAGAACTCTTACAAAGCCACGATCTAATGAAATTCGAGTCACCCACAGAATTATTTCCACACCTTCACAGATTTCAGATCAAGTACAGTTCTAGGGGAACTATTTTTTCCATGGGAAGTTACGAATCCAACTGGCTTCCTGAATTCTCATCAATGTGATGAGTTTTCTGTCCTGGGAAATAAGAGCTAATTATAGCGTCCTATGCTTGTAATCACCTAGAGACATTAACATCCACGGCCAGAGATCCCAACTGCATTTCAATAACATGCAACTCCTTAGCCATCTTTGCACAGCAACAAGTGCATTACTGAATGCAAATGATTCTCCCACAATTAAAGATGACGACTGTATGTGAGAATGGACAACCTCTCTCCAACATCTACCAACAGGAGGGTTAAGAGAAAAAGCAGGCATATTAAAACTGGAGATTAGTATTATTATTTGAACTGCAGTTTATTTATTAGTCTTTCTGAAAGGCATACAAGTGTTTAGAAGATATCTGAAGGGAGACAGTAAAATGAACCAAGAACACCTGGAAAAATATGTAGCCTCAGCCAAATACAGACAAAAATGGCTTTAACAAAGAACCAGAAGCCAGTCGTATGTATATTTTTAGTAGGATCTACACCCAAAGCACAAAGAGCTATATATAAAAATAATCTCTTTACCTCAACTACAAGGATTTTCTCCTTTTAAGCAGCCTTGTCCTTAAACCCCAAGCCAAAAGAAATTTTAATGTCTGATATTAGACTAGAGCAGTAAGTTTGTGCCATGATCTCACCATAGCTTAAAGGAAGCAGGGTCAAGTCAGTTTACTATTTGCATAGGAGAACTCAATGACTGCTAATGTCAGAGGAAGAAGTGTTATTGATTCATACCCTGGTGCACTCCTTCCTGAATTGTCACTTCTTCTGTGTAGTGGTAGGGATATGCAAGGCTACTGGGGCTGGAAATGCTCTTTCACCTAACAAAAATATAAAGTTCTGATTCCTGCTGGTCCCTAACAATCCTGTGACAGCCTGACTGTAATGGGATGCTTACCTGAGGTGCTTTCCAGCCCAGCCATTTTGGATTGCTCACATTTTTGCCACAGTGTAACACTGAACAAGACATTGTGCTCTTCCTGTGTTAAATTATTGTGAAATTCTGTTGGATGCTATTGAACAGCTGTTGTACTCCAACCCACATGTGTGGAAGCTTTATTTAAAGCTCATTTACCTCATAGCCTAGTGTTTTCAAAGCACTGGAATAAAGGATCAGTAACAATATAAATGCAAGAAATCAAGGGCCAGCTGACAAAGATCAGGCAAGAAACAGATTTAGAGCAAAAAAATGACCATATTAATTTTTCAGTCTGACTTCCTGCACAACTTATGCCAGAAAAGTTCACATAATACTTGCTTCAAGATCCTTTTTGTGGTATTAGCTCATGGGGACATCGGCGTGCAAGCCAGATGCCTCCAGAGACTTTCTTGATAAGGACTCCTGACTTTTCTGCCCGTCTTTCTAAGGACACCCCCAAAGCCAAGCCCATACTCACCCTTTCACATTGCAGAAGAAGGGCAAACAAAAGTAACTGTTCACAAAAGACAGGAAGAGAACCAGGGACCCCCTGAATTGCATGGGGGCTAATTATGGAAGAAACACTTCCACTTCCTTCTTTGTTCGCAGCCAGGAGACACATCTTCGACATACCCCACAGAACTTCTCTCCTTCTTCAGAACAAATTCTGACAGCCCCAAGAAGTCCACAGAATAATACAGCCATAATGACCAATAGCCTGCCTTTGTTCTCCTGCTTGGACATTACTGATTCTCAAAATACTAGACCCTTCAGGCACATTTGGCTGGGCTGGCTTCCCTACGTTTCAGCCTTCCCATTGTCTCCACATGCTTCCCACTGAATAGCAACCGTCAAAATTTGACTGGCCTCCATTGTTCAGTCTCAGAAATACATCACGAAGACCTGACAAACTGCTCTAACAGTAAATTGCTCCACAATTTCATAGTTGTATATAGGTTCTCAAAGCATGACAGACAGCATCCTTTAATGTTAACCAGATTTTAAAATGAACTCAACACAATGGGCATCACAATAGAAACTGCTGGATACTTCTGGGAATCCAAGAAATTAGGAGGGTTGCTCTTTGGCATAATTAAATTTGCTATTGTGAACACAACTGGAAGCTATATGGGAAGTGTCTCAATAGCTCCAGTAGTGTTCAGCATCGCCTTACAGATGACACACTCAATTTAATTTGAACAAAAGGAGCAGATCCATCCTAGAGCTCGGCAGGGTATAACAAGATCATCATCAAACGAGTCTCTTATCATACCAAAGAACAGGAAGCCATTTCACCATCATTTAAGGGACTGGATGGTATCTAACAGGTGTGGAGGAAAGATGCATTATCAACCAACTCAGAACAGCTTCAACTGTATTACTTGACTATAGAGCTGTGCAACTTTAGCTTGATTCAGATTCAGGTAAGCTTTGCATTTTGGATGTATAAATATCCTTTAAGCCAAGTTTGAGGAAATAAAAACTTTGGAATCCCTTTTCTGCCTCTCTGATGATAAACACTTCAATCAGGATAAAATGATTTTTCTTTGCTTCTGATTTAATCATTATCATGCTGTTTGTTAACCTGGTAGAGGTGAATATGGACACTACTTTATTAGAGAGAAAAACCAAGCTTGCATTAGGGATAGCTCCACAGCATGCAAGCGAACAAAAGACTGCCTGTTAGAAGTTAAGCTTTAGAGAGCAAAAACAAGCAGAGAAAATAAGACTAAATGAGGCTGTTGCTCTACACTGAAAGAAGTTTGTTGACAAGGAACACTAACAAGTATTTAAACATACACAACATGAACAAAGAAGCTCAACCCAAGAGGACTCCTCCCAACCAAGACCATTTCTGTTCCAGTAGGATGAGTCACTGGAGAAGGTGGAAAAGTCACAGGGAGGTAAATTAAGAACAGAAAGATTGCTCCTCCTCCATTTTTCATTATCAACAACCAGGTAATGTATTTTGAATGATTCGGGAGAGGGGGGAAGGGAGGAATAAATGATGATGCATATGTAGCTGTGGCCAAACTGTTCCGCTCTTGTATGCGCAAGTCAAGACTTCGCATTAGAAGACTATCCAAAAGTACCTTGTTTATCTTGTGGCAATAGCTGTGAGCTGTTCTCTTGAACTTTACTCCTGGCACTGGCTTCCTGCTCTTCCGACCATTCCACATTATCCCTGTTGTGAAAAATAAGATGAACTACTCAGCTGAGAATGGTAGGGCAAAGACAGAGAGAAAAGAGAAAGGTCTAGACAGCCCTCCAAACTGACAGCTGTGGAGCTTTTCCACGATCTCTAATTCTAGCTCAGCAGCAGTACAACAGCTATCAGCACATACGGTTCCCGGTTCTGAATGAACTGCACTCGTAGCATTACAAAAGATGCAACTGGAAGGGATCCCAAGAGACACCAGATCTGTCCCCTAATCCTTTTCCCTATTTGATGCTCAGCCAAGTTTAGAGGAAATAAATCCTTACTATAAAACCACGAGGGCACTGAGCACAAACAGGCCTCCCTGGAGAGCAACTGCCATTCTCACACGGTGAAAAGCACTTGTTCCTACACAGCTGACGGACAGGTAGGCGCTTGCGTGCTTTTGCTCAAGCACGTCATCAACATGGGCCATCTGATTTAGCTGTCTTAGTAAACCACATTTTCTTTCTCAAGTTAAAACAAAAAAGGCAGTAGGGTTATTTGGAAGGTAAAGTGTTATATTAATATTAAATCCAATTATGAGAAAAACATGCAGGAAGCTTTAAAGCATTAAGAAGTGTTAATAACTTAAATGTGCATACGCAGTTGCGTACTCAATTAAAGTGATTCACTTGACCTTTTTTCATTAAAACAAATGAAAAGTAGAATACAGGGACCAAGAAGCACTATTCTGGCCTCAGGAGGAATTAGTCTTTTGATATTAACTTACAAAACAAAGATTTAAATGTCAAGTCTGTGAAAAACTAGATTACTAGGAGTTTCCGCAGGAAAATACTGTTGAGGATATGCTTTTGTAACATATCTTTGGTATAGTATAGTCCCAAAATGAACGACAAGCTGATACATGCACATATTACTTTATTACAAATTAAAGATACCCAATTCTTAACAGGGCATAGCAGCCAGAGACCAAAAGTGGACATACTTACTTCAAAAATGCAAAATACCTTCAGTTCCCAGCAAATTCAAGAATTTGGGTGCTTAACATATCTTAAAACAACAGCCTTCTCCAACCAAAGACCTCCTGTTCCAAGCTAACACCTAGCACAATCTCACACTGTTACACCATCGTGTGGCACCAGACGGGTGAAATGATCTTTGTTCAATTTATACATTAGTCACTAATGTATACAGATGGAGAAGGGTTACAGATTTCTGACAGCGGATAATTTAACTTTATTAACTATAGCAATGAAACAATTGCTACAAAGCAACACAACGCATTCTCCTGAAACATCAAGGGAGCCTAAGGAATCCCAACTGCTTCGGGAGGAGCCGAGGAAGGCTCAGGACCCCCTGGGGATTAGCATGCCCGAGCACCGGCCGAGCACGGCAGTGCCCTCCAGCACCTCACGGCACCGCCTGCCACGCTGGCAGCGCCCCAGCCCGGGGGTGCCAGACCCCCGCCCCAGGCCCCCCCCTCGCTGCCTGGCCGCCAGCCCCACACCCACAGCTCCGCCGGCCTGCTCCGCGCCCCGGTGGGCGCTTCAGAGGCGAGCCCGGGCGCCGGGCCAGCTCGGGGCTGACCCGCCCCGGCCACCGAGAGCCCCCGTTACCCAGCGCCTCGCCACAGACTACCGGCAGGCCGGGGCGGCGAGGACGAGCCCACAACCCCCCAACCCCCGCGGCCGGGCGCGGAGAGGCACCACAGGGGAGAGGCACCACAGGGCAGCAGCGCCCCGGAGCGCCCCGGCCGGCTCCCCGGGCCTCTCCGCAGTGGGCAGCAAAGGGCCGGGGATCCGGAGCGGGCACCGACGCGGCGAGGAGGCGGCGGCCGCCCTCACCAGGCGTTGTGCTGGAAGAGGCGGGCGGGGTCGGTGAGGAAGCGCCTCCCGAAGGGCCGCCGGTCCGGCGCCTGCCTGGGCGCCGCCATGACGAGCCGAGCACCACCGGAACCGGAAACACCGCCCAGAGGTCCGACCCGAAAGAGGACTAGGCGGGCGGCGGCGGTCACGTGAGGGACGCCGTCGTCACGTGGGGGCGGTGGCGGGAAGTGCGCGGCGGCGGGGAAGGAGCGGCCGCTACCTCAGAGGAATGGCGGTAACGGCGGCGGGCGGGGGCGCCCGTGTTGGGCGGGAAACGGCCACCACAACGATAAAAACCCTTTTCCTGGCTTTTATTTCGCATTCCATACACCGGGGTGAGAGCAGACCCGGCCCAAGCCGCCATTGTCCAGCATTCACCGGCCTCCGCTGGTGTCCAGGCACGGCCTTCGCCTGGTGTCCATCGCTGTTCCCTGCCCCCCGGGCCGCCGCCTGCGGCAGAGCTGGCGGTCCAGCCTGTGGAGATCAGCGGCTGTCACCAGCTCCCGGCGGGCATTCCACGACCAGGAGTAGGTGCAGAAGGTGTGGTGGAAGCGCTCGCTGCCCGTCTGCAGGCCGATCTGGCCCCCGCCGATCTTCTGCCACAGCTTCAGCAGGCTGCGGCGCTGGCGGAGGGCTGGGCTGTGCCGGTACCGCTTGGCTGCCTGCGCCTTCTGGGAGGAGGGAGGGAAGTGGAAAGAAGAGGCAGAGGGCTGTGGGGGAGGAAATCACACAGCTTTGCCCAGGTGGGAGCACGTGCGACGTGCATACATACAAGACAAAAAGCACCTCAGTGGTGCGTTATGATGCGGTGCTGGCAGGTTATAACTAATTCATGCTGACGATTAACGGTAATAAACAGCTAAGCTATTATTATACCTCTGGTTTCATTTTTCCTTGCACTTATGACAAAATTGCTCTTTAATACCTGTGTCTAGTTAAAGCATTCACCAGACGGTTAATGTATAGGTTACATGAGTGACCAGTCACACTTAGTTCTGCTCTAATTGCAGTCCTGTATGACAAAGGGTAACATCTTCCCTCTACGTTTCACACTCACTTGTGCTTGTGTCTTGCCTGGGCTGCCTGTTGTCAGATGACGTGGTGTGTTCGGGCGCTCGGTGTTGATGGCAGGGGAGCATCTCTGCTTTCTGTGGTGAGCGGGAGGCTTGAGAGCAGCTGCCTGATTAAACAAAGCACGGGTTTTCAGGCTTGTCCCCGCACCTCCTTTAATACTGTTACACAGCTGAAGCATTGCCTGTCTCTCACCTCCTGCACCCGGTTTCTCTTACGGAAGAAGTGGCTCCCAAACGAAGCGGTTGGCTCATTCCTCTGCCTCGCCACCTGCTGCAAGCCCTTTTTTGGCTTTGCCAGTGTCGTCGCATCTTGTTTAGAAATCAGCGGGAAGATGGGTACCTGGGCGTAAGGGCTGCCTGAACGGGGCAAAGGGAAATAGGAACCAGAGTCACTGACTGGGCGGCCAACAGCCAGCTGCCTCCTGCCTCTTGGTTTGCCTCCTCTCGCTGGGGAAGGACTTGGTGAGTCCTGAATTCCTCACTCCTCTGAACCATGAGTCACAGGAGCTGCCATCCGGCATGCCCAACGTTAGCAGGCCTAGATCCACAAAGGCACCAGTGCCTTGGCTACGGTGTTGAGGTGCTTAATCTGCAGCAATCTGTGGCGTAGAGGTGGCTGTCGGTGCTGGGGTAACCCAGAGCTCACCCATCGCTAGATGCCTTGCAGTGGGGTGTTTACGGCAGCCACCTTGCACAGACACCTCTGGAGGGTGATCCCTTTGCCCGTACGAGCCCCCGGAGCAGAACCCATTACAACCGTTCTATTTTGCTTCTTGCCCTGGGAGGTTTTTGAGCTGGATGGACTCCCAAGGTCTGCTCCAGCTCCGTTTTCTGTGCTCCTCTTGGGAATTACGTTGGGAAAGGTTTGCTAATGCAGGGCTGACCCTGAGCCGTGCTGAACTCAATACCAGAAGCACCGATCCTCCACCTTTGGAGAAGTCCGCATGCCAGGAGGGAACAGACGAAGCTGTGGCAAATGCCCCAGTCAGGTTGTCACCCTCATAGCTCCAGTGACTTCCCTTTTGGACAGAGTGGGAGTGACAGCACGCAAGCCTTACCTTTGAGGTGCTTCACGGAAGCTGCAGCCTCCCTTTTGTTCATGGCTGAGACGCGGGCAGCGCTTACAAAGGAAGGCACAGGGTAAACCGGCTCCTTCCGAGTTTTGCGGGGCTTCTTTCTGCGACACTTGAGGAAGTCACCATCTGTCCAGACTTTCTGGCCAGTGCAGTCCCTAAGCTTCTGCTGGTAGTAACTAGAAGAGAAAAGAGGGTGTCATTGTCCTGTGAAACACAGCCCAAGGCCCCGCGCAGCACTGGCTGCCGTGTACCCACGTATCTGGAAAGACCGGGTACGTGAGGATGTTTAAACTGCAAAGGTGTGTGATAGACACATGGTGGCATTTACAACAGTGTCTTTGTAGAGCAGGTGTCTGAGCTATGCAGGTGCTTTTGGATGTCCAACTAGATATAAAACATTTCTGGAAATCTAGTCTTGGGGCCCCTGTGTTCTGTATATTTTGTTATATAAGACAGAAATATCCCAGTAAAGTGGGGACCTCCCTTCTCTATCACCTCACAGAGCTAAGGCAGCTCACCTGATAATCTGAAACAGAGTTCTCCGGGGCAGAGCTGCCAACTCCACCAGCTTCAAGAAGACTTTGAAGAAGAGGATTCCTCTGGCATCGACAGAATCGAAGCTGCCTGAGTCATTTCTCCCAGGGGCTGGAGAGGAGGAGAGAGGTCAGAGCCGTGACTGAGCCTTGTCTTACCTTCACAGAGCTCAAAGGGAGCAGAGATCCCAGCAGCACCCAGGAAGATCTGAACAAGTTATGCCATGGGGATGCATCCCCATTTTCTGCTGAGTGCTGGTTAGGCATCTAGCAGGGAGGACAATTCCCTGCAGCTTATCATTAGCCAAAGAAGGTAAGGTCTTCTACTCCTTCTGTGTCCCATCTTGTAAGAGAAGAGTTTGGCCTCTGCTTTTGCAGCCAGGAACATCTGGACCGAATGCTGGATTCCTGCCCCTGTCCCTGAGACTGGCAAGCACAGCGAGGGTTGGCCATGGGGCAGAGCTAACCCTGAGCTGGCCTGTCATGGCCCATTGAGCTATTGCTGTCTTGTCTGAGTCGAGCGGCCTTCATTTCTTTGGGTCCCAGATGCTGATTTCTTGCTCGGTACCAATTAGTCTGAGAATCAGGTAAATTCAGATATCTCTGGATAAGCCAGGCTTTTGCTGGAGTAGAATGTCTCTTACTTACATATTGTCTGGGCGAAACACTTCTTGTCAGTAATGATGTCCAGAAAGTCAGAGAAATCCACCGTCCTGTCTCCTGCAGGCAAGTGGCATCTCCGTTAGGAAGGCAGTTTTTTGCTGTAATGAAATGCTGGGGCGAGCAGCTCAGAGCTGGCGCTGCAGAAAGATTTGCTACTAAAATCTAAGGGTAGGGAAAAAGCTGTTAAAACTTTCACATGTAACTGGGCTGTGGATCCTGGTGCTTCAGCATGCATAAAGAGGTCCAAAAAGTGCGACGTATTCATGAAGGATAGTCCCTTGTAAGTGCTGAAACGCAGCAGCCCGAGTACAGCCTCTGGCTCAAGAAACATTTCAGTACAGTATTGCCCCGGGCTGGGAAGGCACATGGAGGAGGATCGCTCTGCACACCCAGAAATTGGCTCGGAACAACCCACAGGGGAGTAACGCGTGGTCTGATGCGCTTACCGTCGGCATCTGCACATGCCAGCTCATCGTACGCCTCTTGGCTGGTTAAGCTAATCCCCAGCTGCTTAGCGGTCACCTCCAGGCTGTGAAGTTTAATATTGCCATCTGGGTCTTTGGGGAATAAGTTGAAAGCATCGGAGAATGCTGCAGGCAGGGAGAGGACAGCAGATTAAACGGGCTGGAGGGAGGCACTACCTATATTATACCCGTTTGGAAACAATGAACTATAACCACTGGGGATTTGGGACTGGGATTGGGGTGGGTTGTTCCCTGCTGCCAGTGGCAAAGCATCTACCTCTAAACAGTTACCGAGGGTGCAGGGGAGTTGGGGAATCTGGGCAGAGGAAGGGTGAGCCTGTATTTAATGTGAGGTGCTGAGTGAGGTGGTTGGTTTAGTTCTAGCTCTGCACTCATCAGCTCCAGTTATCTCTCTGTCAAAAACGGTATTGATGCTTCCTTCAATCAGTGGGTCCCCAAATCCTTGGGACAGGGGATTGTCCCTTCCTTTGTGTACTCCTGGTTGTTGTCTCAGGAGGCTCATGCAATGCCGCAGGACCAAGCTAAACATCAAACCACTCCTGGCCATGCTGGCAACATGCCTTCCAGGGGGGAAGCCCGTACCAAGGTGACGTTACCTTTCCGTTGTTTCCTTGTCATGTTCTTTGCTGCTTTGCACTCAATTCTCTGCTGAGGGATACATGAGAGGTCCCTGCCATACACACACAGGCATAAAGAGAGATGGACAGACTGACAACTGAGAGGCACACACTGACAAGAGACCAACTGATACGGAGCTCCTGCTGATGGAGTTGGAGCAAGCAATGCAGGCACCAGTCCTTCTCCCAGCCCGATGGGCCAGACTGTGCTGGAAGGACTGCCAGAGAAGAACTCACCACCCAGCTCCACGCTCACAGTGATGGGAGTGAAACACTGCGGCAGCTCAAGTTAACTGCTCAAGGCTGCACAGAAATGATAATGGGATCTCAGCTGTCTTCCCGAGTTCAGGCCAGCTTTGACAGAGGGCAACTGTGGCCACCCTGGTGTGTGCGGGGAAGCAGAAACATCAGACAGGAGGAAACAGCCCTGGAAACCTCCCTCGGCCCCACTGCAACGCTGGATGGACCAAGCCCTGTGACCCACAGCCCTTGTTGGGGCTGGTGCCCAGGAGCGTGGCCCAATCCACCACCCGTGCCTCAGCATCTCTCCTCTAGATTGATAATGCCAACACGCACAGCACTGTAGGGCTGAGTGTGACGGCAGGACCCCTGCACGTGATCACAGGACAGACCAGGGACAGCAGCATTTCCACACACCCCGTTTCCACCTTCATGCTCACCTGGTTGTCTCCCTTGGGAGGGGTTTTATCACCCTCTTCTTTGGCAGAGGCTTTGGTGTCACGCTGGTTTTGGGAGCACAGCCAGGAGAAGGAGCAACTTTTTCTGGATGTGGAAAGACAAATAAGCGGAGAGTCTCACGGGCTTCCCTCCAGGCAGGACTCACAGGTGTAGCCACCACCAGGAGGAGAGCTGGAAGGACCCTGCGATGACGCCTGTCCCTCTTTTGTGCTACTGCAGCATTAACTCACTGTCTCGTCATGTTCATGGGCAGCAGGCTATCCAGCAATGGAAATCCTCCGCCCTCCCAGTATTCCCTGTCTTCTGCTACAGCACCTTCCCTATGGCTAATTCTAATCTCTTCTTGCTGCTTAAGCCCCTGATTGCCTATCCCACCTGCAGTGGATGTGGAGGGTAGTTTATTCCCCTTCCTCTTTGCCCTTCCCTCCAGAGTAGCCAGTGCCTGGGACAGCAGGTAGCTCTGAGACAAACTGCCACCCATGGAGGTGACACTTCATGGACAAGCTGGTTTTCCTTTCTCTGCCCCTTGAACACGATGGCTCATGGTAGCCAAAGGCTGACTAGTCACAGGGGGGAATTAACATCACACCGAGCTCTCTCTTACAGATACTGTCCTCCATCTGCTAACCCAGAACCTGGTTCAGCTGGTGGACGTGAGGCCACACAACTGTGATCGCAGCACAGCCAGCCTGTCACCCCTGCAACACCGTGACCCAGCACGAAGGTCCCATGGCATGGGTGGCTAAAGACCCAGGCTCCGTTCCTGCTGTCACCCCAGATGATCTGTGAGATGCTGGGCAAGGCGCTTTGGGCCATGCCCAGACTTTCAACTCCCAAAGGCGATGCCTGAGGCTTGGCTAGACAAAACCTCAACCAACCTGATCTAGTGCTGGCAATAATTGGCTCCACGTGGGAGGCTGGTCTGGAGGCCTCCAGAGGCTCCTTCCCACCAGTATTTCTATGATTCACTCACCATTCACTTTTACCTCTGTGAGCCTCTCTGGGTTTGAATGGATCCATGGGGTGGCCAGGATGGAGCCCTCACTGCTGACATCAACTTTGTCCTCTATGAAAATAAAAAAACCCCTCTGAGCATTGTTTTTCCTCTAAACATGGGTGTTTTAAGTACCATCCTAAACATGTCAGCAAGGTGCTACCACCTTCCATGCACAACCAGGACATGGAGGGAGATTGGTTATATAAAAATAAGAGCACTGGTAGTAACATCTTTTGCCTTTCTCCAGCTCCGTCCTCCCGAGGATTTAAAATCTTTCCAGCACATTAGTGCAATTAATCTCTCCTGCAAGCAGGGAGGGGAAAAGCCCTGCCGTCACTGCGACAAGGGGGAAGCAGAGCGAGATGAGGTGGCTTGCGGACAAATCGGGTCTTGAAACAAGAAGGGAAACAGAAACCAGAGCGTGTCAAGTAAATCTTTGTCAGTCTCAAGCAGCCCATCCTACACCTGTGATTTCCCACCCTCGTGACTCAGGAGTTATGACACGGAGCAAGGAGCGTGCTGAGAGCAGCGTCGTGCTTTGATTTTTCCAGCAGCTTCAGCTTTGATGTGTTAATCTCTGATGGCCCTGAGCAATATTAGGGTTTCTGGTGGGAAACGTGTTCAGTTGGAAAGTTGGACTGGGGACGGCGTGTTTGAATCCTCGATGAGAAGTCGGAGTTTAACACGGTTTCTCCTGGCGTGCTGTACTTGGGAGCTCGGCTGCACAACCCAAGTGCTGTGACTGCCACGTGTAATCGCACGTGTTAAGGGAGGCTAGTGAATATGGGAATTTGTGTTGCCTGTCTGGCTTCAGTGAGTCTGCGCATGGCTGTACTGAGCCCTGCAGTGAAGTTTTGGAAACCTACTGCAGCTGCTGGTGTGTCTCTGGCTCTCCCTGCACAGCTTCACTACCAGCAGATTTGCAGTTCATTAAGATAGGCGGCCCTGGAGTTTTCTTCTGAAGGACTCCCGTCTAATCCCATTTGCTGTCATCTAGCAGCAACTTGGGTTATGGAGATCTTGCTCACCTTCCCCCAGGGGCGGTTGCTGGACTGTCCTCACCGCCGTCATCGATTCACTCGGATTCACCTTCCCGTCAGCTGCGGAGGGAGAGCAGAGCTCAGCGGCAGTGGAAGTAACAGACACCAGAGCACAGAGGGGACGAGGTGCTGGTGCTGGACCCAGTGGCAGCTACTGCACAAGCTAGGGGCTTTCCCAAAATGGTGGTTAGAGCTTTCTTCCTTCCAAGGGAAGGCAGGATGGAGCCCTTGGGCAGGGTCAGGCATTGGAATAAAGGGAAAGTTGAAAGCAGAAGTGCTGTGGCTTGCTTCTCTTTACACTGGTGGGAATCCAGACTGACTTCATTGGGCACAAACCCTGCTCATAGCATGATGCCTCTGTGGCGGATGGGGGTACAAAAATAAGGTACTAGACCCTGCTGAGACAGGGGAGGAGGATTTTACTACTAGAGGAGCAATCGAGTCCCTCACCAGCAGAGACTTTCCTCCACGTTTACCCCACGTGAGTGGGAACCCACTGCATTATTTTAAGGGAATCAGTTGCCTCGTGTAGCTTCTGTGTTAACATCACATCCTCATCATCCGACAAGCACCAGTACAGGCATGCAGAAGGCTTTTAACTAATCTGTTGGTTTCCAGAGATTTCTAGGCTTCCTCCAAGGAAAAAGACCTCAGATACCTACCCTTACCTTCCACATGTCCTAAGGCTTCCAGCTTCTCCTTGCTGGTCAGGTGGACCTCGCTGGCCATGGAGCCCAGGATGGAGTCGAGGTCCTGGGTGTCACCTTTGTACCCTAAGGTAGGGCCTGGGCAATATTTGAATGGAGGAAGGTGTCTCGCCAGCAGCAGGGACTGGCTCTCCAGGGAGATTTCAGGCCTTGGCAATGACAGGGAAAGGGCAGCCAGAGGGACACCGTCCACAGCAGCAGGGCTCGGCACCTCCTGTGGCTCTGGGGTCAAGTGGGTCTCCATCGTGGCCAGGTCAGAGCCCAGATTATCCACAGTGGCTGTGTCCTCTGTAACAAGAAAGCGTTGGGAACCTCCACTGCATGCTGGCAGTCAGTGCAGAGAGACTTGGCAAAAAAAGGTTATTAGTAATAATAGTAACGATTCCTTTGCCTTTCACCTACCCTTTCCGTCTCAGGATCTAAAGGACTGTAGCCACAATAATGCACTGAAACTCCCTCCCCCCAGGCAGGGTGGGATGCTGAGGCCAAGAAGGATTAAATTCCCTTTCCACCCCCATTCATCACCCATCACCTCCCTCCATGCTGCACCATGTGTAACACGCTCTAGACACAGCCCCCTTCTCCTTTGATACGCTGAGGGATGGCATTTATATCTTGCCGAGACACACAGAGTTCACACTATGCCCCCTGTGCCAAATAACGCAAAGCAAAAATTCAACACAAGATTAAAGGGAAGGGAGAAATGGAGAGAATTTAACCTCTGCTGAGTGCACGCTGTATCCCACGCCAGCCGTGGGCCAAGCAGGAGCTGCAGAGACTCAGCAGCCTCCCCGTGCTCCTGTCGCTGGGTTGCTGGCTGGAGGGGCCGTGTAGGAGCAGAGAGCAAGGAGGGGAATATCGGTCCCTACCTGTGGTGTGTCCTAGGGCTTCCTGCAGCTCCTTGCTGGCTAACAGGACCTCCATGGTGCCCATGTTGGAATCTGCATCGTGGATGTCAACTGTGTCCCCTGGGATATGGGGGAAGATGGAGCTTAGTCATTGGGGAAATATGTTTGAGGAAGGGGAGCCCAACATACAACAAGAGTTTGCAGGGAGACTCTTGGCTGCAGCTTTAAATGTCTCACCAAAAGGGCAGTTTACAACACTGAGAACTCTCATATCCACAAAGGATTTGGTGATTTTAGAGAATCTCACCCCAAAATTGCTTCACAAACTAGGGTCTTTTTGGCCAGATGTAGGCTGGAGGTCCAAGCTTTCCCCAGAGCACGGCACTCTCTCATCCCAGGCTAACCCTGACTGCTTTACAGCCCTGGAGATCCTATAATGGATAAATCCCAGAGCAACCCAGTCTGATCTCACAGCTGACCCAGCTTCGAGCAAGAGGTTGGATTGCAGACCTCCTGAGGTCCCTTCCAACCTGAATTATTCTGATTTTGTGCGCTGGGAAATGTCAGCATTTTGGTTTTTTTTTAAATTCCAGCTCTTTCTCCTCTTCTTCACCAAGTCTTAAGCTTTCTGCCCAGCAGATGCTCCAGGTCCTGAACAATCCCGAAGTGCCAATATACTCACCATCCACAGTCACATCCTCCAGTGCCTCCTGGTGATTCTGGGCTGGTAAGTGGATTTCCACTGGGGGCTGGTGAGACTTCACCTCTCCAACATTGACCTGCTTCCCTAGAATCAATGGAGAGATGTGTTTCATTTCAGAAAATTTCCTAAAGATCTGGAAAACACAGTTCTGGGTTGTGAATGCGATAAACCGCACCTTAAATCATCTCCTAGCTGCATCACGAAGCGCTTGGCTCATTCTTGGATTTATTAACAGACATCAGCTTACAAAAGGAGTTGATGTATTAATGGGCTCCAAGAAGAGGGAGCACTTCAGTGGTTTCAGGAATAAAAAAGTAGCATTAAAAAGAACCCTGGCCCGAAGTGTTGCTGCAGGAGCTGTGTCTGTGGGATGGGTTGCAGGGTGTTCCCACTCTCTGGGAACCTCCACGGGGGAAATTTCCCTGGGGATCCCTGTCCGCAGTGGGAGATGATGAGAAAGCAGCACAGAAAGGTGGAAAGCGTCTGACCGAGCGCGTACAGACATCTCCATCTAGTGGTCCCTGACACCAACAGCCTCCACGCAGCCCAGGTTCAGCAGGGTTGGAGTTACTACCGCTCGCAAATGGCTTCTCCCAGGGAGCTGAGAGCATCCGCCACCTCCACCGCCTGCCCCAGGAGGTAGCTCCAGCTGCTCACACTGCTTTACGCCGGCCAGCACAGTGACACAGCCCTGATTTGGGGGGGAAAAAGCCTCTCCAGACTCCCAGCAGCTGGTCCTCATGGTCATGGGCCTGATCCTGCAAGCAGCCATGCCCACTGGCGTCAAGGGGCAGTGAACTTAGCTAAACAGAGGTCTTGTCTCATCCCACAGCTCAATGGGAAATGGAGATCTTCTGCCCGAATAGCACAGGTGGCATCGCTCTGGTTTCTCCAGCGTGCTGGAGTCATCGAGGTGGGACACGGGATTTCAGAAGAGCACGATGGAGCAAACACAGTTGAACTGGATGCGGAGGAGCAGGGTTACCTTCCAGCTCCAGCACAGCCTCATCCTGCTCTTCTTCCTCCTCGTTGTATGGATTCGTGCACAGGCTGGACATGCTCTTCCTACCAAGGGAGCAGACGGACACGTGTGACACAACCCTGCCCAGCACCCGTCCCTCTGCCTTCGGGGCCCAGATCGCCCTGGGGAGAGACCCAGGGGTGGGACTGGCTCAACCCCAGATGGTCCCTGCGTTACCTGTTCTGGGGTGTGACAGCCGCCTTGGGGGGGCTGGGGGCTCCGTGCTGCGATACTTGGGTGGCACTGCTGGCCCTTGAGGCTCGCCGCTGCGGCTGATCCTGGCCATTGCTCATATGCTTATTTTTCTTCTTCTTCTTGCCCCGTGGCTGCCATTCCTTCCGTAACACCTCGAAGGAAGAGGAGGTCTGGGGCCAGGAGCACCCACACCATCAAAGACTGTCCGAGCATGGGCTGAGCCCAGGGAGGGGAATGGGAGGCACCCAGCAGCCCACATCTGGGGGGCTCTGGGAGGGTCCCGTCCGCCATCTCTCGAGGGTCCCCAGCTCCTGTGCAGGAGTCTGCCCCAGGCTGGGCCACACCAGGGTGCTCAGCAGTGGCCAAATCCATCTCCAGGCCAAATCCTTGCCTGTGCCTCCCGGGAGAATATACGGGCATGCAGCCCCTGGCATGACCCAGCTGCGTCCCTGGGGATGAGGGTTGCGTGCGTGAGTGATGGGCACATAGTTTTGGGGTGCGGGCACACTGCCAAAAGAACTCGTGTGAATGTGTGCGGGGGCCAGCGCTGCCCACCCTCACCTGTGTTGCTTTATCTGCCTTCGGCACGTCCTTCCTGCACATCGCCTGCCTGGGTGGATACGTCTCGGCCATCAGTACCATGCACCACGGGGCAGCCCCCCTGCAATGTTGGCACCATCCTCCATCACCCTCCCCTTCCCATCCTGCAGCTTTTCTGCCTTGAGGACAAGTAGGGAACACGAGGAGACCGAAACATGGGCAAATGTGGGCTCCCTCCGTCCAAGGAGGCACCCTCTCACTCACTTGGAGGTCCTGCTGGATGTGGATTTCTTGCTGGACTTGGCACTCCTGCTGCATGCGGAGGTCCTGCTGCATGCGGAGGTCCTGCTGCATGTGGAGGTCCTGCTGGATGTGGAGGTCCTGCTGGATGAGGACACTCTCCTGGGGGCCGATGGGGCTCGGGAGCAGGCAGATATGTCCTGACTTTCTGCTGAGCCACATCTCAGTGGCTGCTGCTGAGCCTCGGTGGCTGTGGGGCCACAGGGTTTCGGTGGCTTGCTGGGGTCCATCCCCTCCTTGTCCCAGCCCTGCTGTGAACAGGGGCACCTGTGGGGCCCCGCTGACACCCAGGGGTCTCACACCCAGTGTGGCTGTGGCCGAGGGCACGGCTGGGAAGGATGCAGCCCGGGGCTCTGTGTCTGTGGCGGGGCAGGAGGTGACTTCAGTGCCAGGGGCTGTCTAGCAAGAGGGTGCTGCAGAGCTGGGTTGCCCCACAGCACCCCACGTCCCCCTGCCCCGCTCCAGGGACCCTGCAGCTGATTCACCCTCTGAGCGACTGCCCCGGTGGCCTCAGGTGCACCCAGGTGGCATGGGGCAGTCCGCAAGCTTGCTGCCTGGTGTCACCTCTCTGTCCCTGTTCTGCCTGATGTCACAGAGCACCTGGTGGCACCGGTGGCATTCCCAGACTCAGCTCCCCGCCACCAGCAAGCTGGGACAGGGTCCGATGGGGTCCAATGGGGTGTTTAAGGCACAGGGTGGCACAGGAATGGGGACAACATCCAGGGCCTGAGGACAACTGTGCCTCCATCCCTCTGGCTGCTGCTTGCTGGGCCCTGTGCCATGTCCATAGCCCTGAGCAGGATCAGCCCCTGTGCAGGCTGGATGTGTCCCACGGGAAGGACCCTCGCTGGCCAGGCTCAGCGGGGAGAGTGGGGCAGGTTCCCAGGCTGGATGACGCGGGGTGGGTGACTGCCCTGGACCCCGGGGTGGCACCGCACCCCTGTGGCACCATGAGCTCTGCAGCATCGTGGAGTGGGTGCCCAAACCGAGTGCTGCTTCAGGGCAAGCGCAGAGGGATCAGCCAAAACCCCTGCGCCCCAAACTCCCTCTCCGGCTCACTCTGTGCTGGGGCAGCCCCAGCCAGCTCAGGGGTCTCATCCTGCTCCTTCGTGTTGCAGCCAGGCTCTGCCTTGAGCACCCCTTTGCCTTCCCCTCAGCCCACCCTGCAGCTGAAATGCTCCTCCTGGGGCCAAACCCAGCTGAGCCCAACCCAAACCAACCCCAGAGCCCTCTTGGGTGCTGGAAACACCCACCCCAGAGCCCGCCTGGGTGCTGGAAACACCCACCTCGAGCCCCTGCCCGGTGCAGCTGGGGACACTGAGTGCTGCCACAGGTGCCTGAGCACCCTGCACGGGCTGGGGGCACCCCGTGGCCCAGGGGGTGCAAGGGGGGGGGGGGTCGAAGAACCGGCCAAACAGTTTTTTCAGCACCTTCTGTGGTCCCAAAATGCTGCTTTGAAGGGTGGCCGCTGGGTGTCCCCGCAGCCCTGTGCAACGCGGTGCCGAGCGGGTGCACGGGCTGGGTGCTGGGAGCTGGGGGCACAGGCAGGACCCTGCTCCCAGGTTTAGCACCCTCACCCTCAGCCCAGGCCCCAGCTATCCCTGGAACGGTCCTGCAGCGCTCCCAGCCCAGCTCCCCTCCTCTGGGGGCTTCTCCAGCAGACTGGAGGGCTCACAGGGACCTGTGGGGCAGGATGGGGGGCTGCTGGGGTTCACTCCACTTGCAATTGAAGCGAGGGGGCTGCCAGGAGTACCCCAGTCTGCAGCGGGCTCTGGCCCACCCTGTGCCCCCAAATGTGTTATCCACCCCCAGGCGGGCACCAGTAACAGAGCGGAGACGCCCGCGGGGGGCCCACAGCCCTGCTTGCACTGGCTCTGCCATCCCTCAACCCATCAGCTCCTCCAGTCACGCTGGGATGCCAGGGGCTGCCCACGGGGCAGGAAGCCTGAGCACAGACTGCTGGGATGGACACTGACACCGTTAGTAGTTTGAGGTTCTTTTATTTTATTTCTTTTTATATTCATGGTGTGAATCGCTGCCGCTCTGGTGCTGCCCATCCAACCCCCCCGCTCCGGGGCTCAGCCCCAGCTCCCACCCCAGCACCAGCCGCTGCTGCCTGCAGCCAGCCACTGCCCCCGCGCTGCTGGGGACAGGCCAGCCAGGGAACAGGGACACACGGCCACCACCAGCTCAGCCAACATGCTGCTGGGGCCCTCAGGGCCAGGCACAAGGTCTCTGCTGCTTTTTGGTGCAATCGAGGGGAATAGAGCCACCATGCTCTGGCTGGGGCAGGGACCAGGCAGCAGCACTGTTACAGTCAAACTCCGCTACCGGGACATTTCTTTGTTCTTCCCCCCAGGACAAACCACGGGTGATACACAGCCCCAGGCAGCAGGACATGGCCTGAACCCTGCCTGCTCTTCTGGAACCCTGAGCTACACAGAAAACCAAGCGTGGTGCAGTTACGCAGCTCAAAAAGCACAGAAAAGGGAGAGAGGTGGCCAGGCTCAAGGGATAACGAGCATCACGACCCTCCCTAGGCTGCTGCCTGCACATCCATGTGCTTTGTGGCATGGAGATGGTGGAGGGGGACACGGGGAGCTCAGCACTATCCCAGGGGATGAGCCAGGCTGCAGCTGGGACCAGCACAGCTGATGCTACGTAGAGTTGGCTGGTGGTGCAAACTGAGTGCACGTGGAGGGAATGAGGAAGGGCACTGCGATGCCAGGGCATTTGCTTTTCACCGTCCCGGGCCACAGCAGCACCAGAAATGCGTGGCTGCAAGAAGCAGGGGGCTGCCAGGTTGCTCAAGCGGCGTCTTCAACCCACAAAGCCACGCGACGGCTCCTGCCTGCTGGCAGT
Organism: Gymnogyps californianus; assembly: GCF_018139145.2. Classification (NCBI taxonomy): domain Eukaryota; kingdom Metazoa; phylum Chordata; class Aves; order Accipitriformes; family Cathartidae; genus Gymnogyps; species Gymnogyps californianus. The sequence continues at coordinate 3,861,629 of NC_059498.1, read as the reverse complement.
GAGCGTAGCTGCCCTGTCCCTCAAGGAGATGGCTCCTGTACCCAGGGGGACCGCATCTGTCCAGTGCACGAGGGGACTCTCCGAGCAGGCAGAGCTTCACCAGCACGGGCCACGGAGGAGAGCACAGCTCAGCATTTGGTTCGAGCAGCTGCTCCCGAAATCCACTTGGTCCGATGAGCACCTAACAGTTCACAGACTCGCCAGGCAGAGAAAGTCCCATTTCTCTGCATTCAGTGTATGGAGGGGCCGCCGGCTCCCGCGAGGCGGCCCACCGAGGTAAGAACGAGAGGTTTGCTGTGGAAAGCACATCCCTGCAGTTACAGTGGGGTGACGGACAACAGGGCTTCAGGGACAGTCGAGGAATTGTTAAATTACACGCAGACACACTCACACACGCAGACACACACAAGCTCTTCTGTAAACCGGCCTCCAGAAGATCCCACGGATCCTCGGCTGATCCCACAGCCAGCGCTGGGTGCGGCATCCTTACATGTTCCCGCGGTACGTGATGTTGGTGAAGGTAGATGTAGCTTCTTTATATAAAGGGTTGTGGCCCTGGCAGAAGAAGAAGGAAAAAGAGCATCATCACTTTGTGCTTGGCATCAGCATTCGTTCTACTTTACATCTAGGGAAACTGAGGCACCATTTCAGCATTGAGTGGTGGAGCCATGTCTCCGCTCGAGGCTTTGGCTGCGCAGTTTGACGGCTCCCCATAAGGTTTCATGGAGGAGAGCAGGGAAAAGCTGCTGTGGACGAGAGGAAAGGCAGCAGGAGCTCAGGAGCAGAGAGGCCTCCTGAAAGAGCCACCCCACCCCATCCCTTCCCTCTGGGGAGGTGGGAGGTGGAGGAGAAGTGGGGGACAGGCACCGTCCCAGCCCCCTCCCTCGTGCTCTGGGTGCCTCAGCCCTTCCAGCATCCCGTGGCAGGAGGGACCTTCCGCCTCGCTCACAGGATGGAAACATTGGTGTGGGCAGTGAGTAAGAGGGTCACGCTGGTGACAAGTGCTTGGGATATGCTGGAGGTGGGAAAATCATCTGGGACATCTGCTATCACCTGTGCACAGCCCCTGGGACCGCAGCAGGCGTGGGGAAGGGGTGTCCAGGCTGGCAGTGTCACCCCGAGTCCTGCCTGTGACACTGTGCCATGCTTCAGAGAGGGATGGGACAAGCTGCTCACTAAGGACCATGCCCTGGGACCACAGAAAGCAACTGGGCTCTCATGCTGGGAACACTGGGATCTGGATCCACTCAACCCAGGGGCTGTGGGATTCAGGGACTCCTGCCCGGCACACCTGACCTGCTGGCCCTCACCGTGTCCCACTTGGCCCTGGCCTTCTCCTCCTCAAAGCGGGCAAACTCCCGGCGGTCGTGGATGGTGATGAGGAGCTTCCAGATGAGCAGGGCGGCGAGGCCGATGAGCAGGATGGCGCCCGTCACTGAGAGCAGGACCACCAGGATGTCCGGCCCCTTCGGGCAGTCTGGCAGAGGGAGGAGGGCAGGGTTGGGGGGGCTCAGCACCCCCAGGGCAATTAAAAGTAGCTCTGGGGCTGCCTGGCCATGGGTACATGGAGCTCCTCTGGTCTCAGGAGGGCTTCAGTCTCCCCTGTTAGGCAGCAGGAGCCTCCACCCTTGAGCACAGCAGGCTCTATAAAGGAGGATCCCATCCATGGGGTGCATGTACTGAGATCCTCGAGCTCCTGTCTATAGAGTGGAGGTCTGCACCCAAGCCTGGAGCAGTCCAGGTCAGGGGCATCACAAGGTCCCATCCATGGTGGGAGATAACACCGGAGACCAAGTCCTTGGGGAAGTTCATCCCCAAACCACCAGCCCAGCTAACGCCCCGCACCACCCCTGCTCTCCAGCTGTGCGTCAACACCGTGCCGGCAAACCGGGGTAGCGAGATCTGGTGTGAACCCCGGCACCCACCCTGCTCCCCCCTGCACACTGCCCGGGGCTGCGCAGCCACCCCGGCCCTCGCCTCGCAGGCAGTTGTAATGAGAGCTGGCAGCTCCCTTTGTGGCCCTGCTTTCAAAGGATCTGCAGCCGCACAGCTCCCAGCTCAGCTGGAAATCAGACCTCGAGGTTGCTGGAGACCCCGGGGCTGCTCTGCGTGGCAGGGGGCTGCCATATCCCAGCCCTGGGGCGCAGGCGCAGCATTGCTCCTGCCTGGCTAACGGGAGCCAGCTCTTATCTGCTTCTTGAGAAAAAAAATCACACCCATGGAGTCAGAAACAGGATCAGGGTGGTGGGAAGGTTGAGCCTCAATGGGGGGGTGAAATAACCGAGCAAGGCGGTGAGGAAACGTGAGACAGAGGCAGGAAATCACGGCCCAGGTGGCACAGAGCAGGGAACAAAGCAGCTCTTTAACCCCTCTCAGCCCCCGACCGCGGCGCCCCGTGAGCCTGGCTGGGGCGGGACATACAAAGGGCACTCAAAATCCCCCCATTTAGCACAGAAACCCAGCACGGCATGCTCTGCATCCCCCCAGCCTGACCACGGCAGCCGGGTCTTACCAGGCTCCTCAATAACGTAGAGGATGGACTTGCCGCTGGAGTCCTCGTAGTACTGGAACCGCACCACGCAGTCGTCCTCGTCCTTGTAGGTGCAGTTCACGGCGTCCTTGCCCCTGTCACCTGCCAGAGCGAGAGGCTCAGAGCCCCCCACGCCCGGGGAGGATGCACACGCAGAGGGAAAGCAGCTAGCGTACGCAGCCCCCCGGATTTCCACGCTTTAGGGCAGGGGTTTGAGTTTCCGCTCTTACCCAGTTCCTGCACCGTCTCGATTTCATCGCGGCACATGCGGCTGCAGGACTGCTGCTCCACCAGCACTCCCCGCTCAAATTTCTTGCACTCCACGCACTCCCTGAGGAAGAGGAGGGAGGTACCATGAGCTCCTCCACGCTCTCCCCGCGGAAACTGTCACACTTTTCAGTCTCAGGCTGCGGAAATCGCCACAATCCCAACCCAACTGGGCCGCAGCTGGTGAGAGCTCCTGCCGCCACTGCTGCCAGCTCCCTGATGGGATGTGACCCATCCCAGCTCTCTGCCAGCTCCCTGATGGGGTACAACCTGTCCCAGCTCTCTGCCCTCTCTCACTTTTTGATGGTGCAGGCATCCGGGCATGTGGGACACTTCTCGCAGGTGTCGCCGTAGGAGCCGGGCTGGGTGCAGTCGCACTTGCCACAGACGCAGGAGCCGTGGCCGCTGCACACCAGCCCGTTGCTGGACATGCACGTGTCGGTGCGGGTGGTGCAGTTGCAGTAGTCACCGGTCCAGTCTGAATCGCACAGACAGTCCCCGCAGCTGCACTGCCCGTGACCTGGGGACAACCCAGAGAGAATCAGGACCCTCAAGTGTCCCCATAGATCCCATTAGCAATGATCCATACGGGATACCCATGTACCCAGAGCGGCAGCTCCACCTCTGCGGGCATGGCAAGGCAGACCAGCCGCCCAGGACAACCCCTTTCCACTGTCCTTAGGGTGGGACACGCAGCAGCTCACACTGAACCTCAAGCTTCGCCGTGTCCCCAACGCTCTTCTTATACTACCCAAACAAGAAAAAACTGCCAAATTTCAGGCTGAGCTGCCCCAGCTCTGGCAGGTTGGCAGCAGCAGCTGGAGATGCTCAATCAGATCCATCTCTGAGCTAGTCAAGCTTTGGCTTTGGCTTTTAATGTCAGATTGATTCAGGACATCTGGTCAAACCCCCCAAATCCCACTCATTTCCCAGCCCCAGACCAGGCAGGGGAAGCCGACTGCTGGGAAAAGCCCGACAAGCTCTGCACGCTCACCGAGACCGGTTTAATCAGACAGACAGACAGACGTGCTCAAATCCTGCCAAAGCCTGGAGCTATTTGGATTGTGGTTTGATTTCGTCTCAAAGGCAAGACACGGTGAGTGGTGGAAACGCCATGGAGCCGGCACGCGCCGACCCGTCCCAAGCCCTGGGCGCACCGAGGCATGTCAGGAACGCTGCTCCTGGCGGGGGATCGGCCAGGCACCGTCCCCGCCACGGCCTTGGGGGCACCAGCATGAGAAATAAATGTGTAACCCTGTTAATGAAGAACTTGGGCTGAGTCACAGGAAAATAGTGCCGCGCTGGGTGACAAGGCATGGAAACAGACGGGGAGGCTGGAGAGAAGTGGCTCAATGGGATGGGATCGACGCCAACAGGGTCAGACAGACTGGGTTAATTAACAGCTCGCCCAGGCTGGGGGCAGTGCTTCATCATTGCCCTTCGCCCGCTGGATCCGGCAGCAAACAGGCAGCGGGAGCAGGGACAGGCTCCTGGCTCCCCGAGGGCACTGAGGGCACTGACTGTTCCGGGTGGGGGAAAAACCACAGCGTTTCCACCTCTGTTATCAGCAGGCTGTTAAGATAAAAGATCAATCCCAGCAGCACAGAGGCAGCCGTGAGCCATGAAGTTGGGCTGGGGGGCAGGCGGGGTCTGAAAAACTCAATTTGGGGACAGTGGGGAGCAGGAACCGAGTGTCATCTGGCCAGCAGGTTTCATCTCATCCAGGCTGGACTCCAGCAGAGTGGGATCAGCTTTGACCACTGATGTTTTCCTGGGATTTTTGGGCTCGCAAGCAGGAAAGCGGTGGCTTTTTTGGCACTGCGTTAGCAGTCGCCTTGCCTGGGCTCACGGAGGGAGGCTGGGGATAGGAAAGGGGGTGGCTACCCCTCTCTCGTTCCCCCCTTGAATCACTTCTGGGGTGCTCTGCTCCTGGAGGGGACATGCCACAGCTTCATACCCCAATCTTGGGCACTGCCACCCCTCTCGCATCCCCTGAAAAAGCAGGAGATGGGGCCGAGCACCAGGGTTCACTCAGACCTCCAGTGCTTACTGGAGATGTGGGTGGGAGAAACCCTAGGTGGGGGTTCCTGATGGAGAAGAGGCCCTGGTACATCAGGACACGTGAAACCGCTGTTGGGACGGGTGTTTTGCAGAGAGGGGCTCCTTCCCCCGTCCCTGGTGTGGGAGGAGTACCCAAGGACCTGGTCCTCTCTCCCCAGTACTGAGAGCAGCAGCAGCCAGGTCTGGAGCGGGGGAGTCTGGTAGCACATGGAAGGAGGGGAGATGCTGTAAGGCCAGCAAGGGGGGAGGATTTGCTTCCCCGATGCTTTTGCCAATGGGGAGTCTTCAAGAACTGGGTGGAGGATAAAAATGGCCTCTCCCCACCCCTCTCCCTCCACCCTGGGGTTTCCTCCTGCAGAGCAATCCCTCCGATGTGTCGGGGGCTGTGGTTCGAGCAGGGTCCCTGCCCTGCGCCCCCCAGAGCTGCTTCCCTGGGTGCCCACCAGCCCCTCTGATGGAACTCCTGCATCTAAGCAGGGACCGAGGTCTGCTTTGTGACCCTCTAGCCCTTTACCCTGCCACAGCTCTCGGGCACAGGAGGTGACGCCAGCTGCCAAAAAGCAAGTAATTCTCCTGGCATCGCTTCAGACCCAGGGCTGGTCCAGGGAGAGCCACGGCTGAGCAACCCAGAGGTGGGGACAATGCATGGGACAAGCCCCAAAATAGCTGGTGTCTCCCTTGTCCATGAACTCGGGCAGCGTAACCGCCCTGAGCTGCCTCCCCTCCAAGCCCACCACTCACCCGAGCACATTTGGCCCTTGAAGCGGACGCAGGAGAAGTCGTCGCACTCGCAGTACTTGCCCGTCACCTTCCCGAAGTCGCTGCTGTGGCACACGCACTGCCCGCAGATGCACTCGCCGCGCTGGCTGCAGAGGGGCTGGCCCGGCCCAGGGCTGCAGTTATCCTGCTGCGAGGGGTTGTACTCCTCCTCCGAGCACTCGCAGTGCGAGCCCAGGCGCCCGGGGTTGCAGCGGCACACGCCACACTCCAGTGTGCCGTTGCCTCGGCTGCAGGACGAGCTGTTGGCCTCGGCTTGGCTCTCGCAGGAGCAGTCGCAGTCGAAGTTCACCACCACCGTCAGGCTGTCCTTGAAGCCCACGGGTTTGATGGTGAAGGATTTCTGCCGCTCCCGCGGGCACCCTCGTACCTTGGCCTCGATGCTGAAGCTCACCTGGAGGGCAGAGGGGTGCGTCTGGGTGTCAGTACCACCAGCACGGTATTGGGGTACCCACTCCAGTCCATGTCCAAGCTTAAGGAGCCCAGAAATGGGACCCACCAGGTCTCTTTGGGCTTTTCAAAGCTGTCCCAGCACAGTTTCGGTCAGGGCAGCTGCCTGCCACAGTAACCAGGCGGAATCCCAGGCACTGTGGCCAGCAGCCCGGGCTGAGCTAGAGGACCACAGAGTTTGCATCCAGCAGACTCAAAAAAGCATCTTCCTCCTTGCACCCACCCAGCTGGACCCCTCTCTCCACTGCAAAGATTACAGGGTCTGTGTCACCCCGGAGGTGGTGGGGCAAGCAGATGGTGCTGGTGGAGAGCATCATACGAGCTGGCAGCACTGCTACATAAAGGAGAGGAAAAACCAAGCCCATGAACAGGATCCTCACCGTGTCCCCGATCTTGAGCCCCATGCAAGACTTGAGCCCAGGGATGACCTCGTCGTTGAGGCAGGTGGCATTGAAGGCCAGGGACAGCTCTTCAGGGAGGTCACGCACCTCCAGCTCCACCTTGGAGCGGATTTTCTGGGGGAGGAAAGAGGAATGATGGAGAAGACAGCACAGGCTGGGCAGGGCTCAGTCCCAGGGAGGGGTCTCCTCGAGTGGCTGCCATGCCGCAGCAATGCTCCCACATGCATGGGAAAGGAGCCAAGTCTCTCTCAGGACTCGGCTACGTCGTTCCCCACAGGGAAATGCCTTCGAGGATGGGAAGGGGCAGGCAGCGAACACAGTGATCTCCCTTCCCCAGGGTCCCCACACATGTGGGTGGAGGCAGATGCTCACAGCTGGTCCGGGGAGGATGCTTGGGGCTGGGGGAGCTACCAAATCTGTGTGAGCTGCTTGCAGTATGAAGCAGTGGCTATTTTGGGAGGGAGAGCGCTATTGTGGGGCCATCACACTACGCACTCACCCCGTAGGAGTCCACTATGAGCTGCAGAACATTGCTGGAGTCTCTGGACAAGGTGCCCACAGTTGTGCCTGGGATCAGCTCACTGTAGTTCTGCAGAAATATCATAAACATGGTGTGCTCGTGACGGGTGAATGTGCCATTGCTGGGCCAAACCCTGTCCCGGCACACGGGAGCTTCAATAGGACAGGAGACCACCAAGCTATGTCCGGCCACCCATGGCCAGCTGCAAAGGGTGCTCCTTGGGACCCACCAGCCCCCCATGAAGGTGGCTTTGCACAGCAACTGTTACCTGGTAGAGGCCAACGACCGTATCCGTCACAGCAAAGATCAAGTTGATGTTCTTCTGTGAGAGTTTCTCAGTCATCAGGCCCAGAGAGGGATAGTCCTGGGGAAGAGGAGAGGCTATACCCTAGGAACATGTACTCCCAGCCACCCTGGTCCCTATAATGCTTTCCAACCAGGGCTGGACCATCTTTCCCATCCCACGGGGACCCTCAACAGGAGCTCTGGGCTCCCCAACCCCATGTGTGGGTCAGGAGTTACCAATGTGGTGGAGGCGGAGTAGAAATTATCCTTGTCAATGTGGCACTGAGCGTCGTTGGGCTGCACGATGCCGGCCAGCCTGCCGTCCAGCGCGATGTGGGTCTTGGCATCCGTGGTGAAGACGAGTAGGTGGGAAGCATCGTTCCTCCAGCCGATTTTCTCCTGCAGCGAAAGGCAGCTCCCAGTCGTGCGGCAGCACGTGCCGAGGGCAGCCCTACATGCCAGCACCCCGCTACTGCCTTTGCTGCCACCCTGGGTCATGGCTTGGCCGTAGGAACCAACCTGCCACTGCAGAGGGAACCAAGGGCGATCGCTCTCCCAGGGAAGTGCTGTGGGGGGTGTGTGGGCTGTGGAGCCTGGCAGGTGGGCATGGGCTGCTTGTACAGGTAAAAGACAGCTTTTAATTTGCTAGAGTGTTAATCAAGGTGGCTAACGACTGAGGGATGCAATCCCTCCCGTTGCCAGCAAAATCAAGGTGCAGGCGCAGGAGATGTCGTCCCTTCTGGGCTGGTTACTGCAGGGCTGACATGGGATCATCAGTTCCCAAGCACCTGCTCTGCTCCTCTCTTCTCCCAGGGCCACGTAAGGGTCCTGCTCTTCCCTTGCCTTGTCTATTGGTCTAGAAATGTCCTAGTTGAATGTTCACCCTCTCCAGATCTGAGCCCCGCAGCAGCTCCACAGGGCTTATGGTCCTGTCCTGGTGGGGTTGGGCCGTCTCTGCCAACCCACTAGGCCCAGCCTGATGACCCTCTCCCGGTCCCAGCCAGGCCTTCTTGCCCCTTACGTCGCACACGGTGGCCTGGATGATGGCATCGAAGCCGCCCTCGGGCGCATCGCGGTTCCGTGAGACGCTCTGCTTCCGCACCTCCTCGTTGAAGCGGGTCACCTCGTCCGTGAGCGACAGGACGTGTTTGTAGCCAAACATGGGTAGGCAGGTTTCCCCGATCCTGCGGGAAGAGAGTAGTCAGGGCATGAAGCTCGCAGCGCTCTTCCAGCTCCCATCCCCACCCTGCAGCCATCCCACATCCCCCGGTCCTCTCCAGGATGCGCTGGAGGGACCCAACCACCCCAAGAGCCAGAGGACACAGCCAGAGGCTGGTGAAGGACCTTTTAAAAATCAATCACATGCTCAAGAGTTGCTGGGCTCAGGTCAGCTGCCAGCCTCTGTCCTGCTGGGATTTTTAGGAGTCACTTCCTTTGAGCCTCAACATCTCTCCTGAAAAAATGGTGTAAAATTGTTTGTTCCCTTAAGAGCTTTTCAGTCACAATGATACTTTTAGTTTAGACCTGCTCCTCCTCCCTGTGCCACCAGAACACGCAGTGCAGCAAGGTTTAAACCCTGCCCAAAATCAGGCACCCAACGCCCTGCTGAAATCCATTGGTATGGATTTCCAGCCACGTTTCAGTGATGTTCCATTAACTTCTGGCCCTTACAGGACTCCCTCAGCCTGGGACTTACTCATAGCAAGGGTTCGTGATGGCTTGCGGAGGAGAGATATACATGTAGGGGGAAATGGGCTTGTCCACGAAGGCCCCAAAGCCGATGCGTAGGTTGCTGGTGAGCTTGCGCATCTCGCTGGCCAGCTTTGTGCCCAGGTTCTGGATATTCCTCAGATCGTCCTTCATGGAGTTGGACAGGTCCATCAGGTAGTAGATGTCCACGGGGTAGTCTTCCACTTGACGCACTTGGACGCGAAAGATCTGGGAGTCATCTGTAATGTGACAGGGGAGCAGGGTGAGAGATCCTCTCCTAGGAGAAGCAAAGGGCGCTCAGCACAGGACTAGGGAGAAAGTCAACCTACGGGGTCATCAGGAACCCAAGGAGATGGTTTAAAGCTGCTGGGAGGAGAACACCACAGTTAAACAGACACAAAGGGGCAAAGCCCTTAGGGCAGGGTGCTTGCACAGGAGATATGCTGTGTACCCCTTGGAGATGGCAAATGTGGCTTATGGCTCCTGTTCTCCAAACCTCTCATTACCAGGACGTGAGCAGATCCTGCTGCTCAGAGCTGACCCCCCCAAGCTGTCCTGCATGAACAGTGTGACCAACACATGCTGGATGGAGTGAGTGAAACACCCAGCGTGTGGGCAGAAGGTCTTACAGGGATTACCAGGGGGCTGCATGGCTGCTTCGGACTTCTCTGAGCTCCCAAGGACTCCGAGCATCTCCCGGGGCCTCCCCCATCCCTGTTCCTTCCCTCTTCTCTTGGCTCCTCCCAGCCCCTTCCGCGAAATTTTTGGTGAAACATTTTCCATTGAAACAAAAACCTCCTTAGACAGAACCTTCTGGGGAACAGGCCAGTTTCAATGACTTTTGCACTTCAAAAAAAAAAAAAAAAGGCTGAAAACGCTTCGGGTTGACCTTTTCTTTCTGCCTTCTAAAAGAGACAAAGGTTCTTTCTTGCTGTTCTTTGAAACAGCTTCTTTGAAATGTAAGCTGGGGCACAGCTGCAGCCTTGTCAGAACACCTCAAATGTTGAGGAAAAAAGCTTTAATTGAGCTTAAATTGTTATTGTTTTCATATTTCCTTCTAAATCTGCACATCACATTCTGACTTTCAGGATGGAGAAAGTTCCAAAATCTATGAGAGCCCAAAGAGCTCCACCCCCCCTCCCAGCTGCATTGCTGGAGCACCACCACATAGTCAGGGGTCCCAACTTTGTGCTCAGAGAGCATCTGTTTCTCCTTGTTGAGCTAAAACCATGAGGACTCTGAGCTTGTGGGACACGAGCTGTGACCTGTCCTACTTATATCCTTCAGCATTTGGTCTTGATTCATGAGTCAAGGCAGATGACTCGTGCCAAGCCTTCTTGGTTGGGCAGAGATGATATCAAGCTGGGATTTTCTTCTACTGCTTCCAAGGAATAGGGACTTACGGCACTGCACGCTGCCTCTATTCCTCTCCAGAGCAGCACACCTACCTGCCTCCTGCCAAATATCTTTAGACCTAAATAGAGCAAGGGCCACTTAGCAGTTACACGTCCCCATTGCGTGGGGACACTCCAGACTGCTGTCATTCAGATGGGTCAGGACTCCTCTTGGCCAGGCCCAGGGATGTGCACAGCATGCCATGTGCTATCAGCCACCGATATCTGGCCCCAGGGCTTTAATGAGCACAAGGAACCAAAATTGTTCCTGCTGAGACTGGAAGAGTCATCCATGAGTGGATGGCCAGGGGTGAGCTATGCGTGGGGCAGAGCACAGCGATGGCACCGTTCACTCCACGTTCCCCAAACCGGTTTTGTGACGTTGGGTGAGTGACACCCATTAGTTTCGCCTCCTGCTTGGCATTGCTTGAGATTCCTCGACGCTGGCAAACGACCATAACGGTTAATTGGCTCCAGCCTGCCTGGCTGAAACAAGCCTGGGAAATTACAGGGACCTGTTGGCAGCCAACCCTGCCAGCTGCTCTACGCCTCGTTAGACATGAGCTGACTTCCACCAAAGCATTCAGAGCGCAGCAGCAGTGGCTAAGGTCTAAAAGGCTTTATAAAATAAACCCGTGCATTGTTGAAGTTGCATCCCGTCCTGCCCCTCGGGATCCCACAGGATTGAGCCAAGAGACTGAACAGCAGAAATCAGCTTGCAGGCGGCCCGGCCGCCCATCAGGGATGTTCCCAGAGGGTTCGGTGCAGGCCCTAGCCTGGCCTTGCCCTTGATGGACATAAGACAGCCTTGGCCAGCGAGGTAGTGATGGCTCACTCATCGCTTGAGCCCTTTGGGTTATTCCCACTGCATCTCCCCTTCCCGCAGCAGCCTGGGGGCTCTTACCTGGCCGCAGGTTCAGCTGTATTTTTTGGGGGCTCATCTGGGTGGTGGTGGAGCTCCCCGAGCCCTTGTTGCTGAGAGGTCGGTCCTCCAGGATGGTTACGCTGCTGGTGGGGAATTCGATGTAGTCCTGCCCGCAGCCATTTTGCAGGAGGTTGGCGTGCAGGTCACAGCGAGGGGACTGTTGTGCCAAGACCTATGGGAGAGGGACACGGTCAGGAGCCAGCTCCTCCCGGCGTTATGCCGGGAGGAGGAGAGAGGGTCCCCTTTTTCCCAAAGAGTCCTTGCTTTATCACACCTAATGCAAGACCGGGATAAGAGGCTTTTTGGGGCACACAGTCTCTGCTCGAGGGAGGTGGCACACAGAGGGGATCCAGGATCAGCAAGTCCTGCTGGGGCTCAGAGCAGGTTTTGGTCTGCTGTGCTCCGTGGGGGAGCTCAGCAACCCTGGCCAAGAAGGAGCGATGGTTAATGCATCCCTGCCAAACTCCCTCCCGACTCCTAGCAGCTGGAGCCTCAGGTTTGGTTTTTGGCAAAGCTAAGAGGAAAGCCTGTCTACGTGGGATGGCTAGAAGAGGGTGAGGTGGGATGTGAACGTGGCAGGCTGGGGGTGAGGGGCAGAGTCTTGGACTTTTTTGTTATTATTTTCTAAACTTTGGCCAAAGATGAGCCACCTTTTCCCCCCATTTTCTCGACACATGCCCTTAGAAATCTCACCACAAACAAGGAACAGGCCTGCTGCGGGTGAGCCCATCGCATGAAGTGGTGCTCGGTTCCTGTCCGAGAACGGTTCAAGCTTATCTCCAGCTCTCCAGCTTCCTGCCGGATGGAGCCGGCCGGGTGAAAGGAGAGCCAAAAAAGGAGTGAAAGAGCGAAAACGCAATGGGGCTGCGGGAGAAGGCATCAAGTGCCCGTCATGGGCAGGAAGCACAAAGTGTGGAGTCATGGTGGGGCTCCAGCCCCGTCCCTCCTTTCCTAGAAAGTTCCTGGCTCCTCGCCCTTATCACGGCGCATTCAGAAGGGCTCCCATTGCTCCAGTTTCTCATGAAGACAAATATGGGAAGAATTTCTCTCCCAGCCCAACGCTGCCAGGATCTGCTGCCGCAAGTTCCCGGCTGGGCAGCAGCCACCCTCCCCTCCAGGGGATTTCTCCATCTCCCTCCCACAGCCCAAATCTTTCTACGTTCAAAGTCCTGCAGCAGATGACCTGCACAGCCTTTCCCTGCAGCAAACGGGGGTGGCACAAGTCCCGGTGTGGCTGGTTCAGCTCCCTCCCTGCTCCTGGGAAGCTGGATCCCAATGCTGCAGCCCCCCAGCACTGGAGAGCTTCCCTATCCAGGATATTGTCTCCCCCAGATTCAGGCTGGCTGAACCCAGGAATGAATTTGTGTGTTTTAAGCAAACAAGTGGAAAAACGCAAACGGTGTCAGGAGGCCCTGGCTGGCCTACAGCCCTCTGGAAACAGTGGCCAAGCGATAGCCAGAAAATACATCAGCAGGCGTGTTCCTCCCCCGCGGCCTCCCGCTCCCACCCTTGCCGCCTGGACAGCATGCTGTCGGTGAAGAGGACAAGTCATCCCTCTAAATTAGCTCCCTTGCACCCACCCACCCCACAGGCTTGCCCCACGGGGCTCCCTGCTGCGGGAAGAGGTACCCGGTCTACTCCAGATCCCATCAATCATCACATACATCCCCGTCCCAGGCAGGGAAGTCACTGGAAAGATACGTGCGTGAAAAGCAGGCTGGGCAGACAGGTTTTTAACTGTGGTGCTGGGCTCTTGGGTGATACCTGGAGATCTTGGGGAGCTTCCAGGATCTCAAAGGCCACGTAGCACCTTACGGGATTAGCAGCATCATTCCTACTGCGAGATTCCCATGGAGAAGCCACTTAACCCCAGAGCTGCATCCTTCCCCTTTCCCTGGAGCCCCCAACATCATGACTGACTCAGGATGCACAAGAAACAAGCAACAAAAATACTGCAAAAGGCAAAGGAAAAAGTTACAGGACATTTGGCTATGAGGCCCTCGCAGCCCCCAGTCTATTTTTTTCCCCCAGTCTCCCTAGACTTGCAGACTCAGCAACTTGGACACAGCCCCAGGTAGGAGTGACCCAGAGGCAGCCCAGGCTTGCTGGTGACAAACTCACAGCGCAGGGACTTCATCCACTGACACACGTCCTGCAAACCCCACTTCCCCGGCAGCGCAGCCCTGACAGCATCGGCTCCCCATCGCGCAGATGCTGCGGGGGGGTACGTGTTCCCACCCCTCTAGCACAAGCCATCCCGCAGCCCTTCGCTGAGATGCTCCCCCTCGGGCACCTCTGTCCCGCTGCAGGGAAGGAGGTTTCAGCTCAGCATCTGCTCAGGCTCCCTCTGGATGGGAAGCTTGATGATTTTATCCCCTGATTGCTGCCTCCAAACCCTGTAAGTGAGGGCAGGGTCAGGCAGGGTGCTGGCAGAGCCAGCTCCATCCCCGAGCTCCCTCGCTGCTGGGCGGGGAGGCTGCGGGAAGTCACGCATCCCCAGGGCATCTCTGTTTTCATGCAGTTTTCAAGCAACCACATACAACATCAGCTCCTCTGCAGGAGAGCTCCTGGGAGGGCCCAAAGCACAGATGCCTCTGCAGATTAAGCTAAAACTTTCCAGCAGCTTCTCTAAAATCAAACCCTGGTCTAGCCTTGCCTCCACCTTTCCTCCAAGGGAACCAGAGCGGGTGACATTTTGGGTGGGTGAAACCCTGGAAGATCTGTCACGATAATCTCCAAAGTGATTTTAGAGCCATGTCTCAGTGTTAAGCCTTGGCTGACTTTTTCCAAAAGAAAAAGTGAGTGGATGGGCACATTCTTTTGTTGGTAAGAGTGGTCAAAGTTTCTGAAAAATAAAACTCAATTATCCTCTGCATCAGCGCTTGGTGGGGTCAGTGATCACAAGAAACCACAAAGAAATCCTTCTCCTGTCCAAAGCCAGGATGGAGCAGGAGTAACTGATAACCCCTGGCTGCTCGGGAAGGCAGCATGGGTGGGAAAGGGCTGCAGTGGCAGCAGCAGGAGCACAAATAAGGGCACTGTCCCTTTAAAAAAAAGGGGGGCAGTATCAGAGACCTTCCCCACCCCAGGGAAATTAAACAAACCCACAGAAAAAACCCTCATTTGCTAAATTAAGACAATGTGGTCCAGATGTTGGAGGCAGAGTTGCTGAGCAGAGTTTGCACAGCCTGGCTCTCCGGGGGCCGGTTGCTGGCAGCGGGACGGCTCCCTCGCTGCTTGTCACGTCTGTCCATGAGCACAGCTCTGAGCAGCACTGGAAATATTTCCTTTTTTGGAAGCCTTTGCTGATCTGTAGGAAAAAAAACCCCATCACAGCCTCCGCTGCAGCATCAAGACACCAGCCCAGGATCAGCGGCTGGGAAGGAGCAAGTCCAGCCCAGCCAGCCATTCCCCCTCCGGAGAGGGGAGCGAGGCCCCTTATCACACTGCAAATTTCAACCACTCTTTGCAGTAGATAAGATAGGGGCACAAGCATCTTTATTCACACCGAGATCCCAGCGGTATCTGATGGGCACAGCAAGCGGAGGCATCCCCTCCAGATACACACTGCCCCCAAAGCATTGGGCCATGCAGGCACGATCCAACAGCATTTTCCAGCTTGGATCACTTTTTCCCAGGTCTTTTCTCAGTCCCGGTGGGCCCCACGGGCACAGCTGCAGCTGGAGGAAGCAGGGTTTCATGGATGGAGAAGCAGAAAGCAAGAAAAGCCCTGCCAGAGGGGGAACTGCTCCCAGCTGTGAAGCCCTGAAGGAGATTTCATCACCTCTCCCCATCCCAGCCTCACCTCCCCTTGTCCCTGCCCTGGGGCTGCTCTCCCATCCGTTGGGAAACTCCCTCCTCTTACCTCCCCGATAGACTGACCCCCAGGGCAGCATTTTTGGAGGGGAGCATGGCAGACCTTCCAGGCTCTCACCTACCCAAACAGCACGATTTTAGAGCCACAGCTCAGCTCTCACATCCTCTTTAGCTCAGTAACCAAAACCAGGCACCTTGTCTTCCTTCCCTCCTCTTTCCAATGAAAAAAAGGCTTTTAAACCCAAACTCTAACTTCTAATCAGTATTTTTTCTTCCTCCCACCAGGCCCCCTTCCCTTTCCAGCCCTTCCAGCAATTAAACTCCTTTAGCCAGAGCTTTACAATGGGTTTTCAAGAATCAAATGAAAAGTAAACTAAGTTTTTAAATGTACATTTTTTGAGACACACAGTGGAAACATCAGCATTTCCCAGCCAGCTCCATGTAGCTCCCACCAACACACCCAGATAAGGGGTAGATTTTCAGAGCAAGGCAGGAACAGGCAGCCCAAGCCCCGTGATGTGCATTTCAAGCTGTGGTCAGAGCCAGATGCCACCGAGGAATGTGTTTAGACACGGTGGGAACAGATGAAGACCGAGCTTGTGGCTGTAACACAGGGACTAGCACCCGTCCCACGGCCCAAAGGCTCGTCCCTTCCTACACATCCCCTGTGCTGCTCAGGGACGTGCTTCAGCCCTGCTCAGCCTCCCCCCAGCTCTCACCTCCTCGGAGCACCAGGCACAGAGGGGGCTCACGGCCAGGCACTGCTTGCAGGAGTTCACCCCGCGGGTGGTGCAGATGTTACCCCCTGAAACAGCAAAACAGAGAGTGGTTACAACCCGCAGAGCCCAAAATCTACATGCATGCTGAAGTCTCAGTGCTCAGCTAGCAGCTTCAGGAGCAGACACAGCTCCCATCCCACCAGGGCTCTGCTCCAACCCCTTTCCCAGCCCCAAAACCCCAGTGCTGCCTCCCTGCCCCTTTTATAACCACCTCCCCAGCCCGGTACCAGCTGGGCTTCATCCTGCTCAGGACTGAGCATCATTTCCCACCTGCCAGCTCCTTAAAGGGTCCCCCAATCCCTGCAATGGTGCACACGTGTTGGAGTGAAGCCCCCATCGCTGGCGGGGGGGTGACGTCTCCCCTTGTGCCTCCCTGCAGACATTTTGGGGCAGCAGGGAGGGGCAAGGGGTGAATTCCCAGGGGCGCAGCATGGTACCCACAGCCCCGCCAGTGGCTGGGAACTGCCGCCTCTTCCCACCGCCCCTGGCCCAGGGTGGTCGGTGCCTTTTTGTGCAGACACTAAACTCAGTGGCTGGTCTTGGCTTGGGTTCAAACACAGGGAAAGGAGGGGAGGGAAAGGGCATGAGTCCAGAAACGTGCTGGCGGCCGTTTGTGCCGACGGCCCGGGCAAAGGTTGGGCTCTGTCAGTAGAAGTGGCAGTGGGGACTTTGGGAGACGCACGCTGGCACCAGTCATGAAGGTCAGAGGCCAGCAGGTCCGTGTGGGGGATTAAAGGGCCCCAAAATGTCTGCAGGGGTCCCAGGGCAGTGCCAGTGCCTGCCAGGGCAGGAGGAGCTCCTCCGGCAGAGGCAGGACCATGCGACTCTGCGGTTCCCGCTGCCAACGGCCGATGCGGTGAGCGGCTGGGGGCACGGCTGCAGTGGCGTCACCCTCGGCTCTTCCTCTCTCCCGGGGCACAAGCGTCTCGGCAGAGTTTTAGCATTCCCTGGGCAGAGCAGACCGCAGCCATGTGCCTGCTTGGTTGGGGGAATGCAGCCTGGGGAGCCCGGGCGATGCCAGCATGGAGCAGCGGGCGCTGGGGTCTCCCCTTTGCCCCGTGTCCCCCCATCCCTGCCCAGGGTTCTCCCCTGCAGCCACAGGCAGAAAAAGCGGCGTTTTCTGTAGCTGCAGGAAATGCAACATGAAGCACAAAGAGGAAACGGTGACACGATGTTGTCAGGTCTTTGGGCAGAGCCACGGTGATGGCACTGTGCGCTCATGCCCGCTGGCACACAGCCTGGGAGCGCGAGTGTGCATGTGTGTGTGCATGCGTGTGTGTGTGTGTGTGTGCGTGGCAGCTGTGTGTGCAGCGTGTCATGGATGTGTGTGTCTGTACGAGAGTGGTGTCACAGGCTGAGCTGGACACGCTGTGGCTGTCCTGAAGGCTGCTTGGGAACATGCCCCAGGGCACCGGGGCCGGTGTGCCCCATCGGACCTCTGCCACCCGCACTCCCCGCTTGTCCCACGCAGGGGGACTAAACTAAAGGCTAAACCCCAACTACCTTGCTCAGCACCAGCTTTGGGGTGGCACCCACTCCAGAGCTCTCTCCATACACCAAAATACCCAGCTGCAGCATGTGAAGATGGAAAAGATCTTAAATTTAGCATTGCCCAAAAGAGCAAGAGGTTGAGCTCCGGTGCTTTCTGCACCAAGGACACTTAGCAATGTGTTAGCAGCAATATTGCATCCTTGGGCGGACAGGTCTGGATAGCTGGGGCTTGGCGAGGGGAAGGCAAAGGCCCCTCATAAAGCAGCAGCGGCACCGACAGCACTGGCTCCCACTTCCCACGCCTGCTCCTGCCGCATCCGTGTGAAATCCCTCCTGCCTTGCCAAGCGCCGGCGGCTGCAGCCCAGCGCCGGGGCGCGTGCCTTGGATTTGCACTGTGCCGTGCAGCTGGGAGCCAGTTCCGGCGTGGCTGGCAGCGGCTCAGCCCTCCGGGGATGGCAGGGGAGGCATTACCCTGGCAGCCCTCGGGGACGGGGACGGCCCTGGCAGCTTGAGGCGCTCAGGATTAAACTCTCAGAGCTGCCAAGCCCGGGGCTGCGTGCCTGAACGTGGGAACAGCTTCCGAAACTGCAGGTCCCTGGGGAGCCCTGATGCTTTGATATCTGGAGCAGCACCATGGCCCCTCGGTCAAGGATGGGGGGAGAGGTGCCAGGTAGCTGCCTGCCCCGTGCCAGAGGCTTCATTGCTTTCTGCTCTCGCATCCCTCTCCGTAGCGGCCGTGTCCCGCTGCTGACTCACAGCCGCGGTGGCTGCAGCCCTGGCTGGGGCAGGGTTATAGCACCCAGTATCACCAGCAACGCTCCTGGCCCAGACTCCTATTTAATGCCAGTGTGGGGTTTGTTCCCTCAGCGGTGGGAACAACCACCTTGCCGTAGGATGGTTTAGTCACCCAGCTCTGCCCCAGCACCCAGCTTGCTGGAGAAGTGCAGAGCTGACAAGGGCCCCTGCCACCCATGAGTGCTCCAGCCACGCTCCCAGCCAGGGGACGGGACCCAGGGCTCACACCAGCATGCAGGATGTGAGACGTACTAGTCCAAATCCTATCTCAAACAAGTGCCAAGGTCCTCAGTTGCTCCCTGCCTCAGTTTCCCCTGTGCAGTGTTAACCCTGGTCTCAGCAAGACGTGACTGCACTGAAACATGATGTGGAGGATTTCCAAGCTCGTGTCTGCTGGCCGAGCCCCTGGCTGCCTCCGCTTCGCCTCCTCATGCCGTGAAACCTGAGCTCCGGAGCTAACGAGCCCCAGGACTGGCCCTTTGGGCTGGAGAGCTCATCTGCTCCCCAGCATTTGGTACGAATTACCTCCTGCCTGTGCGCAGCCTCTGGACCCCGGTGGTTTCCTTTCCTCCCCTCCTGCCGCCACCCCACAGCCCAGGGGTCCTTGATCTGGTGTCCCCCTCCATGCTGGAGATGTAAACCCCATTTTCTGGTTGATTTTGGAACAAGGTCCACAAGCTGGGCTGTCCCGCCCAGGCAGAGCAGCGGCCCCATGGCCGGGGAGCAGCACATGGGGTTAGATGGGGCTGCAGCACGGAGGGTCCCTGCGGGAGGGAGGCTGCCATGCCCGAGGCTGCCCTGGAGTCTGCCGTCACATTGTGCCACCATGCCATTGCCGGCAGCGGTGGCTTTGCCCAGGGATTCCCTGCAGGTCGGTACCTGCCCCCTCGGGCTGCCCGAAGCCCCAGCCTGGGGGTGTCTGCCCCAGACTCACACAGCCCCGTGGCCCCGTGGTCTCCATCGCTCCGTGACTGAGACACGTGCCCAGGGACGGAGGACCCTTCCCCAACCTCTAGCACCGTATGGAGCCATTCTTGGGTGCACTTCTTCTGGAGCTGGGTGGAGCAAGGCCATCCCTTCCCTCTGGGAAGGGGCCGAAATCCCCCGGGCGCCAGCAGTGATTAACAGAGAGCAGTTATCATCACCATCCAAACATGCGGCTCGTCCTGCTGCGAGCAGGCAGCCTCACCTCCCTCACCGCGGGGAAATGTCTCTATTTTGGCATTTCCAGCACTGCTTGCGTGGCTGGACGCAGGGTGCGGTGTCGGGAGGGCTTTGCGGGAGGGAGGCGGGGAGGGGGGACCTTGGGGTGATGTAGGAGCAAAAGCACAGGCGGAGGAGAGCGGAGGATGCTGCAGCTTGAGGCCCTTCAGGTTGTGGCCCTGTGAGTGCCCAGCACTGCTTCCTGGGCTCAGGATGCTGCCTGGCCGTGAGCACATTAACAAGATCCCAGCAGAGCCTAGACTAATAAAGTCTGTGGGTTTTAGTTCCTTTTATTTTTTTTTTTTCCCATTTTTGGGTCTTGTTTTTCCAGCCACAAAAACTAATAAACCAAAGTACAAAAGCTGCATTTTTTTACTATGAAAGCAGCTGGTCTCACATAATAATCTGATCCTAAAGACTTAGGCTTTAAAAAAAAAAGAAATCCTAGCACATGAAATACAGGGAAACAGGAGATAAACTGGGCAGCATGGGAACCACCCGCCTGGGGCTGGGCAGTGCTGCTGCCCCGAGCGAGGTGAAATGATGCACTTGAAATACCCCAGACGTCTGTGGCCGAGCATCACCATTCCCTGGCTGGAGAAAATTACTCAGTCCCCAATCTGCACTCCAAGTAACCTCCTCTACGTACCACACGAGCCAGCCACACACTTGGTTTTTTTCCCCCTCTGCCAATTTTAGCAAGAATGTGCACACAGAAAACTTGATAAAGATATTTTAGAAAACTCGATAAAGATACAAACCATACTTACATCCTCTCCAGCCTTTCTGCTTGACTCAGGGATAAGGATTTGGGTTTTTCTGGCTGATCTGCCCACGCCATCCTGGGGCTGTGTCTTTTCTCTGAACCTCTCCCTGTCTGCCAGCATCTTCCCAGAGAGGCAATGCCCCAAACTGAGCTCAGCTGATTACAGGCACCGATGCACAGGACCTGAGAAATCACCTGCACAGCCCCAAACTGCAGCTCTATAAACCCTGACTCTTCCAGGGGTTATCCTATGTCCTGTACTGATGACAGCTTGCTCTGGCAGCAGATCGGAGCCTCAGGCTGTTCCTGGGAATTCAACAAAGCCTGGAATTCTTTAGACAGAACAATGTTGCCCCAAACCCCCTCGAGTGGGGCCTCGAAAACAATGGGACATTTATAAATCAGGAGCTGAAAACACCGCACCATTTTGCAGTTGCAGGATTTACTTTGAGCCCCAGAAACACACCTAGGGAGGAGATAACACTTTTCTAGGCATCTTCTCCATGCTTCAGACATTGGAATTTTTTTAAAAATACAAACTACATTTGTCCTGAAATCACCTGATGCCAGAAATCAGAGTTTTTAAAGAAAAGCACTAAAACAGCATGCAAACAAATAACACAAGACAGCAACGCTGACATAAATGCACCCCATGCCCTTAAAATGACATGGATACAGTGACTACCTGCCCTGCAAACTCCGCCAGCGTACTTTCTGTTTATGAAGGACGGAGCCCAAACCACACCCCAGTGCTTCCATTACAAACCAGTACCCGGAGCCAAACACGGCATAGGTAGAGAATATAAACTGGCCGCACCCAGTGGGAGAATAACGCATCAAACCACGTCTTGACCCTATAACATCTTTGAGAAACCCTCCTGGCCCCGACCCAGCCAAAGCCCGACCGGCTTGAGCGGTGCTTAGTATTTGGGAACGGTGCCGAGGTTTCAGGCTGCCAGCTCCCCCTCCAAGCAACTTTCCCGGGAAATCGCAGACCCTGGGAATGCAGAAAGTCCTAGGATTTTGGGAAATAACAGGCAACACAATCACTAAATGACCTGGCTTTAAGCAAGCGACAACGCTACGGGCTGTAAACCTACCCCAGCTGCCAGCAGCGCAGAGCACGAGGATCCCGAGAGCCACGCAGAGTTTTCCCATCTTCTCCTCTGAGCCCCGAGCGTGGGGGGCTGCTTGGACCAGCCCCGCCGTGAGCGATGGAGAGCAGCTCTGGGGCGGCTGGAGGTTTTGAGCAGTCCAGGAGATGAATCATGAGTCTGGGTGTATGACACACATGGCGAACGGGGCCGGCCAGAGGAAACTGCGCTGGCTCGTCACTCAGTTTTGAGTCAGGGAGTGCCCCCGCAGCTCTGCCTGCAGCTCCTCATGCTTTTTTTTTACCCTCAGCTCAGACAAGGACCTAATAAACCCTGGCAGCAAGTACACGGCACTGGTGACCTACAGCCCCGGGGCTGGTAACAGGCTCTTTCCCATAGGCTCCTTCGCCTGGGTTTAATTCCTTGCAAAATCTTGCTCACTCCTTCCTTTTATTAACTCTTGCATGAAAGGCAGCCTGGGTTTTAAACCTGCCGGAGCCTGAGCTGCCGCTGAGTTCAAGGATTTAAGGGGCAATAGAGCAAATACGTACCGATAGGAAAGTATGGGTTCTCAGCTCCCCTTCCCAGAGCATGGGTGCAAATGGGAATATCTCTGCTGAAACGGAGCTGGGAGCTGAGTGAGACCCAGGCAAGAACTGGACCTGGTGAAATCAGCAGTTCGGGTACAAACCTGGACATCGCAAAGGGAGGGAAGTTCAGCTTTGGGTCACCTAATTTGGACCTGATTTTCTTCTCACTTCTATTGTTTTTTCCCCTGTGTCCTCAGAAATTGCTGCTGTACTGAGCAAGTACAGGGAGTCGGATCTGCACAGGAATTGTGCCCACTGAAATGCCGGAGCTGCTTGTGGGTGGCTCCTGACGGGGTTTTATAAACCTCTTGTTCCCCTGCAATACCAAGGTCCTACTCAGAGATGGGGAAACTGAGGCACTCAAAATAGAGGCTGGGGGGCAAAAGGGAGAGAAGGGCTGTTGCCCTGGAGCCCTGAGATGCTCTCTCCCACCAGGTGACAGGGGTTGGGGACAGTAATGACACAACCCTGGGTCAAGACAATCCAACACACAGAAACACCAGGCAGCAGAAAATGAGCTGATGTGGGTGCCGAGAGCTGCAGCCGCAGCCCGGCGGTGCCAGAAGCTGTGGGGCGAGGTGCAAGGTGCTGTACGAGAACCACAGCCCCGCACCGGGAGAGACTGGGGTAACGGCACCTGCCCCAGAGCCATGCGGCTCTCAACGAGAGGTGATGGTGTTGGCGAGGGTGAGATGGAAATGGGGACTCTGCCTCAGGAGCTGGGGACTTTTCTTGGCTTTAAAAGAGGAAGGTTTGATGCGTCTTTGCTTCCCCACTCAGCCCCAGTGTCCCTGTGTGGTGCTGCTGCCCTCCCGCGGCTGCGTGGGCTCCGCTAAGCGGGGGATCGTTTTCCGCCTGGGATCCAACTCCCTCCCCAGGACTTGTTAACGAGGATTTGGTAACAGGGACTAGGAGAAGCCCATCGACCCTCATGCAGTGTCAAAAAGGGCTGCACCTTGGCTGGGACATCAATACAAACCTCAAACCTGCCTTCTGGGGGGCTCTAAGTCTCACCCTGCTCCAGATCCCGGAGCCATTTCGCACTGCAGACCCCATTAGCCAGCTTCAGGGCATCCAAATTCCTGCTTTTCCTGCATGTGTCCTGCCTGGAAATGCTGCCTGCGTGCCCTTTCCCCATCATGCGGGGCTTTCTGGCCCCACGGCAGCCTGTCCCCATGCACTGCACTGTATCACCCTGCGAGCATGTCTGAATGCTTCATGGAAGGGACGATGAATTTGTCTCAGTTTCTAGAGAGAAATGTGGGAGCCCTGCTCGGCTCTGCACACCCCACAGATCCGATCTGCCATCGATCCCGCCGGCCCTCTTCGCTGGGGGACTCATCCTGCCCAGCAGCTGGTTGCCCAAACTAGCAAGTGCTGCTGGCTGCAACGGGACGCACAGCCCTGCGTGTCCTGAAACGCCCTGCCCAGCATGAGCTGCGATACTCCAGCCCTTGCTTCCAGCATGGTGCAAAAACTCTGAAGAAGAAGGAAAAAGTCACAAAAATGAAGTATTTGACCTGCTTGCACCCATCTGGGCTCTCATCCTGCCTGAGGACAAGGATGGCATGAACTTAATTCAGTGCATTTGGGCTGAATTTCCCTGCCAACTGCAAGAAGGTGCTGCTTGTCCTGAAAACATCGCCGTGATGTTAACTCCAGGTACTGCGTAATAGATGCTCTGGGTTTTGAAGTCCCTGGTTGGATGAAGGCAAGGAGCAGGCAGCGGAGTGTTTGAGAGCCGAGCGGCCCCACGGCCCCGGCTGCCCCAGCACCACAGGCTGTGACCCAGGACCGATGGGTGCAGCAGCCCGAATCCGTGCTCGGGCGTGCGGGGAGAGGAGAGGCTGGAGCTGGAGCCACCAGAGGGAGCAGAAACTCCTTCAGTCTGGGAGCGAGTCGGGGAGAGGAGCTCCCACCCGGGCTGGAGCACCGGGGATGCTCTGGTTTCCCATGAGGATTTTTCCTGGCCCTCAGGTTAAACACGAGCAGATGCTCTTGTTCGATCAGGGCTTTGCGCCTCCCTCCTGCAAGCGCTTCTGCTGCAAACTGCCCTCGCAGACCGGGCAGCCCTTCAGGGAGAGAAACGCCACATGCAAAACAAGGAGGAAAAAGCAACAAGTAAAACCCAAACCAAACAGTTTTTGAGCCCCTAAAGTCACAGCAGCAGAACAGAGGCACAGGTCCCAGCCACCTAAAAGGAAAATCAGTTGACACTCTCTGTACCAAGCCACCCTCCATCCTCAGCCAGCCAGCCTCACGCTCCTGCCTTTAGCTGCAATTTATCAATTCTCTTTTTAGGTTTATTAAAATCCCCTTCAGGGGCTGGGCAAAGAAAGCGAGCCAAGATGTACACAGATAAATCAGGACAGGGTCCTCACATCGTGGCTCGGGGGTGACCTGCTGTTCTCTGCCATTCAGACATGTTTCCAGGCAAATACGAATGGGCAAATACGAATGGGCAAACCCGGGAAGCCGGGACATGGCAGTTCCACGGGCACAGCCCTGGGACGGGCAGAGTCACGACTGAGCCAGACACCCCGACTCGTGGTGTCATTTTGGGAGCTTACACAGACACAGAGAGGGGAGCGGCGACGAAACTTCCCCTGGGGTTGCCTCGGTGGGGCTGGGGGGCCTGAGTGAGAGGGTCTGCGATGCTCCAGCCCTGGGTGCAGCAGTGATGCTGCTGTAGGACCCAGAGCTGGGGACAGGGCAGGGAAGGGGTATTGGGCAGAGATCAGGGTGCAGCATTGCAGTGCTCCCCTTCGAAGGGGCTAAAGGAGCAGGAGGGGGAGAAGAGGGAGACAAAGGTGCCCGGGGAGGAAACCCCGAGGCAGAGGAAGATAAGGATGCAGAGAGGGGGATGGATCCAGCTCTCATCTGGAGGCACAGGACAGGCATGACTGAGCAGAGCTGGGGGTGGACTGGGCTGGATTGGGCCAGCGCTGCTCTAAGAAGGAGTGGGTGGCACAGAGCAGCAACCGGGGATCGGCGAGAGCGGCACTGACCTGAGGCTCACGGGAGCCTTCGTCTGTGGGGGGGGACAGGGACCTGCCAGCGGTCCAGGACGAACACCGACCATGCGGGCTGCTCTCGGGAGCAGGTGGGGGGGCTGGGAGGAAGGATGAGTTAGGTGCCGCTCCGCAGGGCCTTAGGGGTCAGCCCCCGCCTGGGGGTGGCACAGGGGTGGGTGCGGGCACCCGTGGCAGGGCAGAGAGGGGGTGCACACGCGTGGGGAAGGGGTGGGCAGCCTGGGTGAGTGTGGAGGGGGAGGAAGGCGGGCCTGGGGGGAGGCTGGAAGGGGGTGGAGTTGCTGTTTTTTCTTTGAACACGGTGAAGACTTTAGCTTGGAACTTGCATTTGTGGAGCTCCCAGCCGGCAGGAATCAGCTCTCCCTCCTGCGGGAGAGCCCCCCGGGGAAGGGGCTGCGCGGCTCCGCTGCCCTGCGCTTCGGGGTGGCAGGTTCAGGGCAGCGGCGAGGGCAGGAGGCATGGGGCGACCTGCGGCTGCCTTCCTCTCCCCTGCACCCCTTTCGCCTTTTCTCTCTCTCTCTTTTTGCTTGTTTGGGGGCTTGTGCTAACGCTGCCTGTGCCAGGAGGGATCCGGGAGCGAGCCATCCCTCGGCTGCACGAATTGGCTTCCCACCTGCTCGCAGCCTCGAGGAAGTTTGCCCTCCATCCGAGGCGTGAGAAGAAAGGCAGGAGGTGGCTTGGAGCCCGCTGGCCCGTGGTGCCGAGCCCTGGCACGTGAAGGGTGGGCAGGGGGACAGCAAGCTTTCCTCTTGCCTTCCCCGGAGATTTGGGATCGCGCACAGACCATGAATGGATCCTTTTTCAACCAGACTCTCCTAGAGCAGGGAGCTTACCCCAACAGGACCCAGGGCTTGGGGATGCTCATGGCCTGCTGCAACGGGACCGGCTCGGTGCTGGCGACCGACGGCGGCTCCTCGGTCCTGGCGCCCGATGAAAGGAGCCTCTACATCACACGGGTGGTGCAAATCGCAGTCCTCTGTGTCCTCTCCTTGACTGTGATGTTCGGCATCTTCTTTTTGGGCTGCAACTTGCTCATCAAGTCGGAGAGCATGATTAACTTTCTGGTGAAGGACCGAAGACCTTCCAAGGACGTGGGAGCCGCAATCATGGGACTTTACTGAAGCCACCGGGCTTTTGTAGGCAAGTGAACTGTCTGGACCTGGTGCTGAGATGCACGTTCCCATGTGTTTGGGGCAGCTGGGGGGGGAGTGGAAAGGGGGGGAGGCGTCTTTTAATATGTCTGTGTCCATGGGAAAGCAAACCTGCGCTTCCTGGTCAACAAACTCTGTCGTGGTGAATGGGGAAATCTCCCCAGAGCTGTAAGGAGCACAATAAATGACCAGCATCGTGTTGCATGCAGAAATGGCTTAAGTTTTGCATGAAACTTGCAGAAACAGTGATAATGTGCAGATCTGGACTCTTTTCTGCTGTTACCTTGGATACCGCTACCTGGGATTTAGGGCTTAAAAAAAAAAAAAAAAAAAAGGCAAAAAAAAAAGGCAAATAACTCACTACAAAAAGAAAACAAAAAACAAATAAAGGGAAAGCAAAACGCATGGCACGGACCTCATCTTTGACCATGGGGCAGGGGAAGGGAAGTGCCGTGTGGGTCGTACAACAAAGTCTCCGTGCTACAAAATGTGTCAGTCTGTTTGTATTTTGGACCTCAAGCATGCATCTTCTGGTAGAGTTTTGTAACGGGGAAAGCATGTTCTTCCTTATTTTTCTGAGCTATCCTGTTAAATAAACTGGTACTTTCTTCTTTCACACTATGCTGAAGGAAGAAAAGAACCCAGATAAATACAAAAACCCACTCCAACCCCAAAACAAAAGCATGCTTGTTTTTGTACACAACAGCCTTTTTTTCAAGTGCTATATTGTTGCAGTCCTTGAGGTTTTTGTAGTTTTTTGAAAACTGGTGAACATTCAGGAAAAAAAGAACCTGTTTCAAAAGAATTTTGTGTTGTCTTCTTTTTCTTTCTCTGTGTGTGATGAGTTCAGGTATTTCTATCCTAGTTTCAGATATAATCATTTCACCTTCCAATTGAACTCTAATTAGAGATATTTCTTTAAAGCAGAAACTACCATACATTTTTCACAGGCAAGTATCAGTTACCACTAGCAAATAAATTCGTCAGGAACTACGTATTTCAGGCTTGTGTTAAATACCTGCACAGTACTGAAGCAGAGATTCATAAAGGTGCACTGAGTGCCTCTTGCGAAGCAAGATTTCAGCCGCTGAGTTAAAATCTCCAGCTCCTCTGATCCTGATGAGCTGTCAAAATTAAATTATGTGAGAGGAGGAGGACTCCTGACCTTTGTTCTGTGATGGAATTACAGCTCTGTCTGTGGGTGTGAGATGGAAATAATTTGAGTTTTGTTGTGCCAACAATATTCCTGCTGGGTCCACTTCTGTAGTGGGAAAGCAATCCTGGATACTGGAGGAGCTGATGATCTGATCTACTTGGATGTAAATCCAGAAGAACAGCTCTCTGCCTTTCCCAGAATGAGGAACAAGATTAGACTACGTTTTTTAATTAATCAATATTTGCTAAGCACCTTCTTCAACATTCCCACAGGGTATTGGTGGACTAAACCCAACGCAGAGCAGGACTAGTGCAGCGCTGTCACTGGTTGCTCCCACTAATCTGTTGTCTGCAACGCCTTAAGAGCACAAAGACAACGTGGCAGCAGGACCAGAATTTGGCATTCAAAGCTCTGAAATGTCCCGTTGGTGCCAGTGAAATGGCTGAACAGGCAGGGCTCTGATTTTTATGAGCAGCTTGTAGGTCTGCATACCTGAGCAGCCTTCTCAGCAGGGAGGGTTTGCTGCCCTGCTGGCAGAAGTAAAAGTGGCTTCACACAGCAGCGTGGAAGGGGATTTTGGTCCCTGCTGCTGAAGGGGGTTTTATGGCCTTCGATCTCTTTGCATATGAGTGCAAACCGCTCCCACTGTGGCAGCACAGCCTGGTCACAACATCAGGGTGAGATGCAAATAACCCCAATGCATACGATGACCCAGCTCTGCAAACACTTAGGAGTGTACTTGCATGTATAACCTAAATGTGTAACTGCATCTTCAGGTCGCTATGCTACAGAGGACAGCCCAGATGTACTCACTGAACTCTCATCCAGCTTCTGCTTTAAGCTCGCATTTGGTCCCTCTTGCCAATCCATCCACCAGCCGTGGCCCCAGCACAAGGGAGAATTCAGAGATGACAGAACAAACCTTCCAGTGTTAGCAATGCAAGCAAGGCACAGGAAAAGTTGCTAATCCAAAGAAATTATCAAAATCACCTTAACTCTGACCTGCAGCAATGCCCTGAGTGAAGAAGCTGGTCAAATTTTCTCAGCTGCCTCTACCTGCCTTGCTCTGCCAGGGGCCGTGAGAGCCGGTGTGTGTGTTGAGGGGACCCGCTGCCCAGTGGGGAAACGTGGCTCTGCAATCCCACATAGCCACCAACTTGCCAAGTGTCCTTAAAAGCCACATCCAGGAGTGGGGCGTGGGGGTCTTCGTCCCTTTTGTGCTGTGGAGTCTTCTAGAGGAAAGGAGAAAAGTCAACCACAGTGGGATCCTGTATACGTAAGGTGGAGGAGCAATGTAATGCCCCAGAAAGCAGAGCTGGGCACCTGCTGAGACAGATGGAGCTTGCTCAGGAGTCAATTAGGAGAGGGAAGACTTTCCACATGGCCCCTTGGGGCAAAAGCCCAACTTTACATTGGCTTATTCATCCTGTAGTTGTGCTGTGTCTCTTTCCTGACCATAAGGGCTATGTCTACATTACCAGGTCGTGTGGACCAACAGAAGAGGGTCTGCAGAGTGAAGCATTTGGTGGCCACCATCTACATTTGCCATACTACATGGCATGTGTCCCCGTGGGGTTACTGGGCTTCCGTCTTGCTTGCAGTGGGTTTAAGACACTTGCACACAAGTCCCCATCCTGTTAGATTCCCAATAAAAGGCTGATTACCCCACTGAGAGGAGGAATTATTTGGGGAAAAGAAGATCTCTGGGGGATTGATGCCAGCACTGAGATGGCAAGGGGAGACCAGAAGGAAGGCAACAGAGGGCTGGCATGGTGAGGGAATCCCTCGGGTTAGAGATTTGGGGTCTAAAGACCCTCTTGAGGTGAAGTCATGGTTGCTATTTTAACTGCCCTGATTCCTTCCCCATCCTGTTTGCACAGAGCAGATGCCAGCGCAGGTCATGCCTGGTGGAAGGGAGGGTGGTGAGGGCACCACGATGCTCCCCAGATCTCAGGGGAAGAGCTGCCATCTCAGACCCTGAAAACCCAGCTGCCCTGCCCCGGAGGCACGAGTCCTGCAGCCAGAGGACGAGGTGGTTACTCCAGGGCTTGCGTAAGGAAAGCAGACTATAATGGCTCTCTCTGCTGCCTTCCCCCACAAATAGCTGTGTTTTTTCATCTCACGCCTACTCATTTAGCTTAAGCTTACAAGTGGGTACTGGCTCCCGAGCAAATTTAAGCAGGTTTTTTTTGAACGACGCTGGTTTAATGTTATTTTGATTTATTTTTTTTAATTGTTGCTTCTAGCACGTTAGCTTCCAGAACGTCACTGGGGGGCCAGGAGCTGTACAAGTATGACTGAGAGACACTGCTGGCTATAAAGTATGGCAGAGAGACAGGGAGAGAAGGGACATGCTTAGGTGGATCATCACATCAGTGGCAGAGCGAGGACCAGCCATTGATTTAAAATCATCGCCTAGCAGTGGAATACAAGATACCAATGCAAGCCTGTGGGACTGGCCACACTGGTCGGAGCCACTGGTCCACCTAGTCTGCACCCCTTGTCTGAAAGCAATCATGATTTTAGGCAGTACATGGTCAGTCAAGTTATCCTACTAATGGGGAACTGCTTCTTGAGCCCCACCTAGAGCAACCTGCACTGGACCTTCACAATCCTCCTTCAGGAACAGCTCCCTGTCTCTGGGCTGGTCCCCACTTGCTGCGATTCTATTCCAGCTGGAATTTCTTATTTCTAGATAGGCAGCAGGGAAACAGCAGAGAAAGGCAAGTGTGAGAGCATTTCTCCTTGCTGAGCAGCCTGCCTGCAAAGAGAAACCCTCTACCTCTGCAATCACTGATTTTGCCATTGGAGTAATAAAAAGGTGGCTTGACCCACCTGAGAAAACCCAGCAACCCTGGTCATACAGTCCTGCCTGCAGTGGGGAAAACCCAAACCAAGTCCCAGACGATACCCACCTCCTGCTCCCTGCCCTGGCAGTCTTGGCTGAGGGCAATGAAAGAGTTAACCAAGATGAGACAGACAAACAGATTAGGGGGGAGGGAGGATCCCAACCTGAGCCTGGCACCAGATGTACTGGAGCGCGTGCACCAAACATATACAGTATTTAATAATTCCTGAGAATTGCCATGGTAATGAAGCGCAGAGTCAGGTTGTTATGGTAACAGTTTTTTTTTTTAGGCAGGGAGGCATTACCCAGGTTGTAACCTCAATCCAGACTGAACACATTTCTGAGAGCCCAAAAAATAAAAAAGAACTAAAATAAAATCAAATTAGATAAGTAGCAGTTTCCCGTCTCTCGTCTGGCAGTTCTGGGCTTGTTCTGAAGTCAGGTGGAGGGAACCAGGTTGTTCCAGACACACATTGCCCTGGAAAGCCTGGGGAATAGCTGGAGTGGATCTCCACGGGTCTGAAGTCGAGTGCTGATGGGGGTGAGGGGCTGGACCCCTCTCATGGGTGGGTCTGGGATGCTCCACCATCCCCTAGTTTCCCTGCCAGACCCCTGGCCTGGCTTCAGGCATGTCCCCAGCTGGCTAACGGGAAGGACACATGCATCTCTCCAAGTGTATATGCACAAGAGAGCAGTCACGGACAAGCCCTCATCCCAGCCGAGCCCACAGAAGGATGCTGTGATCCCAGTTCGCAGCCTGCCTCCGGTTACCTGCATCTCAAGCGATGAAGGTCCCAAAGCTGGTCTCCAAGATGGGGCAGGCAGTTTGGGGGCTGGAAAGGAGGTAACGGACCACTTTTTCTAAAGCCACATGACAGACCTAAGAAGAAAACACAGGTTTCCTGAGCTCTGGCAAGGTCTCCAGGCTGCTGTGCTTCCTGAAGGGGAACCCATCAAGCAAGAATGGAAATCTCCTGCGTCTCCCTCCTGCCCTCCCACCAGTGGGCAAAAAGCCACTTCCATCTCCCCTCCCAAGCCATCCCCTCCAGTAAGTGTGTCAGGTTTGTCCAGCTGATCCTCATACTGAATTTTAATTTAGTGCTGGTCAAATCAGCAGCTTTGTGAGCCCGTTTTCTATTAAGGAAGCTGAGGCAGTGCATGTAGGGCTTCACTTAGCAGAGAGATGGCTTGAAATACGCAGTGCAATTACTCAGGAACATCGCTCCATAAATCCCCACTGCAGCTCAGTGTGGTTCTCTTGTATCGGCCGTGTGAGAGCCATTAGCCTCCAGATAAAGGTCTTGTAGTCTGCTAGCTCTGCCAGAGAGGGACAAGTTGATGGCATGAGAGTCAGGTACTCAAGGGAGAATGGAGGCCAAATGATGACAGAATTCAAGAGCCAGCATTGCCTCACAGCTTCAGAGAATTTGCCTACTAGTTTCTCTGTTTGACAGGGAAACGTTTCCCAGTTTCTGTGTCTTCCCAGCTGCTTTGCTGCTGTGGCTGCTGATGGCATTTTGGCCTGGAATTCCTCAGATCCCCCATCCTGCCCTGGCCCCATGCTTGAGCCTGCCTGGAGTTGCTAGCCTGGCCCAGGGCTTGCTCCCTACTGAGGTGTGCAGAGCACCTGGCACCCAGCACAAAACCGCGGGCACAGAAAGCTCCTCACTATCAAATAATGTGGGTTGTCCCTCTTGCTCTTTGCCAAATCAGAGCTGTTATGAGATTGTGTGAGCATTTAGAGTCCTCCATATAAAACAAGGATCTTACAGCTCCATCTGTACTAGGAAAATGAACAGCGCCAGGAACATTCCCGGGCCCTGGAACTTGACTGATGATACTGTTAACTTGTGAGAATGGTTCTTGGTATGGTTCAGACCTGTGCCAACAACCTGACCCAAACTGTCCCTGGGCAGTGGCAAAATGACAGAGTTAAAAGACGGCAGTGCATCCAAGGACATTGCTTTGGACTGTGCTGTCTGTGCAGGGTGAGTATCTCATTAGATTTGATGGATTTACATGCAAGTGTCGATGTCTTTAAAGCAGTTGTTTGGCTTTCTGAATCCAACTTGGTTTTCTCAAGTATGAATGAGGGATTGGAAACGCCTGGTTTTAGTCCTGGAGAACATGTCTTTGGAAAAACAGTGAACACAGGGAAGCACAAAACATCCTCAACAGCCTTGACAACTGCCTGTTCCATGGTGTTGGACACAGTTTTGGGTTCACACTAGTTCCCCCATTAAGATGACTTAGCCAAGCAATTCCCCAGCAGGCTGGTCAAGTTTGCGCTCCTCTGATTTTAGAGACAGGCAATTTCTTGGACTTGTTTGTTCCATGAGCACATGGTTATGGAAAATTCAGTTAAGAGAAAATCAGAATGTTGCCAAAAATCAGTATGGTTTGGCACATCCCTGAAGACATCACTGTCAACGTGCTGGAAAGTGGTGTGGGCACTGGCAACGCTCGAAGACATGAACATGTATCTAAAGTGACTGTCTCTGATCTGAAAAAACGCTGCTCATCTACATGTATTTCAGGTTGTAAGTATAAAAGAAGTCTAGCTTCAGAGATGTCTTTGCAGCTCTCATCCTTCCCAGAAGCTCATTAGTGTGGATGACATTTTCACATCATTAATTTAAGGCAGGTTAATCAACAACAAAGCAAAAATGTCTTTTTAATGACAAAGATTTTAGCACAGTAGTGCAAGAAGCTGAGAGATGGGTCTGTGTGGCAATCATCTTGGCTGCAGGTCACAGATGACTTCAAGGTGAACGCAGCAGTTTTGGCACTCTTTGTCAGCCTGTGGTATTCAGCTGGTCAGGATCGTGAGTCCTGGCCATGGCAAAGTGCTCTCTGTCGGGGTGCAGTCAGGGAGCAGCTA
Organism: Gymnogyps californianus; assembly: GCF_018139145.2. Taxonomy (NCBI): domain Eukaryota; kingdom Metazoa; phylum Chordata; class Aves; order Accipitriformes; family Cathartidae; genus Gymnogyps; species Gymnogyps californianus. Next base: position 3,828,706 of record NC_059498.1, on the reverse strand, counting down.
TTAAATCAAACGCGTTTCCTCTTTTTGAGTTAATGAGACCTGTCTGAACATTGCTTCTCAGATGAATGGGGTTCTGCCCCAGTGACAACCTTTGAAGATACCACCTCTGCAGGTGGATTTACTCTCCTAGCAAGGAGCTGTGAGATCAGAGGACACAGCACCAGAATCCGTTGTCAGATCTGCCTTTTCTTTCCATGTGGGCTCACTGGCTGTTTATGATTTATGCAGCACCAGCTGTGCCTTGCTGATATGTGCCTTCGGTGAACACCACCACTGTTGGTTTTGCTCTGAGTGACTCTAGGGGGAAAGGAGACACGATCCATCCTTCCTGTGATGCTCCAGTTCTTCTGAAAAGGTCCAATACTATGAGGACATGAGTTATCAGCTCATTCTAACTCTGGATGTGACACTGGAAGTGGAGATGATCAAGGCAATAATCAACAAAAGGCAGGAGAAACATCTACCCTGTGGCAGTAGGCAACCAGGGTGACCTTTCTGGAAAAGGGGCTGGCACTGCAGAGCTACACAACTCTGCTTCTTCATTAAAGAGCCAGTTTTGTTACCTTAGTGTGTCTGTTGGTATTGTTCAAGGCTGGTACACAAGCGTGGATGTGAGGATGAATGCAGGCGCTTGTGCAGAACACTGCAACTTCCAGGAAAACAAGGTGTGCATGAAAGCAAGCTCAGGGGACTGTTCCCTTTCCGTGACAGCTGCCTGGCTGGTGCTGGATGCTGGCTCTCTGCCCTGGCATGGCTCAAGCTTTCATGCACGTGGGGTTAAATCCAGAGTCATCCTTTCTGGCAGGCCCCACAAGTGTTCACATCTTACAGGTTTCTGTGCAGCTGCGAGTACTCCCCTCTTGTCTCACTGAGTCCCAAAATGCAGGTTTAATAGGACAAGACAGCTGAAGAAGCAGGCAAAATGTAATTAGGCTTTAATTACCTAAGTTCATTCTCTCAGATAATTGAAAAGCAGCCTAATTGGTTGCAATGAATTCCCAGTACAGCCAGCCATCCAGCTTGGTGTGTGCTACGCCAGCTGCCACACCACCACACAAGGACCAGCCTGGAAACTGAACACTACTACCCACTGACCTGCAACACTCTGCAGGGCCCAGTTCCTCATCTCCAGAGAGATGTTAAAACCCCTAAACCCTTCAGGCTGCAGTGAGGGTGGTTTAGTGAGCCATGTACACAGCAAGACTCATTGTTCTTCATCCCACACTTCACAAACCAGGGAGCCAGAGGGCCACTAAACCTCACACACCCTGGCAGGAGCATGCCAACAATCCTAGTGTGATGGGACCTACCCTGGGCCATTTGCAGCATGCCAGAGGGTTACAGCTGGAAAGGACAACAGATTTAATCTCCACTTGCCTCTATCATGATTACAGCATGCAAGCAGTTGGCTGGCCTCAAAGACTGGCTGCGTATGGTCAGTGCTGAATCAATCAACTGTGCTGGTTGCCCCTTCTCCTGTCTCTGCTGCTCAGTCCGTCTCAGCTGGTGGGTTTCCAGAAGCTCTGTTTCATGACCAGGGCTGCCCTGGGCTGATGGAAACCTCTAGGGTACAAGTTGGAGTTGGCAGTGACACTTCTAGATCTGCCTTGGCAATGCTGTCTGGTAGAAAACCATAGATGTAGTAGCCTCTGGCTGTACTGCAGCTTCCTTCTACCTGGACGAAACCGAACGTCTCCACCATGAATGTGACAAGGCAAAGTGAAGCAATCATTCTGGCTGAGCAGCTTCAGGAAATAGGTTGTTTTGCCCAGGTGCACACAATTTTTCTAGCAAGTCCCTTGTGAGACTCCACATCCCTGTTTCATGGAGCAAAGACTTGGTATTTGGTACAGATGACAGTTTCCCAGTGGCCAGGGACGGTTCAGAGAGGTTGCACAGGTAGGAACAAACATGATGTTCTTTTCATCGCAGCGCTTGAAGGATCATGCCTAGAAAAATGCTGGACTTATTCTGCATCCTTGGCTCAAGCTCCCCTTCTCTCTCACTGCTAGGCAGCGTGCTGTGTGCCAGGTGGCTGCATTTCATTACGGAGTTTATAAAGTGCCTGGGGAAACAAGGCATGGGGGGATGAAAAATTACGCACACATTTCACTCAGCGCTGACTGTTCGTCATCTCGCTGTACAGAAATGTAATAATCACTGGGGTGGGCAGGGGGTACAGAAGGGAGGTACTAATCACATTTGCACTGTTCCTGTAGTTTGCGGCTTTTTTTCACACTTTCATCTGCCTGGGCTGTATCACTAGGGATATTTCTTTTGCTTTGGGGTTAAAACCGTTTCCAGCTTTATGTGCTTCCCAAATGAATGGGAAGAAAAAAGAAAGAAGGCAGCTCTGTGGTGGCAGGGAGCTCTGGATGTTGCCACAGTTTCAAGTCAAGACCTGACATCTTGTTTTTCTCTTGGGCTGCAAAGCAATTTGAAAGTACTCCTCTGCACTGACCACATTTCAGTGGTACGAATGCCTCTGCCCACTCCCATCCTCTTGTGTTTGAGGTGCTGATTTCAAAGCACTGTGCCCTAGAGATGAAGTCTCCAGCACTGCTGGATGAGCCACAACAAACCCAGCTCCTTCTCCTTGGCTCCAGGTGGAGCAGCAAAGGCTGACAGGAGAGAGGTGTTAGTAAGAACCTCGGCTGCTTCGGAATGTGCCACATGCACAGTTACTTTAAATGGCTCAGACCTGCTGCCTGCAGGTGTCTTATTTCAGGGCTTTAGGATGACTAACAGCTCCATTATTCTCTGCAAGGTATATACCAGGTTACCCTTTACCAGAGAGGAGGGAACAACACCTGGCAACAAAACACAAAGAAACACAGCTGGCCATTTGGATGCACTGGGCCCAAGTCCCTTTTTATAGCTCCCTCCTCATGTGCAGGGGGTTGCGGGATGAAGAAACTGAAGAACAGCAATGCCAAAGCTCAGCATCAGCACTCCCCTCTTTGTTATGGTGGAAATGTCCAGCTGAGCCTCGCAGTTATGGCCATTTCTGGAGGAGGGGATCATTTAGGACTGTGCTTTCACGTGCTAAAGCTTGTGGCAGCTACAGCTTAGAGCATCCCCAGCTCCTTGCATCCTTGCTGTCTCTTCATGCCTCCCCGCTTCACACGTAGGGGAGCCATGCTGTGAACCAGATCAGGGAACCTGAAAAAAACCCCTAGTAACCTACTACTAAACATAGGTTTCCATGTTGGTCAGTTCATTCTCTGGTTCACCATGCAGCCCCCAGGCAACACTGCTGGCACAACTAACAGGAACCGTGTCCTGCTACAGGAAAGAGGAGGGAAAGGCTGTCACATTGTGAAAGGTATTTCTCAAGCTCCCCCAAAAACAGCTTTAGAAGAGTTCTCCCTCAGCTTTGGATCCACTAAAACCCCAGGACCATTCCTGTATAGCTGCTGGCTAGCTCATTGTCCCCCATCCACAATTTGTGTAGCTGATGATCAATGCAGATTTGCAGAACTCTGCATTTGTTCCTAGTGAACCCCATCACAGGGGCTATTTCAGCGCCGTTTCTCTGTTTTCCTGGGCTCCTTTCAAACTCTCATCTTGTCTTGCATTACTCACACCTCTCCTCCCAGTGTGGAGTGTCTGCAAATGTATTACACAACCTGGTCTCCTTTGTTCAAGCCACCAAACAGTCCTTGTGCAGAAGCCCCTTATTTTCTGGTAGCTTCTCCCTTGCTCTTCTTTTCTGGGTGCGATGAGGCATTTTTGGGAAACACAGGTTAGCATGCCACTGAATCTACCACCTGCAACAGTAATAAATGCCTTGCCCAAACCAACTTACATGGGACCTGTTGCTCCCTTACTCAACATCAAGTCTTCAGTGTAGATCAGTTCACTGCAGTGGAGCTGGGAAGTTTTACTCCTGCTTTGAATTTGGATCACAACGCAGAGATGGTGGGAGTATGTGGCATTGGTTTCCTGCTGATGGGTAATTTTGGAGCTTGGGAAATAAACAGAAAGAGACAAAACATTAAAATCTCGTGATAAAACTTGGCTTGCTTTGCCTTAGTCCAGCTGCCACGCGTCATTTCCATTTCTCAGGCTTTTTCTCCCTTCTTTTAGTCTCCATTTATTGCAATATGCGACAAGAAAACAACTTTTTATTACAAAATTGGCCCTTGTCAATTTGCCTATGTCAAAATGTCTAACCTCCTCTTCTTGACCCACCCACATTTTTTTCCCCCCATTTTCCTTCGAATTTGCTCCCTTTGCCCAGCTGGGACAATCTCCCTGTGAATCCAGGCTACTTTAAGGAAATTATTCCACTTAAAAATATCCCAGGGCAACCAATTCTAAGCCATTCTTGTCATGGTTTGCTTTGTGTGGGTCTGCTGCAAGTTATTTCCTCCTGAAATCCCAAGCTCAATGTAAAAGAATTACCTGTCTTTTTAATCAAGGAATAATTTCAGCTGGGTAATGAATTGCCTGAGAAATGAATATGGAAGGAGCCGAAACCCTCCAACAGAACAGCCTCCAGTTTTGTGCTATTAATGCTCCTTATGAAACGTGTCAAAACTCTGCCAGCCTTCGCTGTGTCTGCTCTGGGGTCTCTGCCTCCTGCCTAGGAAATGAGAAGACAGTGGGGGAAGTGTGCCCAGAGCAGGGCTTGAGGAAAACAGCTCCTGAAGGCTAGAGAGCTCTGGCACGGCTCCTATATTCAAGCTGAACACAGGGAGCCCATTGTGCTGTGCTGGGATTGAAACTGGCCCCGAGCACCTCACTGCTTTGTCTGCAGGCTGCCAGAAACCCGCTGAGCTGCTGAGAACAGGCTCTGAGTAGGCACAGCCCCTTGTGCGAAGCCCTGCTTAGCTAAATCAGGTCCTGCGCTGACTGCACGCTTACACCAGCTGAAATCGCAACTTCACGATCGCACACCAGTGCAGGCAGCCACCAGAGAAGGGGGTTCCCTCCTCCCATCCCCTCTCTTGTCCCCATCAGTGAGGCAGATCAGGGAGCTGATCTGGCTGAATATTGGGGGGTTTTTTGTCCTCAGTTCTCTGGATCGGCTCCCTGACCTGACTCACAGCGAGGATCCATTTGGCGCCAGTGCCATCACAGCGGAGACAAGTGGGAACATGGGATCCTCCATCTGGCAGTGGCCTGCATCTCCCTGACCACAGCCTCAAGATCGTGGCCGAATCTTCAGACAAACCAGCTCTCCATTGTGAAGGTCACTGAGGCAGAGGGAGGAGCTGGAGACACTTAACACGGAGTCGCAAGGATGCTGGTGGACACTCCTGCAGTGACTGAACCCCACCGGTGGCTCGGGGTGCACAGGGTGCTGTGTCCTATCCCAGCAATGAAGCCAGCAGTCCCAACGCTGAACACTGCCTGCCTGCTTGCTACGTGGGATCTATCGTCCTGCTCCTGCTGGATGCTGATGAACCAAAATAACTCCCTGTTTTTCCCAGCCAGCGCTGAGCTGGGATGTGTTTGGGAAGGCGACTGCGACACTGTGACAGATGGCCAAGAAAGCAAACGCTGTTTTTTATGTCACCTCCGTGTTTCTTCCTCTGCTGTCTCCTGCGCTGGAGGCGGTGTTTGGAGATGGTGTGTGCTGCCAGCACGCGGCTGGCGCCAGAGCTGAGGAGACAGCAGAAGGTTGGAGCAAGGTGCTGGCCACCTCGTGCATGTTTCTCCCCCCGCGCTCTCATGCTTTGTGACGTACATCAAAGCCGTCTCCTGCAGGAATCTGTGTCAAAGATGGGGCTTGGAAGTGGACCGGTGCTTGAGGTGGAGTGTTTGCTTTTGCAGAGCCACTGAACAGTGCCCCACAACCTGCCTGCAACGACTGCTGGCCCAGTCTGTTTTCTTTTGCCCTGAAGAGCCAGATAGGCCAGGAAAACTAGGCCAGGGTTTCCTTCTGCCAGCTAGTGTCCAATACTGGCTCTTCTTCTTACAGACCCAACGCTAACTGCACAGAGAGGACCCTGGGCAAGCCAAAGCTTTGATAAAAGCCAGTTTCTGAAACTCCTTGATGTGCCACTGCCTCTCCTCTGCCTTTGCGCATGTCACTCAGTATGTTTGGGCAAGGGACCACTTGCCTCCCCTCCTGGGGCACAAACATCACGGCAGTGTTCAAGGAGGGCTGGGCTAGTGAGAGATGGAGCCCTAGATCCCTGACATAGAGTGGAAATTCAGCAGGGAGAGAAGCACACTTAAGCAAGAGAAAGAGAGCACAGAGAAGCTGGTGACTGTAAACTGCTGTCACTTAGGTTATACCTTGGAGGAAGCAGGAATGGCCCTGCACAGGGACACAGGCACGAACCACACCAGCCCGTGCAGGTGGCTGCTGCTCCACGCTGCGGGCTCTGTTTCCATGGCAGGAGAGAGCCGCTTCTGCCACGCTGCTCGGCTGCCAGGACACCAGCTCCTTTCGCAGCCTGCCTGGTGTGGAAGGAGTGACTGACATCTCTGTTTGGCACAGCATCTATCTGCCTCCTGCTTCTGCCTTGTTGCACTTGGCAATTCTCCCCCTTCTCCCTCTGTTTTTCCACTAGGAGATCTCGCGCTCCTCTGCCTTGGCAGCGGGCAGACAGATGAGAAGGGGTGGACAGATATATGGACTCAGAACAGCTCAGCAATGGCTCTCCTGTCTCTCCCTGCCTGCGATGGAGGAAGAGTCTTCCTGAATTCAAGGATCCCTGAATTCAAGGATCTGGCATCGAGCAGTGGGGATCACCGGTGTTTAAGGCAGCCAGTGCCTCTTTTCCTAAGACAGGGAAACTGAATTCAGAGAGGCTGGTGAAAAATCAATGTCACAGAAGGCAACAGAGCTATGAACTGGACTCATTTCCATTGTCAGCTGGGAGCCCCCGTGGGCCTGAGGAGCCCCAAAGGGCTCTGCACAGCAGCTTCCAGCCTTGCGACCCTGAGGACCAGGAGACCGCAAGCGAAGAAGGATGAGCAGCCGGCTGCAGCTCTGCTGTGGGATAGGGCTGCGCTGGGCTCTCTGGCTCGCTGCCACCTCAAAGCCCTGGGAGGGGTAACTCAAGCCCCATCTAAAGATGGTTCAGGAGAATAAAGCGAAAGAGATAGCGGCGGGCAGATATGAAGGCGAGGGAGGAGGGCAGATACGATGACAGGAAAATTCTGCGGAGAAGCAGCACAAGGTAGAGAGAAGGAGAGAGGAGCTGGTCTGCACCCACACACCCAGGCCCAGCCCTTTCCCGCAGCAGGAGCATTGAAATGGAAATTACTTTCTATTTACAGTGCCAGCATCCTTCCTGCTCCCCCTCACGGAGCCAGACTGGGGCCCTCCTGGGCCCCAGTCTGGCTCCGTGAGGGGGAGCAGGAAGGATGCTGGCACTCTGTGCCACAGACGTGTGTATGTGGGGGGAAACAGGGATGCTGTGAGGCTTAAGAATGCGTGTGTATGTGGGGGGAAACAGGGATGCTGTGAGGCTTAAGAATGCCGTGGGGAGCAGTCTCAGCTCCCTCATCCTCTCTGGACAGCACAAAACCTGTAACAGTAAAGAGGAGCAGCGTGGTCACGATTAAACACATTCTGCCCTCGCCAGCTCCCTGTGCCACTCCATAGTCATCCAGGGGCTTAGGAACAAGGCAAGGTGGGAGACACAGGGGCTGGGCAGAGCCACGGTTTCTTCCAAGTGGAAGAAGAGGCCAGGAGGTATTTCAGACCTCCCTAGAAGGCCCTGGTCATTATTCTGCAGCATTATTCTGCTATGCAGGGAGACACATGCATGGGAGTGCATAAAAGCAATGCCAGCCCATGACCTGGCTTCGTTTACCCATAGAGGTAGCGTTGGCAGCAGAAAAGAAACTTGATGCCATGCTGCTCACTGCTGTGGCTGCACCCGCCTGGCCCCAGGGGAATTACTCAGTGTTGTAAGAGCCAGGCACCAGTCCAGTTCCTCAGGGCCAGCATCTGCTGACAGATGCCAGTGAGCAAGAGCTGAAGCTGAGCTGTACCTAGAGCCAGCACCCTCTCTCCGAGCTGCCGAGCAGTAGCTCGTGGTTGTGGAGACCTCCCACCTCTCAGTGGGCCCCTGGAGCTCAGCCTCCTCGGCCCACGCTTTCCCCGAGTGCGGAGCAATGTCAAGGTCAGGCCTGTCACAGGGATGTGCCCCCACTGCTCGGCAGAGAGCAGATGACGGGTCCTTTGAGAGCAGGGCTGTGAGAACACAGAGCTTCAGGACAGCACCCAGGTCTTCATCTCTCTCCACACTGCCCCACACCAAGGACAGCTGCCCCAGACCTGGAAAAGGGTTTGTAAAGACACAGAGAAAGTCTATGAGGGCTGGCCTGTGACTCTGGCAGCCTGTGGGATGGTGGGATTAAGCCCACCTTGCAGAGCTCTGAGCTGCAGAGGTCCTTGATATTTCCCATTCTTTGCCTTCATCAGGTCTACTCTGAGTAGCACTTCCACAGCATGAGTCTTTGATGTGGCACTCTGCAGACTGGATGATGAAAGAGTTAACTGTCCCCTGGGATGGGGCTGAGGCTGGCAGCAAAGCAACTGTGAAGCAATTAAGCAGAAAGCTCCTCGAACTACTCCAGGTCCCTCCCTCTCTGCTCTTTCCCACTAGAAACAGGGCTGGAGGATGGAGGCAGAAGGAAGGAAGCTAACGACTCCAACACCGGCATTGCCTCCCTGGGCAAAGCACGAGAGCAGCCTCATACAAGTCCTTTTGGGAGAAACAATAGAAGCAGTGAAGCTACAAACCTGGGAAGAAAGAGCTTTTTCAGCAAGGTATTTGGTTCCCTACATGGCACAACCCAAGCAACTCCCTGCTCTTATTCTTCCCTTCCTACGTGCTCCCAAGCATTCACACCAAACCAAATGGCTCGTACCAGCGCTAGCCCGGTTCCCGGCCTGGAGACCTGCGGGTTGTTCTCTAATTGGGCTGTCTCAGGCCAGATGGCCGGAGGTCAGAGGCTGGCTGGGAGGCAGTGGGTGTGCTCAGCACGATAGGCTGGTGGCGCTGGCCAGATGGAGCACGTCTGGGCACAGATGATGGCAGGGCAACAATCTTTCACACAGCCGCCTCCTGTTTCAGCAGAGCTGGCTGGGAGGGTTCCCAGTGGGTGGCCTCCTGGCTGCCCAAGGAGAGCTAGACCTGCTCGACCCTCCCCTTCCCTCCTGCATGGTACACACATTCATTCAGACGCAACAGTCTGGCAGGAGAGAGGCTCAAATAAGATCAGTCAGGCACTTGTCTATTTTCCAGCTCTCCCTGGCTTTTCTGAAAGAGCTGCCGCCCACACGGCTCCCACACTGCAGCACAGCTCGCTCCGCAGAGCTGACCACATGAAGAGTGCAAGCCTCTGCAGGAAGGGAACTGCCAATCACTTGGCCAAGGTCAGCATCTCAGGGCCTGATCCTGCAGCACCTTCAATGAAACAGAGCCAGTTTGTTACACCAGAGCAAAGATGGTGTAAAAAGAAAGTCATGTTTTGAAGCAATGCAGTTGCTTGTTTTCCTGGGGCAGCTGGAGCCCGGTCCTGGATAAACAATATGACAGCCCAGAGCAGAAAGAGCTCGGGATCATTTCCACCTGGATCTGGGCTGCTTGATAACTAAGTTGTTTCTGTCAGGCTGTGATATATAGCATCAGTGATGCTCAGCTTCTGTACAAGTACTGCAGTGTGCAGTTTGCTGTGCTATAGACTTGGATCTGATCCTGGCTGTTACTCATTCCCCTCATCAGTCTCTGGACCTTATCAGACTGCTTTCCTGTTTGTACCATTACAAGGAAACAAAAAGCCAGGATCTTTGGTGGCAGCAATACACGCTGCCCTCTCCCATGGCAAAGAAGGGGCTGCCTGTTTCCCCATGAAAGGCTCCTGAGAAGTTAGACTTGTACCAGACGTCTGTCAAACTGCATTTGGGATGAAGATACTGTGAATGAGCCATCACCTGCCAGCCAGCAGCTCCATTAACATAGGACTCCTTGCAACAGAGCGCAGGCAGGAAGGGCATAAGATGGTCCCTATGTGTTGGGACTTCCCACAGGAAAACAAGAGCATACGATGGATATTGATCTGTGCATACAGAAGATCTGATGCTTCTGGGCTATATCACAGGTCTTGTCGGGCACAAGCAGCCACTGTCTTGTGCGTGAATCATCCTAGAAGCCTCTGTGCAGCACAGTTGTAATCCCTGTTTAAGATTACTGCTTCCTCCTCCTTCCTCCAGTATGGACTGGGCCCACGGTCCACAGAAGATGCTCTGGCTTTGCTGGCAGAGGAATGTTATGCTTTCAGCCTTTCTCTCCCATGGCAGTGCAAGAAGGGACGGGGGACTGATCTGGTGTCTGTGTTGAAGCTTCTAACAGAACTAAAAGGAATCAAAGATCAGAAGTGTGGAACAGCTCCTTTACAGGGATGGACTAACCTAGAAATCTTCAGCCTGGAAGAGAGTTCAGTGACGGGAAAGAAATGGCTGAGGTTTGTAAGATCTTCAGACAGTGACCAGGGAGGAAATACCGCTCGTTATTCACTCTTCAAGAACTAGAAAGGCGGAACCCAAATGAAATGAAAACTCAGCAGGTGCAAAAGAAACATATGACAGTGCTTTGGCACACTGCAGGATTCACGTTTGTTTGCAGGAGCCAAAGCCACTGACTGGCTTGGCACGGGGTGAGATGCACTCACTGAAATCTCCTCACCAGGACTTTAAGCCATAAAAAAATCCCTAATCTGCTCGTGGTGAAGGAACATGTACAAGCAGAGCCAGACTGTCTATCTCTGCCCTGTTACTCATGTGCTTCAAGAAACAGCACTGCCTGCAGGCAGCTACCAAGCCACATGCCCTTTGGTCTGGCCCAGCACGCCTGTTCTCACCCCCTGCGTGCTGCTCAGCCCCATGGCTGGGAAGAAGAGACAAATTCCGCGCGTGCCTGCCTGCCTTGGCTGACGCAGGGCAGGCTCAGTGTTATTTCGGGACAAGATTTCCATGAATAACTCCCCTCATCTGCCAAACCCAAATTAAAATTTGCTGCCAACAGTCATGAGCCCTCCCCCCCATTCCTCCCTCTCTTCTTTTTTTTTTTTTTGGACAATTTCCTGCATTAAGATAAACCAGTGATAAATCCAGATTGTGCATTAAACACTGGCCCACGTGGTCTGGGAAACAAAGAGCATGAAGGAACACTGCGATTCAAACTGTTGCTAGCTGATACGCATTTGGGCATGTGAGCTTTTAAAGGATTTTCTCAGAACAATTCTTTCACATTTTCTAATGAGTCTGTAACATCAGATTTTGTGAAAAAGCACTATAGCCTGCAAGCATGTGAGCCCCAGACCCCAAGATGTCCTGGAGGGCCCGGTATTGACACCTTTCCGTGTGCAGGGAAGAAGTCTGGTTAAGGACTGGGAAAAGCTATGGTGCAAGGCCCACAGCTCTGCATGTTGTAGGATTCCTGCAGTCCGCTCACCAATTTTTGGCCAGCCTTAGGAGGCTCCCAGCCTACTTTCCAGGGTAAAAGGTGCTTGCTTTCTCTAGCCATACCCGGCACTTCCTTCAGAGTGCTGGGGTGCCCAGGCAGAGAATTCCTTGCAAAAAAGGTCTGGTGTTTTATCTGACTGAGATTTCTCTCTTTTTCTGTTCCCTGGAAATCTACAGGAGTCCTGGGTGCAGTGACACAAAACCTCTTTCTTCTGCCAACGAAGGTGTTCTGCAGCCTTGAAAAAGCGAAAGGAATGGCTCAACGGGTGGCTTCCACTGAAGAATTAGGGTGGGCTCTCATCCAGCAGCCATCCCCACATGCTCACAAGGGCAAACAGTTCCCCCTCTTCCTCACGGAAGCAGTCACAGAGCAGATCAGTGTAGCACGGAACTTCGCAGCAGCCAGCTTCCATGTAGCTCAGGCAACCCTTTCACTCACTGAAGCACTGGTAGTAGCTTTGCGCATGAATGCAAGTGTCTGCAAACTAAAGGAGCGACTGAGAGGGCACCAGTGAGGCACGCAAGTGGGGGAAAAAACCCACTGGAAGAGACAAGACCAAGGCACTTGTGTGCGTCATGCACACCCCAACCCCTGGCATTCATTTCCCGTCCACAGCATTCATTTCCCTTCACCTCCACCTCGTCTATTCTAGGAAAGCCTGCCTAGCATTCATTCACCCAAAGCATCACACTTCACAGCTGCCTTCCCACGCAAAGCTCACCCAGCAGCTTGCTTCCTTGCTCTGAATAAACACTGCTTCCCTGCCTGCCTCCCCACAGCCCGGCTGCACTGCAGATGGGTGCTGCCCCAAAGGCAGGCAGGGGTACCTGCCTCCCCCCGCACCCCAGGGAGGATGTGGCAGGCCTAAAACCACACTGGTCTTGGGCAGCTGTGTCCTGCTTCCCACCAAGGGCAGGAAGAAGGAGTTGGGATAAAAGCTACACCAGAGCCTTCGCTCCTTGGTTTCTGTTTCCAGCCAGGGCAAGCAGAGGCAGATGCTCCCAGGTGGTAACACCAAGAGGTTCAGTGCTCAGGGCCAGCCTGGTGATCTGGTCCCAGCCCACCTCCAGAATCACTCTGGTGTTAAGTCATAGGCAAATGCCTGTTTTGAGGACAGCAGAAGGTTTGTGGCTCCTTGGAGAAGAGTCCCAACTCCTCTCTGGCTCCTTGACGCAAAGAGGGCTGGCAGTGCCCAAACGCCCTTAGTTGCTGTGGATTTTGACCCAGTCCTTCCTACAGTAAAAACAACTAATTTTCTGAAAGCTCCCTGTCAGCAGTACAACACAGCACAAGGGCGAGATACTCAGTGAACCACAGCTCTCCTGAGACATCTCAGAGGCAACCAGAGCCGTAAGCTAAGAGCAAGTTCAGAATCTCACCTGCTTTCAGGACTCAGGCCAGTGCTCATTAACAAAGGAAACATGCTGACCCAGAACACAGAACACCATCCTACTCTGAAAGGACACATTCAAGTAAGCAAAGGCTTGGTAACAGTGCTTCAACTGTGAAATGTGCAGAACAAGTTTTTCAGGAAATAGATCAAGGACTGCTTCTGTGGGGACGGATAACATGAGATGTGAAAATCCAGAGAAAAGGAGAGAACTGGCCATTTGGGGAATGCACGCGTGGAGGGCCCAGCAAGCCCAGATACAGAAGATGACAGGCTGTGATACTACCACCACTAGAACAGACTTAGATGGTGAGATTGTGAATACTTCTATCCCACTTCAATATCTCGCAGGAGTAGTTGGCAGTACATGGAAACTCCAGTGAGCCCCATGTTCAAGTCTCACCAGTGGAATCATCCAACACGCTGCCCCCTCCCAGGACTTCATTTATGAAAAATTCATAGAGAACCAAATTCAGCATTTCACCCGCCTGTAGCAATCAGCTCAATGTCAGACTGATGGCAGGGCAGACAATGGCTTGTATCCCTATAAACCTGTTATTTTTATGTCATTTAATCCCTGTCATTTTAACCCTCTCTGGCCTGAGTGTTGTCTTTCACAGTGGCCACAGCCAGGTACTTGTATAACCAAGAACAACACTTTCCTCGTCTCCCTTCTCCCAATTATTTTCAGACTTCCTGAGCTAGCTGTGGTTTCACTGAGTAATTCTCTGTGGATTTTCCTTCCGTGAATTTGCCTAGTTTCTTTTTTACTTCATATAAACTTCTACCACCCTAACAAGACAAAGACTTCCACAGGCCAACTCCCCTCATATGTAAAATTTCCCAAAAATGTAAGTCCTCCTGTTGCCCCTCAGCTTTGGCTCCAAAGGACACTCTGCCACTGTTGCAATTTAAAAAAAAAAACCCACACCATGCTCTGGTAGATGGTCTGGCTCAGAGTTTTTGGCAGGTGCTCCTTGAGGCAGCCGTAATCACTCATTTAAATCTCATTTATTTTTGTTTTAGAAAGCTCCCTAACAACACAAAATATTTCTTTCCTGCATCTCACTGGAATTGTGTGCATATTGCCATGGCAACCATGCCAGAGATTTTTGTGGTCCCAGACCCATTTTATTGGTTATTAGATATCTGTGCAATAAATATATATATATAGCTTTGTTCTCCCATCTGTCTGTTCCATCTGCTTATTTCCAAGTGAAATACAACCATTTGGCTCAGCCACAGCTTTCTCTCCTTCCTCATGGGATTGGCTGAAGGAAACAGAGATGCATCTGCTGGTGGTCATGGAAGTGGTGAAGGGAAGGAGGAGGAATGAAAGACATTGCTGTGGACATGAACCTGACCATGACATACACGGAAAAGCCTAGCAGCGGTGATGACAACACCTGCAGGGTTAAACCAATTCTTCCTCGCAGTCCAAGTCCCTGGCCACGATAGCTGGCCTGCCCATTACCAATTCTCTCCCAGGTGTGAAGGGGAAGAGAAGCTCAAGAGGACTCTGGCCAACACAAACCTCATTTGCCCCTGGTGGAACTGCTGTGGCCCGGCTGCAGCTCAACCCCAGCCGGCTGGTTTCCTGTCACTGGGGAAGTCGAGTCAAACATTATGTCACTGGTCAGTGAACAGGAAACTCATCACAGCTCAGCCGCATCCATTAAGAGTCCTTTCTACCTTCCCAAAAGAGAAGGAGAAAAGTATCACCTCATCCCAGTACACACTGTTCCACAGAATGGAAAAACACCAGTGACGAGACCTCTGTGCCAAATCGACCATGTTCCTCCCTCCAGTCATCTGCCCCAGATCGGAACCCACGCCGAAAGCTATTTGACGTGCCCCCATGGGAGGGACTAATTCCTTCTGGCAATGTTTGCCTTGCCTGCCCACCCCCACAGCCTCCGCTGGCAGAGAGGATGTGTTTCCAGCCTCCCAGCTCCCTTACATTATTTAAGCTGTCGGTTGTTAATTATAGCGCTGCATTTCAACTTGACGCTTCCCAGGGGGCCAAACCACACTAACAGACTAAAAGCGGTTCCCAACTGAATACTTTGGGAGCCTCCGCTAGAACTGAGCCTATGTCTCCATTAGCGAGGGTGAGACATTCCCTACCACCCTGACTGCTCCCGGGAGACTGGAACTGCACCTTCTGCTGTAAGACCCGTATCTGCACTTTCTTACCCTACAGAATGAATATTCCCGCTCACCAGATGGGAGCCACGGCTTCCTTGCAAGGCATGTCAAATTGGCCTTCAGCTTTCTCAATGTAAACATCTCCTCGCCTGCCTCCCCGTCAGCTCTGAATCTCTCAGTGCAGATGGAAAGGGCAGGGAGGATGCATAGCCTTGTCTAGTTGGGGATGCCTCAGAGTTCAAAGCAAAGAGTAGCCCTCACCGCAGCCTCTCTCACTGCTCCACCCTGCTTCCACCTGACCTGCAGAGCAAGGCCAGTCCCATCAGTCGAGCTCCCCATTTCTCACAGGCTGGAAAAACTCTGCTGCCCTTCTGTTGAAGCAAATCAAGTCTCACAATCGCAGAACCATGACCACCAAGCCTGGGGGACCCGCACACCCTTCTCAGTGAGGAAGGCATTGCTAAGCAGTTGCTAAGCAAGCGGTCAAGTCAAGTGAGAATAAGCAAATGAGAAACTGATGTGATGTTGATGCTTTCTAGCTTGTAGTAATATCCTCCAGCCAGGCTGCCCCTTTGCCTCGTGTGACCAGGGAAACATCTGCTTCAAATGCAGAAACAAGTGCAGCGATCAAACCATCAACTTGCTCAGGGCAAGAGCATGGGAAAAAAAAAAAAGGTGGGGGTAGACAGTAGTATGGAGAAGGGCTTGAGGATCCTAGCCTGCCAGCTCCTAACACAAGACCATCCATTTCCCTCAACTGTGTTAAGGGAGATGTTGCTTTGTGGGGGTTTGTTTCCAGGAGAATCAGATCTAATGGCTCAAATGTGCAAGAGGAAACTCAAAAGCTGTTTGAAGAGTGCTTCAGAAAGCGCCTGCTGCTGGCACCACCTTCCAGTTCTGGTCATGTGAGTCCGTGTTCTGCTAGCTGAGCACCACGAAAAGAGCATAGCCCAGCGACTAAAGCCCGGGGAGGTCCAGCTATGTGCCCTCTGCCACTCTCAACTGGTTGGAAGTGTTTTTCTCAACACCTACTGAGCAATCACCATAAGAGAGTTCACAGCACGCTTAGCAGGACACAAGTCTTCCTAAAAATGAGAAAAAGCAGAAAAGAGGCAATAAATAAAAAAGAAGAAAAACAGAAAGGTGAAAATTGTATTGCATTGAGCCGTAACTACAGCTGAGAACAGCCTTTAGACCAAGAGATTCGGGGGCCACTGTTCAGCTCCTATGTGCTTTGCCAAATTTGCATAAACAACCCACAGTAATTATAATTTCATCTTGAATAGGTATTATTTTAATTGTGACTGCTTTTTCTGCTCAGCACTAATTGGAGAAATCACAAAAGAACAGCGAAGCGGGAAGGCTGTTGATGACTTCGGCCTTTCCTTCCTCCAGCCAGTTCACATCAGACCCCCTTTCTGCTTGACCCCCCTGAAGCTTTGTGCAATGCAAAAAAACCCCACGCCGTGCCAAAATAATAACAGCCCCTAAATGGCCGTGCAAAGAAACCAAGCACCTTCCTGCCCAGGACGACCATGCTGGACGACCAAGCTGCCTCAGAACATGCTCCCAACCACAGACCCACTTTGGCACTTGGTGGTGGGGTCTGCAACTCCAGCTCCAGGCGGTTTCCCCTTAAAATCGGCTGCTCGGACAAACCGCTGGGGTTCTCAGAGAGCTTAAGGCCGCAGCAACCCCTCAGGGAAACTCCCTTCAGGTAACAACCGCCCTCAGCGAAACCCCTGCCCCTGCCCCTGCCCCTGCCCCTGCCCCTGCCCCTGCCCCTGCCCCTGCCCCTGCCCCTGCCCCTGCCCCTGCCCCTGCCCCTGCCCTGCCCCTGCCCCTGCCCCGCACCATCCCTCACCGCTGCCACCACCGGCAGCCCTAACGGTCACCGGAGGAGCCTTATATAGCCTCGGTGAGGGGCGGCCGAAGGGGATTGGCCAGGAGCCCCGGCAGCGGCGCTGGATTGGTCAGCGCGCAGCCCCTCCCTCGCGCTTCCCTGAGGGGACTGTCGTGGTTTAACCCCCGGCAGCCGCTCGCTCACTGCCCTCACAGCGGCACGGGGCAGAGAATCGGAAAAGTGAGAAAACTCGAGGGTTGAGATAAAGACAGTTTAATAATTAAAGCAAAAGCCGCGCACGCAAGCGAAGCAAAACAAGGAATTCATTCACCGCTTCCCATGGGCAGGCAGGTGTTCAGCCATCCCCAGGACAGCCGGGCTCCATCACGCGTAACGGTGACTTGGGAAGACAAACGCCGTCACTCCCAACGTCCCCCCCTTCCTTCTTCTTCCCCCAGCTTTATATGCCAAGCATGCTGTCCGATGGTCTGGAATATCCCTTTGGGCAGCTGGGGTCGGCTGTCCCGGCTGTGTCCCCTCCCAGCTCCTTGTGCCCCCCCAGCCTGCTCGCTGGTGGGGTGGGGTGAGAAGAGAAAAGGCCTTGACTCTGTGTAAGCGCTGCTCAGCAAGAACGAAAACATCCCTGTGTTATCAACACTGTTTCCAGCACGAATCCAAAACATAGCCCCATACCAGCTACTATGAAGAAAATTAACTCTACCCCAGCCAAAACCAGCACAGGAAGCTCCAGGGGTGCAGTGAGGGGCTCAAAGGGGAGCAGCAGGGCTGAGAGGGGGCACTCGGCTTCTCTTGTTGCCCCTTGGAGGCTGCGGGTCTGGGAGAGCCTCTGCCGCAGCATAGTAAGAGGGAGATTGTTTCCCTGAGGGAGGTGGACGTACTCAAGGAAAGTTGGAAACACCAGGACCGGTGTGAAAATGCTTGAATGGGACTTATGAAGGGGAGGATGGGTGCCTGAGGCACTCAGGAGGTGAAGTGTCTTCTGCAAAATGGGCTTCTGCAGCTGCGAGCGGGTGTTCATGGCTCCCATGGCGTGGGTTGGAGTCTGCAGGACATAGAAGCAGCCACCGGGCTCTGGGGATGAGCATCACAGCCTTGGGTAGGGTCCACACCCGCTCTGTGGTTCCGAGCTGTGGCCCTGCTGGAGGACGTATCACTGCTGTACCAGGGCCCTTCCCCAGCGCCGGGCTCAGCTGGGCTGGGCTCTGGGCTGGGCTGTCCCCTGGATCCCTTCTCCCCCAGCCAATGCAATGGAAGAGGGACTGGGAGTAATACATTGCTGTTTGGTTTCTAGTGAAGGCAACTGTACCTCTTTCAATAACTTAATTCTCATTGCTTGATAGTCTAATATCCAGCCTAAAGCCTTTGGGCTGCGAATTATGCTGATTTGCTTGCTTGCCTTTCAGTGGATGTGGACAGCCATTTCTCAACACCATTTCAGGGACTGGTAGCCTGCTCCTGCCCCCTTAGCCTTCTCTGACCTGAACTGAATACACCTCACCTCTCAGTTCTGTAGAGGGAGTGGTTGAGGCCTTCCAGACGTCATCCTCCCTCTCTAATTTGTCATCTTTTAAGGCATAATGCTCAAAAGTGGACAGTCTCCAGCTGAGAACTCATCAGCAGTGAGCAAAGTGCACTAATTATCTCCTGCATCTTGCATATGAGAGTAAGTATGTATCTTTGGAGGAGAAAAAGCAGACCAAGTCGATAGTGGTCTTTTGGGGCTTGAAAGAACACATATGCAAAATTACACAGGAATACTTAATTCATTGCTGCATACTGACAGCAGCTGGCAAGACAGCCCTTTGCCCATCAGCATTCAGACAATTAAACTCTGTACTCCACTTGAGATGGTGGAACAGCTCTGTATTTATTCATATTTTGGATAAGATCAAAGCAAATCACTTCCATGATTTATTGTCTGCAGAGAAAAATCTCTACATCTCATTTCTTCAAAGAGTGCAGTCTCCAGCTCAGGGATCAAAGCACTGTCAGGGAGACATGCTCCTCTGGGGAGGGCTCACAACTGGGCTTCTCACTTCCTTGGTGCCTTTTGGCAGGAGCTGTCTGTGACAGGGAGCCCATTCTTTGCTTGTGTCATCAAGGACCTTCAGCCCGAAGCCAGCTTGCTCACAGCGGCGGGTGCTACCACGACAGTTTATCCTTGGCATTGCCAACTAGGCAGCCCTTTTTCCTGGAAATCACAACTGGTTTGTGGTCAGGCAGGAGGAGTCCTCAGCTGCCTCTGGAGCGGGGACTGTAAGGGAAACTGAGGAAGAGACCACAGGCTGCCGAAGACAGACCTGACAGCAGTGTCCTGCTGCCAGCACTGATCCTGGAGCTATTGCCGCCTTTGGAGTTCAGCTCTGAGACAACAGCATGAGCCAGGCCCCGATGCAGCTCCTTGGGGGCTCCCATGTTCTCCCTCTGCATGTAAGCTAGTCAATCTGCATCTCCCTGTAGGTACTGGGTGAGATGCAATGGTTTGGGGTGGAACATGTGTGAGGCATGGGGACATGCTTTTTCCTAGGTCCCTGGTGAGTTGTGATGAAGTCCATCTCACATCACATAAGCAGCAGAAACAACTCAGTTTTTCCACTAGTTCCTTGTCTGTAGGCTGTTTGCCACATGTGCAGGGGTACTGCTGTGCAGTGGATAGTCAGGATCCAAGATACTCCTGGAGTTGCAGTGAATTAATACAAAGCTGTCATCAAGGTGTTTATACCTCCATCAGATTAGGCAGTTTTAACAAGAAAGAAACAATCCCGGATGCTCAAACTCAAAGCAGGTCTTGCTTAAGGCTGAGGATACACAAGCAGGCACTGGAACTGCAAATTGTAAACTCAACTTGCAGTTACCTTGAGATAGGAAGTATCTTATAAACTGTCACAAACAACAGCAGTCATGGTATTTGCTTGTAATTATTTTGGGGTTTTTTTTCATTAAAATGCTCCAATTGTGTGTCAACTAGTTAGTGATCAGATATGTTTTAGAAGTGGCTTTATTCAGCAAACCCAGAAGCCACAGGGAGAAGGTGTAGTCTGTCACCTCCAGCACCTGTCAGACCGGCAGGGCCACGTTCACCCAGCTTACCCTGCTGCTGGGAGGCCCCGAGTTTCAGGGAGCACCAGGAGCAAAGCAGCAGCAAAGCCTGAGGAAGAGGAGGAGAGAAAATGGGCATAAAAGAGGCAGAGCTCTTCCTTGGCAAAGGAAATTCCTCCTCCTGCTTCCACCTCCACCACATCCCTTCTGGCTTGCAAAGGAAGATGGACCCCTGCAGCACAGCGAGCCTCGCAGAAGAGGACAGCCTCATGGCACAAGCCTTCCACCCCAGGAGCTTGGAGGGGCTCCTGTTTTCCCTGAGAGGTGTTTGGAGGACAGGTGGACCGCAACCCACTGGAGACCTGTGGGCTTGCTCAGATGCAGATGGCCTCAGTAAGGGCAAACTTGGAGGCTGCTCTCCTGAATTGGTGCCGCAGGCCATGCAGGAGGCTGTCCTCCAGCACAGGGAGAACTAGGGGGCCAAGAGGAGGATGTCTGGATGGAGTTCACCGATTGAGAAGTGTTGGTGCCCCTTGCCCTGCCTGTGCCAGGCTCAGCATAGCTCAGCCGATGGCTGCCAGAAGCACTGGTGTGTTGATGTGGGTGGCAAGGGGCTGGGAACAGCAACCCCAGCACTACCATCTCCTCCACCCCCAGCAGCAAGAACAGCAAACTCCTCACACTGAAGATCACACGAATCTGGCTGCAGTCATGCTTCATAGAATGGCAAAATTTGGTGTTGCTTGTGGCACTGAGAAGCCCTCAGCTGGGTCCAAGCCTTTCCCTGGCCCAGTTCTACTGTTTGGTGACAACTCCTTGCTCAAGCCTGGCAGCCTGCAAGAAAGGCCGAGAAAAGCTCAGTTCGCAATCGTGCAAAAATCCTTTCCTGTCTTGGAGTCCTCTGTGCAACTAGAGAACAGTGAGCTTGTCACCGATGGCTACAGACACACCAAAGACACTGCCCTTCACTCCTACACCCACCCACCATGCCTTTCCTTTTCTAGGCAGCACCACATGCTAATCAAAAGCCAGACCTTCACTTTCTGCCTTAAAATCCCCCCAATCCGGGGGGAGGAGGGCTGTGAGCCAGATGGGGGGTCTTTAATGTTTCTCAGCAGGCTTGGCTCTACTGGCCTGAGCGGCCACCTCAAAGGGGTTTGGGTTGCAATTTACCTCATTATTGGAGCTGATGTGCAGCCTCCCCGGGACACATCCTGTGCCCAGGAGAGCTACCTAATGAGACATCGCATGAACCGAGTGGTCCTGCCACTCTTGATTGGGGAAGGGAGCTGGGCTTCAAAGGACCCCACTCGCTTCCTTTGTGCAGAGGAAATTTCCTCATGTTGTTAAAACCAGCGGGCCTGTGAGCCTGCAGACCTTGGTGTTGGAAAACAGCGCAGCGTTAGCGCTGCAGGGCAGGGCAGCCCTCCCGAGAGGGATTCCCTGGGGGCATTGATGCTATTCGACACTGTTGTGGCTCCTGCTGTGCTGCAAAGTCACGCTGTGCTTGCAGGGGCAGCTATGAGTTGATAATTTTACAACGCATGGGGGGGGGGATGGCTGCTCGCTGAGGACAAGCTCACTTGGGGTCTGTCACATCCATGCCTGCTGGCTGCTCTGCACTTGGGGGTCAGGGGCGGGGGGCACTGGGGGTGCCTCCGGAGCCCAAGGCAGATGCAGGGATGGAGTGACTCACCCTCTGGAGGGTCTGTCCATCACCACTGATGCCAGAGCGCTGAAGCCAGTGATGCTCACAGCCTTGGCACTACGTGGAAAGTTTCTTGTCCTTGTGAGCACTGCACCTCTGTGCCACCTCCCACTCGTCACACGTGTATTCACTACAGACACTCTGCAGTCCCTTGGCTCCCTTAGACCCCCAGCAAGGGGTGCTCTGGCGCAGGAGGAGAGTTTCAGCAATTCCTGTGAGCAAGTAGAAGTGAGAGGTTGTCATGGATACCAATATGCAATCAAGGGCCCAATTCTGCACCGCTCTGCTCCTCCTGTCCTCCCTTGCCCTGTCATGTGGGATCTGTGGAGGCCCCATTTCATATCAAGGAGATAAAGGCAGTTGAAAAATAAAATCTGCTATGAACGTGGCTTTGGTTCCCGACTCTTATTGATCCAGCTGTTCCTCCCAGCTCCCATTTCACTGGGATGAGTCTGGATTCAAACAGGTCTGCATGAGGGCAAAACGGGGACAACGGTTTAAGTGCAGAGCCCCCAGCCTCTCAAACCAGCACAGATATTCCAAAATGCACAAAGCCAGCATGTACTTCGGGCTACTCAGTCACCGATGGTGGAAAGGAAGATGAGTGAAGAGGTACATGCAAGGAAAGGTGCTTGGCAGCCTGGTGAGAGGGCCCTAATCCTGGATTTACTGGGGAGATTAAACCTTCTCTGGGCTGGATTGAGGCCCCGGCAGAGAACCGGACAGCACCTTTACTCAGAATTTCCCCCCGGGCTGCGTAGGACTGACTTGGTGACCTCCAGAAGTTTTACAAATGCAGGCAAGTTTCACCATGCTTTCATTTTCAGAGGAAAACATCTCCCCAAATATAAAACTGAGAGGTCTGATTATTTCATGCTGAAATGTTTTGTATTTCCCATTTGAAATTAGTGTTTCTATTTATCCAATACTTTTTTTTTGTTTTTCATTCTGGCCAATCAAAATTTCCCATTGCTTTTTCCCCATAGAGTTGATCACAGTGTTCTAGTTGGATTTTAGGCATAAAATAAATTCTGGACCAGAACATGTTTTAAAAAATGGCAATTACTGAGGGACCTCGGGAAGATGAAGCTTTGGTTCCTGAATTACTTCTGAAGAGGTTCTATTACATGCACACACATGCACAGAATTGCCCTGATTTAACAGAAGACCTTTTCGGATCCAGCAAGAATGAAATCTGACATAAATAAGAATATTTTCAAGATGGTTGCTTGCAAACATAAGCATCAAGTAGTTCTCAGTCTGGTTTAATAGCAGCATGGGCAGATGATTACAAATGATTGTGTTGCTGCCACTACTGCCTTATCACCCCACACCAAAAATCCCTTTAGTTTTCCAGAAACCCGATGACCTTGGTCTTTCTCTTAGATACCAGTCCAGGGAAGCACCTAAACACATGCTGACACAAACATCCCCAGATGCTGAAAATAACATTAATAGACTTTTGAATTAAACCCAGAACGGGAGCAGGCTTTTTTTTTTTTCATGTTCATGTGGAACAGCAGTACCAGGAAGGCAGTGGGGTATTAAACTCTGACATATTGTAGGAAAGAACCAGGAACCTGCAAAACATAATGAACTGAAAGAGGCTTTTGACCAACCCTATGACAGAGCATTCAGAGAGATGTGTACGCTAGACCCATGCTTTTTTGCAACCATGCGATCAGCTGAACATCATCTGCCTATCTCCAGGCTACAAGCCCTGCTCTGCCCAAACCCCTTCCACGGCCCAGTTCTTTGAACCCTCCTGGAGGAGACTGACGTGGGTATGGGGAATTTCACTGCCAGGCTTTTTGCTCGGCCCTTGACTGCAGGGGCAAAACAGCCTATATTGAGAACCAGCTCCCCCCACCCCTTCCCCACCAACTCACAGTACAGCCCACACAGCCAGGGAGAGGGGACAACCACGACTCCCACCCACAGCCCCCGCCATAGACCCGCTAATTACACTTGTCTCAAGATTAGTCAGAAGGAATCTGTTCCAAGCTGGGCTGCAGAGCTAAGTTGGGCAGCAGCTGCCACTGCCTCCTCATCCCAGCCCATGCCAAGCGAGGAGTCTCATTACATGTTGCTGGGTCTCTCTGGCATGTACGCAACCTCCTCAAGGCAGTGGGTGGGCATTAGCCTTGCCTCATTAGCCTGATTGTGGTTTGGGCTGCAGCTCTGCTGGCATGCAGCTTCATTCAAAAGGGAGTTTGCAGCCCCCTTTAGGATTTTGCAGTGGGGAGAAGCTGAGAACAACTGAGGAGGTTGAGCACATCCAGACTCCACAGTAGAGGGGGAAAGCCCCCGTGCTCCTCAGTCCCCATGCCTCTAGAAGCTATGCACAACCTTCCCCCAGGGAATTCACCTCCAGCCTGGCAGAGCAACTTTAAGGGGATGGACCCAGAACTGACCTGCCTGTTCCCACTACCTCCTTTCCTCTAGTTTTACCCCAGCTCTCCACGCTTCAGAGAGCCTGAAAGTCAGCACTCCCATCACCAGCTTTTTCCCTACCTTCACCTTGCTGATGCCAAAGCTGTGTTTAATCACCTGCTGCAGTCCCACAGAGGAGCCTTGTGAGCTGGAGAAGAGCTGTGAGGAGCAGAAGAACCATGGAGCTTTATAGCTAACCAGTGGCCCTCCTGTCATCTCCTGCCTGCACCTCCCACCTGAAGACTCGCAGCCGCCTCCCCTCAGACATCACATACACCTGCCCCCTCCTCTGCCTCTTCTCCACTTTGCTCTACTCCCTCCTCTCATCTCGAGGGCACTTTCTGGCACTCCTGCCCATGGACTGGCCACTGCTGGGCCGCCTGGTCTGCAGGCAATGCATCAGTCGCACTGTTTCTTCCTTCATCGGGCCTCAGCAAACAGTTGCGAGCCCGCACTTTCTGCTAAGTTTCTTGGGACAGCTTAGCACCCCTGAAACTACCATACTAAACACAGGACCTGGAGCTGGACCAATGCCCCTGCTCTGAGTATGCTGCTTCTACACCAAGAAGCAGAGCCAGCCCCTTTTCTTGCTTGGATTTTGGATCCAGAGCCTATTTCTGCTAAAAATGATCCACTCGCTGCCCAGGCTGCTCTGTGCTGGAGCGGTGGCTCTCGCACTGCATTGCTGCCCTCTCCTGGACTCTCCAACAGCCGCTGGGCTCAGGAAAGTTTCAGTACAGGTGCTAATCTCTTCTTTGAGGCCACGAAGGTGGGAATCCTTTCCGAAGCCGTGTCCCTCATATGGCAAGGCTTGGCTCTGAAAATGAAGAGATTTGAGGCTGAGCTTTCTCCTGCCCTGTCCTATATAACCTTGACCCCAGCAAATGCTCTGGCTTAAGCTTTTCCCAGGAGCAGCTTTTTCAGGGGTGTATAAAAAAGTGGTATAGGAAGGAAACGGAGTCATTCCTTAGTGCAAGACTGACTGGGAATGATGCCTTCCATGACTAAAGACAAACACTTGGTTCAACCTGTATGATAGGTCCCCTCCTTGTAACCCCCAAGTCCCGCTGTGTCTGGAGCATCCAGTGTTGCAGAGAGATGCAAACAGAAGCCAATCTTTATTAGCAAAAGGAGTGGTTGTAGTCAGAGCTGCTTGGGAAGAAAAATTCAGAGAGGAGAAGAAGGGTATCCGTCTTCTCCGTTGCTGGCTATTTCAGCCAGTGTGAGGTGGCTGGGGTCACAAACAGAATGGACAGCGGTGCGTGGAGGGATGCTGTCCCTCAATGTTGTTGTGCGCACGGAATCTCAAAAAGTGTCCTTTCTGTCCTCCAGTGTCAGCACAGGAGCTGTCTCATCTGTCACAGTAGCAAGGTTTGGGGTCACGGCAAGGGATGGTGCTCCATGTGTGTGCTCCTTATCACCCCCCTGAGATGCGCTTGTGTCCAGATGACTGGTGTCACTGGCAGGTCCAGCATCAGGGCCAGCCTGGGGGCCCTGCCTGGGGATCCTGAAGAAACTGGTCACCTTCTCCATCCTCGTGGTGCTTCCTGTCATCTTGGAAGCCCTTGGAGATGACACCTGGTACTCTTGATAGAACCAGTAACAAGAGCTGCTACAGAGAGACAGAAGCCCATAGTGAAAAACAGGAACTTAGTGCCAGGAACCAGCACCAGAGCCCTGCAGCCACCCAGCGCCAGCCTTCAGGGCCAGAATTCCCTAGGGCCATACCCAACCACTCCCTATATGGCTGTGGAAGCCATTGCCAAGGATTATCCCAGCTGTTGGTGTCCTGCACCCTTATTCTGGCATGCCACCTCCTGCTGGTGTCACAGTGATGGGCTCAGGTTTTCCTTCACCTCCTGTTCCAAGGAGGAATGTCGAGCTGGGGGACTCAACACCAACAAACTGCCCCCAAAATGTCCCGTGTTGGGAGAAGGAGCTCAGACTTACAGGATGAAGAGAAAGTTGATGGCTAGTAATGCTGGCAAGATGATAAGAAGCAGGACTGGGATCCTGTGCATGATGGAGACAGCTGAGGAGAGAGAAATGGGTGGGACTGACTCAAAGAGAGAAGTCCCACTGCTAAAGGCCCTGGAGATAATCCTGATGCTAATTCTCCCCAGCCCCAGAGACAGGCAGGGATATTGTGACCTATATTACTCCTAGCAGTGAGGTTGTCAGAGCTCAAGACACGTTGGGGACACCAAGGTGGAGAGAGAGAAATCAGATTGTTCAGCGTTGGCCTGGTGTGAGGAGCAGCAAGGGAGCTGTGATCTCTTCAGGGATGGTGATGGAAGAGACAAGAGCTATCTGTCTCCAAAGGGACCTCCAAGGGCTGTAGAAGTTGCTGTGACCAACATATTTGGGGCAGCTGCTCTGGGGTCCCACTGTAGTGCCTGCCCTCAGTTCAGAGGCCCCCAGTCCCCTCCCTGCCCTGCTTCAGTAGCAGATGATCTGTGTACCCTGCTTGGTCCTTTCCTTCTTGACGCAGTCCATCATGGAGCTGGCGCCCGGCACCCTGGTGATCATGCCGTCCTTGCAGGGAGTGCAAAATGCCACCCCGTAGATCAGGCTGTAGGTCCCAACAGGGCACGGGGAGCACTGGCTGTTCTTAGGAGGGCTGAACATCCCTGGTGGGCATACAACTGAGGAGAAGACATGTAGAAAGACCTTTCTAAGCAACGTCACTGGCTGCTTGCTTAAAGTTGTATTCAACAAAGGGTCAGGGAAACTGAGCCCTGATGCTTAAGGGCTCAGAATTACCCTGTCCACTACATTCCCTGCGCTGGGTGTGCATGGGGAGAGCAGCATGGGGAGGGGAAGAGACAAGCGGGGGGGAAAGAAGAGAGGGGACCAAAGGGCTGTGGACTCTTGGCTCACTGCAACAGTCGAGACATCTTTGCAGCTGCTTGGTCTGCCCATAGCCCCCGCTGCACTGCTCGGTCTTTAAGAAGCCGACAAACTCATTGGTGAAGTTGATGCCGGGCATATCAGCCCCAGTGACGTGGAAGGACTTGTGCTCCTTGAAGAACCTGGTAAGGGCGAGCTGGACCTGGGGAGGGCAGAGCAGGCAGAGCTCAGCAGGGCAATGTTGGGGTCCAAGAGGGAAGCTGAGACCTTGTTGCACAGAAAATGTCCTCCCAGCACCATAGTGCAGGAGCTGTGGCGTGTGAGCCAAGGGGGACAGGCACTGCACACTAGCCTGAGCAGGAGGTCTAGCTGGGCCCCAGGGAGACTGAGCAAACCCTCTGGGGTGCTCCTCTTCATTCCAGCACTGCTGAAGATATCTGGGCCTGGAGAGAGTGTCCTGGTTCCACACCCCCCCCATGCCATGCTCCCTCCTTTGCTGGTACGCTGGCCCCAGGGCTTACCTGCCTGAGGTTGTGCCGGACTGTTTTGCGGTAGCAGTCTGTGACCGTCTCCGTGTCCTGGGAGTTGCAGTGTTCGTCCCAGTGGGGCCCAAAGAGGGACACTAGAGTACGGAGAGTCACCGGTGCAGCTCAGGCAGCCCCAGCTCCAGCAGGAGATGGGCAAAGCTCTGAACAAATCTAGCCATTAGACGCCACTGTCTTCCAAGAGCCCCTAATTTCACTACACCCCATTCAGCCCTGTGCTGCCTCCCTCTTCCCCCTGCAAGGACAACTGTGATGCCTGAACTCCTCTCACTCCACCCCACTGCCTCTGTTGTCCCCTGGGGACTCTGCTGTGGTGCTTCTGCCTGGGGCTTTACCTTCTAGCTGTACTTGGATGATGAACTCATCCAAAGGGTCGCTGAGCGAGGGGAAGCAGTAGGTAGCAGTGAGCTGGAGGTTGCAGTGGTGCTCAATCTCCATCTGCCTCAGCTTCTCCTGTAGACCCCACAGGAACCTTTTGGTCCACTCATCCTCACAGAGCTTGCTGTGGAAGAGCAGCACAGTGTCCAGGCCTCCGAGCACATGGTAGCCTGTGGGAGAAAACCATGAAAGGTGCCTGGTTCTTCCCCCTTGCCAGGAGAGAGCTCCCTCGTCCAGAGAGCTGAGTATAGTCCCACTCCTCTCACCCCATGGTCTCTCCACCTTTCCTGCCCTTGTTGGGTTGACCCCCCTGCTTGTTAGCATGGCGCTGAACTCACCAAAGATGCTGTAGTGAAATGTTTGGGACACAGGGACCCCGTGCTTCATGTAGGAGATGGTGCAGGAGTACTTCCCACTGTCGCTTGCTTGGAAGTGTTCGAAGAGGAGATGTCCCTCTTTGGTGACTGAGAACAACTTGGGGGCTAGTGCAGGAGACAGAGGGGTTGATGGTGATTGCCAGGAGCTGGCAGTCCTGTGCTGAGCTGGCCCAGTTCCTGGATGGCTGTGTCATGTTCTCCTGGACTGCCCCAGATTTGGTCTCCTTAAACCACTGCTGAGACTCTACAAGGACTCCCAAAGCTGCTCTTCCCCTTCCTTCTCTGATAAGTTATTGAGAGAGAGGGAAGAAGAATTAAAAAACCCGGTGCCCTCTCCTCTGCCAGAAATGTTGCTATCTGCAAAGAACCATCCGATTGCCTGAAAACTTTCTGAACAAAACCTCTCAGACCTTATTAGGACGGAAAAAGGGGTAAGTATTACCCCATACAGTATTACCCCATAACCTCATGTCCTTTTTGCAGTTCAGCACCCCCCCAACACATGCAATCTCATGAGATCCACGTCTTCACGTGCCCCTCACCTGCCCCCCAGACCTGCTCCTTCCTTGGGTGGCTGTTTCCCCTCCTACCCCTCTCTTGCCTCACGGTAGCAGAGCCGATCGCAGCTGCTTGCTCCTGACTGTGCCGCTGAGAGGAGTCAGGGCCTTACCTGCCCTGTCCTGCACCCAGCGGTAGGTGGGATCAGCCACCTCCATCTCAATACGGCTGCAGGGCAGTGAATACAGGCTGCTCTCCGTGTGGATGAAGACAAGGTCTAGGCCAGAGAAAGAGAGACAAAAGCTGCGGACACATTTGAGGAATTTCAGGGCATTGCAAAAAATAGGCCTGGAGCCGAGGAGAGAGGAGGGTTGGGAAGCCACTGGAGCAGGCTGGGAACCTGTGTGGCATGTGGATGGAGCCAGCCCCACTGAGGACCGTCCTACAGGGAGACCTGAAGGTTGTTTATGTGCTTGGAGGAGAGAAAAATGCCAGGAGCTGTAGGAATAAGTGGCAAGAAGTGAGGCTGTGGTGAGCAGAGCTGGTGGAGACCACAGAGTCAGACGGGGCCATCTCTGCTCGTGTTGGCTGTGACTGGGAAGCCACATCCTCTGCCCAGGTCGTTGGCAGAGCGGGCAGTGACGGGAGGGTCCTCTCACCAACACCTGGACACAGGCTGGATGGGGAGACTACTTCACCCAGGAAAGAGGAGCGCATGGGTCAGTGAGGTCCAGCAGGAGAGCTTTGCAGATCTCACCCCCTTGGTGTTTCCAGCTGGAGGTGGCTGGCAGGTCCCAAGGCAGGGACCCTGGCTGTCCTAGGAGGAAAGCAGAGGGGCAGCGCTCAGGCTCAGCTTGAAGGGTGCTCACCTCGCTCTGGTCTCCTCTCCAAGGCTCCTGTCGGCCCTCCAAGGAGTCAGAGCAGAATATATCCACCTCCACACTGATCTTTTACCTGAGCAGCTACAAAGCACCAAAGTCAGGATCCCCATGGTCCCCAGCACCCTGGGTCCCCCAAGGTCTGGCCAGACGCGTGCAGCACAGAGCATCCTGCCCCGCTGCGCAGTGTGGAACATCTTGTTACCATGGCAATGAGGAATGTGCTGCTTCTCCCTGTCACCTTAGTGATGGCTCACAGGCTGGGCAGCGTCATGTCTCCTGCCCACCTTGGTCACACTCACCAGGTCTGGGCTTTGTGGGAAACATGGCTCTTCTTCTGGGGACCATCTGGGCAGGATGCACTGGAGGAAATATAGCTGGAGACATCCTAGTAGAAGAGACATGGTAGGAGAGATGATCAGAGGGAAGGAGGAGGAGATAGGTGATGAGAGTGCAATGTAAGGCTTTTTTGGTGGAAATCCTACAGACCAAGAGGCAGGGAAAACCCAGAAAGCCTAGAATGAGGGTGAGTTTGCCTCATAACTCAAGAGGGAGACTCCAGGGTCTCCAGCTATGGAGGGTACCTAGAACTGGCTGTGGAGGATATCTGAAAAAATAAGAACATCTCAAAGAAAATAGGAAATTGTGGTTTTGAGGGGAAATTACATGTACCAAAAGTCTCAGAAGGAGAAATGACAGAAATTGCTGAGCAGAGGGCAAGATGCGGCCACATACCAGGGAGGACTTTCTTTCTGCCAGCTTGGGTGCATCCTAAGCAAGAGCTCAGCCCACAGCTTCCAGCAGGAAGTTTGGATTCAAGCCTGGGACATTTCAGGCAATCTCTTGGTTCAGATCAGAATCTGTTAAACAAGGTGTGTTTTCTTAATGTTCCTGTTTGTCCTGGAAATGAGATTTAGGTTCCTATGATTGTCCATTGAGAATTAAAAGTGAGCAGTTAAAATATACGGACAGCCAGAAACTTGGGAAGAGTAAAGCTAAAAACTCCTTCTCACTTGTACCAGGGTTTCTGGAGGCGAGGTGTAGGGGGCGGGAGAAGTGCTTTTAGGGTAAATATGTTCAAATCATCCTACTGGCTTGTGAAAAAAATGTATACATGAGAAAACAGCACAAGTTAAAAAAACCCAAGAGAAATCAGAAAACACCCACCACTTCATTTAAGATACAACAGAAATATAGAGCACGCAAGAGCACAACAGTAGAAAGCACCAGCAATTATTCGTGGGGAAAATCATGACAAGTGAAGGCGGCCCTCCCTCCCTGTCCTCCCAGAATGACGAAATCATGAGAAAATCAGTGAAAAACCTTACACTTTCCAGCCCTGTGGCCGGGAGGGGTGGGGGCCAGATCCAGTGAGGGCAGCCTCACCCCTCCGTCCTGGCGAGAGCCGAAGGAAAGGGCAGGGCTGAGCAAGCATCTCCGGAGGCTGTTTGTTTTCTGGCTGTGCCTACAGAGAAAGCTTCGCCCTGGTGAATAATGGGACGAATGAATCCTTAGTGTTTCTTTAAAAAGAAACAACAACAACAACAACAACAAAAACCCCCTACACCCTAGATCTCAAGTTTTTCTGACATTTTTAGCTTAAATAAACCAAGTCTGGCTTGAAATCGCTTGGGATAAAAACACAGACTTGTGCGAGCAGCAGAACAAATGAAGGTTTCCTTTTGATTTATGGTACGGGGCTGTGCGTTCCCTCCTGCCTGGTGCAGGCTGAGTCATGGCACAGCTATGGCTTTTCTCCGTGATCACCTCTTTTTACTAAACGTGTAGGAGCTTGATAGTATCTTTGAGATCTCCACTCTGTCAAATTTGAATGAAACTTGTGTTCAAAAGTTATTACGAAGAGGGCAGCCCGCCAGGCCAGGCTCTAAATGACTCCATGGATCTCATTTCCTCAGGGCACCAGGCTAAAAATATATATGATCTGAGGCAGGTGTGACATTTCTGAAATTTCCTATTTTTGCATTCATTTTAACTCATCAGCTCATTAAAGGATTTGTTTGTGAGTTCTCAGAAAATGTGTTTAGCAGTCACTGAACGTGTGCTGCAGCGTCAGGAGAAGGGATACCCTTCTTACATAGCAAAGAGCTTGGATCCCTGCTTGAAATGCAAAATTCAGGCTCAGGTATGAAGCTGAACTTGGGTCATCCATAGTAAAATGCCAAGAATACAGATTCACTTTCTTACCATCTTCTAGCTTTTGTTATTCATTTGCTTATCTTGGAGAGAGCACAACTACTGATTCAGTAAGTACACAGAAAGATCATTCCCTGTATTGTTCTGACTAGGAATTAACCTCCCTCCCTCCCTCCCTCCCTCCAAAAGAGCCATGTGAGTTACACTCACATGCAAACTCCATTTATAAATAAGAATTGATACAGGAGCGTCTCAGCAGTTTCTGCATCCCTACATGGCTGGAAGGGAGGGATCTGGGATTTGGGGACATTTTGCATCAAGGAGGTTTCATTTTCCCTTGGCTTCTATGAACTGCAGCAGTGCCCAGGGAGGGAGGAGCACCCTGTTCTGCTGTACAAACACAGACCTGCTTTCTGCCTCTGGCACTGTCCCTCCCTGTTCCCTGCTGGCAGATCTCACCGGATCTCATGCCTGTATGTCCTCACATCGGTCCCCTAAAATTGGCTGGAGAGACCTGGATTGCCAGAAATTAAGTTAAATCTGGCTAAGGCTGGGGTACATCTAAGTCCAGATTCACAAGGAGACGGAGGTACCCAAGTTTGATCTCTGGTGGAGATTAAACTTGTCAAACAAAACAGTCACCAGCTTCAGCACTGAATGGGAAGGTGCCCCTGTCCCTTGGGGACTCCCCAAGGGCATCCAGGGAACTACTGCAGGGCTACAAGAGGAACAAGTGCTTTATGACATGGCTGGCTCCTAGCCATCAGATCCCGATCCCTCTATGCTGTTTAGCACAAAGGGAACGTGCCCCTTTCTGATCCGTTTGAGGACCCATGGAAGCCAGAGCTGGATCTCTTGAGATTGTGATGCCTCCTAAAGAGATCCTTTGGGCTCCCACTGCCCTAGAGCAACACCTAGACGGGATCCAAGGAGCACCACCTACAAATGTCACCATAGCTGCTAGGTCTCTTGGTTTCAGACCAGGACTGATGATTTGGTGAATATATTCTGCTCCGGGAGTGCTCTCTGCTAAAGACAGCAACACTGGTTATTGCAGGCAATCAACAAATTGTGTTAGCAATGCAGCGTCGCATTTATCTCCCTGTGAAACCCCCAGCCCTTGGGACAGGCAGCGGCCTGCGGCTTCCCGGTGGAGAACGGCACAGCTCGGCACTGTGGTAAAAAAACAGTTTCAGAGAAAGGGATTCCACACTTCAGATCCTATCAGGAATCAGTTGAACGTGGCTCATTAGGAAGGAATTATGCCCTGATCTCTCTTCCTGTGATAAATAACCTTGGTGGTGATAAATATTCAACGTGGGCACCAAAGCAACAAGGCTGGCATTTATCTCTTGGCTTGTTTTCCTCTGTGAAGGGTCAAGGGTTGTTAACAAAGGCAGGAGCTGCACTGATACCACCTCAGAATTAACCCTGGTGATGCCAGGCTATTCTCTGAGACCTGCAGAAGGACTTTCAGTGCTCGGCGGGTCAGAGTCCAGCTCTCCTGTGAGCCATTTCGTATTTGTGAGCAATGCAGAGGGAGGAGCGGCACAAGGGTAGGGTTAGGGGCAGGGGGGCCGTCTGGGAAGCAGAAAGGACAGTGTGAAAAAGCAGGCTGGGGGATGGAGGGAAGCACAGCTACTCTGCGTATGGAGGTGATAATATTTGGGAGATGGGTCTGGGGGAGCAGATGGTTGAGGGGGGCAGCAGGCTCAGCCCAAAGGCACCTGGAAAGGCTCAGTGTCGTCAGATGTGAAGGATGATGATGCCTCTCTGGCAGGTGACATAGGGACATAGAGGAGAGAGGAAAATAGCAGTGGCCTCTGCTAGAGGGAGGTTGAAATAGCAGGAGGAGGACAGCAGAGGGTAGCAAATGCCTGAATTCCTCTCCTGGCCTTGCGGGACTGGTGTGAGCCACAGGCACGGTTGGGTGATGCAGCCTGGTATGGATTCACAGCGCGCATCTGGGCAGATTTTGTTTAAAAATAAAACAGGGAACAAGGCGTTTTGATAAGATGGATATGTTCTTATCGCAAAGGCTTGTTTTGAAAGACATTTCCTTTAGAAATTTCCTGCTGAGATATCCCCAGTGACCCCATCACCGCCAGGGAGAAGGCAAGGCAGAATGCGATGCCTTGATTATAATCAGAGTGGAAGGTTTTGACCAAATGAAAAGAAACTTCTCTGTGTACGGATTACATTTCCCAGGAACGGTAGCAATGTTGCAGCTTGGTTACTATTTGGGCAGATTCTTCCTGATTTTTCAGGTCTGAGCTTTGCCAAGCTCTGCTGTGGTGTCGTGCCTGTGGATCGTGAGGATGGAGATCCCCCATTCCCTTCCCTGGGTAGCCTCCAAAGGCCACATCTGGTCTCACTGGTTCAGAGGGGAAGCAGATTTCCTTCATGCTTATGGACACAGCCAGCCAAGTACAAATCAAAAGCGCAGCAGTAATTTGCACTCATATTGAAAGACCCAAAGCCATCCCCTGTGCCTAAATCCCGCTCTCAATCCTGCCACTGCAAACCAGCACAGCTGGTCCTGCTGAGACTTCACCTCTGGCATGTCAAGGTCTTCTGCTGCCCTTTGCATGCTGTGGCTTCCCTGTTCAATGCAGGGGACTGGGCAGGGGAATGGTTGTAAATGCTTTAAGTGTCATTAGCACCCCAGGGCTAATTATCAGGCAATCTGTCTCCCTCCTTCCCTGCAGACGCAGATGATGCCTTATTCTCCATGTCAGACTCAATGCTTTGCTTTGCCCTTAAAGCAGCTGGGAGATGGCCCCAGCTACTGGCTCGTGTCATCACATCAAATAGGATCATTCATCTTCATGAGAGAGCTGGCTGACCGAGGCCGTGTGTGCCAGGCCGTTCCCAGGCTCTGGCTGCGGGGGCAGTTAGGATTTTTATGTGGTGGAGAAGGGCACAGAGCCCGAGGTGCTGGGGGGCCTGTGACCGGCCACAGCAGCCGGTCCTGGTCTGGTGGCACCTGGGGTATCCCAGGGCAGAGTTAAGGCTGTTCTCTGCTCTTCACAGAAAATCTTTTAAATCCTCGCTGAGTTATTTTTATGATGACTGTAGATGACTCTGCCAAGTATGAAGGAGTGGAGCTTTCTCATTGAGGCATATTTAGTTTGGTGAAATCAGTTTTCAAGCTCGTGTCATCTGCCAAAAGAGGCTCTTGCAGAGATACAAGAGCAGTATCTTCAGTGTTCATAGGTGGCACTTAATGAGATCTCCATTGCTTATTGCTATGATGAGTCTTTAACAAAGTGGCTTACAGATGGTAGAGGAGCATTTGGGAGGAAACCTCTTACATGCTGCTTGCATGACTACGAGGCTCTGCTTAAATTTTGGCCCATGGCCATGGGGTCTGACGTGTCAGGCACATGGAGCAGGAGAGAAGTCACAAACCGGAGAGCAACTGGGAGATGCATTTTTGGGCTTATAGGGTCCATATTCCCCATTTAGACTTGAGACTTACCATTCTGCCCTCCTTGCACAGGAACCCACAAGCCAAACACACTCCCCTGGCTGTGGGATACAGCGCTTTCTGCCCGACTGGAAAAGCGGCAGCTTGAAACACCACTTGATGCAGGAAAATAACAGTGTGCAGGTGATTTTCAGAGTTGATTTATCTGGCTTTTTACAGATTTACACAGCACATTTTACACTCCTCTATTGTGAATAACAGGACAAAGTATTAACAGTTAGAGGGAGACAGTGATAGGATTGGGACCAGGTACTCAGGAGTATTTTCTCTGCAGTTTTTGCTCTGAATTCAACCTAATATTGCAGAGCTTTCAGTTCTGTTTTAAAGAAGGATACATCTCTTTTTCCCCTTGAACAAAGGAAGAGATTTTCCCCTTGGTTTTGTATTTCTGAGTCATTCTGCATTATAGCAAATTGCTGGCAAAGTTGCAGTTACGGCTAAACGGTCACTTCAAATTTAAGTCTCTTTTCCAGCAGCTTTATACCTTTTTAAAGCAAACAATTGCTCTTCTGGGATGAAAATTTCTCCTTACTTGGTCTTACTCTGATGTCAAAATATTCTGGAACATGGGGAGAAAAATCAGTCTGAATCCCTGACACAGCTGATAACACCTTTTCCTTTCCAGCTGTTTTTCCCCGCGCTGATGGCTGAAGAAGCCGTAGTTCCTCTAATTTGAATTGTAATTAGGGGTAATTTAGCCTCTCTCTGAAAGCAAGAGCAAACAAAAATATAGTGGTTGGCAAACAGGGTGGGATGTTGGATCTGTGGACTGGGTTATTTGCTCAGAGCTGGAAAGTGTGGTTTTCCATCTCTGCTCTGCTTGAGATGACCTGGATGAAGCCAGCCAAGTCACTTTTCCGTGTCTCAGTTCCCCCCTCTATAAGATGGGGATAAGGATCCTATCTTCTTCCGAAGTCATGTACCAAATACTGGCCTCGATGCCAGTACACTGTGTAGCAATCCCTAGGGAGTGTAGAGAGAGGAAGACTCTGGCCCCAGGAGACCAGACGGGTGCAGATGGCTGTGGCATTGATGCAATCAGTTCTCCTAACAGAAAGGGTCGAGGTCCTCCCACGTTACCACCCACCAGGCAGCACCCAAAACACTGGGTCCAGCTACAGCAGGGAGGTGATGCAGCCGTCCCGGCCGCAGGAGAGCACCTGGAAGGTGCAGAGAACGTGGTGCAGCCCGGGGACATCAAGTTAGACGGGGGCAGGAGTCACACCAAAGTGGCAGCAGGCTTTTATAGCACGGAGATGGCGCACAGTCTCTGCTTTTCGTAGGAGGGAGCTGCTGGGTAGATCTGGGAGCAGTCTGACCTCTGTCCATCTCAGCAGTGTTGCAGTGAAGCTTGCTTCCTTCTGTTGCTTTTTTTGGAGGAAAGCTGGCAGCGAAAGCAAAGGGCACCTTCTCCTCTGCTGCTCTCTGCAGACACATCAGTCAAGAGCGGAGGCTCTTATTTCCCTCTCTTTGGATGGCGAGGCTTTTCTCTACAAAGATTTTTCACATCTGGCGGTGTCCAGCCTTTGCCAGTCTTCATGCTGCCTGCCCCGGGACAGATGTTTTAATCCTTGAGCTGTTCAGGGAAAGCCTTTGGATTTATTTTCTGGCTCCTGACAGGCATCTTGCCAAGCTCCTCTGGGAACCTCTGGCTCTCCCTTTCCTTTCCTGCTCTTTTTTATCCATTCCCCTGATAACACGGTGCAGAGGCCGGTGGTGCCAGGGCAGGCATGGTGCCAAACTGCTTCACTTGTCCTCAAACAGTTGGTGTCGGAGCTGGTTGCAGTCAGTGGCAGTGCTGTGATAACTGTGCCCCAGGGACATGACGTGGGGCAGCCTGCGTGCTGCGAGCCTGGTGAGGGATGCAGAGGCTGTGCATCCAATTTCCCTTCTTGCAGAGGTCAAACAGCCCCGGGGAAACAAATCCCACCTGTCTGGCAGGCCCATCTCACAGCCTGTTGGCAGGAGGGTGTAGGAGCTTGTAGCTCCGATTGAGGGGAGGCATCATGGGAGCACTGGGGACATGGATCTAATAATTTCCTTACTGACACCTGCAGTTATAGGAGAAAATGCAGTGAAATGCAGAGGTGGGGAGGCAGGAGAGATCTGTCTCGGCTGGTGTGTGATTGCTCCCTGGAGGGAACTCACTCAGATCTTGCGCGGTGAAAGTTTGAGCATCCCAAATGCTGGAGTTTCTAACTTCCACACTCAGGAGACTAATTTCACAGGCTAATACTTTTCCTTACTGCTCAGCCTGGATCATCCCACCTCTGTTTTCACACAGGCAGCTCAGCCATGCTGCCTTTGAACTCTCTTCCACCATAAATATTTCCTTTCCTTCCTTGGCAGCAACATCCCTTGATATTTGGAGATTGCAATTATCTCCCCGAAGCTGAGTCATCACAAAGCCAGCTGGATCTGCCTCGCTGCGGCTCGACGTGGCTCCCTCCTAGAGATTTTCCCTCCTCTCAATTTTAAGCTTTAAGCTCCCTCCACTGTGTCAGTAACTGAGACTAAAACTCTCGCAGTCCTGCAGCAGCACTGCTGGTATCCATTCATTGCCCCTTAGGATGGAGGAGTTAAATCACCTAACACTCGTTCCTCCTCTATGTAACGGTTGAGTAAGACACTGTAGCCATAGTAGAAACCATGGCACATTACAGCAATGGACTCATTCCAAGGCTGAATGGAAACTAGTCGACCAGTTTGGATGTTCAAAGTGTGTTAATGCTCCGAATCGGAATGAGAAGGCAGAACTTTTCTCAAACTGGGAAGGAAAAAAAAAAGAAAATCAAATCAGGCCAAACAGTTCAGTGATTCATGACATCTCATTTTGCCTTAGACCATTTGCATCTAAATATTTATTTTATTTTACCATCATTAGCCATTAGTGCCGAAACATCTTTTGAACCAGAAAACTAGCTTTTCACCTCAGAGCAGCTGAAACCAAATACTTGGATGATTTTAAAGCTTTGCCAAATGTCTCCTTGAGGTGAGAAATACAAGGAGGAGCCATCCGCTGCTGTGAAAAGCTTCAATTTAGAGGGAGAAACATCACTCACTGGAAGAACAGGAAAGAATAGATTTCCTGTGGAGCCACTGGTCTGAAATGAATCACGTCCATCCTGGCAGGGAGGGCTGGGGACACAAAGCGCTGCTGCTGGGCCACTTGAGAAGCATTTTGCTGCGGCTCCAGTATTACAATGGGGACATCCTTCAGCATCACAGGAAGAAGAATAGCTACAGGTAAAGAGAGAAAGATGAAGAAGGGAGACGTGGGGATCAGTCCCAGCAGGTGTCTGCACCCTATGTGAGTGCCATGGCATTTCTCTGGGATTTACTGGCTCTGAGCTTGTGGCAGAAGCGCTGCTAATTTTCCTTGCTATTTCATTATCGACTGAAGGGATGATTATTACTGATCCCCAGGAAAGCATAAAATGCAAGGTGAGTAACGCTGCTGTTCAGAAAAGCCAGATGGGATTGTTCAGTGAGTCAAAGCAAAGCAGAGAAGAAAAACAAGCCAAGATACCCAGTCCAGAGTGTTTCGGTTTCCAACCTCTCCCTACTCATCTCAGTGACTATGATGTCCATCTCAAGGGGTGGGCTGAGAACTGGACAAGCAGGTGACGGTGGCAGTCTGGACCTTGGGGCTTTTCTTACATTCTCTGCTGTGATGTTTGGAACTAGGTAAGCTCACAGCAGATGCCAGGCATGTTGCTTCTGTTGCAACTCCTCTCTGGCAGAGGTGATCTTATAATTTTTGGCAAGAGTTTTCAGATGACCAACGCCAAAGCTGTTCAACCAACAGAGGTACTCCTACATCTTACACCCTACAAGGGAGTTCTTTTAATTGACTTTGTGATGAACACAGAGCAGGGAATGTCAGCTTGTCCCCTGATACAAGCCCGTGGTGTATTGCATGAAACCATCACTGCCAGGACCACTGCTGGCTTCCATCTGACGGCAGCAAAAAGGGATGAGTCCAGCACTGCTTCAGTTAACGAGTCCCTGGAGGGCAGCGGGGCCCATTCGGGCCCCTGCCGACACTGGTCAAGCCCCCAGGGCTCTCTGGAGGGCAGCAGGTCTCTTCACAGGTCGCTGCCAGGCCTGGCAAAGCCCCTGATGGTAACCACTTCAAACTCATGCCTGGTTTCTAATGTCAGTGTGTCTGTGTACCTTCTAGCCATTTGACGTCTTGCTATGCCTTTTCTCTACTGCATGAAAAAGCTTTTCAGAATCCAGTATTTTCAGCTTTGAAGATGCTTATCCACTGTATGCAAGTCACCTCTTTATCTTCTGTGACAACTAAATTATGTAAACCACAATGCCTGGAACCAAAGCACTTCTGTTCACAACAACATTTACGGATCCATTGCTCTCCCATACCTGACGAGCTCTCACAGGGATAATTGCGTGACAACAGATTCATGATGGGTCTCATCTGTAGCTTGTTCCACAGCCCTGGTTTGATGATCTTCCTTGGCTGCCTCTTCACTGGGGTCTGGGATGTTTGTCAGCCCACGCAGAGCTGGCAAGAGTTGGGGCAGATGGACCCTGGGGGGGTTTGCAGGTATTCTGGGCAGTTTGTAAGACATTTGTCTGCTAATAAAGTAAAAGCCAGGCAAAATACAGTATTTTGTAAACTTTGAGCATCTCTTGTTGTCAGTTACTGTTTTAAGTGGGTGACAACAGGAGTGACTGTGACATGGAACTGGTGCCAGGCCATCATTTCCCAGTGAGCACTGCTGCTTTTGCTTGCTGCCGCAGTCAGCTCCTCTGTCCAGCAGCATGGATTCCCCTGGAAAAGAAAAAATCCCGATGGGTGGCTGCTGGTACTCTGGGTGGGATGGGATTCATCTGACCCATGCTGGCAGCCACAGACAACCTAGTGTCCCCAAACCCCTCTGCTTGTCAGGGCAGATCCAGTTAATGGAGCACTCTCATTCCCTCGAGATTTTACCTCCACCCCAATTGCCACCTAAAATAGGTCAGAGGAGCACAGAAATGCTATGGGCCTGTTATAAAGGGATCCTCAGGATGTGGGAACCCTGCAATTGCCCTCGGTGCTGATAACTTTGAGGATCAGGGACGTGGTATCTCTCTGAATCACCCTTACTTTGCTACAAGAAGTGTTTTATGCAAAAAGCTGTGCTCACCATGATCATCCATGGGCTCTTGTGCACAGAGCAGAGCCAGCCCTGAGGGTCGAGCAGCACAAATAAATCCAAGT
Source organism: Gymnogyps californianus (assembly GCF_018139145.2). NCBI lineage: Eukaryota > Metazoa > Chordata > Aves > Accipitriformes > Cathartidae > Gymnogyps > Gymnogyps californianus. The sequence goes on along the minus strand of NC_059498.1, from coordinate 3,788,286 downwards.
CCTGCACTGGAGAACAGCCCAGTGTCAGCTGTCTACCAGCGCATCCCACTCTGCGTGACATTTGTTCGCTTGGCATTAACTTCCCAGGTGCTTTGAAAGCCCTTCCCTGCCCGCCGTGGAGGAGTTTCGCAGTGCAGCACAGCGAGACATCTGAAATCTCACTCATTTTTGTTTGTGGAGCTCTCATTTAAATTGCTGCAGCTCGTGAGCACCTGTCAGTCCCATCGCCGGGGGCTAACGGGTGGCAGGTTGGTTGTACACAGGGTATTTTTAGCTTGTAGACACCCAGAGGATGGCAAAACTGGCAGCTGAGCCGGCTTCCAGTGGGATGGGGAGGCAAACTCCCCCAGGGATATTTTCTCCCTGGAGAACAGTGGCAGAAAAAAAATCCTCTCCTTGGAGGATTTGTTTGCTAAAAAAACCAGTTTAAATAACCTTCAGGTGAAATTTTTGCACTGACAATCGCATCCCCGAGATGCAATCACTGGTGGTGGAGCAGCAGGACTCCTGGGTTCTCTGCTGGGCTACTGGTCCGATAACCAGCTAGTCTCCAGTGCCAGAAGTCAGTATAGGAAAAAAAAAACCTCTAAGATCCTCCTTCTCATGTCTGTTGTCAGTGAGATGAACTATAGAGCAACACCACCCCCTCCATAAGGGCTGGTCCAAGCCACTGTTCTGGTTTAGCCCAGCAAAGCAGTTGTTGCTTGCCAAGGGTGGTCAGGGCAGTATAACATCTCCCGCATCGCTGGGAGGTTGTGGTTGAGTGGCCGCTGGAAGGGCAAAGAGTTGCCCTGTGGGACCGTGGGGCATCGTTATGCAGCTTTGCCAAGACCCATATTCACATCTATCAGCCTCTGTGGTGGGTTGGCCCTGGCTGGACGCCGGGTGCCCACCAAAGCCGCTCAGTCGCTCCCCTCCTCAGCTGGACAGGGGAGAGAAAATAGAACGGCAGGCCTGTGGGTTGAGATAAGGACAGGGAGATCACTCAGCAATTACTGTCATGGGCAAAACAGACTCGACTTGGGGAAAAAAATTCATTTAATTTATTAGCAGTCAAATCAGAGTAGGGTAGTGAGAAATAAAACCAAATCTTAAAAACACACCTTCCCCCCACCCCTGCCTTCTTCCCGGGCTGAACTTCACTCCTGATTTTCTCTACCTCCTCCCCCAGCGGCACAGGGGGACAGGGAATGGGGGTTTGGGTCAGTTCATCACACGTTGTTTCTGCCGCTCCTTCCTCCTCAGGGGGAGGACTCCTCACACTCTTCCCCTGCTCCAGCGTGGGGTCCCTCCCACGGGAGACAGTCCTCCACAAACTTCTCCAGCGTGAGTCCTTCCCATGGGCTACAGGTCTTCACGAACTGCTCCAGCATGGGTCCCTTCCATAGGGTGCAGTCCCTCAGGAACAGACTGCTCCAGCGTGGGTCCCCCGCGGGGTCACAAGCCCTGCCAGCAAACCTGCTCCAGCCTGGGCTCCTCTCTCCATGGGGCCACAGGTCCTGCCAGGAGCCTGCTCCAGCGCGGGCTTCCCATGGGGTTACAGCCTCCCTCGTGCATCCCCCTGCTCTGGCGTGGGGTCCTCTCTCCACAGGCTGCAGGTGGATATCTGCTCCACTGTGGACCTCCATGGGCTGCGGTGGGACAGCCTGCCTCACCATGGTCTTCCCCACAGGCTGCAGGGGAATCTCTGCTCCGGTGCCTGGAGCACCTCCTCCCCCTCCTTCTTCACTGACCTTGGGGTCTGCAGAGCTGTTCCTCTCACATCTTCTCACTCCTCTCTCCGGCTGCAATTGCTGCTGCGCAGTAACTTTTCCCCCTTCTTAAATGCGCTGTCACGGGGGCGCTACCACCGTCACTGATGGGCTCGGCCTTGGCCAGCGGTGGGTCCATCTTGGAGCCGGCTGGCATTGGCTCCATCAGACATAGGGGAAGCTTCTAGCAGCTTCTCACAGAAGCCACCCCTGTAGCCCCCCTGCTACCAAAACCTTGCCATGCAAACCCAGTACAGCCCCGTTTGCGTTTCAAGCTATGGATCACATCTCTTGCCTCCCTGGAGATGAAGTTTTCAGAAGCTTGAGAAAAAAACAGCTGAAAACTTTTTGTAAACTTTGTGTTTATTTTCTTACTGCAGAATCAATAGAGGCAGAGAAAGAGAGCCTCTGTTATTGAAGAAAGTCTCACCTAATCTCAAGTCATTTTCAGTACATTTTTGTAACCTATTCCTGTAAATAATTGAATCGTCTTCAGTTCAGGAGGTAGGGAAAGGCTGTCCTCAGGCAACCTGCTTGTGCTGTTGAGAACCTGACTGCATCCTGGGTGATATTAGCGGTGGTGGGGAGGAGAAACGTGCATTCACACTCCGCTGTTGCATAAAGCACTGAATCCACGAGAACACCAATTTTGTAACATTATAACAGGAGCAGGGTTTGCCTTAAAATCTCTTTTGGAGGTGGGTGAAAGACGAGGACATGGGGAATTACAAGGATGGATGGCTGGGACAAGCATCTGCTCATTGCAAGCCTCTGAGCCACCTCAAACAGGGACATGGGGTCTTTGGCCTTCGTATTCTGTCTTCAAGTCCAAGCTGTGGCATGAGGAATGGGGGGTGAGAGTCCAGATTCACCCTCATCTAGGCCAACAGTGACAGAAAGTTATTGCCACCTGCAAATGCCTTCTAACCTGCACGAAATGAGTTTGTTGGAGCTCAGTCCTCGTTTAAATAAGCTCCTGGGCAGTACGCAAAGAGCCACTGCAGCATTTAGCCTTGCACAGCACAGGGTGATGGCCAGCGGGGACTATCTGGGGGTACCAGGGTGTGCCTCGTGTGTTAGGTGCTGTATGCTCAGACCAGCTCCACAGCAGCTGGAAATGGTTCAGCAAACCTTCAGTGAGAGCAAAATATACCCACAAACACCGAAGGGGAGAAACTGAGAACGGGAGGACACAGAGAGCCAATAAGCCGTCATCACACATATGAGTGATCCATCCTTGTGCCTACACATGTATGGAGATTCCCCAGTCATGGTGGGTTTTGTGTTCCTGATCCCTCCTTGGGAGCGGAGCTGGGGGCTGGGGGCAATTCTCCCTCTCCCTCTCCCTCTCCCTTTACGCCTCTCCACGGCTGCACGGGGCCATGTCAAACTTTTCCTTTTCGCTGCAGTATTTCTGACGCGCGCTGCCTTGCCGGTGCCGTGCGTTAGCGTCAGAGGCTTGAGAGCTTCAAGCCGCACACGGTGGTTCTTTGTGCTCTTTGTGCTGGTGGGTGTTTGGCCACTCTTCCTAATTGTTGTCTGGTGGTGCAGGAGCAGTGACATCTAGGTGAAGGTTTATGATCACAACATTACTTAGGAGGACTTGATTGCATCAGCGGATTTGTTAATGAAGAGGTACTTCGACTCTGTGTGTGTGTGGTTTTTCTTAACAGAAAGCGATGAACTGAAATGTTCCTGGTCGATGTACGCTCCCTTGCTGCATACGGCTGCAGAGACCTCTGCAACCAAACGTAAAGGGGAGAGGTCCCTGATGTGGGTTTGATTTGGTGACCTTGGCAGTGCCCTTGCACTGAGGAAGTTAGAGAGGTCATTCTTCATGTGCATCACAAAAATCCTCTTGTTTCATAACAAATCCTGCCCTCATTCGATAACTGCTTCCTTCAGAAGTTATAAGTCTTATTGTTTTGTGCCAGGAAGCCAAATGCACGGGGCAGGACAGATCCATAGCTGATGTGAATCAGCCTGGCACCATTGACATCACCTGGGAAACACTGATTTATTGCATCCAACCTGGTGGCTTTACAGGAGTGCGGGGAGGAAAGCACACACACACACACACAAAAAAAAATTTAAAGGTGAGTGCAGCAGTTTTAACGAGAAACTGCTGCTGAACAACCTCCAGACTTTATTGCCAAGGCAGGTAAATAAAACACAGCCTTATGCCGTAAAGAACCCAATCCCCATCATCCATCTGTTGTAAGTAGCTCTGGATCCACAGGAGAGTGTTTGCATCTAAATGACTGTTAGATGGAGATTGAAGATTTTGCAACTGCAAGATTTCGGTGCACATTTGCAGCTTTTTCTTTTGCTAAATCAGAAGGAAAACGTTCATTTTGAGTAGAGTCCCAGCAGCGGGACTGCAGATGAACTGGAGCGGTGTCAGTTCAGGGCTGTGGGTGCCAGTTTTGCTGGGGAGCAGCCTGATGGAGGGACCCAGAATCGCTTCCCACCAACAGAAGCTCTTATTTCGAATCCCTGTTAATCCACTTGGTTTATTAGGGAGTTGTCACCGGTGCAGGCTCTTGTGAAGACTTCTCCACCAGCTCCTGATCCTGCAGTTCCTCTGCAGCTGCGCATGGGAGCAGGCAGAGAGCAGAAAGCACACAGCAAAGCCACAGCCCATGTGCAAAGCGCTGGCAGAGCTGGAGGGAGAAGCTGTGGTGTGAAACTAATGTGAGAGAAGCCAGGGAGAGCCTGGAGGTTATGCGTGGCCGGAGATAGACAGGGCCAGAGCAGGAGAGGCTGGAGGGAGACTTGTTTGTGCTGGCTGGTTTGGTCAACCCGCTGTTTTTCTGCCTCGGTTCCCGGTGTCACCCTGGGGCAGCTCCTGAAGTCACCCGTGCAGAGTGGCCCTGCAGAGCTTGAGGATGAGGATGGTGCTGCCAATCTCTCCTTGTTCAGAGCCTGCCCGGAGGGTTTCAGGATTAAATCAGGCGGCTTTGCTCACTTCATCCACAGCGTCTGCTCACTCCCTAGGGGTGTCCGACGTGGTTCCTCTTAGCTCAGGCACAACCCATTAGGCAGCCAGGAGGAGGTGCTCATTACTGCCCATTAGCATGGTCTCTGCCTCCAGGCATCTCACCCTGCTTGGGCAGTACTCGGGTTCAGGCTGGCAGAGCAACGCTGGGCAGGATGCATGGACTCCCTGGGTCACCAATAGCCCAGCCCCACGCACGGCTCCAGGGCTGAGCGGGGAACGGGTTTCAGGCTGCTGCTTTCAGCCATACAGCCGACCCCCCCTCTCTTGTGCCTGGCTTGTGATTCATGAGCACCTCCCTGCTCTCCTCCTCCCCACTGCTTTGTTACCGCCACCAAACTATTTCCGTGCATATTTGATTGATGTCAAATGCAGGCTCAGGATCTTTCTGTTCCTGCTCCTCACCATTTCCAGCAAGAGAAGAAAGATTGATCCTGTCTGTCTGAGTTATTACTCTGATGCCTGAAGGCCTATTAACACCGGGAGGGGGATGCTGCTGTCATCTGCGAGGCTCTACATTGCCGTCAGAGATGCTCCTGCTTCGTCTTCCTCCAGCAAACACAGGCTACGGTGAGTCCCGCAGCCACATGGGCAGCTCGAGCTTGGCCCTGGGATTGAGTGGAGGGCTGAGATGTGAGCTCAGGTCCCCATGTCGCAGTCGTGCCCCTGCCCAGTGTAAGAGTGGCCTGGTGGGTCGCAGTAGAGGTCCTTCTCACCACGTAGCACAATGGCAGTGGCCAAAAGCAAGTGCTAGGGAAAGAGCAGGAGAAGCACACAAAGGTGTGTTCCTAGCCTCCAGCTATTTCTGGCTTAGGGAGTTTGTGAGACAGAGGTGGCTTCTCTGTGTAATAACTCTCTGAATTTCCCTTCCGCATGGTTATCTGGTCCTCTTATACTCCCGCAGATGTAGCTGAATCTCCTTGCCACAAGCTCTTGGGGACACCGAGTACCTTCCTGACCTCCCCAACATTGACAGACTGCACAAGCTGCGAGACAGCTACTACTAGATAAGACCGGGCTTAGCCTCTATGCAAGCCTTGGCTTTGGCCCCCGGGGTACCAGTGTTCCTATTTGGGAAAACTCTGGTTTTCCGTCAGAGGCAATGAGCCAAACCCCGGTCCCTCCTGGCTGCTCTCTGGGCCCATCCCTTGGCAGCAGCTGAGCAGGATCCGTTTGCTAAAGCAGACAGCAAAGGGCTCCTGTCAATTAACCTGTAAGGCAATAAAATCAAGTAGGAGCTGGGCTAGGCAGGGATTTAGCCAAGATTAGCTGTGTTAACAAAATACTTAATTCAGACCCGCAGCAAATTCCCTCTGGGTGCAATCGCCGGGAGGCAGCCAGCACGGAGCGGGACCACCAGCCGGCTAAGCCCGCCCAGGGCTGACTCTGGTTTTTGGACCCGGCTGGCAGTTTGGAGAGGCTTTTGAGCAAAGACAGCTCTCCCTTCAACGCTGCTTCCTGCTGCTAATGTTGTTTTGGGTAAAGGAGAGTCGAGCCCACAGATTAAGCCTTAAGCAGGGTGGACTAACTGTTCCCCGTGCAGAGGAACCCAGGGGAACAAATAAGAAAGTGACTGCCAGGGTTGGCAGGTGATCCAACCTCAAAAGAGCAAATTGTTACTGAATAGGGAAAGGCAGGAGGTTTTCAGAAGCGTTCAGTTGATTTTGGAGCTGAGCGCCAGGAACTGGAGCCTTTCACAGAGGCAAATCCCATGGCTTTGAAATCAGTTCCCACTGAAATTCTCAGAATGTTGGGAAACAAGCCAAGGCAGCTGTTTGGAGTCAAACACCTGCACATGTGACTCTTCCAGCGTAGCTTGTCTGTAGGAAGGTATTTCGGAGCAATTGTTTAAAAACAGCCCCTGCAAGCTCAGCCCACATCCGTTCAGGTCCTGGGCTCCGATGCCTCATCCCGTGGACCAGGGGATGGCTCTGTGCCATCGCACAAGGCTTCAACCCCCCAGGCGCTGTCCTGGTGGCAAAGGCATCCCTATCTCCTTCCCACCACAGCTTCCATATGGATTTTAAATGCATTTAAGTTACACCTTTCCCAAGTATCAGCACAAAAGAGCAGCAACCCCATTTGGTAGCATGACTGGAGCACTGTCTTCAAGCAGCAGCTTCCTCTAGCCGTGGAAAAATGGTGATCAAAGTGGGACAGTACTGGACGCCTTAACCTAAGAAGCATCACAGGTCTTACAGAGCATCAGCATGGATGTGTACGCACATACCGTGAACTACTGGGTATGTACTGCTGTGGGATTCCTTGATAGACCGTTGGGAGTTTCTCATATTTCTGATTACACTTGTGGAATCAATTCCAGTTTATTCCAATTTGTTAGCAGCTGGTGGGCTCTTTGTAGCCCCAGTGAAAAACAGATAATAGGGCAAAAATTAGGTAGGAGCCGTTATTGTAATTAACACATAAAGTATACCCAGTGAAGCACACTCATAACAGAGAGGTAGATAAAGGAAAATGAAATCTCTGCAACCCGCTGCTGCTAATCACCTGCTGGAAAAGGCACTGCATTCAACACATTTTTGGGGGTTGCAGCAGATGAAGTTTTTTTCTGGGTTTATAAGTGTGAACAAAGAACCAAAGGGCAAAAAAATTCCCATGGAAGAGTGTAAGTCAGAAAAAAGTTCATGCTTGGGTCTAAATCTTTTGCATCCCAGGCAGGAGAGGGGGAGCAGCCTTGGGAAGAGCGTTCCTCTGGCCACACTGTGATGCCCAGTGTTCCTGCTCCTTCTCTTTTCTGCATTAAGTCTGCCTGAAAGGTCTGGTTTAGGATGTTTTAAAGATAAACTTCATCTGTAAGAAATGGAGAATGGGGAATTGAAAATGAGCAGGGGTAATAAGTTAATAAATTCAGTAATTACTAGAGGAAGCTAAAGGTAGCAGTAAAATGTCCTTAGGATCACGCTACGTGTGCTGAGTCTGGCTTTCTGCTCCAGCTCCTATTTATCACCCGTCTAAGAGGTGTTTTAATGCTCTGTCACACTCATCCATATCTCTATGCAGGCCAAGAAATTCTCCACCCGTATAACATAAATTCCCAAATGGATTTTCACACGTTTTAGTTTCGAGCGATGGCATGGCTTGATTTGAAGATCCCTGCAATTTGTTATATTTAACCTGCTGTTAAAGACCCTGCAGCATCTTTGCATCACTGGCATTCTCCTGCCTGAAGGAAGGGGAGAAGCCAACAAAAACCAGCCCAACAATAAACACTATATTGTCCCTGTGCAAACAACAGGACGACTGACTGCAGCAGCAATTTGTCTCAGCTATCAGCAAAGTTGTCACGGGTTCCCCTGCCAAACCCCTTACTGGCAGAGCAACAAGGTAATTTCTCTCTCCCTCTCCCAGCTCACAGCCCTGCATCCCAGAGCATCCCCAGCATCCTGGGAATGCAGGGGGGATAAGGGTGGCTCTGCACGTGCCTGCATGTTTGACACAGCAGCGTTCAGCAGCCACTTGGTTTGGCAGAGAGGTGCAAGCTCGCACTCAGAGGTTTGAACACAGCACCCGTGGCCGGTCCAAGCCGGGAGGAAGCATTGCAAGGCTCTTCCCAGAGCTTGGAGATTTGTTGTGGCAGCTTCAGCCTGGAAGTACTAAGAAACCCACCTGCCAAAGCCCTGCTCTTCTTGCGGGCGGAGATGCTCTGAAATAACCTTCACACCTTTGCTGGTGCCAACCACGCCACGTGGCTGGGGTGGCAAGGCTCTGGCTGCACTCCCTACCCCATCCCGCTTGGGACCACGCTGGGCTTCCTCGGAGGCATCGTCCTCAGAGGGTCACCAGTAAGATCAAACCAAGTTGCCTGAACTGATGCTGCTGTGCGATGCGGAGGCTCTTACACTGCGTCAGGCTGGATGCGGGCGCAAGCATCTGCATGCCCTCCCCAGCACTTGGGATGCTGAATTAATGTGATGCCTTTAATTTCGCAGGTGTGCAAGCACGGCTCTCCCAGGAGCTTGCTGCAGAGCAGGAGTGAGTTCATGGAGATTGTCTTTGCATGTTAATGAGACTAGAAAACCTGATTATTCCACACAGAGTTAATGGGTTACCCGGGGAGGCAGCAGGAGCTGGATAAAATCACGGCTGGTTGCAGTCCTAGGGGGAATTTCCATCTGATGCCACCTCCAGCTCTCCACAAGTCTCCTTTTTGGCTTCTTTTCCTATGCAGCTTCTGTCATCTGTAACTGCCTCTCGGCTTTGCTGCCGCCCCTTCTAAGTTTAGATCCCATCTCCAGGCCTCTCTCTCCTCGCTCGGCTGTTTACTCTGTTAATCAGCCAGGCGTTTCAGAGCACTGCGTTGGGAGGCAAGATGCTCCGCACGGAGCACCTCTGGCTCAGACAGCAATAAATATGCCGGGTGTTCACCTCCAACCGATTAATGCTCGTCCTGTCTGTGTGATGAAATTACAGTGCGGGGAAAGCCTCCAGGGCCAGGGGTCTGCTTTACCTCTGCTCTTCTCTCCCCCAAACCTGGAGAGAGGAACTGTCTGAGCTGCCTGAACTCACTGAGACGTGTTGATCTATTCAGTGCTTTAAAAAAAGAGCAGGTCTCCGTCTCCTTTGGCAGGAGCCCAGCTGCTTGTGTTTAGCTGCTGTGGGTCAGCAGCCTGCCTGGCCTCTCGTTTTTCACTTTGAGCCAGCCACCAGTTTCGTGGCTCTCAGAGGCAGCCCTGGGGATAAAAGGGTCACGGAGCTGTTGTTTTTCTCTGTATCCGTCTCCCTGGAGCTGTCACGGCCAGGAGAGCCTGGCAGCATGGGCGCTTTGACCCAGGTTGTGCAGCTTGCACCGGGAAGGTGTTTTCTCCTATTTATTCCTGTCCTGGATCCTCAAGCGGTTGCCTGTACTGGTCCACGTCATCCATGTGTTATCCCGGCTGCTGCTGGTTCAGTGGGAGCTTTAACTTCAGATGACACTCAAGGACCAGCCAGGAGCTGCGGGCCCCTTCCCACCACACACCAGGAGCTGCTGCAGAGCAGCGTGGGTCACAGCAGAGGAGAGCTCCTGCCACCAGCTTGGGAAACTCTCTTTGCAACAAGAGGTGCAGATGCATGGCATGCAAATGCCCCAGAGAAGACCTTGGGGTGCCTTGGGTCTGCCACCAGCTTTTTCTCCATGGATAAGAGGCTTTCCCAGCAATTTCCCTTCAGGTGAAAGGAGCAGAAGGGTTTTCCAGGTGAATTTACCCCCTAATTTTGTGAGAATTGCGATGGGAGGTGAAAGCAATTTAATAGGAAAAAAGGGAATGGAGTCACACCCACACCACCTTTCCAGCATTCAATAGTTGCCGGAGAAACCCCTTTAATGGAGAGCAACACAGTGAAAAGAAGCCTCTTGCACTCCAGTTTCATCAAGGACCTGTGCGAGCGAAGCTCACCTTGCCTCTCCTTTTTGTTTTTGAGTAAATGAGGAGAAAATCTCTCCAGCACCGAGACACTGATGTTCAGTCATTAGTTTTCAATTTGAAGGCAATCAACCTTCCCAGCGCTGCTGTGGCCCATTTCTCCATGCTGTGCCGTGCCGTGCATGCCAAGGCTGGTGCCAACAGTGCCACACACGTGATTTGCAGCTATCGCTTTCTTTTTGCAGGAGGACGATTGGAGGGATGGGGAGGATCGAGGGACGAGGGTGCTTAAATCAAATAATTCTTCAAAGGGAAACCAGCAACTCCGCAGGTTAAATCCACTCTTGGGCAGTGAATGAGGTGAAGAAAGAGAGAAAGAGGATCCAGATGTGGCAGGGAGGGTCTGGGACTTCAAAGCATCCTCAGGAGCTGCGGGGGAAAGGCAGGTCCGGCTCAGCTGCGAGCAGAAGGCACTTGAGTCTCTGGATTTCTCTCTTCCCATTTCATTTTTTGGGATTATTTTTCACTGCTGCTGTGGAGAGATGCCAAGTTAGAAAGCTGCCTCTGCTTGTGCATTGCTGCTACCCAAAACGGATGCCTTGCCAATATGTCCCATCTTGGGATGCCTGCTTGGGCTTAGGGAAGGTGAAACCAGCTCAGAGCTCTGAATTAACCCAGAAGTGACTGTGCAGGAGGAACTGGGATGGGGAGGGACATGCCAGGGCATCCTCAGCTCTCATCCTGCTGTAGCCATGAGCGCAGTGGAAGACACAACCTGTAGACAGAGGTGATGAATGCACAACCCCCTCCCAGACTACATCTGTTCCAGGATTTGTTAAAAATAAATCTTAACTGAAAACCTACAAAACTAAGAAGAGTTTCGAGGTTTTAAAATATTCCTTGGAAAGACTTTCATGATTTTGGTTCCAGGCCAAAACATCTTAGGTTTGCAGCAACTGAAAGCTGAAAGCTTTGCCAATAAAGTAATGCTTGGGGTTTTGATCCTCCAGTGGGAAAGAAAAACAAGAAAAAATAGGTACTTTATTAAAGAAGAAAACAGTAATCAATCCCCAAATGCTTCTCAAGAAAAAAAATAATTTTGACTGAGAGCATTTGATAAGCCCTGACTAATTTTTTCCCTTTACTGTAGGAAAAACATGATGGAGAAAGGAGAGAAACACCATCAACCTGGCCAGGGCATCAAAGGATATTGTTTTCATTTATATTGTACATGAATATTATTGAACTGCTGAAAAAATCCCACTCCTTTGGGTAAAGTAAGCGGTGCAGATGCTTTTCGAAGTGCATCTCTTTGGAAACAGGAATGGCTATTGACTGGAGCGGGGAGAGCGCGTGGAGCAGCGGGTATTAGGGACAGATACAGAGAACATCAGCCAAACTCCAAAGTCCACATTAATAAAAGCTCATACATAAATACAGATGACAGGTATTGATTTTCCTTTGCAAGCTACATGCTTTCCCTTGGCTAATGAAATGCAGCCCCTTCTTTAGAGAGAGGTCGGCAGCGCGGCGTAGCCGCAAAGGTTTAACCGAGTGGGAAAATAAATAATGTTCCTCTGAGAGGAAAATGCAGCTGGTCTGCCCAGGTCTGTACCCACTGGAAAATGTCTGTTTGAGGCTGGAAATACGAATTCAGACAAAAGTATTTTGTGTTATGAGCAGTGCTGGCACACACCAGGGTGTGTAGGGCTTCTGGTGGAATTTGTCAGACTCCCCTAAAATCCAGAATGACTTTTTTCTCCTTCAAGCTCGAAATATTTTGCTGTGATATTTCAAAATTACATGATGTGGATCCCTCCCAGGATACTGATTTGGGTGGAAATTTGCTTCCAAAGCCTTTTTTTTAGTTCTTTTTTTTTATTGGACATCTGCTCTCATCCACTGAGGAATATTTAACCCCAAAACAAAGTCAGTGCTGAGGAAGAGGGAGAAAGAAATGCTTTACTTGAGTTTCCACCCTTCTTCTAAATCCCACCTATGTTCTTGAGTAGTGCAAGAGTGCAGCTTCAGAGCGCGGCTTCGGTGGCCAAGTTTGCCAGATCAACGTGGAGCAGCACTGGACTATCCTCCTGCAGCAAAAACCGGGAACCCAGTGTCTTCCCTGCTCATTTTACGAAGCCCACGACACTGTTCATGCACTGAGCATCACGGTGAAAAAAAGACGCTGACTCTCTGCACCATCCATGCCCTGAGAACGCCGCCTGCACCCCTTCCTGCAGTGCCCCAGATGCCTTCAGTGCCAGCGCAGTCCTGTGCTGCCTGGGAGGGACTGCTGAGATGACAAACGCTGCCGCAGCCGCCCGTCGTCCCATTAGGATTCCTCTCATGCCGTGCAATCGCCCTCTCTGAACGCGGTGAGAGCCCAGCCAGCGTTTTCTCCGCAATTGCTTTGCAGCACGGGAGCGCTTGCAGCGAGTGGCACCGGCGCGCTCTGCTTGCAGTGGCGCAGAGCTGCTTGCTTAGGCTCAGCTGTGGGAAGATTGCAAAGAACAATGTATGTTTGATGGAGAAGCTGCCTCTCCTGTTTGTAACGGCGTGGGTGATTATGCTCCTCCTGCTCATGGCTTGCTAGGGTACATCTCAACCTTAATTATGCCACGTGCCCTGGGAAGAGCCTTGTTCAGACTCTTTCTCGATGCATCTTTGCTTTGGCCCAACAGCTCCAGTAGATTTTAGCCCACCTGCTAAACAGGCTCTGCAGTTATCTGAAAATGTTACCTCTAAATCCAGTTTTTCCCTCCTTCCCAAACACGTTTTACTTTCTCAAGCACTTTGGTTCCTGCACAGCATCACAGGGGTTAAGGGTCTTTGGAGGACCGCACTGCTTTGGCGGGCTGATAGGGCTGATAACGGTGTCTAAACAAGCCACAAACATCCCCTGAGTGACCTGCCCTTTGCTAGCGTAGTGCTGTGGGTGGGTAAACGTGCTTAAACTCATCTAAAACCCCGAGAAGGTGACTCAATCACTTGAGGCTGGATTTCGAAGCCAGGCGTCCTGACACCCAGCTGCTTCCCACTCCCCCTCCGCTGCCCTTGCTGTGCCGCTGCAAAGAGCAGCTACTGCTGCTAGTTTATCACACCATCGAGCCAAGAGGCACTAATTACCCTCCAGTGAGGGGAGAAGGGCACAGAGCCCACAGGGAAGGAGCCTGCGTGACCGTCCTGCTTGCTGCCCGCTTAGCACCGGGCTGTGATGCTCCGTGGGAAGAGGAGCCGTGGTTGGGGGCATGCGAAGTGTCCGGCTCAGTTTTCATGTGCCGGAGGCAGGGAGCTGGAGGAGCCCGAGGGATGGGTATTAGCGAGTGGCTGCGAAGCCCGGGGAGCGCGAGGCTGGACATCAGGAACAGGAACGCGGTGCAAAACCCGGCCTTGCAGCACCTGAGCAGCCCCTGAGTGGGGTCAGCACCTTCCCCAGCTCCTGCTTGCTCCTTCCAGGCAGGAATAACCCATTTCCTATCCTCTTGCCAGGCGTACCGGGTGTCCCCAGGGTGGACTCGCTGCCTCTGGTCATACCCAGGGTGCTGGTGGCCTGGGACAAGGGCAAGACCCCGATGGACACTGGCAGCACCCTTCATCACGGGTGATCTGGATACATGGTCAGAGACCTCTACCTATAGATGCTCTTCACTTAAATACACCTCCTAACCAATGCGACAGGCTTAATTTGCCCCAGGAAGAATCAGATGAGGCATGAGGAAGCTATTCCTGCTGGGCGTCAGGAGCAGAGGTGTCCCAAGAGCCACGCTGTGATTCACCACCGCTCACCTGGAGCTGCAGCTCAGGCACCCGGAGAGCCCCGGGGCTGCCGGTGGGATGCTCCCGGCAGCGACCGCGCTTCGCTGAGATGGACAGCTCTGCAACGAGCACGGTGTCGCTGTTGGGTAATTAGCTCCCATTGACATCCGTTAGGTGTGCGATTAGTCTCCTATTAATGCAATTAGCGCTGTGGCGTTAGCGTAAGTATGTAATTGGCACAGAAGGCAGCTGCAGCTCAGCTGCTGAGTGCCAAGTGGCACCTATTTTGGGGTTTATCTGAGCATGGTGAGAAGGCACGGCTGGCGGTCACATCTCTAAGCGCAGGATGAGCTGGTTTTTCTGTGAATCCCTGGTTGTGCACCCACACGTGCTCCCTGCAAAGCAATTTTCCACCCTCTGTCCTTGCTTCAAAACCCCAGAGCTGTTTAGGGGAGCTGATGAGAGGTGTCCCAGCTGCTTCCCAGCGCTGTGGGACTGAGGGAGCTGAAGTCTATCCTCTTAGGGGGTCAGAGGACCAGATCTGACCTTGGCTGGAGGCAGGTCCTCTCCCAAAGCCTTTTATTCCCCAAGGCCGAGGGGATGCCAGAGGTGACCATCCATCTGGTTGCTGTGCTGGGGGGGTGAGGGTGGACAGGGGAAGAATCACACGGCTGCCCACCCCCAGCCATTCCCTGGCCCCCAGCCCGTCTCGGCAGGTTATCAGCCCATGTCCAGGCTTGGCTTTTGGCGAGACAGTTTCAGAAAACACCCTGTTTGCCTGCTGCACCACAGCACCGACGGCAGACACCGTTAGCCTTTTGGGATGTCAGGGAAGGAGAAGGGCTGTGCGGGATGGGGACGGGCTGCAGAGGATCCTTTTCCATCCCACCCCACCAGAGGTGACACCTTCCCAACCACCAGTGTGAAATCCCCAGCCCTTTTCTGGAGAAACCAACAAGCCGTCCGCCTTCTCCGGCCAGTGCTTCTGTGGTTAATAGCTGAGCAGATGAAGCTGCGGCAAAGCGAAGGTCCCCGCCAAGCCCTCGCTCCAGCGAGGATGTTTGGCTTTGGGAAAGTTTCTGACAATATTGATTAACAGCCTCTTCATCTGTTCATGCCGGTGATAAGCCATGGGAGCTCTGGGCCATTTCAGCTCTATAATCAAGAGGGTTTGAAAGAAGCAATTTTCTCCTCTTGCAAACCGGTTAATTCTCATTTAATTGCTACCCATTTTGCATAGATTTTCCTCGATTGCCATGGCATTGGCTCTGCGCTTCCTCCTCTCCAGCAGTGCTTGACTTGTGTCTTGTTTTGCCAGGCTGGGATTTGCGATGCTTCGGGTTGTGTTTGGGCCTTCAAATCTCTCCACGCAATTTAGGTGTAACATGCCTGAGATGCAGCTTTTATAGGAGAAAATCTCTGGAGACTGGGCTCGGCTTTGTTCCTTGCTGTCACACAGTGTATTGGGGCACTGCTTTCGGAAAAAGAAATAGAAAAGCCTGGGAATTATACACAGATGGGAAATTTTAGGGGCAGGAAACACACCTTCTTTAAAAAAAACAACTAACAACCAACCAGAATTTAGCATTTAAGCAAAAAAACTTTCCCCTGGGGGTCAAAAGAGATGGATGAAGCATTTGTAGGCTGATCTGAATTAAAATATGTGGATTTGGCCCACTTTCGTCTTCTGTGGGTTTGTGTGCAAGGGCTAACACCAGGGAGGGAAGGGGTTAAATCCCTCCCTGCCACTGAAACACAGCAGCTAATGACAGTTTCGATAAGGAGCTGGGGACAAGCACCGAGGTGGACTCAGTCGCGTTGGGAGCACCTGATGCCGTGTGGAAGCAGCGGGGCTGCTCCAGGAGGCGGTGAGATGCACTTAGATCCAGTTTACAATGCATGCGGCGGGTCTCAACTGGTCTGGGGAGATGGACCAGAAACACAGAAATGCTGGAATCTGCCTGGTGATCCCGGCCATCCCTGGGGACGCTGAGGGTGAATGGGAAAAAGCACATGGTGGCATCTCGCAGCTATCACAGCGAGGGGCCAGCAGTCCCAGCAGCACCGGTGCAGCAGGGAGGGGAGGTAGCAGCTAATTCAAGGCTGTGCCTGCACAGGACACACCAAGGTGGCTTGGAGGCTGTCCCGAAATCATGGTCGTGGGCTGCTCTCGACCAGGCTGGGCAGTCTCCAGGGCACGCAGGTGACAAGCTGCAGTGGCTCAGCTCATCTCCCTGTCACTGTGTGCGAGCTTGCTTGGTTTCAGCTTGCAATTTTTTTTATCGCTAGTACTCAGATGAGTTTCCTTTAGCTCTGCCTGGCACAAAGGCAGCAGCCAGAAAGATCCCTGTGTGGAAAGCTCTATGGAACAAGCGGTTCCCCGTTGAGCAAAAAAAGGGTTATTTTATCTGCTTAGTCAATCTGGAGTCTCTAAGCACATCTTAATTATATTAATGCATTAAAATATAGCTCCCATTAGCCACCCAAATAATTTTCATCAGAATCATAAGCATTTCTATTACCATGGCTTTGGGTTAGTGATGCAGTACTGGTCAAACTTCAACAAGGACATAATCATTCTAGCCTATAATCCAAGGCTTTTCCTGAATATCTCATCTTATTTTCCTTTTGAACCAGCAGGCACAGTCACACGGCTTTTTCCTGGCTTGTACTGAGATCCTACTTCTGTGTTTGCAGCCTATTTATTTCATTTACACGTGCTTCTCAGGCCAAAGTTTTCCTTATTTATGTTCCTCCGGGTTGCTGGCTCCTGCTGTGCCAACAACCCCTCTGCAATCGGGAACACTGCAAGCGCTTAAGCCGGGGCTCCCCTTTTTGTCCTGTATTTCACATACCCACAGGCTTCTCCAGAGCCACCAGCTCCTTGGGACTCTCCAGCCACCCTGCTGAAGTCATGCTGCTGCAAGAAGGACCTCATCCAGCCTCCAAGACCTCACCCGGCACCCCCAGAGCTGCAAGCACAGGACAGGAGACCCTCCTAGTTGCAACACGCCTGGATCATCTGCTCTCCCGAAGGCTGGTTTCATCCTGTCGTGGTTTAACCCCAGTCAGCAACTAAGCACCACGCAGCCGCTTCCCCCTCCCCCTCCCAGTGGGGTGAGGAGGAGGAAAGCAAAGGAAAAAAAAAGTAAAACTCGTGGGTTGAGATAAGAACAGTTTAATAACTAAAGTAAAATATAATACTAACAATAGTAATAATGAAATATAATAATAATAGTAATGAAAAGGAATGCAACAAAAGAAGGGGGGGGGAAGAAAAAAACCAGTGATGCACAATGCAATTGCTCACCACCCGCTGACCGATGCTCAGTTAGTTCCCGAACCGCGATCCGCGCCTCCCGGCCAGCTCCCCCCTGTTTATATACTGGGCATGACGTTCCATGGTATGGAATACCTCTTTGGCTAGTTCAGGTCAGCTGCCCCGGCTCTGCTCCCTCCCAGCTCCTTGCCCACCTGCTTGCTGGCAGAGCATGGGAAACTGAAAAGTCCTTGGCTTAAGATAAGCGCTACTTAGCAACAGCTAAAACATCAGAGTGTTATCAACATCATTCTCACACTAAATCCAAAACACAGCACTGTACCAGCTACTAAAAAGAAAGTTAACTCTGTCCCAGCCGAAACCAGGACACATCCCAAGCAAAGCTGAAGCCCTTCTGGAAGCAGAGAGATGCTAATAGTCTCTGGCAGTTGGAGACAACCCTTTGGGACCAAGCCACGAGCCCTGACACCTTGTGATCGAAGCTCAGCCACACTGAGCAGACAAACCCCAAAGACTTTGTGGGGGCTGAGCCGTGACGGCCGTGTCACTGACACCATGTGCTGGAAAGGGCAGGTCAGCACCAGTCATTTGTGATTCGCCTCAATGCAAAAATGGGGAGGTAGCCAGGGACTGCGAGAGGAGATGGACCTCTGGATCTCAAGCACTTGCCACCGGCACTGCTGGGGGACCCCACCGGGCATTGGTCCCTGTGGGCACAGTGCCGAGTGAGGGAAGTTGTGACCCTTCTCCTGCTGCACCCAAAATTAGGATCTCCTGCTGTGAGAGCCAGGATGGGCAGCTCGATATATCAGCAAGCTGGCTGGAAATGGCTGCTGCTGTCGGAGTAGAAGGCAGTCGTGTTTGAGGGATGGTTGGTTGGGTCAGGATGGAGTACCTCCCACTGGGGCTGTTTCCTCCAGGGCAGAAGGAGGCTGCAGGCTGCTGAGGAGGGTCCCGAGCCCCCCATCACACTGATGTCTCCTGAAGCAGGTCTCAGACCTGGATGACTGGGGCTGGAGGATGCTCTGCAGTAGAGGTGTCTGGCAGGATGGTGCTCAGCAGGCAGAGCCCAGCATCTCCCCGCGCAACACGGTGCAAATCCATGCCTCAGTTTCCCCTGCTAGCAGGAGGCTCAGCAGCACATTTGAGCAGCCTAAAAGCAATAGATTCCCATGGAAACTTTTGCCTGACAGGGAGAAGGGCCGCGCAGGGGAGCTCGGCCATGGTGCTTGCAGGGGCTCTGCTGGTGCTGCGATGGGAGCAGATTGTTGGGGATTGCAAGGGGCCAAACTATTTCCAAACATACTGGAAAACCTAGACAACCCTTGGTGCACATCCCCATGGGAGCATCGCTGCGGGCTCCAGTCAGGAGGATGGACTCAGGTGTGGGTGACCACCACGGATAGATCCAGAGCCACGAGCATGAGTGACTCTTGGTCATGGGACTGACCCATCACTGCTCCTTGCAGATGCCCATCTCCAGCACGTTGCGTGATGCACACACCTCTGCTTGCCATCAGCAAAGTCCTGGGGCTCCTCCAGGAGCAGCCAGAAAAGCCTTTTCTGCAGGGCTAAACAGACAGGCTCTCCGATGGGATCTGTGGGAGCTGCACTTGTGTCTCTGATCTTTAGATTTCCTCCAAACTGGAAAAATACAGCCCTTTTTGAAAATTTCATGAGTGTGGCAGAGAGCTGCCTGTCTCTCGCCGCCACACGCTTTTGAAAGCCATTTAACTGTGACTGCAGTGACAAATGTCAGCGGGAGGCTCGTGCCTGGGGGAGAGCAGCAAGAGAGAGGGCATCGGAACTGAAGGATGAAATATTTATTTGGGGGTTTGGCAGCGCTGGAAGGACAACTCATCACAGGCGAGAGGCATCTTGGGGTGGATGGTGCTGAAAGCCACAAATGAGCCCATCGGGCTATAAACCACCACGAGATTTCTTCTCCCTCCCCACCTCCCACCCCTTCCAGGATCGTTGCCAGCCTGGGAAGGTACAGAGAGGGTTAAACATCCAGGAACGGCCCAAAGCTGTGGACAACCAGACAGAAATGCCGTGTCTGAGCCAGGATGGAGGAAGGGGAATGACAGTCCAGCTTGGCTTTAAATACAAGCTATAAACCCTCTGACTGATGGACAGTTCATCGTGCCCATGGTGGTGGAGCAGGAATTGGGAGGTCCTGGCTCTGGCAGTGGGGATGTTTGCCCAGGGCAGCCTGGCTGGAGGGTGGGATGAAAGCTGAGATCCTCCACAGAGAGTCAGGATCGTGAGCTTTCCTCTCCCTCCATTCAGGCTCTGGACGGCAGGTTTTCTCCTTTGCCGGCTCTTGGTTTGCTGGGGATGTCGCACAGGGCAGTCAGGACGCCCAAGCTTTGACCCCGGGTGGGAGGGCTGAGGCTGGGGAGAGACTCCAGGGCTGGAGGCAACCTCCATGGTGGGTTTCATGTGTTAATCAAATAAAGAAGCTAAATTAAATTCCACCTCTGCGTGCTGGAGAGGCTCCTGTGATTCTGCCTCACTCCCAGCCTGGGATGTCCCATAGCACCATGAGGTCCCATCCTCGGGGTCCCACTTTGCCTCTCCCAGCCCTGAGAGGTGCCAGGATAATATCAAGAGTTAATGCAGGATTATCTCAAGAGGCTACAACCTCATCAAGAGCACAGGATTGGCAGGTCATTAATCTCAGAATTACCTGATAACTTTAAATACAATCATGTAATCAGCAGGAACCTGTAATTATTATTTATGTGCATGGTGCTTACCAAATTACAGTGCTCTCCAAGGCTCTGCGTGATGAACAAATTAATTCTGCAACGGAAGAGCTTGACCAGAAAGATGTTTGTGTCTGAATTTCCCTTGTAAACATTGATGTATGAAATGAAATTCGAGTTTAATTGGCTGTCTCTCCTGCTGCGAAGCACGTTACATTTTTATTCTGTCTTAGCTCAGCTGGCAAGAGGGAGCTTCACGGAAAACTTGGAGGAGTTTCTCTAGCCCTGATGGTACTTGCATGGGAGACCCACATGGGGTGCTCCTCACCCCCCTTAGATGAGATGGTGTTGGTTGATAGCTTCACGGAGAGCCTGTATCCCACCTCCATGCTATGGGCATGTGGACTTGGGGTAGAGAGGAGACAAAAAAGCCACCAGCTGCCCCAGGTGCCTCTGTGGCCAGTGGGATGCTGAGCCCACTGCAGCATGGGGATGCTCCCATGGAAAGTGGGGTTGTCTTTTCCAAAAGATAAACATGCCCCAAAAGTCCTTGTGAGAGGAATCGAAGTAATTTTAATCAAACAAGGCTGAGAATACACACACTTCTCCAGCTACGGAAAGCAAAGTCGTGTCAGTCGGAGCAGACCACCAAGAGGAGAAGGACAAAACAGTGATGTGAACACAGATGCTTCTGTTTGGGTTTCTTTCTTTGGTTTTTCAATTTCCAGCTTCTTTTCCACCAAAAATGACCCCGCTTTAGAAAAATCCAAATTGAACATATAGGGCATCACTTTTTAGTAACATCACTTGTATGTATGATGAAAAAAGCTCCCTGGGGCATTTCCCCTTTTCCGTAGCCAGCAGATCTTTATTAGCTCCTGCCAAAGCACCCGGCAGAGAAATCAAACTGACCCACGGTGGGGACACACAAGTCTACTCCTTGTAGGGCATCAGCAGAAAGCATCTGTAAAGCTGGGAGCTGCCAGTTTTCCCATTGCATAACTCTGGGGGTCTTTTTCTCACCCATATATTGGATAAGGGGCAGTTTCTGGGACTGTTGGTGATGGATGAGCTTGTACAAGGACCAAACCATGCCCCGTGTGCAGGGTATGGTCCTCGTTGTGGTCACTCCGTCATACTGGGAGCTGTCGCTGCTCCCAGCACGTTATTGGAGGCAATGGGGTATTTCTGGTTTTGGCTGCACAGTAGACATGCAGGCAGGAAATCTCAACGGGAGGGAAATGGGAGGAATTTGCTTCAAACTATTGAACTTCTCTCATGCTTAAAGAAAGAACCTGGAGGTTTTTGCCTATGCCTCCCTTTAAAGAAAAAAAGAAAGATTTTATTCCTTTCTGGTGGCGTATCCTGAGGAAATCACAGAGTACTACAATTTCAAAGATGCTGAAATCGCCCCAGGGCAGGAAATACTTATGCCTGTTCTTTAGAGAGGGGAAACTGAGGCATGGAAGTGTGAAAGGACTCATACCAGACCCTGAAGGCCCCAGTGGCAAAAGCCCTGGGATGCAGAGAGCAGACTCGGCCCGTAACCCCTCTGGCACCCTCCCCCTGCTCAAGCATCCCCAGACCTCATATCGGGCAAGGAAAACTTGGCTCCAAGGAGGTCAGGGCAAAACTCTCCACCTTGCACGGACCTCTCTGCTCAGCTGCTTTTGGTGACCACACGAAAGAGGGCATCGGGGGCAGATCAGGGACTTGGCAGCTGCATGGGAGATGATCTGACGTCCCCAGCATGGGGAGGGAGGCTGCCGCTCCTCCAAGGCACTTAACCCCAGCGCGGGAATGATTTGGCCCCATCCCCTGCATAAAAGCAAGGAGCAGCTTTGGCACCGAGCCTGCCTGCACGGGTAAAAGCAGGGCAGGGAGGAGGGGAGCAAAGCCATGGCATGTCCCCACAGTAGCTGCCTTCGGGGAGCTCAGCCACCGCTTCACTGCGGTACTCCCTCGCCTTTCCACCCCCTGAGCAGGGGCACAGAGTCAGCCTGAGGTCCAGGGCCTTTGCAAAGACCTGTAGATCCATCTGGGCTGCAGTGGACCACAGGATTAACTAAACCTCATGCCTCCCTTCAGACCAAGCCCCCTCCACATGGCTGTTCAGAGCCCCTGGGACCTGTTCCTGTCCCCTGCATAGTTCCCTCCCCTCTCCCACCCCATTGCTCTGCCTCACATCCTCGGTGCTGAGATGAGAAATGACCTGGTGAGACCAAGCAGTGGTTACAGGACGTCCCAGGGACCCAGCAAGGGGCAGGAGAAGGGGTCAAATAGCCCCAGTGGTACAAAACCATAGCCACATAAAGCAACATCTGCAATCAGTCCAGGGCTCTCCATCTATCTCCCGTCAACCCAGAGGGCTTTGGCCCCCCCAGCAGCATCCCAGCATGCACTCACTGGAAGGCTGACCCAGCTTCCCAAGGGATTAGCCCCATTAGCTGTCCCAGCAACGTCCTGGTGTCCTGTCACCTCAAAGCAGTGACGAGAGAGGCAGCGATGGGACATGGGACATTGTGCCCAGGATGGAGGCAGTCAGGGAGGCTGCTGCAACCTCTGCGGGCTCCTCCGGCTCCTTTTGCCACCCCAGCAGGTCACACCGCTGCCAGGGAGATGACAAAGCAGCATCTCAGCTGTCCTATCCTACAGGTCTGCCCCAGCAAGTGGGACAGGAGCTTCTGTAGGGTTTCCCATAGCTGCAGCGAGTTTGTGCGGCCTCTGCGAGGCTGATGGGTGCAGGCAGGACCTGGCTCCTGTGCTGTGCCATGTCAGGGGTCCCACGCAGTGGGGCCGCCGGCTCCCCCATCCCGTACGGCAGCTCGCTCCCAGCTCAGACGGCCGTGGACTGCTTGATGCTGTGGAAGCTGACGCGGGTCGGGGAGGTGGGGATGGACATGGCCCGAGCCACGCGGGCACGGATGGAGTGCTTGTCCTGCCATCGGTGCCACCGCTTCCGTACAGCTGATCGGACCTGGGGGTGTGAGACAGAGGAGGGGACATTTAGTCACCATGCAGCTATCCAAAGTTGTTTAGAGGCACCAGCCATCCTCATCTTCAGTCTTTCAACCAAAAATGCTACTGAAACCCTGCTCAGCTCCCTGGGGGCAAGGAGGGTCCGGGGAATCCCTGTCACCTCCCAGGGCACCCAGCCTTGTTTGATGCGATGCTGGTGAAACGCAGCCCTTGCAGCTGTGAAGAGAGATGAACCCGGTTGACGGTGCCTCTGGGCGCAAAATGGAAACAAGAGGGAGAAATAAATCTGAGCAGGGGCTCTGCAGGAGAGCCAGCATCTTACACGCTGCATCGGATGCTGCAAGGGGCTGGGAGAGGTGTGAGCGATAGTCAGGGAGGTTTTATGGCTTGTCTGGTTCATGCTAGTGGCATTTCTTCAACATTAATTCCACCCTACAATAGCCCAAGTGCTTTGTGTGGCAGCTAAATAGTGAAGAAATGCCTTTTCATCGACTGCAGTGTGGGATGGCCCTGGGAGATGGGCACTGGATGCAGGCAGCTGAGACGGTGCGGTTGGGTGAACACTGAAATCCCCAGCCAGCCCAGCTGGAATTGAGAAATGAAGGACCATGAATTGCATGGTGTGATATGCTCCTGGGTCACCAGCTAGCTGTAGTCCAGTCCCTTTTCCTCCTGCATCAATTAGGTATGATTTGACAACAAAGCAAGCTTGTCTGGGGCAAACTCTCCTGAGCCAGCAAAGGTGCAAGAACATTTGGGAGGAGGCAGAGGAAAGAGCTGCCCAAATGATCAGCCCCAGGACTGGCCTCTACTCTCACATCCTTTGGTTTCTGCTGTCTGTGTTTTGGGTCAGAGCCCAGGAGGTGCCCTCATCCGTGTGCCAGGTACCCACACGTGTATGGGGATCACCCTGGGGAAGGATTTCCCAGGGGTGGGGGGACCCTTGGCTCTTCTGCCGCACCAAATCACACGGGTGCACCCCTAGAGCATCTGTTCTCGGCAGTGGATTTTCCTCCTCCAAAGGAGGAGACCAACAGTAGCCATTCCCATCTGGGCACAGCCTGTGGCTGCAGATGTGCCTGGAGCTGGAGGTAAAGCACCAACTCTGATCAGCAAACGCCTTTAGCTGGGGAATTGGGTGCCAGCACCCTCCAAGCCCTGTGCAGGGGCAGAGCCTCGGGCTGAGCTTGCGCCTGCTTGCAAGGAAGGGTGTAGAAGCCCCTGAGCGCTCCCCAGCCCCCGGTGCTCACCTCGCTGTTCAGGAAGCAGTAGAAGACAGAGACGAAGAAGCCCTGGAAGGAGACAAGCAGCAGAGTGACCACAGAGCTACGGCCAGCAGGCACCCCCGGGCTCAGGAGCTTTGCAGCAACCCTGGGCTTTGGGGATGTCTGTTTTTGGGAGGGGGCAGAAGTGGGGTGAGGCATCAGCCAGGATGGGCTCCTCCACATCCCTTGGTGGGGGGACTGGGATAGAAGCTGGTGCTGAGGACCATACCTGGAAGGACTCCAGAAAGGAGTTGAAGTAGATGAAGACGATCCTGGAGATCTCATCTTCCCCCGGGTTGACAAAGAACAGCATGTAGGTGATTCCCAGCAAGGGCAGCAGCACCAGCGTGGCCTTGACTGCTTTCCTGGGGAGAAGACATGGACCTGAGCTGCTGCGGTGCAGCCCTGGGCACAAGGACTCTCCTCATCCCACTCCCAGCACCAGCACGGCTGGGACTGGTCTGGCTGGGTCTGGGCAAACCAGTGACCCGGGGAGGATGGAGCAGAGTTGAGCTGTTTTCCACTGCGATCCCCAAGTGCCTGGGCTGGTTTGAGCACTGGGCACCTTCTGTGGTTTCTCCATCCAGAAAAGGGCAGTGGAGAGTGGAGGCCTGACCTTGAGCTGGCATGAAATGATTGCTTGGCTGATCTAAGGCTCAATTAAAAAGGAATTAAGGAGGGTAAAATAATTCACACCCTTCAACATGGGTTTATGAAAAACGTAGCTAATTAATTTGATACCTTTTCTTGATGAGATTACAAGTGCGGTTTGTGAAAAGTAATAGTGCTTATACAAGAGAGTGAGGGAAGGATCAGGGCTTGGCGTCTCATTCATTTGGATTAGGGGACAAGAGCAACGCCAAGTCAATACTTTTTTAAGTCCTTAAAGATCCCGTTAATGGACAGATTTCAACATTAGCTGAACACAGGAAAAGTCATCGCGGGCAGGTCTGGGCTGGGCAGGGACGGGGCCTGGGACTGTGCTGCATCGCTGACCCGGAGGAGAGCCACAGCCACTGACCCAAACTGGCAAACGGCACAGAGGAGCTGGAAATAACCGAGGACATGAGCATCTTCAGGCTGGCAAACCATGGGACAGCACATGCACTGGTGTAGCTTCTCCAGGGGAGCAGCCATGGTAGCAGGGGATCCATCAGCTTTTTTACCAAAAGCCATTATCTAAGGTGAGCAGGAGCCCTCCAGTGCTGTCCCTTGCCTGGTTTAAGCAGGACTGCACAGTTTAACCTACCAAACTCTCCAAGTTTTCCTGTTCCACAAAACGTTTCTGGGAAATGAAAATGTTCTTCTGCCCAAAGGTGAAAAACTTCCCCTGCCAATATCATGCAAATACTGGAAAACCAAAAGTCTCTCAAAATTGTTGACTGAGGCCAACCAGCCTATTTCAATAACCTTTATCTTTGCTCACCCCAAGCTGAATCGTTCATCCCAGCTCAATACTCCATGATGAGGAAAGCTGGCATTTCCCAATGATAGCATCTGAATTTTTCCATGCCTAGCTGAAAAAGCCACCCTCCACCCCAAACCTGCTTCTCTTGACCCAGCATACAGTGAGATTCCCTGATTCCTGCCCAGAAAATGATCCAGAGAGAAACATTGATGAAGACCAAGGTGTCTTCTCCTGTTCCAGGTACTTCGGAGAGCTGCTCTGACCGTGCACCTCCCAAGTTGTCTGCAAAGTATTCCCCAGCAGAGAAGGGTTAAATCTTCCTGCCTTGTGCTGCCGAGAGTGCTGCCTTCTCCTTACGGCTTCCTGAGGAGGTGTTTGAGGTGGCATTGATTCATTGCTCCTTCCTTGGCCTTTGCTTTGCTGCCAAGCAGCAATTTAATTCTTACCTCCGTGCCAGGCTTTGCAGTTCCGAGCCTGGCAAGGTGATTGAGTCCCACCAGAACAGGCTTTTGCAAAGAGACTCAGCTCCCAACGACTCCCTTCGAAGGCAGATCCAGCCATCCGCGTTCTCCATCACAAAGCTCTCACTGGCCAGGATTTTTCAACAACACATTTCCAAAAAGCATTTGAGGTGCTCTTAGACGTCTCTCCATGCTCCCATCCCCTTGACACTTGGCTGATGGGGCTGTTCCTATCCCCCATAACGCTAATGCAGTTTCTACGTCTGCTTTTCGCAGGGTTGCTCACGCTCTTACCGGTACTGGATCGTCTCCGACGTGGTTGAAGCTCGGAGCTTCGTCATGAGGATTCGGACGATGTTGAACAGAAAGATGAAGTTGATCTGGAAGGAAGAGGGCACCTGGTTAGTGTCTGCTCGCCCAACATTTCCTCCCATTTCCTCAGCAGAGGCAATGGGCCGTGCCAGGGGAAATGGGAATGTTTCCTCTGGAACCTGATCTATTGCCTTCCATGCACTGGAACAGGACATCTGCATTTATTGTTTTTAAAGCACTTCAGCAATAAGATTTAGGTGTTTGTTCAAGGGAGCGGGGCAGCAGGGCACACCGGGAGATTGGTGAGGAAGGGCAAGCGTTAGAGAAAGGGCTGAAGGTGGAAAAGTTGGAAGGGGAGGAGGAATATAAGGCAGCCGAAGGGATTTGGGGAGGAGAGTAGCTGCCATCACAGCAAGGAGCTGCTTGGCTGCTTTCCCAGCTGCCAAACCGCTAATGAGGGCGCAGGAAGGCGGCACTGGGAGCTGAGCACAATTGACACAAATTAGGAGTGGTCTGGCTACCTGACGGGCTGGGAAATGAGAAGCAGGCTCAATTATTCAGTGAGGCTGGTCAGGGCTGGTGATTAGTACTCCCTTGGGTTTTCTTAGCATTGGGCAAGGAGGGAGGAAAAGCTGTGGGACCTTGTGCACAGCTTTCCCCCTGCAAACACAGGTTGGACCCCTGGCACTGCTGCTTGTGACTTGCCATCACTGCTCTTCTTTGTCCCTTCCCAAAAGGGCAAAGCCCCAGCAAATGATGCTCCATATGACCCCTGGTTCAAGCATCGCTGCTCAGCCAAGGGCTGGGAGCAAAGTGATGCGGATCAGGGAGTGGAGCTGAGGTACCCAGGCTTCTGCAAATGCTTGGCAAAGCACCCACTTGCACCCAAATAGTGCCAGGGCAGGGATGGAGAGACTTACTGATGCATGTGGGAGTCTGCTAATGGGAGCATCCCTATCATAGTGAGGTCTCCAGGCTCCCTTCCTAGCCCATCCCAAGCCAGCAGGATTCATGCACGCTATTTCTTGTTGCGGGTTAGGTGCTCAAATTTGCCGAAGGTGCAGTTTTGGTGAGGGGAGCCAGGCTTGCAGGGCGAGCGGCATTGCTGCTGCGGGCAGCATAACCAGCTGCAGCAGGGCAAAGCTACGGGAGGGGGCAAGACCCTGTTCAGGAACAGCCTTATCCCACGTGCAGACGGGAAGGACCCTATATTTAGGAAGCAAGGTCACTTTGCTCTTACCAGAAGCACCAGGATCATGGGGCCTTGGTAAATGTAGTCGGTATAAACTCCCGCTCGCTTCCCAAACCAGCACCTGCGAGGCAAGGACAAGTGGTGTCAGGGACAAGCCTGCAGTGTGAGTCGCCTGGATTTACTCCTGTCCATGCACAATCTCTGTAAGTCACTGTCCATAGGGTGAAAGCACTACAACTTAAACTGCTGTAGCCACTATGGAATAGCTTCCCCGGGAACCCGGTGTATGCAGGTGCACGGGGGCTTGTGGGGGTGTTTATGGGCTCCATATGGATGTGGGAACTGGTTATTGTAGGATAAGCAGGGATGATCTTACACACACACAGGTCTGGGTTGGCTCTGTCCCCAGCGAACCCGGCGGGAGCTCACACAGGCGTATCCATGTCCTGGGAGCACCTTGTTGGGTTTTGTTAAATCGGTGCTGTGCCTGCGTGTGTAGCACAGGGCTGCTGAAGTCAGGGGGCAAAACTAGCACTGAAAAACAAGACAAGCTGCCATTCATCTAAATGGGCTCCTTTTAACTTCCCAGTCCGCGTGATGAACTCTCAAGTGCCTGTTAAGACCTCCATTAGCAAGTCTCTGTGAAAATGGCTCAGGTGGTGGTAGTTTATATCTCTGCTGGTAGATTAAAACCCAGCTCCATTTAGCAAACACATGGTAGGAGTTGTGGCTTAATCTCACCTTTTCCCCCTTAAAAATCTCATTTGCCCTTTGAGGAGCAAAAGGCAGCCAGCAGCAGGCGGCTGCAGGCAGGGCTCGTGCAGCAGAGCGCCTAACGGTGGGATAAAAGAAAGAATGGAAGAATATTATCTTTTTTTTCCTCCCACCCTTTCCATGTACCCTGCCTCTTGTCAGCCCTTCCAGGCAGAATTCATGCCTGCCACAGCCCCTGGCACAACTGTTCTCTGGGGAGCTGGGATAGAAAGGAGAATGGGGAATGAGAGCAATCAATCAGGCTCACTTCTCGTTGTCATAGTAGAGCTTCCCAATGGCCCAGGCGACGATGATGGGAAAGGGGATACCTGCAGATGAACACACAGATGAGTCTCAGGGGGGCAATGTTGCCACAAAATCATGCTGTAACAGGGATTTTCTCACACAGGGCAAACCACTGGGTGAGATGATATGGCCGTGCAAATCCCATCTGCTCCTGGCAGCCTTTTCACAGCTGTTTGAGTGCAAGAAGACCTGGAGCAGAGGATGGAGGTGGGCATCACCCATCACTAAAACCCTGGGTACTTGGTGCGTGAAGGGGAAATCCTAGTACTTACACCAGCCGATGCAGATGAACATCCACTTGCGGAGCTTGTCCGTGGAGTAGGTGAGCACAATGGCTGTGTGCAGGTAGCAGCCCTCGCCAAACATCCAGAAAAAGTTGGTGACGTGGAAGTAATTGTAGGCGGCAGTGACCAAGCGGCACCAGACCTGCCAAGGGGGTTAGGAGGAGACATGCAGGGTGAAGAGCAGAGCTCTGTATTACAGTGGTGAAACATGCACAGAGCAACACAGACCCAAGCAGACCAATTAAACCCACGTTTCTCATAAGCCTGGGTTGTCCTCCAACCACCCGGCAGCCCTATTTGGCCCCTCAAGCTGCTTTTGTGGCCTCATCTTTAGGATCCTCAAGCTCCCCACAGACGCCAGCCGCTCGGGGCTGGGCTCAGACTGGCTGCCCGGCAGAGCTGTACCTACCACATTGCTCTCGTGCACCTCTGGGTTCATTGTGAGCTGCACCACGAACCACGTGGCGTTGCGTAGGATGAAGGCTGTGATCAGGTTCCAGTGGATGATGTTCCTCAGGCACCGGATGCTCCTGGAGAGGGAATGACAAGGGACCATCAGAACATGGTGGGCGTCTGGGGGCCGGCCATGTATGGGCTGGGGGACAAGGCTGTTTGTGGAGCTGAATGTCTTTGTTGGGACCCCAAGGGTGAGCTGCTGGGGCCATGCCCTGGGTGAAGTGGGCAGGACCAAGGCCAGGAGGTGCAAGGCACCAAGGAGGACCCTCTGCCTCCATAACCAAGTGCTTTAAAAAAGCAGCAGGAGGAAAATAACCTTGAGATAGGCATGATCCCTCCAGACTGGAGAGCAATGGCCGTAGGGGAGGATATGGCAAAACACAGGGGCTGGGTCCATCCCCAGCCTGTGGGCCGTGGGGTGACCTCTCTGAGCTCGTCCCCCCAGCAGGAACACAGCAGCAGGTCAGGTCACTCACCGCAGGCGCATGAAGAGGACGAAGGCCACGAGGAGGGCCCCCAGCGAGACACAGTGCCCCAGGTAGTTGATGATGATGGCAACGTGGTAGTGCAGCTTGCTCCTCTTCTGGTGGGGGGAAGATGGGGAGGGGATCAGCAGCAGCCCCAGGTACCACCACAAACCCACCTCCTCCACCACATCACCTCTGAGAGCTGCACTGCAAAATTTGGGTCCTTTTTCAGAAAGCAACTGGAGCCCACCTGGCGCAGGACAGTGGAGATGGGGCTGGAAGGGGATGCAGGTGGTTGGATGGGGCTAACGTGGACAGGAGAGGCACCAATCTGACCCTGCAAAGGGCTCAAGCATTTCATACCCTACCCATGCCAGGGCAGCTCCTGGTTGCTGCCCCTACATCACCCCTACTCAGCGCTGGGACATCCCCAACCCGTTGTCTGGGGAAATCCTGCTGTAATTCAGCCGAGCTCACTGGCAACATGACATCTGATGTCTCAGTTCATTCCCCATTGCCCTGGGGGCAGCTGAGAGGCTGGGATGAATTTGGGCAGAGGGAGCAGGGGATCTCGGGAAGGTGTGAGTGATAATTAAATTAATTGATTGCTCCTGCTGTTAGGCACTCATCCAACCTGTGAATTAGTAATTAACTGAGTGAGAAAACCATTCCTGGCAAGAGATGTCAGCATCTTAAATACCAGAGGTGGTATCAACTGCAAATGAAGAGCCTGTATCTCTCCTCCTCTGCTCTGAGGGGTGGCTTGACCTACTCAGGGGCTTGTAATTCTTGGTCCCCTTTTTTTTATCCCTTTCAGCTTCCTAAACATCTCCTTTATTTCATTGCCAGCAGGGAGGGACAGGGTTTGCACTGAGTGCTTGTGTCAGGAGGGAGCTAGAAGAGGGCAGTGGGGCTGGAGGGCATGCTGATCTGCACCCTGTGGCCCTGGAGCCAGGAGACTTCGCATTGCAAATCCTCTTGGATTTTTAACAGGGAAGGAAACAGGCATGGCTTTATGTTCGGCCAAGAATGAAAATGCAAATCAAGAAAGGGGTCATATATGCTGCATGCAACCTTATATCTGGGATGCTGCTGCATGCCCAGCCCACAGCTCCCTTGGGCCATTCCTGACCTGGATGCTGTTGCCCTTCAAAACTCCATTGTCTGTCCCTCATCATCCTGTCAAGAGCCCGGCTGAGGGGCTACCAAGATCCTACCTCTTCGCTGAGGATCTCCTGGCACTGGGAATAGTTGACCCTTGCTGCCCAGCTCCCGTTAGCGAGGCACTCCCTGTAGCCATTATCTGAAAGAGAGGGAGCCCGTCGAAGGGTTAACGGTGCGTGGGGATGGGCACGAAGATGTGACCTGATGATTTTCACGAATGCAGGGGTCACTGGCATCAAGCCAGTGGCATCTTCTGCTTTGAAGCCAGCTGGGATGCTGCCTTGGTTGCAATTGCAGGACCAAAATCCCCAGAACATTTCAGACCCACTCAAGGGCTTTGGGTGTGCACCAGCTCTGCCCCTCGGTGCTGGGGGACCCTGACGCCTCCCACCACTGAGATGCAGTGGAAGCAGCACGAGTTCGATTCTCCTTTTCCCCTCCTCTGTGCCATTTGCTTGAGCAATCACGTGCCATCCTGCTGCAAAGGCAGCGTGAAGTTTTCACTTCTCTCCCTGCGTTAGGAGCTTTCTTTGCCTCCCAGCAAGGATGGCGAGTGGCAAGGCTAATTGGGAAGGAACGGCTGCGACAGCCCCGGAGCAGTCTCCGATTAGCGTCAGCACCGGCGTGATGCCAGCACTGGGGCCATGCTGGGCTTCTGCTATTAACGGGAGAGACGGTGAGCCTCATCAGGGCGATGGGATGGGACAGGGATGGGGATGGCTCTTAGGCAGGCACAAGTATGGATTAATGCAAAGAGACTCCTGCAACGGCATGAGAGGCACCACAAAGCAGGAGCCGTATGCATGCGATCTTCCACTGCGGCAAAAAGGTGTGGGACGGAAAAATTGATGTTTTTTGTGGGAAGCAAGATGTTTGTTTCATCAGAAGCAGGGCTTGGGTGGTCAGAAGCTCAACCGTGTGGTAGGAAAGGCTTTGGGCACTTTTCAAGTGCCTTTGCTTTGTCCCCTGCTCGCAGCATGTCATTAGCAGTGACAACGCAGTCACCCGTGCCAGGAGGGGATGAGCCGCAAGGTCCCTCAGTCCTTGCTCAGCTGGGGGTTGCAGACCTCTGTGCCACCTCCACTAGCAGGGCAGGCTCACTCCTCTTCCCCTGTCCCCAAGATGGGGACATCAGCCCTCTCCTCCTTCACAGGGGCACGTCCAGGAGGATCTGCTTATAAAGCTGCTGCTGTGAAATCATCCTCCCTAAAATTTGGGATAGGAAGGCTTTTTTCTTTTTTGGTTGATGGATCCCACAGAGCCCCACAACGAACTCTGTACTCAGAGATGTATTGTCACTTGTGCCCCTGCAGCCCCTAATGCACGTGGCTCTCGGAACTCCCCCACCCCGCATCCACCATGTCCCCACCAGTGTTGCTCATCTTACTCGTGGTGTTGTACCGCACGCCATAGAAATATTCGGGGCAGGGGCGAGCTACCAGCTGTCCCACCGCACTCCGGGGCCAACACGTGCCGATCAGATCTACCGAGGCGTTGCACTGGGGACCTGTGGGGAAAAAGGGTAGAGGGTTAGTGGAGGTCTGTGGGCCACCGTGGGCCACCTCCAGGCCATTGAAGGGTCAAGGTTTGCCCAGAGAGCTGGAGCTGCAGTCCTGGCTGAGCTGATGGGTCGCTGCAAGCTCAGCCCCCAGAAAAACCTCATGGCAGACACCAAACAGGGTCTGTGCCAAGACTCCCCAAGGGCTGGTTGATCCATCCTGGCCATGACTATTGCCCTGGTCCTGTCTGAGCACCTAGGTTAAGCCCAGTTCTGGCACAAGCCTGGTTTTCTGACCTGGCTTCCCAAGTCAGCTTGGCGTTCCCTGGCCCCGGTCTTCCAGCTCTGCTCCTTTCTTCAACCACAACTTTGGCATGCAGCCCCGCAACAGCCAGCAATGAGCCAGATTTTCTCCTTCCCAGTGGTGACTCCAGCCTGGTGCTGGTGGGACGCTCCTCAGAGCTTCTCCAACCCTCTCACACCTCCTGGCTGCAAGATCTGCTTCCTAGCCATTCCCGTTGGTCTCTTCCAGCCTTTCCCGGGAAGAAAACTCCAAGTCTGCTGCTGCTATTTCAGATTTCAAGCAGGACTTGTGCGCTTTTCCCAGCTACACAAGTGTGCTAACGTAGGCATTAGGTAGGCCAGATTGCAGGCTTTTTTATGTATAATTTGTGTATATTTAGAACAACATGTACTGTAGCTAAATACGTCCTAGCTGCATCTCAAAGTGAGGTAGGAAGCACAACGGCTGTAATATCCATGTAATACAATCCTTGACAGGCAGCAGATGGATGGGCAGCAGAGCCTGGAAGGGGCAGAGTTCAGTGCCAACCACTCCTGGGTACCAGAGATGTTTGTGCTGCCGGCGCAGAGGCAGGCATTGCCATTTCCTAAGACAAACCACCCCAATTCACAGCTCTCTGGGTGCGAGAACACAGCGTTTCCTCTCCACCCGGACTTGATAGTTGTTATGTGAATGCCTTTCCTGAAACTTCCTATGGATGGAGCTGGCTAAAGAGTGACTGAACAAAAACCCCAAAATACCGCGTTATTAAGATGATGAAGGTTTTCACGGGGCAATATTTGTTTTCACTGATTATCTGAAAAATTGGCTCCTTGGTTTCTTGGGATGTTCTCAGAGCAAATTTTCAGTGCAAAGAAAAGGAGGGTTTTCTTCAAACACCTTTGCAAGGGAAAACAACTTCCAAGCACGTGAACTGGGGAAGCATCACAGCGTGGTGAGTGTTACCTTCGGCATTCCATAGCTTGTAGTGAGAAATTAATTTTAATGATGACCTTTGCTTTTAGCTTTGCTAATGTGTATGGTTGCTGCGGCACCTTTCACTTTAAGTTAACTGTTTTAAGCCTGTATTTCTTAGGAAACGAGGTGCATTTAATCACGTGTAGTGTGCATGTCTGCGCTTATCTGCAGCCATTAGCATTTGTTGAGCTCCTTAGTTGTTTTGACTCAAATTTGACAGAGAAATAGAGGGTCACAGAAAATGAAGTCCCTGTTTAAAATTTTATGATAATATTCATCCAGGTAGAGAAAAGACAACCGGTAATTGCTTCAACTAAGGACAAAGTTAAATTGCAAGTGCTCTCCCTGTTAGCCACCTGGGAATCCACCCAGGTGAGAAGCTGCTTGAATATCTGGAATAGGAAAAGCTTCACTTGGAATAATCCTGCACAGAAAAATGGGGCTTGCACAGTGTTAATGCCCAGAGCAGCTCATGCAGTTGTCGAAAATCCTCCCTGTGACCAGTGGGGCTGAGCACAAACTCCGTTTTCTCCCCATCCCCTCATGCCTCAGTTTCCCTCCTGCATCCCAGGGGCTGTGCTGGGGCACAGATGCAGACTGCTCAGGGAGGACAAGCAGGAAGACTCGGTAATTAAAAGTCAGCAGAGCCAGAGAGCGGCAGCGATGGCAGCAACGGTACTCTCCATCAGTAAAACAAAACCACAGCACTGCCATTAATAACCAAAACCAAGATAGATTCATGGAAATGATGTGGTCAGACAAAGGTGACATCGTTCTGTTCTACGTCTGCTCAAGTCTGGATTTAATATCTCCATGGCACTTGATTTAATGCTGCTTGGCACTCCCATTAAAGTGCAAAGGACACCCACCAGATGACAAACCGACTGGCTGGGTCTTGCAGTCCCACCACGGCAGGGATGCAGGGTGAAAGCGGAGCAGCATCACCAGGAGCTCAGCCCTCTCCTCGTCCCATGGGTTGGGGTTGTGGTGTGGGGTGACATTCAGGCTTGGGGGCTGCAGGCGGGTGAGCAGAGGTCAGGCTCAGCCAGGCTGTAGAAAGCTCCTGGGACTTCACCCTGTGCACAGCAGGCTTCACCCCAGCACCGCTGTAGGCAGCATTTTGAGGTCTGTCCCACCAGTTTTTAATCTCGTGGATGGCTGTAATATTTTTCCCGGGCTCACACTGAAAAATGCTTGATGAAGAAAAGCTACAGAAAGCAGATGCTGCTCTTTCTGCTGTCTCCAGCATATAGGGAAGAAGAAAAATCTCCTGCTGGGGAAGGGTTAAGTAAAAGAGCGAAGGCAAAGAGTGCCGTGAGGGCTGCGGCGTCCAGGAACGTCTGCTCCAGCTGCTCCCCAGTGGCACACGGCTCCCAGCATTTAGAGCACTGTTTAGCATGGAAATTATATGTATCAATGCTAAATGCTTTCATATCTGCTTTGCGGCCGATCCGTATTTGCAGGGGGATTATTCTCCCAGGTTCTGCAGACGTCTGCTCCAGCTTTCTCAGCGCCGTTGGCTGCACAGACAGTTTTGGTCGTTGCAGCTTTACAGCAAGAAAGGTCAATGAATTTCCTACCTGCGCCCAGTCCCCCTGATTTGGCTCCCTCCCACCCAGAAACATGGCATTTGGGGTAGGAAGGAGCTGGTCCCGCTTTGAGACGGGGAATGTGGCACAGGGGAAGTCACTCCAATCCCTTCTCACCCTGTTTCCTTTGAGTTGTGCTGCTTTGAAGCAATATAAAGCATTTCCTTTCTTCTGAAGAAAAAAAAGTGCCTGTCCAGGGACTTACACTGAGACAACTATATCACAATAACTGTCTCAAGATAACTATAGCAATATCCCTCCTGTTTATATAAAACATCCTTCTCCAGCCTGCTTCCACCACTCACAGAGGCCCCTGAGATGGCTCCAAGCTAAAGCCACGCAGCGCTGTGAAGCCTGGCAGCGTAAAGCTCTCCAGTCCCAGCGAATCTGCCAAAAGATTTTGAGCAAATTTAAAGAGGATGGAGCATGTTTATCCTGGGCCAGCACCACCAGATGTGTGGCCACGGTGCTCTTGAGCTGATGCCAGGAGGTCTGAAGTGTTATTGTACCATCAAACCATTGCTAGGATAGTATGAAGAGGACTAAAGCGAAGGTTGTGCTGATATAACCATGCTGGTAAACACGTCCTCATCTCACACTGGGCAAAGCTATGCACCAGCGCAGCATCCTAGCTTGCTGCTGTGCCCCCAGAAACTCTACGGCTGCTCGAAGGGCGAAGCCTCTCTCCCCTTGTGCAATGCAAAGGGGCCAGGAGAGATGATGGAAATCTGAATCACAGGCTCATTCTGGTGGTTGGGAGTGATGGGGTTATTTATCTAGAGGCTGAGTAACAGCTGAAAGGTGTTAGCTCATATCTCTCCCTGTCCTGAGCTCTTACTCAAGCACAATTATCTCTGTCCATCCCTGATGTCCTCGGTGACTGCATTGCTGCTGCTGCCTCTTGAGCAGGCTGAAGCCTCTGGCTCCTTGAGGGTGTCCCTGCTGCAGCATTTGCATTTGGTAATCAGGGCTTCATCTCCACATCTAATCAAAATATACTCGCTGCAGCCAGCGCACAAAAGCTTGTTTGTCCCTCCCGGGCAGCTCCATCACACTGGTGGAGCAGAAGGAGCCATTTCACACCTTATTGCCCCAAAGCAAGGGCCTTTGGGGGGATGCTTTTATTTCAAGGCGCTGATGTGCCAAGGAGGGGTGGCTCGATCCCAGCTGCGGAGCCACTCAGGTGCTAAATGCTTGAGTAACACCTTGAGACACTGAGGGAAATGGCACTGGGGGACAATTTATGGTAACATGGGGTTGAAATTGGGGTGGTGGAGCTGGTCGCCTTCCCTGGGAGTCAGGGTTGGGTACTCAATACGGCTGGGAGCAACTGTGGTTGTCTCAAAATACTTAGATCCTTGCTCACATTCTACCTCCAGCACTGCTTTTGGTGGCATTGGGTGTTTCTATTTATCTTTGTAAGAGTCCAGTCCCCAAATCCCCAGCAATCTTCTCAAGCATTCAAGTTCCAGGATCCTCAATGTAAGATAATTACACAGGCTAATTAAGAGTTACGATAGCAAAGTGCTTTTGTAATGAATTTTCAGCTTGTTGCTATTTACCATCATTGACTGTCCCCTTGGGTCTTTGCTGCTATTCTGGAGAAGAATAAATAAGAGGCATCAAACCCAGCTTCTGCCATCAGTATTTGATGCATCTGCTCACTTAAGACTGATCCATGTACAGCTTCTGTGGAGCATATATATTTATTGAATATATAATGTAGTGGGTTGTGTTTGGGGCACATCTTGTTCTCCTGATATGACCCGTGGAGTGGTTGGAGTTGTGTTATTACTAAGGGTAGCAGCAAGTGGTTTATTCCCTGGTATTGGCTGGGCTTTGCTGGTGGGTGAGCAAAGAAGCATAATCCCTTGCTGGCAGAGTTTCCCTAGGAAAGGCTTCTAGTTTGGCTACAACTGAACAGGGTAGCTGGCAATGATTTTACTGCATCCAGTCCAAAGTACTGCCGTAGCCGCTGCTCACGCTGAGATGTGCCAGGACACTGTTTCCTACCAGAAAACCTCATCACCTTCTTCCCTCCTCCACTACAATAAAATCTATGAATATAAGCAAGTTTCTATTCCCATCCCTATTTCCTAGATGATGGAGCAGAATGGCTTTATTGATACTAGTATACACTTAAACCACTATGATTTTCCATAGAGGTGAGTTCACGTTTTTTGGTTCCCAAACCTGCCCCAGTATCACTGCTCTCCCTCGGTGCTAAGTCCCTGCCAGGACTCATTGCTGCCTCTTTAGCCCCTGCTCAGCTCCTTTTTTAGTATTTCTGCCTTGGTGGGAGAGATGCCAATGAGGCTGAAGGGAAAAGAGGCACTGATGTTGTTAATTTGACCTTTATGAATTTAAATTCCAGTCTCTCCCCAGGGGAGTCAGTGAGTGAATGAAACAACAGCAGCACGAGAAGGGACTGCTGGAGCAGCGTCAGTGGTTTGGGGAGCTGAGCTGGAGCGGGTGGAAAGTCTCTTGGTCAAACTGTCACCTGCTGTGAAACGTGTTTCCAAACCTGTTTGATAAAGTGCCTGCGAAGTGAATGCTCTCATCGCTCACTGCTCTCCTGTGCTTCTCAGCCACAGGCTTCTGCTATATCTGGACCAACTTGATTTGCTTTATTTAAACGCAAAGCTACACTCCCTTCTTCTCCTTGAAAAGACCTCCAGTTAAAAAAAAAAAAGATATTTCTATTCAGTTCTGCCTAGCTTTGGTGTCATTTTCCTTTGCTTTAGGTGAACTTGCAGTGGCAGGAAACATTTCTTTCCTGGGAAGGAATCAGCTGTGCTCCCCTCTCTCTCTCCTGAGCACACACACGGGATTGAGGATAACAATTTATTGTGATACCAGTTTAACAGCTGAAAGGAGTGAATCGTGCAGCCAGGACCAGCCGGGGCTATTAGCAACTGGGTGCCAACTCCTTGGGCTGATCCAAGCGTGAACGCTACGAACGGCAAAACAACCCTGTGAGCGCTCCGAGCTCGCTCTGCTCGAGTGCTTTCTGCTGGGCTGCTTTGGAAAAGCCTCATCTATTAATTAGGAAGAGGCTTTCCCATCTGCTCAGATTCCCCCTTCCTTCCCGAGGGAAGTGCCACGATGGGAAGCAGCCCTGCAGCTGCAGGGGGATGCTTTGCCCCGATGGGTGAAATGACCTTGTCCCTCCCTGACGGGCTTCGTGGCAGGGTGAGGCGAGAAGCAGCTGCGCACAGACCCCGGAGGAGCTGAAATCATCAGGAAGACAAATTCGCGGTCTGAGGCAATCTGTAGGCTGGAAGCCCTTGGGACGGACACCTATCCACTCCGGACAAGGGATGCTGATCCTTGCTGCATTCCTTCTCAAGCCTAATCTGGGAATTTCTTGGCTTCCAGGTGTTTGGGGGTGCAGCTGACCCGACTTTCCTAATGCACCACGTTGACCTCAAGTCCAGCCTGATATGGTTTCTGCTTGGAGGAGAAAATATTCACTGCTACTGAGGAAAGCAGCCTTTCTGATGCAGTGGCCAATTGTGCATGGATGCCCACGTGTCCCAGCACTGGCCAGAATCAGGGGCTCACCGAAGAGGTATTTTTGACGCATACCTAAAATATCAGGTCGGACCATCACGCCTGTGCAGGGAGCCTGAATGCCAAGGGACATCGCCCTGCGTTGGGGATGGTGTGCTTAGAGGAAGACGGGTAAATCAATGCTGCTAAGAGGGCAGGACAAGGGAGCTCGGTGGGGCTCAGCTGCTCCGCTTCCTGGCATGAGGGTTTGCTTGCAACGCCTGCACCCCGTGAACCTGATGAGCATCACCCCAGCTCTGTCTCCACCACACTGCTGTGAGCAGAGATCTTTCCAGCTCAGTGCATGTGCCTCCGAGAGTGCTGGCGCCCTGGTGATATCACTGTCCAGCCATGCATCCTCATTAAAAAGTGTGAGATTAAATAATGAAGGGACTGGTGACCCGAGAGAGGAGGAGAGCCCACGCTGGGCTATTTTTCAGAGGAGGGATGCTGCACATAGGCACGAGGCAGGGCCCCTCTGTGCATCCAACTGATGCCCTGCCGAGCCGCGCGCTGGAGGACCGCTGGGCTCGTGTTGTCGGCATGTGCCATTTCCCAAGGGTTATGCAGACATTAACAAATTAAGTCTCACGGCCTCGCTGCAATTCTCATTAGCGTCATCCTAACAACTCTTCATGTTAAATAGCCTCAAAGCAAAGTTTCCAGTTTTGTAAATATCCCTCCCTAGGAATTGCTGCCTGAATCAGGCAGGGCTTAAATGGACCCCAAGGATGAGGGCTGGCGCAGAGCTCCATTTACCAAGCAGCAGACATAAGACAGTCTAATCTCTACCTCTTGTTGTAAGCCCCCTCCTCGAGCTGGAAGCGGCTCTCATGTGCACCAGCCCCATCCCAAATTAATGAGTTGCTCAGGGATGACGGGTCAGATGCACGGAGGCGCTGGAGATTTTGCAAATCCGAAGCCTGACATGTTGTGCTCCCCTGTCCCAGGGTGATGGGCACTGAGGTGCACTAAATCCTACTTGGATTCATGCTAATAAATCCCTACTGAGCAAAGCCCAATCCTTGCAGAAAGCAGCACCCACTGATTGAGGGTGGCGGCGATCGCAGGGCATATCCATATGCAAAGACGTGGCAGAAGTTCTCCCCGCTCTCTGCCCTCTCCCCTGGGCTCAGGAGATTCCAGCAGCGGGTGGCAAAGGCCATGAGCTGGGCACGGGGAGGCTCTGGGACCTGCCTGCTGCCCTGGGTGATGCCACCAGCTGGTCCGGGCATCGCAAGAGGGTCCTGGGGTGCTTGGCCGGTGCTTCTGTGGGTCAGAGCCCACAGAGCTGGACACATGTTGCACCAGAGGAGGTGAGTAAGAAGAAAAAAAAACGCCATTTATCACAGCCTAACATGGCCAAGGACAACCACCTTGCCAAGCAGAGTGATGAAGCCTTCAGGGAGCAAAGCACATGAGTGATGACCACGTTTCTTGTCTGCACCGTGCTCAGGCCAGAGACACACAGGCATTTCCATTTCCACTGGCAACCTTGCTCTCCCTCAGCTTTCTGCCTCCATTTCTTGGGCTGGGGATGCTCTGGGGATGCTCCTTGCAGGGCCGTGGTGGCCTGGGTTCGGCCAGGCACTGAATCAGCTGGTGCCAAGCTGTAATTTTTTAAGAAGGAGTTTTTAATGCTGCTGTTAATGGGAGCCGGGTGGCGGGCAGCCATCCATCAGCGCCGGGCCTCCGTGGCCATCCGTCACCCTGATGGAGAGAGCTGCTCTGAGCAGCAGGGACCGGGGCAAGCTGGGCAATTGCTTGGTGCCTGCTCTCGTCTTCATTCAATCATGTGAAAATGAACTCTGCAGCATCCCTGAGCTGGGGAGGACTTTTCTCCTTGTCCCTGTGAGCTCCTCTCCCTCAGCCACCTTTCCTCCCCCAAAACCTGTCACTGAACCAGACCTGTCACTGCTGAGGTGACATCCAAGTCACGTCTTGAATATAGGCTAAAAGCCAGTTTTGGCACAAACACATCTTGGGCCTGACCCGGTTGGATGCAAACCCATGTACACATGTTGAGTAGGAGTGAGCTGCCCATGACCCTGCTGGTCTCACCCAGCTCGGCTGAGCCAGCCCTGGCCATGGCCATGTCCCCAGAAGCAACTCGTGGCTGGTGGCCTCCCAAAGTGCTCAATGGCACACATCTAGGAGCGCTGGGGGACGGAGGGTGGCCGAGCCCTGAGCACATGGTGGCCACACTGCACTGGTGATGTGGTCTCCGCAGAAAGTCACAACCTCCAGTTGTCACCCCTGGGCAGGGGGATGGCAGAAGGGGATGGACATAGGGGACGAAGTGTCCCTGGGCATGGCAGAGAGTGGGCAGCACGAGAGCAGGGGCCGGGCAGATGTCTCTTTGCCTACCTCCCCCTCGAGCCCAGCCCAACAGACATTTATTTTCTCTATTTTTAGCTCTCCTGAGCTCTGCATCTTCTACCTGCCTCAACTGTCACCCTGCAAAAAGGCTGCTGCAGCAGCCAGCATGGGGCTGCAACGCAGCCTCAGCACAGCCCACCTCCCTGCAAAAAGGAGCCAGGCAGCTGCAGATCAGCCCAGAGGCACCCCCGTACACCCTCTTCCAGCCATCCCTGCCACTGGGGTCCCCTGGGGATGGCTAGGGTGGGCTGGGGACGCAGGACACTCACCCGTGTGGTTGGTGACAGGCAGCAGGCTCTCGCAGTACTGCTCTTGGACGGAGGCTGCAACTGGGCTATCCCAGAGGAGAAACGCCTGCATGGGGAGAGAGCAGACCACAGGCAGGGTTATATGTGCAATGTGCTGCTTCCCCAGCCCCCAATCCCTCCTCGGACACGGCAGTAGGTGGGTCAGATCTGAGCTTGTCCCCCAAAGCTACACGATGGACACGTACCCATTTGCAGGATGGGTTTCCCAGCCTGGAGGAGCTGGGCTTATCCAGCCTGGGGCTGTGGGACTGATGCTGTCTGCTGTGTTTCCCACCCCCCAGTCCTCTCCTGCCCCAAATATCCCCCTCAGCAAACCAGACTGCAGCCCTGCACAGCCCCTGCCAGGTCGCAGAGCTTTAGTTTTAGCATCTTTGTATCCTGAGAGCAGAGAGGGGAAACATGATGAGCCTGACACCACGCTCAGATTTTCAATACCTTATTAAAATCACAGCCTTGTAAGCTGTCAGTGGGAAGATGTTAACACACGTCCTTAAGGAGATCTGATCCACAGTCAACCGGGTCTGGCTAAAGGCTTTTTTCAGGAGAAAGGCTTGTCTGCAAACACTGACATTCCCATTGCATTGGG
This sequence comes from Gymnogyps californianus, assembly GCF_018139145.2. Classification (NCBI taxonomy): domain Eukaryota; kingdom Metazoa; phylum Chordata; class Aves; order Accipitriformes; family Cathartidae; genus Gymnogyps; species Gymnogyps californianus. Next base: position 3,746,207 of record NC_059498.1, on the reverse strand, counting down.
AAGCATTGACCAGGATCTATCCCATTCCTTCTCCAGAGCAGCTCCTGGGCGGCTCTGCAGCTCTGCTGTGATTGAAAGCCATCGACTCCATCTGCATGGGGAGCTATTTTGGAAAAGCTGCTACTGAATTATTGTGCCTTTGCAGGAGTTTGGGGAAACTAAAACCAAGGAAGGCAATTGCAAGCGGAAGATGGCAGAGGGACGGTGCTGTTAGACCCAAGGCTCGCCAGGGAGGCAGGCGGGGGAAGGAGGGGACCTGCTGTTTTGCAAAACACATAGATTTCTACCACAGCAGCTGCCCACTTTCTCCTCTGGCTCCGAGACGGGTGACACAGTGACATGGGCTGATCCCCCCTGCTCAGGGGACGAATGCCAACGGTGGATGAGGCTGAACTCCACTTCTCTCACCCTAAGCCTGCCCTGCAAAGACTGACCAAACCCCTTGGAGGAAAGCTCACTGCTGACTGATTGAATGGCAGAGCCGTGCCCTGAAATACAAGCACATACAGATCCCTTGGGAAGCTCAAACCTGAGCCTGGAGGCAGGAGATGCTGCAGCCTCCTCTACTTACAAGCAAGCTCCCAGCTCCCCAGGATGGTGGGCTCGGATGCCGTCATGTACTGAGCCAATACAACGAACAAGAACCTCTGCCTTCCCCACTGGCCAGGCTGGTCCCTAGCGCCTGACCTCTCCTCCCGAGTGCCATTTACCTTCAAAACTGCTCTGGGTGGGGAGAAGACAGTCCTGCTCTTGCCCTTTCGCCGTATAAACACTGGCTGCTCTTGCTGGCACACCCAGCAATCCCCTGCACCTTACCAAAGCATTAGCAGGATTTATTCAGACACGGAGACAATCTCAGCACCCACTTGCTCTTTTCCAAACAACTATTTACTGTCTTGGGAAGCTGGTTTTGACAGCAAGAGAGATGTCAGGCAGACATATAAATGGAGCTGAGAATAGCTTCCTTGTTATGACTGCTCCAGATGGCACAGGGGATCCGGCAGCAAAACCCTGCCCCGAGCGCGGGCGCTGCATGGAGCTCCTGTTGTGCTGGTCCTGCAGGAAGGAGCCGGGCACCTCCTGGATCTCTTTGCTGAAAGCTGAGACCACCCAAACTCCAGACGTGGGGTAAGTGAGGTGTAGCGGGGTCAGCTCCCCTCTGCGTTGATGCCCACACCTGGTGCCCGCCAGACCTGGTGGCTCTTTGCACGGGTAGCTGGGACAAAAGGGTTCCTCCCAGAAAGGGCCGGGATGGTTTGCCTACCTGAACAGGCTCTCAAGTGTTAATTGGATGTGTTTCTCCTAATCGCAGCCTGCTCCTGCCTGGCAGTGCCCGTTCTCCTTCCAGACACAGGGAGAGGTCTTGGCACTGAGCAGCAACATGGACCAAGCTACAGCTAGAGGGGGGTATGGATGGAGTGCAGTCTCTGGCTCTTTGCAGGCTTTGTAAATGAGCTGAAACAGCTACGGAAGGAAGAAAGAAAGAAAAAAAAGGTTCCCCGAAACACAACAAACCCTAACAGCTTTTTTACCAGGCTCTGAGTCTTGTCTCACCGCAATGTGGCCAATGCTCTTGACAGAGGCAGAGGTTTTTTCCCACTCCCGTCAGCCCCAGCTTGAGGGGGATAAGCTGGGGAAGGTGGGAGCTGCAGGTGGATTTGCACAAGCCAAAAAGCATCCTGATCTGGTACCCTGACGGTCGGGCTCTCGTCTGTTTTGCCCTTTGCGGGTTACTTTAACCCCTCCCCAGGCTTTGCAGAGAGAATAGGTCAAAGCTCCGTCCATGAAGGGCTTCGCCTGCCAGAGCATCGCTGCCGTAAGATGCCACATGGTGCCCAGCAGGTCCCAGCCTGGCAAGGCTGGAGCCAAGCATGCCTCAACAGCCCCGAAACGGCGGTGGGTTGTGCTCAGGCCAGAGAGGGGCCGTGTCCCTCTGCCCTCCTGGCCCTGCTTTGACATAGGCTACAGCAAATCATGCTCTGCAGTGAAGAACACCTCCGCAACCTCTCTCAGACTGCCAAAATCCTGGAGAGCTTCAGCTGAGCGTTCAGCTGCACAAGGAAGAAAAGCAGTCTGCTTTTCTAGAAGCAGCGGCTTTGCACAGAGGTCCTGGTCAGCCCAGGGAGTTGCTCCCATGGGGACGATGGTTCTGCTGGGAGCTGCATGGGCCCCATGAGGCCCCACGCTGGCAGCAGCTTCTCCTCCATCAGGAGCCACCAATGGCTCCACTGACGTTGCCTCAGCATCCGCCCAGCTCCCCTCCAGGCTCTGCTAACGTCTCTGTTTCACACCCGGGGAGGCATCGCAGCAGACGCCGATGGTGCTGGGTTAACCTCGGACCTCACAGAGCAGCAAGCTCCTTCCTTTTGCCCCCACGTTTCCTGCAGTGGGATCAGCCGGCCCCCGCCAGTCCTCGTTGCACGGCTCAGACACCAAAACCTGACGCCGCTCCAGTGTTTACTGCATCCCACACACAGCAAACACCAGCTGCAGTCGGTGTCCCACCACCCACCAAGCCAAGGCTGTCCCAGAAGGGAAACTGAGGCACCGAGTACCACTTGCCTAAGGTCGCTCAGGCTGTGCTGCACCACGTGGGGCAGGTCGCTCCTACCTGGACCCACTAGCCGTGTCCTGATGCAATGCCACTGGGGTTTTCGGAGCCATTCTCTGTGCCCGTGAGGGGCACAGGGTGGCAGGTTCCCTGGGCCAGGAGATGCAGCACAGCAGGCTGAGACAGTGTCAGCTCTTCGGCACGAGGAGGCTGGGGGTCTCGCTGCTGGTATGGGTGTGAGCAGCAAAATCACACACACACACACACACAGGCATGGCGTCAGTCTCTGTGACCTGCCACTGACCTAGCAGCAAAATTCAATTAATAACAATTAGGAATTAATGTCCCCCTGCAGTGCTTTCCCTCTCCAAAGCAATCCACAGATACTAATTAATATATTCACATTCAAGTCAAACATCAACCCCCCGCACCGTACTACCCAGAGACAGGCTTGTCCCCCCTTGATATCTTATTGCCTCAAACAAGATCGGATCTGCGTGGCAGGAAGGGCTGACAGCTCTGAGCGGCGAGATAGATGGCTCGTAGCCTAATTAGCAATCTAAGATGGGGCTTGGGTTTTCCAGTGCCGACAGGGCTGTAATTGGAGAGCGGAGTGATTAGCAGGATGAAGCAGTGTGAGCCAGTGGCTTTGCACAAAGCTGGAGAGGTCAGCGGGACTGATGGATGGTGATGGCCACTGAGACCTCCCTGGGAGGGGGGTCAACACCAGCCACCCTGGGGTCATCCTTGCTGTAGGGACCTGTCTCACCCATCAGTTCTGCTCCCCGGCTTGGCTGGGCTTGCTGTCCCCTGCAACACTTGGTGTGGAAGAAGAAAGACCTCCTGGGACCCATGGGCAGGGGAAGGGCTGAGCACAGTCTCTGCCCTGGACCTTCGCTGAGGTTCCTCGGGGTGTTAGGCTGGGATTGAGCCTGCTCTTGGCCCTGAGCCTGCAGAAAAAGGTGCCAGACTTTGGATGCTAAATACACCAGTGAATGTTAAAAGAGCTGGATGCCACCCTCGGATGGCAGAGCAACATCAGCGGCGCAGGAAGGAAGGGCACGGAGCAGCACGTCTTGCCAACACCACAGCCATAGGCTGGAGGTGGCCTTGAAAAGCCTGATCGACAGAGCTGCCCCCTCAATTGTGCTTGAAGGTGGCCAGGGTGCCTCCAGCCCCTGCTGCCCAGCCCCCCTGTCCCCTGCCTTCACTCCGCTGCGGGGGGATCCCTTTGCCCTTGTCTCCTCTGACTTCCCGGCATCGTCTTCTGCAGCTGGTGAGCTTCTTACCACCTCCACCTTGAGGGCTTTCACTTGGATAAGTCCCATCCCCAGTCCAAGCCACAAATGAAACCCCCAGGGAGCGTCTGGCCCATGAAGGACTCCTTCTACAAGCCCCTGCCTTAGCCCTGACAATGACCCTCTTTGCCACCCCCTGAGCTCAAGGTTTCTCCGAGACCCCCGCTTTACTAACAAGCGCCCTGTTGCTCCTTCACTTACTTCTGTGCAAAGCCACATCAGAAGCCCCGCTAGCGTCAAGGCAAAGCGCAGGCAGCAGAACGAGGCTCAAAGCAAGAACCACAGGGGGATTTTCTGTGGCTGATGTTACTCGGGGGGAAGAGCAGGCAGTGAGAACGCTTCCATCTGGCATTAAAATCTGTGAATTTATGAATTTAGCCATATTAGAGGGCCAGCCGCCGTTGTGTGTAGTCAGAGGCTTTGGTGTGAGTATTTATTCTGTTTGGAGTCTCTCTCTGAGCATGCTGGATGCAGATCCTAACAAAAGAATATCAATCAGGGCTAAATGAATGCCCTGTAAAACCTGATTTATGAGCAATTAAGGGTTTTCCTGGATTAAGCTCTGGTCTCTCTTGCTTGCCATAAATAATTCCAATTTTGTTTATTTATCAAAAGGGGCATGCATTTTTGGGGACAGGTTAAAAAAAGAATAACAGCATTCGGATGTTGAAAGCTAAAGGCACAAACAAGCTGGGGAAGGGGACACTGCATGAATCAAAGCGGCTCCTGTGGCATCCGGATTTGCCAGAGCAAAGGCTGCTAAAGAAGTGTTGGAGTGATGGACACGAGCACAGGGGAGGGCTGCTTTTCTAAGGTGGTTGTATTAAACTCTCCTGCAGATTGTACATGTGGGACCCACGTGCACTCACAGATATTTTCACTTCGGGGTTGGAGATTTGTTTTCCCCAGCTGCCTCCCAAGACCCACATCTCGGCTTCCCCAAGCCCCCTCCTTCACCCATCACCTTTTTAGGGTCATACCCTGGGCTGAACATCCACCATTTAATTCACCTATAATTTTCCTCCCATTTATCTGCATTCACAGCTAGGGAAAGCTTGGCCACACCAAAGCTGCATCTGCCGTTGCCTTTCCAGGGTGAATAGTACAGGATTTCAGGGTGGAAGAGGGACTATGGTCTGCAAAAGACCAACACCCTTTGCCCTCTGCCATCTGAATGGAGGCGATTGCTTCTGGGTGGGTGACTCATGGATAAAGCAGGACACTCTGCGGAGAAGGAGGGTCTCTTCTGTTAGCTCAAAATACTAGGGGAAAAAAGGAAAAACAATAGATGGGCCTCCAGGTATGTTATACCATCTTCAGAAAGAGCCACCCGCTCGTGAATGACAGCTCTCAGGCATTGGACAACGGCTCCTGGGCTCCGTTTGTTGAGGGAAGCCCATGCTAATGATTTGTGCTTTTCTTTGGGTCCAAATACTGTTCTCCAAGATAAAACCACAGATGCAGCCTCTCTAAATGCTGCAGGCTCGGACCTCAGCTTGAGCTCGTCGCTCGCAACAAACTTCTGGGCCAGCCCTGTGCAGGATTTCTGGTGAGCAGAGCTATATTTCAGGGCAGGGTTGAGCCGGCTGCGCAGGCTATTCTCATCGTATTTCTATATATTCATCCTGTGGCGATAGAGCAGCTATTCTGGGAACAGGCTGTGCCATTTCTATTCACTTCTTCACTGGAGATGCGAAACCACGGGGATGATTTCATACACACTGAATCAACTCCGGCTTTTAAGGAAAGCGAGGATTGGAAGAGATCCCCAGAGTCAGCGTGTCCTGCTGCTGCAGCTCCGCATCTTAGGCAAGGATTTGAGCAGCGAAGGGGTCTGGTTTTTGGCCTTATTGCTGCTGGAGCTGATCAAGGGAGAGGGGGAACTACCCCACCCTCAGCATCAAACTCTGGTTTTTCATCAAATGCTTTTGCAAACAGTTCTATCAGCCCCAGAAATGTCATCAGTTCCTGACAAAGCTGCAGGTGAACTGTTTCTTTTTAACCACTTGTTTAGTTTGTTTAAATGACTTGCAGGGCGCCAGGGAGCATTTTGCAGGAAGTTTGGCTGCCTGTCTCCTGGTCTGTCTGTCCAACCCCCCGAGGGACATCTACCCAGCAAGGCAAGGTGGACAAATCGATGTTAAACTGGAGCTGCTGGCCAGATGCACGGGGAACAACTTAGCTGTGCAGCCCAGGGATCGGCAGGCTGCAAAATTTGCCCAAGCAGGGGAGATTTGCCCCTGCTGAGCTCTCCGTTGGAGCTGGACTGCTGCAGGTCTCTGCACTCGCAGGCTGGACGCTGCTGTGGGTACGCCTGGCTGCAGGGACGTGCTCATTTAAGGCTGGAGTTTCATGGTCCTTTAGCCCATGCTGTCCCCAGGAGAGGGTTGGGACTGTGCTAGAAAAGGGTCTGAATTTTGAATGCATAAATTTATAAGAAAAAATAGATAGTTTGACTGCAAAGGAGTGTTTTGTAGATTGGGTGTTTCGTTTTGGAGCTGGCTGGGAGAGACTTCTCTTTGCTTGGGCTGGTTTTCGTGACTCCCTCCTGGTCCCAGCCCCAGCGCAGGGGTGGTTTTGCTCTCAAACTCTGGAAGCTTTTTGAGGATTTAGCCCCCCGTCTTCACAAGGAGACCATCCTTGGGGAACACCTAGGGATGGCTAGGGAAACCCCCGAGCCTGAGGAGGTTTAGCAGAGGATGGGAGCTGTGTCTCGGCACCTTTGTGCTTTTTTTCTGATCACGTTTTGCTCGCACAGTAGCTATCGGGAGCTGGCATGCTCGCTGGGCTGTCCCCATCTCAGACCCTGCCCCTATTGCACTGGGTCTGCGGCTTTGCCAATGGTGTCCCCACATATTGGCCAAGGAGGACTTGGGCTGGGGAAAGAGATCCTGCCCTGTCTCACCTTCATTTCTTACATCGGAACCAAACAAAACCTGAACCGGGGAATATAACCGCAGAAGAGCTCCTATAAAACAGGATTAGGGGTGTGCAGTTACAGGAGAAAGCAGCTGCTCCGAAGAGGAGCTTTTAAAAGCAACACCAACTTGGCAAGAAGGTCGCCTGGTGCATATCAGCTCTTCTCATCACTTAGGTGAGAGCTTTCCTATCCCAAAGGTGCAGCTAAATGCTCCTCCCTGCTCTTACCGCCGGCGATGCACAGTGAGAAACCAGCCCGTGGGGTACAAACCGCAATGGTGCTAACGGGGAGGGCTGACCCTCCGCTTTTTCTGCCGTTTTAACTCTGCAGTCACAACTGGGCCACTGAGACAGCATTTCGCAGAGAGCCAGGCAAATTTTTTCTTTTAACCTTCTTTGACACAGAGGTTTAATCAAAAACCTGATCATTTTGTTTAACTGCCTACATAGGTTTGTTCAAATAATGTTCAAGATGTCACTGGAACCCTTTTTGTCTCCTCATTTCCCCAGGGTTTGGGATTTAAACATGCTTTGGGCTGGGAACATTTCCTTTCTTGATGAGCCCTCGGGGAGGAGGAATATTGCTTCTGACAAAGCATTTGCATTTTGTGCAGAGCTGCAAAATTAGCAGTGGCTACAGTTCCATAGCGAGCAATTTAGAGAGAGAAGTCTTGTGCTTTGCGGGTGGGGGGGAAAGGAGAAGTTTCTTTAGAAAATCAATTAAGGGGGGTACAATCAGGCATTGCATTTGTGTTGTCCCCATCCGGAGCTGCCGCCCCCTCTCAGCAGCCTAAGGGAAACTGGTGGCAGCTGGTTTCACTGGGAGGTGTAAGGTGGGGAGAGCTGAGCTGCGCTCGGGAGGACCTGGCTGCAAGTCTCCCCCCCTTTAATGATCCTTTCACTGACTCCAGCCCCCTCCCCGCCAGGTTTTGGGCATCGTGAGGTCTCGCCAAGCCCCTGTGCCTCGACTGGAGGAATTCTCCTGAGGGCCCTTTGTGTAGCGGTTTCTCCTTTTACTTTTCCCTTCCTTCAAAGAAATGGAAAAGTCATTGCGGAGAAAGCGAGTGGTGCAGGGTGCGGAGGGGTGATGGGGAGGAAGGCAGAAGGGCCCTTCTGGGAGAAGAGGACTTAAAAGCATCTTACCTGCAGGAGGAGGAGGAGGGCAGGACGTAGGCTGGGCACCATCCTTAACTCCCACTGCGCCCAGCTCTCCGGGGCATGGCTGGCAGCGGTCCCCACTCCTGCTGGGCTCCTTCTGCCGTCGGGGATAAAATCCTCCGGGTTTCGTGCCAAGGAGCGTGGCCGGGTCCCGGCGGGGCTGCACGGAGGCGGGCAGGTACCTTTCGCCCTCCCCTTTGCTCAGCGACCCGCTCCTGCCTTTTATAACCTCCCTTGGAGCCGGTCCTCTGCCTTCCCACCTTCCAGCTCGCCTGGCGATGGGCTGCATCCCTCCTCACCAGCCTCCCACTCCCCCCTTCTCTCCCTCCTCCTCTTCCTCCTCCCCTTTTCCTTCCTCCACCTCCCTAATGCCTTCCAACTCTTTTTTTTTTTTTTTTTTCCTTCCCCTTTCCTTTCTCTTTCCCTCCCTCAGCATCTTTAGCAGCAGAAACTTCCCACCGGCCCAGGGATCCCCCCGCCCCCCCGGCTCCCCCTGGACCAGGCTCTCCCCTCTCTGCCCCCCGCCCCCCCATTCTGCAGCCGCTGCTGCGGGCTCTCCTGCGGAGGCGGTGGGCTCCCGTCTGTGCCTGCAAAGGGCTCGGGGCTGCAATTTGCAGCAGGGTTTATGTATTCGGGGATTTGGCTCCAGGGCTCTGGCAGAGGGACTGGGGGAAGGGGAGGCTTCCCCTCCTGCCGCCACCCTTTGCAGCCCCTTTGCAAACTGGCTGGTGAACGTGGAGGGAGGTGAGAGCCCCTTTCCCCTTCCCATAGGGATGGGGTGGAAGGGGCTTCAGAGCTTCCTTGTGAGGGAGATGCTCCTGAGACAAGGAGGGGGCGGGGGGCAGGTGGATGTAGGTCCTTCCACGCAGTGGGGGCACTTGATCATAATGGGGGGAAACTGAGTCACGGAGAAGGTGGGGGTGCTGCTGGGAGGGCGGTTTTTCTTGTAGGATGGTGGTGGAAGGGGCAGAGGCGATGGTGCAGGAGCAGGGGGGCTTGAACTGACAGAGGAGGGGAGCACTCTTTTGGGGGACATGTGTCCTGGAGAGGGTGGGGAGCAGCAGTGGGTGGTGCAGGGGAGCCTGGATGATGCTCCTGGGGTCTTGGCTCATGACATTGCCCCCCACAGCCTAACCCTCAGACCTTAAAGGGTCTCTGTCGTGCCTCTCTGTCTCACCTCCTGCCATCCCCTGGCAGCCTCCACCCTGGGCTCCTGGGGAGGGGTCCCCCACATCCCCTGTCTCTTGGGGATGCCGTGGCCAGGCTTGGGTCCATCTCTGAGCTGGATGAATCTCTCTCTGGGTGAAACCTGCTCCTCTGTGCCGGGGCAGTTTCGGGGCATCCCTTCTGCACCCACCTGGGGCTTGGGGGGGGGTCGTCCCAGCTATGGCTGCTGTGCCCACCCCAGGGAGGGAGCCAGGCTCCACCTGCCCTTGGTGACCTGGCAGCAGAAAGCCAGGCAGCAAGTTACAGTTTCTTATTTCCTTGAGGAAATAAGGAGAGCCAAGGTGTGTTGCTGGGAAGGGGACAACGGAAGACATTGCCATTGGGGTCACCATCCTGGGGGGACCAAAGATGTTTCCCCTACCTGATGCTGGTGCTGGTGCATCCTGGTGCATCCACCAACAGCGTCTCATGGGGTGCTGGACCATGCTCCCCTCTTTGTCCCAACCACAGCCTCCGCCTTTGGTAACGGCTGCAGATCACAGTGTATTGCAGACGGATCAATAGGAGGGCAGTGTCCCTTGATGGATTCATGGCTGAAGCCTCCATCCATCTTTGGTGAGCCGCTTTCTGTCTCCGAAGCACGGGAGAGGGCAGGAGGCGAACAAGGTCCTTCCTGTATCTGCTGGACCAAGGCACAAGCAGCCGGCCAGGGCTGCAGCCCAGCACACGGGTGCAACCAGTGGCCCATCGCAGGCCCCAAAGGGTAAATGCTCCTGGCCCAGTAATTAAAGGGAATAAACAACACAGACATAAATCTTCCGGCATTAGCTGGATTTAATCAACTGTGTCATTGCTTTGGCAAAGAAGTTTGAAAATATGTAAAGCTCTGGTAAATTCAGGAAACTCTTTGTTTCTTAGGTCTCCTAACATCCCTACCCCTGAGAAGTGACAGGATGAGACACACTCCAGAGCCACCGCTGCGTCACCTTTCACTTCAATAAGCCCAACTGAAAATGCAAAATTTTCTAAAAGAGGCTTGAGAAAGCTCCCGCACCCTCGAGCAGCCTGGTTTCAGCCCGTTCACCGAGTGCATCGTGGGGCTAGGACACAGCTCCACGCTCTGGGTTTGGGGGGGCTGCTCAGGGCTTTGTGCACCCCAGGGCACAGAAGGCACCTTGCAACTGGGAGCACTGGGGATCCCATTTCCACATCGAGCCCCTGGGCCTTGTCCTTGGCCGTCTCAGCCTGCCCATGGCCACCGAGTGGGACACGTGCAATGGCCACACTCTTCTCAGGTGCCCAAAGTGTGGGGTGATGGGAGGAAAGCAAAAGTGAACATCAACTATTTTTAGTCAAGGAATTGGTTGCCAGGGACATGAAGATAATTCCTTCCCCATATATCAGGGAAACGGCTGCAGTGCTATTTGAAAGGCCTAATTGAGGGGATTTATAGTAAAATGCAACTTGTCAGATGTGGCAAAGGAAAAATAAAACAGTCCCTGAGACAAGGAAATCAGTCCATTCGTCATGGTTAATCTCAAACTCCTCGATGCGGCGCAGAGACAAACGTGGGAGATGGGTATTAGGGATGGGGAGAATGAAGAGAAATACCGGTTCCCCAGGAAGGAGGGAGAGGAGCGATTTAGCCTGACTTTATCTGCCTTTGGTATATTATTATTATTATTTTATGTAACTGCATATGGTTTGACACTCCTGTTTCTGAGCAGCTCCACGACGACTGCTCTATGGGGCTGTTTGTGTGACTTAAACCACTGCAGTGCTCCTACATTGTCCCCTGCAGCCGTCTTCTCCCCTTGTTTGGCAAAAACATGCAACTCCATGTGTCCATCCTGCACAACGGGGAGGAGACTGGGGCCGGTCCCTGCACTGGAGGAACACGGCACATATGTCCTCACTTCCCACATGGGGCATCAGTAACAGTGTGGGCCATGGGGCTTTGCTTCCAAGTGGGACATCTGCAGGAAAAATATAATCCTCGGTGTCATGGACAAAAAGATCAGGTTGATGGAAGAGTGGAGTTTGGCTTCTCAGCTGAAAACACAGCTGAGGTCAGCGATGTGCCTCAGTTTCCCTGCTGGTGTTTTGGGACTGTTTCTTTCCTGCATAAATCAAGTGAGGCTGAGGATGCTTTTCAGCGTGGTGCTTGGTGGAGGAAGGACTGTCAGCACGCGGAGCTGCGTTAGCAACTGCGGGCTGAGAAAAAAAACAACACAACACATCAAGTTTCTCCCAGGTGACTTGCTTTTTGCCCTGGTTTTAAAATCCAGTTTCAGGCTTTCTGTCCGGTGTCTGACCCTTTTCCCTCCTCCTAGACCCGCAGTGAGGGCAAGAACACGCTCTCAAATTCTGCCTGACAAAAGAAAGTGGTTGCTGGGGCCAGGTTTCCCCCATTCCAGGTCACCACATCATATAATCGTGCCCCAAATTCAGGTAGCCCTGTTGTATTTGACCATTCTGTATAGTCTGCCTTGTCCCTGCAAGCCTTACGGCTGCTCTGAAAGAAAGAGGGAAAGCTTAAGCCACAGACCCGCTGAATACGTTGCAGGGAGGGAAGCCAAAGGCTTGTTACTCAATCAACAACCTCCTTTAACGGTTATTACCTTAGAGCTGTGCTGGCAGAAAGGTTTCTTGGTCCTGAAGACCTTGCAAAAGGCTTGGGTGGCCTCGATGCTTCAGACCCTTGTTCATCCCATCAAACTCTGCTGGAGATGCAGAAGTTGTCCATGCAGTCATGCAGGGAGAGAAACCAGCGTCCTCCTGGGAGAAGAAAAACCCAACTAAAACACGGGTTGGGCTGGGTTTTGCTCTGACTCATTGCTCCATGCAGCAAATGACTGATTCCTTCAGTACATGGATAATTCCCTCCTGCCCTTTCTTTTCCCCTCCCCAGATTGTGTGCGTCAATAGGAGATATGTTAACAAAAACACTGAAACAGTGTCTGCAAATTAAAACAAGAAAGCTCAGGGAAGCTGGGAAACCCACAAAGATCTGGGATCTAACCGAACGTCTCATTTGATTTCTGAGTTTCTTAAAATAGCTTGTCATATTTTTCAAATTTCTTTTGGGAGGAAGTGTCAATTTTGAATAGAACAAAGACACAAAAGCTTTTGTTTTACAGCTAATTCAAGGCAGAATGCTAAACTAATCATAATAATAGTCATAATTATTATTTTTCTCAATCAAAATGCTTTAGCTAAGTCAACCAAAATTTGCCAATCAGCAGATTGGCATTTCCCATCACACAAAACGCTGCAGTTTGTGGTTGAGAAAAACTCCACGGTTTTACCCTAGAGACTGATGCCATCAATCCACCAGCCAAAAGTGCTCTGCTTTCAGGCACCACATGACAGAGAGATGCACGACCCCGTCAGCATCGCGCCATCCTCTTCGTGGCTGTGTCTGCATTAGCAGCACGGGGACCCATCCTCCCCTGCAAGGTGCTGTTGCATTGTACACGATGCTGTTGCATGGATGTACATGAGTTGCATGGATGTACATGAGTTGCATGGGTGTACACGACGCTGTTGCATGGATGGTGGCTGGCGCAGCTCTGCCGACCTGGGGATCTGCCAGTGCCTCTGGGGATCTGCCAGTGGTATGGCCACATCCACAGCGTTGCACCTATTGCAACTGATGATACACCCTTCCTTTGGGCATGACCACACAACATCATGGGCATGGACACGTCATGGCCGATGGAAATGTCCTGCAGAGATCACGGCAAGGATTGTGACTTCCTCAGAAACGGCTTGTGGCAAAAATACTTCCCCGCTCATCAGGTCTGTATCATGCCAGTCATGGCAAGAGAGATTCTGGATGTCTTTCAAATCTGGTTACTTATACCCCATACATCTGATGAAATATTAATCTCCCCATCTCCAAAAGGCAATCAAATAAAACCCAGAAGGAATGACGCACAGGGCCTCGATGCAGAGAGCAAAAAGCAGCAAAATAAAAATAAAATAAAAATCCAAACATAATGTAAAATTCTATAAAAGGCATCTCTGTGGTGGCATGAAGGGCAGAGACGAAGTGACCTGGTGCCCTCAGGGCAGATAGGCTTGGGAGGCTGAGCAAGACCATGCCGGGAAGGGTATGAAGAGGACTCAGATCAGGCAATTGCTTGGGCAGGTCTTAAGCTTTCCTGTAAGGGCTTGTGCTGGTTTTGGCTGGGATGGAGGTAACTTTCTTCATAGTAGCTGGTACGGGGCTATGTTTTGCATTTGTGCTGGAAACAGTGTTGGTAACACAGGGATGTTTTCGTTCTTGCTGAGCAGCGCTTACACAGAGTCAAGGCCTTTTCTCTTCTCACCCCACCCCACCAGCGAGCAGGCTGGGGGGGCACAAGGAGCTGGGAGGGGACACAGCCGGGACTGCTGACCCCAGCTGCCCAAAGGGATATTCCAGACCATCGGACGGCATGCTCGGCATATAAAGCTGGGGGAAGAAGAAGGAAGGGGGGGACGTTGGGAGTGATGGCGTTTGTCTTCCCAAGTCACCGTTACGCGTGATGGAGCCCTGCTGTCCTGGGGATGGCTGAACACCTGCCTGCCGATGGGAAGTGGTGAATGAATTCCTTGTTTTGCTTTGCTTGCGCGCGCGGCTTTTGCTTTAATTATTAAACTGTCTTTATCTCAACCCACGAGTTTTCTCACTTTTACTCTTCTCATTCTCTTCCCCATCCCACTGGGGGGAAGTGAGCGAGCGGCTGCGTGGGGCTTAGTTGCCAGCTGGGGTTAAACCACGACAGGGCTGTTGGTGGGATTTCTTTGAAGGTTTCCCCTTCCTTCTCTTATGCCTTAATTAGAGGGTGGGTTCGTGCCAAGACACCAGCCAGCTTGGGCCATTGCGCTGGGAGATGGGAGAAAGCCAGACGGTGGATGTGTCGGAGGTGGTGCCGGCTGTTACTCGTAGCAACCGCGCCGTTTGGCATGACGACGACTGGCAGTCTCGCGGGGAAAGAGCTTTGATATGGGGATGTCTCCCTTCAAAGCTCAAGGCTGATACAAGGCCCCGTCTCCATCTGCTTTCAGGGTAATGCCACCTGAAAATGGACTCGGCTGTTGTTCGAGGTGTTTTGCACAGCTATGTCCTCCAAAGCCATGATCCTCCATCTTTCTAAGCCCAAGAACATGGCTGTTGGAAAACTTTCATGGCTACTGTGGATGGTGCTGGTACAAAATGGTTTGCACGTGCAGCCAAAAAAAGTTTGGCAAAGTGTTGTCCAGTTTTGTATCCTCTCAGCCCATTTTCTTTGCATGTTCGGGGATGTTGGCACGTCTTTTCTTTACAATAATCTCCCAGACAATCTCCTGATATTTGATGAGTCCAAAAACTTCCCACCTTCTCTGTTTCTCCAGCTGTGGCCTGTGTACAGATGAGGTGGTTGTTGTGGGAAGTGATGGGAAAGCTAGCTTGCCTACTAGTTGCAGTGATAAAATAATTTGGTCACATAGGTAAGAATCCTCTTTCTATCAAATGTTTTTCTCCAGGCATGTTAACTATGATTCTGTAGGTCCTCACTGCTTCAGCTGGAGAAAAAGGCCAGTCATTTACTTGGTATGTCTTTTGGTTTCCTCTCTTGTTCTATAAAGTCCTTCGGTCCATGAGAAGCACAGAGATTATTAATACACCTATAATGCTCCATTCCATAGAGTGTAAGGTCCTTGGCAGTTTGCTAACTGTATTTCTCATGCATGTTTTACTCCATCATTGCTCAGCCAGGAATTTTCCTTCATTAGGAATAATTAACTGCTGAGTAAGGGTCAACCAAAGGACTGCAGTTCATTACAGGGGGAAAGAGGAAATCACAAAGCTGGTCTGCAGAAAGGGATCCAGTTTGGACAGGGATGTATTTCCCCCTTCAGCAGATGTTCTTGAATGTCTTAGTGGTGGGCATCGTGTGTGAATGGGGAAGTCGTGCGTGGCAGCTCACGCCTCCCTCCACACACACGGAGCATTGCTGTGGCAACTGCAGTAATTGCTTCTGCAGAGCACTTAATAACAGGGCAGAGCTGCCTTTGGAGCAGTGCATTTCCCTTTTCTGGATGATGAAGAAGAAAAAATGAGAGAAGAGAAGAGAAGAGAAGAAGAGAGAAGAGAAGAGAAGAGAAGAGAAGAGAAGAGAAGAGAAGAGAAGAGAAGAGAAGAGAAGAGAAGAGAACTCTGCTTTTCCTCCTTTCCCGCCTCTCTGCAAAGCAGCATATCCCACTTGCAGAAGATCTCTCTTCCTTGCAGCCCGACTCCTCCACCTCCCTTGCACACGTCCTAGGCTATCTGGGATGGAGCCAGGTATGAAGCTAGCGGCATCTTTCACATCCAGGCTTCTGCATGGGGAGTTTTTGACCTCAGGCTACCAGGGAATGCCTGCTGGCAGGAATGATGCTCACTAGTGAAAATGCAGCCTGGGTCAGGCTCCGTCTGTGCTGATGCTGGGCTGCAGAAAAGCCTAATCTCCCAACTCCCCATAGTCAGCCCCAGACTGTGCGAGGTCACCATCCATGTTGCGGTTCAGATGTGCGCTGGGGAAGGGCAGTCCTCCCTTGCCGTATCCCAGCCGCTCGGCACTGAGTATGCTGAACCACAAGACAGGACACCATCCCTGAACCTCTCAGCACTGCGATTCAACGGGACTGAATCCAGCAGCAGAGCCCTCACGGATGCACTGACAGATGTCTGCTATAGCTCATTCCTCTCTCCCCATCCATCTCCCCTGCTTTTTCCTGCCTGCTGCAGGGACGACAGCCTCCAGGGTGCTGGGACCCTGGAGCAGGGCTGGCATGTGCAGCTAGCAGCCTCAGCATCTAATTCAATTCTACAATCAATCTTGCTGCTTGTGTTTTGCCAATTATCCAGAGAAGCAGCTCAGAAACCAGCCACACAGATAACTGCAGGGTTATATCTTAAGCACGGGAAGGACATGGGCAGCAGCTGGAGATGCCTCTTTGTTCGTGTGCCAGCCGAAGGTGCATTGGCAGCGCTCTTACCTGCGAGCAGATGAAACTCACGCTCAGCTCTGTGAGGCACCGTCCGTCATCCCAGCTCGTGAGCTTTACAGAAAGGCAATCACATCCACTCCGGAGCAGGGACGTGGTCTCATGGGTCTTTTTCTACTTGGGTTTTTGTTGCTACACAGGATGACTCAACACAGCTAAAGCCTCCACATTCCCATTAACTTGAGCATAAGCATCTAAATTAACTAATTTTGCAAGGTTTGGCTCCAGCTTGGCACGTCAGTGCACTGGTCTGCTCAAAGCTACCTCCAGCTGGAAGGTGTGCTCAGCAAGATGGGCAATGCAAAATTTGCCCCGTTTAAGGCTGAGTGAGCTGCTGCCTTTGAAAGCACTCTGCACTTTGAAAGCTTTGCTGCTGCTGCTAAGAAAGTCATCACCTTGACCATGAATTCCTCCCCCACGGGAAGGAGCTGGCTCTGTTTGCTTTCTAGGCAGAGAGGTGTTTGTGCTGCTCTGGTTTACTGTGAATCCCAAAATATTGGTCTGTGTTCAGGCTCGAGATCCTGAATCTGCCGGAATGGTCACCTTCCATTCAAACGGGAAAATTAGGAAATGAAGGCTAGAAAACGTGACCCAAAGGCACCCAATCTAGGAGGGTAAGAACCCCAAAGTGGATCTTTTTTTTTTTTTTTATAAACCACTTGGAAATTTAGGCTTTTTAATAGCTGGGGCCTTCCAGTCAATGGGGGTGACTCATTCAGCATCAGGTGAGAGGCTCCCTTGAAGCTGAAGGTGCCAAAACAGGTTGAGTGAGGCACAGAAATGCACTTCAAGAAGTTCTGGTCCAGGAGATATTTTTCCTGGGCACTTCCAAGGGCAGATCGCAGGAGCTACGGCTGCTTCGCGGGAAGCTGTCACTTCTGCCGCCCTCAAAACCTTGTGAATATTTCCCTTCGGAAAGCCATGGGGAGGAGACTCGGTTCTTACGGAGTGCCTGGAGCGTACTGGAGGCTTGGCAGCCGATAAAAGGCCTTCAAACTAAAATTAGCTGTGGAGCAGCAGGCAGGGGAGCGGGCAGGGGGAAGCAGGTCAGACCCTGAGTGCAGGGCTGCTCGGGCTGCTCACCCGGGTCTCCAGTAACATCATTTGTGGTTCTCCTCCATTCTTGGGATTTCTAGTGCTGGTTAATCTTTCTGACAGCTAATCCCAGCCCAGAAGCGTACCAGCTCTCTTAGCATCACCTGCCCTGTCTCCTTAAGCTTGGCTTGCGCAGGTTCAGTAATTTAGTAAGTGGTGGGTTTGCCAAGAGGTCTCTTTTCCTCCCCACGTACAAGCAGCTCAGGTCAGAGTGTCCTCCACAGATTCATTTTGCTCCTATGGACCGAGCCACACTTGCAGGGACCGGCATAAAAGCCTCTCTGGGCTGCTAGGGTTTTAGATGAGCACACTGAACTGCTGGGCATTTACAGCCAAGGCTCTGCAAGAGGATGGGAGCCTGGTCCAGCCTCAGAGGGATGCTCTAAGGTCTTGGTGTCCTTAGATGCCTAGTAACAAGGATCCAAGAAATGCCTTAGCAAGGTAAAATTCTTTGAAAGAAGAGGGATGTGTCCTTGTCCTTGGCCGAGTTATGTCCGAATGGCTTCCACCGTGGCTGAATCCCCAGCTCCTGAGCAGTGCCGTGCACAAGGAGGTCAGAACTAAATGAATCGCCAATCTGTCACTGCCTCCGGGCAGAGATCGGACATTTATTATCCCGTGTGGTACACCTATAGGGAACGCGCATCCTGTGCTCTCAGCAGACAAAGCAGCACGGGCAGGGAGAGCAGCGGTGATTTATGTCATGCTCCCAACGTGCTGAGCCAGCGCTGGAGCCTGCTGCACTCTGTCCCTTCCCCGGGCAGTGAACTGCCTCCCAAGCAAATTCACACGTGTGCTCTATAGGCAGCACTTTCGAGACAACATCCCGCTCTCCAGTGAAGCGATGTAGGTCAGAGAGCTGCTTCTCTGAGGCACTTCCATCCCTTTGACCTCCTCCAGCGGGGGAGAGGACAAATTCCAGGATTATTTCTAGGGTCCTGCAATCTGACATCGATGTGTTTAATCCATCAGATGTTTGCTTGCAGGGGCCTACACTTGCCTGGCATTTCCTCCAGTCCTGCCTTCAAGAGCTGGGATTTCCCAGCAGTTCCCCTTTCCCCTTCCCAGTTTGGGCAGAGCAAACAGGGGCAGCTGCCAGCAGCCTGGCTGGGGGTGGGCGGGGGTCCCCGGGAGGTGCTGGCTGATGGGGACTGGCTCCGAGGAGGTACGTAGGGAATGTGGGGAGATGGACGAGGAGGAGGAGGGCTGATGAAACAGCGGATGGTGCTGGGAAGGAGGGAAGCAGTGACAGCAGCAGCAGAACGGCAAGGCTGGAAGAGCAGACCGCAGGCAGATGGGAACCTTTTGAAAATTGGGCTAAACCAAACTGGAGTCCCAAAGGCCAACTCCTCCGTCATGAGAAGGACCTGGACCGGCATCACCCCGTGCAACTTCCTCCGCCTGGAGAGGAGCAGCAGTTTGGGAAATCAGGCCCTTTTCCAGTGTTTTTCAGTCCTACGAGCAACCTGCTTGGGCAAACCAGGGGCTCCTCTGTGCTTTCATTTCCCATATTGCAAACTAAGCTTAAAGCCCAGCTTGTAAAGGACATTATAGAGGCAAAGCAGAGTGTATCAATGCTTTTAACGGGGCGAATGACGGAGCAGGATCCCAATGCGATGCGTGTGCAGGACCTTCACAGGGTCTCTTACCACAAACACAAGCAGCTGGCTTCAAGCCCGGGGGGGAAGAGCTGTGCTGAGTTTAAGAACATGGGTATCCCCGAGGAAACGCTCTTTGTGCCTGGCCGAGGGGTTTCGGGAGGCACCGTGCTGCTGCTGGGCGTGGGGCTGTGTCCTGGGGCTGCCACCCCGGCGGGGACAGCGTGGGGACGGTCACTGCACAGTCTGGAGATGCCACCTAGGGGACACAGGCAAGACCTCACTCCAGTGCCTTCTCGTTTGCAAAATAAATCCCAGAAGGACCAAAACAGTGGGCCCAGAAACAATCGCCGGTTTTCACACGGGGGCTCAGCGGGCCGACAAGAGCTCGTTGCCGGTCCATGAGTCTTTTGATGACTTTTCTACATTTCAGGCTATACCTGCCGCTGAGCAGGTTTCGTCTGGGCTTGGGTTTTACCGTGGCTGGCAGGAATGGCACAGGCTGCCGTGACGGGGACGTCCTGCCACGTTCAGAGGGTGAAGGAGTAGAGAGAGACAGATGAGTAAATAGCCTCTCGGCTGCTGCGACATGGCTCTGGTCTCTGCACACATGATTTTTTAGCAAGGGAGGAAGAAAAACATGCAGGAATATAACTAATGCGCACAGCCATTACGTTTATGCTGCAATGAGATAACATCATTAATACAATCCTGTCTAACCTGAGGCAATCCAGGACCTTTGCCGGCTTTTACAAGCTCAAGGGGTTGCAGAAGCAAATTGCTTCTCAGTGACAGACACCAGAGAGTGGAGGTTTGTTCTCAGAGCACAGGTCCACCACCACAAACCAAAAGGTCTGGTTTGATCTCTGCCAGGGCCCTCGGGTGCCCAAAAAAATGTTAATATTGTCAAACTCTATATGGGTTTTAAGCATTGCCTGGATCAGAGATATCTTCATAAGCTGTGGTTTTTCTTCTGGTCTTCAGCATGGTTTTTTTTCCTATTCTCACTCTGTTATCATCATTTAGCATGCTCAGTTAGCCAGGGACCAGAAGCACTTGGCTTGGCTTGGTGGGAAGAAGGAGCCTGTGCATCTTGTTTGAGACCTGTCCTTCTTCCCTGTGATCCCATCAGATCCTGGGGTTGCTCTGGTCCCTTCAAGCTGCTTTTATTTCATGTGAATCTCTGTAAGAGCTTGACTGTGTGTTACGTTTTAAAGCTCTAACATGAGCTTTATAGGGCTGAAGCTGCCATCAGGGATCAGGAAGGGAAACCCTGCTGATGCAGACCAGGGTTTGGCTGTGGGATGCTGGGACTATGGCAATGGCTCAACCAGATTTCCATTCCTAAATCCGGTGTCTGGAACTGAAATCATCCCCTGTTTCCCAATAGTGGGACGAGCCCAGAGCCTGGATCTCCTCCATGCCATGCCCAGTGGCTTCTCTACTGTGTTTATGCTGCTGTGATGAAGGTGCATGGGGAGCTTGAGCCGCAAAAGTAATAGTCGTGAAATGAGTTTGTGTGATTAACCTCGTTATTCCAGGCAAAGGACCTGGATCAGCCCCAAGTCAGCTTAATGGCTGCTCTGCGGATATTACCCAGCCGATACATCTTCCATGTAATCACCATGCTGTAAGGATGAGACAGACTGATCTATGGATGTTTGCCTGCCATTTAACCAGTCCTGTAATGGTGACCGGGATTATTTAGCACAACATGATTCATTCAGAGGCTGGGAAACGCCGTTCAGTGGGAAACAGTGATCACGATGGGTTCGCTGGGGAAAAGCCTAAGGGCATCCTGCTATTGAGCTTGGGAGAATTTTTTTAAGGCACTGAAATATTTCGTAAAGCAAACCCACATCTTTCACCTTGTTCTTTCAGTTCATTTTGTTTTAACTTTTATATTGCTTGGTGGGGGCAGGTTGTCATCTGTCACCGTGGAGGTCTCCACACTGGGGCTGGTCACCTTAAGCTCCCTTCTTCCCACCCCAACCAAGACATCTGTGTTAGGTCAGATGAATCAAGCCCTCAGCAAGGCAAAGCTAGAAGATGAAAGAAAGTAATCAGATACAGGGGAAAAAAATCAGCTCAAGGAATGCATCAAAAGCATCAAGTGAAGGACCAGCCAGGCTGTGTGAAAGCCCTGCAAAGCAAGTCAGAGCTATTTGCTGAGCCTTGTACAACACATACAAAAATTTCCTAAAATCTTCCTGGAAAACGAGATCTATTTGAGCTGATGGAAGGGAATTATCCAGAGATACCCTGCTAATACGTTGTGACAAGCTCCCTGCTACAATGCATTAGGTCTCCACTTAAACGCAGCAGTACAAAGAGATCGTGAATGAGTGAGAGCTAGAGAGAGGTTCCCTGTGCTCAGCCGTGACACTGAGACACCTCAGAGAGGGAAAAAAAGACAACCAGAGTCACTGGCACTGACCCGTGGCAGGAGATAGCCCGGCTGCATCAGTAAATACTTTGGATCATCATTTGCTCTGACACTGGGGGGTGGGGGTGGGTGGGGGTGGTGGGTTTCCAGCTTTGATGCTTCATGAATATTGGAGGTGAAGGAAACTAGCCAGGCAGGATCAAACCCTGGTCTAGGGGACACTGGTCAGCTACAGCACATCATTGGGCTCTTCGGTATAACCTGGAAGCCAATAAAACTTCATGGAATCATAGAATCACTTAGGTTGGAAAGGACCTTTAAGATCATCGAGTCCAACCATTAACCTAGCACTGCCAAGTCCACCACTACCCCACGTCCCTGAGTGCCACATCTACACGTCTTTTCAATACCTCCAGGGATGGTGACTCAACCACCTCCCTGGGCAGCCTGTTCCAATGCTTGACAACCCTTTTGGTGAAGAAATTTTTCCTAATAGCCAATCTAAACCTCCCCTGGCGCAGCTTGAGGCCATTTCCTCTTGTCCTATTGCTTGTTACATATTTCTTAGTCAGATCCTACCAGCATAAGAACTGGTCCTAAAAAAGTAATTAGATATCTTTCTCTCTCTCTCTCTGCCTGTATGTATCTCAGTATGTATGAACTTATTTCCCCAGCTCCACTATTTCAATAACAGTTTTTCCCTGGGGAGGTAAGAGTTGGTACCAGCAGGAGAAAAAAGGCTCTCACATTGCACAGCATGATATGTGAACTGGAAAAAAGCAGGCTTTTGTTCCACTACGATTTGCAGAGGTTTGCTGTCTGTGTTAGTGAGGGTTTGAAGGACCACAGTGCGTTCACAAGGAAGATGCCTTGCAACCAGCAGGTCATTGGAACCAACAGACCAAGGAGGCGACATCCTTCATCCTCCTGGGCTGGCTGGATTCAGATGAAATGAAGACATGGGGAATGACTCAGAGGGCCCAAGGAACGACTGAATGCAGCTCTACTCATGACCGAGATTACCTGCAAGGCAGAGTCCAACCCACCTCTTGAAAGCAGAGATGGACAAGGCTGTTTGTCCCCTTCTGTGCCCCCAGCAGTGTTGCTGGTGGAGGGGTTGAGGACAGGACGAGTGCCCAGTGCTGCATCTGAAGCCACAGCTGGCATTTCCAAGGACTGGACCCCGCTTTTCCCCTGCGTGCAGTGGGCGTTGCATGCGCTCGCTGCAAACCAGCACACATCACTGGATGCCACACGTTCCCCCGATGGTGATGGTGTCAGGCTGAGCGTCACCTCACAGGGCTGTCCTCCAAGAGGGGCTGGGACGGAGGGACTTTCCCAGTGTCGTGGTTTAACCCCAGCCGGCAGCTAAGCACCACGCAGCCGCTCGCTCACTGCCCCCCCACCCCTGGGATGGGGGAGAGAATCGGGAAAAAAAACCTCGTGAGTTGAGATAAAGACAGTTTAATAGGACAGAAAGGAATGAAAAACAATGATAATGATAATAATAATATGACAATAGTAATACTAAAAGAATTAAACTATACAAAGCAAGTGGTGCACAATGCAATTGCTCACCACTCGTTGACTGATGCCCAGTTAGTTCCCGAGCCGCGATCCCCCCTCCCAGCCAGCTCCCCCAGTTTATATACTGGGCATGATGTCATATGGTATGGAATAGCTCTTTGGCCAGTTTGGGTCAGCTGTCCTGGCGGTGTCCCCTCCCAGCTTCTTGTGCCCCTCCAGCCTTCTTGCTGGCTGGGCACGAGAAGCTAAAAAATCCTTGACTTAGTATAAACACTACTTAGCAACAACTAAAACCATCAGTGTGTTATCAACATTATTTTCCTACTAAATCCAAACCACAGCACTATCCCAGCTACTAGGAAGAAAATTAACTCTGTCCTAGCCGAAACCAGGACACCCAGGCAGCTGCGCCTGCCTTGCAAACAGCGCGGAGACCTGTTCGTCTCAGCCAGGCTGACGGCACAGCAGCCGCTGCAGCGGGAATTGCCGGAGGCAAAGAGCAAATCGAAAGGATCAGATGGAAAAGACTGAGCGGTGCCAGACGGGCAGGCAGAGCGCCCGGGTCCAGCGACAGCGCCCGGGGGAGGCAGGCCGGCAGAGGAGAGCCCTGCCCGGCTGCGGCGTGGGACCAGCTCTGATAACGGCTCTGCTCCACAGGGAACTGCCTGGGGGGACCTTTGCTGGATTAGAAGACAGAGTATTTCTGCACCTAATTGACTTGACAAAAGCATGCCATGCCGGAGGACATGAGACAGTCCCAGGAGTAGGCTAAGCAAGTGCCATCGCTCTTGCCCTGGCCGCTGAGGCTGCCCCAGACCTTGCTGTGGGCAGCGTTTCCAGCCAAGTAATTTCTGATGTCCATATATGCATGACCAGTCAGTTCCCACATGCTTTCTTTCCAATGCTTTCCTTTAGCTTCTTGAAAAGGATGAGTGGGTTAGCTTGGTGACAGAGCTAACCAATTCATTCAAGGATGCGGAGAGAGCAGCAGGGTCCCATTCACTGCACCCCACTGGCACCACCACCCCACGGACCATTCCAGCATCGCTGCCCTGATTTAAGGTGCTCCTTGCTGAAAAAAAGGGAACTTGTGAAGCCAATGGATTGGGTTCATAACCCAGCTCTCGTTACAGGAGGAGTGGAAAGCTTTGGTTTCATTCACAGCAGACCCCCACAAACCCACAGGTCAGGATTTATTCCTACTCAGATCCTCTTCCAGCACCAGTCCACTCACTTGTGGACAAGGGTGAGCTGGTAAAATACTCAGCTGCTGAATAAGAAAGTAATTGCTGTAAGAATTTGGCTAAATACATGAAGTTAGGGGAATCACAGAGTAATTTAAATCGGAAGGGATGTCTGGGGGACTTCGGGGTCACGTTTCATCTTGTCCTAGGGCTGGATCCTGAGACAGGCCAAAGGATGTCCCTAGGAGAGCTCGCATGTCTGCACCAAAGGTAGTGTCTGGGGACACCCATGCTGTCCCCTGCTCAGCTCAGACACAGGCGGGTTTGGGTTCACCAGCTCTGTGCACATCGTGCCACTGGGGACCTGAGCGAGGAGGGTGACCCCAATGTCCCCTGTGAAAGAGCCACCCTGCCTACAACTGCCTGGAGACAACCAGGCTGTCTTCTCCATCCAAAGGGTCAATGCTTCTCCTACCACCCTTGATTTTCTTTTTCTTTTTCTGTTTCCCTTTTTCTTTTTCTTTTTCTTTTTCTTTTTCTTTTTCTTTTTCTTTTTCTTTTTCTTTTTCTTTTTCTTTTTCTTTTTCTTTTTCTTTTTCTTTTTCTTTTTCTTTTTCTTTTTTCCTCTTTCTCTTTCTCTTTCTCTTTCTCTTTCTCTTTTCTTTATTATAGCTCATCTTCAAAATCTATAGAAATGGTATTTAGAAGCAAGTTGTATCTTCAGCCTCTCTTTTTCATAGCAGCCTGGTCATTTGCTATTCACACTTTGCAAAGATTTAATCTCATTGTCTCCTGACAACTTCTATTTTCACTTGCACAGGTACTGAGCCCTGGTGAGGCTCACACTTCAGCTTAAGACACATTTCTGAAAAGCTCTTTCAATTGGAGGCAGATGCCTGGCTTTGCTGCAATTTGAAAAGTATTTGCATATGAAATAAAAAGGTTTATTTTAGGGAGAAGTGCAACCGAAAACGGGGGGGGGGGGGGGGGGGGGGGGGGGGGGGGGGGGCGGGGAAGGGGTGTGCTGGGGAGGGGGAATAGAGAGAAAATGAACAAGCAAGGGCAAAAGAGACAGATACAGGACTGAGAGAGAAAGCAGTGTGCTGCAATCGCTCCCCTTCAACCTCTTGCAAGAGAAATGCAATTTTTTCCCTTTTACAGAAGGGAAGAGAGACAAATTGTAAGGTTGTCCTCCTAGCTGGCACCTCTGGAGAGCCTAGGGTGTTTCTGGAGAGTCTTAAGGCTCTAGTGCTCTGCTGGCACACAATAAATAGCCATCCTTTCGCACTGGGGGGATCCAACCACATCGCAGCCAGGGTGCAGCCCACACTCCCCTGCCCCTGTGCAGTGGAGAAGGACCAAGGCTATTCTTGGTGGTGGTCTGCCTATGCATCCTCTTGGGTTCAGGTAGCCCACAAGCACACAGCCCTGAGCTATCTGAGCTTGCCTCCAGCCCTGGAGATTTAGTTTTTACCATTTCCCTTGCACTGACTGCAAACTTAGGGCTTGCCATTTATTATTCTTTTAAACAGCATCTTCCAAATCAAAGTCAATTGCAATAAATTGAAAAGGAACTGAAATGAAAACAACCCAGGATGTGACCTTCCATGGAAGCTGCCTGAGTCTCTTTGCCCCCACGAGGCCACCAGCCGTAATTTGCTCTTTGGAGGGAGGCTCTGATCTCCCATGGTCTAATGACTGTGTGCAGGGCTGTGTGGCTAATTGCTGCTTTTGTCTTCTCCACATTTCATGTTCTTTTCGGAAGAGAACTAGGTTTCTAGAGCAGACAGGAGCAGCTGCAAAATAGAAGGGGGAAAAAAAAAAGGGAAAGTGCAAGTGCTAGAGTCAAAGCCCCACTGGGCTAAATGTAAGAATTAATTATAAAATTCACACATATATGTGTGTATGTTTGTCAGGCTGTCCTGGTTTCGGCTGGGATGGAGTTAACTTTTTTCCTCGTAGCTGGTATAGTGCTGTGTTTTGGATTTAGGATGAGAGTAATGTTGATAACACACTGATATTTTAGTTGTTGCTAAGCAGTGTTTACACTAAGTCAAGGACTTTTCAGCTTCTCAGCCCACCAGTGAGTAGGCTGGGGAGCACAAGGAGCTGGGAGGGGACACAGCCAGGACCGCTGACCCCAGCTGCCCAAAGGGATATTCCATACCATAGGACGGCATGCTCAGTATATAAGCTAGGGGGAAAGCTGGCCGGAGGCTGCTGCTCGGGAACTGGCTGGGCATCGGTCGGCAGGTGGTGAGCAATTGCATTGTGCACCACTTGTTTTGTATATTCGAATCCTTTTATCATTATTATGATTATGATTATGATTATGATTATTTTCCCTTCCTTTTCTGTCTTATTAAGCTGTCTTTATCTCAACCCACAAATTTTACTTTTTTTCCCCAATTCTTTCCCCCATCCCACTGCAAGGCGGGGGGCGGAGTGAGCGAGCGGCTGTGTGGTGTTTAGCTGCCTGCCAGGTGAAACCATGACACAGGCCTGGGATAGAGGAGAAGGGGATTGCAGAGTGAGATCCATCATCTGAAAGTTTGTCTGACCATTAAAGAGTAGGCTTTGAGCCATTCACATCAAAGCCAAGAAAAAAATGACATCTTGTTGCCATTGGCCATGGCCTTGTCCCCTCTGGTCTTTTCCAGGCTTTCTCCAATGCCCCCAGTTTTGAGGGTAGTTCCCAGGCTGGGTTGTCCCCCTCAGTTCTCCACCCTTTACCTGCCCTTCCTCACCACGTACCCGCCTCCTGCTCACATCTCCCTGATCTTCCAGCTCCAGGCTGCCATGGAGCTGTGTAGATGCCTAACACTTCTTTCTTTCCTTGACTCTCCCAGCTTCTGTTGAACATATGAAGGCTTGCAGATGTCATTTGCAGAATAGATAAATACCCATTATAGGTTCTAGCCAGAGCCTTCGTAATGATTCTACAGCCTCACTGAAACCAATACAATTTTCTGCAGCTTTCCAAGCTGAGTGCCAGTCAAATAAAGGAATGTTCTTCCTTCTGATTCCTCCAAAGTGTCAAACTGAATTCAGAACTGTGTCTCCTTTCCATGGGAATCTATTAACTCCTAAAGTTATGAGCAATGTTCAATTAATAACGTTCCTACTTTCTCAATATGCCATATATGCATGGAGAGGAGATAAAGCCAGCACAAAGCCTTTGTTCATGCAACAGAAATATATTGGATCTTCTCTTTTCTGAAAGTGCTCTGTGCTGTGTTGTGTCTGAGAGCAGGAGTGCACGAGGGCGCTCAAAGGCGGACAGGGAAAGAAGCCATAAGCTTTATCAGAGAGATTGTAATTGAAATTAAATTGCATTTGATGTACCATGATTAGCAATTCCAGAGTGAATGTGAGACAGGCAAAGTGATAGTGCTCGTGTGAAATGCCTTGTTCAATCACTTCTCTACATTATTAAAGTCATTTGGAAGCATCATTCCTTGGCATTGGCACAGACTCGCCTGACCCAGGGAACGTGTGCTCTGAAGACATCATTCATGGGCCAAAAAGCTAAGTGGATGGGAAGTGCTTTGCTCTTTTCTATGAAGTAAGCCCGTCTCTTGCTGTGGGTGTGGAGCTTTGCCTGAATTGAAAGCCTCGGTCTCTCTGCTGGTGGGTCAAGACCTACCAAAAGGGTCACAAAAAGGAACAGGGGAGGATTTTGAAACAGATTTTGAAAGACTGGGCTAGCAAGGAATTTAGCCATAGGTAAAGATACAGCTTAAGCCATAAGTGCAGAAGTTTCTTTCCCCACGGACGGGTCTGCTGCAGCAGGCTGAAGAGCCCTCCGTGATGGCTCTGCCCAGGACAGGGGGCCATCCCCTGAGCAGGGTGCCTGGTACCAATGGTACCGTCACATACCAGCAGGTGTGGTTGGACTCCAGAGAGCCAAAACAGGCTTGCTGGGGGCTTCAGCCAGCCCTGACAGTCCTCAGTGTCCTACTGTGTCCAGCTGTGTCGACCTTCTAAATGGTTGAAATTCAACTGGAGATGCAGAAGAGACCAACCTGGGAGTCCATTGGGGTGGCTTAGCAGAGGCTCCCCTGTTCGACTGTGCAGTTATGTCCTGCAAGTCCCCTGAGCTGTATCTTCTGACCCATTTGGTCATGATGCCAGAGTTATCTGCCGTGGTGGCAGTGCCTAATTAAGCAGCTCCTGCCTCCTCCTCACCCCGCTCCTCACGCCCAGTCCCATATGAGGCTCTCAGTTGTGCTGGAGGTGCAATTTCTGGGTCTGCTTAGTCAAGCAGATGGGGGAACCGACTGAAACTTTGAGTTGCCCCTTTCTCTCATTTTCTTTCCTGTACTTCTGCCAGCATGAGTGCAGGAGAGGTGTCCCTAAAGGCTCTGCTTTATTGGTTTCCAGGACCAGTGGCAGGTTTCACCGAAGGAAGTTGTCTGAATGCAGAGCAACAACAGCATCTCTTTATTGGTTTATTATACAAATGAAGTTCCTTAGAGGCCAAAGGGTTTTCACCACACTGAACTTGCAATAATGCCACACTACAACAACCATTTTGAATCTTGAGAGAATGAACTCTTAAATAATTCAGTCACGGAGAAAAAGGATTCCAGGATGTTTATGAGATGGATGAAGGGATTTTAATTAGTTGGCAAGATTTCATTTAAACTGCACGGCACTCCGGAAAGGGGGTATATTAGCTCCTTTGTGAAGTTTTATGCTGTTTCTAGCATGTATTTGATGAACTTGCTTTCACTGCAGGAGTGGCACGCATCTTTTTTTAACCGCGTTAGGAGTCCTCAGGACTGGGAGAGGCTGTCGGGCGGTCCCCGGTGTGCAGCAGGCAGTGCTGGGGAAGCGATGTGTGGAGAAGAGCGATGTTTTCCTCGAGACAGCCGGAGGCTGGTGCTGTCTGGCAGCCGTCCTGGGTAGAGGCTGCAGGAATTTTCTCCCTCATTGTAGATGCTACTTCCAAAAAGGTGCAGGGAAATACCCCTGGGAGCAGCAAAAAACCACAGCTGCAATAGCTGGAATGAGCTAAATCAGCGTTTGAGTCAGCCCTGCCCAAGGAAGGCTTCAATTTCCAGGTATTTCAAACCTGGCCCACTTCTACTTTTCATTAATGGATGCAAAAAGGTAAAGTTGTGCCTGAGTCATATCATCCACCAGTGCCGGGGATGGTGTATTCCTTTGCTGCCTTTGGACCTGCAGACCCCCCCTTCCCACCTCCGTTCCTGGGCTGTGAGTCATCCCCCCCCAATGCCATTTACTCAGCACATTCTCCCACTCAGGCTGAGTCACTCACAGCCGCCCGGCTGCGGTGTATTCCCCACCAGGACGGCACTCGCTCAGCAGGAGTTAACCCGGTGTGTGTATTATTTGAGTATAAATCTGGGAATAACCCCATGTTTCTGAGAGGAGGAAGCTAAAGGCAGGAGCTGGGCTCCTTCTGCTCTCTGCAGAGTTTTTGGAGTAGGTGCACACATCTACGTCCAGTTCCCCGTACCTGGACCACTGCAGCACAGGCTGATGGCCTCATATGACGCTCCTGCTCACCTGGTGGAAAAAACCCACAACATTTTTCTGTTTAAATTTTTTTCCATTTTCTGCAGAAAGCCTAAAGTTGGATAAAGAGTGTGTATTGAGGACCCTGCCTTTCTGCTGGACAAACTCCAGCTCCGGGCTGCTCCAGCCATGGGCTCATTCTCATAGCTGAGCCCATGATTTCCAGCCCCACTGGAGGCTGTTGCATGTAGATGGGACTGCAAAGTCACTCTCAGTTTTCACATCACTAAGCTCTTGAGCCTGATCATTTCTGCTGGACACAGCTTGGTTGCTAGAAAGGCATCCAGCTTTGCTCTGGAAACAACAGAAGGATGGCTAGTGCCTTGCTGCATGGATTAGTCATGTTCATTGTGGAAGAAAACTTGGGCCTCACTTCCAATGCAAAGCTGCCCTGGTTCAGATCCTCAGCACTGATTCCTTCTCCTCTACATTCAAGAGCACTTGTGTACCTTGTATTTTCCCTGCGGGAAGACACTTAGTCACTGTGATCAAATCACCTCTCAATCTGGCTTCTTTTTTTTTCTTTTTGATCAGCTAACCAGATTGAGCTCTTTAAATCTCCCATGGTATGGCATTTTCTCTAGGTCTCAATCACACCTGGTCCCTGCTCTCAGTCCCTTCTGATTTTTCACCTTCTCTTAAAGACCACAAATGCTGGCAACACCTGAGCTGCCTGTGTAGGCAGAGCCAGGGAAGCACGTATTTATTATTTGGCCATTTCTGGCTCTAACACAGATAGATATTGCCTCCAGCTCTTTCAGCAAGGCTTGTGTTTGATGCTTATGTAGCCTGGTTCATTTTCTGAGCTGTCCGATTCCAGGATACAGACCCCCATAGGTAAGCCTGACTTGTCCTTTGATGCAGAGCTTTGTTTCCGGGGAGAGATGAAGGCAAGGAAGAGGTATAAACAGATGGATTAGAACAGGCTTATTGTATGGGAGACTTCTAATCACTGGCCTGTCTTCTATTCTTTGCTATTCACCAATGTATCAAGCTTTGCGCATGACTTTATTGCGTGGGATTTTCTATCTGCTTCAATGGTGGTGATGAAACGGGAGGGAAGCATCTGGTTGCGGTTCTGCAGCACTCCACCAGAAACATCCCACCCAAAGGTGATTTCCTCCTGGCAGCTCTATATTCATCTGCTCCATTAGCACTGGAAAGGGAGGCTTGGTCAGGAAAGGTAATGTCTTTTCTCAGTCCAGTTGGGCAGACAAAGTCATTTTCAGGCTCAGTGCTAATCTTTTAACCAGTACAAAGCCAAAGGCCTTTCAGAAATCAAAATGGACTGTATCAGAGCAGGTACTTTTATCAACCATAAGTGTGAGTCTGAAAATCCACTTGACCAGAGACAGCCTCAGTCAATCAATGGCAAGACATTCCCAGCCTTTAGTTCCTAATTAACTGAATCCCATGATCAACTTTCCCATTATTTGGCCCTTTGACCGGCACCCGTTAAGCAAATGTGTTGTGGTCTGGGATATCCGGCTTGTCTTCTCTGCACAATGCTCCATCAACTTCTGCAAGTTCCCCCATAGGAAGGATTTCTCACTCATTAGCATTTAATATCAGCATGCTGGAGAACTCCTTGTCCAGCTTTTTGAAGACTCCTGAATAAAAATTATCTCGGATTATCAATTTGAAATTATATAAATATAGTTTTGTTCCTATCAAGTGTTGCTTAACAACTTCCTTAGTTACTAATGGACTGAAAAGTATTTTATTTCTCTTATGTCATACAAGCATATTTTTCTGCTCCTTCACAAATATAAAAAATAAATATTATTGGAGATCTTTTCAAGACTGCCAGTATCTGTTCCTTGGAGATGTACAGAGGAATGAAACCTCATCAAAGGACGAGTCTGGAAATAACCCAGTTAATGTTCTTAGGGGAAAAAAAAATGACCAGTGTTTTTGTGAGAAAGGAGGCTATTTCTTGAAAGACTTTAGAAGAAAAACCAAAGGCAACCTCTGACTCTTGTTCTGGAAACAATACAATTACACAGAGCACATTAAAGCCCCAAGTGATCATTTATAGCACACGATGTGAGAAGCCGAAGCCTCCAGGAAAAGCTAAATGAAAAGGAAGAAGGAAACAGAAGTGATGGAGTAACTATCCCACTCTTCACTCACTTTTGTTAGGGGACATTGCACATCTCAGATACCTACCAGCTGCCCTCCCTCCCCAGCAAGCAGCTGAAGTGGTGGAAGGGGTGAGCGTTCCTCATACCCAAGGCTGCCAAAATAATTCCTGTGCCCTGGATAGTGAGACTTGCTTCATCCCTGAAACACCTTTCAGCAGAAAAGTTGTTTGAAATACGAATCTGAGTTTCTGCAGACACCTCAGGTTTCCTCCCTGCCTCTGTTGCTGACTGAAGTCAGATTTAAGGGCTAAGGGTGTGAGTACAGCTTCACTTCTGGTGCTCCTGGGCATCTCAGTGTCTCTTGGTGGAAGTGCTTTGCTGAGGGTCAGCAGAGCTGTGCGAACGGGAGCTTGGACTCCTGTGCTGTAGTGGATATGCAGCTGATTTACTGGAAAAACCTTATTCTCTTCTCTTTCTATTGACAGGGTCTTCATGGTCAACAAAACAGAAACTTGCAGGAGAAAGTACAAATACATCCTTCCTACCTTGCCCTTCTACTGCCTTTCTCTCCCCTCCACCTCCTTGCTGACATCCCATCCCCATGTCCTCCCCAGCGAAGGCTCACCCTCCTCGCCCTCCCCACCTCTCCATCCTGAGCCAACACTTCTGTAGCAAGCACTTGCCTAGAAGCCCAGTTCAAAGGAGGGATGAAGGATTTGCGAAGCGGGATGGGAGATGGGGGGGAGCAGGGGTCCTTGCACAGAGCGTGGGTTCAGGTACATCGAGTGAGGGTGGGGGCTGAGCACCATCAGGCTGTAAGGAGGGGATTAGGGCAGATACTGTGCCCCTTCCTAATAAGAAATACACGTACAGACCTAGGAATAAACCAGCTCCAAAATAAAATGGAATTTTGACCAAAAAAGTGCATTGTGAAGTTTAGGGGTGGGATGGCTCAGGTGTCCCAGTCCAGCTCTGCAAGTTTAGACTGATTTCCAGATTTGAGGAAAAACTGACTGTCTTCTTTCTGTCCACTACCTGCAAATGTAGTTACAGGAAACAAAGTGCTCTTTAGAAACCCTGGGTGGTGGGCGCAGGCATGCCTTAACCCTGCTAGCCTGGAGCTGGGAGCCCCAAGCCTCAAGTGTCGCTGTGCCGTCGCTGTCTTTCTTGTAAGGCTGCGCTGACATGTCAGACTGCAGCGCTGAGAACAGACAATAAAATGAAATCTGTGTTGCTTCCTTTCATGAATCTCGATGGTCCCATCAAAAACCAATTGGGGATGGTGCTGGAAATCCAGTACGGATTGAAGCAGGGGGGGTTATAATTTGTGCTTGCAGTTTAGTTTGAAATCTTTACTTTTCCCGGCTTAGAAAATCAAGAAGCAACTTGAAAAGACACCCAGACTCGATTATCATTTCTAAAATATTGTGACTTGAATCAGTTATCTCAATTTGATGGAGAGGGTGGAGAGGGGAAGGATGAATCCTGATTTCTCAGTTTGGTGGGGGCAGGGCTCTCCTGTGTTTAAGAAAACCAAAATGAGACAAGAAGGAGGTTGCATCTTTGCGAGATGCCAAGCTCAGCCAATCTCCGGGTGAACTGCATACATACATAATCCTCATTACATATTCCACAAACAACTTCCACTCCGCTTCCAGACAGCCGCCCACCAGCCATTGAGCACGAAGATGTTCCTCGCATGACAACCACAAAGCTCGGCAGCTCAGAAGCCGTGGAGTGCAAACCAAAAAGGCAACCGTCCCATCTGCCATCACCTTCCTCCCGTGGCTTCATCTGAGGCACAGCAAGGCCAGAGGATCTCCGGAAAGTGGGGACACATGTCTGGAGCCAGGGCAACAAGATGTTTTCCCATGCCACATTTTGAGATTGGGAGGGTGCTGATGTAGCATTAGAGTATCTGGCAGAAAATGGAAGTATTTCAGCAAAAATTCCAATTGTTTTGGGTCAGGAATGCTTCCTTGGTGCCATATGGCTTCAACAGATGTTGCCTAAAATAGACACATTGAGTTCAGTTGCCCGAACACGGGTGGCTATTGCTGTCTGAGGTGCTGCAAGCTATCTGTGAGGTCCCTGGGGCTGGAAAACATGATATAGGACCAGTGGAAATATTACACCCTTCTAAAGAGACAGCCAAAAGCTGAGGAGTACCTTGTTGCGTCTAACATGGAGCTAGACACCTCCATCTAGGCAATCATGACAAGCCTGCCTGGCTGGTGAGCTGCCTCATTCTTCTTGCTCCATTCACTGCCTTTCTGCAGCTGAAGCTTAGACACCAACCCCATGTTCTAACACACATGCAGGCACCTCACGCCAGCTACCAGCGTTGAACCTGCGAAGAACGTGCTCCCTGAAGTAGGCTGCCAGAGAAAAAAAATCACCAGGAGTTTATAGCAGAAACAAGTGGACAAAATCCCTCGGCTTGTGTTTGGCAGCCAAGACAAGGAGGATGACTCAGCCCTCCCGGCTTTCAAGTGCCTGAATTTGTGACACGAGCAAATGCAGCAAAACACGATGGGATGTAGGTCCTGTTCCTGAGCGCACTTCTCGTATTTATTCCAGTACGTGGAGGCAACTCTGAGTGCTGCAGAGCTGCTGAAAGCTGTGCTGCTGAATGTGCCGTGAAAGCGAGGTTGGGTTTTGCAGTGGAATAAATAACACTTCAATAGCAGTTTCTAATCAGGTCTGTCACAGGTCTTTGCCAGTCTAATTGGGATGAGGGGTACTTTCCTCCACTGATGTATTGTTTGAGCTGTGGCGGTGGTGGCGGTCTGGCAGCTGGGGAGGTGCCAGAAATCGTGCGAATTAGCAAGGTGCAAATGAGAAAGGTGGTGTTCTGGTAGAACTGCACCTGAAATTGAGGTCTGGAGCAAAGGGCTGAGGTACTCTCTGCTTGGAGAGCAGCGCTCTTCACCTGATGAGCTCCAAACATTTGACAATGCCACTCCCCACTCAAGAAAACCCCAAAAAACATCTTCTCCCCTAAATCAGTCATCTGCAGGTGAAAGAAACTGAAAAGATGTCCTGCTTAGCAAACTAAGACATCTTCTCATCAAACATACTTGTCCTCCTAAACCAAAGCCCCACTCCACACAACGCGAGGCTGCAGTCCCAATACAGAAATGCTTCTCTCTCCCTACCTCATCCACCTCACCATGGGAAAGATCATGTTGTGGCCATGACGAGAGGTCAAAGCAGATATAGGAAGCTGATAAAAGAGACCACATTCCAAATTAGATGGACGAAGGGTGGAAAGAGGTAACTGTTTTCCTGCCTGTCATAAGGAGGAGGAGCTCAGCAAATGGGAGGACTTGTTCAATGCATTTGTGAAAGGAACCCACTGAGCTGTGACCTTTCCAGCCCCTGCTTCATGCTCCAGAGATTTCCCTCCTCTTGGGAAATCAACAACAGCAAAAAGAAACTTGTGCTTTCTGGTGCCCACAGGTGTCCCTGCAAAATGAATGTGGCTGCAAAGAGAAACAAAGGAGCGTTGAGGGGACCTGGCAGGAAGAAGGAAGCAAAACTTATCAGACATGGCTGTGAGGAGCAATCAGGAATTGGGTCATGCTGGCCAGAAGCAAAAGGAGGAAACCATAAATGTTTCAAGCATGGATAGACTTCCCTGTACCGAGCAGCCAAGTTACAAGTGTGTGCCTAGGTGGTACTCAAGATTTGCACCTTATCAAGAAGTTCAAAGAGCCGCTGCCACAAGGCTGAGCTCCTGCCTACTGATCTCACCTGAACGGGGCAGGAACTAAGCAGCTATAGATTGTGGGGAGAAAAAGGTTCTTCTGGTTTCCAGGAATTTCCTTGTCCCTAACGCTCTGCAGACCAGGAGCCTCAAACACCAAGTGAACCATGGTGTGAGACACCAGTTCATTGAGGGATGAACAAGCATGACTCCTTCTCCAAAGCTCTCTGGGGGAGAGCTCAGTGGGTTGCCCTCTGGGTTGTCTCTCTGCTCCTGGTGCTATGTCCCTGAGGTCTTCAGAGGTGTCTTCATCCCTCCCCAGCAATGTCATGGACTTTCTTCTGGTTCCTGTGACTGGAACAAATACCCTGGCGCCTCTTGGCAAAGCTGTGCAATGGTCTGAGAAATGCCGGCTGTAGCTGTGCAACTGGAATGACAAGGGTGCTGAGAGTGAGTAATAAGCAATTAGATACTAGATTAGCAAACAACATGACTGTAGACTGTCAAAGGAATAACACAGGTCTCTGAAAGACCCTGTGCTATTTTGTGGAGAAGGATGTGGACACTGGGAAATGTCCAATTGTAGCTTTTAAGGAGGATTAGCATGAACTCAATGCAAGCCTTATTGCTTGTGCATTTGATATATAGATTATTAAGCAGAAACATGACAGAATGTTGTGGTTTAAGTCCAGCTGGCAACAAAGCACCACGTGGCCGCTCGCTCACTCCTCTCTCCTGGTGGGATGGGGAGGAGAAAATGTAACGAAAGGCTTGGCAGACGAGACAAGGACAGGGAGGGATCACTGACCAATTACGGTCATAGGCAAAACAGACTCGACTTGGGGAAAAAAAAAATTTAATTTATTAGCAGTCAAATCAGAGTAGGGTAATGAGAAATAAAACCAAATCTTAAAAACACACCTTCCCCCACCCCTCCCTTCTTCCCAGGCTCAGCTTCACTCCCGATTTTCTCTACCTCCTCCCCCAGTGGCGCAGGGGGACAGGAATGGGGGTTGCGGTCAGTTCATCACACGTTGTCTCTGCCGCTCCTTCCTCCTCCAGGGGAGGACTCCTCACACTCTTCCCCTGCTCCAGCGTGGGGTCCCTCTCACGGGCATCAGCCCTCCATGAGTTTCTCCAACGTGAGTCCTTTCCGCAGGCTGCAGTCCTCCATGAACTGCTCCAGCGTGGGCTCTCCCACGGAGTCACGGCCTTCTCTGGGCCCAGCCACCTGCTCCGGCGTGGGGTCCTCCACGGGCTGCAGGGGAATCTCTGCTCCACCATTAACCTCCCTGGGCTGCAGGGGGACAGCCTGCCCTCTCACCATGGGCTGCAGGGGAACCTCTGCTCCCCCGCACCTCCTCCCTCTCCTTCACTGACCTCGGTGTGTGCATGGTTGTTCCTCTCACATCCCACTCCTCTCTCTGCTCTAGCTCCTCTTCTTTTCAGCAGTCTTTTCCCCTTCTTAAATCTGTTATCCCAGAGGCGCTACCACCGTCACTGATGGGCTCGGCCTTGGCCAGCGGCAGGTCTGACTTGGAGCCGGGGAAGCTTCTAGCAGCTTCTGACAGGAGCCACCCCTGTAGCCTCCCCCCTGCTACCAAAGCCCCGCCACACAAACCCAACACACAGAAGATGATAACCAGCCTGGTACTATGTCTGAGGGACAGGCTTAATGTACACAAAGGAAAGATGCAGGTTACATTTATGTTCTTGGACAGCTTACGCTGCCCTGCCGGTATCAGCTGATGGCAGAAGAAGATTACACTTGCTATTTGCTACCTGACGGAGAAACCCAATTGATGGATCTGCTGCTGGGTCTGGTTGTGGGTCTGGCACTCATGGGAGTGAGCTGGGCAGTGCCGGGTTAGGGACAGAGTGAGCCATGGTCTTAGAGCATGAGACCAACTCATCTTAAACCCTTCCAAGGGCCGTAAGAACACAAGAGAGATCTCCCTTTCATGTCAGCTCCTATGGGTCTCCAGTTTCACGCTATGTCTGTGGACTTAAATACAAGTAAAACTCAATTTGGCCACTGAATTTTGCTGAGTTTTCCACTGTAAGGGGAGAACAAATTGTTGGGTTGTCAGAACAGCAACCTTCAGATTGGAGCAGATCTGCACAGCATCTCTCCATGTCTTGGTCTGGAGCAGATTCTCAGGCTGGACATTTAGTTCAGGATGGACCAGCATTTGCATCTCTGGCATTCAAAATCCCTGGCTGGGAATCTCAGCAAACTTGTGACAAAACCCAATCCCAATTAAATTTTTCCCTTGATTCTAATGCTGGTATTTTCCACTAATGCCCCCCAAATTAAAAAAAAAGAATAATTTTTATGCTCATGGTTGCTTTCAGCACCGATCTAAACCTGGGCAAAAGATCAGAGCATGTATGTCAACTCTTGTTTATTGAGATCTGAGCAAGAGCCCTTTGGGTCTTGGAGTGGGCAGAAGAAATAAAGCAAGGGCAATAAATATTTGTTCTTTGCCTGCAAAGGAATTTCCCTGTAAGCCTCACCAGTCTCCAAAAATAGCTTGACATGTTATTTTCTCCTTTCTCCTATTGATTCTTGAAGCTGTCACTGTGACAGACAGTGGAAAGTGCTCTGCAAACACCTCTCTCAACAGGGAAAGCTTTCAACTGCCTTTTAATTTTTTGTTTAATTTTTATTTTCATACCTTCACTGTGTTTTCGGTACCAGTACTTCAATTCAGGAGAGGGATCATCTGTTTCAAGTCTGACTAAGTCACTGACTATCTGATTTTCTCATTATTGTGTGTTTCATAATTCTTCCCTCATATTACTCTGGAAGCAGTTTTCGATCTGAGGATTAGGTGCTGAAAGCTAATAATGGGCTGGTTAAAAATTAATTGTTCTCCTTTGTAAAGAAAATAAATAAATGAATAAAGATTAGCAGCTGTGCTACTAAAACACGCAACATACCAGTGTCTGCCTGAAAGCCTGCCTGGTGAGATAGATGGTTTTGTGAGCTGTTCGAGTGGTCTGTGGAGATAATTCATCAGATGGATTTGCTCCATACCTCTGTCTTCACACAAGAAGCAGAGTGTGTTTCCTGTGCATTAGTTAGCCATCTGAAATTGGTTGAATATATTTACGAACCTATTTCAGATGCCTGAATTTCAGTTCAGGCATCACTGGCAGACTGATTCTTGTTTTTGTCTTTGGGCACTGAAAAGCTGCTTGATGCCTCTAAGTCCGGATGACAGATATTGCGAAGAGTTTCAGAGCTGGTTCAGATCTGGGATGCTTCACTTCATCCCCAGGAGAAATCACCTCCAGAATGACAGACTTTGGATACGAGATGTGAGGAGCAGGGCAAAGAGGAGGAATGAGGCTGGGTGGTGGGGCTTGGCGGTACGACACGGTGCAGATTTCTTGTCAAGGGGTTGCTCCTTGTGTAGGTGACTGTAGGTGCTGAATGGATCTGGATAAATTCACGTGAATAGAATGAATGAATGTCAGAGATGTTTTGGATGCCCTGGTTAACAGCTTGTGCGTGGACTCGATTCAATGTCTGCTACAAAATGAGCTGGTTTTCATTCTGGGAATAGTCAGAGTCTCAGTTTATCAAATTAGCAGCTCTTCTCCTTTTATTAAGACATAGCAATCAACCATTTGCCCCTTCTTAATCATCACAGGTAAGAAATACAGCAGGTCCATTTAACCCATCTTCATGGTTGCATGTGATCAGGCACTGTGGCTCAGCTGATAGCTGGTAACATCCTAATTCAGCCTAATTCAGCCTTGGCTAATGACTATTCCCTTACCCCACTCTGAGCCCTTCTCCTCTTCGAGAAGGAGCCAAAAGGCAGAGAGCAACGGCATGGGGAGAGGAGATGATAGTCTGCAATTTTCTTTTCTACTCCCCCAAACTATTGCAGTGTTGGCTGCTGTATTGCAGGGACTGAAGGTGTGTCAAGGTGGATGTGGCAGGACCAGGAGAGCATCTGTTAGTGAGGTCTTTCCTGCTGTAAGGTGCCCACGGGCATTCCTGTAGGATCCAAACCTCAAACTGCGGATTTACTCTAGCATTTCTCTCCTCTCTTTCCTGCACAGTCAAGCTGAATATGCCTTATTTCTACAAGCACGATGAAGGGAAATTCTGAGGGACTGAAAAAAAAAAAGTAATTTTGGAAATGTCAAAACATTTTAACAGTTTTTGAGTGACGTGAAAGATCTCAGCATTGTCAAAATTGAAATGTTTCTTTTGTGTTCATTGCAAGACCATGAAATGCTGTTTCACCTCTGCTCAAGTGAGTAAGAATTATGAGATGGCAGTTACAGAAAGAGTACTAAAAAAGAGAAATGGCTTATTCCATGTGATTCGGAAATCCCATGGAGTATATGGGGAAATGCAATGAGGCGTTAAAAGTGTTGTGTAATTGTAGGAGCCCCTTTGGCTCCTGCATCTTTTTGCAGGTTGGTCAAGGTGGCCTCCAAATCAGCAGCTATCCAACTTGCTTTACCTCCCACAATTGTGCAAGACAGGCAAGTTTCAGGAATTGTGCTTCTGGCTTTTCTGCAGCTCCCTGAGAGTTTGCAGAGCAGAGTAAAGGGCTCATCCAGGAACTAATGGCAAGATCATCTGCTGAGATTTTCTGGGTGGGTTTCTTGCAGCAGGCGCTGTCACGGAGCTCAGAAGCGGTGGCAACAAGCCTGTAAGGAGAGGAAGATGCCCTCCCTGCTGCCATGCCTGTCTCTGAGAGCGGCTTTGCAATGTAATAACCAACAAACTGCAGTGCATTGTCTTGGGCAATGTGGATGTGATGTCCTGGCTCCAGCCCACATGCTCAGTCCTGGTCTCAGCCCAAGCGAGAGCTTTGGAGGGTTAGAGAGAAGAACCAGGAAAAATGTTGCTTCCAGCAGAAGATGCCTATTGCTTGCAAATAAAACCAGGCAGATGGCCTGCTGAATTTCAGTCCTTAATTAAAAGTGCTTTATTCTCTAAGCTAATTATAGAATAATTCCTGCTGTGGGAGGGGCTCCTTTGGCATGGAGAGGGTGGTAATGAACATCTCAG
The DNA here is from genome assembly GCF_018139145.2 of Gymnogyps californianus. Classification (NCBI taxonomy): domain Eukaryota; kingdom Metazoa; phylum Chordata; class Aves; order Accipitriformes; family Cathartidae; genus Gymnogyps; species Gymnogyps californianus. The sequence continues at coordinate 3,705,929 of NC_059498.1, read as the reverse complement.
TTCGCCTCCTCATCAGCAGGCTCAGACCTTCATTCCGCTGCCTTAGGGATAAAGATACCCTTGGTTGTTAGCTCCGAAGTGGACCCTGTGAAGGGAAATAACAGAAAGGAGCAAGAGGTCTCAGACAGCCCCGGTATGACGAAATAAGATCTCACTGCCATGTCTGTCACAGCATGGATACCCCAGGGAACTCCCACGTGAAGCTAGACCCCAAACTGGGTTGTGACTATTAGTGAAAGCTCTGCTAAAGCAGATACATTTCTTCCAAGTGACAAAAACCTGGTTTTGAATAATGTTTGACATGATTAGAAGAGGTTTCAGCTAGCACTGTGATTCTTTTCTTCAGGATTTGCACTTTAAACTAACTTCAGCCTCCCCATGTCGCATGAACCTGGAAGTGCAACCTCACTGCATGTCCCTGTGCTCCTTCCACGAGACCCTATGTGTATCCTGCATTGTGGAGAAAAGCTCAAAACACAGATGGTAAATTACATGAAAAAGGACCATATGCGCAAGATGTAAAAGTTTAACAGCTTGAACACCACCAAGCCCTTGCAGACACCAGGATCCTAGGATGGCCTTGTTGTCCAGCAGCTCTCACCCCAATGAAATGGCCTCTGCTGCTCCAAACTGTCTCCTATCTCCCAAATTCGTCATCCATCACTTTGATGGCTCCAACAAGTGGCAAAAGATACAGCAGGCTTTTGCCCTCCTTCCTCGTCTGTCTCCTGTGACCCTTCCTAAATTGAAAGGCAGCGAGGTTCGCCCTGTCCCTCTCCCATCCTTTGCTGAACACTGATTCTCCCAGACAGCCTTCGTGATTTCCCCAGCTCCTCAGGTTTATTGTCCCATCTCCAGCCTCACCTTGCCATTAGAGAAGGAGAAAAAACGGATGCCTACAGTGCTGTGCTCAGCCCCTTGTGAGTGGCTTGGGCTGGCCTTGCCTTATCAGGGCAGAAGTCGGTCTTATCAGCGAGCATTGGCAGGGCTGTGTCTTTCAGACAGGGCTCAGGGAATGGAAATGCTGCTGATCTCTATCTGCCTGACATTTTTCTCTCTCTTTCTCCATCAAAATCAATGCGAAGGATCTTTTTCAGCCCCTCTCCGAGTTAAGGGAGGTGGGGGTAGGGGGGAAAGGATGGAAAAATACTCAGAAGATGAGAAACTTTTCATGCAATTTTTCCTGCCTGCAGCTTCTATATATAGGTTTAATTAGAACATTAAAGGCACCTCAGGATTATGCTGTGAGATTTGTTTCCTTAGCCCTGTAACTAATGCCCTGTGGTTTCAATAATGCTGCCTTGACTTCGTTAGCCTCCAAGCAAATATCTACCTATGGAAACTGCAGAATTGCTATCCTGGGTCAGAGCACCACGTGAGCTCAGGGAAGTCAGAGGCTCTGCTTTAAATGCTCTCTAATTATCTCTCGCCGAGCTTATGGAGGAAGCGGTTTGGCACCTGTGAATTGAATTCTTGGGAGAGCGCCCCTTGAAATGAGCTTCTTCGCCTGATACTGGAAAGTTTTGTCTCTTGCTCCCCACAACCCTTCGTGGTGGAGGCAGATTAACTCTTTCTTGCCTACCTGGAAAAAGACCGAGCCATTTCTGATGGGGATGTTGAATTAGCCAGCTTCATTCTGGCTGCCAGGCTAGCTTGGTTTGCCCCTTTGAGTTATCCTGGAAAAGGGCTGTGGCCATGCAGCTCATAGCTGCAGGTTGGAGGAGAGCTATTCATGCCTGTCCAGGTGGGTTTCTGGCTTGCGGGATATGGCCCATAGGGCACTTGCCGGGGGTCCTGGAGACCTGAATGTGGATGCCTCTGTGCAGGCATTATTAGCCAATTGCTAAATAATTTTACGGGCGCTAAATGTCAACGATGCTTTCTGTCCTGTGACTGCATCATCAGACTGAGGCTGAAGACGATGGTGCCCTCAGGAGGGGCTGCGGCACGGCCAGGGGCTGAGCTCCCTGCTGAGGCACAGGCTGCACAGACCATGCTGGTCACTGTGAAATAGGGTGGCGTCTTTGGTTCTGCCTTGGGAATACTTCTTATCATCTGCTCCAGCATCATGGTTGTAGCTGGATATTAGACCTAAAACTAGGACAGGGCTTATGAACCACAGCCATGTGATTATATGGGAAGCTTGAGGAAGACACAGCTCTCAGGGTCCAAGAAGGCCTTCAGAGAACTTAGGTGTTTGAAGTTAAAATTGAATTATACTTTTTTCCCCCCCTTTTTGTTTTCAAACTGCAAATGGACCAAAATACCAAGCCTTTCTGCAGTGCACTTTCATGAGACACAGGCTGGTGTTGCACGTATTACCAAGGAACCTTAAGAGTCTCAAGGACTGCTTTCTACCTGAAGCCTTTTTCAATTACTGTCATCAAAACAAAGAGCAGTACAGGAGAAAGGCAGAAGGCACATCTGGGGCTGCTCGCTCCATCATGGAGATGCACTTAGAAAAGCTTTTTGTGGAGCAGACGAGCTCACACCCACATTTCTTTTATTCCCCACCATTTTCTGTATATGCAAGTTAGCCGACAAAAGTGCTGCTGCAGCTTTTTCTCCTCTCTCCTAGGATTTTTTTTTTTTTTATTGTCATTATTATTAAGGGCACAACAAGATTTATTTACTGTAAAACAAGCCATGTTATTGTCAAGACAGATTTAAAGAGCTGGATTAGCAAGGGGCATTACAATACATTTTGTATGAAAATGAAATATCATGAGCAGTTTCTTGGCAGACCTAATGTCTTTCAGGGCTCTTCTTTGGGAATAGCAATTCCAGGCAGGGACTCTGGAAAAAGTAGAGTGCGTTGGTATAATGAGAGGCTGTATAAGAATGGATATGCATGAGCTGGGCAGATTAATATTTAATGAACAATGAAGTCTGCTATCCCCTAATCATTGAGTGCCTGGGATTTGCAAAGTGGCTAATTTTAAAGTATTTTGTATGGAATTATTCATGCATTAAAAAGTACATGACTCTCTTGCAGTCTAAGTCACTGAAATGGAATTAAACTCAATGAAATTTAGTCATCAAAATGTCAGGCGTCGGGTCCAGCCGAGACAACGGCAATGGGACGAGGGTGTTGCTCTTATTAAAGGACCCGACGGAGCTGGAAAAGACAGGCTGTGGGCACACGGCCTTCCTGCAGGGTGGGGATAGCCTCATCCCAATGGGTTTTCTTGGGAACCCATAGCAGAACGGATCCCTTGTTGGGCTTTTCAAAGCAAGGAAGAGCCAGCAGTGGGTAACAGGGCCAGCAAGAGCTACAGAGCAGGAAAATCACTTAGATGGATGAAAACATAGCACAAGGCTACTGGTACTGGGGCAGGAATAGGGCTGGGTCAAAACCGGTGGCCTCACTTGAGTGACACCACTGTCATCATCGTTATTTTTGTTTGTATTTTGCCTAGAATGATTACTTAAAACATACTTGTTGATCAGGAGTTTAATGAGACTTTACTTTGGCTTGAACAAGTGTTTTTTGGACCTCAGCTCAGACAATTATTCTGGCACTTCTTCCAGTCTTTTCCTCACTGGTTTCTGATAAAAGAAGAATGTTCCAAAGAAAATGTCATTTTTGCTTGGAAAATGATTTTTTAATTGGGGGGTGGGGAAGAAAGATTTTGTTCCCTGGCGTCTTTAAAAGGTTTTCACTCTTTCCCTGTTAGAAAACAGTTTGTTGAAGTTAATGTACCTTCTTGAAAGTCATTGTTTGACCCAAGCTTGTGTTTTGTGCAAAAAGTGCAAGGCAGAGGAGGATGATTCTTCCTCGCCGCACAATCTATGAATGCAATAAGCTCATTGACTTAATGAGAGAAGATAAAAGAAACCAAATAAAAAGTGTTTACAGCTACTTGAATGCTACTAATTATGCCAAAGAGCATGGCAGGAGAGGAGAGAAAAATATGGCAATAACCGTATGGGAAAGGCAGAAAAGGGAAGGGCAGAACAGGTTGAAGATTCATTTTCTTTTTGTGTGCCTGTGCGGTTCCTCATATAAAGGATCTGTGGTATCAGTACAAGCAGTAACGATGATACCGGCTCATTAGGAAGATACAGTAGGTAAACACTGCAGTCAGGAATGAGCAAATCACACCTCCGGTCTTAGTTGTGACCCTTGAAGTAAAATGACTTTTGTTAATAACGAGGGAGGAAAACAAGGCGTGTGTGCCCATGTATCTGCAACCGCTCTCTGGATTTGCATGGAAGCAGTTGGAGCGTTTTATTTTGTTATTTTTGGAACAAAACATTGACTCAGAAATCAATTTATCCTTTCTCTGGATAAATTAAAACAAAAGATTAACCTGAAAATGAGGAGAAAACATTTCACATCAGCTTGAGAAAAATGCTTTAATCAACCCAAAGTAAACAGTTTTCTTTGTCTTTTTTTTTTGTTGTGGACTGTACAAGGATTTGGCACTGGACCTGCCCAAAGGTTATTTATTCTTTCCTCATCTTTTTTATTTGATCCCTGAAAAGAAAGATCCGTTATTTTCACAGCAATTATTCTAAGTACAGCCAGAGAAAGCCATGTTAAGTCCCAATTTGAATATTAAACATAATTAAAAGACTTTTCTACGTTGTGAATTGTTCTCTTATCTGTCTGCCCATAAATGTCAATGTATTAATGGTCACATTTTGTCTTAGATGTAGGAAATAGCCTTTTCCTCCCATTGCCTTTTTTAAGCAGTGGGGAAACAAGCACAGCAGGTCATGCCCATACGACCATGCAAAAAAGTTCCCGATGATACAGTTTTGCTTCAGCTTCAATTGAAAAGCCAATCCCTTCTTGCCAGCTGATTATTTCTGCTCTTGAATATACTCTTTAAACCAAGAAATGCTATCTAGAAGCAGAAACAGGCAGGAGTATATTTTTAAAGTCTTTATTAAACTACAAGCCAGAAGAAAATTGGAGAAATTAATAGCTCAGAGTGTGATTAATATGAAGCTTTTTTTTTTTTTTTTGATAGCTGGAGAGATGAGGAAGTAGGAACTCAATGCTTTCTAATGAAAGAAGAAGAAGAAACGGTTCATGTGAGCGTTTGTTCGCTGCCAGATTCTCACATCCTTGTGTTTGACCAAAGCTTTTGAAAACACCAACAACCCTCCCATCGAGGGTCTCCGCCTCTGAGAACTCTTGCTCCCTGTGATTAATTTCCGTAGACTTTGTGCATCATTACCAGGCTAATAGCCTTTAGTTACTTATTTCTTTGATTTGATTAAAACCTGTCTCTGGGCAACTGCATTTCTATTAGCAGGTACACAAAGGGATGGAACCACCACACGCACGTTGAACTGTTGCGACTCGGTGAATTTCTTGGGAAAGCTGTCTCAAGAAGCTAAACACATGCGTGAACACTGGAAATAAAAGTATTAAAGACCAAAAGTTACAGACCAAAAAAAGGAAAAGAGAAAAAAAAAAAGAAAGAACATGCAATTTTTCACTCCCTTTGCCAGACCAAAACATGGTTTAGGGACAATTGAAAATCAATGTCCTTGGGAATAAATGGGGCAAAATACACAAATGTTAGACCTGAGCATTGCTGTGAACCAGGCAGGGAACTGTGACACCTGCACATTTTTGTTGTGTGCAACATTTCTGAACTTACCAGGTACAAAAAAGGCAGCTTTCCTCTGCTTTCCAAAGGAGTTTCTTCGAATTTACAGCACTGGCTAGAACTCCCCCACAGGTTCAGTTTTTCAGCTGAAAATAAGGATTTAAAGAAACTAGAATGTGTCCCTGAATGGACTGATTTTGTCGAGAAAAAGATTGAAGTGGGAATTGAAGCCTTTCCTTCCGTTTTTATAAAATTCAGGTGGAGAACCAAACGGCTGCCGCTGGAATGGACCCAGCTGACCACGTCGAAGTGAAGCATTTCAAGGTTTGTCAATACTTGTCACACTTTTCAAAACCTTTGTTTAGTGAGAAATTTCAACTTGTCCTCAGTGCTGGAAGATAACAAGATGTGTTACGGGATGTGTGAGCCGGAGAGCATCAGAAAATGCAGCAGACAGACTTCGGGTGAGCAGAGCTTTGATGGCTGGTGCTGGATGCCACATGCCCACACCTGAAGGTTCATCCCAAAATGATGCTGTCTACCTTTTCCTTGTCCACACTTTCTTCTGCATCCATAGTGCTTTTTCTCTTATCTTTTGTATCCATGTACTCATGGCCCTGGACTTGTTACTGCTAGAAAAGGTTGGAAACCCCATTTGTGGATCTGTTGGGAACTTGGCCGAGCACAACTCGCTGAAACCATCCTGGGTGCAAATGAGCCCAAGGGGTGTATTGCTGTTGGGAGCCCTTTGCCCTTTGCTCCTCTACCTTCTCCATCAGTGCTGCCTGCATTGGTCCCTCTGCTGCTGTAGAGAAAGGCAGGAGGGAGGCACAGCTCTTGCATGGCTGTGGAGGTCCGGCACAGGACAGCTGGAAATCAAGGGAGGTTGGAGTTGCCGTGGGAAGAAGGCATGGTGAGACTGTGCCTACAGCAAGGCAGAAACTCCTCCGCAGGCATCTCCGTGCGGCTGGCACAGCCCAGCTGCCCTCCTTTCCCACCTGCCAGAGCTTCTCCCCAGGAAGACATTTGGTTCTGCAGTGTCTCGGTGCTGCTGTTAGCCTGGCAGCAACAACAAAAGCACTGGGTTAATTAAACACACAAGAACATAATTGCAATTAAACGCAAACAAACTGCTGAATCAGAATAGCAAATTGCCCAGAGGCTAGGAGGAAAGGCTGGTTTGCTTATTCTTTTTTTTTTATCATAAGGGCTGATGAGGCACAGAGCAGCCAAGCAAATGCTGCAACATGAGATGCGCCACTGGCAAGAAGGTTTAGCCTGCTGAATAAAAGATAAAGATAAAGCTGGGACTGGGAACAGCCCGGCTGCTCAAGTCAAATTAGGTTGGTTTCACCCTAGGAAAATCCCAGGAGTCTGCATGCGGCAAATATCTTTGCAACTTGGCTGGAAACCCTCCCCAGCTGGGGCCAGCCCCACCAGTCCATTTCACTCCCAGCTCCCTATTCCAGTGACGCAAACGCATGGTGGAGCGCTCTGATGGCCAAAGCACCCCCTTGGCCCTCACCAAAATCTACACCAAGGACACCTTCCCAAGGGATCTGCAAGAAGGACGTATGATTTGCTCTGCCGCATGCCTGATCTTCAAGGAAAAACTCAAGGACACATCAGGGACCACCTGAAAATGAACCTGTGGGGCATCGCTGTCCTGTGCCCAGCCAGCAATGCCCCATAGGGTACACGGAGGAAGTTTTTGTACCTTCCCACCTCCACTACACAATTTCTCCAATACTTGTTTGCAGCAAACCTATCTAGTATGCTCGCTCTAGAGTTGGTTTCTGTCGAGCTGCTTCAGTGTATCCCACTAAAGGCATAAAGTTGAGAGAAGTCAGTGAATTATAAGGTCCCCAATAGTAGGACTCAGCAACTGGGCTGCTGTTGATCTTCCTTTCGGTACTCAGTTTTTGTTCTGCTTGTAATAAATCCCCACGCCCTTTGCTGTTGAAACTGCAGCCTCGCTACTGAAAAAGGAGAAAAAGAAAGTCAGAGATTGCCATGCGCAGAAATAAAATAAGGGATTCATGTCTTGGCCTGGCCAATAATTCTGCTGAGGTCTGAGCCCTAGTGTGATGTTCTGGTTTCGGCTGGGACAGAGTTAATTTTCTTCTTAGCAGCTGGTACAGTGCTGTGTTTTGGATTTAGTGTGAGAATACTGTTGATAACACACTGATGTCTTAGTTGTTGCTAAGTGGCGCTTATCCTAAGTCAAGGACTTTCCAGTTTCCCATGCTGTGCCAGCAAGCAGGTGTGCAAGAAGCTGGGAAGGAGCATGGCCGGGGCAGCTGACCTGAACTAGCCAAAGGGGTATTCCATACCATGGAACATCACGCCCAGTATAGAAACTGGGGGGAGCTGGCCGGGAGGGGCAGATCACTGCTCAGGCATCGGTCAGCGGGTGGTGAGCGGTTGCATTGTGCATCACTGGGGGTTTTTTCCTTTTTTTTTCTTTTTTCCCCTCTTCTTTTTTTTGTTATATTCCTTTTCATTACAATTGTTATTATAATTATTATATTTCCTTATTATTATTGTTAGTATTATATTTTACTTTAGTTATTAAACCGTTCTTATTTCAACCCATGAGTTTTACCTTCTTTCCCGATTCTCCTCCCCATCCCACTGGGAGTGGGGAGGGGAGCGAGGGAGCGGCTGCGTGGTGCTTAGCTGCTGGCTGGGGTTAAACCACGACATGGGATCACCTGATGTTAAATGTAATGCTAGGGTAACACGTGCCGGACTACAACAGATTGGAAAAGCTGTTGGATTAATGCAGGAAATGGGGCACACAGCGCTGCGTGATTTCTTATAGCAATGGGCAGTTGGAGACATGATGTGGTGTTGCTTCCAAATCTGGAGTAATAGCTGGCTGGGAATTTGTTGATGAAAGTCTTTTCCCCACATGCCACCTCTGTGGATTTACAGCTACTTGTGGGAAAAGGTCATATTTATAATAAAAGCTGGGAAAAAAGAAATTCTGAGACTATCTACTATTTGCTTTGATATGATCAAAATAATAATTTCCACTTTGGTTCAAAATTGCTTTCAGTCTGGGAATTTATATAAAGCAGAAGTTAAAAATATTTAAAAATAATGATAAGAGAACACAGCACTTGATAGCACTCAAATTTCTGCACTTCTATGCAGGTTCTTCATTTGTGAAAAATTTTGGACTTTTGACTATTGACCTCCAGCTGAAGCAGGAAAAAAAAAGAAAATTCAGAGAAAAATCACTTGAGGGCTTTGCAAATGTATGCTGCATGGAAGAAAAGCGGCAGAGCTTCCGATGGTGGGAAAAGCTGCATCCTGGTGACAGTTCAGACCATCCCAGCATCCCTCCCAGTTCCCCAGTCCCTCTGCTCGCAAGCTGCTGAGTTTCATTTCCTGTGGCTCAACAAATCCCTAATCCCAGAGCCGATTTCATGGTCAGGGGTTTACTTAATGTCTAGCCCTGATTCCTGTTGACAACAAGATAGCTTTATATTACTTGTCAGGCTAGGGAGCATTGAAGAGGGTGCAAATTTATATTAGCTTCCAGGCAGGAGCTGTGTAAGATTGCCTTTGTGTCACTGAGAATTGCATCTCTGCAGAGCAGTCGCTGAGGCAGCGCTCGTGCCTGATGCTATAGAATATGCAGTCTTTCATGGTGAGACCATAAATGTTGTGACAAAAGGTGCAGTACGTTCAGAGGGATAATATCTTTTATTGGACCAACAAATATAGTTAGAAAATGGAAAAGCTTTTGGCACACACCTCCCTTTTTCAGGTCTATAAATGTTATACGGCTCTTTACAGCCATACAAGCAACTGTGTTCCGGGCTGCGAGGCTGTAAAGGATGCTCCCTGCAGGAATTGAAGTCAAGGGAGAAAAATTGCCAAGCCACCGCCATCCGACAACGCCGGTAACAAGGCTTTCATCCTCTGGGTGAAGGAATGGAACTGGATTGCCCACGTCTGAAGGACTTAAGACCTCAACAGCACAGCCCTCACCTAGGAAATGGCGCCTTGCTCTCCCCCAGCACAGCTGGCTCCGGGCAGACCCAGCGATGGGACGCGAGCTGCCTGCGACTGGTGGTATTGAGTGGGGGGACCTGCTGAAAACGCCTTGGGTGTCAAACAGGCAGGGGGAAACCAAGCAGAATTGTCCCCAGGCTCTGTAACTCATGGGTCTTGATTTCTCAGAGCAGCACATGGATTGTTTCTACCTGGATCTTGAAAATTTCCATCAGAATTGGTGGAAAAGGAGGTTTTCAACACCATGCTTTCTTTCACTATGGTGGGAAACACCAAGACCAGCATGCTTCTCCACCCCATGTAGTCCCCAAGAGGGAACAGTGAAGCATTTTCTCTGAGGGTGGTTCCATTTGTTCCATAGCTCTGGTCTGGAAATGCTGTGGATTGGTCTAGAAACGGTCGTGATTTGAAGAAACTTGAGCAGGTTGGTTTTCACACAGCTGAACTTTTTTGGAGTGAAAAAAAAAATCCTTTTTTGAGCAATTCTCCTGTTTAACTTTCAGCAGAAGAGAAGTCACAACGAACTAGCCTTGAGTAGGAGTCAAATATGAAAAACAGACTCTTGCAGAGGAGGGAAAGATATGAACTTAATGAACTTACTGGCTCAATCATATAAAATTGAGCAAGAGAGCAATGTCATTTCTTAAGTGACAGTTGTGTTGCTGTTCCCAAATCTTTTTTTTTTTAGTCCAACTATGCCAGCTAGTCTAATAAAAGATATGACTTTGCTCCCCATACTTTGCCCAGTTGATTATTTACAAATGCCAAATTTTGTATCATGTCCTCAGTAGATGCAAAATTAACTGGAGTTGCCCCCATTTGTAAGTGCAAATCTGTTGGAAATGTTTTATAGTAACACACTGGGTTGGATAACATAGCACGGGGGAAAAAGTTAAAAAAAATTGTGTAGACTCACTCCCACAGAATGAAAATCCTTGCCCTCCTTGTTCCATTTACATTTTTACACTGTTATATTGATGCTGGTATTTTTGATACATTTTGTAGGATGTACTGAAGCGCTTTTTAATATACTCAGATGTTTAAGAGCACTGAATGATTTGGGTTTTTTTCTTTACTCAAACCTTTAGACATTATTAAAACAAAACAACATGATATTTTTGAGGCAAATGCCAGGAATTTCAAAATTCCAGAAATGTAATTTCAATTTAGGGGGAAAAGTCAGAGCAGAGATTTGAGACTTCCACACCAGAAGACCCCTCTGCTCTGCTTGTGACCATGGGAACTGCCCGTGCCTTGTCATAAGGGCATTTCTGGTAGAGCCCTTTGCTGGCCTGCTCAGCAGCAAACACGAGCACTTTCCTCCATTTCTTCCAAAAGCTTGCGTTTTCCCTGCATCCCAACAATTGCTTTTGGGTCATTTGTTTAAAGAGAAGGGAAACAAGCTGGTTAAATGCGTCAGCTGGGTTGTTTATGAGATGCTCAGACCCTGAAGCATGTTAATACCCATTTATTGCTCCTGAAAACTCCTGCTCGATATGAGCTCTGGTCTTTTCCAGGCCTTCCCAGGTGGCTGTTTTTGGGAACAGGATGAGGATGTCCAACCAGGTCCATTGCTGGGGGCCAGGACCATCAGATGTGAACCCCGCCATTGCCCCACTCGCTGCTTCTACCCCGTCGCTGTGGGGCAGCACACCTTGGCACAGCGGCTCAGGGTTAAATGAGCAGCTTGCACAGAAAATGGATATGTTTGGTTATTTTTGCTTTCATTTCTGCCCTCACCAGAGGCCCCCAGGGCTACAGCTGATGACACAGAGTTAAGAAGTAGAAACTTTTTAAACTGAATTTTGGCCTTCACAGGAAAAAAAGATGGTAATGTGCGGTGACTGGGATCCCTGTGCAGGGAAACATGTGGCAAAGCTGACAGTAAAATATTGTTCTCCAGGTGAATTATTAATGTTGGCATAGGAGGGGATATTCCTGGGGAATTGGGTATTACTGAAATAACTCCTGTTTCTTCCCCCACCCCATACCACAGCTCTCAGACGGTAGGTTTAGGCTGAAAGGCAGCAATATTTGCTGTTGGACAGTGACTCCAGAGCAAACAAGCTCACAGTTTACAAGAGAATTTCTGCTTTCATTAACTCCCATCTCCAAAAACTCAGCCTGTGCTGCCGGAGTCCAGCCGCTCTCTTCCTTTGTGACTCATGGCCGGTGACAGAAGTTCGCAGGGTTCATGCTGGCCTGTGTGACAGCATCCCTACCCCTGCGCTTCAACAGAGGATGGATAGATGTACCTGGGTCTCCTGTAATTGGATTTGAAGAAAACACCAGCACAACCCAGAGAGTGCCAGTAACTAAAGCCAGCTGAATTTTTCCATCTGCAGCTTTGTCATCATCTGTGTCTCCTGGGACACAGAAGATCATCATTTCATTGCCAGGGAGGTAATTTGGGGAAAGATATCCCCCCCACCTCTCCTATATCTTCTTTCCTCATTCATACAACGAAGCTCATGCTGCTGCGGTGCTTTGCGAAGGCCTGAGAGGTTTACTGCTGAAAGGTGCATACTTTCAGCTAGGGGTGATTATTTCTTGGTTGTTCATGACCTTGCAGGGTGAAGATTTTTTTCTTAGAAGGTTTCTTTTGCCTTCTCCTTAGATGCATAGTGCTGTTTGCTTTCTGAATGATGCTGGCAAACTTGTCTATCGCAGTACAGAACCAGAAAGAGCCCAATCCTGTCCCCTTGCACATTGGGAGAATGTGCCTGTCCTGGTTTCGGCTGGGACAGAGTTAACTTTCTTTTTAGTAGCTGGGACAGTGCTGTGTTTTGGATTTAGTGTGAGAATGATGTTGATAACACTCTGATGTTTTAGTTGTTGCTAAGTAGCGCTTATCTTAAGCCAAGGACTTTCCAGTTTCCCATGCTCTGCCAGCAAGCAGGTGTGCAAGGAGCTGGGAGGGAGCATGGCCGGGGCAGCTGACCTGAACTGGCCCAAGGGATATTCCATACCATGGAACGTCATGCCCAGTATATAAACTGGGGGGAGCTGGCGGGAGGTGCGGATCGCAGCTCGGGAACTAACTGGGCATCGGTCAGCGGGTGGTGAGCAATTGCATTGTGCATCACTGGTTTTTTTTCCTCCCCCCCCCCCTTCCTTTTTTTTGTTATATTCCTTTTCATTACAATTATTATTATATTTCATTATTACTATTGTTAGTATTATATTTTACTTCAGTTATTAAACTGTTCTTATCTCAACCCACGAGTTTTACTTTTTTTTCTTTCCTTTCCTCCTCCCCACCCCACTGGGAGGGGGAAACGGCTGCGTGGTGCTGAGTTGCTGCCTGGGGTTAAACCACGGCAGTGCCTCTCTTGCATACCTCACCCTAAATTTGGGGCAGTGACCTGGGGGTGCGCAGATGTGCTGCCCACTGCTGAGCATCCCCGAGAAAGCCGCTCTGGGATTTTTTTTCTTTGCAAGCACCACCATCTAGTGCAGCGCACTGGAACTTCCTGTTTTCCCTTTGGATTTTATTCTGCGGTTGCAATCAATCGTTGGAGCTGGTGGAATAGTTGGTGCTTAATAAACGAGCCGCTGCACGGAGCTGTTTATTCTTCTTAATCATTGCAAACAGTTCTCAAAGTGGGCATGATTTCTACGGCCATGCTGATGGGAACAGTCGCTGCTGGATTCATTGTCTCTAAAAGGGAACTTGCAAAAAGTGATCACACTGGCTGCTCTCGAAGGAGGAGCGTTTTCTGAGTTTTGAAGTTGACCCAGTCCCTGTCTGCACGACCTGGGCAGGCAGGATAGCTGTGAGCAAGGGCGAGGGAAAGGGAAAATCATCACCTCTTGGGAGGCTTGTGTGTGAACCGCACACCAAGCAAGTCAAGGGTGTGGACCTTTCTCAAGAGAGCTGGTGAGAGGTGCACTGAGTCAGAACCTTCCGCCTGGACAAGCCCTCTCCTTTGATGCTTGGTACCCTACCTATTTACTCTTAAAAGCTCTCCATATTTCTACAGTCTGGCTCATTTTTCATATGAATTGCTACAAAAGGATGCAACACTGGCATGGTGGTACAGGAGGTCTCTGCTGCTGAGCCACCACTGAATCCTTCTCCTCCTAGAGCCCCGTTGCTGGATTAGTTGCAGAAAGTGAAACTGGAAGGTGCAAATGAAGAGGTTCGTTTCCTTTCCTGAGAAGTTTCTCAGCGTTTGAGTGGATCATGCCATGATCCTTAACTAAGGGCCTTCACATGAAATACCTGCAAGGGCTACAGGCTAAGCTGGAGGACCTGCTTTTCCTCCCGGTGTGCTGGCACTTCCCCCAAAATTAGGTAAAGAGGGAGCAATGTGACTATTACTCACCTACAGATTAAGCAGGTTTATATTTTTGTTTGCCCTGAGATACTCCTCCAACACTGTTTTCAAATGGAAAACAAGAAGACCGAGAGGCCCCCAACTCCAGAGTTTGGGGAGAATTGCCCGGTAAAGCATCATCTAAAGCTGTGGCGTGTGCCCTGTTCCTCCCCATCCCATGGCAGCCCACTCATGGTCACGACCTGAGCACGGGGTAGCGATGGGCTGACATGCTTTGGGGGAGTGAACCGTGGGGCAGAGTGCTCCAAGCCTGTTTGCAGCACGGATCCTTAGCCATCTGGGGCAGCCCTCCATCCCTGCCATTTGCTCACAGTTAAGCAGAAGTTTCAAGCAGTGGAAATAAAATGACATTATTCCAGCCAGAGCTGATTTCATGAAAAATGCATTGTCTTTCCACGGCTTCAGTGAAAAGATATTGGTTTCTGCCAGATTTAATTAGAAGCCATCTATTCTCAAAACTTGGTAAGAACTGGCACGAGAGGGGAGTGAACATGAAAGGTTTGAGAGACTTCAAATCTCTTGCAGGGACTGAATTAACAGACTTTAACCCTTTGCCTGCAAATGAAACTAAAGTCATGTTTCCTCCTCCTGAACATGCACTGGAAAATAATCATAGGAAAACACTGAAATATTCATTTATTTATGATCTGGGCTCAGGAATTACTGTTTTGCTTTGCTTTTGCTTGAAATGCATCATTTTGTCCTAAGAGGTGAACGAAAATAATTATGAGCAAAACTATTACCCACCTTAAAAACAGGAGTAATGGTGAAACAGAAAGTTGCATTCAACAAAAAATAAATGTTTCTGTTTACTTTAAAAGGCCTTCAAATTCTGTTTTTGTCTGGTTTTCCCAATATTGCATTGTGGCAATCTTTGTGATGAAAGCACTGCAATGAGAAATCAAAAGACATTTCATTTTGTAAGTGTCAAGACAAAGAGGCTTGACTTTTCCAAAGTCTTTCTACCCGTTTTCTTTTGAGCTGAACTCAGCAAGTCCGCAAAAAGCTATGGGGCTCTCAGAAAGGACTTGACTTCTTTTTTTAAATCTCCCGTTCAGCAGATGACTAAAGCCCTGTTTGCTAAAAGGTGGTGTGTTGATCAGAAACCAAAGACTTATATCATTTCGCTGGCATTGACTTTGCTACCAAACAGCCCCAAATATGTCTTTCTGAAAAATAAATGGTCTTGGAATAACTCGGTTTGGGTGCTCTTGAAGTACAGTGAAGAGTTTTTTTCTGGTTTAACCTTTGAAACCGAATTAACCTTCCCAGAGCAAGGCATTTATATTCTGGAATAAAGGTACTCACACACAGAATTACTCTGCAACTACTACACACTTCAAATTTGGTCTCACTGTAACATGAACAAGTGTGTAGAGGCAACAGGGTGTGCTGACTACCGAATACCGAGAGCATCCCCTGCTGCCTGGCAAAGACATACACTCCGTGTACTGATCTTTATTGGTTTCTGAATTTGATATTTGTCAAATAAAAAACAATCCTTGAATGAATGAGTGACAAAACAACATGACCACCCAAAGGTTTTGTGCTTCGGGAATCCCAGTGAAATCCCTATCAGGGATTTTTATACCTGGTCTCTGCAGGAAGACAATGATTTAACAGAGGGGATGTGAATCATCATCAGAGGGCTTTGCAAGGACTCTGACTTTGATTTCAAGTGGTTTTGCGTCAATTCCTCTTAAACTGGTTTGAAACAAGGTAAACGGAATCGTGCCATTCGGACAGATTCATCCAGACAGCAGATCACACTGCTCCAACTAGACTGGTTTTGTAAAACTTGGGCAGAGGGAGGAACATAGCAATGCTTCAGCTTCCTAAATACCTGAGTTACACCACCATGGAGCAGCCCTCCCTTGGAAAGTCAGCCAAAAATGATAACATGCTGAAGATGACTTCCCCCACCGCCTGGGGCCATCCCCGTATCAGGCAGTCCCCGAGTGCCGTAAATGATGAGTACCCGGGAACGGATTGACTCTGACAAGTCGAGCTCTGGAAGAGGACGGGTTGCATTGCTTTGTGCAGTGCTTTGTCCTGTTTTTGATTAATGGGTGTCAGCCCTGCATCCATCTTGCAGTTATCAGCAATTTCCCAGAGAGGAGGAAACGAAGTAGTTTTTGGCAAGGTTCGCTCAACTGAATCACAGTTTTGTGTTTAAGGGCGTTTGCTGCTTGCAAACTTGTCGTTCTTGTATTTAGAGCTAGTTCCCCACCGGGCTCCTGGGGGTGGGGGTTCCCTGTTGGTGCCACAGCAGAAATGATAATGGCAAGGGTGGGTCTCTGAAGGGTTGGCATCATGGGAGATGCTTTCAGGGAGATGCTTTCAGGAAGATGCTTTCAGGAGATGCTTCAGCCTCCCGTGCTGCCACCATCTCTGCTGCTCTCTCCAGGTCAGCTGCAGCGGCTGCAGTGGGGATCCTGCCCACTTGCTGGGCTCTGCTCAGCTCATGCTGACCTTCACTAAGCACTGGGTAAGTGAAGGCTTTCCTGGCCACTTTGTTAGGGACAAGAGCCTTGAAATGCTTTTCCATTCTGAAAAGCATGAGCTGGTGCTCTGGTGATAACTGCTGTCACGTCTGGCTTCCAAGTGAAGATGAGCGATGGCCAATTTTTAGCTGGTTGGGGATTTGCTTCTGAAGTTTCCCATCTGCCCTGAAGAGCTGCTTCCTCACTACCCTGACCAGCTTATGGGATCTGGGTCCCCGCTCATTTTAGGCTAGCAGCAAACCTCCCATCACATCCCGCCTGGCCAAAGTCATGGCCAGACACAGAGCCACGGCAGTGAAATGAGCAGCGCTTGCTTTGTTCTTCCATTAAAAGTTGATTTGTTGCTGTATTAAAACATGAATAACTGAGAAAGCAAAGATGGGACTCTGTTCCTCGCTCGCTGTTATTAAAACTCTAAATCAGGTTGCGTGCAGAGCCGTGTCTGTTACCTTCGCAAATGAAAGCGGGGAATTGGCCTCTTTTGTCTCTGAGGGAGGATGCAAACGCCCTCAGCAACGCTAATAAAGCACCTGGATTTTCCTGAACCTGCCAGTTTGCAGTTTGCAATGTTACAAGCCGCCACAACAGGGTCGCGTAGGAAAAAGACTCAGAGACCCTCCTCCTAGGGGCACCTCTGCTGTAATTCAGACCAGGAGAGAGAAGGCAGTGGACAGGTAATCGGGCTGTGCCTTTGCCTTGCTGTGCTGCCCGGATCTCCTTCAGCTGTAAATCAAGTGACGGACTTCTTAGGTGCGGCTATTTGTGCTGCAGAAACCCACATTCAGGTGGGTTTTCTCTGTCCGTAAAACCCTAACGCAGAAATGCTGCTGTTGCTGAGACATGGCTGGAAGGACCGCAGGGAACGTGGTGGGGGAAAGGGGATATTAATCTTCCTCTATTATGTTTAGACTGATCTAATATTAATTCTTTGTTTCAAAACAACAAAAAAACCCCAACCCAATGTTTTGTTTTTGTTTGGATTTTTTGTTGTCGTTACACAAGATTTACGTTTTTTCATTTGATTCTTCTGGTAGCCTTTTTCTGCCCAGATATCACTCACCAGCTCCGGTACAAAGAGCTCTGGCCAATCTGAAAATGCTTTTCCACTGATCAGATAATTCATCTTAAATGCTCTGCCAAGTGAGAGCAGTGAGTCACTCATGTCTCCGCAAACCTGGTAACAGCCTGCTTCACCAGCCAGGCCAGCAAAGCTCACACCCACAGCAAGAGAGTGCTCAGCAGGTTTCCCCCCCCCCCCCCCACCTCTGATGCCATTAAACCAGGGAAAACTGATCCCTCCTTTGTCTTCTGGAATGAACTTTCTATCCTCCTGTAGACAGGAGACCACCAAAGACACTAGGGTAGAGAACTGGTGATGCATTTGCAGATGGGAATGAGCAAGAATGTGCTTGCAGGGAGTGTCTTCATGCACGCATACACCTATGGCTCTGCCTTTCCTTCTGCAAACCAACAAAAGGGAGGGGAGGGCAGGAGCTTCAGGTGCTGGCAGGAGATCAGCTTCTTCAGCCCTCCTTCCCTCCGCGCTTGGCAGGGGGTTGTGCCTGCAGGTCCTGGGGTCTGGGGAAGCAGGGAGGGAGGATCCCATCTGGATGAGCATGCGAGAATGATCATCACAGAGCATAGTCAAGAAGTAACGCCAGCGATGGGCTCATCACAGCGAGGGTGAGCATTGCTATCTGGTCAAGTAAGAGTAAACTCTTAAAGCCTTTTACTGCTGGGTCAGGAAGCCCAGATTGCACAAGCAGAGTTTTTAATAACTGATGCCAAAGAGAGCTGGGTTTCGCTTCTTTGGGAAGTCTGAATGTCAGGTAGGAAGGGTCAACTGCAGATGGAACAGAGCGTTTCAGTTTGGGTCTTGGGTCCTTCTCCTTTGGGTTTAATTTGTAAAGTTGTTGTGTTTTTGTTTTGGTTTTTTTTTGTAAATTTGGACACAGTATTTGAAAAGACAGAGATGAGCTTGGGAAAAAAATCTGTTGAGCCCAGTCTCCATTTTTTCCCCACTGAAAGAGGGCAAAACTCTCCTTTAGCTTTTCAGGGCCTTTCTTCTCACCCAACATCTCAGGTAGCATCTCAGGGAACCTGTGATGTCTCTCCACAGGAGCAAATGGCTCATGGTAAAACCCTCTTCTGTCACATCTTCGACAATCTGAAGGGCTCTGTTTAGCCTGGGCAGCTCCACAGAGCAACAAAGCCTGCGCTGCTCAATTCTGCAAAGGTAAAACTCCGTGCAGTTATTACTGTGTCACTTTACACTAACTTAAATTATATCCCAAAGGAATACAGAAATTTCATGTATACTTCCTCCTCAGAAAGGCCAAGGATTTAAGATGAGGCTTGTTCTATCAGGAGGAACAGCTTCTCTCTAAAGTGGATATAATCTCACTGAAGAGTAAATATCATAATCTGGTCAAGTTCCTGTCCCTGCTGCTTCTCAGACCGTTGAATAAAGATTAACTAACCCATCCAACGTCCCTGAGGAGGGGAAAGGATTAGGCCCATTCGGCACACCGGGGAGCACAAACAAATTAAATGACGTGTTTCCAGACACCATGTGCCTTGGCTGGCCTACAGGAAACTTCACCCCTTCCTTATCCACGGCTCTGATTTCCATAACGAAAGGTCTAACGATGTCACAGGACGCAGCCTTGGCGTATCAATCTGTCCCCACAAAATGTAGTGTTTCTAGGAGCCTTTATAGGCTCCTTTATAGGCTTTAAGTCAAGTCACTTCACATCAGCTGCAGTTCCCCAAAACCCCATTGAGGAGATCTCTGCTGATTTATGGAAATGGAAGTAAACAATTTTCGTCAAATGTAGTTGAAACAGGCTTAAAATAAACACTCCAGGGCTAGGATGGTCTCGGGTTCACACTTGTCCTCCAGTGCATTGCCAGCTAACTTAACCCGAGCTCCAGAGACATCTGGAAGGGCGGAGGCCGAGCACAACTCGTGCGATGACGTTGGCTCAGCTCCCGTTGTGCAATGGTTGGGACTGAGCACCGCTGCACCCCTGGCATTGCCAGTGTCACAGCCCGGGGCGACCCGGCACTGGGGATGGGAAGCGGATGGGAGTGCAGCCCGAGCGGTGAGGATTACACCTCTGTGATGACAGCCCCGGGCAGCCTCATTATTGTACTCTAATTAATTCAAGCTGGGATTTGCTCTTGATACAAATGCAAACAAAAGTTATCTACCTGCTGGCTTTGCAAAGTCAGTCAGGGCTGGGAAACCCTGCTGTGTCCTCATGGCACTTGGCGGGGGTTAGAGTTGGCTTTGAAAGCTGCTTGGGACTGTGGGGTGCCAGGAGCAGAGCTGAGTCCCTCTCTCTGCTCAGACTACCCCACTTTCAGGCTGGAAATATCCTAAGGATAAGTTTTTCCATTAGGGTAGCAGCATCTTCTCCTCTCTTCTGGCCGGAGCACGTCAATGGGGTAAATCCCTCTTTGCCTGACCCATTCATTGTGCCCAAGAGGTTTTGAGTTTCCTATCGATAGCACTTCCCTAAGCAAATGCTCCATCAGCATGGGGGACGTCCTGGTGTCCTGATGGGGGATGTCCTCATCAGGACACCCCATGCGCTGGGTGCCTCCACTCCCTCAGCAGTCACTGGGGATCGGGTCAACCCAACCTGGGGAGCCCAGAAGGCAACACAGCTCATCCTGAAGCAGATCCTTGCCATCAGGGTTTTACCCTTTGCTTGTGAGAGCTAAAAGAAATGCCTTGTACCATGCTGAGGTCAAGTGGAAATGGCACAGAGAGGTCCCCCCTGGGGAGCACCGAGGACCGTCTGTCCCATCTCACCTCCCAGTTTTGCACTTTTGGCAGCAGGACAGCAATTATCTGTTAGATGATTGGTTTTTTCTTGTTTTCTCAGTTCAGCCACTTGAGGAAGGACAATGAGGGTTGCCATAGCAATGAGAGGATGACTTCTTAATTTGTGGGATTCTTTCTCTTAATTATTCCAAGAATTGTAATCCCATGAAAACTGCTGCCTTTGGAGAATTTCAGTTGGGAGCTGCACTGGCACTGAAGGAGGAGTTAAAAAGAAAGAAAAGTTGATGAAGACATTTTTGGGCAAAAGAATGAAAAAATATGTATTTCGGCGAACTTTTCTGGCCTGTTTCATGTGCTGACAAGAACGAATGCCTGGCATTATCCAGAAACAAGGGCCTGGAATGGGTCCTAAACTTGAATTATTCATGAGTAATTCAAAGTGCTTTTATAGACTTTCTGAGGAACAAGAGTATCAGGCAGAACTAACGCATATAAGTCAAAATAAAATCGTGTAAAGTTTAATGGAGAACAAGTATGATTTCAAGGGCTATTTAAATGGGGAGGCGCCAAAGGAAAATGTCATTCTTCTATTGCATTTTTCATCCCCAAATCTTTAAACCCAAGACACAGGACAGAAGCACCATTACTTTAATTTTGCATAGAATGACAAAACACTGTGACTTGCTCAGGGTCATGCAGAGAAGCAACAGCACATGAGGACGGAGCCGGAGGCCCCTGCAATCCCGCCAGCTCGCTTTGCACGCCGAGCAGGTGCCATGCGAGTCACCACTAATGCGAACATCTTCGAACCCCGGCTGATAAACACGGCCCTGGAGAGAGGGCTGATAAATCTAAGTTATTGCAGAGAAGCCGGGAATGTCAGAGTGAGCAGAACAGGCTCCGATTGCTGAAAAACACTACTGCAAATCCAATATTCCCTTTCTGTAATAAAATCTGTAGATGTAACTTGGTCTGCAGACTCTGGGCTGATTTGGGCTGAGAGTAATCTCTATGCCCCAGGGAAGCCTCTCCCTCCATCATCAGCCAGATTTGGAGGCTGGAGGCTCTGCTCTGCCACCACTGAGCTATTAACGTGCTATAATGCTTCTGCAGGCAGAGGAAGAGGAGGAGGAAGGCATCCCAGAGCATCCTCTCTGCTGCTGGGGGATGCCAGGCACAGCTGGCGGAAAAATCTTCCCCCCAAAATAGTTCTTCCTCTGGAAAATGCTGCTTCAACTCTCTGTCAATATGATGTTTTTATCAGCACCTTTCTTTGGGGGGTGTGGGTATCAAAATGGAGCATTTCATTGTCTTCCAACACCTTCCTTTAAAAGGTGTTTCCCAATATGCAGCCATTTGAATATCTTTGGTTTTCTTTCAAGGAGGCTTTTTTCTTTTTAATGGCTTTAATTGCTTTCATTTTATACCCCATTATATATCCAAGGATAATATTAAATACATTGATATTCAATCAAAATTTTAATTTTCTATATATATTAAAAAGCCATTTAACTGAGCCAAAGCTACTTTGGAAGGGATCAGATTTAATTTCAGGGGAAACATCAGCATTCAACATTATGTTCCCATTTGGAAAGGCAGACTCATTTAAGTAGCCAAGCTCTCTCTGCTCAGTGGAGCTCTGGGTCCCCAACACTTTGAAGATACTGGCAATAAGCACTTAGGTGACAAGAGAGTCCAGAAAGGTCGGGGAAAGGCTGAGAAAGGGAGGGAGACTTATAGGACCATGATCATCTTGAGCAAAGATCTCATCTTTTTCCAGGTGTCACCATCATGGGCCAAGTACTCCCTGGCTTCCCCTCCAAATGCCTGTTGTCCTTCTTTTTTGCAAAGCCCACGGAGATGCAGCAAAAGCAGCGTCCTGTGAAACGGAAAAACACAGTGGGACACCGATGGGGACATTTTCCTGGTGCTCAATGCAACCACACAAATGATTCGCAGCTGGGCCAGGGCAGACGAACCGCTCTCCTGGACTGCAACCATCATTGCTTTTTCTTTTCTTCTTTTTTCTTTTCCTCATCAAGCCTAGAGGGAAAAATAAAACCAACAAATTGGCAGACAACACAGCAATCTGCGGTGCTAAGGAGAGGGCTCTGGCCCAGGGCAGTGGGGACCGTGTGCTGAACTACGGGAGGACCAAAGCATCTCCTTTTATTTTTAAAATAACCCATTTCTCTGCCTGTAAGGCCAGTCCTGACTTTCCCAGTGCAAACCCTTCGCCTGGGACATGCTTCTGGGAGGGCTCAGGTGGGGCTGTGGAAGCAGAGGGGCTCACGCAGGTGGGGGGACCCCTCTCCATCTCTTCTCCCTCCCCGAATAAACCCGTTTCCCACGTGTTTCAGAGCTGGGATCCCTCACCCTGAGCGGTGGGTGCAGCGTGGGCTTGAGACACAAGAGGGCAGGCACAGGCTGTGCAAACGAGAGCGGGATCCCGCTCCGCTCCCGGTGTCCCTCAGCCCTGCGGCCCCCCCCTCCACCACTCCGTCCCTGTAAGGCGGGGAAAAAGGGGGCTTTCCGAAGGGACATGTCTTCTGGCCCTGCCTGGCTCCTCTGCCCTTGTTTCTGAAGGAGATTTGAAGCAGCAAGGTCTGCGAGGGATATTCAGGGGCTGAGGTTGGGCTACAAGATGGCAAAGCAGCTGCTTCACCCCCCAGGGACGCAATGCCATCGTGCCCTGCCCTGCCCTGGGTGTCCCCAGGGAAGGGGAGTGCAGGTCTCCTTAGCTGGGCTCTGCCATCTCGGGGGCTTTTATGGGACCGCCCAGGCTGCTTTGTCCTTACCACGCACATCCACCTGCAGAGAGGCCATTTACATGGGTGGCGAGAGGTGCCAACACCCTTTACCATCCCTCACAAACCCATCTCCCCCATCCTTGCTGGTGTCATCCCATAGTGCAACCCCAGGTACGACCAGAGCTCCTTTCCTCCGCTCTGAGGACACCCCGGTCGACGCCAGCTCCCGGGCACAACCTGAGCCACAGGCACTTGCTGAAGAGCGTTTGTCCCCCTGGTTTGTCCCCAACCCCATGAGCAGTGGAGCAGAGCCTGGCGAGCCGGCACCCATCCAGGCAGCGCTGCTGGGCACGGCGCTTTTTCCTCCAGACTGCAGCCACAGCACTCTACATAGTTAAATAATAAAAGGCAGCAGATGGTATATGGTATGAATTACAGAAAACAGGATTGTAAAGGCAGCGCGCATGGTGAACAAATGAAAGCATTAACGCACCAGGCCAAATAATGCAGACGGCAGGGAGAGGAGGGAGATTCGCAGATGGGTCGGTGATGGGTGGGAAAGGGAGCCCATTCCTACCAGGAAATTTTTAGGGGGGGAATGGTCTTGTCTCTGCCCTGGGGAGATGGGGAGCCCGAGGGTAGACAGGCAGCGAGGTCTGGAGCCCAGGAACACGGGTGCTGTGGCCACTCTGTCCTCAGCTGCTTTAATTCTGGTTCACATGTTGTTTGGGTCTGCTCAGTGCTGTCTTCTCCACCCCTCCTGGAAAGAGCATGACAAGATGCAGGAGGTTTGTAAGGCCTCACCTTGGCTGAATTTCTGCTTAATAAAGAAGGGGCACAGCTCTGTTTAGCCACAAATGGGCTTGCATTGAAAGCCTGGCTTTCAGACATGAGCAGAGACGCAGGAGGAGGGACCGTATTTTGCATTTCAGGGCTGATGTGGAGTTGTACAGAAAGGAAAGCAGCCTCACATGGCAGCTCCTGCTCCCTCTGCACCTCAGCTGCCCACGAAGACTAGCCGTGGTCTTGGCACAATCCTGAAGCCTTCTGGCTATGGAAGAAGAGTTGAGCTTTAGGGCAGCAACCTGGTACACTGAAAGACCCACGAGTAAATTCAACTTATGGCTACATTGCAAGCTTTCTGGGTGACCGCTCTTGAGTCCTTTGGCCTCACTTTGCCTCAGTTTCCCTGGTGTAAAATGGAGAGAGCAGTGTTGCGCTGCCATATAGTGGTGCTGGGATGAGCAGCTCAGCCTGAGAGGTGCTCCCATAGGATGCTCTATGTTGGAGGATGCCACAGCTGGGCTTGCCTTTGGCTGCCAGGGTCAAATGGGGCTTTGGAGGTAGCAAACGATAAAACTATCTTATCTCTGGGTGAAAATCATCAGGGGGAGGACAGGGTGGCTCATGGCCAGGGGACAAGGGACTCAGGGGTCCGTCAGTGGAGGTGAAGCACCTGAAGAGCTGAAGGGGCCAAAAGGTGCAAAGTGCAAAGGCTCTTTCAGGGTCTGCTCTCATGATAACAGCACGTGGGGTTATAAAGACAAAAACCAGGCTCACTTTGTCCCAGATGATCTTTGGGTTTGTCCTCGAGGTAACTTCACGGGTGGCCGAGAGTCGCCGGGCATCGCACTGCAGACTGTGACAGGCTCTGTCTGTGCTTTGACCCTCTGCTTCCACCTCATCCAAGCTGGGAAAGTCACCTCCTGGGTGCTACCATGGCCCCTGGGACCCTCACCTACCATAGCGCTGGGTGCTGTACAGAAAGAGAAACTGTTTTTTTCTTCTGGATCTGAACAAAAGCAGGCAAAAATACTGCTATGCACCGAGACGATACGGAGGGGAGTTACCCCAGACCCTGCTCAGACTCCGGCACCTTTCATCTCAGGGCTGAACCCTGCTCACTCCCACGTCCTGCAGCATGCACTGAGGACGTTCTCATGTAGGGAGGCATCATTACAGGATTTTGCAGTATCTCCTGGGTAGGAAACCTTTCCCAGTTTGCCTCCCGCCCCCCCCCGCCTCCTTCCAAACCTCCTGGCTGAACGCACATCTGGGAGCATCTTCCCCAAACACATCCATCACAGCTGCCTTTCAGCAGCAAAGAAAACATCTGGAGATCCTGCTGGCCGAAAGTCTTCTGAGTCCTCGGTGGGTTGAGCCTGGGGGCTACAGGAGCTGCTCGGCACAGCCCCCCCGGACCCCACCGAGGCACGGCCGCTTACAGACTCACCCCCCAGGCAGGAGCCCGGGGTCTCCGATCACAGCCCCCTCTCCCTGACCTCCCCTGGGCTCTCGCCCTGCCGCAGGGCTCTGGATCGATGCATGACTCATGGGTCTCAGCGCTTTGCACTGTCGAGAGTCCTGAAGCGAAGGGAAGCTCTGAGACAGAGAGAGAAGAGATGAGAGATGCTGCAGCCCCTCTCCTCCCGCTGCCTCTCCCCACCGAGTCTTGCCCTGTCTGATTTTTTGCTCTGAGCTGCTGTGTGACAGAGGAGAGGCTTCGTGCTATTGCTGTCTCCCCTGCTCGATCTGCGTGTATGTGTGTGCATGGAGCTGAGCAGCAGTTTTTTCCCCCCTTTTCTTTTTTTTTTTATCCTTTCCCTCCCCCTTTTCCTCTCATACTTCTCCTGCTGAATTAGCTGCCCACATTTCCCTGAGAGAAGCCCTTGGAAATAACACCGGCAGTACAGGGTGGGGTTTTGGGGTGGTATTTCTTGGAGCCCTGCCCAAAATGGAGGGGTGGGGAGGAGGAGAGATGCCTAAATCCAGCAGCTCGCATCCCCGGAGCACGGGGAGCATCACCCGATCGCTCTGAAAGCCCCGCTGCTCTGCAAGACATCAGCTCTGGGAAGCGGCATCCTTGGGCTTTACGCACTAGTTAACAGGCTGCGAGCTGCCTCGACTTGTTTTAAGCTCGCTCTCTCGCTTAATCTCATCTCCGTTCGGCGCGCGTGTGTGTGTATGTGTGTGTGTGTAGGGGGAGGACTTTATTTCCATTGGCTCAGCTTTCGCTGCCCACCCACATCTCTTCCACATCACCTTGGTGTCTCCCTAAATAAAACCAGCCCTTCTTATCGCACCGAGGAAATCAAGAGCGAGAGTTTGAATGGATTTTATATAAATATTTACCCCTACGAAGCTACTGCTGAGCTTGTGGGATAAACTTGCAGCAGCTGGCCTGAGGCTCTCCTTCTCTCTCCCACCCCTAAAAGGGTTTAATTACTTTCGAGAGGGGAGGGGAGAGATCCGGATCCCCGTTCCAGCTACAGACTGACCCAAAAAGCAGTGCCAGGATTTAACTAAGTATCCCTGATGGATCTGAAGGACAGCACCAGTGAGGGCAGCATGGGCAGCCTGCAGCCTTCCAGCATCCAGATTTTTGCCAACACCTCCACGCTCCACGGGATCCGTCACGTCTTCGTCTACGGGCCAGTGACCATCCGGCGCCTGCTTTGGACCTTGGCCTTTGTGGGCTCGCTGGGTCTCCTCCTGGTTGAGAGTTCAGACCGGGTGGCTTTCTACTTCTCCTACCAGCACGTCACCAAAGTGGACGAGGTCGTGGCAAACAGCCTGGTCTTCCCCGCTGTCACCATCTGTAACCTCAACGAGTTTCGCTTTTCCCGGCTCACCACCAATGACCTGTACCACGCTGGGGAGCTCCTGGCTCTGCTTGATGTCAACCTGCAGATCCCCAACCCTCACCTGGCTGACCCGGCCGTCTTAGCCATCCTCCAAGAGAAGGCCAACTTTAAGCAGTATAAACCAAAAGTTTTCAACATGCAGGAGTTCCTGGCACGGGTTGGCCACGACCTGAAGGATATGATGCTGTACTGCAAATTCAAAGGCCAAGAGTGCAGCCCTGAGGACTTCAAAACTGTGAGTATGAGCAGACACTCTGCTTTTCTCTTCTCTGGGTGTGTGGACGGTGGTGGTGTTGCAGGACCAGGACAGCATTGGAGGTCACTGGCCAAGCCGTGTGGGCACGGTGTGATGAGTGAATGGTGTCTGCCGGGCTCTGGCACGGCAGAGGAGGAGGAGGAGGCAGCCTGTTGAGTTGAAGTTCGTTTGCTGGAGTCCTAACGGGGAGTTACGTGGGGCCAGCCCTGCAAGGGGCTTGCAGCAGGTCCAGCCTCCATCCTGCGTAAGGCCCACGGCTCCCAGGCGGCTGCGTGGTGTCAGAGCAGGGTGTCAGATGGGTCCTGCTGAGCATCAGAGGGGGCTTGGGGGTCTCTTGCTATGGCCAGTGAATGTTAGCCAGCTGAAGAAAGTAGAAAGGGCTGGAAAGAGGCCAGCAAGCAAGGCAGGCGTTCAGGGCTGGTCTGAGTGATGTCCATTAGCCAGTTGTATTTCCCCGGGTGTTCGTAGCCTTGCTGAAATCGTGGAAGGGGAAATTTTTCTGCTTGTTCCTGGTGGTCATGGCTCATAAATCCTAGTTTGCTGCACAGTGTGGGCAGCAGCTGGGTCCCTTCCTGGTGCTGTGTTAGAGGGAAGCGGGGCGGGAAAAAGAGGAAGAGGAAAAGAAATCAGGCTCAGCTCTGATCCCAGTCTGCTCTTAGGCTGGCGGGGAGGTGGAGCGAGCCGGGTAGCCTGAGGATCCTGAAGGAAGCAGACGCTGCTCAGTTTACAGCTTCTGGATGACACCCTGATGGCAGTGCAGGCTGGCCTGGGTAGTTTGGCTGGCAAAAAGTATCAGCTTCAAATAAAAATAGAAAGTAGGTTGCCTGGAAGAAGTGATGTCCCCTGTGTGCTGCCGGGGCAGGTGAGGGTGCTGGGCTGGGCAAGGGGCTGCAGAGGGGTCTGATCCCCCCAGGCTGGCGGTTTGAGTCATATCCTGGCAGAGATGTGGTGGGCTGTGGGCTGGGGACTGAGCTAAGTCGTACTTTGCTCTCAGGCCACGCTGGCCAGTCCCTTTGCACCGACTGAGCCGGCTGGGGGGGTGGGTAATCCTGGAGTCAGTAATGCTACGGCTTTCAGACGGTTGTTTCTCTGGGAGCGATGCTGCTTGTTCTGCTCACTACTGTATGTCCTGCAGACAGGCAGGTGCCGTAACAGGTTTTGTGACGGTCTGGTTTGTCAGCAGGATCTTTGTCTGGTTTTAGGAGAAGGGAATATTTTCTGTCTCTGCTGCTTTTGGATCTCCCAGCAAATGAGTCCAACTGACTCAAGCTACAAACTCAGTGCCATCACCTGGCCTGTGCTCTCTTTAAACCTCTGAGCAGGAACATATAAGTTTATGCCTCAGTTATTGCCTGTGCATAACCCTGATGCCTTGCCCACTTCAAACGGGATATCCAGGCAAACTGCTCCTTTGCTTCTGCTCCTTGGGCAGATCTGAGCAGAGGCTGGGTCATGCGAGTTGTAGGAAGGTATCAAGAAAGTCACTAGAAGAGCTTGCTAAAGAAAAGCCATGTGTGACTAAGTCTGGAGAATGGGATAGACAAGGAGAAACAGATGCAAAAGTTCAGGGGACAGAAGAGTTGGGGAGTGAGGACAAATCCCAACAGGATGGACAGACCTCCCCTAACCATAGCGAGGGTGTGGGGAGAGGGAGTTATTCTGCCCGTGGGCTTCCCAATAATGCAATAAACACCAGCCAAAAGCAAAAGCCTCAAAGCCAGCAAGCAAACAGCACATTCAAAACATCTGCAGGACTTAAAAAAGCAGGTCCTGTTCTCAGATAAGACAGGAGCTCGTGGCAGCCTCCCTGGGACACGGTGGGGTGTCATCTCCCTGGCCATTTAGTTTTTCGAGGTAGCTGCTTCTGAAACAATGATTTTTTTTTTTCCCACGGGGGATACAGTAGTTTCCAGAAAGACTAAACATGCCCTGTCTGCCGAATAAATCCTTGCTCTGCTAAAACAGGTTAGGGCCAGCTAGAAACAGATAGGATATTATGGACTGACGGTGCTTGTCGAGATTCAGAAACAGGGCAGTGAAATATTTCAGTGCATTCTGCAAAGCAGCTTCTAGATGATCCAGAAGACAACATCTTCCCAGCATTGCCTGCTGTGCCTTTCTAACAGAGGCAAGTGTTTCAGTCTCACTGACTCCAGGTAATCCCTCAGATTATGGAAATCCAGGGAGCAGCACTCAAAAGGGACACAACAACCCTGTTTTCCTTCCAGATTTTACCTCTCAGAGATAAAAGGCAGCAAAAAGTGTCTGCTTGAAAGATGAGTAGGTCTTTCCACAGGGAGCATGCTGTAAAGGTCTTTGAACTGCCTCCGAGCTGAATCAGAACCTCATGTCCTGGATGAATTTTGCATTTAATCACCGAAGACCTGTTGCAACTGCATATAGGCTCTGTGACAGCCCATCCATTCTGCTGCATTACCAGTTGGAAAAAGAGGAGAAGCATTGTCACTAAAGCCCGATTTCTTTCCTGTCAGGAAACAAAGGGTGTAAAACCCAGAGCAGTTTCGTAATACATCATCATGGCAAAAAACTCCGGCTCTTTCTCTATACTCCCCAAATTCATGCATCTGGGAGCAGAAGAGGCAGGAGTTTTGCAGTAGGAGGCTGCATCAAAGCAGTTAACTCTGCAATAAGGTACTGCTAAAGAAGTTAGCGCAGTATTGCCAGCTGGGCAGCTGTCCCTTTTGATGCATGGCGGGGGGGTGTTGCGTGCAGTGTGTCCCCTGAGTAAAGCACACGTTGCTTTTGCCGCATGGGAGAGCAGAAGCTGGAATGGCAGTGTCCTGGCACTTTGAAAACCTGACTTTACCCTCCTTCCTCCTCCACTTCCCTGTTTCGATTCTCTGCTGCTGCTTTATTAACAGGATTTGAGCTGTGCTTTCCTTACACTCTCTGTTCCTTCTCCCCAGGATAATGTCTAATGCCTCTCAGACAACGTTTCCCTGTATTATGGTCTGCTCAGAGGAGTGAGTCCCCTAAGCTTTTCTGCAGAGATACATCCAAAGGGAACAGCAAGGTCTTAGCAGAATATGTGCTGATTCCTGAGCCGGCATTGCAATGCACCGAGCAGCAGATAAGATAATGCAGACCTCTGCTGTAGGCAAAGCAATGAAGAATAGAAAATTGGCAGAACACGCTTTAGCAAACCCATTGCCTTAGAGTATTTGAGGGAGGGAAGCCTGGTAACAGCAGCAGCCGAGGAAATCCCCTCCTTTCTTTCTGCATCGCTCCTCCCAGGAGGTCTCGGTTGAAAATGACCTCGCAGATGGCATTTTTCTGGAGGAGCTGTGCTCATGCTGCTCGACATGACATTAAGGTCTTCCCGTCTTACTGCTGCTGAGCGTGGTAAAGCTGTGGCTTGTCAGCCCTAGACACACCGCTGTGATTTTCTGGGTATCTCTGGGGGTGTGCTGGAGCAAAGCCTCTTCCCGGGGCCTGTTGGTGTGGCTCGTGGTCCTTTGCTGTTCCAGCATGGGATGCACTAGGCAATGGCAGGGGAGACTTGCAGGAGATTTTTGTGTGTGGCACAGCAAATGCATGGGGCAACCGGGGAGAAAAGTCTGTGAAAACCCTTTCAGCCCGTGGGGCAAACGCAGAATGACTGATGGGATGACCTGGGAGTAGATACCGAGAATATGAGCAGCAGCGGGAACAGGCTATCTCTCTCAGTCCCACCTTGCTGAGAAAATTAGCCCCAGCAGCCAAGCCCTGCCAGACATATTCAGACGATGGCAGTGTGTGTGTGTTCTGGTGTGTGAGCATGTTTTTCAGTTGAGTCGTTTGCTAAATGGAACGTGTAGCGTGTGCTTCCTCGCACATCCAATTCATTTCAGCGGTAACACAATAACTTAGCTTGTGCCTGCTATGCCTTCGTTGCCGGATGTCTATTTATTTTCAGTGGCCATGACAATCGAAGGATATAACTCATTTATTTTCAATACACATTCTTACTGACAGACAGTGTCCGCATAATGGAGAGTATCTCATGTGAATATTTCTATTTTGAGACACGAGTTTCTGTCAATCTATCTGTCTTTCTCCATGCATATTTTTTCTTCCACTCTTTCTAGTGTGCCCATGAGGCCAGTATTTAGTAAATAGCTTTTGCTTTTTAGACTAATTACTCCTTTCTCATCTCCTGCTATACAACTTCCACTTTCCTCAAGAAAAGAAAACCAGGGTGGTGGCTGCTTGATTCGGAAAAACATTACTTCCTTCTATTTAACAATTTTTCTGGAAAATCATGACTTTTTCCAAAGTTTGCTCCAGAATCTGAGATGCCGTAATGAGATCTGCAATTCTGTGATGATACCTTTTACACAAAGAGATAGTTCTTCCACTAGGAGACCAAATCTTTGTGCAGCCTTCCCAGTCTGCATTATAACATCTTGAGTTTGCGCGTGCCGTTGAGTTTCAGTGGGTGGGCATAGGCACAGGAGGGAGTGCAGGGTTATCGTGTTGCTCTTGTTGGTGTCTCGGTTGGGTGTCTAAAACGAGATGGATTGTTCCTGGGTCACGTGTCTGGCTGACATGCAGACCATGCCCTTGAGAAATGCAGACCCTCATTCTACCCAGCATTTACCTGGACTAAGTTTCTGTCCCTTAAGCATTTAGCCGTAAAATGAGTGTGGTAGTGCTTCCCCATGGTGCTGATGGGGTTTTTATTTCCTTTATTTATTGCAAAATGGTAGGATAATGCTTTAAAATTTGCCAGAGTATTTCATGGGAGGATGCCAGTTGGGATGAGCATCTGTTCATGAAAAAAGCTTCCTGGGTCTTGAACGGTTACTGGAGTTAAAATCTAACGAAGAGAAGGCTGTAGAATCTCAGTGGGGGTCTTTTCATGGCAAACCCAATTTCACGTCCTTTAATACTGAAAATATTCATACTGGATGAAACAACTCCCATAGGACAGAAACTTCAGAAGTATGGGACGTGGGTGATCCACGTTTGAGACATTGGTCTGACTCAAGACCTGAGCAGCACAGTAATAGACTCGTCCTTAATTTTCTTTTAAAAGGTCTGTGTTCTGTTCTGGTTTGAGCTGCTTCTTGACTAGGCACACTCCCCTCCCTCACTAGGGGTTTGAGATGGGAAATAATCTAAAGATCTGAGGTATCGCAGAAATGAGCACAGCCAAAGTATCAGAGACAGCTGGAGATCAGCGGGTTTTGAGTGCAAAGGGAGATGAGGCACAGGGAGGGCCCTGGAGGAGGAAAGACAAAGCACTTCTGTGAGTAAGAGCCAGCTGTGGGCTCAGCCTTCCCTTGCCCGTGGCCTCGGTTTACGCCGTGCACCTGGCCGCTTCGTTTGAAGGAGAGCAAGAACCAGTCCTTCTAAGTGATTCCCATTCATCACAGTTATTCATCAGGAGGCCAAGTGAGAACTCCTCTGTCCCCACATCCGTACCACACCTGCCGAGGGATTGGCACTCAAAACAGCATCTGGAGCTGAAGCAAAATGCAAACGCCGCCCTTGAGATGAGGAAGAAACGCTGAGCAAGAAGGATGTCATTAGAGTTGCAAGGGCAGAGGAGAGGTTTGAGGGCTGCAAGGCTTTATCAGAATTTTCCTGGGAATTGCATGAGGCTGTCCTTTGCATTGGAAATACCCCTGAGTCTGGCTTCTTGCACCTCAGCTCTCCTACCTGTAAAATGGGGGGAAATAGCCTTTCTCCCAGAGAGACACTGAGAACTAAAGTGCTGGAAAGCTGTGGAGAGGCAAGGTTGTAAAAACCAGAGAACGAGGATAATAAATGTCTTTCAGCTACCATGTCCCAGTGTTTCCTTAGCCTGTAGCTCTCTGCAACTAACACATTTCATCTCACAGGGTCTCCCTGACAACTGATCTTGGACAGAGGTCTCCTGGGTACAGCCTGCTGTCTGCAGTGGATGACGGGTGAAACCTTGGGAAGCGTTCAAATGTACTTGTGCTCTTTCTACATGAACCAGACTTAAATCTAGTCATGCCCAAAACTGTAAGTAAAGGCCAGGAAAGACGAGGAACATATTAAAAAAACCAGCATGGTTTCCATCTGGAGAGGTAAATTGGAACCAGAGAGCTTGTCCTGACCTTCTTCCAGACACCTCATGCAAGTGCCCCTTGGAGTCCCAGATGTTCCCTCTTGCAGAATCTTTGTGCTTATCCGACCAAGTGCAGTGATGCCATGTGAAAAAAACATGAAGTGACAGCTGTAAACCACTCTGTGGGTTTATTCTAAACACTCCTTGCAAGGCCCTGACCACTACAGTTCAGTGTCCATGATCCCCACGGAAGGAAATGGGCAAAAATCGAAACCAGTGGTCATGAAGTGAAACAGTTCTCAGTTGATTAAAGGAGAAAATAGGTCTGATTTCAGTGCTGGCCTGGGTGGCCTTTTGAGGTCCCTTCCAACCTGAATTATTTTATGATTCTGTAATAAAAAGCAGGTGCATACCTGCTGGGGCTTATCCCCTTTTTTGGGAGTCTCATTTTTTCATGCTCAATTCACTCGCAGTCTTCAACGAGAGCATGAAAAATGAGAGCCAATTTTGGAAGATGGTTACCTTCCCCTCTGTGAACCTTGCGTACGAGTTTGAGTTCACATTACTGACCTAAGGAAAAAAATTGGCCTAAAATGCACAGTTGTTGACAACTCTGTCTGCACTGACCACCCGAGGCATTCACAGCTCTGATTCCCTAATGAGCCTGTCACAGTTTCTCTGAGCAAGCCCCTGTCCTTTTCCATCTCCTGAAACCATCCCCGTTCGCTTTGGAAGGAGACAGCGGAGATTCTCTGAGAAAAACTCAAATCCATCATTCAACTCCTCTTGACTGAGAAAATGTGCCTCGCAGCTCCTGAGGAGCGCAGCCGGCTGCACAGCATCAGGGACAGCGAGGTCATCTGAGGCATCTCCATCTCCTCTGGCAGAGCCTGGCATCTGCAAGGTCCTCCTACGCCTTCACAAAAGCATTTGTTAAAGGAATTTATACCTGGAGCGCCAGCCAGACTCAGCTTGGCCAGTGCAGCAGAATTACGCGTTAATTGGCTTTCAGGGGGGACGCATGGTCAGGGTGCGGGCAATAAAAGGCAATATATTGCTCGGATACCGTGATAACACGGGCCCAAGCAGGGTGACAGATGGATGTGTTGCTGCCACGGCTATACCAACCGTATATAGCATTCAAAAGATATAAAACGTATTTTGTCTACTGGGCTGATGTGACCCTTCATGCGGCTTTCCATAGGAAGAGCTCTTTGGAAAAACAGATCCACGAAGAACTTGCTTGCCTACAAGACGAGCACAGCTATGTGAGGGCTGGGTGGAGTGGGGAGAAGGCAGGTCTTCCAGAGGGAGGAAAACATGAACTGTGGCTATATTTGCAGGTTGCACAAGTCAGCGGCTATTTTGCCACCTGCATCTGCTGAAAGGTTAAGAAAAAAAGCTTTAAATGTATTCACTTTATTGAGGGATGAGCATACCCTGAATGGTCTTCTAGAAGCTCGTTGGGATTCCCAGGCTTGTGAATAGCTGTGAGGAAACCTCTTAGGGATCACAAGCTCAACAACGTAAGATGGAAAATGAGCTAGATGAGGTGGACATGTCTGACTCCATCTGCCACGGATTAATCTATGAGACCAGCACCAGAAAAACAAAATTGCCCCTTGGAGGTAAAAGAGACTGTGAGTCATTTAAACAGATTGACACCAGTATGCTCAGGGTCCATCAAGAAACAACGTCCATCCAGCCATGAATATTTACCACTGAAGCACATTCCATTATTTGAAGAAAAGCTGAATTGTTTTGATCATTTGTTGTTGTCGCTGTTGAGGACAGGATTTAACCTGTGTGTTAAGCCAGGGAGCGTGAAGTAAAGAAGTGAACGGTAATGGAAAATGCACATATATTTGCTCAAGGTGAGACAGATGAAAGGAGGTTTAATCTGCACTTGGTTAGATTTCCAGAGAGGAGCCCATCGCAGGGGAACCTGGGCCATCAGGCTTTTTCACGTGCAATAGAAGTTGCTCAGTTGTCTGCTCTTGTCAGATGAGCCAGTTCTGCGCTGTGATTTCCTCCGAGTCTCGAATTTGAAAACAAAACCAGAAGTAAAAAAGACTGAGCCAAATTCGATCTGCTCATCAGGTGCTTCTTCAGAGCAGTTTGACCTTGCACGAGAAGGTGATTCCAGGCTCTGCCCAAGTGGTGGGAGCTTCATGCCAAGCCTTTGGGCTTCCCTTTCAGTCAGTCCAAAGGTGGTTCAGATCTCACTTCCAGTGTGAGTTTGTTGGGAAATGGAGTTTGTCCTGAGGGAAACCAATAGTTCTGAGTCTGTCATCCTTCCATATCTGAAAAAAAAAAAGAAAACCAAACAGGCTGAGGGCCAAAAATTTTAGTGATATGAAGTTTTAGCTGCTTTATAAATCTGACTCTTCATGATGCTGTTTCAATGAAGTTGAAGACTGATATATAAATGAATGTAATATAAAGATGGGCATGAAATTAAGAGAATTAAAAATGTGTTTGCCTTTTTAAAGGTTTTGACATTATTGGAGGAAGAAAGTCAAAACAACCCATTCAGACATTTTCTTGTTTAATGTTTCATCCGTGTTCTTTCTAAGCTTTCTGAAATCCCACGCTTATGCAGTGGAGGACAGTCATGCAAGGACTTCACTTCATGGGGCTGAATCTCATAACAGTGACTCAAACTGTTTGTTCACCTGAACGTTTGAGGGAAATTAATCTTAGGCCAGGAGAAGAAAATAAATAAAGCCAAGCAAATGCTCTCTGGTGACTTAACTGCATGTACTGTGAGCAGGATAATTTAAGGGCTCAAATCTCTGCCACCGTGACAGGTGACTTACTTCCTCTAGTTCAAGTAGAAAATGATGACCTGAAGCCCTGGTACAGCAGAGAGTATAATTGTCATGTGGGATCGCTCAATGGCAGGCAAGTAAACATCATCACAGTATGCCACAGGCAGGACAATAAAGGACTAAATTAATTGCAGAGAGAGTTAATGACCAGTGGGAGGAATTAATGTAAGCTTAACCCTTAATTAGCTAAACTTTCAACACCACACTCCACTGCTCCCTGGCACTAAAATGGATGGTATATATAGAGACATCCATTAGAACCTCTATATTTCTTCCACCGCCACCTGCTATGCTTTGGAAGAGCAGCATGTGTGATCCATCTTTGCCTACCATGCATGAAATGGCAGCGTCAGTAGTGCTGTTAACTCATCAGCAGTTTTCCAGTGATGGAGAAACCTGTGAAAGCTGAACGAGGATATCAGAGAAGCTTCAGTTTGACCTCAAATGGGGGGTGATAGCATTACGTTTTGGGAGACGGGAGGGACTCTAAGCCATCTGGAAGGTGATGGTTTATTTGAGGGGGGCCTTGGATTAGAACAGAATTTTTGCCACCAGTTTTCTTGTTTTTTCTCTGAAAATATGAACCAGAAATGTTACCGTGAATTCTGCTAGGAGCTGCAGTTTCTCTTCATCATACTGCTATTTTTCTCTGGACGCACTGGTTGGATTATATCTCCCAGAACACAATGCGTTGTCTCCTCTTCTGCTAGGGAGGTGATGGCTGGTTACAGTAGTCACACAGTCCTGATCTATTAATTTTTTTCTTTGAAGCATTTAATGTTTGGGGATTCTTTCTTTTTCAAATGAAAAGAAACAAAGTGTTTTCCCAAAAGGTTTTGTGAGAACTGCTGCTGTGATAGCTTCTCAAACAATATTCCCATCTAAACCAATCTTGACGTAAAAAAATTGAAACAGTTTTCATGAGTAGCATGACGAGACAGG
Organism: Gymnogyps californianus; assembly: GCF_018139145.2. NCBI lineage: Eukaryota > Metazoa > Chordata > Aves > Accipitriformes > Cathartidae > Gymnogyps > Gymnogyps californianus. The sequence goes on along the minus strand of NC_059498.1, from coordinate 3,669,236 downwards.
GTGTGGATATCATGCCCTCATTAAGAGAAGGAGTTGCTGTGCCAGATGTTAAGCTTCATACTTGTTGATTGAACTTCTTTTTTTGTACGCCACCCTGGCAATGAATTCCACAGCCGCCGTCCTTTCTACAGATGCTCCAGGAACACTCTAAGTGGCCATTAACTAATGCTAAATTATGATGGAGCATCTCCTGAAATACATGTGACATCCACATGAATAACAAATGAATTTGTTTCTGTCAAGGCAATGACAACGGACTGCAGTTGAATTAACATGAGTGCCATTTGCTGCTCTACACCAACTGTAACGAGTTCCTTGTAGGGTGCATGTAATTACAGGGACACAAATGACGGCGCAGGGATGCTGCGAGTGAGAAGATGCAATGGTATAGATGGCTGTTAAGGATGAGCTGTGGGAGAAAGCAAGTCCCAGGCTGACAAACCAATCCTATTTCTATTGAACCCCAGTGGAGCGTGCCTCCTAAAGACATTAGTGAGAGTGAGATCATGCTGTTAGCTCCCCCAGTTGCATCCATCCCTGGAAAAATCATTCTCTTCTCATTATCACTTGGTAGTACAAAAAGACCCTTAGAGGTCAGTCCTATGATGTCTCTGTATATCTGCATCTCTCCAGGGAAAAACAGATCAAGATGGAAAGGATTTTTCTATGGCGTTCATGCATGATACCAGAAAAATGTGCAAGGGTCTCCTTTAGCGCATATAGGACTCTCAAATTTCTGAAAGCTGTTTCTCTGCTGGGTACGTTAGTGTTCAGAAATTGGTGTTACACCTCTGCTTCTGTCGGTGCATCGTGTCAGGCTGAGCCGTGGCTCCCAGCTCCTTGTTCTCAGTCTGTGTTGTGTATCCTGAGGTGCTGTGCAGGGTGTGAAGTGGCAGGTCAAATGAGATGGGAAAAAGGAATAGGGGAGGGCAAGAGAGGAAGAGGGAAGGTGAGACAGAAATGGGAGAAAACTGTTTATGGCATGAGGAAGCAGAGCCCTGGGGTTGGCTCGAAGAAAAACAAATTCAGATCAGAAGCAAGTGTTTCTGAAACACAGATTGATGAGCCTGGAATTGGTCTGAACATTTCCATTGAAAACTTTCCATCAGAAAATGCTTTCTGAATGCAAAAAATTGCTTTCCTAAAGTTACACTGACTGGGATGAGATTTCCCATGAGAAAAATGAAAGCTTTTTGTCTTAAAGCATTTCTATTTTCCATGAAATTAATTAAAAAAAAATCTCGGAGCAAAATAAAATCTTGAAACCCTGGCATGTCTCATTAAATGGATGTTCTGATTTTCAGCTAGTTCTGAATTAAGTAATGGAAAAAGCCGCCCAGAGCTGGGGAACTTTCCACCACATGCAGTCTCTACATCTTGCACTGGTAGGCCAGGTGCACCCCAGGCTCTATTTTACATGGGTTTTGAGGCAAAACCTGGTATCATCTGATGTTAGTAAGGGTGAGCCCTGAGTTATACACTCATATCTGGCTTTCCCTGAATAGGGGGATTTCATACACTGCTTTCAAGCGAGTCCCCTCTTTCAAAGGGCACGTTTCAGAGCAAGATGCTTTCTGATAGACCATCCTCTGAGCTTTCTGGAGATGCTTCAGTTTTAGCCTTATTTCCTGATAATAGCCAAAAAAAATTTCAGCAATTTTGCGTCCATTTGAAAGAGCGGGAGAAGTCTCAAAAACATTTGGTTTCTACAAGTTTCATGAAAACTAGCAGCTGCAAGAGACCCAAACTCAAGTCCACCAAGGAAAAGCAGGGTCAACGATGGTATTATACATTTTGTCTGACAGCAACCAGCTGTCCAACAAACATATGTGCCCCACTTTCTCTAAAAGCAGCCCGGGAATAACAAGACAGCTTACACTTTTCTGGCAGTACAGACAGCACAACGAAGAAAAAATCGGTATGCATAGAGCTGTGCTACCCATGGGACACGGAGAAACAACCCAGAGGTAGCTCTGTGTGCGTGTGAAGGTGGGTACATGGATGTGGATGTTAGCTACTCCTGGCTTATTCTGCTTTTGCCTGGTGGGAGTCCTAAGGAACCTCAGACAGAGCAGGGAGAGGTTAGAAGACAAAATACCCACATTCTTAGGAAAACAAGCTTCATTAATTCTTCTGTTTCAAGAGCAACTTGTTTTATAGTGGATTTGGTTTTTCACAAATTATGTAAAGCATTCATTTCCCCCCTTGCATTTGCTGAAGAGGTTCTCTTCTGCCGAATGTGTGGGTCATTGAACATGCACGTGCCTGTATCTACCTATACAGGCATGAATCGACCTGCTGGGCTGCCACTGCAGTTCCTGCTGGGAGCACAGGCGCTGCATCCTGATTTTTTAACGACCATGTTGTCCAGAAAGTCAGAGACGCTCATGCCGGTTTATTATTTAGGCATGGCTTTGGAATACAGCGCTGTATATACAAGATGGGCTACACAGAGAGGATTTGGGGGGACCAGAGCCTCATGGTACTAGGTGGTTTATGCAGTAAATGCCCACACCCCATCTCTCAGAAAGAAAGTGGGAATGTGGAAGAGGGACTGGGAGAGCGGAGACATCCTTTTATTTTTAAGCTAAGGCCCAGACAAATGGCATGAATCTCATTCTTCCCTCCTGAGCTTGGGAAAGGGCAGGAAAAGTACGAATTTAAACCATTTTAACACATTCTCTTGCTCAGCTCTGCCATTCTGCCATTAGTCCCCAACCTTGCTGGTGTGACTCCTTTTGCACTTGTGGCTCATGGCTCTCCAAAAGAGGTGGGAAAAGGCTAAGAGCTCCTGTATGGAGCCCTCCAGCCTTGCTCCTCCTGTGCCCTCTGCTCCCTCCCACGAACAGGAGGCTGTGAGCAGAAATGGTGCCATTTCACCTCCACACCCAGGTTAGCCATTTGGTCCCATTACATCCATGGCGGTTAGCTCTTGGGCTCCAACCTGAAGTGAGCCAGCAGCTAATTTCCTTGGGTAGAAAACACGGGTGCTGATATCTTGCCCCACGGCATGCACAGGACAGGTGGCACGGGTGGGAGCTGCCCTGCATGCCTCCTCCCAGGGACCAGACCACTCTCCATGATATTCATCACCAAAGACGATGTACGTGTGGCCACACTGAGGAGGACTAGGAGACCCCAAAACCCGTATAGGGGCGATGCTGCTTTGTCTCACCAGGATCCACTCCCAACTTAACTTGATGGGCAACAGCTTTCCCCCTCCAACCAACTAGCTCTGGGTCTGCCTAATTCCCGGCAGTGGGAGCGGGCCCACGGTGCTGCTGTGAACCACTCGGGATATACAAGTTGTCTGCAACTTTACATCATGCTCCTCGGGGCGTGGGTAGGAACAGCCCAGCTCTGAGCCTCCGAAATACCGCGTCGGTACAGCGTTCGCACACCTCCGTTCAGATTGATGATAAAATTGTCAGCTCCTTGGGGCAAGGACTGTCTTCCTGGTTTATGTTCACTATTAAATGTTTATTTTAAAAATTGATTAAAATTTAAATAAGGGAGGGGATTTGTTTCAGCCTGCCTCAGAGAATGACGTGGGTTGTGATTTTGTGCAGAGACAAGAATATCCATCATTCCCGTATGGAAGGAATTAAAACCAAACAGATTTTTCTACAAATGTCTTCACTCAAAAAACATTTTGATAGCCTTGCTTACTATATTTGCAAATCAGGTACACGGTGTACCTGAGCATCCACAGCTATTCCCAGCTCTGCAAACGCCGGATAGCTTCTGCAAGCGTCTGCAGGCTAAACAGCATCCCTAAGTAAAATGTCTGCCTCCCTTCCACTTTGGAATGCTGTTAAATGTGGAAGGATATTTCTAAGCCTAAGATTACTCCTCCATTTCGTGTGCCATTGGCTGTTTGTTGGTACAATTAATTGCAGCATATTTTCCTCCCATGTTTCAAAACAATCTGTAATGGTACCCCTTGCAGGGGTTAAAGTAAAGCGCAGCTACCACAGGTAAATTCAGGTGGCAAACTATTTCTAGAGATCAAGCAAGGACAGTTTAGTCACCAGGGATAGGGAAATGTGTTGTGCATTTATTTTGTTGCGAATCAGGTAGGTACGTACACAGTCCCCATTTGCAAAGTAATCTTGGAAGCTGGGGAAGAGGTGTAAGTGAGTTGTTAACACTGTTATTGCTAGCCCTTTTAGCTTGTGTATTCATGCTTTTTTCTATCAGGAGGAGAAATAAATGTATGCGTTAGGTATGTTCTTGTAATCGCACTTGTCTTTCAAAAAAGACACACACACTTTCATTAAACACAATAAAACCAGAAAACAGCATGAGACTTCTTTGCTAAGAAAACCTTTGGTCTGCCCCTCCTCTAAGCTGTATGCCCAAGCAGCTCCATCTCCCTGCAGTATCTCATGGTCCCACTTGGAATAATTTCTCTTTGCTTTCTGTCCAGGCACATCCAGGCTTGAGATTTCCCAGCTATTGAGTGTGCGACCAGGGGTCCCCCTCAGGCCACATCAATGTGATGCTTTTCAGTCAAGGTGTTGGTTCCTGTCTCACTGGATTGTTAAGGATGGTGATGATTCAGCGATGCATATGATGATTTTTTTATCACTTACTACAGCAGTGAGGCACTAAACCCCAGTTTTATGCATATGAAGCTTGCTACTCGTGGGGAAACCCATGTTCCTGAGATATCCATCTGGGCAGTCCTGCAGAGGAGGTTTTTGTGTCTTGCTCCTGAGTTGAGAGGCAGTTTCCAGTAACTCCACACTGGGATTTTCTACCTACCCAGTGCAAGGTGCAAGAGGAAGAAAAGGCCAGGGGAAGGGGAGCCTGCTGTTCGGAGTAGTGCCTGGGGTAGGTGGGGATCGGGGAGGCTGCTGTCTCTGCTGTAGGTAGGCAAAGGGGCTCACTTCTTGCAGGCACCAGGGAGTTGCCAGATGTGCCTTTGGTCCTTTGGACCAGCTCGCACTGGGTGTGAAGAGCACGCTGGTGGCTGTGAGCTGGGGGACTTTCTACTGGTGGAAGCAATGTGCAGGTCTGTGGCTGAGTCCAAGGATGAAGAGGAAATGTGTGTTCCTCTGCTCCACACAGTAAAAGCAAGACACAGCGTAGCAGGATCAACATCAAGCTTTTGCTCGAGTTACCGCATTTTCCAGAAATGCAGGAACGGGTCCCCAAGCGCAGCATCACATGAATGCACCTTTGGGAACCCAGGCTCTGCTCTTCGATGCCAGTTCATTTTGGGGTCTCTGCAAACTGTATCACTTTGTGCAGCTCAGATGGCCATGGAAAAGCACAAGCAGAAGCATGTCTAATGGTGTCAGCTGATATTCTCCCAACCCTGAGGTCAACTGCCTGCTCTGCTGCCTGTGTGATCTTGACTCCGAGAAAGGATTTGAATTCAAGGGAGTGAGGGACATTTGTATGAGCCTCCATTGCTGGAAATAATGCTTAGCTCTATTCTTTCCCCATATTTTTCATGGCAGACTCATAAAAAAACCCTTCCTTGCTGAATTTCATAGCTTTCCTCCCTCTTTTACTAGTAACACAGAATTATCTTCCTGTTTCTTTAAAATTCTGAGGTTTAGCAAGTAGATAAATTACAGTTCTTAAAAACCCAGCCTCAACTGTGAAGCAAATATTCCTTTCCTCTCAGGGAACCATTCCTTTGACTTGTTATTTTGAGCTTCATCATGGTTGTTGCCATGCAATGGTAACTTTGTGGAAAAGGAGGTTAAGTGCTAAGGTTAAAACAGGTTCAAGCATAATCCAGAGTGCCCTTGGCAAAGACAGAAGTGTTTTAGTGGGTCTCATTCATCATTGCCTGACTGCTTAAAGTGGTGGAGTGGCTCATTATTGTTTTTATATGCCTTTATGAGAGCTGCAAAAGAGCCAAAGAGAAAAGTACCACTATTTTCCTCCCTTAACCCACACTCAACGGGGAACAATAATATTTAAGACCTCAGAGTGCAATGTAAAAGGTTTCCTCTTCAGAAACCAAATTCCCCTGCATAAGCCACGTGGAGCGGCTCGGGCTCAGCTCCAGAGAGGAGGTTTCTGTTGGTTGGTGGAGTTACGTCTACAAGAGCATTTTGGAGCCGATAGCAGGGAGCTCCTATGGCCAGCTGGTGTTGCCAGACCTGCCTTCATGAAACCATCATCTGCCCCTAAGCGAACCAGCGGCTTTTCCCCTCATCGATCTTGCCGAAGCTTTGTCCTCCCTGCGGGTTGGATAAACCTTCAGCAGGGGCTGCGGACTCTGCAATGTGGGGAAAGATTGCACCATCATGGCACATTAAAAAAAAGCATTTTGAAGATCACAGATCTCAAACGTCACTGAGCAAAGACCTTCTCAGGGCTCCATCCTTTGCCTGTTTGTTTTGCACATGTCGATCCCAGCTGATACATGCAGTGGCTCAGAGCAGTCCATACCTGAGAATTTTTGTGCAGATATGTAAACCACCGGAATGATAAGGCAGAGGTCCTGACTAGTTTTTTTTTTTAATTAAGTGGCCGCTTTAACTTTAGGTACCTAGCCAAGGATCTTTACAAAGCTATTTCTTACGGAGGTGTCATGGTTTAACCCCAGCCGGCAGCTAAGCACCGCACAGCCGCTCGCTCACTGCCCCCCCACCCCTGGGATGGGGAGAGAATCAGGAAAAAAACCTCGTGAGTCGAGATAAAGACAGTTTAATAGGACAGAGAGGAATGAAAAACAATGATAATGATAATAATAATATGACAATAGTAATACTAAAAGAATTAAACTATACAAAGCAAGTGGTGCACAATGCAATTGCTCACCACTCATTGACCGATGCCCAGTTAGTTCCCGAGCCACGATCCCCCCTCCCAGCCAGCTCCCCCAGTTTATATACTGGGCGTGATGTCATATGGTATGGAATATCCCTTTGGCCAGTTTGGGTCAGCTGTCCCGGCTGTGTCCCCTCCCAGCCCCTTGTGCCCCTCCAGCCTTCTTGCTGGCTGGGCACGAGAAGCTGAAAAATCCTTGACTTAGTATAAACACTACTTAGCAACAACTAAAACCATCAGTGTGTTATCAACATTATTTTCCTACTAAATCCAAAGCACAGCACTGTACCAGCTACTAGGAAGAAAATTAACTCTGTCCTAGCTGAAACCAGGACAGGAGGTCAGGATATGTTAATGCCACTGAAGAAAGCAGTGGTAAATGCTAGTGCAGAGCGAATGGTTAGTCTCATGCATTCAAAAGCAGCTGAACCCAAACTGGAACAGGGACAGAGAGAGACTATGAGAAGGATTAAGGAAAAGAGGCACCTGTTCTAGGAGGGAAGATTAGGAGCATTTAGCTTGTTTAAGCTAGCAAGGCAAAGGCTGTGTGAAGGGCTGTGATCACTCTGTAGAAAATACGTCAAGGGGATAAGCACTGAGAGGGAAACGGAGCTATTTCAGCTAAATGATGATGCTGGCTTTGGAGCAAATGGTATAAATTGGTCATAGATAACTTTCTACTGGAAGTTAGAAGGGTTTTTTTTTTAATGCTTGAAGGAATGAAATTCTGAAGTAACTGCTCGGTGGGAATAATGGGGATAAAAAGCCTAGCAGGTTTTAAAACAGGATCATCCCTTGCAGATGGGATTACATGATGTAGTTGCCAGTAACAGGAGGCTGCGTTCAAGGACCTCTCCAATTTGATGCGCACCAAAATTTTCCTTTACCGAAGGAATGGATTGGGTGTACACCTGGATTGTGGGTGTTAGGCACATCCGATCTGGGTTCAGCAAGGTGGTGGGGGTGCCTGGGAAACCTGGAAAAACATAGTCATGTCCTGGAAACCTCTTTCCTCTCCGTTCTTGGAGAAACATAGTGTGAATTCTGTGTTTCTTGATCATGGGAAGATTTTAAGACACAGCTTGTCAGATCTGGAAATTTGATTAAGTCAGACCCTGTCTATGCCTGGATGGAGATACTAATATTTAGTCCATCAGGGTGCAAGTCCTTTGGGTGCTTAACCCTGTCCAGCGCTGTGTGAAGATCCCACGTGGAGGCTGAAGCAGCTTTTGCGGTTGAGGGTGTTCTACAAGCATCTACCCAAAACATGAGTGCAAGACACCTGAACTGCAATCTCCGGTCTGACAATCTCTCAAACTTGTATGTTAATGTCAAGTTGAGGACATCTCTGAGTGTTATTCAATGTTTTCACCTTCAAGGGGTAGTAAGAATGTCCTGGGGGTTTCGCTAATGGCCAATCTGACCGAAATCAAGGCACTAGATGTGGTGAGATTTTTATTTATCATCTGTATCGATATAGCATCTGTGAGCCCCTGGAATGCTGTTGTATTAGACTTTGTACAAAAATGGATCAGAAAGATGGTCTGTCCTCTCTATTGCTTAAAAATAATATAATGTTCTCTCTGATTTAAGGGGTCTCTGAGCAGCAAGGGAGAAAAAGAGGGGAAAGCATCAGCTGGTTTGATTCTGACCGATAGCTTTCCAGTACTCGTAATACAACAGGGAGAGAATTGCAAACCTTATTTGAAAAGACAACAATACACTCCCTCTGCAGAAATGAGTTAGTTGGTCTTGATTCTATCCACCTAGGAACTCTGATTATTGTCTCATGAAACAGAGCACCTGGTCTATTATCCCATAAATAAGCGAGAGGAAATGCACTGTGTTTTCATTACAAAGCACGGCTCCCCTGCAGGGCTGCCGCACGACTGGAATATACTGCAGGAGAGGAAAGAAATTTGGAAGTTTGCCCTCCGGTTTCCTAGAGAGACAAGGCTGTGGTAGCAGTTAGAGACATATTCGCTCTGCCCACCGGGGTTTCCCTCCCACGGCTAAAAAGTGCTTGTTGTTGCTATTAATTAGAGCTGTATGGAAATATTCACAGGCAAACCTGGAGCCATGTCAAACATGCCTTGCAGGGCTGTGTTACAGGCTTAAATTGTAAATCAACTCCCTTGAAAGATGCACTGCGATGCCTGAAGGGACTGAGGGAGTGAGCTAGAGATCTGGCATCAAGCGACACGGAATGCATTCAGGACAAACCAAGGTCCAGATGTGGGCTAATTAAGACTCACTTTGTGTTGACTTAGGGGATATTACCTAAGAAATCTGGGCCTGGCATCCCAGCTTTGTGCTGAATGTGCAGTTCAACCTCCTTTCTTCTCGATTTTAGTGCCACCACTGGGATTTTGCTCTGAGTCCATTTTGTCCCCTTTCGAATCCTAAATTTTGTGCTCAAAAGCTCCACTCAAAGCGAGGACAGCAATGACCCTGCTAACACCACTTTGTTCTGCAGTCAGAGCTAGTACTATTGAAACCCTTTGGTGCTTTGCTATGTTCACCTATGACCCATCTCGAGAGGGATTACCCTGATGTAAAGGAGAACTACGGATCAGGCCGGCTAGATCTCGGCTGGTCCTGCTGCAAAAGGAGGGATGCTCTGCTTAACCAATGCAGCCAGCAAGGAGAGAGACTAAAAAGTAAATCCGTACTGGTTGTTTGGTACGAGGTACAATAAAGCTATTTGAATGGGTGGGGGTGGCTTTGCCGGAGCTCCCTTGGACATTGAAATCACCTCTCCTGGTCAGCAGTAAAAGGTTTGTGCTGGTGAAAATGCAGCAGGACAGAAGCATGAAGGATCTGTCCTAGCCAGGAGCTCAGCATCACCCCTGAGATACGTGTCAGACTGGGATGTGAAAGAGTTTTCCATCTCTCGCTGTTGTGTTCCAGATCATTTGCTTTGACTGTGTGCATATGTTGTCAATTCACTAGCACCTTTACGCAGTCAGTTATAATTCATATTTGCTGTTTTTTAATGAATGTTTGTTCACTGGAGCATTTTCCAGGGAGTGCGTGTGGTGTGCAGAGCCAGCCCACATCCCAGCAGCCTCCAACACAATCTAAGGTGAGGAATGAAGCTCAGAAAGAAATCAAGACTATATTATGTGACACACACCGCCTGTGGTGTGAGACGGAGAGGGACTCTGTGAATGGGAGTCTTGCAAGAAAGTCCTAGCAGCCATGCAGATTGAATACTTCTTGCCAATGCAGTGGAAAATCTCAGGGATAATCATGGCCCTGCTGAAATTCCCTTAAAATCCAAATATAGTCTCTGTCACTGCCACACTGAAGCACCTCACCATCTTCCGTTCCCACCGCAAGGTTTGTTATCTGGGTTGCTATTCCCATCATCCAGATGGAGAATGGACGCAAACCGGGGTCTATGGATTGCATGGTGATGAGTGGCCTTTGAGAAACATCCCAGGAGCCCCAGACCTTCAGGAGGGTATTGAGAGACAAAAAGGACACAGACAGAACCAAGACTGCATGTGATTCTTCTAAAGATCCAGGACTCATGCAAAAAAGGGAATGCATGGGCTATGTGAATACTTCAGAGAGTGCTGGGAGCCCAATTCACTTTGTTGATAGAGAGCGCAATGCAAATTCATAATTACTGTAGATAAACATGTTCGAGTTAATTACTTCTCCCATTTGATGGCTGTGCAAATGATGCAATGACTAATAGAGACTGCTTCCCTTTCTTCTTTGCTGTGAAAGCCAAAGCTACAGCATGTGCTTGGGAAGGACGTGTCAGGAAAGCCAAGGAGCAGGCAGAAGAGCAGACGCCAAAGTTGAGCAGCTCTGAATCTTGCTGGGGGCATGAGCCTGTGACCAGGAAACTGGACTCGGATTTCAGAAGCTTTTACTTCTATCTCTTTGCCTTCAGATGCAGCTGCTGCTTGGACAAAATCAGCCTGGCTTTAAAGTAGGTCAGACTCTGTAGAACTGAAGTCATCTCAGGATGCTCTGTAGAAGAAGAAATACATGTCAGTGTGACATCACTCCATCCAGTGGCTTTTAATAGAGTTGCTCTCCATTTGCTGAACCACGTGATTCAGACAGCAGCTGTAACAAAGAAGAAATGCTGCATCCAGCTGGGACAACCCATGGGTCACAAATCCCACCTGAAGGGATGGACTCAAGCAGAGACGAGGACAGCGTAAGAGAAACATGGGAGCGGAGGTTCAAATTCTCAAGCTGCTTCCGAAAAAATGGACTTGGAGAAGCACCAGGGTCCTGAGCACCTTTTTAGCAGATTTGGGGTCCCAAAAACCTAGTTATCCACTCAGACTCTAGTGTCTCATTAAGTAATCCCAGATTTTTTTGAATAGTCTGTCAGCAATTCAGTCTGGACTATTTTAATAGCATGAAGGCATTCGGGACACTCCTTCTAGGTCTCAGACACATAATTAGCGGTTTAGGGTTCTGAACAGCTTGTTAGCGTTTTGGGAATCGGAAAGGCGACACCAATGAATCACCATTTCAGGCACCTGCTCAGCAGCTGTGAGTTTTGGATCCCCCCTGTTAGCAGTCCCAGGGAGTTTCAAACCTGTTTTCAGGGAAGCGTTTCCATTAGCCTGGAGAGAAATTCACGTTTTGTCTCCTGTCATTCCCCAGCAGTCAAATCCTTCTGCTTCATTTTCCTGGGAGGCAGCAGTCCCAGGCACCGCGACTGCTGAGCTGCAGTTTGCCCTGTTTGCTGTGTGCTCTAAAATCTGCATTTAGTTTAACACATTAAGCCCATCTGTTTCCCAAACCCAGCTGCAACTACAACCCTCTGGGGGAGCTTGGCAGCGCTGCCGGTCTGACACCGCTCGCCGGCAGCGCTCGGGTACACAGGCTTTTTGGGAAGGCAGTGAAGAGGAGCAGAGAGGAGGAGGAAGATGTAGAAGCACATCAGCACAGCACCTCTGAGCGACTTTCCCTTCTCCCAGAGCCACTCACCATTCAAAAGAAACACAAAAGAGAATAGAAAAATAAAATTTGCTGACTCTCTGAGGGATGCAAGGCTGAAGCAAACTCTATGATGTGAGAGATCTATGCGTTACTTATGGCTCTCTGTGCTGTATGCTATCCCCCACTGGATGAGCAAGTTTTCTGGTTCAGAGAGATGCTCTTAACAGACAGTTTAAACCCCAATCCCTCTTTCCTCCACTGAGATGAGACTGTAGGACATGAAGGCATAGCTGTGTTCCCTTCATCTCCCCAGGTGAGAGCAGCCAGAAGGATTTGTCAGACCAGCCGTCCGTGGGATGTGGACCCACGACCCCGGAGAGCACAGCTTCCCCGGGCAGGGTTTGCTGTCGGTGCCCTCACCAGCTCGCTGTGAGCCAGCAGAGCTCTGCTGAGCCAGGCAGCAATCAGCCCTGTATTCTCCCTGTCTAGACAGCCCTTGGAAGTGGTGCTTCTGAGTCGAGATCTTCCAGCTGGGGTAGGTGCGTTTCACAGCCTCGCCTGATGGCTTCCCTTGGAAATGCTGCTGCTTTGCGATGGGTTCCTGTCCCGCTGGACCGGAGCCCAGTCCAACCTGCTTTTCAAAGTGTGCCAGGACCAATTCATGTTGTTTTACTCCATGATGCATGTAAAATAAATCAGAATAAAAATCAGAGCAACATGAACGTAATGCTGATGTAGGCTTGTTTGCATTTTACTTCTTTATTACCTTAAAATATGAAACTATATTATAACATGATAGGTTTTTATATTGTGTTATACTAGGCTTCATATATTATAAAGAGTTTATATTAAATATGATATTAAATAGGTTTCTACGCACATATATTTTTAAGTGGATATTTAGTATAAATTAGGTGGTTTTCTTATTATAAAATGCCATCAATATTTCAATACAGCAACATGTTAAAAATAAAAGGGATTAAAGTGATAAGTTGGAACTGTCTGTTTTACCTATCATCTAAAACACTTCAGCATTTCTGAAACTAAACAAGAAAGTCCAAGCGATTCATTTAGTCTTTTGTCCTGAAGTGGATTTCACTGAATCAAATGGACACTTCGCTGTGAAATGTTAGAAACGAGATGAGACCGCGTTTTCCTCTCAAGTGTTTTCTGATCATTTCTCCACTCGGTGCCTGCCCCATCCCAGCCTTGGGAGGAGCGGGCTTCAAGCCAGGGCCACGTGGGCTCTGGGAGGCTGGCGGGAAAGCGGGAGCCACCAGAGCAAGGTTTTTGAGTGTTTGCAGAGGAAAATGTTGAGCACCTTGGGAAAAATGGCCGGGTGTGGGATTATTCCTCCGCCTCCTCTAGCGTGGTCTTATCTCTTGGGCTTTCTGTGCTATTGGCATTCCCCAGGCAGCAGCTGGAGCGCAGCACGGGGGGCATGTGAGTGTGCATGTGTGTGCATTTGTGTATGCACATATAGGTGGAGAAGGGCTCTCCATGATTACAAATGTCCCAAAAGACCCTCCATTAGCTGGCAGCCACCTGAGCCTCCTGATACACAGCCACCACGGGCACACACAGTGGAAAAATATGCCATAAAATACACAAACATACATATAGACCCTGTGGTATTAGTGACTAACGCCTTCCTTGTTGGTATAAACCACTCAGAGCGACAGCCTGGGACAGGAGGAATTTATTTTGCTTAGCTTTGTCTCTGGATGTTTGATTTTGGAAGAGCTGAGGGATTTTGCTGAACTTCGGAGAGCCTGAGTAAATGGAGCAGAGAGAAACTCGGGGAGGCAGGCAGCTAGCTTGCCTCCCTGGAAAAACCTCCAGGAGGCTCATCCGGCCTGACTCAGCTATAGCAAAACTCTCTGAAGCAGCTTGGGGTTGAGACGTAGTCGCAAACACCACAGCGGTGAGGGCTGCCTCTGCCAGCCGAAGGTGAGAGCCGTATGGTAAACCCTGCGCAATCTGCTCCGCTGTCCCTGCTGTCTGCAGGGCTGCTGCTGATGTCTCTCTTTATCGGGCAAGACACGGCCCCAGGGGAAGCCTAAGGAAAAATTAGCAACGAAGCAAGGAGTGTGAAGTGTTGAGAGGCAGCAGGCACCTCTCCGTGCTGCGATGGCTTCCAGCAGGAGGAAGAGGAGGGTTGTTTAAGGAGCCATGAAGACTTTCCTAGCCAGATCATGACAGGCTTGGGCTCAGACAGCCCAGCAGATCTTTCAAATATGTCCTTGAAGGGATGCAGTAAAAAGGCCCTACGAACCTCTCCAGTTTGTTTGCTCCTGGCGCCCACCTCCTGGGCTAGAAATTGTGCTGGGTTCATCAGAGAGGGATGTGGGCTGCAGCGGGGACTCATGCCTGCCCCACGGATCCCTGCTCTCCCAAGCCCTGCTGGGGCAGCAGGCAGTGCCTGGGGCTCTTTTATCCTCCAGCATCCACGCTCTGGGCTCAGGGACTGGGAGGTCCCAAAGTTTCACAGCCTATACAGGAGAGGTGGCCAAAGGTATGGGAGGAGGGAGCGGGGAGCGAAGCAGGAGCTCTGGGGTCTGAGTCTCACACTCACGCAGGTGCATTTGCGCTGTAAAAGCAGTTGAAAGCATCAGTAGCTGCGCTGGGTCAGCATCACCTCTTCTCATCCCCTCCCTTGCACAGAGGAGGAGACATCCTGCATTCTCCCCCTCCTTTAATTTGCCCTAAGCAGTTCTGAAAACCCAGCAGGAGGCTGCAGAAAAGAGAAGTTTCCTGGAGAGTAGCAGGATGCAACCACCCATTAACATCAAATCCACTCCGTAAACTGCTTCCTGAGCTGGTAAATTAGCACAGAAAGAAGCCGCGAGCTGGTTCTACAGTGGGCAACTTTCCCCTTCTCCTCCTCTGCTCCGTGCCACGGCCTGGGAGCAGGAAAAAGCTTAAATCTTGTGTTTAAATGACTGGCGATCTCCAGGTTCTGCTACAATTTATTGCTGCTTATTACCAGGCTGGTGGGGGAAACCTGCAAAAATAGCCAGCTCCATCCAAAGAGTGTCGATGCCTTTGTGCATATTCCCCAAACTTACTCTTTCACCAGCTTTGTGAGTTACCCTTACAAGTCCGTTACCATCCACAAAGATCAGTTCTTTACATTCAAGAATAGCGTTTCTGAAGTTGTTCTTTAAAGGCAGGCGTTTTCTAGAAAAGATTTTTAGACCTTTTTTAGGAGCTGAGATGCTCTCATGAGAGGAGCCAGCTTAGCATTGCTAAAGACATTCTTTTAGCTCTTGCAAAGTTAAATATCAAATAGCTTCTCTCTTACAACCTTGCATATTAAAAAAAAAAAATGAAAAAAACCTTGTTTCGAGTATGCTTCAGCTAGTTTTGAAGAGTAACTTGCCATGAGATGTAGCATCATGTTTCCCAGCTCACAGATGCAAAGACACAGTGAATTGCTTTCCCATAAAACAGATGTGTGCGAGCTTGATTCTTTTTCAAGTCATACCCCTGTGCAGGAAATGGGCTTTTCTTTCCCAAGTGTAGAGTTTTCAGCTGAACAGATCCTAATCCCAGCTGCACGTGCGTACAGGCTGGGTGAGTATGCTCCTGGCTGGAAGGCACTATTGCAAGGTGGCAAGGCTCGGGAGCCTTTTAGTGCCTGGGACCTCTCGTACTTCAATTAGTTGGGCAGCGGTTCTCTCTGCAATCACATACGCACATGGTGCAAGGAGGAACTGCGAATGCTCTTGAAGGTGCCCAGGCAGAAAGCCCAAGCAAGAACACCCACAAAGTCAAGAGCAATTGCCAAAAGCTTCCTTTTTCTTGCACACCGGCAGTATTCATCCTGCCCACAGACCAGCTCTCACAGTTGGGTTCATCTGGTGGTTACGTGCGACGAGGTGTCGCATACCTCCAGGCTCCACTCTTGGCCTCTCTGGCAACAAGCATTTGTGAAAGCAGACAAGCCAGCATGAGAAACAATTTTGGGCCAGCAGGTCTGAGTCTGTGTCAAGGAAGTGCTTGATTTCTGTGCTCGTCACCTTAAAGTGGAGGTTCCCCAAACAGAAGGGGAAACTCGGAATCTTTATTGTCATTATTAAAATAGGATTAATGTGAACATGAGTTCTTAATCAGTGGACCATAAACCTCCCTCCTCCCCGAGGGCTGATTTATCTTTTTTTTATCAGTGGGGAAAGTATGAAAGAGAGAAGAGATTTCTTTTGGCTCTGCAACCCATCTGTGATAGAGCAAACTGTCCTCTGAATCCCAGCCTGATGGTTTAACTGCTGCAGAAGCCCCTGGTTATCAGCTACCATGGGAGCGTACAACCAAAGAAACCACTGCGGCTTCCAATGCAGAGATAAACCCCTGGCTGAGCTGGATATACCGGCATATATGAGGGGGACAGGTAGGTGTCAGAGGTCGGTCCAAGCACCCGGAAGGCTCCTCTCCTGAACTGCCGGTGGCTTCTCAACCACACGGACCCCTGTGGCTTCGGAGCTGTGGAGGAATTCATTTTCCTGGGTGCATTCGGTAAGGGCTCCACGGCACCATAATGAAAAGCACTGCAGATTTGTCAGCGTGGCCCTGGGAAGACATCTCATAGGAAAACACTATTTTTCCTCTCCCTTCAAGGATCTCACACTTTTTATTCCTCCCATATCCACACAAGGCAAGGGTCAGACTTGTGATGAAGAAGAAACGCCTTCCTCACCCCTTCTAGAAGGCTTTCATCAAAAAAGATGCACTGTAAATAACCCTTGTTTCCACTCACAGCTGTGGGTTTTATGTTCTGGGCTGAAGAGATAAACTAACTCCCTACTTCCAACAGAGAGCCTTTGTAGCATTTATTTCCAATCCTCTCCCCCCACACACCCACCTTGGCATGACAAATAAGAGATTGTAATTCTCTGGGAGGCATGCTTTATGGGAAGCAATGCATTTTCCTGTCCAAGCAGCTAAATATTATGTAGCTCGGCAGTTGATACGAGGTTTGGGCAGTATATTCTCTGGCAGACTTGCCACGATTTTCCGATTCACTGAGCTAATACGGGATGATTAAGAGAAGTCTTCCTTACTGGCTACTACTGTAATTTTTCCCCTGCACCATGTAATTGTTTCCCAATTTACTTTTGCACAAATGGGGCTCTTTCTCCCTTCTCCATATAGGTCTAAGGTTTACATTTTCTTTCTGTCTTGTGCACCCATGGTGACCATGTCCCGTGGAGAAGGTTCAGGGAGCACGTTTGTGTGTGTCTCTCAGTTCTGTTTGAGTTCACTGTTCTCAAAGCTGAGAAACCTGGAGAATACAGTCTACTTCTGCTGTGACCTGTAACTCTTTTAAGCCATTTCTGCATCAAAGCACAGACGGTCCAGGAGAGGAGGATGTGCTGCAGATGACCCCCAGTATCTGAGACACAATTCTTACTTCTGTTGAGGACCGTTAGCCTTGTATTGAGGTTAGTCAGCTACCGAGTGGTGATCTGTCTTGCCCGCACTACACTGTTTTGTTTAAAATATACCCAGGTCCCATCAGCCCTAGGGCTCGGTAATTGTTAACACTGTTTCAGCGGGATTTATTGGCATGTTTGGCTCTTTCTGTATCCTCATGCAATCTCTGTTGCTGATCCTGGCATTTAACTAGCTAATATCATTGTCTTGCCATAATTTGGATGCTGTCCTGCAGTTAACAGGTTATAATACAGCTATTTTGCAGTGCAGATACAGTCCTGTCCTTCACCCTGGGAAATTACGTATGCCAGCTCGTACAGACATTGCATAACAGCCCATCTCAAAATGTATTGATGCTTGCTCTGCTCTTCATGATCATCTTCATGCTCCCTTGTTGGCGGTACTGGTGTCACTGACCCAGCATGGGCTGGTTACAGCTTTACTTCTAGTCTCAGCAGGGCATAAGGAGCATAACAGAAGTATAAGCATGTCAAAGAACAAGGAATCTGTTAATAGGGGTTTTTTTTTGCTTGTGGGAGAGAAAGCATTAAAGATAAAGACATTGTACTGAGTTCCAGAAAAGTTAAGATTAACAAGGCTACTTTCTGCTTTTATTTTGGAGCACGGCATAGATGCATCATGTAGGGGAATCAGGTACCTTGATTCTCCTCTGTTTTTTATTCACTCGCTGAATTTACTGGAGGATGCAGAGTGCAAGTAACTGAAGGGCAGGCTATATACACAATGTAAATTGATGTGGTAGCACAGGTCTAGGTATAAATTCCCTCCTGTACTACAGGAGTGGGATAATATTCAACACCAGAGGTAATGGAAGCTACATGACAACTGAGACATAGAACACCATAATATTACCAATATAGTCTTGATGACTATCACTGAATTCAGAAATCGCATTATCCTCTTCATTTGTATTTTATGACTGTGCTTATGTTTATGTTATTTCTCCTATGTAATGAGAACACCAGTTAGAAAAGAGAGGAGGAAGAAGCAGGGGTTATCACTGGCCTAGGGACAAGTGTAGGACACCACTTCTGATTGAGCCAGGATAAAGGCAAAGGCAGACCAAGGCAAAGCATTTCAAATAGGGATAGAAGAATATTAATGCCCTTGTACATGAAGAAATTCTGGTCACATGAACAAAGAATCATAGAAGAAATGGATTTCCCTTGACCTTCCTTAGGTTGCCTGTTCCTCTGGCAACCCCCAGAATACACTGTCCTGGCAGTAGCAGTAAAACTTCAGCAATGGCAACACAAGACCAGTGAGCAAAATGACCTTTTTCCTGGTAGGGGTTGTTTGCCCATGGATGGATAATTATTGACCCAGCAGTTCCTCTGCACACAGCTGGTTGCTGCTGGGACAAACTGGCCAAAGCCAAAGGTGGTGGCAGGGAAGTTAGGAGAGCCCTTAAGTGTATACATCACTTGCAACTGTGTCCCACCAAAGCTAGTGGGATGAAAGCTGGGACAGCTACTAAAGAAACATGTTAGACATGCCCCTGATGCTCACCACAGTTTGGAAGGGACCCAAAGTCCAAGACAAGAGCAATCCCAGCAGAGGATTAACTGAAGTGTGGGCAGAGAGGGAAGATGGACAAAGTGTTTGGAGTTGCTGCGGGAGCAGCAGGAGCCTGTTTGGGGAGCTCTCAGCGGTGCCCACAAGTCATTTCTGGCTGGGGCTGCTCCATGCTGGGTGGGAGCTCAGCTGACGGATGGCACCTAATGCAGACCCAGAGGTGACAGTGCTTAAGGGACCTCGAGCAGGGCCCTGGCAGCTGTCCCATGCAATGAATGGCCATGACAGCCTATTATCTAGTGATTTTGCTTCAAGGCCTTAGCTGATATAAGAGCAATTTATCTGTGCTATATTCTGTCCTTGCACATATAGGGTCAGCTGCCTCTGTTCTAAGCACGAGAGTGGAGACAAGATCTCTTAAGTCAAGGCCTTAAATCTAGATAGAAGCCAAAGTGTATCCCTGGTTGTCCCCTGAGAGGCCCTGGCCTTTCAGCAGTAATTAATTTAGTTGTAGGCTGTTTCATGGCCTTGGCTCTGGGGATGCAAACTGCACCTCTTCATTGCATTTGTAGCTCTATCTCGCTGCTAGCCCCCAGACAGGATCATCACTTATCGTTAGTTATTAGTGTGCAGCATCTTTCTCCTCTCCAAAGGTATTTCACCAGCTAGACAGACTGTAGCTCCGTAATCAAAACAGTTTGTGATGGGAGATGAGGGTTGGGTTGGAGCTGCAGGCACCATTGAGGAAGGCTCAATGTGTTTGCTCCACATTTACAGTTAATTTTCCCACAGCACAATGCCACAGGTCTTTAATTCCTGAATATATTCAAGTCTTTGGGTTTGCATCCCACAAGAGGGGTGGTGTAGTGCTTTTGCCCCATTTTGGGGTTATAACTTCAAAGATGACACAGGTGGCATGTAGTGAGCCAGTGCAAAGGAATCTGTTATACTGGAAAAAAGGAATGGGTTTTCTAATACACAGAGAACACACCCATTTTCCTCTAGAATAAAGAGAATCGCTGCATTTTTGCCGGTACCCTGACTGCAGAGCTAAGCAGCTCATTTCTGTCAACTAGAAGCCATCAGAAAGCAGAGGGAGGAAGACAAAAAGAGACAACATATCACTATTGTAGGTTTAAAAAAAAAAAAAGGGAGAAAAGTGTCTTCTGTCCTTGGTGTCGTGCCATGTTAGCAGCATCATAGCTCTAACAGGATTCAGGAAGGTATAAGATAAAGATAGCAGAAGAAATGAATCCCAGTCAAGACAGGCTACGATCATTAAGGGAATTTTAACCTAGCCTGAAGCTATGCACTGCAAACGTCTTAAAACATAACCTCTCTGTGACCTTGAAAAAGATTTTTCCCTGTTTGAAAATAAAATTCAGAAGGGGAGAAAGGAGAAAATTGGTAGAATAAGCACTCCAGACTTTAAACACAGACATTATTGAACACAGCCTACATAAAGCTTTCTCAATCCCTCATGCAGTTTCTCACGAAAAACCTTACCTATTGTTCCATCTGATTTGCATTTGGGAGCACGGCTGACAGGCGATGAGGGCACTAGATTAAGCACCACAGTTTGCAATCCTTGGTACGGGCAGAATGAAACGAAGGCCCAGGATTAGGGGCTGCGCTACTACCTGGCTGTTTGTAATGCAGATCCATACACTGCATTTTTTGCCAACACCTCAAAGCTAAAAATAGAAATGTTTCTTTCACAGTTGGCATGCAGGAAGAATCTGAGTCCGGGGAGCGGGGGCGTTACGAAGTTTCATGGGAAAATCTCTCGTTTGGTTAGTTGTACCTGACCAACTGGCATCGATGACAGAAGCAATGAGCAGCATCAGCTACTTTGGAGCAGCATGAAGAACAGAGTTGGCCCAGAGCCTACAGATATTGCATGCAAGATCTGAGAGGACAAACTGAACCTCAGAGGTGCTCCTGTTGGGAGCGTAATGTTAGGCAGGAAGCACATGGCCTCTGCGCCCCATGGGGAAAGAAAAACTTGAGCTACCACCTCCATCCCTTCTGATTCACCTGAGTGACACGAGGTGCCCAGACAGAGGAGCTGTGCCACACCGTTTTGATTGCAGTTAAGATCTGAGGCAGGCTCCCTGTAGTGTCACAGGCTGGGGAGCTTCACGGTGGCCATAGCTGGTGCAGCTGGGTGGGCCATAGCTGTCTTGTGTCAGTTCTGGTGACCAGTCATTGAGACTGCTGTCTGGAGAATGAGCATGAGAAGATATTAAAATCACTCACCCATGTCACTAGCTATGACCAGATTTTGGTTTAGGGCAAGTACCTGACAAGCCTGCCCAAAGAAAGGTTGGCTGGGGAGGGCAAAGGGATTCATACCTATCACGATTACTAAAGGGAAGGGAAGGTGACAAACATGCCACGCTTAAGCCAACTTTTATACCTTATTCCATGACCAATCCATTCTGCTGGGTCAACTCACCCACCTCCAGCTCTTTAGCCTGGGACCCATCTGACTTGCCACCGATGTCATGTTTCCAGGTGAGGTGACGGATGGGCCGTTATGTTCTTGAGACAAGACTCTGCTCTCGGCAATGATAGCTACTGATATTTTGACTGCCTTCCCACCTCCTCCATCTCACTGTCCACAGCCATATCAACATCTGGATTACCTGATCCCCAGCAGAGAAGGATGCCTCAGGGCTCTGGGCACATTTGGGAGTCTTTCACCCTCTTTGGGACCTCTGCCACATAACGACAAACTGGATGGTGTCAGCAGCCTGCCAGGAAGAACAGGAAGGCAGCTTCACATCCTCTGAAGCTAATGAGCTATAGAAAAATGACGACACCTTTTCAGCCTTGTTTCAATTGGCCACAAACACCGATCATGGCTGGTGATCCAAGAGAGTTCATACCGCTCTCCTCCTCTCTGATATCATAGTGACGACAAGCACAGGCGGTGGGAACTTGGGAACCTTTCAAGGGGTGTCACAACAGGTCTTTCCCAGCCTTGTTGAAGTAACTGCAACAGTGGAGGAGACAACCCGCTGCCTCAGAGATGGCTGGCAGGCTCTACTCTGAGCTTTGTTGGTAGGACCTTCTCATTGAAGTAACACTGGTTTGGATTGTTCTTGATGTAGTACACACTGTTACAGCTTCACTATCTTGTCGTGTTCATTTGGGGCAAATAATTGATTGGGAATAAGTTTTATCCCTTTTGGGTTTGCATTAGGATAGTTCTCTTCTTTCTGCATGTGTGTTGGTGAGAAGTCACCTCTCCTCAATTACATTTGTAAGCAGCGCGATCATGGTGAAATGCCTATTTACAGCCAGACTTACTCTTTTTTAACAGGTCCATGCAGAGCAGCTTTTGCTTCTGGCAGGAACAGCCAAACACCCCCTCAGCAAATGCTAGAGCCAGTAGGCAGCCAACCTCTCCACTTCCTTCTGAAGGTTCAGCTATTCTGCAGCTTGAGGTCCATAAGTGAGGTCCTGACGCCCACTGAGGAGGTGAAAGGCAGAGTGCGTGCGGTAACGTATATCCTAGGAGGAGCTAAGTCTTGATGTGTTTGACATTCGCTCGATGACGCGTCTCAGGGACGCGGTTGCAGTCTGTCCTTGATGTGTTAGACCAGAACGCTGTGGTAGTGTCAAAGCACTAATAAGATCAGCTTGAATCTTTTCAATGTTGTGTGCTCTGGAGGGAAAGGGGGCGGTGAGGTAGAAGAGATGGAAGGGAAGAGTGCTAAAGCTCTTTATGCCAAAGGGAAAGGAGATCATGACCCTTTAACTATGGATACCCCCAAGCCAGGCAGAACGGGATGTTGGCATGGGAGGAGCAAGGATTATGTCAGTGTCATGTGTTTCCTTTCTCCACAGCTGCCACTGGATGGGAGTAACATGAATCACCAAACACCACAGCTATGTGGTGTGGCCATGCAGGGAGAAGGAGAAGCATTGAACCCGATACTTGTCACCATCCCAAGCTTGGATCAGCCATCCCAAAGAGGGATGTCACTATGGGTATCTCTACCATAGGCATTGCCCAGGAGGTGCCACCTACTCAGTCATTGCCCATAAGAAGAGGACAGTGGTTCAGGAGTGACTGCATGAGGAGAGCACCCACAACACTGAATACCTCATGGTCTTGTGAAGAATCATTTCACAGTCTGTGTTTTAAGGAGAGAACATTAGACCCAATTTTGGATTTCAGACAGCCTTTGGATGTCATCTTTCCCTATTCCCTGAAACAGTTGTCATCTCTAGGTTAAGAAATACCTAAAAAAATACCATGTCAAAAGCAAGACCTCCTCCACCAGCTCCCAGAAGACCCAGCCACTGAACGACAGACTTAAATCTTCATTTGAAAACTTTTCCCAAACACAGCTCCGCAGCATCATTTTTTCTGGCCCACATGGCCTCCAAATTGCGGACAGTGAAATACTCCTGAATGCATCCCTCTGTTCCTCATTTCAATGGTTCTAGTAGGCTCTCTTGCATTGGTATTGTTCATTGGGTTGACAATGTCATAGTGTGTGTGCTTCAGGTGCAGTGTGCATAGGAGCAACTGGTCTCTCATGAGACATCTCCTGTGTTGCTTCTAGGTAGTGAGATTTGACTGATGGCTGCACGATTTGACCGATGGTTGCAGGCGTATCTGGTTCTTATTCAGGTTCTCCAGTTCAGACTGTCCTCTTACTCCGTAGCACCATGTTCCTGGCTGGGTTGAGCATGTAGCCTTAGCTAGTAAAGGTGGCTGAGACTCCTCTTTAGAGATGTTAGGGTGCAAGCTGCTTTCATTTCTGCTCAGAAACCTGTGGTATATGCTAAAAGGGAGCAATTTAGTTTCCCCTGCTTCAGTACAGAATGGGCTGGAAACACAGAATGTTTATCTAGGTCTTTTGCAAATGATACTTGCTGTGAATGAACACTGATGATAACTGCAGAGGACTTCACTAAAAATTCTCTCTCCTGGACGATGCTTGTGTTTCTCCCCACCACACATAAGCTGCTTTTTCATTGTGAGCAACAAATTGGTTCCCACAGTCTGTTGTCATTTGCAGCACCGCCTGGAAATGGGGAGCGTGGTGCCTCTTCAGATCCAGAAGTCTGCCCTTCATGAGTCTTTAGGAACGTCCCTCCAGCTGCCAGACACAGAACCAAAGAAGGACAGATCTTTGATACCAGGGTGGGGAAAAACAGGATATTTGGCATTACCACCTAATATTTTAGGAAGCTGTGGAAATCAGGAGCATGGTTCTCTTGTCCCATGATAATCTGGAGGGATTCTGCTGCAGAGGACAGACATTTCCCAACCCTGCTATTTGTCAGTGCGGTATTAGAGGAGATGATGCAGGCTCTGAAGCTCATCGCAATCCATCCCAGAAGATACAGATCTCAGGGGGCTGTTTTCCTTCTAGAGTTACTTCATATCGATCCAACCAGCCAGGCCAATCTTCACGTGGACCCAGGCCAAGGACTACACTTGCTAGAAGGTGCTGCAGAGATTTTGCGTTCCCAGAGGAAGGGAGGCATCATCCAAGCACTCTATGCCTGGTTCTGGAAGATAAAGATAGTGTTCTGCTTTACATCCCAATTATTTTAGTAACTACATAGAACTCGCATCAAAAAAGATGTCCTGCCATCACAGTGGTCTTTGCATTAGCTGGACCAGATCTGGGAAATGAGCCAAAGAGAGCCATAAACTCTTGCTACCAAGTCCTGGTTCCACAGTACTCGCAGGTAGCGCAGTCAGGAGACGGGAACACCACAAATTGTTATGCTTGGTCAGATGCTGAGCTGTCACTCAGTCATTGAAATGCACTACCCTGATCCCGGTTCCTTGGCAAACTTCCCAGGGAAGCAGGTTGACTGGGTAACAAGGGCCCATTAAGTGGGTTTGCAAGCTGCCCTGCTAAACCAGATTTGTTCGGTACTTGAAGCATCGCAAAGCTTTGCGTGCAATGGGCAGGAGACTTGGAGGGAGGCAGAGGGTCACCTTAGCAGATGGAGGCAAATGTTAACATCCTACGGCACCAACAAACGCGTGCCCATCTCCTCTCAGGGCAGCTTGCCAGAGACAATGTGGGACAGGCAGCCCTAGCAAGGCTCTGGGGAAGGGATACGCCACCGCTCTCAGATGAGACCATATTAACACTGCATAGCAAAAGCTAGTGGTCCTGGGATTCAGAGATTATCATGTGCCAATAGACAAACCGTACGAGCTATTTGGGCTCTGGAGCTGTCATCCTGCACAGCTTTCATTGGCAAAGGTCCTCCGGTTAACAAGTAGAGCTGGCTCAGAGTTTTCCAGCTCGATTAGTTTTTGTCTGTTTTATTGGGATTTGGGGCTAAACTGCAATGTGGTGTTGTTTGAGAAAAGTCTTCTTTAGAAAATAAGTTTAAAAGTAGGAATACTCTACTTGCCATCGGCACAGCAAAACCTTGCTGGTTTTGGTTTACTGTGAGGTTAAGTGAGCTTTTTCCTTTTTTTTTTTTTTTAAACCTCCTTTTTATTTCAAGAAAGCCCCTACTCAGAATAAAGTATCTCAAAACAAAATGTTCCATTTCAAAGAATTCTCTCTCTACCTCTCCACATCTTTTTGGGTTTGGTTTTACTTTGTTCAAGCTCGGCAAAGAGCAACTGGCAAAATGCTGGGATTTTTCAGAGAGAGGGTGGTAAGGTTTTATAAGCCAAAATGCAGCAGCTCTCTGCGAGCTCAGGCAGCGAGTCAGCCCTGCCCGGCCCCGGCTCTCCTGCTCCCCCCTTTGCCGGGGGCTGAAATTCCCTTTCAACTCACACCTGCGTTGAGCTGAGTAAAGAAGCAATTGGATTGCTGTGATTCTAGAGGAAGAGGGGGAAAAACTGACCTTCAAAGCATTAATGAATTGAAAACATAATTTTAAAAATACTTTAGAAATGAAATAAATGTCTCTCTTACGATTCTAGCATTTCTTGAGCGATTTTCAGTTAATAAGGAGTCCAACTGAAGGAAGTTTTGAAATAAAACATCACTTCAAATGAAAATAATCAAAGCTTGTTTTTTCTCAAAGTGCCAGATTGACACAAATACTAAAAAGACTGAAATGTTTATGTTCTCATTTTTTCCAATTAACAGCTTGAATTTACAACATGTATTAGTATCAAACTAATTTAATTTTTTTTGAAACTGGAAAAAATTATTATATCTCCCTTTCTCCAAACTAACCGAGCTTTACCTCCTACTTGTTACAGTCTTATGCTCCTGCCAAAATTCAAACATAACACAAACTTAGTGTTAAAAAGCAATCAAAAGGAAGGAGCAACCAATATATGCTGTTTGCTCTGATGAAGTGAGAGAGTTGCTTTGCACATGAAAAACAGCATTGTAAGTAAACTTGAAAATAACATTTTTTTCCTGAGATATGCCTCAAAATTGATATTTCACCTAAGGATGTCTCCCCCAGATCCTGTGCAGCACACATGGCACCCACTGCCACAACACTGCTGTGCTTGCACCCCTTCAATAGATTCCCTTCTCCACCCCTGTTAGTAGTGATGGGTGCTTTGGGGCTACAGAAATTGAGACATGTTTTGGAAAGCAGCACCCTGCATTCCCCTCATCCTATGCTGAAACAAAAATTTTTGTGATGGGGAAGCTAAAGATCACGGCACTAAAGTGGTGGGATTGAGGGGTGGCATGGGGAAGCCCTTTCAGGCTAGTTCCAGCTGGAGAGGTCTGTGCTAGATACAACAGCGAGCATCACACAACTAGTTTAGACTTCTAACTTCTGGATATCTAAAATTAAGCAAGAAACCTCACCCTTAGCTCCTCTGCTCCCATCTGTTTGCTAGAGATAATGGCAATGCTCTATTTTCCAGAGATGCTGTAAAGATAAATATAGCCCTCAGGTGCATGAGAGGGAACTGTGAAGAGGAAGGCAGTAACGAGTTGTTCTTCTCCATGGGGGATAACATGAGAAATAATGGGTTTAAGTTGTAGGAAGAAAGATTTAGGTTAGACGTTAAGAAAAGCTTCCTAATGGAAAGGAAAATGAAACCCTGCGATAGGTTGCCTGAGAAGTGGAGTCTCTGTCACTTTAGGTTTTTAACAATATTTTAGACAAACATCTGAAGTGGTTTTGGGGAGAGCTGAGCCTGCCGGGGGGTGAGATTGCCTAGGTGACCTCGTGAATCCTACGGGCTCTGCTTTCACATTTTTATATGAAAGACTGAGGGACTTGGTAACAGGCATCTGGTAAGTGCCTTCAACTTAAGTCTGGCTTTGAAATAACTGGGGATGACTTTTCACCCCACTCTTCCTATGCCTTTCCCCACTCTTTCACCAAAAACCACTTAAAGGCTTAGAAATAAGTGGCAGTGCAGAGGAATTACAGATGCTCCCTCATCCCTGCTCTGAAGGCATTGCGTCAAGAGAAGGAGAGCGATAGAGAGGAACCGAGCAAAACTGGAGTCAGCACATGTGGGACCTCAGCAAGATGCATGCAAAACGTACTGACAGTATGGGCATCGAGCAGAGTTTATAATTTGTGTAGCCATGCCCTATCGCTCTGTGTTCAAAGCTTTTGAAGTCCAAGTTCCTCTGAATTCCTGGCGATTTTGACATTAAATCCCTTCAGAAATAGCAGGTGTCTTAGAAACAACACGGCCCAGAAGCTGGAATCAGCACAGACGTGGGCATACAGAGCTCCCTGGTCTGACCTGAGGGCTCAGAGATGCCCTCAGAGAGACTAAGGCACGGCAGGGAAGGAGTGAAATGCTGAGGAGCATTGGCTCGCTGGGCCCTGCACAGCCCCGCAGCGCTCTGGCAGTGCTGGGAGGGCAGCAAGGAGGCTGGGCTTTGAACCCTGCACCTTGATGGGGGAAAAAGCAGAGAAGTAGCCCCAGAGGCTGCTCACCTGGGGCTTGCTCACCTCCCTGCCAAGCAGCAGTGCCTGCCCTGGCATTTACAAGGAGCTGAGCAAAATGTCACTTTAGTCTAAGTTTCACCGGCACTGAATCCCAACAGGAGAGGGCAGAGACAAGGGAGAGGGCAGAGATGGGGTTTTTGCTACACCTACAAATTTCTGGTAACTCTTTGGCCGCCCTGGTTCAGCCCAGGGCACGGGCTCAAGTAAAGCTCAGACAAGTAGGGGGGTGTGTGTGTATGCCTATTAGCCTTTTCCCTAGCTTTGCGTGAGGAATGGGTTAAAATCCAGAGCAGAAAGGTGTCTTGCTCCTGAAGAGCAAGCGGAGGAGGCGAGGAAGGGTTAACCCACTGCGTTGCAGAGGCTGCAGCGTGTAGGCTGTGCAAAAACATCCAGCAACCTTGTACATACAATTTCAGCCAAAGCAAGCAACACACAGACCACCGGATCCTGCACAAGCACCCCGCCGCTCCACTCACCCATGGGCGTTACAACGGGCACATCTGTGGGATAACACACATCTCCCTGTGAGCGAGGCTTTCTGGAGAGCTCAGAGCTGGCAGTGCCAAATTTCAGCATCTGGCTGAAGGTGCCGATCAGCCAGAGGCAGCTTGGTTGTTTATCAAAGGGCGGAGATGTTTGCACCTCTGGAGGTTAATAGGAGCTGCTCTGCCCTGCCAAGGGGTCTGTGCTGTCACCCAAATGGCATTTGGGACCAGGAGGTGCTGAGCTACTCCAGGTGTAAGCAAGCAGTGCCTCTGATGGCTGTTGAGCAGTCCAGCTCTGAAGGAGTTAAATGTTTGATACTGAAATCCTGGGCTGCTGTATTTTATTTCTGTTTCCCTCCAGTGGAAAGCTCGTCTCTGGAATCATTTATTGGACATTGACAGAACATTTCTTTTCCTCCTTAACATGAAAAGATTTGGGAGGTAAGTATTAATCTCGCGTAAAAGTCACAAGTTTGGCACGAAAGCTATCTAGCTAACTTTGTCCTCAAAGTGCCTTTCTCAGCATTAGTCCTTGAGCTGGAAAACAGTGTGCAGGCAGAAGTGCCAGTTTTGAGCAAACACACAAGAAATCTCTCTGGGCCTGATCCCTCTTCCTCATTGCAGCAGGAGCAGGCAGAGGCAGTGCTGAACTCCCCGGTTTGGTGCCTTTGGAAAGCTTGAAAGAGGAAGGACTGTTCAAGGAAATGAAAAATCCAGTATCTCAGAGTTATGGGATTCTGGTCTTTGATGAATTTGCTCAGTCATCTTGGTATGAGGGGCCTGCCAGGTAAAGAAGTACTCAGAGAATATAGTCTTGGAAATGCTTACCAAAAAACCAGCACAGGCAGGTGCCTGCAGGGATGCAGGAAAGAGAAACTGCCTCTGGCCCCATCCTCAAGCTCACCTCTGCACGCCACCAACCCACAGCAGGACTGGAGCCATTTGCAGCCTTTAATAGATTTCATCCCGTTAGCACCTCGTCCCCACGGCAGCAGAGTGCTGACACCCCCACTTTACAGCTGGGGTAATCACACCCAAGAGAGTTTGGCTGAACTTATGGGCCCTCGCTCCCATCCCAGCTCCACTTAAGCTTCATTAATCATCGCGGGAGCAACGCAGCAGCCACCCTTAGCTGGCAGGAAGGTGCGGAGCTACTGCAGCAGAGCCCAACTGCAGCTCTCAGCGCTGTGTTAAAAGCAGACCAGTCTCACCCATAAATAGAGAGTTGTGCCTCAGTGGGGCCCAAGGGTAGCCGGCAAGTTTTTAATTGAGAGGTCGCTGAACTGGTGAATGCACAGGCACTGCCCTGAAGGCTTATGAATTTATGGGGCTGTCTCATCAGTGATCCCCATGTCGATATAGCATGAGGGTGTCTGAATGCAGGTGAAGGCCTTTTGCTTTGGAGGGAAACAGGAGTCTTCCTCTCCCAGAGACTGTGTTGAATCTTTCTGCGTAGTCTGAGGTTTAAAGGACGCAGGGAACACTCAGATGCCCTGCTTGCTGCCTGCCCCACAGCGTGGGAGCCCACTCACACTCCCAGGGTAAAATACCAGCTGTTTTCTTTGGCAGCCTTTCATGCTCTGTCTTGGGGAGGGTGGTTTATGCTAGAGATTTTGGCTAATAACTGTCAGGACAAATAAGCATTGGACCTGCCGGAGCCAGGAAATAGGCAAAAAGAAAGGAGAGAGTTCCACTCGTTTTGAGAAAGGGGAGGAGGAATAGGAGGTGTTTTCTCCTTTCTGAAGACCAGGTTTCTCCAGCAGGACACTGACAGTACCCCCTTGATGGCAGGAAGGGGGTGCAGCAAGGGAGGAGCCCTTACACCTCGTCCCACGGCTGCAGTAGGATGGGGAAGGCTTAGCCAGGCTGGGCACTTTGAGCCAGGGAGTGACAACCCGGCGTGTGTGGCTCAGACAGCCCGGCTGTGCCTGCGAGCAAGGTGGGGATGCTGGAGGAACCTGCCCCAATCCTTCAGCTGATCTGTACCTCCTCCACCATCACACCGAGGGCTGCACCACTTCCAGCCCTCGTAAACCAACCACCGCTCTGCAGCTCTGGCAAGAGGGAGCTGGAAGCCCGGCTTAGCAAGTCAGAGCCTCGAACCTCCTCCTTCCCAGTGTCCCTGAGCAGGATGCCACCTCTTTGTGCAGAGCATCTAGAGCCAGGACAGAGATCCTAAAGCCCCTGCTAACACAAGCTAGGGAAGACTCTCCTTCCAACCTCTCTTTCGGCTCTTATCCAGGCTCAGCTTGGAGGAGCACTGCCCAGGGCAGGTCCCAGCTTAGGCTCCTCTGCAGAAAGGCAATTTGCCTGTTAGAGACACATTCTCCCAGACAAGCCTGTTGCCTCAAGGATTATTCACGACAGAGCTATGCAGAGACAATAAGACCTTTTCATTCCCAAGGGAAGCAAAAGGAAATACTTTAATTATCAGCCAAGTCCAACAAAGCAAATACATTTCAGTTAATGAGCATCCCACTGGCATGCACCTTATCTGAGCAGGTAGATATTTCCCCTGTAATTGAAAAGAAAAGCTATTCACTAGGCAAAAAGTTCTTTTAGTAATCCTAGGGACTTTCTTTATGCAATTAAACTGCTAATGAGACCTCTTAGTCTTTCCTACTTTTCTTTCAGTGTTTTCCCACTGAGGCACACCCATGCTCCCAGGGTACATTAGACTCGAACAGGGGCAAGTTTCCTTCCTTTGAGGCAGTTGATGGAGTTTGGGGGGGCTCAGGGTTGGCAGGGAGGGTGCTGGCAGGACCCTTTCCCTCCTGGGGCTCAGGGTTTCAGCTGCAGGCTCTGATTTCTCTGCTCCTTCTCATATCCATAAATCCATCTATAGATGCTTGTATCTAAGCTCTTCCTTAGGGTGAACTTCAATTTTTTTAGTGCTAGCTATCTGTATTTAAGATACTCATTGTAGGTATCTGTAACTATTCCTTCTGAGCTTCCTTCTCACCTAAACTGCTAGGCAGTGCCTACTTCTATTTAATGGCTACAACAGTGGTAAAGGAAACGGATACTGAAGTAGGGACCTCTGCTGTCTGATCTCGTAAGTACTGTGAGCCACATAGCACTCCTGCTTCTCCAGAATGCAAAAAAAAAAAAAAAAAAAAAAATCATTTCCTTTAGCCTAAAAAACTGAGCCAGGATTTACAGCTCAGCTGAGGGCATGCACTTTCTATTCCTCCTGCAATGAGTCTCCTGCTTCTTCCAGAGGTTGGTCCTGGGCAATGGCTTTGGGGTTTGGTAGAAATGTTCCAGTGCAATTGCCTTATTCTGAACAGAGCTGAGGCTCGTGTGGATGTGACTAGGCTTGCAAGTGTTTAAGCTCTTTAGGGAAATTGCTTGTCATACTTGGCTGGTTTACAGCTGTAAACATCGTAAAGACAAAAGTGTTGTAGTACTGTACTCAGATTGTACCTGCTCATACTAATATTTAAGAGTAGGTGGACTGCAGAAGAAATAAAAGCAGAATTCACTGTTTTCCTCTTCTTTCTCACCTCTGACTGGCACTGAAATGCCTTGCTGTCTACCATACCTACTGCTTTTAGTCCAACGCTAAGCACTGCAACAAAAGTGATGGAAACACAAAATAGCCTTTATGAGTCACTGTTAGGAATGATTGCAGATCTAATTATAGATTCCCTGCTATTTGCATTAAAAAGTTTGGAAGCCCTGTTGAAGGGCAGAACACAGCTGTACTAAGTCTGGACCACAGCAGCCTCTTGCCCAACATCTTGCAGCCTGAGTAGAGAAGGCGTGAAAAAGATGGAGATTGATTAACTGCTGCCAACCACGCACTGCAGCAGGAGAATGGAGACAAGGGGAGTTCAGACAAGCTGCAGGGCTGTACTGCGAGTCCGTGACACAGCCAAGAGGAGAGCCCAGCTGGAAGGCTTAAGTGGATTGCTCTGTCTAATCACTTGATGCCGTATTCCTCCCAGTGCCCCAGCATGCCAAGAGAGGGAATTTATTAAGCTTAAAGACAATTGAAATCATGTGGTTGTTAGCTGTTAAGATACATAATTTTTATAATTCCCTCTACTCCTATGCAGAGCATTTCCTATTCCTTTTCTCTAAAGATTGTGTAGAATCAGGAACTGTCTCAGGATGAGATAAAGACTAGAAAGGTAATGAGCAACTCTACGCCAGTAGACACTTCTCCTTTGCGGATCCTCTGGAAGACCTTGGAGCTTTGCCTGGTTGGAAGCGTGATAAGCTCCTGAAAATCTGACTGCAATATTTCTAGGTGTGGATCATACTGTTCCAGGCATCTTACTCAACTTGTAGAAACCGAAAATCTGTCCACTTTGCACGGTAGCTGCATCCAACTGATTGCAGAGCCCATGTAGAGATAGTGTTTACATATGCAAATGAACATGCACATATGCTAATCACTTCCATTTAGGAAGTAGAGGACTACTTGCATCAACCAGCTGTGGAGCTCCATGCTGCTGTCAATTATCGCCATTGCTTTGGTCACTAGAAAAACCTGTCCTGCAAGAGGAATCTTTGTTTGCTTTATCATGGCCATAACCTGGAGCCCGTGAGGCAAGCTTGTCATCTTGACTCAGGGAAATACTAAATACTAAGTCTGAGAAGCAGCTTAAACTGGAGTATGATGAAACTTGGTAGAGCATCCCAAATAGCAAGGAGCAAGAATCCTGGATAGTTTAAAATGGACTAGTTCAGTTTGCCTTTACTGTTGAATTTTGACATGGGTGCAAAATTTGCAGTAAGAGGTGGCATCCCAGGAGGGAAAACAAAATGGGGCCTTTTCAGGAGCACCCACCCCTCCTCCATGATCCTTCGCTCTGTCTAAAAACACAAGCAGACCATTGCATAAGGTCCCAGAGCTCAGGGACGTGTGAAAACAGGGAACCCCACCTGGTACTGACCCAAGAAAGTTGACAGCAGAGGCAGAGAAGGACAGATGAGGGACAGAGGAGCCAGAGGCAGCTGCTAAGGGAATCCCTCTGCTAAAAATCAGCAGATAATCAGCACATCTAATCATGCATGATGGGCTCCTATCTCCTTAGCACTTCAGAGCCAGCAAATCTCTGCACTCCTATTGATTTTCTGTCTGGATCCTTAGGGGATGGTGCTCACTGAAGATAAGGCCTTTCCCCCTTGGGCTGCACACTGAATGAGGCAGGACTTTGGTGGCTGAAGCAGAAGCGCCTCCTGCTCAGAGCTTGTTGCAGAAAGAGGAATCATGTGCAAAAACCTCCTTGTCTGGGGAGTTCGCGTCTACCAAGCAATGCAGCAGAAAAGACTGATCCTGGTCCTAAGCATGGTGTTGCAGGGACAGCCGGTCTTGGGGTACGGACTTGAGAGGCCTGGAGTTGGCTGGATTGGGATTGCAGGTGCCATCATTACATCTTTGATGTAATCATTCATTTAGGCTAAATAAAAAGTTACTCTGATTCAAAAGGAAAAAAGGGTATGTTTCTTGTTTATAGAGCTTGAAAAAAATTGTTTGCTTCAATTTAAAAGAAATCCTCCCTTGTGCACCAGACACTGTCCTTATAATGTAAAAAAGCTTGGTTCTGATGACATTTTTTTAATGGGAAAAAACTTGTTGTCAAAGGAATTGCACTGTATTTTACTCCCCTTCAGCGAGTCCTTGTCACTCCCTGTGAGTTTGTTTTATGCTTGGCAGGAGAAGGAGACCGAGGCACCAGGAATGCTGACCGTTACCCTTCCCCTCCCTTGGCTTTGCCCCGTTGGGGCGGGAAGATGGTTGACAGGAGTCAGCAAATATACCGCTGTCAAGCGGTCAGGCAAACCCCTGTGCTCGCAGCCAGAGCCACCTCCGCAGGAAGCACTCCCGGCCCCAAGGATGCTCGCACCCCGAGCTGGTCACACCCACAGGCTTTGGGGTCCCTCTCCTCAGGTATCATTCCGTGTAGTCCATGAACCAGCTTTTAACAGGTTAATAGCCAAAAAATTGGGTTTGCTGCCTTTATTCTTCCCAATAAGAAGCCTTGAGTAACCTCACCAAGAGCTGAGAGCTGTGACGGGAAGGCTCAGTGCTGTATTAACGGGCTGAAGGAGGATTTTCCACCCTGAACGTGCTGCCTGGCGGGGCTCTGAAGTGGAAAGATTTAGAAAAGCAGGCAGGACCAGAGGGGTTGCCCACAGACCGTGGCAGCACACGCCTGCCGTCCCAGAGGCAGCTGGGTCGCTCCCTTGGTGCGTCACGGGAATGCCTTGCTGTGGGATGTTTTTACTGGGAAATAAACCCCATCCCTGGGATGTTTGGAGAGAGAAGAGGCAGTCCGCTCTTCCTCCTTCAGCAAAATGTGAGGGAGCAATCTAGAAAAATTGTGTGATTAGTAGAAATTGCCTTCTCTTTAATCTTTCAGGAGAAAATATAGGAATGCCTTGGGGAGGTGCATATTAATGACATATTAAAGCAAAATATAACGGGCCATGCAACAGGTACTACGCTTCAGCCCCACTCCCTGGGCTCTCCTGTGATTCAGCTCATCAGAAGTTATTTAGAACAGCCTCTTGTCCTATTATGCAAATAGCCTTTTTCTCCCCCATCTGGGTATACGCAGTGTTGCTGTGGTACAAGGGGTCGGCAGGAAGGCTGCCCTATACTGAAAGAGTCAGGGTAAAACAGTAGGTGGAAGTCCCATGCTATTAAAATGGAAAAAAACCTCAGTCATGTTGCTTTTCTCGCAGACCTAATACGCTTTCTATCACATGACTGAAAGCACAAATTGCATTTAATCCTACCGCCAGAATTACTTGTATCTCTGCTCTAAGCATGCCAGGAATAGCAAACTTGCAGTCATCCTTTCGAATTCAGCTTTTTTGGATTAGTGACTTGTTTGTGGATTCTCTCCTGAAGTACTTGTGTGTATTTGCTAAATAATCTGGACAAACTTTAGCTTTGGCAGTGAGTTATCAGCTTGACAGCTGTCTTTGCCAGGGAAAAGGGCTGGAAATGTACACTTCAGATTACATGGTTGTCAGCTTTAGTGATTTTTTTATGAATCTTGCAAAACTTAATGTTTTCCTTAAAGCTTCAGCTCTTCTGATGAAATGTGAACTTGCGCACCAATGTCATTACAAAGCACGGCTCTGGGCTCTGAGTTGCAGAGGAAAGGTTGCAAGCATGACTGAAAAGGCTGCAAAGCCAGCCAGTAAACGAAAGGTACTCATGTTTTTTCATTTAAATCTCCTTACTTTAAAGCAAAATCTCATTATTTTGTGGATAACTAGCTAGCTTGGTTAGAGCAGGGCTTCTGGAGGGGCAGAGCTCAGTACCTACCCAGATAAACGCAGACATACACATGTACACATGCACCTGCAAATGCATGAGCATATTGAGCTATTAGCAGGAGAGAAGGGTAGGGCTAGCATGCTGCTTGCCCACAAAACCCTTACAGCATGCCAAATCCTCCGCTGGTCCTCAAGCCCTCGCTTGAGAGCTGCTCGCCCCTCCACTCCCTGCAAGCAGCTTGCTGAGTCTCTGCAGTGCTGAGATCAGTTCTTCGAGCAAAATCCTCATTGCAACATTTCTGGCTCCAGATGTCCTAACCTTTAAATGATGCAAAACCTGATGTTCATCCCTAGAGATCTTGTTGTCCCAGGGTTCTCTTTTCACTCTGTCCCAGAAATTTGGAGAGACAGACAGAGCAAATATTTGGCAAAATATAATGCAAACACTTGCAAAACCCACTACCCCCAACCTCTGCCAAGCACTGCAGCCCTCTCTAAATCACCTATGGTGCTATTTAGAGAAACTGTGAGGGCTGCATGAGAAGATGGGAGGATAAGTAACAATTTGTGCTTTAATGCAAGCTAGTAATCACAGGATGTCTTCTGAATGTGCTTTGTATGTCAGCAAAGCAAGGGTCCCCTGCCCTGCGCTTCCCTGAGCTGCTTCCCCGGCCCCTCCGAGAGAGCGTTAGCAAGCAGAGAAAAAGTATAAGCAGTGTGTTTTTGATGTGTCACATCCATCACTGGTTCAATCAGGAGAGATTGTGTAGATGCTGACAAGATGTTTTGTCTGTGAAACTGTTTAGACTGATTTAAAGTGCCGGGACTTGTGCTTCCAGGATGCACGACTGCCTGGAGACGGTTGTTATGGCAAACATGGGCAGGCAGCAGTGCCTGTCAGAAGTAATGAGCATCAGGAAGCGGACGGGCTTGGGGGGCGGTTTCCTTCCCGATGCTGAATTCAGCGGGGTCAGAGGCTGCTCGTGGCCTGGGAGAGGCAGGGATGCTCCCTGTCCGGTCTGCATCCAATGCTGGTGCACCAGGCGTGGACACATCAGGGCATTTTCTGGCAGGCTTTCATGCAAAAGAGGTGCAAAGATACACTTGGGCCAGACCCCAGAGACCTTTGGACTTTAACCAGTGACTGGATTGTACAGTGAACGAAGCTGAGCTGCCACGTGGGTGTGGGACTGGCCAGGATGAGGGATCTTCAGCCCATGGCCTCACCAAGCGCTGGAGAACTATGGAAGTAGCTCCTGGTTTTTGCCTCCTGGGAGCTGGGGGCTCTTCATGGTCCAAGTTCCCAGTGCCTGTGTCCTGTGACGGCTTTTTGAATTTAGCTGCTGCTTTAACCTGTAGCAAAAGCAACTGCCAAGCCAGAGTGAGGGAGAGCCCTTGATCTGGTGGGTCAATGAGCAAACAGCCCATCCAAGTGGATAACTGGTCAGGAGGAAATCAGCTGTTGGAGTCTCTTCCACTGGCAGAAGGAGCAGATATTTTTAAAAGCAGCTGGGTTTCCATAGAAACCCCAGGAAAGGGTCCCGTAATCATATGGGGGAAGGGTGGTTTTTTTTATTCAGTCCAAACAGCTGCCAAGAAGTTAAATGCTGAAGGTGATGCAAACCCCCTGTCCCACAGCTGAGCTGGGAGGGGAAGCTGCTTTTCTCTTACTAATGCTTTTACAGCTGCATTCAAGTTGCTGCATTTTTCTTTGATGGTTTTAGATGCTTTCCAGTGCCCAGTTCCCTTCCCAAAAGCAAATAACCCCCAAATGCTCTGCCGTGCCTGGTGAAATGCAGCCCATCTGCACATGAGACTCCAGCATGCAGCCCAGGTTGGGTTAGACGGCGCTTCATCTCCAGATCATCTGCATATTTTGGTGTCAGTTTAATCCGTTGTAACTGGAGTGAGTGAGCTGAGCTGCAAGCTCACCTGGCTGAGAGGATGGGAAAGTTGGGACTGGGAGGGAGAGAGCAGAACGCAAGGGAGCATTGACAGTTGAGGGGGTAGGTAGAGCTGAAGAGTTTTCCTTCATGCAACATGCTCCAGGCGATGTTGTGCCTTGCATGGTGTCCATGTGCTATGCTGTGGGCAGAAGCGAGCTCAGTCTATGTAGTGAACCAATGCCAGCCCCCTCTGCTCATCCTCTGAACTGGATGGTGGGTTAGGACCAAGAAACATCCTATAGCTGTTGGGTTTAGATGAAAGTTTCTGGGCTCATTAGCCCCCGAAGATCTGCCCCATCCTCAAGAAGAACCACTCCTCGCTTGCCCCTGAGCACACAAGGATGTCTCTGCAGGTTCAGATCTTGG
Source organism: Gymnogyps californianus (assembly GCF_018139145.2). Classification (NCBI taxonomy): domain Eukaryota; kingdom Metazoa; phylum Chordata; class Aves; order Accipitriformes; family Cathartidae; genus Gymnogyps; species Gymnogyps californianus. The sequence continues at coordinate 3,631,630 of NC_059498.1, read as the reverse complement.
CACTATCTAGGTCAGTCATTAGAGACAACTGCTAGTTCTCTGCTCTGTGCTTTGACCCCTTCATTCCCATACATGTCTTCCTTTTTCCAGGTGGTGTCACCTGCAGTTATCTGGATCCTTCCTATTTTTGTTAGGTCACCAGCATGGGTAGGACTCGTACACTTGCAAGCCATGAGGTTTTTTGGGTAGAACACAAGGAGTAGGTGGTCTGTCATCCCCCCAGTACCCTAGCTCAGAGAGATTTGCTGGAGCTGTCACTGGACTATTGCTCAGTTCCATCCAGGAGCCTCTGAGCCTATCTAATCTGCTCCTGAGACAATTTTGGACCCTTCAAATCCTGTGTCAATAAGTGCTGCAGCTTGATTATGTACTGGATGAAAGGGTTGCCACTCTTAGAAAGTTTCTCTGGGGCCATTCCGTGACCCCTCTGATGTTGCATTTGCGAAGCAGGTGCCCTGGCCATATCTAGTTTATGAGTGTTATCATGTTCCACTCCCATTACTTCTGAGGTTTTTTTTCTGAAGCTCACCTCCACGCTTTCCTGCGCTGATAGCCAGCCCCGGGCCTCAATGAGCACGACCACAACCTTTCCAGGGCTCAATGTCCCTTTGTGAAAAAGCGTGCTCTCCTTTGATCTCCAACTCTAAGCATTTTAAACTGTGATTACCAGAAGAATTTGATGCATAGCACATCCAGGAACGGGAATCAAAGCATTCGCTCAGCCAGGCTGAGAGTCAGTAATTACAGAGAGGGAAGCTCAGTGTTTTCCACCACCCCCAGCTGCATGGAGGGGAGCTGACCTCCAAAAACACCTGGGGAGCTTCATCACTGAAGAGGGAGGGAGATAAGGATGGTGCACAGAGGGGATGGGTCTTAAACTTTGGCTGCCAAGTGAGGTAGATCCAGATGGTATTTACAGACAATTGCTTTTAGATCTTTGCCCACTGGGGCTACACCCTCCAGGCACAACTTGTTCAAGCTGGCTTTGGTAACTGGGATTGGAAGAAGCTTCAGCAATCCTGTGATTCCAAGGTTAAAAATCACAACACTCAACCTAAGTATAAGAGTCATGAAAATGCTCTGGAAGTATACTGTTTCAGGTTTTTTTCCCTGCCTTTTATGACGTAAAAAAGAAAAAAAGAACATTCCAGTTTTGGTAAACCTGAAGCTATGAACTACAGTTGGCTGTAGTCCTTTCCCTCTGCTATCCAAACTGAGAAGCTTCCTAAGGAAACCTTGACTACACAAAAATATATTTTTCCTGATGGCAAAAGTTTTGCTCTTAGTAGGAGTGGTAGGAATATTTGGCTCTGTATGGCCAGAGCAATAATCTGAGGATCGCCAGAAGCCATTATTACATCTCGGTTTTTCTCCTGTGTTTAAGAGATGAGGTTACCATGGGCTATCCTTGTGCTTTTATAAGTCTTTGCACCTTCATTAGCTCCATGGAGCTCAAAAATAACAAACCACTATCCTGGGTGCCTCAAAACCTTTCATATCCATTAGCCAACCAACACTTTTAAGACCCCATAGAGTTGCTAAATGTGAATATAGCTCCTTTATGGGTCTGCAAATGTGTGCTGCAGCCTTGGGAAACAGGAGCTTCTGCTCTGCCTTGGTCAGACCATAAGAACAAGGGGACTTTCTGAAAATTAAAAAGAGACACTTAAAAGAACCCCAGATGTGCATACTACTGTGTTTTCAGCCTTCTGAAGAACAGATATGTGCCAGGATCAGAGATGAGGGACTAGACTAGCAGCATTTGTCAAGGTTGGATGACTCCCAACTTCCTAGAAATGCTTCAGCTGAAGCTCAGAGATAGTAAATAAGTTGCCTGTAGAAAACCATAGCTGGTGACAGTATGGAAAAATCATATTTCTTCTAGAATCAGATGATCTCATGCTTCTGCTGTTTGTGGGCCATAGCTGGTAGTGCTGCTTTCCAATCAGGCCAGACAATCCTTCCAGGCTCAAATGGAAAATTTCATCAGCCCTAAAATCAGCAACACCATTATCACTTTAAATTTGTCACGAGGCCAATCCATTTTTGCTGTCACTTTTTAGCATCATGAAGGCCATAGCAGGGCAGGGATGGATAATGGACTGCACTGTATTTGACCCTAATAATTCAGTTTTCTTCCTCAGTGAAGCACAAGAGCCATATTTTGAAAAACTCATTATAGTCAAGCTACCTTTGCTCTGGGAGGCCAGGACTAGATACATAAAGTGGAACTGCCCTAAAAAGGTAAAACCCATTGGCCCTACACGACTGATTATAGAACATAAATGGTTTGCACCCAAGATCCTGGCTGGATGTAGAAACTGTTTTTGCTGGAGAGATCATATACTTTTCCCATTCAGGGCAGACAAGAAAACATGCAAATCAACATTCTTCATGAAATCAAATTTCTCTTCATCCACAATGAAACTTTTTGCTTAAATCACTGTGAAGCTTTCACTTTCAACTTGAAATGAAGACGAAGATGGAAGGATTTGGTTCACATACCGAGAGCACCTTGATCTATGTTTGAAATTATATTTCACTTCCAAAATGCTTCACAGAAAAGTCCTTTTAACTCTGAAATGAAACATTTTGATTTAAAAGGAATGGTGCAAATATTCCATTTCAGCAGTTTCCACATCCCCACTTTGTTTTCACCGTAACGGCTTTGTGCATGGAAATAATTTTGAGTTCTGCACTTGACCACTTTCTGACCAAGTATTTCATTGAACTCCCAGACAGGTCCCATAATTGTAAAATGGCTTTACAAGGAAGGCACCTTTGCATTACAGCACATTGCACAGATTTAACACTGGCAATGGTGAAAAAAATCCTTTAAACACTTGTTAACTCTGGGAGAAGAAACGAGTTAAGCTCATTTGTCTCTTTCCCTAGATGAATTTTTCGTTTTCTCTTTCAAGCGCATTGACATTTGCAAAATGATTTTCTGGCATATGTTCAGTCAATAAAAACTGCTGCTGGATTTCAAGTCACCACAAAGTAATGCCCAGCATTAGACATGCAGAGGGATATGTGCGTGCATTGGGTTATAACAAAAAACCTTGATTTTTATCTCATTTGGATACACTTTGGGTATTGGCTTTTTGTGTCTATCATCTTCAGAGCTGTTAGAGTGGTTGGGAACCGTGGCTGATGAATTCCACTTGTCTCCACCTCTGGAAAACGCAACAGAGAGCACATTTAGAGATGTAATGAAATCATTATTGTCCCGATCAAAAAAAAATCACCTCAGTTGAAACTCACAGCCACTAATTTATGCAAAACTTACATTTCACACAGTTTGAAATCACAGCCTGAGGCACCATGTCCTGGAAAATGTTTGGGTTGACTGGATTCACAACACTTTTTAAGATTTCAAAGTTTAGTTGCCACTTTGTAAAAAGGGAAAAAAAAAAATCTGCTGTGACATCTCAAGCATCCTTTCGAACAGGGAAGGCATTTCCTTCTTCTCTGCGCATCTCTATCAGACGCCATGCAGCCTGAGATGATAGCTCTTTTTTTTCAGCAAACCTTGGACTTTTCCTGTGAATTGAGTAAAGCAGTTATTGGACAGAGAAATAAGGCTTTATATTGCCTCATCCTGTCAACCAGTGGGATGAATTAAAACGAAACATGTTCCTTTAAACAGCCGAGTGCTGAGAAAAAGTAGAATTTGCCTCTGTGGACTTTGAACAGGGAAGCGGGGGAGGCAAGGGGGAAAATCTCCTAATGACCAGCCAAACACTGTAAGAATTAATAAGTATGGATCATTTTTATTGGCCTGACCCAAAGTGCCATAGAAGTCATTGCGAGTCTCATCACTGATTTCCGAGTACGTCAGGTTGGGTAGAAGAGGCATAAATTGACTTTGCAAAGTCAATGGGGATATATCGACTTGTACTGCTAAATACCTGGCCCTATCTTCACTGTTTCACGATCATGAGGCTGTGAAGTGAGCAGTCTTTAATTAGGAAGCAAGGCAGTTTGGAACTCTATACTTCTATCTCCCTCCTAATTAATCCCAGGATTAATTTTAAAGCTTATTTCCCCCTTTCTGAAAGTTTTTATTCCAGAGATGCCCTACGCTGTGGCCAAGGAGACGTGTACAACACGCTGACTGCAAAAGGCTGTTTGGAGAAAGACAGCAGGCAGCAAGGAGAGCTGAAATTTTGATTTTTAAAAATTGCTAAATAACTAAATAGATTTTACTTCAAATCACCAGCCTGTAAAGTGATGTTTCAGTGTATATGTGGAGAGTGTTCAGGTGTTTGGGGACATATCTGTAATTAGAATAAGTAAAGCTTGCCATCTGGAGAGAAAATCTGCTTCCTTCTCGATATGGCTGGGGTCGCAGGCAGTTCCACATATGTTATCAACAGAGAATTTTCTTCCTCAGATGCCACCTGCTTGGTAATCTGTGTTTATCAATGAATAAGGGCTTAATTTGAGTCCTAGGTATCAATCTGATATGGCTTAGGTGAGGGGCTTGCTTTTCATGCAGGGGAAAAATCACGGTCATTGAAAATATTCCCCAGTGATGGGTTCCAGGCAATATCCTACGGCAATCCTTCTCTTGCTGGCTCTCATGGTTTTATTGCCTTGTGGTAATTGGTGATTTTCTGAACGCTTTTGTGAATCAGTGCGAAATGCTGCTTTTTGTTCCAACAGTGAGTTTTCCACTGCCTTGGTTGCTAGGGGCAGCTTGAAACTGAGACCCAAGAATGACCTGAAAGTTCAAGCACCAGAAAACAAGTAAGAGAAGCCAATACTCATTCAACAGTCTTGTGTTCTGGGGACACGTCCGTTGCTTGCTGTAGGGCCATGCCCTGACTGTCTCTTTGCCCTACGGCCCAGAGCCTTGGGAATGAGAAAGAAATCTGCTGACCGCGCTTGGTGCAAAGGGCAGGGGCCGAGCTGCCGATTGCTTAGTGCAAGGGGATCACTGGGTTTGCTATGTGACTTGCACCAGGAGATTGCATATACATTGCTCTCCTCTCTCTAAAATAGAAGGAATATACTAGCTGAAGTTGTTATTTTGGTCAGCAAGAGCTTTCACTGGGGAAAAAGAAACCTTTTTTAATGCTATAGTAAGGAGCTTTCACACTCTGGTCTTGCAAGTGTAATAGGAACTATAATGGGATCTCCGTCTCCTTGCCAAGCTTCAGAATTTGGCGTCATCCCCCATTATCAATATGCAACTAATGACTCAAGCAATTAAATTATCCCTGGTGCCTTTTCCTGCTGAGTAGAAGGAAAATACTTGTAATGGCTCATTTGGGGTGTGCGTCTGTTTGTTTGAAAGAACTTTGAGCTTAGAGACATTAAAGTTTCCAATTAAATTACACTTGAAATTTTCTGGGTGGGTGGTTTCCTTCTCTGTCATTGTGTCCTTGTTGCAGAGGTAAGGTGGTTCCCTGGTTGCTGTCCTTCTCCCGACCTTATTGCCCCGCACTAACCCTGACCTGCTGGGGCACAGCATGACTTTGCTCTTGGTGTCTCCAGTGAGCCTCTTACTGAAGATGTTAGAGATCACCATACTTGTACCTGCAATATGGACATGTGTCCACCAGAGCTGACATCCCAGAATTATTTGACAAAGACCCAAACACATCCAGGAATTGGCAAAGGCTCTCAGTTGCCGTTTAACAAAGCAATGTGTTGACAGCGCAACAAAAATTCCTGTATTTTTGTCAGCTGAGTCGTCCAAGTGCTTGCCTTGACTTAGGGCTGGATTCTTCTTTCTTCTGTACAAGGGATGCTTACCTTGGGAAGCAGATGACACTGAGTCTCTTTTCTCTCCCTGGTTTTGGTCCCCATGAATCACCTTTCGAATGAGAAGGTTCATCTTGGTGAGGTTGAGCCTAGGTCTCTGGCACTGAGTTTTCTGATGTTTCAGAGTGTATAGTGTGTGAATATACCTACGTGAACTTGTACAGGTGTGAGTAGATGCGTGTTCATAAATGTTCATACATTCAAAGCTGCACGAATACACACAGGAGATGGAGGTCTTCCATCACCATTTATCTAGGCAGAGTGCTCCTGGGTTTCGTTGAAGGTCTGATTGAGATCTTTAAGGAGGATACTTGAACATGCGGCTCGATGTCAGTGCTACTGCTCCTCATTCCTTCCACTTCTGCCATCCGTCTTGAAGGGTTTATTCAGAGAGTTTTTTCAGAGCTCTGGCCTTGGGAACACCCTGGGATGTGTTGTATCTCTTCAGGGACACAGAGCTGGAAGCAAGCATCATTCAGGCTCTGTAAAGGTGTAAAAAATGTTTTTTTACTCAGTGCAACAAGCCAGAATTCAAAACTGATCAATGCACTTCTCAATTCATAAACTGAATTAACTCTTTTTTGATACTGCTACTGGAAAAAATAACTTGCCCTATCTGCTTTACAGAGCAATTGGTTGTCATTCTGGTAATGTCTACAAAAGATAAGGAAATGCTGCTTTAAAGGGTTTTTTTCACAGAATGCTTTAGGGTTTGAAAATCACTTCAGGAGTATCTGAAGTGAAGACCTGATCTGAAGACAATCTCACCTTTTCATCTCTACATCTAAATATCTCTCTACATCTGGTCAAAACTATTTGTTTGTTTGTTTGTTTGTTATTTCTGGGTGTCTTCATTTGAAAATAAGCAATGAATCTCTAAGTGTCTGGTCTCCAGTTCTGTTCAATTGGTGTTTAGAGAACAAGGAAAATATTTTAAGGAAGAAAATTCTTCACCTGCTTCCCTTGTGGCTTCAGGAACGGTGTTTGTGTTAATGTTGGGATTCCTTTGAAAGCTTCACCGGGAGACTCGTTTTCTCTCTGAGACTGCCTCTAATGTCTTTTTTAAGAAGCACCCAAATAGCTAAAGAATAATCCAGATCTCACTGAAGCATTCAAAATGGGCTCTTTTAGAAAAGGAGACAAGGATTTATGGCTGGTGAGGACTTGTTGCAATGAGTGTGGAGAACTGTGGCTCTAATAACAGCAAGATTTATGGCTTCCAATCCATCAGCGCCCAAGTTGCACGAGAGATTTTTATGACTGGAACTTTGTCAAGACAATGCAGGCACCTGAAGGTTAAGTCTCTATTTTCATGAATAAAAGTTACAATTGGAGGGTTTTGGTTATCAGAAAAGATTCCTGAATCATCTGTAGATTGAAGGGAAAAAATAGCTCTCACAAGAGGATTTATTGGGAGGGAAGTACAGCTGAGGGCAGCAAGGCTGGTGGGGCATAATGAAATCGAAGGATGTTCTCAAGCTGTTGCTTGCAAAAAGTTCTCCTTCAGGTTTGACACCCTCTTTCAGTGACTGCCAAGAAAGTGTTGTGGTAGATTGCTTGCTTTAAGACTCTACTGACTGTCACAGTGAGCCTGACACAGGGTGCCCTTGGGTGTGACGGGTGACAGCTTCCCCCACCACAGCCGGGTCTTTTTTCAGTTAGTGTCATCATCACTTGCCGCGGTGGTTAGCAATAAAAGTCACGAGTGCTGAAGATCTGTCCCGCAGGCTTTCTGCTTGTAAGTCAACTCCGTCCATTTAACTCCCTGTCCCTCAGTCTACCCATCCACAAAGGGCAGATCTACTTTTCTATTTCTACAGTGTCCAAAACAAATTCATTCTGCCTCTATCTTTCCATCCATGGTGTGGTCAAGCTCCATCCCTTGTTACCTTTCGGCTGAGAGGAGCAAGCTTGATCTTCATGTGCCTTTCACAATGATGAGTTTTGTTTCTGAGCCTCCCTGGTCCAGCCAAGCTAGATCTGCTGTAATCAGCCAGGCTATAAGGGAGGCCAGTGGAACTGCTGGAAAATGGCTTCAAAATATTGATGTTTGAATTAATTTTATTTGAGTTTTCTTGGATTAGGGTTTTTTGGGGGTTTTTGTTGGCAGAAGTCTTTTGCAATATTCTCTTTATGTCTGTCTTTCCCATGTAGCTACCCATCTAGGTTTTTAGGAGAGACCTTTTCTCTGCTGGGAAAAAAAAAAGCTTTGGCACAAATTAAATGGTTATCCATTCTGTTTGCCAGTTGGCCAAAAGGCAGGAACATATCATAGTACGTGTCAATGTCTCCTGCCCAGGAGATAGAAGGGCAGGAATGCAGGCTTTACCTCTTGTGCTTATAGAGATATATGGTTCCTAGTAGTAAGAAAAATAACCAACTTCAAAACTGCTTGCAAGCTGGAATCCTTGTTATTGTGTTGTTTATCTGTCAGCTTCACCACAAATCCCCTGCCCCTCCTGAGCCCATGCTCCATTTAATCCTGTTAGAGCTCTTCTGCTGCTCTGGATTTTGCAGGTCTCCTCCCCTCCTCCCCAAACAAGCTTGTTCATGCCTAGGGGAGCTTCAAAGCTGCTGGGTGTTCAGGTTTTCTCTCCTCAATATGTACACTGTTTGCTGAGTGAGAACATCACTTTTATCCCAACCCAAAAACACTTCTAAGAAGCAAGGCCAGCTTGCACTACTCAAAAATACCACAGCGTAGCCCCTTTGCCAGGGTTTTCTTCTTCTGCATTAGATCACAGTCACTAGTATTTTAGAAGCAGACTATGCAGTTGGGCTGCTGCCTTTCTGCTTTGATCCTGCCTTGCCCTGCCTCTCACAGACTTTCTTTTCTTGAGTACAAGATCCATCTCATCTAGATGCAGATGTGTAAGTATGAAGTAGTCATTCTGGGCTTGCTTTGTAGTTATTGAGGAGTGAGATGCTCCTAGAGGGCAATTCATCTTCCCTCTCCTACATCCACTTCCCAAGAGAGGCACCTCTTGTCCTTCAGGGCTGCCTCCTTCTCTCTGTTAACGACAAAGGTGGCCACTCAGACCTAGATGTTTTTTCGTTTGGCTCAGTCAGAGCAGATTAATGCCCCCACCCATATAATTAACCAACACCCCCCCCCAATCCTACGCATGACATTGAGTAAAAGGGCTGAAAATGTACAAATTAATTCCCAGAGGTCCAGTTTAAAAGTACACTCTACTCCACTTAAGTCTAAAGTTATCCTAAATAATTCCTTCTGGCAGTTTAATGGCGGATATTTTGCTGTAATGCTTCCTCTATGACATTTGCAATGACCTAGTTTACTGTTTTTACAAATAATAATTTGTCTTAATTTTCTCTTTGAAGTAGCAAGCAAAAGAATAAATGAGTGAAATCTAAACCTGGTAACCTTGCTAGATATTTTAGGTCAATAAATTATCTTCATGCATAGCTTAGTATTTCAGCTTTCCACTCCAGTGGATGAGGGCTCTTTAATGTTCGTTAAAATAGCAGAGATAAGTGATTGCAGTCTGAAGATGGAAAACATTGAATAACGCAAAGATCTGTGGATTTTGTGATTTTATTGGGCTGGGGGAGAAAATCCTTTGATTCTTTCTGAGCCAGAGATAAGAAAAGCTTTCTTTTCAGACAGGACTATCCACACTTTTGTGCCAAACGTGGTTCTGAAAAAGTAAAAATGCATCACTGATGAAAGTGTTCCAGGTGGGCTATACCAGGGCTGGACATTTCCGACCTGTTTTTCAGTTTAAAAATTCAGGATGGACTGAGGATTATTTCATCGGGAAGCCAGGAAACCTTGTCAGAAACACCATTTAGTGCTACTAATGCAGCTGATGTTCTGGATGCAGGTTCTGGGTGGTCTGGTGACCAAAGTTGTTGCCCAAAGTTGATTTACTAGATGGAGACCTGATTCTAAGAAGTACTTCAAATCGACACTACTCAAAGCAGAATGATGGTTCTCAAGAGAAAACCAGGAGTTTTAATGAGGCAGAGATGTTCACGGAATGAGCCTGAATTCCCTCATTGTATTATTTCCTCCAGACAAATAAAAATCCTCAAGGCCACAGACTTCTTTTAACAAGACATCAAAAAGTTCTGGCAAGAAACTAAAAACTTTTAATGAAAACCAAGTTTGCCGCTTTTGTTATTTCCATTCCTCTCTACAGTCTTTCCGGTAAACTGTAAATCAGATTCTCCAGGGCCCATTTCAACTTCTCAAAACATGTTTCATTTCTCCTTCTTCACAGCGACCATTTTCTGGGTCTCAGGTCTCACTACCTACGGCCATCCGTGCAATCGTGCTGTCTCAGCTGTTGCTTCCTGGAAGTATCACCTTAAATGAGGTCCATCATTCTGAATCTCAGTACCCTGCAACCGTGGCCATGGGCTCACATTCTTGGCACTGAAGAGTTGCACTATTTTTCCTTTCTGATGAACAGGGATGCATTCAACATTTCTAATATTTTATTCCCCTGTCAACATATGAGAAAATAATAATTACACCCTGCTCTGCAGGACTGGGAATTATAATCAACACCAAAGCAGGATCTGTACATAATTAGAAGCTTGTTTTAGTTGCTTTTTTAGAATTTATCGCACAAGAAATTGCCAGTGTCAGCTAGCATGATTTTAACCAGTAAATCTAAAAGTGACACATCATTGTTATAATTGCCATTGCAGCAGCAGTTAAAATCTCCACCATTTGCTCCAAAACAATGAAGACCAAAGGCTGTCAAAAAAGTTCCACAAGTCAGTCAGAGGCACTGTCCCGCTGTCTGAAAAGTTCTTGGGTTTCAAGCCAGAGGCAAGGGTTTTGTCTGCACCTTGTTATTGTAAGGGTTCTTCATGCCACCCTAGGGTGCAAAGGAAAGTGCATTAGCCCTATTTGACGTTGGATAACTGAAGCATGAGGAGGTACTGAAGGCAGATTTCTCAGAAGGTGATTTGGGAGCCTTGGTCACAAAAGGGAAACTTAGAAATTGAGTTGAAGAGCTCCAAAGAACTTGCATTTCACATCATAGACTTGAGTCAGTCTAGGGTTGGGACCCAATCTCATAGGACTTTTTTAGCAATTACTTGACCATAGTACCAGTTTTCCTCTTTCAACTTGCCTGTGTTTCACAGGAACAAATGGTCTCCATCATCTTCTCAAAGATCCACCTCTCTGCTTCAGTTACCCCATAGCTCTCAACTATGCCACGTTCAGGTGTCTGCCTGGCATGTGGCATCAGGATATTGGCCATGTCTGATGCTGGGGCATGCTTGGGCTCCTCTAGTCTTCAGGACAGTGACTCTTTTAAGAGGTAATGCTGGGCAATAGGCTACAACAGAGGAACTATTTAAGGCTGCAGGAGCTGTCCATGCTAAAAGCAAGGTGGACTCAAGTCTTGGTGTGCTTGGGTGTATGTTTGCACTTCCATAAGACAGCTGGTGAGCTGAAAGAAATACATCAGAGATCAAATGTTTGGAAGCTCACAGTAGCTAGAGGTGGAAAAGTACCTGAGACAAACAATCCCATGCAATTCATTTGCAAGAGAGATACTGATTACACGATGGTTCCTTAGCAGCCTCCTGCTAGCTGGATACAGTATTATGACTGTGGTCTTTTCTGCCTTGGCGTGTCATATATTCTCTCATTGACTTTCAGTCTTCAAGCTGCTGTTAATTTAAAAGCTCCCTTGTTCACCTCTGATATAGACTCAAGAGCTTTTCTGGCTGAGATGAATCGGAATCCATGTAAGAGCAATGAAACGCCTTGTACGGCAGTGTTTTAACTGACTCCTCTGAATGTTTTTTTCTAACTGCATGTTACTCTGCAGCTTAGATGCAATGGATCCAGACTCCGCAGTGCTGCTCGTGGGACTGCGCTGGCTTCATTAAGTGTACACACGTACTAAGTTGTCTTGATTTTTGCTTTTTTTCCAAGCACCTGAGAAGTCTAGGCAAATGTGAGAAGGCAGGAAAAGACCTTTTAAATGCATTATAAATCCCATTTTAACTCAAGTATTTATAGCTACAGCGTAATTAAAATATTGTGTAGGAAAAGAAAATAATCCTACCAAACTTAAATCCTGTGTGTATTAGCATATTGCCATCTGCAGACTTCTGAATCACTGCACCTTTTTACCTTAAAGCAAAATGCTTAACAGCCTCTTTTGCCAGAAACACCGACCCTGCTAAGCACATCTGTCGGGCTCGCTGGGTCCTGGTCAGAGAGGGAAATGGCTCTCGTTGGTGTAAACTTCCTCCTGCTCCCTTTCTTAAAGGTGAGCATAAACACGCTCAAATGTTGGCAATTACAAATCAAAATGTCACACCAGAAGAAAAATCCTTGTTACATAAAATTTCTCATTTCATATTGATTGGAAAGTTCCAGCAGGAGAATTGAAAAATGTTGAACTTGATTTCGTGAACACAGACTTTTTTCAGTTACAAACAGGAAAACAAGCCATCATGCCTGCAAAACAAATGCAACTATTTTCTGACCAGCTCTAACGTAGTAATTTCAAGAGTAATAAATTTGCTGGAGGAAAAAAAATATTACACTGAATCTTCGTCAGTCACAGAAAAGCACCATATATGTCAAAGAAAATTTGAGGTAATATATCTGATACAAATATACTCACACATGTCAATCAAATTCTTTCAATATCAAAGTGGTTGAATTACCTTGCTTACAGATATGGTATATTCTTACTGCAAAAAATGAAGGGAAGGATGGATGTTTTTTCATGTCTCTAGCTGAAGCAGAAATTACAAGGCACAGCACAGAAATTACGGGGTGAATTTCTATGTCCCGTGTTATGCTGGAGGTCAGGCTAGATGGTGATGATAATATTTCCTTCTGGCCTTAAAAAAATGCATCTGTGAAAATACAATCAGAGCTGATGGGCCATTGAATTCATGTGCTCAGAAATTATTTTTTTAGCAGTCTAAATGACATTATCTGCAAGAACAAATAAGCTGCGTCCACCGGAGTCAGCAGTCGAGTCTGAAAATGGGAAAAGTATGAGGAGAGAATCCCAACCTGCTTAATTGCCTCACAAATCAAACATATGGGCAATAACTCCTGTTTAGGGGAAATTCAGATGAGAAATATGATTACTGCTCTCTGCAGGGGAAAGACAGCACTTCGACAAAATGAGGGCTGTTTTTTTTCCAAGTGATCCAAGTGCCAGGGCCTGACTTGCCAGAGCTCCTCGGGAAGGTCAAAGCTTTCCCACATGTCAGCAGTTTCGTGCAGGTCAGGATGGACTCGCCAGAGAGGACTCGAGCTGGTGCACCTTCTCTCGTGGGGTGGGTTAATGTCCTTTTGTGTGCGCTGGGCAAAACACAGGGCAGTTTATGGGCCATTTCATGGAAATGCAAAATGTATATGGGAAAAACATTCTACACATATATAAAACTTATATGTCTTTCCAGGAAAGCAGCTTGAGATTTTATTAATGGGGCAGCTGATGAAATGTTTCTATATAAATAATACCTAAGTGAAAGTTGTATTGGTGTTCACAGGTATTAAACTTCCAGAATGTCCTGCACAAATTATCTTTCCCCAAATATTTTTTCTGTAGGAGAAAGAGCATGTTTTGCTCAATCTGAGTATAATGAGTCTTGCATAAATCCACTGCCAACTTATACAGGCAGATTCAGTCTCTGCTGGAGTAACACGAGGGACAACATCTTATCTGATGGTCTGGGCTTCATAGAGAGGATCTTGAAGTGTTAAGAACAATTCCATGTATCAAAACAACCCAATATTAATATAAAGCATAAATATTTGGATGCATGGGGGTTTGTATGTCGTTGCATAGACACTGGGGTTTGGTTTTGGCTGTTCTCCACTTGCTTCAGCATCCATTTGCATCTGTTCAATGCATCCTTGTATGTAAGATCACACCATGATGGAAATTCAAACGCTGCACAAGCAATAATACGTCTGCAGCTGCGGGTGGAAGCAGGTGCTGTACAGCCTGTGTGGCAGTGCCAGCTCTCAGCTCATTTTGTTCTGACTTGTGTCTCTTTTTCCCCCCCATTCTGAGCCCCAGAGTTATTTCCCTTCTGGAGAGGGAAAGATGTTCTGTCATTGGCAGTGGTCAGTAGAAGGGCTTGCCCACTGGGCAGAAGAGGCTCGTTGTGCGGCTGGGCTCAGCCTGAGCCATGAGCATGGCAGCGTGGTTGCTCCAGCATCTTCATTTCTTAACTGGAGGGGCTGGTCCAGCCAAATAACACGAGCAGAGGTGTAGCTGGCTTTTAGGCAGCAGCTGGGAGGCGAGTGTGGGAGGCTAAAAGTGATAGATGGCTGTGGAGCATGAAGGACGGGGTTAAATCCCCTCATTGCGGTGCATGGTGTAAGGGTGAAGCTACCTATTTTTTTTCTTAGTATTATTAGAGGGATTAAGTGGAATTTAATTGGTGCTTTAGCCTTGAGCTGCCCTCAGCGTGGGAGCTGCAGAGCAGACACAGCCAGCACCAACTGCAAAGCCAGTGAACTCCAGCCTCTCACCTTCCCTGTCCTCTCAAAAGCAAACAAACAAACACTCCGTTAATTAACTGCAGATGCCCGGACTGCGATGAGTAGTGCTGGGAGACATCACCCAGGAGAGAGAAGTCAGGAAAAGGAGGAGGCTGAAAAAGTCAGTCCGGCAGAATAAAAAAGTCCTCCTGGGTAGGAGGATGCAAAATTAATCTGGGCTGTAAATTCCTCATTCTTCATCTTCTGCCCGGTGCTGGTGCAAAGGGCAAGGGGGGCCCTGCTCTGCTTACCCACATGAGAGCTTTCTTGCACTTTCCTGTGGCACTTCCGACATCCGAACTACTGAGGTACAATGTCAAGGAACAATCCTGGGCATAAGGACTCAAGTATACCCAGTGGTAGATTCAGACCTTGTCCCCAGCTTGGTTTTGGACCAGTCCCAATGGGTTTTTCTTACAGAAATCACTAGTGCAGTTCAAGGAACAATTCCCATCATATTGTAGAGAGTAAGAGTTAAATTGTAGTAACCTGGGCGGGTTCCCCATCACCCGCCATCGGTGCCAGAGGACAGTCTGGGACACGACAGCTTTGCTAGTGTCAATGCAGCCACGGGCCGCTGCAGGGTGATGGCTATGTGATGGAGTACTGCACCACGCTCGAAGACCGAGCCAATACGTGTCTGGGTCACCCTGCCAGATCTGCACAGAAAGTTGTTTTTCTCTGTGCTTCCCTTCAGCTGAGTAATTGCTTTGTGAGAGTTTGTCATCTGCTGCTGCATGAAGTAAGACAGGCCGAGCAGCCACCGAGGCGGCTTCTGTTCCTAAATCTGCCATGTGCCAAGCTGAATGGCTTCATCGGATGCCTCAATTGCTCCATCTGTGAAATGGAGATAAGTGCTATGTTCCTCCATAACTTTCTGGGAGATGTAGCCATGAAAAGTGTTACACGGGAATTGCTGTTCTTGTTCAGGCATAGATTAGGTTCGGAGTCTGTCAGCTCCCTGCTCCCAGGATTCAAACCATCTGAAAGCACAACCAAGAAAAGCTCTCCTAGCAAAACAAATATCTATAAACTTCTTTGTTGGCTGATCTGTGCTCTGAAGGATTTCAGCAGACTTTATCCTTGTAGAATACTCAAGGTCTACCTAGCACAGGGTAAATCTTCTGCATATTCAAAGCAGGGCTTGTGCACATTCCCTGCTGGTTCTGGGATGCATGGGGAGATGTATATGGCTAAAGCCATATACAAGATACACGTTATGCTGAGTCCTTCCCATGGTGGAGAGACACCTCAAGATGCCCTGTTGGCCTGAGTTGCCCAGTTAATACATTGGCATGGGATGTCTAATGTACCCTATCTCACAGAGGTTTGGATGTACTAACCTATATTTTCTGGGACCTAGAAATGAAATGACTCCTGAGCCCTTTGCCAGACCTGTGTAATGCCTGAATTGGGAAAGGTTTTTCCCTGGCAGTTTTTGTAAGACTTCTGTAATTTTGTCATTTTTTTCTGCTTCTTGAATATGTCAGCTGTATAGGTCTGTTCAACCAAAGAGTTTTACAGAATACTTGATGATTAGAGTTCTTATTTTTATTCCCAACTTTTCAGTCATGAAATCAATTTCAACGCCAGCAGGAGCTGACGAGAAATGCCAACTGCCATTATACCCCTCTGGGCTTATTTTCTTACGGAGACTTGCATGCTGTAATATTTTTCAAGGAAAACCCCAAAAGGTACAGAAAGCAATGATGCATTTAGGAGACTTTGTGGGAAATGCAGGAGTTTTGTGCTGTGACAGGATTATAGACCAGGCAGTGCAAGAGCCCAGGTACCTGCAGTATCCCATCGATCCTGCTTTTGTTTAACTGGTCTTTCAAACTTCAAGTCTCTCTCGTGGCATTGCTCCCAACACCCCTGAACTTCCAGTGAAGTTCTCCCAGGGCTGTGCTGGCCACTGGAGGCTGGAAGGCAGCAGTAAATCTGTCTTGGTTTAATTGAGCTGGTAGCTTTGATTCTGATCCTGGCAAGGAGCTGCTATGATGAGCCAGAAGAGTCTTCTGCAATTACATGTTAGCTCAGGGCAGCACCTGAGGGCCTCCACCTTTCTGAACTGTTCTAGCACTGAGTTTGCAAAGCAGGTACCTTCTAGGCTCACAGAAATCGCCCACAGTAATAGACTTTCATAGCTGTTTTTCTCACTGGCCTCAATCCATCTTGGTCAAGTTTGCCAAAAGTTAATGAAGCTGTAAAGAGTTAAAATCCAGGGAGTGACTGTGCTGAGAAAGACTCACAACTCTGTCCTGGTCGGAGTGATTCCCGAGCTCATGGAGTGCCTCCTGAGTAAAGTTCTGTAATTGAGCTGGAGACTGAATGTGAATCTGTACGTCTGATGGCTGCTTCATTGTTAGGATAAACGAGCAGAACAACATCTTTTCCAAACATGCAGTTCTTGCAGACTGTCTTTGAGTTTCTTAAAGTCTTCACTGTAAAAATATATCATGTCCATTACCACTTTTAAGTCCACGCCAGATCCACTCTGTTAATATTAGCTATAAATATGCTCCAACAGATAATGTCGAAGTAACAACCATCACAAAAGGAGGAAAATAAATCAAGGTTGTGCGTTCATGAGTGCTACAAAGAGGTTCTGTCTCGTGTCCCACCGAGTGATTCTGCAGAGGGCTTCCATCACCAGGGAAGACCTGGAAATCACTGATAGTTCCCTAGGGAGCAATGGAGAACTGGCATTGAGCTGTGAGCAGCCAATAAAATATTGCACGGCTGAAACATGTTACTGGCTGCGAGTCTTGAAGGGTAGGTCTGGGATGTGCACAAACAGAAAAACAACCCAAGACTTTCCTCTCCTCTGGTTGCATCTCTTCTGTGTTGTGTCCAGCAGTTAACCTTTAGGGGACAGAACAGACAGAGGCACAGAATTAATCTCATTTTCCTCCATAGACTGTGGAAAGAGCCTAATGAGTTACCAGGATGATGTTTAGATGGCCCACACAGGGTGTGGTGTCTTCAGCACAGAGAAGCTTCATCCAGGCTTTATCAAGAGAAGTCCATTGTGTTGTGGAGTCTATAAAGAGCTCTGGATACAGTGAAATAGTTTTGCCAAGGTAGCAATAATCTTCCTCCAAAATGCATATTATTGGGCTATTTTAAATGCCATAGGTGAATTGTGGTGCATAAGGTCAAGGGACAATTGCTTTCATCTGTCTGAAATATACTCTGAGAGGCTATTAGTACGTCGTGTTTAGTGTTATCCTGGCTGAGTTAATTCAGTCCACCTCTGGCCAAGTGCCACTACAGAAACCTCGCTGACATTTTCATTTCCATTTCCAGCAGCCTTTGCTGGCAGCAGACCCTCTGATTTCCTCCCACTCCAGTTTTAAAAACTTTGGAAGAATCTCTTCTTTGTGCAAAACGATTTGATCTTTCACTGCCCAAGGAAACACATTCTGGCAGGAACATCACTGAAAAAACTGATACAACCTACTCCAATGGACTTTGGCTGTTTATTCGGTGTTCTCAGCCAGCACCTCCCGTAGATGGAGACCAAACCAAGAGGGAATGAGAAGTGAGTTGGTAGAGGCCTTTACTATTTCTCTGTATCACCTTCAATGATTGGTCACCCAGAGTTGTAGGAAGGGTCCTTGAACGTCTGTGGGAGCTGCTGTAACAGGGAGGAATGTGTCTCTTCCCTTACAGGTTGACCATTAGCCTCCATGCCTGTGGCTCGTACCGCTGCTAACTAGGTTTTTCTGGAAATCCAACCCTCTTTCTCCAATCCTTCCTCCAATTTACTAAATTTCCCCTCCAAACTATAATGGGTAACAAAAGAAGAACATCAATAACAGCAGCTGGTTTTGGCTCCTATCATTCTCCCGTCTTTATCTCCTATACACCACTAGGCATTTCTTGCCTGCTTTGTCTAACCTATTTTTACACATCTCCGTTGCAATGTGATGAATTGTGTCCTGTGGGTGCCTGTTTTTCTCCATTAACTGTGAAGGGAGTCCAGATGACTTGTTCAGATGGAGACGTCAACACTGAGGACATTTACATTTGGACAATGAATATCAGTCCAGAGTGTCTAAGGGGTGAGATTCATCTCATCATGCTTTAGGTGTCCAGAGAGTGGATGTCAACAGCTGAGCCAAGGCATCTAGACTTTTTTCTTCCTCAACAGAGACAACTCATCCTCAGATGTTCGAAAGAGAGGATGACTAATCTATCCTTTGGCTATAAAAGGAGTTAACGTGGCTAGCTGAGATGTCAATACATATTTTGCAGATGACTCAGAGTGGGATTTAGCTGAAGTGCCTCACACAGTTGCAGAGCAATGGCTGAGCCCAGGTCTACGGTCACGCATCATCATTTGTCAGCAGCTTGTCTAGCTCTGCTCTCCTACTGATGGTTTAGGGAAAAAATGTCACCTGAGTCTAGTCCTTCTGAACGTGATGACTGAACTTCCCCAGACTCTAGCAATATTAAGACCAAAATCCAACCCCCATTTTGACTCTGATGTCCTGTCACAGCAGTTTAGCAGCAAACATATCACTCACATCGGGCATCCATATCTCTAAACATGCAAATAGCTTAGTCAGAAAGAAATAAGCCTCTGAGTACGCTGCTGGGGGAGGACTGAGGATACAGAGGGAGCTGATGTTGGCTGTTACCTTAGCAACAGTCTCCATCTGGTAGGAATCTGAAGCAGGCGGTCTGACCCCTGGCAAAAATGTTTGAACGTTTAATGACTTAAATAACTGAGTAATTCTAGGCTGTTACAAAATGGAGTAGCATGTAGCCCCAGTTGAACGTCACTTGTAACCATAATGGGTGAAGTCAACATGGTCTCGTTTCACATGCTTAGACTTTGGCAAAGAAGGTGATATGAAAGTACGTGCAAGATACTGTGTTTCAAAGAAAATGGGCCTGATTTTCCACTTAGACCAGATTCATGTTATTCTAACTCCACAGAGAATTGAGTCAGTATTTCTTTCTAAAAGGAGACAAGGTGGTTTAGGGTATTGGTAATCTAATAATATCAAGCTGTTACACAGCATTGTTAATCCATAGATTTCAATACCCATTAATGCCACAGAAGGGGAGGGCACAATTCCACTTGTATTTCACCTAATAATGTATTTTAAATCTTTTTTTTTTATTATTTTATTGTGTGTTTTGGTGTGGCTAAGTAATTCTAGATCGATGCCCTGGAGAGTTTGGCTCAGCCTTGAGCTTGTTTCATGGACAGTCTGTAGGGCCCTTTTTGGCTGAAGTCTTGTTAAGAAGTAAGAGAAAAAGACTGTACAGGGCTGCCTGCTTTAGTGGTCCTAAAGCCCAGAAGCTTTATGGTATATTCTAGAGTGCCATCTGTTGTTTCTTTACCTGCAGCTAACTTAAAATCAAACAAAGATTTAGGTTGGAAGGCCACTTTGAAGGTCCATCCAATCTAACACCCTGCTGAAAGCAAGACTCAAAGTAGGGCTTACCTACAGGCAAAAGCTCTTGCCATAGGCATGTTCTTGACAAAGGCTCCTCTACCTGAACCAAAGAGCTTTGCTCTGGGGGAGGCTTCTGTCTTCGTGTGCATTTATTTTGTGGCTTCTTACTGATAGGAGGAAGATAAATTGCAATAGAGATTTTTTTTTTTCGTACTGTGTTCTGCTGGAACCTTTTATTGCCGTAGGCCACCAATAATTGACTTTTTAGAAATTATAATGTCCATCTTACTATTCATGCCTCATTTTCTATTGTATCATGGGAATGGCTATCTTGCCACCTACTTTTCCCGTGATACAAGCCATTTCATGCACACCAACTGAAATTTGGTCACCTAGCACCGATTTCAGCCTTATCTTATCCTGTGCCTTTCATATTATTTAGTACAGAACTATGAGTCTTCCTGGGCTTTGGCCCATACCGCCAGCAGCAACCCTCCCATTTGGGCTAGCAATCCATGCTCCCTTCACAGGCCTGGGTAAATTCCCCGAGTTCTCAATATTCCCTGGTAAAATAAGCTGAAATACCTATTTCTCTTCCCTAACCCTCAAGAGAGCCCAGGATGACCATCTCAGAAGGACGGACCTGCATTAATTAACCATTTAACACTGGCTGGGTCTGCCTGGGTAACTGTCACGGAAATGGCTTCTTCCAGGATGTTTTAATCTGCTTCAAAGATTCCTGGCTCTGGAGCTGCCAGTGACGACAACTGTAGTGCTTCTCAGGATAAAAAGCACTGGGGTAATATGAAAAAAAGAAATAGAGGTGACAGTCAGGCTGTTCTCTGACCTACTCTCTGTTCTGCAGTTTGCAAAAGGTGAGAAGACTGAAATAGTACTTCAGCTAGGGGAAGCAGCCAGCTGCCACCCCTCAGTCCTTGATTTCTTTATTTCTTTGCATCAGTGATTCAAAACCTGCTCCCTGGAAGCTGGCCTGGATGCATTCACTGATGAGGTGTGTGACATTCCGCTCACCAATGCATGAGGTCCAAGGAGCTGATGTGGTTTGTAGTAGTTGAATTATTTAATTTGTTCACTGAAAGTTTGTTTTGCCTTTTAATATTTTTATAAATGAAGAAGACTTACATGCAAGGAGCTCAGCATCATATGTTACGTTTTAAGTGAAATGTTATTTAGCTGGCAGAGCCATGCCTTGCCCTCCCCATATATCCAAAGGCTCCTTGGAGATTCATCAGTTACTGGTTTTAATCGGAGGAGAGGCGAGAGGTCAGGACATCTAAATGAGTCTTATCTATCTGATGATAAATTTAAGGCTTGGGAAGCTTGAAAGTCCATGCAGGGGCCTGATTTTGCATTTTATAACCTTATGAAACACAAAGCCTGTGCTCATAGAAAGCTGGTGAAAGGATTTTGGGCTCTGTAGGCAGAATAAATTTTGGATCTGCACAGAGGAAGACAAAACTCCTCTAGGATAACAAAGTGGGATGAGCTGTGGAGAACTGGGTTTTCTGCCAGCAGAGAAGCAGAAGTGGAACTGCTGGGAAAAACATCATGCCTTCATGGCTTGCACCCCATCTTTGCCTTGGTGGCAGCCGTCACCAGAGAGCTGCATGCCTGTGCCCTGTTCTGATATGAAACACATAGATCAGTTATTTTGTACAAAGATTTGGCCAGCACTTCCTTGGGCATAAGTAAAGCAAGGAATGGGGTCCTGGGGGGCCACTTTGCCACTCCAGGCAGCTGCCTACTTTGCCTAAGGTCAGGTCAACTCCCAGTCTTAAAAATGGGTGTTTGGGAATCCTAGTGCCTGGGGTACTCACTTGCACAGATGAAGTCTGGCCTGAAATGCTCAGTTCTGAATTACTCCTCTCATGCTATTTACAGAATTTTCAATTTTTGGCCACAGATCAGTAGGACAATGCACACACAAGTCACATTCACTCATGCAATTTAGATTTTGCAATGCAGTTTAAGGTTATCTCTAAATTCTCTGTTAGTATTTGTATCAAAGAGAACGTTCAGATAAAAATCCAGATATCTTGAAGATCTTGTGACATGAAAAACCTGTGTAAAAATTGTGAGGTTCTTGTTCTGTTTTTAAAAAAAGGACTCAGTTCAGTACAGGTTTCATATTTATATAAGGATCAGAAAATTGAGATTTCTTTGCAGCAAGCAAATAGACGACTGTGTGGGGATGGATACAAAGGCAAATGTAAGCTGAAAAGAGATAAATTAACTAAAAGCCTGGCTCTTGCATGTTCCATAGAGAAAGCTCTGTTAATTGAAATGAAAAGCTTCTTTGCCTCATTTCTTTTCACTAAACCTATCCTTGGAAGAAGTCTTTGGTCAAAGCGACGAAAGATTCCCACATCTGTATAACTAATATTGCCGCACGGGGGGCTTGAAGCCGGGAGGGGATGGCACCACGTTCAAAACACTCCATACTCCAAGGACGGTGTTTTCTCAATGCATCCAGAGCAAGGGCTCAAAGCGGAGTCTCCCACACCCCAGCTGAGCGCTCCAGTGCTCAGGCTGTTCATCATTCTAGGATGGATTGGTGTTTTTCTGTTCTTAATGAAACTTTTCAAAAGCTTCTGACTGTTCTGATGCAAAATGAAAACAAATGTGCAAACCTCAAATAGTTTCACAATTCATCTTTTCCGGCCATGCCAGATTCTTGGAGTGTGTCATTAATCTTTTCAGTGGGATAGCTTGGTTTCTTACTAGGGATTTGCTTCTTGCTTACTTTGGATGTGTAAGTCTCTCGTCTTCTACCACACTCTCCTTGCATAAATGAGAGGTAGTGCAAAGAATGTGCCTCTGGCCAAGCCCATGCTGCTGCTGCTGCTGGTTAGGTCCTGCCTGCCCGGTTCCTGGTGGATGAACCTTCATCTTGTGATGTTTAAGGATGTCAGCTGTGATGTCCCTTTCCTGAATTTCAGCAGTCTCATGGTTTTTGCAACCGTGTTCCTCAAGGGCTGCCGGATGTGGCTTTCCAATTAAGGAAGGGTCTCCATTCTCAGTTGGACACAATGTTCCCTGCCAATCCATCCTGCTTTATGAAAGGCTTGCATGCACAGCCAGTTAACAAACTGTTCCAGGATCAAAGAGATTCTTCCACATTTGCCATTGTTACAAGACCAGACAAAACGTCCTCGTAGAAATTCAATGCTGCATGTGTGTTTGAGTTACGAGTAGAGCTGCAGTCTTTGTCTAACATGAGTAGAAATAGGGGGACATAACAGAAATTAAATGCATTAGCCTGGCTCCATGGTTACTAAGAAACAGAAGGATGCTGATACACTACAGTTATTTCATTCCCAGATGAGGAAAGGATGCCTAAGCTGAAATAAAAGTTTCTTTTTTAAAAAAGGTTGTATTTCTGTAATGCAAATGCAAGCTCCCCTATTTAACCTGCACAGCCAGTAAATGGTCCTGTTTGTTTTGCACAGTCTGTCCTTTCAGCAAAAGTTGATATGCACCTTTGTTTACTTAATTAGTTTTTCTCTTTTTTGTATTAAACCACATTGCCTTCAGCAGATCATGTTTTATTCTCAGGAGGTAAAAATAATGAAAAGGAATTACTCCAGATGAAGCACAAGTTCCCACCTTCTTTGCAACTGAGCTTCAGAAAATCAGCAAGACAAGTCAGAAACAGAAGCAAAGGCAAGTGCCAGGTTTGGCAAACAGAGTCTTATGCTTAAAAGGGGTGAGGACTTTTTCAGCCGGTCGCTACTCAGCCATCTCTCTCTGCAGGGAACTCCAGACACACTAGGCAGCCAAGGGAGTGGAGGAGAAACACCGCTGCCTCTTCCTCCTATCCCTCGGATTTCACTAGCCAGCCACTTGGGGAACATCCCCATTGCCTCAAAACAACCCAGGGAAGGAAGGCACCAGGCTGCACCATCAGGATAAGCAGCAAAAAGCTTCCCTTGGGTGAGGCTTTCCTGCTGCCACCCACTCCAGTTCATGCAGGCTCCTCGCTGCCTCCGTTAGTCATCTCTGCCCACCCACTGATGTTCCTCTGATCCTTCGTGCTTACAGACCCATTTCTTTCTCTATGGTGAGCCCTGGAAGGGAGTTTCATCCCATTCAGCTGTTAATATTTGATTACACTTCTAGTGAAGTGAACACTCATTAAGTTAATTTCAGCAACAATATAAACATCAAAGGACTGAATTAGTTGTAATAGCAGAATGTGATGGGCTGGCATCAATGCTTATTTATTGCTTTCTGCTGCTCTCTAATGTTCCTGCTGTTGAGGACAGAGCATGGCTTTGGGGGAACTTTTAGGTGCCGCATTTCAAACCTGACTTAAAAGTCCTAAAGAGTGACTCCCATAGAGGAGAGCAGAGGTTTGCAAGACCTGGCATGAGTGTGGGGTCTGACTCTCCTGAAATATGTCATCTATGGCAAATAATGGATATAGATAAGAGTTAAGATTTCATTGTGCTCCTTACATCCCTCTAGAAGACTGACAGCTCTCAGCTGCTTTGTGCTCACTGGTTCAGACGAGCACTGGAAGATTTGGGATAATTTCAGCTCACTAGGAGTCTGGTATTTCTAATGGAAAACTCTGTGTTCTTTTGTTTTGTTTTGCTTTTCCCTTTCAAATTCCTCCAATGGATTTCCATTAAAATTCTAAATAGATTAACATTTTGTGGGGATGTTTAGATTTTGACTGTTTGCAGCATACTGAAATGTGCACTCTAACCTTTTGGTTTCCTCTTGCTGCTGGTACACTGCGACAAGCTAAAAGGCTTTATTTTGACTTTTGCTAAAACGACTTACATGCTGTTAAAACCTAAATGTTACTATTGATGATGAATGTTGCATAGTCACTGTGAGTATTTATAATGTAAAGCAATATTGTGATATGTAAATGTTGCCATAAAACTTTCCTATTTAAACAAAGTTTGAAATGAAACAAAAATATTTATGTAGTTCACACCTGTTCCACAGGAAATGAGAAATATTGACTTTTCGAAGCTTGTTTTCATCCCAAGTTGCAACAAGTATCAGTTACTCCTGAAAATATTATTGTTGCTGGCCATCCTCGTTATCTTCCCTTAAATAACAAACCTTTCCATGTTTTCTCATGCTGCGCTGCACCTCATTTCCCATTTGTTCATTCTGTGTTGATGACCTGGTGCTACCCAAACCCCAGCAACTTGCTCATTTCTCAGATTTCCAGTAGCACCATTACTTTCTTGATTTTCACAGTAGGGCATACGAGGACTCTGCAACTGGCAGAACTGAGCTAATTGATTGCCTCATTTAGCTCTTTGAAGACTGCAACAATTGCATGAAGTCCCTGTTTCCGTAACGGATGAGGACTTGGAAGCTGACGAAAGGCTTTGCTTGTGTTGGACATGACATATAAATATAAAAACTGTTGGTTTATCTCCTGTAAGTATAACTACCTAGTCAGATGAGCTATTATAGCACTCACAGTATTTGCTCTGGAATTAAAGCACTTGCAGGGCTATGAAGTACTGTACATGCTCTGGTAAATCAAATGAACTTGAAAATAACATCATGTATTACAAATTCAAGAGCAAGAACAGGAGGCAGGGACCCTGATTCACAAAAGATTTCAGTGGAATTCACCTTCTTGAATGGTTTCATGGATCTTGTCTTTGCTATTCCTTCCCCTCCCTGGATTTTGGGCCATTCTCATTTCTCCCAAGTCAGTGTTGCTTCATCCAAGATTAGGAGGTTTATCGGATGGATGAAGGGAGGTGTAACCATCCACTACAGCCCTCCCGCCACGCAAGCACCTCTCTGTGACCCCAGCCAGGTTGTAGCTCTGCAGCTCGGTACAATCTTCCAGTTCTTCCTGTGCATTTCCCACGCTGCGTGCACCCCTGTTCAGACACTGGAGATGGGTAGCTACACGTTGTACCAACCTCTGCATTTGAGTTGTGCCCCGGTCCGGCTGTTGCCTGTTGCAGTTGTAAACTCATTCCTCAAATCTAAAATTCATTTGAAAAGCACGTTAGAGAGAGGAAATAAACTATTTACTCTCCTTGCCTCTGTTCTTACAAATGTCTCTTTATATTTTCATTCTCCTTGAATGCTTGGCAGAAATTCTTTTCAGACATTCTAAATATTGCTAGCAGTTCCAGGGAGCAGGACAAGTATTATTGCCTTACAAATGGAACTGCCTGCTTGCTTTCCCCTTCTGTAGGGGAATGCATGAGGAATGGCTGAATGGTGGGCTGAGAGTGACTTGGGTATGGCTCATGTACTCTCTATCAGGTTATTTCCATTTGACATTCTAACAAGTCTTGGTAAAATGGTCACGCATTTGCTAGAGTCATATCTCCAGCTCATAGAGCACATGTACAGAACAGCATTTTATAATCACTGTCTTTACTGTAGACATGCTTTAAATCTTTTATGTTAATATGTCAAGGCTGCTCTATACTTGACATCTCAGAAATCCTCTAAGAATGCCTGGCTAGGCAGGAAAACAGTCTTATGAAACAGCACGACACTGGTAATCGCACTTTCAGGGTCCTGTTCTTCACTTAATAATTAATTTCAGTTTCCTGATGCCTCAGTTTACCAATCTGAACATTTATGTATTCCTGACAAGGCAATGAGATACTTTGGTTATGGAGCCTTGCTCAGCTAGAAATGATGCTGATGTTCTTTAGCATCTGAGTGGCTGGCTGAGATCCTGTGGAGTTGATCAGATCAACTCTGATCAACACTTCTTAATTTTTTTTCATTGCAGGAGGTATTAGTGTTTTTGAAGTGTGTGTTTTTCTGAGCAGTGAGCATCTGAGGTGCACTGAAATAACTAAATAAAATACAGAAAAGACAGTTGCAATGTTATATTAACTCATCCACTGTCATGAATTAAATTCCAGTGTAAATGGAAATTCTGTCTGTCCAATTAACTAAAGCAGGCATTATAAAATGCTCATATTTGATTTCTTCTTTCCCCCTCTTCCTTTCCATCAACCATTTAACAGGAGACAGCACGTAAAAGTGAACACACACTGTTCATCTCCACTGTTTTTCCAAAACAGGGTCGAGGCTGTTGAATGTGCTCTCAAGTGTTAATGCTGAACTTGGCCTGTTAACTGAACAAGCCCAGCTAGCTGGGGGTGCCTCCTCCCTGTTTCCCTTGATCTTGCATGGTTCCCCAGGTGCTGAGCATGGGGAAAGATCATCCCCTCTTAGTAAGCGTGAGTGACTGCTAAGTCGGAGGGGTCTCATCAGCACTCCCACGCTGGCACTGGGATTCTGGCTGCAGAAGAAAAGCAGTTGTCACCATGGACACCAAAACAGGGAGGACTAATCAGAAAATATCGATAGGGTAAAATGCCAGCGACTGAAAACTAAACTGGCATGTGATCTTTAAATGAGAGCAGTGAATCATCTCTTAGTTGTGATAGGTGAGGTGATCTCTGACTGCAGGGAAGCTTTGGCTTCAGGGAAACCCAAGGGGTAATTTGCATCTTTCATTATTATTAATAGCAGTGTTACAGTACCGGAGCAGCATCCCAGTGTGTTTAGATGCTGGATAAACAGAAAACAAAAACGGTGTCAGGTCCTACGGGTTTACTGTCTCAGTACCAGGCAGGAACTAGGAGGGGCTAGAAAGACTGAGCTGAGACCCAGGATATTTTAGAAGCCGGACTACTGAGCTCTGACACATTCAGTGCCGAAGCTGAGGCTCAGGGTGAAGCTCATCACATCCACAGATCCTGGGAGCGGTGTTGTGTTAGGTACAGACCTTGTAGTGACAGGGGAAGGCTGCTGCTTTAGGTCCTGCCTTGTCTAGTCCATGCTTGCAGTATTTGCTGCAGTGTAACACAGCCCCGATGTCTCCTAGGAGTTAAAACACTTGACAAGATCTCCCTAACCGCTGCCACGGGACAGCTGCGATTTGGGAAGATAATACAGTCTGCTCTCCCAAAAACTAACAAAGACCTTACAAGTTAGCCCATTTATCATTCCAGGGGGGAATTTTCTCATCAGTTTTCAAATCAGAACCTCCTCAAATCCCAGAGCTAATCAGACACTGATTTACTGCTTGGTTTTGCTATATAATTTGCAAAAATACATCCACAGGCTTGGCTGTAATGGCAGTGCCTTTACATTCTGTGGTTCTCTGAATATATCTGATTACATTAGTCAGAGTGTCGAAGTAGTTGTTAAATGGATAGGACAACTTCAATAGACCCAAGTTTACTGCTTAGAGGAACTGTAGTAGGAGACAAGGAATGCAAGTAATTCACCAGCTAATGCAATTTTTGACTGTATGTATGCCAGGCATGAATAGGTACTTTGCAAACACACTTTAATGTGTTTCTGCTTCTCTCAGAATATTTAAATGGTCTTAATTTTTTAAAATCATACCTTATCTGTGTCACATTGAGATCTGTCTCTTTAATGTTCATGAAAAGTGTCCCAGAATGGGCTTTCCTGTGGCATGAGATGTGATTGAGCAGAGACAGGATCTGAAAGATTAAAAGGCCTTATCTTGTTGTGAAAAACAGGGGAACTTTGAGAGGTCTCTTCATCAATGTGAGTAAGCCTGCAGGTACAGTCTGATGCTCTCTCAACGTGTCAGGTATGAGTGATGGGGAAGGAGCTGATTCCTAAGGTAGAGATCAGGTTTCTGATCAGTTCTCCAAGATTGCCTTCTAGGAAATCTCATGAGAACAACACATTGAGAGGATTTATTGTCAAGGAGAAGAGCAAGACAAGCACTTCTGTCGTAATAGGGCAGTTCCTTTTCAGAAACTTCCAGGATGAAAATGCACCTTCTTGAACCGGGGGGGGGGGGGGGGGGGGCCCGGAGAAAAAAGAAAGAAAGAAAAAAAAAGGTGCTTTGCTTGAGCTTTTTAGGAAAGTAATTATCTGTTTTCCAATTCCAAATGAGGTCTCCTCTCCACATGCAAACGATGGTTTACGCCCTTCCTCTTCTCACACCCTCCCGGTACCTCTCAGCTGGGGTGACGACCAGCTTGGGCAGAGCCCTGTGCTCATGGAGGTGATTTTTTTCCCTGAAATGACTAAGATGCTGTTACCCATTCACTCAGCCAATCTTACTGCAGGGCACTGGCGCTGTGAGAAGGGGAGAAATGGGTAACAAGGGAGAGAGCAGGGGAGAGGGAGGGAACGCAGGTCACCACCATCATTTGCCAAGACCCTGTGAGATAACTGGCCACTTAGAGAACCAGGGTATGTAGTTTGCAACCTGTCAGGCTCACAAGACAGAGCAAACACACAGTATTTTATTTTCCCTATCATACTGTTTTAATAACTTGCTAGTGCTCATTACCACATTGTTAAAAAACTGTGGCAGACAGAATGGCTATTTATGGTTAGACAGTTGCGCTAGGATTTCAACTCATTATTAATGTTAGCTCCAATTCTGATGTAGACATTTTGGTCATTTAATCATATTGAAAAAGATTTTTTCCCCTTTAATTTCAGGGGATTTTCAGATCTGTTCTTCGGACATATAATGGATATATTAAAACAATGATGGCCATTCTGCCTGCCAGGCAGACTCTGAAATGAACCTTGAACTGCTTTATGATTGTTGCTTTGTTATTGCTGGATGTTATGATGATTATTTTTTAAAAAGGACTAAAGCAGTGAGTAGGAAGTTACTTTGCACTATATTATAATAAATGGAGAACAAATCTGACTGTAATCAGGATGTTTTGATTGCAGTCTAGTGGGATTTCTGGATGTCCTTTTTAGCCATGACATCATGCAAACCTGATTTTGACACCATTAGAAGTAAGGAATTGAGACAGGAACTGAGGGTGTTGGAAGTACTCATGTACAACTAAGCCTAGAGGAGAAGACTACTCAAACCCATTTGGTCCTTTCCTGCTCACAGGCAGAGATCAAGTATCTGAGGAGACAGTTTAAGGGACAAATTTCCAGATTCTGATTCATAGTTATTGAATTTACATTCAGGGCTATGATGAATTTTCCCTATCAGCATTTCCAAAAAAAATTTCTAAGGGACACCAGTGTCAGAAAATTTTAAAGATTATATGGAACAAGCCAGACCGTCCTTTGTTGCCTTAAAATCTCCAAACTGTCTCGTCTCATAAAGCTAACACAGAAGAGATTGCTTTGGGATATTTCTCATAATCCTTGTCGTCAGTTCTTAACTGTTGCAAGGGAACGAAGGGTCCAAATTATCAGCAAAACTGTTTTGAAAGAGTCTCAGTTTTGACATAAAAAAGGCAGGCTAATTAATCAGTGCAGTGACAAGAAAAGATATGGTTGAGTTTTCACAGAAAAATATATCTGAGCATAAATCCAGACTGTTTATTCAGGCTTTGTCTTCAATAATCTCTCCTCTCGAATCCTAAAAATGTCAGCAGGTTCTCCAATTCTTTGTTCCCAAAGCCTTTCAAAGGACTTTTCCCCTGACAGCCAACAAACATGCTGATGAAACACCAACCCTGCTTGCTCATTTACAACAAGTACTCTTGGCAGCTTAATGCACGTACACATGTTTTTGCAATGCATCAAACAGCAAGATTTGGGACGTAGGAGAAATCTACATTGTTGGCACAGATTTGTTCCTGATGGATAACACAACAGCATTTGAATAATTTTCAATACAAAATATTTTCTAGCAGACTAACATAATTGTTCCATCTAACAGTCATGGCAGGTGCCCCAACTATTCAAACACAGCAGAGTTTAGCTCAGCTTAGCATTTGCATTGTCTCATATTCACCGTGTTCAATTTTTCAACCAAATCCTGGCTGGTGGTCTGATGGAAATGAAGTGCACAGAAGCTGAGCAGTATTTCCTTTCCGCTGAACTATTTAGAGACAAGTACACCACAACTTTCCTCGGTGGTAAGAAGAAAATAGTTATATGTGGTATTTGGGAGGGAAATGGCAGTTGGACCTTGGAGAACGGCTCACTCCTTCTCAAGGTGGCGATTCCTTCTCAAAGTGTTGATTCCTACTGAAAGTGTTGCTGAACTCCTGTAGTTCACCGTCTCCCCTTGTATCATAGGTTTAATATTATGAGCTACAAAGTGGAGGTCCAGGAGTAGCTGCCTGGGCACCTCTGCTGCTCCAGCAACGCCTGAGAGTGGTGCAAGCAGACAGTGGGGAGGCGCAACCATATGTTGAGCTTAATTTGTCAGTACTCATGAGCCAGCGTCCCCCCAGCCTGCTAACTGAAAGCAAATTAGCAAGCTAGCCATTTCCCATGGCACGGAAGTTACTGATATCTGCAGCAAAACCTGACAATTTCTGTTATTCTTTTCCTGCTGTCTGAAGAAAGGAGTTTTCCACAGAGTCAGAAAGAAGGATATTTCACATATAGCCTTCATCAATGACTTCAATTCCTCGGTGATTTTTGCTTAGCCTTTGAAAGAGAAGGACTGCTGTGCTGACACGGAATTCTTCCTTTTTATTGTGGCATCAGAGCATAAATGAGATATGACAGAACATCTTCAGGTTGCTTTTGGCATACTTTTGTGTTAAATGCTGCTTTAAATTGAAGGTTTTCTGCAGGCAATGGCAGGACACACCAGGTCTACTCTCCTTTTCTGTGTCGAGAATTTTCTTTTTTTCCAGTTTGGGTTGAATTTATTTCTAGATGTCTTCTATCCTATTTTATGTTGAAGCACTAAGCTAAATAAATAGGATTTAGATTATTAGAATCCTTAGGTGCACATTTGAAGCGTCTCACAAAGCCATTAAGGATGGATAAGAGCTTATTTGGGTTCTGATGAGGTCCTTAAGCTACACCCTATATAGCTTTGATAGCTTTACTTTGATATCAGCACTCAGATGTGTGTGTTCATGTTCCTGGACCAAAGGCCACGAGTTGAATCCATCTCTCATGCCCTGGACTGCAGTCCTGTTTGCTTATTAGGGGAAACGCTTGGTGCCCCATGCCTACAGGAAAATGGGGAATTTGGCCTCCAAACTACACCTCTCATCAGACACAGCATCGCAGTACAAAAAACTCTGAGTAATGCTATTATTTTCCATGCTTGATAACCTTGACAGCTGTATTTTTTTCATGTGTAGTCATTGTGAAAAGTATTAAAAATGCTGTACAAAGCCCACATCATTTAAACAAAGCTTCTTGAGTACAATGCCTCTATTTAAAATCAAAGACAAGCATTGGGGCCAGAGCTAAGAGAAAGATCCACAACTTCATGGCAATTAACAAAGACAATTACATTCTTATAATGAAGAGATTTTTTTTTTAAACTCTGTGGTTCTAATTATAATTAGGCAGTCATACGTACACATCTCTTGCAGGACATGGAATTGAATTTAACACTTGCAGGAACCTTTTTTGAATGTTTATACACGATAATGTGTGAAATTCTGTCCCCAAATAATGACGGAATTAATTTTCTTTGTCTGATTCAGTGACTTCTTTGTTGTGCAACAGACCCAGAATTTAAGGCTGAAACCAGATGCTTTTAAGAAAAAAAAAAAAGAGTTTCTGATTCAACTCTGTGCTGGAGAATCTGCTTGCGTTGGGAGTTGCGTAGTCCTTTTAGAGTTCATTCACAGGTTCAAGAGCTGCTCTGAAAGAGTGATTTATGTAGGGTGCTTGCGGAGGTTGCTTTCTCGGGAATCATATCACAGTTTCATATGAGGAGTGGCACAGGAAAAGAACATTATGGTCACTGTTAACTCACTATCCACTTGTTTGAAAATATTGTTTGAACTGAAATTTAGCTTTTTAAATCTGATTTAGATACAGTGTATTAAGAAAGGAAAACTCTGGAGTACAGCATTTCCAGGAAAGGAGATCCTGCATTTGCCTCACTTGTGACCTCTTTATGTACCCCTGACCTACACAGATGATAAACACCTAAAGGGGAATACAGCTCCTCCTCCTCCAGGCCCCATGGTCTTCTGGCAAGTTCAAATACCAGTCTGGTCTCAGAGCATCCTATCTGGTAGTAGCTATGTGCCTGGGCATATTCTTGGCCCAGCTTTCTTAGTGACAGTATCCAAACTGATAGCGATCATGGTATGTTTCCGCAGACATCACTGCATAGCAAGGATCCCCTGGAGAATCCCCAAGGAAAGGCTTTGGATTAACAGCAGAGGGAAGCAAGGGGGGTCTCTTGGCTGAAGAGCATGTCTCACTGTCATTCCTTCCGCTTGTTTATCCAAGGCCAGGGTCATTCACTGGGCTAACTGTGTTCCTCACAGCTCCAGGCTGCTGGAGGGAGAAATAAAGGGCAGCTGGTTTTACAGTCAGCTGCCAGAGCTGCTACATGGGCTGTGCAGCGAGAGAAGCCATGAGACTAATGAACGTTCAACGGCAGGCAGCCTTGTGAAATCCCAGTCATCCTCCTCAAGTTGTCCCAGAAATGGGACAAGTTTCATAGCATTGCTCACGTTAATAGACACCTAGAAGTGACTATACCCCAAATGAGTAGGGAGATGGACAAACTGACTGGCTTAAGTAAAAATGTGTATCAGTCATGAGTTATGCTGTACAGGATTTATAGCTCTGATCTCACTCACACTAGTATGTTAGCTTGCCTGTCACAACTCCTTGTGGTGATGATGGCTTCACCACATCCCTTGGAAAGTGTGCCGAGTGCCCAGCTGCTCCTTCTCTCTATAATATTTTCATCATGTCTCACATAGAAGGTCCTTTATTTTCCTAGAATTGTTCTTTGTGAGGTGCTGACTCTGCACAGAGATTTGCTAATTGTAATTCAAATTATTCATTGTGGTTCAGATGAAGGCAACAAATTAATCCATTAGAATGTGAAAGACCAAAGCATCTCATCCCTTGTTCGATCTGTAAGGGAAAGCAGCAAGCCAGGTGTCTCTCAAAGCATGAGTAAAAGGCAGCAGAAGCAGCTGATTGAAAAATGGAATTTTCCTGCTGCAGGAAGCACCAATATTTTCTCCCTTGTTAGTACTTGGGCGAAGGATAAAAATGGAAAATGTCAAAGGACTTGCATTAAAAAGACATTTTTGACACTACCACACAGAACACTTTCCATAATAGTCAGTTCAATTGTTTGTGTTTCCTTCTAGAACTGATACTCTGCACCTTATTCCCACTCATTCCTGCCTTGAACGCATGGTCTTCTTTGGACTGACGCATCAGTCCTGTACTGTCATGGTGCATTACGTCTGAAAAAAGAAGCACATGGTATCCATGCTGAAATTCAGGTGAGGTATCTGATGGACTCAGGATCAGCCCTAGTGCCCCATCTCTAAATTGTTTTGCTTCAACTTCCCCAACCAAAAATGAAAAATTCAGCATTTCCCCTGGAAAAATGTCGAAACATTGAAAATGGAGCAAAGACACATTTTCTGTCAGCCTTTTTTCTCCTGAAATGCAAATCCATCTTGACACACAATCCCCATCCACTTCTAAGTACAGGACTGAGAGCTCTGGAAAACAAGTCCCTCTGTTTTTAAGCAGAGCATTGATGGCCATACGAGAGGAAAAAATTCCTCCATATCACTCCAGGCCCTTCACCGGAGAAAGCCTCCTTATATGCTGGCTAGAACAGGAGTCTCAGGTGACTCTTAGCAGGGCTGTAGATGTCCGTATTGGAGACACGTAGTTGGATGAATTTGTCCTCAATCTTGCTGAGCATGCTAACAAGGGGATAACCAGGTAACATCACTTTTGGGGATGGCCATGGAGTTGTTAATAGCTCGAGCGAAGATGTGTACACCAATACCTTGACTTCCTACAAAAGGTTTATATTACTGGACCTAAATAATGTTGGAATAAACTTCCCTGTCCTTAAGACCTCTATGAACGTGCACAGGGACCACCCTTGTAACTGCTTAGTTGTACATGCGCAGGCAGTGGTACCAGTAAGTGCCACCAGTAAGTGGTGGTAGGAATACAAGCTGCTGGGAGCAGGTCAGTGTTAATAAAACCCTTGCAGCAGCCCAGAAAACTGCTATTTTATTAGACTAAAACAAGCCATTTTAGCAGTGTGAGCAATTTTAGCGTGGGCCACTGAAGCTCACAGCTACCAGTGACCACTGACAAATGCCTACTTGCATGCGAGAAGTATGAGGGCAAGTAGGAAGTGGCTTTTGACAATATATTAAACTCAGTTTGTAGCAAGGCTGATGGTTTAACACTGCATGTGACCATAATCTATCTGTGGCCCAGAAGCTGGTTTGCTCTTAGCCATTGAACTGACTGCAGCTGGCCTCAGAAAACCTTCTGAAAGGCAATAACTATTTCCTGGCAGATCAGAGAGTGGATAAGAGTTAAAGTAAGATATTTATTCCTTCTGTTTGTTTTCACTTGCTTTAATAAAAGTATAGCAATATTGTGGCTTTCAGTAATACAAGGGACTACTGAAAGGTGCACGTGAAAATATCTGTCATTGAGGACACTTACCACTACCCATCATAACACCTAAGCTACTTCCACAGAAAATCAAGAGAAACATGTCCTGAACTAGCTTCCACTATCTACCTTTCCTCAAATCGGTTTAGCTCTTTGTCTCCAACAAAAGACTAATTTCACTCTGCCAGGCTGTTCTGGTCCAAGGTCAAGTCACCCTGGCTGAGGGCAGGCAGTAGAAATGACAAAAGCCTGAAAGGCTGAAATTGTGAGCTTCAGGAGAAAACAAAATAAAGGAGTACATGAAATAATGCCAGTGTAAAGATGTTAGATTGGCCTCTCCTATTTATCCTTTGTGCTGCCAGATGGAGTAGGAAGGCACTCCACCCAAAGGATCACTAGGAGATTCAAAAATGTGTTAGGCAAGACCTTTTAGTCACCTTTTGTTTTGAGGGTTGAGGTGTTTAAGGGCAAAAAGTGAAAAAATAGAGAAAAACCAACAGAACAAAAAGGATTAATATCTACCTGACTCTTGAGATCATCCAGATCTACACAGGCAGACCCTGGTACTTTTACAAGGGATATCCATTCTTGTGCTTCCACTTAAATCCCACTGTGTCTAGTGATACAAAAGCTTCATATACACCAGGTATTTCTTAGTCCACCATCTTAATACACTCATACACCTACTCCCTTTTTTTGTCCCTACCATTACAGCCACGGTATCAAAGCCATGGCCTTACCATGATCATCACCTCCTCAAAACCCTTTGGAAAGCTTTGCCTTGAATGATTTCTCAGCCGTAAATTCCCAATGACAGGAATGAACAGCTGATAAAGTGCATTTTTCTCACGGCCAACATTCAGACTGTCGTTATGGCGCTGAACTTTCTTCCTGGTTGGCAGCTATCTCTGGGATGGAAACTTGCTTTGGTCATGACTTTGTGGCCGCAACATGCTAGAAGTGAGACAGACTCTGAGAGAGAGACCATACATGTGTGTCTAGCTGGACACCGCTAGCTGACAATCTGTCTGTCTGTCTGACTTATTGCTATCTATCTATGAAGCTCTTTCTCCCAGGAATCCCAATCGTCACAGGACCTGGCTGCCAAAGCTAATGTTTTACTCTTTTCCTGCAGTTGTGACCAGGTCACATATTGTGGCCTTGGAGGCCCCATGAGGACAGACAGACTCACAGTAAGCTGCTGACTGTCCTTACCCCTGTGGTAACTCAATGCTTTTCCTCTATATTGCTTAAATTAAGACTTAGACCCTACAGAGCAACACAGATACCTCTGGGCTTATTTTCAGTGTCACCAAAAGTGATTGGTGTTCTTGGCCAAGGA
This sequence comes from Gymnogyps californianus, assembly GCF_018139145.2. Classification (NCBI taxonomy): domain Eukaryota; kingdom Metazoa; phylum Chordata; class Aves; order Accipitriformes; family Cathartidae; genus Gymnogyps; species Gymnogyps californianus. The sequence goes on along the minus strand of NC_059498.1, from coordinate 3,595,248 downwards.
TCTTCTTTCCCCTGAGGAAACGCTCAAGATACTGGAGGTGAGGAGGACTGGAGATCAGGATGTTATACCCTTGTGAGCCTGTCTGCCCTCTGTCACCATCACAGCTACATTCTGCTCCAACCTGGAATTGCTCAGCAGGCTGTTTACTGATGCCAGGCTTGCTGGGACAGGTTGCCTGATGCCTTTTAGCCAGGGATAGTGGCAGGGGCGCAGGAGGGAAGAAGGGAGGTTGCCTGCTTCTTTGCTCTGGAAAAACCCACACTTCAGATGCCATAAGGGAATGTACATCTCTGCTTGGCTGATTCATCTGTCATCCCAGTAAAACAGCTTGACAGCTTGCTCCTCATGCCTGTGTGCAGACACGGTCACCAGATCAAGGTACAGAGGGTATACATTTAACAGAGGGAACTCCCAATTTGCATACTGCTTCTTTCAGCAGAGCCTCTCCAAAGTGCTGTGATTTTTTTCTTGCCTCTCTGGATTTACTTGGAAGTTATCATCTCCTGGAAAAGGACATGGCAAAATGAACACACTGATGGTGCAGGCAACTGCAAACCTGCACCTTGGATGACTGGGGTGATGACTGAGAACTTGACAGTGGAGGAGAGAAAGAACAGGACCTAAGGGCCAGATACTTATCCCAGTTGCACCATTACCAATCTATTGCTGTTCCTTAGGCGTCAAAGGATGTGCAATACATTTCTCAGAAAGCAAGTCAAGTGGACTGAAAGCTGCTGCTCTAGCAGTGCTGAGACTGCACACCCAGTGAGCAAACAGCTTGCAAGTGAGAGAGCAGCAGAGGAGTGCCTGCTCTCTGCATCTCAGGTGGGCTTAGAGGGGAACTGAGTCCTCACCACCGCACAGGATGGGAACTGGCAGAAAGCAAAGGTGACACTGTTAGCCTTTTTTTACAACACAGGCAAGGCCTGCTGAAGTGTGTTACCCCTACTACACCAAAGGTAATGGCATGCTAACTGATTTTGTCTAGCCAGACTTTTGACTAGTCTGTGTGTGACATATTGACCATGTAATTTCATCAGCCAACTAACCAGCTGGGGAGGGGAGAAAGAATAATAAAGTACTGCATTTTTCTGCCTGAGGGAAAGACAATTCCATGACAAACCATGTCTCTGAGAGACGTTAATTAGTGTTCCCTCAGGGGAAGACTCCTGTGGTGGCCAGCCTTGGTGCTTCAAATTAGTCTCTTCTTCCTCTCCTTGTCCATCATGCCAGTCTTTACCAAGTATTTAATTGGCTCTCCTGCCAAGCGAGAGGTGTCTCTCACACCGAGTCCAGCGTTTCCTATTATCAAGGGTCTTCAGACTGGGGATCACTGGAGCTAATTTTCCTTGGATTTAGCTCAGCAGATTGACTGCCCAAAGAACAGCAATGAGTTGAGAAGCCCCAACTTCCCTGCTGCAGGCCCTTTAGCTCCTGCTGTTCTAACACGGGATTTAAGAGGATTTAATTTAATTCCTGTAAAATTGTTACTGGGAGCACAATGTACCACCCTGATCATCTACCACCTGTATGCAGGGGATGGGCACCCCAAACCTACAAGCTGAGAACTGTGGATCAAGAGAAAAGCCTAACTGCAGGGTGTAATTTGGGGGTGTTACTAGAATTTATCCTCATTCCCACGTGCCTGGCAGCAGGACCCCTTCCATGCTTCTGGACAAGTGAGTTGGTCAAAGCCATGTTAGTGGCACTTGTGTAAGGCCCCTGTGTCTGCACGGGTGAATATAACTTAGTAAGAACTTAATTCCACGTATACACACTACTGTTCTTCAGGGACCTTTCTCACATGACACTCAGAAACTCCTCATTTGGCATGCCCTTAAGAAGACTTAATCTCCTTTGTCGCACTCTTTTAACAAAGCTTCATTAGATATCATCTCGAGCTGTTTTTTCTGGTGGAAAGGTAGTGCCTATCCAAGAGAGAAATCTTGCCGCAATGCAATTAGTTGAAAATTGCACATGCAATAAGTGTATAATTGAATTTTTATTAATACACTTTGCTTGCATTCTTAATTTCTTTGCACAAAACATTTAGCTGTATTTTTCTCTCTGAGAAATAGAGCAACTTTTTTCAAAGGCAGTTATTGTCACACTTCTACTAGGAGAAGTTAAAACGTAAAATTTTGCAACTATCTAATTAACTTTCTTTTGCTCTGTAGTTAAAAGGTAGTTAAACCCCTAAGCATTCATTCAACTTTAATGAGGATGGGAATGTAATTGCGTATGTATTTCTGTATAATTATGACTTAATTGCATTACCAGTAGATTTATCTTTTGCTTATTTAGCCAAGCTCAGAAAATAATGTATTAAGGATGAGTTGACATTTGTTTGGACTGTTTCAAAGAACAACACAATTAGGAACAGAGTACTCTTACACATGAGTACATATAAGAGGCATAAGTAACAGATTTTTTTACAGGTTTAGCATAGACTTTTCCGAAAGGCCAGCTTTAAATGCTTGTTATCAGCTCTGGTGTAAAAACTCTTCAAAGATCAGCAGGAATCCAAGACATAAATCTTTGTAGTGTCCATTTTTCTGACTGGTTTTGAAGATCTCAGACAGCTTTGACAAAGGATCTTGATACTTAGTTGTCACTCCTAACATAATTCGGGCATCAAGAAAGTCAATTTTTCTGGTCCAAGGAAAACCACTTCATGTTTGAGGTAGCTGTGAGCTGTTGAAAAATGCTATCTTCTTTGGTTCTCCTGTGTCACTGTGGTCCCATGTTGCTGTTGGAACACCTGGGTGTTCCCTAAGGCCTGGGAACAATCTGTCTTGTTCAACATGCAAGTCCAAAAGTCAGGGAAATGGGAATTGTTGTGCTTTTCAAATGAATTTACAAACCACTATTATTTCAAGGTGAATAGAAGGAGCCATTTTAGAATGATGTTTCAAGGGGCAATAAAAGCTACTATCTGAGAAAATAAGACTGTATCTATACTAGTAAATTCAAGAAACTCATAGGAATAAGATTGATTGTTACTAAACTCATGTAACAGTCTCTGGAACAAATTTGTTCCATGTTAACTGATGCTCTCTATCTCTTGTGTGCTCTTCTGGTAATGATATTGATATTTTGTAATGCTCCTCATTATAGCACTCAGCCTTCAGCTGCCTGGGCATGTGTCTGATTCTACATTTCAGAAAAGATTTTTCATGCTATATGTCTACCTCCCATTTTTTCTTTTCTTTCAGCAAGATCTGTACAGTATTTCTCCATCAAGAAACATAGAATAGTGTGTTTAGGCAATGTTAGAAAATACACTATGAAGGCCAACACAAAATGAACTTCTGCTGGATCACATTTATCTTGTGAAATACTCAGGCATCTGTGGATTAAAGTTCAGTGCAAACCAAGTGCCTTGCACTATTGTACAAAACAATAAAAAGAAAAAATTCTTAGAAAGAAATGTTAATCTAAAATATATACCACTTAGGTTAATAAATATATGCAACATATGTACTCAATATTCTTTCAGATCACATTTTTGATAGTGGTTTCATTCTGGTCAGAAAAGATACAGTCACTTCCCAGAGATTCACAGTCCTTTGTGAATGGCTCTTCCATTCTCCACACAGTTTAAATATCTGTAACTTTTTCTGGAGAAGGCTCTCCTTACTCAGAATTTTCTGTTTCTGACCTCAGGGAAATAATAATGAAAAAAGAAAACTGAAAACTTTAGCTGCAATCCATCTTTTTATTGCCATGGTTATGGAAAATTTAGATTTTCATTAAAAACCAAATATTTCTCAACAGCTGTCACCACAAAAGACCAACTCTGCAAAGGATTTAAATGCATAATTGTCATTGATTTTTAGTATGACTTAGATAAATTCTTCTTTTGGATCTACGCCTGATTATTTGGGCCTTGAGAAAGGGTCACCTCTGAGTTCATTACAACAGAATCCTGCCTGATATTTCCTGGGAGAGGCAATATATTAAAAAGCCAGGAATGTGTGGGAAGGTCACCCATGCTCACTGCATATACCTAAGCTCTGTAACTACTGCTGCAGTCAAAAAGGGACTGGAAGTCCAGGACAGCAGGAAGATGAAATCAATATGTGCTGGAATTAGTCTGAAATAGCTGGAAAAGAGGATCTGGAAGAAGAGAGGCTGAGGGGGAGACAGTGGACAGCCTGGGGGTGACAGTGGTTTATACCACACTGAGAAAAACCAGTCATGAATATGATACCTGCTGTGCAAGGTGCTATATAAACCAACCCCAATACTGCAGTTGTTTCTGGAAAGAGGAGGAAGCTGTGGTGGGGATATGATTAAGATTACCAGTGTCTGCCGGCTGCAGTGGGCTTTCCCTGCAAGGGTGGGGGTCTGGCCCACAGGCTCTGATGATTAGAGTTGGGATCATAGTTACGGACCCTGTTTCTCCAGCCTGCTGCCTTGGTAGAAAATGAGCCAGAATAAGGGGGGGTCTCAGGCTGCTGTGGTAGTAACCCCCGATATCAGCCTGGGGAGATCTGCTGAGCTTGTGAGTCACTGCCCTGCGGAGCCAGGGTTACAGTGAGCATTGGTCACAGCACTGACAGTGTCCAATACCACCACTGGAAATGGAAGTCTGTCCCCTTGGTTCCCAGCCACACATTCCCAGACTCTGTCCATCCCATGTCCATGTGTGCCCCAGCACAGGCAAGGGACAGACTGGGAACGAACACCCAGGTGGATGGAGAGGTCTGGGCAGCTTTTTTTGGCAGCAATGCTCTCAAAACCACTTCAAGAGTCATAAAATGATGGTGCAGCAGGGCATTAACTGTGAGTGGAAATCACTGGCCTGGCCAAGAACCCCCTCAGAGATGGAAGGAGATTGAGTGTACTTGGGGAGAGGAGACCAGTGCCTGATGAGGGGGTAATGAAGTGCAACGGAGTTGTTATGAAGTGGTTATTGATCATATTTACTCCCCTCCTTTCTCTCCCACTTGACTGCAGCCATGTCAGGGCTGAAATCATTAAGCTCGTAGGGGAGACACAGTGGCCTGCCTTTTAGTGAACACACAGGAGATGGTGCTGGGCCACCAAGCTCTGCAAATGCATCGTGTATACATCCCTGAGCAGAACTCTCCTCACTGCTGCGGAGAATTTCTAACTCAGGGAGAGTGCTTTCTTTGATCCTTGAGCCTGGCACACTGTATGTGTTGACAAACACCAATCAATACATAAAAACTTTTGCAAACAGCCTGGCTTTCAGAGCCTCTGCAAATCAGTGCCTTTCTACAAGTGCCCTGGGTCCAAGCTATGCTAGCTTCTGCTGGTGGAGTGAGTGTTTCAGACTGGCCAGGCAGAGAAAGGACAGCTCTTTTGGTGAGTAACCACAGGCATGAGATCAGTGTCTGGAGAGATGCACTTGCATTGTTCTGTCAATTAAGAGCTCTAGTTTCCATTGTTGCTATCTATTTCAGAGGCAAACACATTTCCCTTGTAAACAGGGCATCTCTTTAGATGGAGACTGAGATTTAGATTGCCTTTAGTACTGTCTAAATCCTAGCCATAGCAGTACTTTTGGCACTGGAGTTTAGGGTAATTCATTATATCTGCTCTTATTCACCAGATGGCTCCCAGGAATACTTGAAACTAAACAGATGTCTCCATTTTGAATCACAAAGGTGACTGTTTCCTCTTTATCCCACAGTAGATTCTTGGCCTGTAGACTTCACAGAGCATCCCATGCCCACTTCTTTGTGTTTTTATTATTCATTGACCCACAGCAGCAACCAAATGGCTTTATCAAAGAGAAGGCAGCAGAATTTTCAGAAGAAAAAGGCCATAATGCTATGAATTCTGAAATAAAAGCTTTACAAATATTTGTTCAAATTGCCCATTCAATTTTTTTGTCTGTATCTCTTAAATTCTGTTGCCTTTCAGGTGGAACATGCATCTTTGCACTGTTCCTCTCTGCCATTTTCTCTGTGCACATTTTAGTGTGCCAGACTGCTATGGCAAACCTCTCTAAGTGAAGAATTCACTCAGTTCCTTGTTTGGGGCAAGGTGTTCTGCTTTCCTGCATTTTCACAGTGGTCATAGCTCTCAGAAGGGTCTCTAGCAAGAACTAAAGCCAGATGGACTCACGGAACGCTATATGTTGTTTGTAACCAGGGTAACCTGGTGGCTTGTGCCCCAGTCTAAAATCTACTCCTTAAACTGTAGATGTATGACGGGAAAGTGTGCTGAAGTATCAGAAGTTGAAGTATTAGAAATCATCCTATCCAGCGTTTTTGCCTGAGGTAAGAAAGGAGACTCCGCTTTACCTGTCAACTTCCTTCTAATCTCTACCACGGCTCTGCTCTTCTAGAGATCAAATTGTCACCTGCAAGCTCTGGCTTTTACCCACGCAGTCAATTAAAGTAGGTAACCCAGTCTACCAATCTGCCCCAGCACAGATGTCCCCGGGCCACTTTGTGTTCATTCATGCTCTACTGACTACAGCGGGGAGCAGATTTGTATCACCAAAGTCAACATCTACATTTGATGAAATGCAGAACACCCAGACCCCATTTACTAGATCTCCAGTGACTGTAGAAAGGCTTCTGCATCTGGGCTGGTCCCCCAAGGCTGTGTAGGTTGAATCCCATCCTTCAACCTTTCTGTATAGTCAGGGGAAGGCAACAGGGAGCTCCAGAATAAAATTAATCCCACATATCTTAGGTGCCTTCAGAAGGAGAGATGTATTTTCTATTTCCTTCTCCCACAGAAACTATAAGTAAAGGAGGAAAAAGTTGGAGGGAGGGGGAAAGTTGTGCAGATTTTCTTTGGAGAATAAATGTAAAGTTCTATTTGCTTTCCAGTTGTCGGTCCTTCTCAGCACATTTGTGTGATATTTTCCTACTTCCTTTGCAATACAAAGCTACAAATACCCTTCTAAGTGCAAACTGAGATTCTCACACAGTTACGTGATTCCAAGAGCTGTGGCTGAAAAAAAACCCCACCACTCTAAACATCATGATTCTTATTTAAAAAGTGAAGAGTGCTAGAGACATCAAGTCAACACAACTGAAATGTGAATACTGATTTGCAAACTATTTATAGAGTGAAAAAAGGAAAGAGAAAATAAAGCTGAATTCCAAATGCTTTTAAAGAAAGGTGCAGTTTGCACTTGGATTACTCCTAAGGAAAATAATGAAGAAATAAGCTATATTTGAGAAAAAAAATCTCTGTAACGAATCATGTAACTTGGCTCTTAGAAAGTGAAATTCATCATCATGCTGAGAGCCAACACAAGGCCTATGTATCACAGAGCCTTCACACCGGGGGTGTTGGAGATCACACAGCTCTTGAGACAGATCCCCAGAAGAGATGAATTTCACTCTTACTGAGCAGATGACTCCTGGCATCCTTTCGTTTGTGAAATTTAACAATTTTTCCAATTATGGTTATCAGCCACCTATTTTTGCTGAAAATGGATACTGAAGTGTGACAGCAGTTATCAGCCCAGCTGAATAGCTGTTCACTCCCAGCTCTCTATAAATACAGAATTTCTGAAATAATCTCAAGCACATGTTGGTTAAAAATTCAAGGGCAGATGAATAATGAATATCAATGGACACTCCTACATTAAAATTTAATACTAGCAAAGGAAAATGGAAACAAGACGTTTTCCAGGATTCTGCAGAACAATTACAAGCACTATTATTTCTCTCTAGAACAGGCTTCCTCCACTGTGGTCTTTAGGGATTTTACTGAGCACTCCTACAAACACCCAAGTGAAAGCAGACATCTCAGTAGATAAAGGTGCAGAGTGCTTGGGGCAAAGCCATCTTCTCTTTATGAACTTCATAACTGTGGAATGTGGAGTGAGTCAGTTTTAGAGAATTACATATTTTAAAGCTAAAAATGAACATTAGAGGAATGCTGAATAACACAGGTCAGCAAATGCCATTCCATTGCTCTCCTTTTCTAGACCACAGAGCTTTTAGAAAGACATTTAATCTTGATTTCAAGACTTCATACAGTAACAGGCTGTAAGACCAAGAGGGACTGGCTGATACTGGCTCTGATAATGAGTGCTCTGGTTTAAACAGGAATTAATTAAAGGAATTCCTTTGCCATGGGAAAATGCGTATGGGTCCACACAGCAGTGTAACTTCCCATATAAACTGACAAAAAGCTTGCTATCCTTAATAAATTTCTGAGGCTCTCTTTGGAGGTAGTTGCAGGTTCACAGGAGTCTCCTGGAAATCTGGGCATCTTTATAAGTAAAGCCCTACGCAAATGCATCGCTAAGGGGCGTTCTCATCCCCGGCAGTGAGAGGGAATGAGTCAAATTTTGGGATTAAACATAGTAAAATGTTACAGTAGAGACATAGTCACTCCAGCTTATTATGCAAAAGCACAAGTTAAGATTATGACAGGAGACAGCTTAATTCCCCTTTCAGTTCCTCTCTGCTGCCTGGCAGAGCAGTGGGAAGTCAGGTATTTCAATGGTACAGCTTGCTTGGCGAATTGCATTTTTCCATTTACCGTCTTTTCTTCCTCCTCCTCTTTGCCTAAGCAGTTTGATTCCAGCTGCCACTCAGAGGTATTAGTACTTTTAGCTGTGGATCCTAAGGAGTCTGAATGTGCCTTAACGACATTAGCTGTTGTTTAGCAGAGTGGATCAAAGGAATGGCAGTAGCTGATTGAGGCTGATTTGAATAATAATACAGAAATCTCCTATTTACAATAGATAGGCCTATTCCTTCTCTTCACTTTGTTACAGCCTCCTGATGGTTGCAGCTGGCTGTACTGAGTCACACAGAGGTGATCTGGGATGGGATGTACAGGGTGAGTGTAAGAGTAATTACTTCCACATACCGGGTCAGTTGGACACAGTTGATGATTTGTATTTGGATACAGTTTGGATACAATATATTTCACTATTTCCTTGGCCTATCACTCTCAAGCATCCTTCTGATACACTCTCTCCGTGCCCTGCGCCAGCAGTAACTTTGATGAGTGATATAATTCCTGCACATGGATAAGGTCAGGTCTTAAGAGCCTCGCTAAGTACTTAATAGGTCCTCAGTCTGGGGTTTGATGCATTAATTAAGAGAAAAATGATCCTGCTATCAGTTTACCCCTTCACTTCCCTTCAAGATTTCCACCCTTGTTGCAAGGGCAGTTGATCTTGTGAGACAGGCACTGAACCCCACAATGTTCAGCTCAGTACTAAGGTTATTTTTTTTAATGTTCTGGGTTTTTGTTTAGACAGACTAGCTGTGAAGTGGGAGCCAGAATTATGAATGGATTTAGTCTACCAAAAGATGTAAGTAAGTGTCTGGGGTGGTGGTATTTGCAAAGGTTCAAGACTGGAGCTAGACTCCTACTGCCTTTCAGTAAGAGCTAGATGTTCGTTCTGCTAAAGTGTCACTGGGTAAAGCTAGTAAGAGTATTTTTTTTTTCCTAGAACAGCATTGGGGGTTTGGGACTTCCCAATGTGGCAAAGGGAAAATGCATCACACAGAAGGGTTTGATTTGGCTGAAATCCTTGGGTAACCCTGAGCTCTGGCAGCGCTCATGTGGTTCGTGCTTACCTGCGTCTCTGGCTGTTTAGCAGCCTGCCTTCCTGGGGCTGCCCAGTTCTGCAGTTTGCTGCATCTTTGGGGCACCCAGAGCCAGGGATTCAAAGATAGATGAAGCTCTCAAGAGGCAGGGGAGTCTTTGCAGCATTTAAAAAAAGACTGTAGCAGCACAAGTGCCCACTCATCTCAAAAGGAGGAATTCAGAATTGTGCTGTGCTGTGTCAAGGAGTAAGAGATGTGAGAGACTAACAGTGCTCAGCACTGAGGCATGGCGTCAGCTGGGTATGAGGAAAAACAGGATTCTGGGCCCCATTAACTCAATGACTGCTGCAGCATCCTCTCCGTGTCAACAGGGTGATACAGAAATCCAAGGGGGAAAAAAAAGCCCTGCTTGAACTCAGCAGCAATTTGTTTTGCTAGCAAAATATTTTGAAGTGACTGTGATTGCTAAATGAGAACGTAGATTGGGGGGGGGGGGGGGGGGGGGGAGAGGAGGGTGGAAAATGAAGTATTTCAGCAATTATACACATGGAACCAGAGACTGGCTGGATATACTGCAACACAGTCCAGCTGCTTGACTGTGTAATTAAACTCCAGCCTGTCTGGTTGAAATGCAGGAGGCATTTCTGCAGTGAGGTTAAATTAAGAGTTGGTGATGACAAGCAGACATTATGGAAATGTCAAAATTAGCATGTGCTGAATGAGAACACTGGATGGCCCTAGCTATAGTCCAGAGGCTCAGAAAGAGCAAGGAAAGTCTGAGGAAGCGAAATAGTCTCCTCACTGTGGCTGCTCCCACCTGCCCTCTGCAGAGCAGTTTCTCGACCATACGGACAACTTTTGCCAGAGCTGGCGCTTTTTCAAGAGGGGTAACATGAGAAGAGAAAGACCAAAAGGTGGCTCCTGCTCTGAACTGCCTTGTGGCAGTGTCCTCCTTCCCCATTAACTGATGGGGGGAGCAATCTCAACAAAGGGTAGGCTTTAAAGTTAAGAAAAGATGAGGGTTCCCACACTCATTTCCAGAGCTCCTGGGTTCCCCCAAGGTAGGGAAGGCTCCTTTGTGTTCAGTCTCACTGCTTCCTAACCAGCTGTTGACTCACCATTTTAATTTTCACCATGTCTATATTGTGTTTAAAACAAAATGAACAAAACAACTCGCAACTGGAACAGGCATGGTATTTCGTAAACTTTAGAGCTGGTCAGGGAGTCCTTCCCAAAACTCTGGGTGGCTTATTGTTTGTACAAAATGTAGTTTTGTAGAAACTTTGTGGAAATGTTTCAGCCAGACTCTTTGGCTAAGGAAATGAGGAATGTACTTAGACTAACGCACAGTCTTTCTGATAGGAGGCACTCCTTCAGATCTCTTTGGACTTGAATGTGTCTTCAGCATGACAGGAACTTCTGTAAGCTGTTGATATGTTAGCTAAGATGGGGAAGAAGGGAAGGGCTGTTTGTGCTTGCTCGCTTAAGTTCGCCTAGCAATGCTTCTGGAAATAGAGCTGTTATCTCCCCTGTCTTGACACAACAGACTTGTTTAAACCACATTAGGGAGCTGTAGAGAGCAGCATCGTGAAGCCAAACCTCTTGCAGACCTCTGGTTGCAGTTATATGCAGTCAAAGGGGAAGGGCCCACTTGTGATCCCTCCATTTCTCCTAGAATGCCTCTTTAATGCTGATACGGCCAAAGTAAATACAAAGGGAGAAAAAGTCCTTTTTCTAAGAAAGTTAAAAGTCTGGCTGGCTCACAGAAATTGCAATGATTATCTGAAAATAAAGGAATTGGCTAAACTGTGTGCAGATGCATATATTGCCTTAATTCTGCATTGTATTAATTTGCTTGTTACCCGATACCATGGGCACAAGTTCAAGCAAAGGAAGCCAGACTTATGCCTGTAGGAGAGAGATCATTAAGCTTTGAGTGAACACTAGCTTGCGTCCCAAACACAAATTGCCCTGTTATCTCTGGGTTCTGCCACCTCTTGTGTTAAGGTGATGGGCAAGAGAAGATGCAGGAAGAACACACCTTTTCCATTTGTCAGGAGGAGATACTCAACTAAGCTAATATGAATTCAAGACTGAAGTAGGAAAGGGATAAGCAAGGGATACAGCTAATTTGCCTGATGAAGCACTAAAGGGATGAAAGGGACTTTTTTTCTGTTCCTTTCCACCACTCTCCTTGAATCTGGATTAACATCATTAATTTCTTTACTCAGCTACATTTCCCGCATGGGGCTAAAAAAAGCAGCATAGTTCTCCTCCTCCATGGTTCACTAGGGAGGGGCTGGGAAATTAATTCCTGCATGCTGCAAATTCTGAACCTTGCTGGAGGCAGGGAAGGAAAAAGGAGAGGGAGAGATTAGTCTTCTAGGGAGCCCAGCATGAGAATCTGCTTCTTGATATTATTAGGGAAGTCACCAAGCATTTCTTAATAAGATTTTTTAACAAACTAATCAGCAATATTGGATTTTCAAGGATTTCAGAGGGAATTCTTGCTAATTGAGGTGTTTTTTTCCATTAGCAGCTCCCAGCAGGAGCCTTGAACACAGGTGGAAGAGCATCATGTATCTTGTAAAATCAATAGTGCAGCCAATTAAAAAAAAGCACAATTAGTGTGGCTGATTCAAATTAGAATTGCAAATTCCTAATGGATCCAGATGTCAAGGCTAGGCAAAGATGTAGGAGTCCGGTGTGTTTGAATTCAGTGAAAAGATTGGCACGCTCTGTGCAACGACGTGAATTCCCACTCCATTCCCCACAACAAAGCAGCCCCACGTACCCTGAAAGTCACTCACGCTCCTGTATTTCAGAACATTTCAGGAGGATTTAACGACAGCCCAGTTCCCTGCATTCCTTATAATACAATTCTTTCTTTCTCTCTCACAGATGAAGGGAATAGTCAAATGTGGTTTTGTGTTCTTCCCTGAGCCCAATAAAATGATAAATTTGTAACTGAAAATCCAGTCCCCTCAGCTCAGTGGTGTTTATACCAACCCTCTGATCTTCAGTGACGCTATCCTTCCCTCTCCAAGCCGTTCTTTGGTGTGTAATAAGATCAAACTTGATCTCTCTGGACAGCAGGGCTTGTGGGGCTGGGATTTCCTAAGTGAAAAAGAACGAAAACAGAGCAGGACCACGTCCATTAGTGTTTTAACCCTTTGGGCCACAAGCTGTTGACTTAGCCACACTTTTTCATGCCTAGTCAGAAAATGCAAGTGCATTTGGAGCATCACTTCAGGAAAGCATTGCTGGAAGAAATGGTATGAATGATAGCGAAGAGAACAGGGAGGGGCATCAAGAGGTGGTCTGCTGTGGTGCACAGGTAGTTACAAGAGGCAGGAAGAGACATCTCCATTGGCTTCATGCAGTTGTACAAGGACCACGTTTATGCTACAAGTCTCTTGTTGGCCTGACAAATCTTCCTTGCAGAGAAAGTAAGTGACTTTTTATATCATGACCATGAACACACCATTCACGCCATTCCTCAGTTAAAATGATCAGCATTGTTATTTCTAATACTTCTTACATGGCTGGGCAACAATTACAGTTATATATATGGTCACATTTGACTTCATCACTCACCATGCATAAAACTTGTAGCACTTTGAAAATGGGCTCCAGTCTATACTACTTCACTAATGTTACCAGGGCTTTAGCAAAAGTACTCTTAAATGTACAGTTCAGCCCTTTTGGGGATCATCAGTTGCTCCTGTGAGGATCTAGCACTAGCACTGTGAGGGTTTGATTACAGGTTGAATGGCTTGGTGTTAAGCTTGGAGATCTGGCCCTGCATTTTCAAGCAATGTTTTGGGTGACAGCAGGACAGAAGTGTCACCGCTGTGATTTTACAGTAGGTTAAAATTTGCCGCTGTTACTACTTGTCCCTGTGGATGGGCTGCAATGAAATAGTCATAGAAGCAGAAAATAGAGACTATCGTTTTGTGGTGGTCACAGCCTGGTCATGTACTCTCTTTCTGAGAGTTTGGAAGCACAACAAAAGTTGAAGCAACGTAAATACACTGTACCTCTTTATTCTATACATTTATACCATTTATTCTATACACCAAAGATGAGCCCTCAGTATGGCTCAGTCATAAGATCCCTCTCTTCAACACTGCATTAATTATTGTTGTCAGAGGTGCCTGGAAAACACACTGACAAAATGTCTTTCTGTTAGAAAATACAGATTCATTTAAATCAAATCATTTCATGTGAACACATTAGTTTTTTCATAATCATTTGTTAAAGGAAAAATCAGGACAAATTATTCCAACTTTTATCTTTGACTTTACAGTAGCAAAGTGTTCTGTTTAAACAGAGTAAAATTATTTCACGTGATTCGTATAGTTTTTGATTTGACTTTCACCCTGTATACAATTACTTTAACTTTAGATTAATTTTTCAGCAAAATTATTTTGTTGTTAGGTTATTTTTCATTTTAACAGCACATTCTCGAGTTTTCCATGGCCACATGACTCCAAAATCTGGAGCTTTCTAACAAAGTTGCTCTTGGGAGACTTGTTTGCTTTTGGGAGGGTACAGTTGCAGACTCTGACCAGGCAGCCCTGCTCACTGGCAAGCACCAGAAATGCAGCAGGTGTAGCTCTAAATTCCTCTTTCTCTTACTGGTAATATTTAATCCCTTAGATTTGCAAGTAGGGTTCCTGCAAGAAGGGACGTTTTAAGCTGCTGGTCTGGAAATGACAGATAACCCAAATTCAGAGCATGGAGGATGAACAGAGCTAGGTACCAGACTTACCTTGCATGAATGCAGGGTGACGTAGCATTAAGGTGTTTTTCAGCTTCTACAAAATGACAATACACATTTCCTGCAGGCAGGCAGAGATGGCACCAGAGCAGCTCTGCTGGCAGGTATGAGCAAACAGACTCCCCTTCCAGCAAGGGAGTCAGAACTGAGAGATAAGCTCCTGTTTGTTTTCCTAATCTACTCGCTGAGCTGCTTGGCTCCCTCTCTGCTCACGTAGCTGCTGAACCCATCAGCCCAGGCTGCCCTGTGACAGCCCTGGGGTGCTATGGGTCAGCCGTCCAGGAACTTCTGCTGTGAGAAGTCAACCCAAAGCCTCTGGGAGTTGGGGGCTATGTCACTTGAAGCAGCCTCTCTCTTTCTTGGGACAAGGTGCTGGAATTCAGATCCTTCAGCACTTCTCCAAAAGCCAAGGTCATCCATCACTTTTCCTCTTTCCCCTCTGGATTCTCTTTGCTTCCTCCATCCCACTTTCTCTGCTCAAGTCCCCTTTCCTCTTCCCCTCTTTTTCAATTCCTATGGTGTTTCTCAAGCTGTTTTTCAAGTGGCAGCAGCCTGCTGATACCCACACTGCTCAATGCAGGGGCTCTTTCAGATCAAATGACAGTCATGCTTCCTAGAAACATAGGAGGGACAAGGGACCCTTATCTTTTTGAAGAAGCACACAGCATTCAGATAGTCTCAGGAGGATGAGAACTGCCGGTTAAAACTGTGCTACAAACTCTTCCTTAGAAGCTCATTTGAAAGTCTCCCATGCAATTAATTCTATTTTGTCACTGTAATAATTCGGGACTGCGTGACCAGGCAAATATTATCCATGCTACAAACTTGGCTCTGATTTCAAGAATTAAAAGAAAACTTGGACTGAAGTGGGAGCTGACGAGAAGTAGGGAAGGAGCTTTCTTCCCAAATCTTCTTTTCTTCAGTGGTGATTATTGAACTGGGGTCTTCTAGGAGTTGCGTGTGAGTAAATAAGTAATAACGCAGTAAAAGGACTGAATGGAGCCCATTGCTAATGTCACCCTCGCAGCTGACGAAGCAGTTGGAGACTGATGCTGCAGTTTGCCTGGCTAGTGTTGTCCAGTGTGCAGCTGTTTTAGTTTCCTCTCCCTATTCCTCCAACAAAAGAAGGGATAAGCCTGACAGAGCTGGGTAACGGGAGTCATCTTCTAATGAGTGGAATAGCTAACGTTTGCAATAGCAAACAGTAAGTTTGCAATAAAGCCTTGTCTTTTTTATTTTGGCTCTGGAAGAGGGGCTTGTGCCTTGTCACACTGATCCTACCATCCTTCCACACTCCCTTTTTCCAGAAATGCTTTCTGTTTCCTGCTCCCAAGGATCAATCCCACTGTATCTAAAGAAAGCTTACCTACGAATTTCTCATTGGAAGAATAGGATTTCATAAAATGCTGTTTGTTATTTTCTCTCTTACTCCAACTGGAGGAAGTTTAGTTGAAAGAAGTTTTTCTACCAGCACTCACTTTTACTCACGACTTCTTCGCTCACCAGGTCTGCAGAATAAAATGCAGCATTTTCTTTCTCCTCTACAGACAGCTGCAGAGCCTGCTAATTGCATTTTAAATGATGCCCTGCAATGCCTGGCAGTCAGCGATGGTGCTCACAGCTTCCCCGAGCCCTGCCAGATCAGAGGTGTGAGACTGGCTACCAGAGCCATTTAAAGCTGCGGAGTGAAAGGAAGAATGCCAGTCTGTTCCCAGAGATACACATGCTCAAAGACCTTTTTTCAGGGTGGGATCTAAATGGTTTTCAGGAGTATTACCGTGACCAGGCCAGTCCCTTTAGGGTACCTGGTTCAAACACAGCTCAGGTAAAGTTCCTGAAAAGATGCCCATAAAAGCATTTGCCCTGTGTCCACAGCTGCAAACCCACACCTATCAACTGAATTTGCTGCCTTCCCTTATTGCCTTCATGTTTGGGGGTGCACTGAAGATCAATCACAGGGTAGGCTTTGAATTTGGGTCTGATTACTGTATAAATCCCCATGATACATTTTCATGGGGTGCTGCATTGCCACCACATTGCACCTTCCAGTGTGACAGGTCCCCAGTCACTTTTACAGCAAATCTCAAAGCAGACTCTAGCAGATGGGGATCCAGGAAGGGACCTTAGGTCTGGCTATCCAAGGGCAGTGTGTATGTGGCCATGGGCCTTCCTTCTTGTAGGCTCACAGTGCTTAGAATATCCTGGTACAGGAAGGCACTATATAACCTCTCCCTGTTTTCCAGCCTCTCACATCTCACTTATGTTAGACATCTAGGGTGTGATGAAATGCCCTCTGGATCTTTCTCTCCCCAGCAGCGTATCTGGCTAGTTTAGACTGAACTAGACTCCTAGCTTTTAGACAGTCAAAATCAAGCAAGATCATTACCACCATCATAGCAGGTTTCCTTATGATTGTCCGTCTTCCCATAAAGTGGGGGTAATAGCATTGCTGTGCTGCAAGGCTGAAAGGATACATGAAACAGTGAGCTTCCAGACCTTGAGTAACAGTTGCCCGATCAAACAAGCACGGCATGGCCTGTGTTGGACAGTCTTTTAGTAAGAATGCCAGAAACAGTTTTGTAATCAGATTTCCTGTTTCTCTCATAAATTCCTGTTTACAAAAAATATCATTAACCTATGAGCCAATTATTTTTGACCAGGTAATAAGCTAATCTGATACAATGCCTAAAATAGACAAGACAATCGTATCGTGCAGTTTCCTCAGAAAACAATTTAACATGAAGCCGTACAGAAGAAAATTCTTACAATAACCATCTATTAAGGATGTTACAGCGGTCTTGGGGCTGTGACCTCGACCAGCAAAAGAAATGACCCAGGATTAAAGCAAGTGTCTGCTTCTGAATCTGAGTTTATGCTGTGTGCCCCTGGAATCCTGATCATCTATGGCGATCGGGCTGCTGCAGTGCATGCATGGGTAACCCGTTAGTGTAAGTAAGTAGTAGGAGAGAGTTAGTGAGTCATATACACAGATTTATTTTAGGCAACGTTACCCTGAGTTGTACAGATGTGGTATTGTGCACTACAAAGATTTCATTTCTTTGAATTCAGGGGCTTTGGGGCATTCATCTTTTAAAAGCCTCCTTTGGTGGCATTACATATTTACTGTAGACTTCTGACACTTCGGGCTACAGATTGCTATAGACAGATCTATTCTCTTTATGCCTTTGGGCTTTATGAAAAAGCTGCAAAGGAAAAAGGAAACTTTCCACTAAATATAGAACCACACTCACTGTTTCAAATTCTTTTCACACATGCCGATTTTCAGCTTTTTGCTAGCTGATTTAATTACATTCACAAGCTGTCCCCCCCTCTTCCCTTCTCACTAAAGTAAAATACAACACCTGGGTTCTTTCTCTTGTGTGCTCTCTCTCCTTTTTTCTTTTTTTTTTTTTTTTTTGGCACAGCATATAGAAGAGGGATGACCAGAAGAGAAACTTCGAAAAGTGTATTGTTCAGTCTTTATTTTCAGATTGCCAAGAAACACAAACCAATTGATTGAGCTGAGTCTTGAGGTTACAAGAGTTTTTCTGCCTCTCTTTGTTTAAATAGCGAATAGCTAAGGTGCTAGAAAATAGCATTTAAAGAATGCAACTGTTCCTGAGGCTTTAGAATAACTGAAAACATCCTTTTTTTTTTTCCCCCCCTACTACAAATGACTTCTGTGCAGCTCTTTACATCAACTCTGAGCAAGTCCTAGGGGTGGGGGAATAGCACTTGGGTCTGACCCAGACACGCCTGGATTCAGCGTTCAGCTCTTCCTTCACAATAGGCATATATGGTGCCATTTTTTACTGAGAGCCAAATTGCCTTGATGTTACGGGTGACTGCTAGGATAACTGTCACCAGTATATTCGTTTCGTTGAATATTAGCTTGTGAATGGTAGACCCCTGCATTCGGGAATAAATGAGGAATGACCATCACCAATTTCCATTTCTGAAATGGAAGCCTGGTGGCTCTGAAATGCCCGGTTCTCTTCTGTGGTGTTTATGCCAGGTCCCCTGATGGGGTGTTGCTGGTAAGTGGAAGAGCATGAAGTATGGATGAACCTCTGAGACCAGTATTTGCAGGGAGGAGAGGATTAGATACTTTAGATGCGATTCTGAATTCAAGGAATTGATTTTTGCAGCTGAATTTGGCTGATGCAACTACATTAGCTAAGAAATGTTTAAAAAAAAAAAAAAAAATCAACCTGCTGATGCCAGCAAAACTCCCAGCATGGATGGTGCTATACTGGCAACAGACCGCTTTTGTCAGCTCAACTCATGGCACTTGGGGGCATTGTATAATGAAGCTGGCAACAGCCATACACTGAGTCTACGTGAGGAGAGTCTGATGGTGTAGTTATGCCAGAGAGGATCTCTGTTGTACACTAGCTATTACCTGCTTCCCGGGGCTGTTCTGATCTTCGAGCATTTACTACTATTTACAGCCGTGCAGCATGTTCCTCATGAGTGGATTATCCAGCTTTAGCACAGCATGCTTGAAGGCCATGGAGAATTTGCCCCCTGTTTTCCTCTGCAGCTGCTGGAGCAGCGCAAGGCAGCAAACTCATTATGAATTTCACCCTCTGCAAATCCACCCACAGGAGTGGTGTCGATCCAAAGCAGCACGCACATGTCAGAGCGCACGAGTGCGCAGCCCTGTAACTTGGCATTTCTAGGCTGTGGGGTGACTCACTGGAGCTGTAACCACTTAAGAGAGTAAATGAAAAGGGCCAAGGCTATTTTTGGTTTCTGGCTGACCTTAGTATTGGGGAATACATGGAGGCAGCGTTCCCAGTAGTAGCCAACACTGCTTGCAAGGTCTTAGAAAGGTCTCCTTTGTGTTCCCTGTGAATATCAGAATTCATGCCATCAGCTTCAGTCCTTCCTATTCAAGCTGCAGGAGGCAGAATAGCAAACGTTAGCCTGTCTTCCTTGAGGAGCCCCTAGAAGAGACTTTCTCCACACTGCAATTCCTGTTCTCTCCAAACTCTCCTGCGAACTCCCTGCGTGGTATCAGTGTGTAATAACTGATGGTGACTGCTCACATTTATGGTTCATTTTGCAGTTAGTTGCCATAACTTTTAATGCTTGCAGGGAGTCACCCATGGGAACCTATATCTCTCCATTTTTGCCCAGTAATTAATTGCTTAAGCAATTAAATGTCCCAGCAGTTCCTCAGTAATGACTCTTAGTGCTGGGATGCTGACAATTAACCTGCAACCTGTGATAATACTAACTTCATTCAGCAGCCATGTTAAGGACAGGAATAATGATTCAGCAGTTCCATAATTACACTTTTTACATGCAACTACATGCTCACTATATGGAATCTTTTATGCAGATGAATAGCACCACGCCTGGAAACACAACCCCAGCTCTTCAACATGAATAGTGTGTCTGAAACCTTGTCACCCTTTATCAGATGTGTGACAACTGTGGTTTGAGTGAGAGCTACTGCGTGCATGGAGTTTTTCCAGGCACTTCCACTGGTGCTGAGCTCAGCAGCCATTTCATTCATGTCTCACCCATGTCTGGCAGCAACCACATCAGCTCCTTTCAGAGACAATCTAGAGTCTGAAGAAATCACCTCTCCCACAAGCACTTCTTCTCATACTGATGTGTTTACAGCTTAAGGGTTTTTTTTAAAGTTTTTTTTCCCCACTTTTTTGTTTGCCAAGACTCCCGATCCTTTCCTGAGGAGCTGCTTCCTGGACAGTCAGCCCCCAGCCTGTACAGCTGCACGGGGTTATTCCTCCCCTGACACAAGATCTTGCACTTGCTCTTGCTGAATTTCATGAGGTTCTGGTCAGCCTGCTTCTCCAGCCTGCCCAGGTCCCTCTGAATAACAACCTTGCCCTCCAGCGCATCGATTGCTCCCCTCAGTGTGCTGTCATCCACTTAAACTAGAAAAGGAAGGCACAGGGGACAACCTCCAAGCAGCCCTGCTCAGTCACGAGCAGGCGGCCAGGCCCCCTCACGCTGTGACAGCAGCCACATCCCCATCTGCTGCTGTGTGCTCCAGCCCGCGCCGCACCCACCGCGCCCTGAGGGGAACTGAGAGCAGAGCCCCGAGGCACCGCGTGCACTAAGAGACCGCGAACAGGAGCCCCGCCAATCGCCGCGCGCCTATTTGAATCGTCCCGCCAATCGCCGCGCGCCTATTTGAATCGTCCCGCCAATCGCCGCGTGCCTATTTGAACCGCCCCGCCAACGGCCGGTCGCCTGCTGCTGGAGCTCGCCCGCTCCCGGTCCTGTTCCCGCCACTCCGGACGGTGGTGGCCCCTCCGGAGCGCCGCCTCGGTGAGCGGGAGCCGCACCTAGAGCCAGCCGCGCCCGGCCCTGCCGCCTCAGCGCTCGAGAAACTATGAGCCCGGTGGCGGGTCTCCTCAGCGTCGTCGATGTTGCTGCCCGTGCTGCCCTCACGGAGAACACGTAAAGTTTCCTCGCGTGAAATCCCTCTATTAGGCTCTTCTCTGTGGGCCTTTTTTTTTTGTTGTTCAATGAAAGTGCAACTCCAGGCTGAGTCTGGCCTTAGAGTTGTAAAAGGCCTCTCAAAGACCAGCAAATGCTTTCTCAGCCATTGTAAAACACCTATGGATGGAAAGTTTCCCTCGGCTTTGCCTGACTCCTGTGAGGTGCTCCTGTCACCCTTATCTTTTAAGGGTGACACCCTTAAAAGAGAGCTGAAAAAAATTTCAGCTAATTGACATAACCAAAAGGACATTTGTCTTTGCTCAGCATCACCTCCCTGCTGCCAAATGATCTCTCTGGAAAACTTTGATTCTCTTTCCCCTACTAGCTTCACAATGGACAGACAGGTAACAATACTCGTTGCAAGTGCCTGATCTGCTTAAAACCTCCAGCAAGTATCTGAGACTTCTGAGTAGAAGCAAATCTGCAACTCTGCTGCCAGCTATGCGGAGAAGCAGCTGGCTAATAGCAAATGATGGGACCATGTGGGAAGGAGATGCCAGTGTTTGAAGTATGCTGGCATCACGTCTTTCGCTACAGCTCTCCCCCAGAGCTAATGCAAAGTTGCAATGAACTTTGGTTGGACTTATTTTCTAAAATGCTTAATTTATCACTCATGGCATGGTGGCCAGAAATTGTAGGGACCCTGAGATAAGATGTGTTTAATCAGAGAGTGTTCAAAGGCCTAAATGTATTGGTTTCTCTGTTTCAAGTGGGCTGTGCAATCATGCTGGAGACTTGGTGTTGCAGAAATGCATGGGGGACAGTTTTAATGTAAAAGCCTCAAGGAATGGGAGCAGGCTAGCTATAGCAAGAAGGAGCAAGCCCCATGCTGGAGCTCTGGTAATGTGCAGCTTCCAGACTGAATATGAACACACAGAAGACCCCAGAAAAAGCCATTACATACCATAACTGGTACAAAATCACAGCAAACAAATGGAAAGCTTGCTTGGGTATCCCCACTGCAGTCTGCATTGGAGATGTGCCCTGGATACACAAAGCTCTGCAGAAAAACAGGCTTCCTCCCACATGGAGTTGTTTGCAGGCTCAAAGCTGGAGTTAACTCACTTGGAGCACTGGGGCTACATTCTCTGTGCTGTCTCTTCCAAGAATCGGGGTCTTTGGATTCTCTTGCCTGAAGAACTGTGTCTGTTTAACAAGGCAAATTGTATTATGGACATTTTCTACAACATTTTCTAAAACTCATGTCTCAAATGCGTAAGCTAATCTCCTGTATATTTGAAGTGCTCAGCAATGATTTAAGAGGGCAGCAATTACTTGACACATCTCTCTGAAGGCTGAACAGCGCAATATGCTGGTGTTTTAAGTCTGATCCCGAGTGCATCATTTTGTGTAAAGAGCAGGAAACCTAGTTTTGACGGCTACCAGCTGCAGAAGGCGTCTCAGGACCAGTTAAAGCTGGAGGCTGTAACGTATATTCATCCAGCCACTGGCTATTTGTGCAAGGGCTTGCAGCTGACAGAGGAGGACGGCTGGATTACTGGTTAGTATTCAGTGTGCAGAGTGGGTGAAAAGGTGGAGGAGGGGGGAGTGAGGGAACAGTCCTGAGTATGGAGCTCTTCTGGTGTAAACCTTTCCCCTGTGTATAGTTTGCAAACACTGGTGTTGGGGGATTGCGCTTTCCCAATTTATGTCTACATCTAAGCTATCACATTGGAAATTCAGTTTGGGGCTTGAAATTGTTATTCAAAGAGGCAATTATGTTAAACCTTTATGAGAGTTTTCCAAACAGCACAGCTGCTTTGGCAGATCCATTCAGACAATGAAAGTCCATTTGAAGTCTGACAACTTTATTTTCCCCTATAACCATAAGTACTGGTAGAAAGTACCAGATGGGCAAGCTGGATAACTAAGGGGTAGGAAGGAGGTTTGTTGAAAGGAGAACAGTGTCTTGAGATTGAAGCACTGATGGGCTTGGTGATTTGGTTGTGGTGTGTGTCTCTGAGAATTTTCTGTGTGGCCTTTGATAAATCAGTTAGGATCCCAAGTGCTTGAGGTTTCTGCCAAATTAGTTATACCCAAAGAGCTGAAATAGTGTATCCCCTCTTCCCATATGGTCAATGGAGAGAGTCAGATGTTTCCAAAATGTGATCTAAAAAGTACCTAGTCTGGGAAGGGTTCTAATCTCTCCTGATGTGGCCAAAAGCAATATGTCAGTGTCATAAGCTCCAAATTCCTGTTGCTACTGGTAGAGCAAGAATCCAGCCGGGGCTCTCTAAAGTACATTCAAGGGGGCCTTTTTTCTTTGAATTTGCAGATAAGGAAAAAATGAACTGAGATGTAGCAGGGCTGATTTAATCAGCCTAGTGAACAATGTACTCAGAGTAGAAATTTCATCTAAGGAGGGGATAGCCTGATGTTCAGCTGTGAATCTTTAGGACTTCCACAAAAACAGCATCCCAACTGCGTTATCTTGTTGCGCACAGGTTTTCCTGCTTTGGAAAACACCACCGTTATAGGCATGGTTCTCAACTTTAGGTAATCTTTCATCCTGAGGTCATGCTCTGGTTATAGAGAAATTCCTCATGTACGGTCATTTAGCTCACGCTCTGCAGATGGCTGTAACAAGCCCTGCTAACCTCACTGACCACCGGTTTCTGCTTTTACATGCTACTTTCCTGGCAGCTCGCATTTCAGAGCTGTTAAGTTTACCAGGTTTTATTTGACATTTGGATAAAACTGTAATAAAAACAAAATCCTCATTTTGGCATCTTTTGCTTGCTCCTGTGCATCACATAGGGTTGAGGGCAGCTACTCGAATCTCCCAGCAGAGTGCTCAGTCCCGGAGCAAGCTAATCTCCCTCTTACACACATTTTGGAACCACCTTGCTCTGAACAATAAGCCAGTGGTGGAACTAATCCTTTCAAAGACTTTCTTCTTGGAAAAGGGGAAAGCTGCAGGGAGCACAGAGTAATTGAAAAAACAGTGCCTTGAACAGATCCCTCCTCAGTAAGCTTTGTAGTGGACCTAGAATGAAAATGGAGGCACAAGGTCATTCTTTGCTAATAGGAGGAGAAGTGTTTTAGGTGAAGGTTAAATCTCTCACACCTCTCCCAAAATGCCATCTTGAGGAGACTGGTGGTGGGCCCAAAACAGCATACACAGCCCCAGCTCTGCTGTTGGTGTTGGGAAACCACTCTGCTAGTTGGGGGGTATTTCCATTTCCTTCTGCTTTGCACATGGATCACTTCTGCTTTCTCTTCTCATTTTACCTTAATTGTGTTTTAGGTTCCTTACCCTTCAGGGTCATATGGAGCATAGCCAGCAAGTTCTTTCCTCACACTGCCTGCTCTAATTACGCTACTAATTATTAGTTGCTCATCATCAGCCTGTTGCTTCTCACTAATTTCTTTGAAGCCTTGTCTACATGTGCAAGGTATATCACTTTGGTAGTAGCAGCAAAAGCACTGGTGGTGGAATTTGTCTTCCTGGGGCTCGGAATACCTGGGTCAGTTATCTCAGGTATTTTCCAGAGCTATTTTGGACATCTAGACACTGAGAACTGAGCTTATTTTTGATCTCTGCCTTAGAATGAGATAAGTTGTGTCCCGGAATTACTGGACTCTGACATGGATGGCTATATTATAGGCACCTAACCTTAATTAAGAGAAATCCGAGCCTCAGCATGAAGACAACTGTATTGGTACAAAAGCCTTTTAAATTGGAGGAGCTGCTGGGATGTAGGAATAAGATTTACTGGAAATATGCCCCTTCTATTGAATTCTTGACAAACTAGGGCGGCGGCTCCCATGCCAAAGATGGTGGTCCTAGGGAAATCATTGCTCTTCTGAGTGTAATTAGGGTACCAAAAGAAATTCAGTTTCATAGATCTGAAATAGGTGGTACGCCTGGATTCTGCCTAATCCTTTTAAGTCAATTGCTTGGCTCAAAAGGGGTCTCTGGATATTTATATGTGATCTATGAGAATTATGGTTGAAGCCACGAAGCCCTATTGGTGACAGAGCCTGGAAGTTTAGCAACCTCCGTAGGCATCCCAGGCACCACAAGAGGAGGACAGAGACCTACTGATACGAGGCAGATGATCACAACAGTTCCAGAGGGGTGGCAAACTCGAGCTGTGACCCCATTGTGTTCCTCTCCAAAGCCATCTGTGTTTGCAACCCTCTTAAGGACATGCACTGCAATGAAACCATATGTGTTTTCATTTGGTAAGACAGCTTGTGGTGAAAATAGACGGGTTGTTAACAAGACAGGCAGATGGCAAATTTGCTGCAATATCATGATTACTGTACTTCAAAGAGATAATCAATAATCAGGC
Source organism: Gymnogyps californianus (assembly GCF_018139145.2). Classification (NCBI taxonomy): domain Eukaryota; kingdom Metazoa; phylum Chordata; class Aves; order Accipitriformes; family Cathartidae; genus Gymnogyps; species Gymnogyps californianus. Next base: position 3,570,178 of record NC_059498.1, on the reverse strand, counting down.
AATTAGATTCTTGTTAAATCAGAAGCAGACTCTGAGACATTTAGGAGGATGCATTTTCAAAGCATCCTTCTGAGATTCAGGGATGGAGCTTCTGTGCAGCAAAAGAGATTTCTGCACGAACCTCCTACAGATCACTTAATACATACCTCTTAATCACAACTAATTGTTCACAGAAGTAGCTGATGGACAATATGTTAACATTTTATGAACTATAACTATTACATTTCAAAGTGAATGTCTTGACTTCTTCTGTGGTTTCTTCCGTCTTATTTTTTTCTTTTTTTGTAAGACTCCTTATTTTGTGTTTTTAATTTTTAGAGTTCTTTTGGAGAATTTTGACCAAGATCTGAAATAAATTAAAATTTCTGACTTTAAGATATAATTTAAAAATAAGAGATGAAGCTTGGCTGAAAAGAGAGAATCCAGTTCTTGATCATAAAACATGCCTTTCTGGTAGATTTTATATGTGGATTTCAAAGAGTTTAGAAAAAGAGAACATTACTAGATGTGGCTGGTAATTTTTTAGTGTGCCAACTTCCACTTTATTAAAGTTAATTCATTGAAACCAATATGGTTTCAGTCTAACCAAATAGTTAATTAGTCTAGTAGCCTAATTAACTTCCTTCTCAACACAGAAAAAAAGTTGGAGAGGGGAGGTTGAAATTGTTAAAATGTGGATGTTTTTTACTGGCCAGGCCTGATTTTTCCTTTTTGAAGCTACTGTTTGAATTTAATTTTTTGCTACACGAAAAACAGTTGAATACGAAATGCAACATTTCTAAATTATTAAAATTAAATATTTAGACTGAACCAAATCAGTATTTTCTTGGCTTTTCAGCTGATGAAAATGATCAACATTTCAACTTCTCATCTGTGTTACATGAGCTGATCCATAGCTATACAGCTATGATGCCCTGGAGAGTCAGCTCTTCCTCCACTGGTGGCCAAGCTGGAAGAAATGAACTACCTCTATAGCAGTTAAAACATTAAATTATCAGTCCTGGAATACACTCCAGGTGGCACAGATTATTTTATTCTTTTTTATGCTAATGTGATATAGCTTGATTTTATTTCATTTTTGCCCAAAGTGATTGACTGGTTTATAATTTGTGATGCAGAGCCAGTGAAAATTGATGGAAGTCTCAAAAATGTTTTTGATGGCATTACTTAATACTGACTTCAGCTTTCTGAGATCAGACTAAGCTTTATGCAACCTAAGTAGGGTTGTTATTTTGCTTTACTGGTGCCCTGTAATTAAGAGAGATTGGTAACTACACTCTGGGAGTTTATATGATGGAGATAGCTTGGGTTTAGAGCACTGTCTCTATTGCCCCTGATGTAATTGAATATAGGGAATTACTTGCTGTGTGTTTTTATATTGTCTTTCCTGAGAAACAAAGATAGGGGATTGGGCTTTTGCTCCCATTGCAGGAAGACACAGCACCTTGGTAACTTTAAGAACAAACCTATTTGTGCTACCTTCCTTCCTGATTCGACACCTGCCCAAGAAAAGAATGATTTGTATTTAGTGGTCTCTCTGGATAGCTTTAGTCCTTTCTAGTAATTTCTATTAAAACTGCAGCTTGGTCAAAGCTCAGTTATCTGGTGTTTGCAGCTTCTACGGTTTGTATAGTCGTTGGGGGATTCTTGGGTAATGATAAAACCTTAGGTGGAATCAGAGGAATATGGAAACGTCATTGCTTGACACAGCCAGATTGTCCTCACTGGGGTACTGCTCAGCACTGGTCAGGCTCTTAAGGGGCATCACAAGCTAATTAAGCTGTTCCTTAAGACCAGTTGCACATGGACATAGTCCCACTGCTTTCCAGCTGGATAAGGGGTGCAGGTACTCCTTAACAGCCTAGATGCAGAAGGAGCAACTTTAGGACAAGAGAGTATCGCCATGGCGGAAGGGAACCTTAAAACCAAAAGTGAAAAAAAATCTTTGAGGTGTTAAGTGATGCAAGCACAAAATGGACAGTATGCCTAGGCTGGATCTAGCCCTCTGTTCACCAGCTAGAGCAGGCCAGTTGTGGTGAATTAAACAAATGAATATATTTGGGTATGGAGGACTCTGCTTGATGGAGCCCTGCATTTTGCTTGAGTATTCAGTAACTCCGGCACAGGGGACTACGGTCATGCCTGGCTTAGCATCATGGAGTGGGACTAGTTGATGTTAGCGAAGAGTCTGTCGCATTGTCACTTCAAGAAAATTACTTGTAAGAATAGTTCATGTTCACCATTTCTTTATCTCTTTCTCGGAGCTTGTGAATGTTTGCAGTAGAGAAATGTGATCTTTGGAAGGGAGGGTCAATTACAAAGGGACTGTTCTAAATGGCTCCCAAAGTTTGAGTCTATTAAAGGGTGGGGGACATCCCCCCCGCCCCACCAAAAAAACCAAACCTCAAAACAAAACACCTCTTGCAAAATGAAATGTTAAAAGCTTTGGAAATCAGCTCTCATTCATGCAAACCAAGGAGGAAGAGGAGCCAGGGCTATAAGACTCAGATACTTAAAATGTTTAAGTTAAATTTAAGTGTGTGGAGCAGAAAACATTGATGGACTCCTCAGCCTACCAGGCAAAGTTATCAGGAGACCAAGCATGTGGAAGTTAAACCAGACAAATTTAGACTACAAGTAAAACATAAATGTTTAGCAGAGGTTGATCAAGGTTTGGAACAATTCACTAAGGGTAGTGTTGGATTCTCAACCACTAGCAATTTTTAAGTAAAAAAATAACTTTTTTTTTCCTGGAAAGATATTTTCCAGTTGAAATACAAAATAATTCAGGCAAAGCCAATGACTTGTATTATGCAGAAAATCAGATCTCATGTTCGTTGTGATCCCTTTTTGCCGTGAAGTCTATGACTTGCTTTGACAGAACTTGGAATGTGTTTCCCTGCCAGCTGAGATTTGTAGCTTGAATTGTTATTTCTCTCGTATTGAGATTGGCTGGTTATGTAGGGAAACTGTGTTTTCTATGGAGTTTCTTTTGGAGTTTATCATGCAATCTGTGCATTTAGGGACTTTAGTGCAGTGAGAAGAAAATGTCCAATTTGCAAAAATTGGGGCACCTGGCTTTTGAACAGTCTCCCATAAGCAATAACTCTTTCAGGAAGATAATACAAATCACTGCTGAACTCATTCAGACCATGACACTTAAAGCAGACAAGCTTGAAATGTCTGTTTCAGTCTGTAGATATATGTATACACACAAACCAGTGTTATACCCCAGTTCTGGGATTAAAACAAATCTTCAGTGTCTGAATTTTTGACTGAGTAGATACTTCTAATTTTATTTTTTTCTAGCTCTAAATGAACCCTTCTCTCACCTATGGCAGCATTTTCAGCCATAAACTCTGCCCCTTTGCCTTTAGGATGATGTTTTGAATGATGTCAATCTGTATATTGTTGAATTCAACTAAAGGTATTCCCACAGACTCAACAGAGAGAATGTGTAAGTCTTTGGCTTGTTATGAGAGTCACGGAGCAGCTCTTCTAACTAGATTACCTCATCATCAACGAGGGTTTCACTCCATATCAACACATGTTCCACAATAAGCAGGTTTTTTGTTAAACACTCTGTGCCATCTTGAACCTGCCATTGTTGGAGTTCAGCTTGCACTTACTTTTATGAAACGCCTAATACACCAGTCAGAAAACACATTAACCCTCTTACTCCAATTATATACACAGTAGGTGCATTATTGGCAAAGCAAATGAATGGTGAACTTTGCATCCCCAAAGAAGCCTCTCTTCTAGCAAGTGCTCCTGACTATTCCATATTCATCATGGATAATGTGCTTTCTCACCGAGATACACTTAAACAGACTACTCGTAACTCCACAGGCAGAGTATGTGTTGCTCTTCAGCCTTTAAAAAGCAATTCAAAGAGAGACTGATTGCATCACAGCCTTCCCAGGTTCTGCGCACCCTGTCTCAACTGCAGCAAAGCTCTATATCACAAACTGTGCATAAAGCGGATTGGAAACTTCAGCCAGAAACTGCTAACTCATGAATGTGAATCACTTCAGGCAAAGATGCTGATTTTGCTAACAGTGATAAATGGCAATCTCTTTTCATTAATGTAAACTTACTCTTTTATGGGACAGCTTTTTGCTTTTCACTTGAAATACGTTTGGAGGGGAGGAGTGAATGTGTACTTGTAAACTGAAATACTGAACAGTAAAATCTTTAATCCAGATGTTTTGATACTTTAACTTGCATTTTCATTCCAGAACTTTTGAATTTAATCTTTCTAAATCCTTATTTAACGAGATGCTAAAATGGAGGAAAAATTTGCAAGTTTGTAAAAGAACAAACCATACAAAATTTGACCTAATTTTTAATTTTTTATTTCTGAAGTACTGAAAAGTCTTGCTTTTGTTTCATATGGGAACAGTGCTTTTCTGTTGTAAAAAATGCCAGTAGTTTTTCTCCTCTTCTCTATTTACTGCATTAAGTTGGTATCCTCTGTTCAAGCATGCAGAGATGAAGGTGCTTTTTATTCCTCGGGATCTATGAAGGGCTGTGTTTGCAGAAGACCTGTAGAGTAGCATCACAGGGAGAGAGGACCCCATAGCAGCTTGCTGATCACTGGTCATATCTGAAGGAACAGTCCTGCAATGCTGGGTTTCCTTGCAAGAAGGGCCCAGGGCAAGCTGTTCTTTGACTACAGGAGGCAACATAAGTAAGATCCATTTATAATTTATGCCTGTCTGAAAGAGCAGTCTGTAAAGCATTCGTCACCACAGTTCATGTCTCATCCTTCACCCGTATATCCCTGCTTCTAGGTGACGTGTGCTTAGACATGTAGGGAAAGCCTTGAGGGGTTTAGCACCTTGAATATTCATCTTCTCAGCAGGCCTAGCCTACTGGTTTCCATAGTGACTCTGCATAAAGGCAAGAGACCCGCAGGTGGCTCAGTTGTATTTGGTTCTTGTTAAGTTTGCCCAATCATTCTGATTCTTCCCAGCCAGCTGTGATTTTCCAGAACAAGCCTTTCCTTTCTCATCGGCACCAGACCTGCACCTTGCTCTTCCCCAGACGTTTGACCCAGGTACTCCCCCATACACACAGCCTCATCCTTTTGAGTGATACAGGACACCTGCCAACATGTTCCTCAACCCTGTAAGAAGGCTTCTTCTATGCACACCTGGTTCTTCTCACCCTTGTGTGTATGCCAAGATGCTACTGTCCCTTTTGGGTGACCAACAGTTCCCTTGCGACACTTCTTGCCTTTGCAAGTGGCCTAGAGCTGCCTTTGTGTTGACTGCTTTCCATGCTGCAAGTGATTGAGGTGTCTTTGTAAATGCCTATGTCTCCCTTCAAAAATCCCTCCATCCCTGAACAAAATGCCACTGTTCCTGGCTAGTGTTTTGTGACTCTAGGGATGTGGCTCTTATGAGTTTGAGACACAGCACGTTGACAGAGGTATGGTTTTCAGGAAAGGATTTTCTTCAGTGTGTGGGGGAAGTAAATGAACAGGAGCTGATGATTTCGCCTCTGGTAACAGTGCTGACTTTAAGACCCCTGAAATACAGAAGGTGATGGGTGTTTGAGGAAAGTGTTAAGGAGAGCTGCAAAGGCGTAGATGTCGAAGGGATGTCTGGTTGTCTGGTGCTGCAGTAGTCTTCTGTCAGCAGAAGGGTTGTTGCATCAGTGTTTGCTGTGACAGCTTCAGGAACTCTAAGAATGGGCCTAGGTGAACCTGTATTTATTTACAGAGCTCGTATTTCTTCAGATTCTTTGCAGGTTTCCTTGTAAGGCTCCTTACATTCATGGGGCACAAATGAACCTGACACATGGGTAGTTTCTTTAATAGCGGAACAGGTATTGACTAATGAACTAGCACTGAATTAGAGGTGTTACGCTGATGGTTACTGTCTCTGGGGGACATTCCTGTTTTAGATGTCTGCTTTAATTATCTCCTTGATGTTTTGTTTCTGTCAGCTTCCTCTATAGTCAGTGGAGCCTAAGCTCTGGACATGTTTGGAGGTTTCCCACAAGTGAGGAAGAAACAAGGTCAAGTAGCTGACCAGTTTCTCTGAAACAGTTGCCCAGTTCAGAGCACATCATGTTTCATGCAGCAGTAGTTAGCTGAATCCTTTTTCTGAATGTAAAAGTCTATTTTGATTTGACTGAAAAATTCCTGTAAGAAAATAATAAATGTATCTGTTCATATAAGCACGATCTGACATTGTTTCACTTTTCCAGCATTTATATTGTGCATTTTTCCTGTTTGTATTATTTTGTATGTCATTGTCAATAGTAGACCTTAACAGATGCTACTATTAATGAATATGTAATACAACTATTTAAAAAGTGTATAATACTTCAGATGAGTGCAGCAGTTACTTAGCACTGATTGAAAATCTCATCTTTTCTACATCCAAATATCTCCTGTTTATACTGTAAAGTGTCAAACTGTTTGATTACACCAAGCTGCAGACATTTTCATCTAGAAAGAGATGAGACATTTCAATCAGTGCTGAATAGCAGCAGCACTTAATGTTGTGAAAAAAACCCTAAAAACCAGACTACATTAACTCTTATATGATGTCATATTATCTATGCCAGTGAGAGCAGTGTGTTTCATGAAATAATGGGGAAATAATAAAACTAATATAAACTGGAACATAATTCCTTTTCTGAAACTAGGGAATATTTTTAGAAAGCTGATATCTTACAGAATTTCTGTTTAATGAAGTATTATATCTTGAAAATCAATTGTCAAATGTTAATTTCTGGTGAAATAGGAATTCTGAACTTTGTAAGACTCTTTTCAGATTCTCTAGCCTAGATTTCTAAGAAAATGAGGCTGATGTGTTTGGGCTGCCTGTGCACATGACTGTTTCTTTCCATTAGTGTGTTTTGAACCCATCAGTCAAGTTCAAGTGAATTTGGGGAGGAATTAAAGGTCTCGAAGATAATAAAGGTCCTATGAATTGTGAAAATGAGAAGCTAGATAAAGGCAAGAGATCCCATAAGTGTCTCCACTGAGGAGATAGCAATGACATGAATTCACTTATTAGTCATAAGAGGATTCTTAAGGGGAGAAAGCTTGCATGAAGGTATGCTCTGTGATTGCGAGAAGGCTCCACTTGTAGGACTCCCATCCATAGGGAATCAGGCTTACATTGTTCCTTTGCTTGTGAAATGGTTTTATGCTGGAATTTAAATGTGGGGAAGGGATTCAGCTCATCTCACTTCAGATGCCAGCAGTAAGGCATGTACCTCAGCATGATGCTGTTTTCAGAATTAGTGGAAATAGGCAATTCCAAGTCCAACAATTCTTCTAACCTTCTGTGGATGTATAATTAAGGAGAAGGTGACAAAATTAAAATATAAATTTGCAGGTCTTGGTACATCCTGTGAAAGGTTTTAGTCCTCTGAAGTAATAAATGTTCAGGTGATTCTAAATTAAGATATCCTCTTTGCTTCCAGTTTCATAGATCATAGAATGGTTTGGGTTGGAAGGGACCTTAAAAGATCATTTAATTCCAACCCCCCTGCTGTGGGCAGGGATACCTGGTGCCATCTTCTAGCACATCTCAGCAAAAATCGTCCATGGTTCCAAAGCACAGCTTCAGATCTGAAGCCCAGCATGAGATTTAGTTATCGGACTCCTACAGATACTAATGAGAAAAAGCTTAATTCCTTTTTGTTGTGTGAAAAACACAAAGCCTAGTCCTGCCAGCCTCCAGCTCATTCAGGGGATTCTGCTTGTTGTAGGATTTCTCTTGGTTTCAATAGAACTGCTCATTCAGGGGAGACATTGCAGGTCCAGAGACAGCAAAGCTCACTTTTCTCAGGTTGCCTAGCAGAACCAGAGGTATTTAAAAAGATGTGCCAGAAATATTCCATTGGAGCAATTTTCTGTAAGAGAAACACCAGCTCTGCGTTTCATGGCACAATGTGGACATTCATCAACTTTTTTGGGAAATCATGAGAACATGTTTTGTCTTTATCATATAGTGTCTGCATTCTCTGTATAGGAGGAAGCAAGCCAAGCATAATTTAGCATATTTGCACAGAACCTCTCCTGCACTGGGATTAAAATAAATGTGGAAAGCTTTAAATTTCAGGATAGGAATCCTACCTTTTCAGGAGGTTTACTTTCAAAACCCCAGTTTTGCCATTCTGGCTGTGGGTCCCAGGAAACAGCTGATTCTTACCCACCTGTGGACAGAGACACTCAGGAATGGATTACACAATGTGATGCTACAGACCTCCATCCACCACACGTGTGAATGTCAAGCCATATGTAAGAGCATTGGATCAACCTATAAACACAACAGCTATTCTTTAAATGATGGGTATAGCATGTATTCCTCATCTGCAGTCCCTCCAGGACTAACCTGCAGGGGAAGGATCTGCATTCTTAAAGTGGAAGCAGCAAGCAGTGAGGCAGGTGGCGGTTCAGTCAGAGCATGCGTTGCTGCGGTTCCTCTTCATGTCTGAGGACACAGGAGGGTGTGTATGGGGGACTGGGCATGCATGTGTGAAGCTGTTTTGCACTTTGCCATGTCGCTTCTCAAAAGTGACTTTATGCATTCAACAACTCGAGAAGCGTCTCCTGCCTCAGCAGAGCTTTAAGGGTCATCTCTTGTGAATAGCTTCTGCATCCATGGAGCATGGGTGATGGTAACTCAAAGTGACAGGAGCGTCTTCTAGCCCACGGCATTGTCAGCAAGCCAAACTGCTCAGAGATGACAACCCTGCTTCCTCAACAGACTCAGAGCTGTCACTCCACATTTGGCTTAAACCAGTGAGGGCTCTGATGAACTGATTTTGGTGAGAACACATAAGCTGCAACCAGTGCAAAGGGCACAGTGGAAGCGAGGTTTGATTCTGAAAAGACTCTGGAGATGTGAAGGGGGTGAGGGAGGCTTGTAAGCCAAAAACAGGGCGGAATGCTGGGTCAGGACATAGAGCTAACTCACTTGGAACTGAGGATGGTGGTTATAGTATTGGGATGCTGACTGGAAGTCTTGCTGGTGAAAGAGTACCAAAAGATTATTGTGCTCTGCTTCATCTCTGATGAAGGGCTGTTTGCTGCCACAAGGCCCACACTCACTGTAGTACACTTGCAATGGGTTTCAGCAGCTGTAAGCTGGGGCCTCCTGTTTTAGAGTAGTAATCATCCTAGAGCATCTATCTACACTCAAGTTGTTCAGGCTTCCGAGACCGCTTGTCCAGATTCTTCCACTGTCTGTATTATGTGCAAATGCATTTTCAGGTGTGTACTTAACTAAACTGACCGGTTTGCCTTTTGGAGAAAAAGAAGATGGGCTAGACACAGGGTCATGTGAAAGGGAACCTATGCCAAGTATAGGGTTGTATAAAAGGGGCCCATCTCACTCATGTCTTTGGGTTGTGAAATAGGGAAGATACATCCCTGTGATGGGAGGTGTAGCCTTTATATCTTGGTTGTAGAAGGGGCCCATGTGGTTTGATCGTGGGCAACTTTACTTCTGGGGAACATTTCCACAAGGAACAGGCTGGGTATAAAACCAAGTTTATTCCGCTAAGCTTAGATCCTCCTCTGGGAATGCCACACAAGGATGTGAACTTGTACCAGAACTGGAATGGTAACTACAGGGTTAGATAAATGTCCAAACAGCTGTCAGCAGGATAACGAGGAGGGAGAGAAGAGTCTCTTGGATATGCGCTTTTAATGCACAGATATCAGATGTTTGCTTGCTAGTGCCTGTTCATCATCTTCCTGACACTTGAAACAATGGTGTTTGTATTGAGATTTTGAATAATAAATAGCTTTACTCTGATTTGACATGTGCTAAGGGGGATTTTGAGTGACTAGCCAATGCTTGTGTAGTCAGTGCAGCTTAGAGTAAGAATTGTGTTCTCTCATAGAATAGATGTCTGCATTCAGTGAGTCACGTTGCAGACAACCCTGTTTGATGAATCCCACCTTACTGGTCAAATTCAAAAGTCAATAGTATTTGAACAAAGTGTGTTGCATTTTTTTTCTTTTGGTATTTTGAATTTCCTACATCTAGTATTAATGGCGTAAAATACTGTGGTAGGGAAAAGACCCATGAATAAAAAAGAAGAGTGTGTGAGGCTCTTGGCTGGAAGTTCTGCAGAAGTCCAGGAAAATCTGCTGGGGTCAATCTTCACATTTTTCAGATAGCTGGAAATCTTTTGTTTGGCTTGAGAGAATCATCTATTTTGTGTGCTTGTTCAGTTAGAGTTTCTGGCTCCTTGGGAATCGCTCAATACATAGTTTAATGCAGACATTTCAAACAGAGACTAAAATAGCTGCAAAGACCTGTGTGTTGAGACAGGCTGCCCTCGTGCTGCATTCCACAGAGCAAGGTCAAACATACTACGTTAAACTAAAGAGCATAAAAACTCTTGTGGGTCTAACGATTGCCCAAGATGTCTAGGGAATTTATCTGTATTGATTCTTGCAAGAATGTTAGCACTTTTACTTGTCAAGTTTACCTGCCTCACTGAGAGCTATGCTGAAACTTATTAATTAGTCCTTTGCAAAGCACTTTGAGATTTTCAGATGAAAGGTAGTATAGAAGTCCAAAGGATGTAGAACATACATTACCACTGAGAGCTACATGAAGAGTTGGAGAATGTTGAAAGGAGTCCTGCCAATTAATTTACACTTAAACAGAAGGTTTTGTTTTTCTGAAAATTAAAAAAAAAAAAAGTCAAACCAAAATCAAAAAGTAAACATTGAAAGGTTCAAGACCCCCTGGATAAAATGATGCCTTTCTATTTGGTATTTGTTCAGTTTTGCTAATCAAAGCATTAAGACTTGAAAATTTAATGATTTTATGATTCTCAAGAGTAATGCACATAAAATATGTAAAGACTCATTTGGTTCTGCGAAAGCCAGGTAAAATAAAGCTGTTGTTAAGAAACTAAGGATGCTATGGTGAAACAGACTGTATATAGGGAATGAAAAATGGTTTGTCTGCTTTCTCATCTGAGCTGGCTAAAATACAAGAAGCAACCAGACAACTCAGAAAAATATCATTAGACTTTTGAAGATGTGCTAGTGTGGTGCTGCTTAAAGGTGGGGAAGGAGAGAGGAGTGACAGAGTAGAGGCAAGAGAAAGGATTGAAGTTTAAAAAACAAACAAACAGTGAAACTCCTGAATGATAGGTGATTTTATGTGTGTCTTTTTAAATTACAAAAAAAAAGGTTGAAATTAAAGAAATCAGCTATGAAGAGCTGCTGCTGGCAGATCTGAGGAGGGATTAGCATCTGCTATGGAAGTTACATCATCATTTCCTTTTTTAAGATAATGTTTGCAGTTTTCCTATAAGATGACAGCTTTAAGGTTGGTGACGAGACTGTGTGAAGTGCCAGCCTCATGCGTAGATGGAGCCTGGGGTACCCCAGCACCCAGGTGCTGAAGGGGACTTTTCCTGCCAGTATGTGTCTCAGCAGCTGCTGGGCACCAGTTCTGAGAGCAGCAGAACGGCCCTGTCCAGTCAGGAGCCTCGGGAGAAACAATTGCTGGTTGCCTCAAGTGCAAAGAAGTGAGGAGCAGAGTGCTGGGCGGACACAGTTGGCAAGAAAGAAGAGATCAGAGATACCTTGAGCAGTCCAGGTGGAGAAGGAGCGAAGGGTCCATAAGCACTTGAAGAGGTGAGTTTGGACTGTGCAATTAAACGTATGGTCCAAGCTTCGTGGAATTACCTAGAGAACTGCTATCAATCTTTACCAAATGTCCAGAAAGACAGGTGCTCAGATCAAAGCACCTCTTTTTGAAATACATGAACTTTGCCGTCCTTCACTATCCACAGAGATCTGTTGTTTTCCATTCTTGCAGAGCAAAATCCACAAAGTTTACAAGTATAATACAATGATGTATGTGGGGGAAGGAGGGGAGGATATGTTTCTTTTTTGACTATTTCTCTTTGAAAACAAAAAATCTCATCTGAAGGATCTGAAGCCTCTAGCTAATGAGACCTCTTGGTTCCACATAGATTGTGCCTTTGTTTGGATGCTGACGGGCTTAAGAAAATTAATTCTATTTGTCAGTAAATATTCTCCCTGGCAATAAGGACATGGCTCTTTCCAAAGTTTTTGTGTCCACTGGTTCTGTCCACCTCCTAATGCCGAATGATTTGTGAATGTTCTCAAATATTATCTGGTGTTTTTCATGACAGAAAATGTAGATTCTCACCAGGCAGTGATTTCTCGTGGAATTTTTTTGCTGAATGGCTCTCTTGAAGCCCCTCTGGCTTTAGTAAGTGTCTTATTTCTAAGAAAACCACAGGATAGAAAAGAATGGTTTTATTGTTTCTTTACAGATTAACTTGTCCTTGGTAGATTTTCAGGACAGGCTTGACCTTTGCCTACCGCTCTCTTCAGGGCTGCTGTTATCAGCTGGAAACCATGAGGAGCTGTATACTCAAAGCAAGGGCTGAGAGAATGGGAAAGGCTGGAAACTAGGCAAACAGACTTTACAGATAAAGCAGCAAACAGATGGGATGAGCAATTTCAAAGAAAGCAACGCACAGCCCATCTCATTGCCCAGAATTAAACAAGGGAAGTGTCCTGTTTTCTCTGTGACTCAGAGTGGCAGAAGATCTTGTCTGGAAACTCTCTAAGTCCTTTCATCCTGAATTCAGATATTCAGACTTTCACATCAGTTCATAATCACAGCAGAGGGCTTTAGTCTGATAATGAAATTCTGATCTGAGGAATTACTGACCTTGGCTCCCCTCTGCCCAGTGGCCAAATGAAAAATCTGAGTTACATTCTGCTTCCAGGTATGTCTCATTGAACAACCTTTCTCCTCTGCTAGGTCAGCTCCTGCATCTGTAGTACAGATGATGTTATGGTCAGTGACATTTTCCACCTGGTTTCCCAAGAAAGTCTTGAAAGTGTCTATATATCAGCTCTGACCTGAAGTCTGATAGTGATAGGTTCCTAAAAAAAAAAAAAAAAGTACTTCCTCTGAGGCTTTCTTGAAGTCTAGGAGGAGAGGAAAGGAAAGAGCAAACATCTCTGCCTCTACAAGAGCAGAGGGTTGCTCCCAAAAGAGATCTGAATGACCTGACAGTATGTATCCAGAGAATGGTTGCTTTTATTGCACTGTAGGAGGGGAGAAATAGTTCCTCAAATTAGGGCCTAGTTCTGATCTGTATTTTAGACAGTCTCTGATCCTATAGGTTGCAAGTACTGTGTTCAGGTGTGGTTTTCAAAGCAGGGTGGCCTGTCCGCTTGGAGCAGTACATTTGGCATTAGACAGCTGTTACCACAGCTTCTCTGGGCTGTTTTTAATCAGATACAAATTCTAAAAAAATTCTGACAAATGTCTGCACTCATTTCCTACGTGCTACCTGGTAGAAGGGGGTTTAGCTGCAGCTCTTTTCCTTGTGTGGCAGTAATGCCAACAGCCCCAGTGAACCCTGTGCTGTGCTTCAATGTATGAACTAGTTTTACACTTGTATCACCTTCACCATTTCAACAAACACTTCTGGCTTACACTGAGGAAAATGAAGACAGAACTAGGGCTTGCTACATATGGCAGGAATTATGATGTCCTTCTAACTGAATGAGAAGTGTTTCATTTCAAATGACTCTGTTACCCACTCTCTTTACTTTTTTCGAGTAGTGCACTCATACACATAAAGGATGCAAGACTGCTGCACCTTTCTCCTTCCGTGCACCCTACTAGTCTTTTTTTTCCCCCAAAATTAAGTTGTGGGCCCTCTGAGGCAGGAATAAAGCACCTGCCATGGTTATAGAGTCCCCATCAGCTCTAGTAATAATCACTAATCATAAGTAGCTTTGTGATTTGCTAACCCTTCTGTAGAAATACAGTATACGACTTGTGTGAGACGTACATGCACAAAGGTCCCAGAAGCCATCTAAGGTCCTCAGTCATTTTTATATATTCCACCTTAGTGCTGGGAAAAAACCTACTGAGGTGTGTAATGCCTTTCCCTCTCCTGCATGCAAGCTTTGATTCTTTAAGGATTTTCTCCATCACAGCACCCTTTCTAGAGGCAATTCTCTTGACTGGCTCTTCCCGCTGCCTGTTACCTAGGAGGCAGGGTCAGTCCTGGTGTAGAGTTCCTCTAAGCTTTTTCTTTTGACATTATGAGTAGTTTCATCCTCCTTAGCCACCTGAAAATATCCTGTCCTGGAGGGCCAGCTCCTGCCCTTTGTACACAACCTTCAGGTACTTGTGGACTCATCTCCTTTGCTGTTAGATTGTCTCAGTATAGCTCTATACTAACCTTTCTGTAGATTCCTAGACAGCTAGACAAGTGAGGCTGACTTAAGCAGTCTTGTGGTGCAATGAACTCCTAAAGGTTATGAAACAGCTGTTCAGCAGAAGGGACAGCGAGTGTTGCATATGGGAGGCACAGTGAAATATGAAGTGGCCTCTTAACCCATTTAGCAAACTCCTCACAAACTCCATTTGCAGGTGAAGCAATCAGGGATACAGAGCAAGTTAAGCAGATCTCTGGAGCAGGTTAATATTTTAAAGGTTGTGCAAAATTATGTAGACAACTGTGCTTTGGTTCTCACCCACCATGAACTCTGGGCAGTCTCAGGTTATTTTCTTTGCGTGACCAGCACTGCTGCATCAGAGAGAGAATGTCACAGAAGGGCCATGTGAGTAGATGGGTCGAAGCAGGATTTGCCAACACAATTTTGATTGACTTTATGGCCTGGAGAAGTGCTTTATAGAATATCAATTGTTAGTTTTCTAATTTATTTTTTGGTGCACTTAGTTTTCTTCTCTCAAGCTTCACTAAAGCAAATCCCCAGATTTTCTCCCACAGGCTTTAAGATGTTTTTGATCCAAAAGCAGAAGTCAAACTTTTCTCTGTAAATATTTTTGTATTTTTGCTTTTTTAATGAAACAATTTTTCCAATTTACTGCTTTCAGTTGTGAATCTGAACTGTTTACCTGGGATTTGTGTTAAAAGAGGTGACTTGGTAATGGTGTGTAAGTAACTTCTCAGGCACTTCCACTTCATCATCAATATTTTCAATTAAAATGATGGCTGTCTTGTTCAGTATCTTCTTCGCCATCTAATATGGTTGAGGATTCAAGGAAATAGTGCTTTATGGCAGTGGTACTCAGCTAGAAAACCTGAGACAGCTAAAACCGTGGCATAAGTCTCAGTCCAGCAGCCTCTAACCTCCTACCTTTGCATTTATTATTGTTACATCCCGTTTTTCCTCTGTTGTGACAGGCAAATTAATAAACGTAATCTGATTAGCTGTGACAGAGTTTGGGCAGGTTTAATACCAGAGTTCATACAGGTGCTGCCACAGGCCATAACAAATGAAAACAAAGCAGACTTTGCTTTTACATCTTGTCTGAGCTACAGCATCTGTAATAGCACAGCACCTTCTAGCTCCATGTCATAGCATTGATTCAGATAAAAGTATATCTATTTCCACACTTTTGTAAGCACATGCTGTGGCAGCTAGAATGGTCTTCCCAATCACAGCCACATCTGACTTGGTTCTACTTAATATAGTTTCAGAGAGCTGAAAATGCTTTGAGTAAAGGTAAAAAAATGTGCTGGAAGATGAATCCCACAGAGGAAGAGGTTTAATACATTTAAACCCCCTTCCAAGTATTGCCTGACCTGACTTCTTTGGACTTGCGATACAATTAGGTGAAGCACACTAATACAGTCAAAGCAGTTTCCTATAGACAAGCAAGGGACTGGCTCAGTGAGCCCTAAGCATCGTTGTGCACGTCCCTGGAAAATCAAACTCTCTTTTAAAGCGAAGTTCTCACTTCAGTGTGTAGTCCATGGTCCTCCTATGGATGCCTGTTAAAAACCCTGTGCAGGGTTGAACACTACCTGAATTTTCAACATCAAACCTCCTCTGTCTAGTCAGAAATCTCCCTAAGTGAGTTGTAAAGTTGCAAAAGGAAAATGATGATACTTTGAAGAATGATGATACCAGACTATTTTGCTTCGGTTTTCTGTGGATACTGGGTCTGTTGTCCAGATGGTGGATCCACCCTCCATATTTAGTAGTGAGAGCCTGTTTCTCTTACAGTGAATTTGTGCTAATTAAAAAATAGAGTTTTACTGAATATAGAATAAAGATATTTGGATTTTTTACAAAATTTTGGAATCAAATAAAAATACTGGGAAGGGAAGAAGGACAGCAATTGTATCTCCCAGAGAAAGAGAACATTTTTCATCTTAATTTCTTAGGAAAGTTGGGGTAAACTTATTTTTGAAGGAGATGTAGGATGTTGCTTTCCTTTTTAGGAACAATTTTCACTTCCTAAACTGCAGAATATGACTGGTATTAAGTGGTGAAAGTGTGAGAAAAAACACTTGCAAGGACTGTTGACAGTTTTCCAGCTGAGGGCAGATGCAAACTCGATGTGACTGACAAAGGGAGGGAGAAACAAATCCTTCTCCCTTGCTGCAGAGAAAGGGAAGGCTTCTACCCTCACCACTTATCCCGTTGTTTGTTGTTATGCCATGCAACTGATACGGTTCATGGTCCTGGGAATGGTGCCAGTTCTGTGGCAGACTGGGAGACAGGAAAAAGAGGGAATGGGGAGACAAGGGGCCCCAAGCACTGCTGGCAAGTCCACATCTGTCTGAAGAACTGAAAAGCATCCAAGTCTGTCAAATGTACACTCCTCTCTCTTGCTGATATATCTCCAGGTTTTGCCCAGTGGAAACCCAGCCAAAAGTGGTGGCCTGAAAGCAAGTTAAGGAACCAGTTGTTACCATTCAGTGCTGTGTTCCAGACAGCCAAAAACTGTAAACAAGGCCAGAAAAATATGGGGGAAGGGTGTATTCTTTCTCTGTGCTTTCTTATTTGACATTTCAAGTGGGATATTATTTCCCAGTGGGAAAATTCAAATGATAATTTCTCTACAAGAACTCCAGAGGGAAAAAAATAATAACACCCTCGATCTTCAACCCAGCAGTAATTCTGACTACCTATGTTCCAGGCACAATGTTATGCTGTTTCCTAAGGGAACTGAATTAATTCTGATAAGCAGTATTTCAACTTTTAAGAGAGGTTTCATTTTTTTAGCATCTGATTGATATCTTTTTTCCTTTTTTTTTTTTTTGTTCACTGAATTACTTCAAAGGCTTCCTTGATTTTCACCAGAACATGTCATATGGAGCCCATCTTCTTGATCAGATTAAACTTTAAATTGTGATTTGCAGATATAATCAGCAAATTGCACAAGTCAACAACAAAAGCCCATGACAAATTGCAGGTCCCCTTAATAATGAATCATTGCCAAGCATCCAGATGCTGAAGGAAGTGAGCTCTTTAATGAACCAGCTCATAAATCTTTGCATTCAGACAAAAGTAAGAGGCCAATGCCATTTTCCAATGAATATTTATGGTCAGAGGAAAACATGCTGTTAACAGGCATCATCAAAAGATGTATGAATAAAAGCAGGTAAATAAAAGTATTTAATCATCAAGGCTAACTCTGCATTGCAAGGAAGGGCTGAAGTTCACATATATAAATATATTCAAAACAGTTTGAGTGCTGAGAAAGGCAATAGCGTGCTGCAACACCAAAGTGGCTGAGTTAACTGGGAAGGCTTCTCAGGGTGCTATTCCTCTGAAAAAAAGTCATGTTTTTTGGAGGAATAGCATGTAGGAAAACACGTATCTGTTTCCTTACAAAAGTTTGGTCTTATTCACACAGAAAAATTTTCTTGGAATGCTCAAGTCTTGTGGTGCGTTGACCCTGGCTGGATGCCAGGTGCCCACCAAAGCCGCTCTATCGCTCCCCTCCTCAGCTGGACAGGAGAGAGAAAATATAATGACAGGCTCGTGGGTTGAGATAAGGACAGGGAGATCACTCAGCAATTACTGTCACGGGCAAAACAGACTCGACTTGGGGAAAAATAATTTAATTTATTACCAGTCAAATCAGAGTAGGATAATGAGAAATAAAACCAAATCTTAAAAACACACCTTCCCCCCACCCCTCCATTCTTCCCGGGCTGAACTTCACTCCCGATTTTCTCTACCTCCTCCCCCAGCGGCACAGGGGGACAGGAATGGGGGTTGCGGTCAGTTCATCACACGTTGTCTCTGCTGCTCCTTCCTCCTCAGGGGGAGGACTCCTCACACTCTTCCCCTGCTCCAGCATGGGATCCCTCCCACGGGAGACAGTCCTCCATGAACTTCTCCAACATGAGTCCTTCCCACGGGCTACAGGTCTTCACGAACTGCTCCAGCATGGGTCCCTTCCCCGGGGTGCAGTCCTTCAGGAGCAGACTGCTCCAGCGCAGGTCCCCCGCGGGGTCACAAGCCCTGCCAGCAAACCTGCTCCAGCCTGGGCTCCTCTCTCCACGGGGCCACAGGTCCTGCCAGGAGCCTGCTCCAGTGCGGGCTTCCCACGGGGTCACAGCCTCCCTCGGGCATCCCCTTGCTCTGGCGTGGGGTCCTCCCTCCACAGGCTGCAGGTGGATATCTGCTACACCATGGACCTCCATGGGCTGCAGTGGGACAGCCTGCCTCACCATGGTCTTCACCACAGGCTGCAGGGGAATCTCTGCTCCGGCGCCTGGAGCACCTCCTCCCCCTCCTTCTTCACTGACCTTGGGGTCTGCAGAGCTGTTCCTCTCACATCTTCTCACTCCTCTCTCCGGCTGCAATTGCTGCTGCGCAGTAACTTTTCCCCCTTCTTAAATCTGTTATCCCAGAGGCACTACCACTGTTGCTGATGGGCTCAGCCTTAGCCAGCAGCGGGTCCGTCTTGGAGCCGGCTGGCATTGGCTCTGTCGGACATGGGGGAAGCTTCTAGCAGCTTCTCACAGAAGCCACCCCTGTAGCCCCCCTGCTACCAAAACCTTGCCATGCAAACCCCGTGCAAGCCTAGATCTAGTCCTTCCCTGCTGGCAACTTGAATAGCTCCTTGGTGAGTTCAGGTAAAGGTGTGGCTCAATGCTGTCTATGCTGTGGGCTTCTCTTCTGTTTTGAGGTACTAACATCAATCACATAGAGCCATCACAAACCCCTCCTCCTAAACTGGCAAAATGGCAGCATGTAGGATTGATCCCATGGATAAGTTCAGAGACTTTGGGAATAGGATGCTATGGTAGAAGATGATGTGGGCCAGGTAAAATGCTGTCCTCCGGACTGGACACCCTGCTCAACTTTCCAGCCAGACCATTATAGTCTGGTATCTCAAACTGTGCAAAATCCCAGAGAATCTTGATTTTAGCCTGATTCACCTTGTTTGTGCCTCTGTCTCTGTCTGTACAAAGCAGAGGACAATAGCTACCTCCATTGCATTGTGCTTCAAGATGAAAGTGCTATCTGGGAATCAGGTATTTCTTTCAAAGGAAAAGCCTCTTTTCATGTATGTTTTGTTCTCATTGAAAGACAATTTACTGGCAGAGGGGTAGTAGTGTTTTTGTTCTCGGTTCTTGGCACCTCTCTGGTTAACTTCTGGCCTGCAAGTGAATGAAACTAATATTTTATCCCCTGTCTACAATATGCTGTTTCTTTGGAAGCTGGAGTGTAATGAACTTGCTGTTTATTACAATTAACAAATAAATCCCTATACCTTTAAATTAGACCATAAATCTTTCAGTGAAATTCAATACTGCGGTGATAATGTTTTCTTTCCCATAAGAGATTCTTCAGTGATAGGAGCCAGGCAACTCCTGTTCCAAATAATACGACCCTGAGGACATTCCTTGTGACACATTTGGCCTTTTTCTCTGTGGCTTCCTTCTTTTATAATCATCTGAGATGCAGCTTAAACACAGCAGTGCTAGCTAGTGAATTATAAAACAACTTATATTGCAGAGAAAGATGCTTTCCGGTGTTTTAAAATCAGTGCAATTTAGGCTGCTTGTCTTCTGAGGGGGTCTGGACTGGGAGCTGTATGTGCAGTGCCTAGCACAGTGCTGTTCTGAGGAACACTAGGGAAGTGGTGATGTTACTGCAATACAAAGAGAACTGGCAAGTTTCACTCACTGAACATCAGTCCACTGAAGTCTCTGCATAATTGTAGTTAGAGCTGCACTGACTGACTGGACTTAAGGAATCACAGAAAATAGGAAACTTCTGAAGAGCTGACTGTCAGATTGGACTGAAAATGGGCAGGGGCCAATTAATGCAGGTTGCCTTTGCTTCAGAGCAGCTTGTTGTCTTTTAAAGTGAATCATGTTCAAATTACCACAGTCTCAATTTTGATTAAGCAAAGTTACAAGGCCAAATCACTGGATTTCTCACTAGATTTAAGAAAACAATTTAACAAAGCAAAGCCTGTCGGGCCCTTCACCCTTCTTGTACCCTGAACCTACTTAATCTGGCAGAAGAAGAGGATGGAGAAATGTTAGCGTTCTTATCTTGGGGGCAACCTATTTCTCAGACTTGCCTTTTTAACCTCTAAAGTAACTATTTTATATGTTTAATATGCCTCAGTCATTTGGACTACCTTATCCCTGCTTCTTGTAGATCTTTGGGATTTACTGAAAAACTGGTCAAGCATCCTGGCAAGACGATGTTTTTAACCTGGCAACAGCTTTGAGTCTCTTTTTCCCCCCCCCCTTTTAGCTTTCCAATGCTCCCTCAGTCTCCTTTCCTCCCTCCTGCCCACCAAAAATTGTTTCCTATCTCTAATTGGCAAACAAAGCCAACAACTTCAGGGTAGAATGAAGCTGAGATATTGCCAGCTCATATGGAAAAAAATAGTGTCCTCACGACAGATGAAAAATCAGGCTCCAAGGGCAGCTTGTCTTCCCTGAACAAGAGTTTCCACTGAAACATCAATGAAGGAGTGAGGACAGTGGCTCTGCTTTGTACTCCCCATCCTGCCTGGTAATGATTTAGGAGTTAATATTTGTCACGCTTCTTTTTCTTTGCCTCTTGTTTTAGTACTTTAAAAGATGTTGAATCCTGGTTGTGATAAAAGCCAGTCTTTTGGATTGCTGTACTGGAGGTAAAAGCAAGGGTGTGAAAAAAATTACAGCGCTAATCCATCCAGAGCTCCTTCTGGTTTGCTACCTTTTGTGAACTGGGTCCAGTGGTGGAAGCTGCCCCTTCCCACGGGCCTGGCGCAGCACTTGGGAAGCACAGAGCTCCTCTGCAACCAGAGGGGTTGGCTGTGGATAGTTCAGCACGTGGAGAACTCTCAGCAGTAACTTTGCTCCCCACTCTTGGCTAATCTGGAGTACATGGAGATGAAATTCAGATCCCTTCAGTACAAAAGAAGAAAAGATGTCCCCTCCCTTCTCAGCTAACTCATCAGAATGAGGATTTGTCTTTTTCTGTCTCAATTCCAAAAACTTAATTAAACGTTTGTAAAAGATAGTAAATCTTCAGTTCAAATGTTTGCTCTCTTCTGCCACCCCAGTTTGTGACCTGACTGGAAGCAATGCAGAGCTCTCTTCCTGAATCTGCAGACAGCCTGAAACGATAGCTCTGAGACATCTGAAACCCATTCTTCAAGTCAGTGATGAGGAACTGAGACACCTACTTCCAGTCATTTTTACATCTGTTTTTCAAAGCTCAGTTCTCATTTGCTTTGTGTGACCCCAGGAGCTGGAGCATTAATAGAAGCACCCTGGAACCACTCATGAATTGTAGAAGTTTTCCAGTGCTGAGCGCAACCCCAGGGCCCTGCCGTGGCTCTGGATGCACAGCTGACTCATGCTGTAGATGACAGGAGCCAGCACTGAGAATTCTTGATCAGGTATTTTAAAAGCACACATGGAGGCAGCAGCTGCTGTTAGTGGAGAGGAAATACATGATCTTAAAAAAAGGATATACGTCTTTTTTCTTCCTAGTGATTCTTGTGCTGATTTCCTTGCAGGGTAGAGCTGGCCTTGTTCCATCCTGTTTCTGCCTGGATTTCAAACCTCCTACACACTACATCTCCACTTCCAGCAATGCTGGATCTCCTCAAAACGGAGCCAAACCCTTTCACTCAGATTATGGGAATGTTCAAGTTCAAATGCACAGAAATTTAAACATGAATGTTGCAATGAGGAAAAATATCTCCCAAGCATAACGGCATGGTGCATATAAAGGATTAAGCTTTACCTCCATACCTGCACTACCGCTCACAATTCTTCCTCCTTTCCTATGTGATCAGCAGCTCACATACTCCTGGTTGTGATGATTTTTCTGTCTGTAGAGCTCAGCCACTCTATCATTCTCCATTGATTGGATGTCCTTCTGCTTTCCCCTGATGGCAGCTTTGCCATTGTCTCCTCCCGTGATGTTTGGCAAAATAATCACTCGAGAATTTGTTTGCAAACGGTTAGTGCCACTTGAAGCTCACAGTAATCATAAATGCTGCTAATTAGCTGCAGTGCAAGTTACATCGTTGATCATTGCCTTTCAGCAAATCAAAGACACAATTCCAATGAACAATAATAATTCAAAACAATTAAGCAGTTACTGCTGGAGTTATTTTCATCCAAATTGCAGTGAAATGAACCTTCTCCCCAGCAGGGCTTTAGCTCCCGGGTAAAGACTTTCCTGAAAAAAAAAAATAAAGTAAATAGTAACAGCTGTATAAAGAGAAAAATCAATAAAAGATCATTTGCAACTTGTAAAAGGTTTGCAGATCTGAGCAGGAATACTAGATTGTATTTAATAAAGCTTCAATAAATTGTGTGTTTACAAGGTGGAATTTGAAACAACCTGGATTGAGGTTTTCAGAACAGTCTACAGGGACTTAGATTAGAACAAGCTGAATGTTGAAAAACACAGTGCCTTCTCTCTCTCTCTCTCATCTTGTATTGTATTATTTTTTGGCAGAAATTCCTAACTGAATCATTTTAGCAGAAAAGTTACAGTTTTGTTTTTTAATATATAGAAGCTTTCAAGTTTACAAGTTTTCTTAGTTTCATTATAAGATCAGAAATTTTCTAGTGACAGAATGGAAACAGAAATGGTCCAGGAGGGGTGTAGGCACTATTTTCCAACTGGCTGCAATTCTGTTTCATCTTTACCATTCACATCTAAAGATCCTTTTTGTATGTGCTAGATTGCTTTGAAACCTTACGCAATTCTTCCTTTGTACTTGCCTTAGAAGCAGCTGAGTGAGGCTTGGCAGGAGGGATAAGACCAATTTGCACTTTCCTTAGTTTCTGATTTTCCTGGATTTAGATTTGTGATCTGAACGTTGTAGCAGCTGGAGGCACCAGCCTTTGTCACTGTAGCTTTGGTCATTCTCTCTGACCACTGCCTGCTAAACCATCTTTTCTAGAAATTGGTTAAAGATGGTGGATTTTTGTCATATTGCAAACAACTGTCTTCGCTATTTGCAAGAACACACATGCAGAAAAAAATTGCACTGTGACTTATTCCTAGGGATAAGGCTGTAAACCTAGAAAGCTTCTAGCATCCAGGAGGTGCTGGAAGTTTTCCTTTTCATTTGGCTGGGGAATTTGTTTGGCTGTGAAAGGTCACAGTTATTATACTTTAAGTCCTTGACCTTCTGTTTTATGAAGAAGCCATTTAAGATTTTATAGAGAAGTCACTGAAGCGTGGTAGTTAGAAGAGGCTCGAAGGCTATGACGGAGCACGCCATCCTCCATCATCCCTCCCACCCTGGTTCCTGCAAAATGGAAACTGTAGAAATCCATCTGGTTCCTCAAGGAATGGGTATTGGGCTAAAAACGTCTCAACTGGGAAGCCTGCTCCTCCTTAGCTGGTGGCATCACAAAAACTGGAATGCACCACTTCCCTTGATCACTTCTTTCCATTTTGCCATTAATATATGGGTCTTCTTTCACCTTACAATTTGTCTGGCTTTCATCTTGATTCAGTGGGTCTTTCATTTCCAGACAAGACTTCTTATGGACCCAGTATTGCATCTTTGTGCAAGTGATCTCACATGACCACTGTTCGATCTCTTTTTCATAGATGTAACAGCCTTGACAGACCCAGTGCTTGGCTTAAGGAATCCGCTTTCCAGCTCTCTGGCTGCTTTTATTTGTTTTTCTTGCACCTGGCCTGCCACTTTCTTACTGCTCTTAGTGGAGCGCTGTTCCATGGCTGTTCACTGCTCAGGGACCTCGCAGGCTTTGACCTAGCGGGTTGGTGAATCATATCTCACCAGTATGAGCTGAGTCTGGCATGTGTGCTCCTTGAACAAAAGAGAGAAGCCTTGATACTGGAGTGTGAGATATGGACCTAAATGCAGAGGGGAGCGTGGTGATAAATAGTAAAAGTCTGGTCACAGAAGAAGTCCCTGTGAGACTCATGCTAGTTCAACAAGACCTCCCCCCTTCTCCGCACCTCACTAGCATTTTTGCTTAGGGCTGTTTTTTGTAAGTTGAAAGAGATGAAGACTTTGTCATGTTATTAGAAACATTGTTACCAAAACCAATTTTAAAATAGCTTCTCTATAAAAATGCACGGTCCGAGAGGAACTCAAAGGAGGGAGGATGAAATAAAGGAGAACTTCACACTTCCTGGAGGTGACTGCATTTTTTATGAGTGGATTAGCTGATAAAAACCCCCTTTGTAGATAGCTCAATATTGCCTGTGTCTGTACTACATCATGTCTCTGCACATGTGAAGAGGAGGAGGTCATGAAATGGCAAGAATTCACATTGAATCGCTCAGGAGCTGTTTGGGTAATAAGAGAAAAAGACCTGGAACAAAGCTTTTCCATCAATTTTTAAATAAATTATTCACAAATAAATGTTTTCTACCATTTGTCTGCTCCTGTAAGGCAGGTAAATACTATCTGCTGAGAGACATTTTATGTTTCCTATCAGGGCTAACATTAAGTTTGCTGTGAACTGTGTTCTAGATAGTGAACTTTGAGGGAAGACTCACACATTTTCATACACTGATATTCAAAGTCCTCTTTAGGATTTTAAATTCAAACATTACAGCAATGCACGTTTAGTGGTTGAGTGAAAAACATGGAAAGTACTAACATCACTGGAAACTCTCTCACAAAACTGTGAAATGGTATAAAGTGGGGAGACAAGGCTGGAAGTTACTTGAGTGTTATGCATGTCAGCAGTTACAAAATGAGGGCATATTTGTAGTGTATGCGTGAGAAAGGGAAACTGCTGCACTCTAGGTATTGTGGACAGTAATGCAGCCCTCTTTCAGCCCTGTGATGGACTGCAGCAGTGCCCAGAGATGGCCAGAACATGCACACTCGTGGGACAACCCCACAGCCATGACATGGGGCAGAGAAGCAATTTCAGTCCCCAAGTCCAGGCTGCAACGACATATTGCAACAGAGAGGGCATGCCTGGGATTCACAGCGTATTGTTGCCCTTGCTGCAAGTCACATCACTGCTCTGGGCATATGTTTCCCTGCCTGCTAAATGGAAATAATGATGTTTCACCATGGTCTTTGAGAGGTCTGGAGGGAAAGTGCAAGTCAAGGCTGTAAGAGGTGAGGTTTGGAGTGACAGTAACCGATAGATACAGAAAAAAGGCTGACTGGCTTTCAGGCATGCAGCCCTTGAAGTTTGTGGGAGAGGTAATACCTTTTATTAGTTCTACTGATACAGCTGGAAGAAAACAAACAAATCCTTGAATGTTTGTGTACCTGAAAGTTTGTCTTATTCCGCCCCCCCCAATCCATCAGTTGTTCAAATAAAAAGTATTACCTTTCCCTGAAAACCTTGTCTCTCTAACATCCCAAGATCATCACAGCTGCAACACTGCTATGAGAGCTTACTATTACAATGCTAATAAATGACATCTTTGTCACCTAATGTCTATGGAGGAAGGACCAAAATGAAGGCACCAAGGAGCACGTCTTGACCCTGCTACAGTTGCCACATTTCTGCTCAGTGATCGCTTTGGATACAGCTGGAAGTATGTTGTGTATAGGTGTTTGAGCCTGGAGGGTGGCCCCAAAGCTGCCAGTGCAGTGCTGGTTTTTCGAGATCAGGAGGAAGACAGCCTGGGCAGCCCAAGGCTGTGCTCAGATAGTCACAGGCAGGGATCACTGCTTAGGCTGCTTGAGAGCCAACAGTTTGGATAGGTTAATGAGCTACAGGAGCCAATGAGTCCAAGTTGCATGGCAGCCGTTGGGGTTGTAGCCATCAGTGAGTGGTGCTGTGTTGGTTGCAGAGTGAGCAGTCCCCCGTAGATGAGAAATCCATGAGGTGCCAACGTCAAGACTCTCACTTAACTCCGCTGCACCAGGTCCCACTCCATAGCCACCAGTGAACATCCCTGAAATGTCTCTGCAACACACACCTCAATTTCTGGTGCACCAGCAAGTAAAATAACAATTTATTATTTTAACAGCGTTAGTAGCAATATATTTGGCCAAATCTGTGTTTGGGCAAAGCCACATTTGGCTGTTTCTTTCCACTAAGGTGATGCTGTGGTGGCTTTATGGAATATAGGATAGTCTCTCTGGCTCACGTGCTGAGGACTGCAGCCCTCGGAGCTCTGCTCTGGATAAGTCATCTTGGCCTCTCACCACCACGTGTATCAGGAATGTTTCCAACTTAAATGCAAGATCAGAATCGGGGCTCTGGTTTGCTAGTGGGAGCAACTCCCGAAACCCTGTTGTGACCCAGCCGCTCCATGGCCACACCTGCCATCCTGCAGCCAGTAGCTGGTACTGTCCAGATCCAGCCTGGGATAATTTTAGATGAATTGGGTTTCTGGCATACCTGACTCACAGCTTGGCTCACAGGCCATGTGTGTTTCCAGAGGCTTTGCAGCATGCCCAAGGGGATATGCTTTTCTTTTTTCTCAAAACCGCAACCTGGGCAGAAGTCCATGCAATCAAATCCCATGTTCACACAGCTCTAAAGCAAAACAGGGTAGAGGTATGTCACAGCAACATTTTGGGACAGAAAGTGAAGAATATGGTATGCCATAAATCAGGAACTGAGGAAGGAAGCTGAGATTTTGCCAAGACAGCAGGGCCAGGATTTTACTTCCTGTAAATTAAGTTCCCTTTAAATAATCCTGAGCTGACAGGACCTGCATGGCATGTCATATGAAGGACATTTTCAGCATCTCATTGCCTCCTAGAACTGTTCCTGACCTGAGTAACTACCAACACTCTCTAAAGTGCCAAGCCCCTCAGCACCCCACCTGGAAACTGGTGTGCCACTAACTTGGTTATCTGAATCAGTGGCATATGGTGCCAGTTCATCCTGCAGTTGCCATAAAAGCTGATACTGGTGCTATGCTCTCGCTCCAGGTTAAACAGCATGGCATGTGTTCCCAAATAAGTCCTTGTTGTGAAATTGCTATATAATGAATATACTGATTAATCTGAGAGCCTATGCTAATGAGACCAGTGCAAAGTCATCTGGAATCCCAGAGGGTCTGCCATTCTACTTCAATATGTACCACTTTAATATTAGGGAAGGAAAGATTTTGCTAGCGGAGGAAAGCATGAATAATGTATTGCTGTGGATAATGGTAAATAGTCATTACATATTCCTCCTTTTTTTTAGATGTACTGTGCATATGTTAAAGACAGTTTTTGTTCAGAGGAAAGGATTATTTTAAACAGGGAGGTGATGCAGTGTCTTGCAAATTATAGTCGTGAATGTTGGAGATGGTAGCATGGTGTCTGACAATTGCCTATGACATCAAATTAGTTAGTCAAGAAGGCCGATTTTTACTGGATGTGTCTGTGTTTGCAAGGTATAAACAAAACAAGAGAGGCCTGTTTGCATGTAAGAAATCTGTGAAGGATCTTGAGTAAAGACCTCCAGTCCACTCTCTTTGAAAATGCTGAAGTAGCTATTAAGGTAGAGAGCTTTGGGAACACGTCTGCTATCCCCAGGCAGCTGCAGAGATCTTCTGCTCTCCATGGAGCTCAGCTTCACAGCAAACCATCCACTTAAAAGCCTGTAACTCCTAGTGAGACTAGCACTGGACTAAAATGGGGTCAAATGGAGGGATTGAAGGAGAATGCTGAAGGAGTCATCTTGTGGAGTACAGATACTCCTTGTGCTCCACTATGACTGTCTGTGAGGTTAGTGTCTGCACTGGCACAACCACTCTCAAGTCAGAGCCAAAAGGAATTTATCCAAGTCCTTGCAATATCACAGCAAGGTCACTGCTGTGTACTGATGATCACACATGGCTAACCGGAGATTGTTCAACAGCCGGTCTGATTGAAGGTTGCTGTTAGAAGTCACTTGAGGATATATGGATAGAGTCCTGCACTGACATGCCAGTTGGTAACTGACTGGAAATCTGTCCACAACTGATGTAAGCTTAGCTGCTGGGAACTTGTCACTTAAAAAAGAAATCTGTCCCCACTTCTCATTAATGCACAGCCAGAAATCTGCTCCTTAAAGTCTCTGTGCTTCAGTGCCCCATCTGCAAATAGGGAAATACTCCCTACACATTTTCTCCTACCTAGATTATTAATTGGGTCAAGGATGTCCTCTCATTATAGCCAAATTCTTTATTAGTCATGGTGGTGGGAAAGGCTGGGCTTCTCAAGGAACATCACCTAGATACAGGTCCCACAGCAGGGCTGGGGAGCTGTGAGTCCGCTGTTTCAGTCCTAGGCAGTATGTGGTGATCTGCTTGAACTCTTGTGTGGTATCATTGAAATATTGAATTATTCAGCTCCATGGGCCAAGGGTGAATCATAACCAGAATGCTGCTGTCACCCTGATAATATCTTACAAACCCTATGTTAGAATAGTGTTTGTGGCACGGTTCATTGCCTTGTCACAACCACACATGCATTCCTTTGTACTTGCTCGTGGACCAACCAGGGCAGATCTCTGTAACAGCCATGATTCCTGGCTGGCTGAGGACACTTTGGCACTGGCTTGAGGGGACAAAGCAAGGTGTGTGACCTGTACTGATTCCATCAGACCCATCTGTCCTGTTCTACACTTAATTTAGATGCAGTCTTAGTTTGAACCTGTCTGTGGAATATGCTTTGCAGCAAACTGGGCAGCCCAGGGTTTGGAAACAGGCTGTGTGAGCAGCCTAGTCCTTCTGCGTGCTTTTCAGAGCTGCTGAGTGAGAAGTTACAGGTCTTTACCCTTCTCCACCTGTTCACTGCTGTGTCCCTTGCCAGAGGTTAGCACTTCTGATCTGACAGCTACAATTGTTCACTAGCCCAATTCTATCAAAATGATCTGGATTAGCTTAAAACATTGCTAATAGTAGGTTTTTGTTTGTTGAATTTTTTAAACCCATTTTGACAGAACCAGGTTAGACAGCAACTATATGATCAGTTATGCCAGCTGATGTCAGAGGCTGGTAAGCTCTTAACCTACCTCAGTTGAACCCAGAACAGCATATATAATGACAGCCCACAGAGTCTAATATCTGTCTACGTCTCTGGTGGTAACTGGTCCTATTTCAAGCAAATGTGGCATGGAGGTAAGCAGATGTGTTAGGCCCTAGCTGACATCCTCCTTGAGGAAGACTGCTGGGGAGTTGTGTTTGGAGGGAGAGTGGGTTGATGGGGGAGAAAGAGCACTCTGGGATAATTCAGGCCTGCTTTGTGCTGTTGTTGGAGCTCTGACATCATCACAACCTGCTTTGCAATAACTTGTCTTTATGCAGGATATGTCTCCTCTGTTTGCCCACTTGGGGCAGACAGGATGTCTCTGGCCCTGTCCACACAGACAGAATACTACAGAGAAGGGAAAGGGCATACTCAGTGGCATGGAGATGTGCAGTGGCTTTAAAGCTGAAAGGAGTCTCCGCATTCTCTGTGGAGGACATTAAAAGGCTGGGTTGAAGTGCCTTTGTTCAGCTGTGCTTTTCTGCTCAGAAAATTAGCCTGGAAGGAGAAGGGCAATCACAAGGGAGAGGCTGGATGTAGGACAAAACATCCACTTGGAAGAGCTGAATTCTTCCTAAAAGGCCAGTGGAATTAGCTTTTTACTCTTGAGAAGCACTGATGCATTGCAGGTGAAAGCCTGCTGCAATGTGTCAGAGTGGGAACAGAAATCTCGGTATTTGTGGAGGGGAATTCTGATTCATTAAATACTTGAGGAAACTTCTGAAAAAGACATACACAATCCTCCAGGATGTCTCTTATTGAACAATTTGATCTTCAGGGTACCCATACTCCAGAGTTATGATCAAAACCAGACTTCGGTTATTAAATTCCTACTTTTAGGCACTTTTTATATGCCTTCAGTTATTAGATTCCCAGCCTCAGGCACTCAGGGGTTGAATTTTCTGCAGTAAGGTTTATAGCTCTGAAGGACCTGGTTCAAGAAGTTTAAAGATGAGAACCAAGGGGCAAATTTTGTTGCTGAACAACCTTCCTCCCTGGTTTTTAAGATGCATGTTCTTGAAGGGAACATTGGAAGCAGGTACAGTGCTCAGCATGAATTTGCACTTACGTTGGAGCTCAAGAAAGTTATCTTCCAGGATGTCTGTCCCCAGGGCTGATAAGCTACATCTTCTAACACTTCAGCTTTGGACATACCAAGTAGTGGACTAAGGCCTGGTTTCCCAGGCCTTGGCCTGATCCACCAAGACTACCGGAGAATTGCATTGAAACTTTTCAGATTCAATGAACTTGTGAAGCTGCATTTCTTCCCTTTATTTTGTTGCAACATTTCTTAGTGTATTTTCTCTCCACTCACCCTTTGCTCAGGTAAGGCTGGATTTGGTGTTATGAGGAACGTGGCAGGGCTGGGAAGGTGGGACGCTAAATAAATAATGTCAACAAGATGTTTCTCCTCCCCTGTGGAGCTGTTAATAACCCTTCCTCTATGAAGCTGTGCCAAGTTTGTTTGCCTCGTCCAAACCCAAGCAGAGAGAAACCAACTCCTTTGGCTTGTTTAATCACTTTCATTGTCCAGCTGCAGCTCCCAAAGTCTCTTATGCAGAGTTTCCAGAGCACAAGGAATACAGACAATTTCAAACAGCTAAAAAAGGAGAGAAAAAAGGGGCATGGTGGCAAAATTTAGAGCAACAAAGAAGTAGAATCTCCTCTGCTGGCACTGTTCATCTGTATTTTTGAGATTACTTTGAAGATGGTGAATCTGAAATTCCTCATTAGAAGCCAATGGTAGATATAGGAGACTGTGCTTCTAATCTGTATATGAGGAGATCATTCCAACCATGACCTCCCTCTATCCACTTGATACAACATTTACTTCAATCAAAGAGGTAATTAAACTCCTGAGATGAGAAATCCCCATGGTTCACGTCCTGAATTTAGTGCAGCAAAAGTTCTTAAGTAATAAACTGGCAGAACCTGCAGTTATTGCTGAAACCAGACAATGCCTAAGGCATAAATACAAGGGAATAACTTTTGTCAAGGATGTTCTGCTTGCCCTAAAGCATACTGCAGGAGCCCAAGCATGTACAGCCTTGGCATGCCAATCAGGACTCTACTAAATGTAGTTGATAAATGGTAGGGGAAACCATAATGGTGGACATAAGAGTGAAACCAGATACTGGGAAGGCAGAGAGGTTAAGTTGGTACGGCTTTTTCCCATTCATTAGCTCAAACGCTGATCCAAATGCAGAGCTGGCACAGCTACAGATAATGACAGAGGAGCCAGAAGGAAAACTATCAATAGCAGTTTTTTTCATTAGAAGCTGCCATTTTGTTGAAATAAAAGCTGTTCAGGAGAACACATCAATAGCGATTGTGGTTGAGTAATCCTGTATTTTGTCTGATCCCAACAAAATGGATATGATACGATCTGTGTAGTGCATTCAGAATAAAATGGTGCTGCAATATGTGCATGAAAGTGCCAGCACCATCCATATGAAATGGCTTGATGACTCCACATGGAAGAGAACAAGCCATTTCTTTTCTTCATTAGAAAATGCTGCTTTTCCCTTGGGTTTGAGATGAAAGCAGGGTTTAAAGGACTAGCATTTCCTGCAAAATAGAAACTTGGTTTCTGATGAGTTTAAAGATGTAGCTTGAGAGGGGAAAGTTTGGGTGTCGTGGTTTAACCCCAGCTGGCAACTAAGCACCACCCAGCCGGTCACTCACTCCCCCCAACCCAGTGGGATGGGGGAGAGAATAATAAAATAAAAACTCGTGGGTTGAGATAAAGACAGTTTAATAGGACAGAAAGGAAGGAAAAATAATGATAATGATAATAATAATAATAATAATATGATGATAATAATACTAGAAGAGTTAGACTATACAAAACAAGTGATGCACAATGCAATTGCTCACCATTTGCCGACCGATGCCCAGTTAGTCCCTGAGAAGCGATCCGCCCCTCCCAGCCAACTCCCCCCGGGTTTATATACTGGTAGCCGGCATAGGCCAGGACGCAGCTGCAGAACTTGTTGAAGTCCTCGATTGTCCGGTGGCACTTCTTGGGGGGCTGCATCTCCGCCTTCAGGCTCGGGAGTGGGTCTTCGGGGCTGGGCTCTGCCATGGCGGCAGCCCTGCGGCGGGGTCATCACTGGGCATGACGTCATATGGTATGGAATATCCCTTTGGGCAGTTGGGGTCAGCTGTCCTGGCTGTGTCCCCTCCCAGCTCCTTGTGCCCCTCCAGCCTTCTTGCTGGCTGGGCATGAGAAGCTGAAAAATCCTTGACTTAGTATAAACACTACTTAGCAACAACTAAAAACATCGGTGTGTTATCAACATTATTTTCCTACTAAATCCAAAACACTGCACTATACCAGCTACTAGGAAGAAAATTAACTCTGTCCTAGCTGAAACCAGGACACTAGGGCTGTCTGTGAAGCCCAGAGAACTTGATCAGAAGTCAAGACAAACTGAAGCTGCTCAGCACTTCTTGGACATAAAACATTTCAGATCTCTGGACACTTTAGAAAGGGCTAGTCTTTGTCCCTGATCTAAAAGAAAAGAGGCAGTGACATATCCGCTATAAAGCACCTTTCAGGCATCTGGAATGCTTGCGCTATCCTGCAGAGAGTGCTACTTGGCATATACAGCAATTCCAGTGGTAAGCACAGCAGCATTTGCATTCAGATCTATGTAAGGACTTGGATTAAAGAAGAAAAAAAATACACACATTTCTTATCCTATTCAATTTTATTATCTGAAGTTTCCAAGAAAAAAATCAACTACCACTGAAGTGGGCAACACTGCCCACTTCCAGCCTCTCAAAAACTAACTTTTCTTTGTAGTCTTGCTTCCACCAATAGCCCCACAATTTCTCATATCTGAGATTCCTAGTACATCTCTCCCTGGGGCTGTCAACTCATGAACTTCCATTTTGCTATGGGTAAAGCAGATTACTTTTAAGTGGATCAGTCCAACACATTCATCATTCGATTGTTTTTTCCAGTCCACACAGGCAGGAATAAATGGCTGGGTCATCAAACCCTTGCTGCTTCACATTCAAGGATGGTTGCATTTGTACAGTTTTCTCTTGCAGTCAGGTTTTCAGCATCAGAAAATGTCGCTTGTTGTCTCTAGGGCTGCTGTGACTGTGAGACTCGTGTCACAGACTTTCCATGCCCTGGCTAATTATGCTGTGTATGCCACCGGAACGGGAGAGCTCCTTTGGATGCCATCTGCTGATCAGCTTATGCCTTGAAGCAGAAAAATTGGGTGCCCTAGTAATTATGATCCTAACTCCTATCATTGCACATGCTCTGCTTGTTTTCTGTAAATGGCTGATCCTTTCTGAGTCTGCATAAATATGTTGGTTGTTTCCTTCTTCGCCCCAAGGCAAGGGATTTTATGCTGCCTCTGGAGGTTTCCCAGGATTTCCTGGCTGTTGAATCAGGGTCATGTTTCAGATCACAGGGTTTCAGTTTCTGTTGTTTCTGGTTAACAATATGTTTGTCTTTCCTCTGGCAAACATGGTCTTAAAGGGACAGGCTGGAAAGTCTCTGAGCTCCTTCATTAAATAAAATTGCTTTTGTACAAAAAGCTACAGGCCATGCTGTACCTGCATGTTCCCTAGCTCCACTCTTCTGCCTCCCACTCGCAGTGCTAGGTGTGGGAGAGGTAGTGCCATGTTCTGTGTCTTCTTTCTTTCACCTGGATGAGGAAAGTATTAGGTGGCACACAGCACCCTGTGGTGACAATCAGCACAGAGGGATCCTAAAGCATCCCTGAGAATTATGGATAAGAACCACCAAAGGTGGTTCAAGTTGGCTGGAATCACAGTTAAACTCTCGGTCAGGCTCTGCTCTCCAGTGCTGCTATGCTGGCTCTGCCAAGAAGTATCCTTTGGGCTCAGCTCTGCAGTCTGTTCCTCCTTTCCTCTCCCATTCTCTTAAGCTCAGAAACCCCCAGAAGCATCTGTGTGTCCTTCTCAGAGTATCTTTTTACAACCATGTGTTATTTCCTCATTAACATTGCTGGAAGTGCATATGATTAGTTTCCATCTTTTAGCCTCAACATGGAGCTTCCTGTGATGCTCTCAGGTAAGATACATGCTAGTATCAGGCAGAGTACCGATAACAACAGAGGACCAGAGCCAGCCTTGAGAGACAACCTAGTGGGCAAAATACCACAAAAAGATACAGCTTTTCCACCACAGAAATTGTCTTATCTCTTGTATTATGCCTTTAAAACTGAGCTACAATACAAATGGGTCAGAGTTAACCTAAAAAGTACCATACTTCTGGGACGTAAACTGTGCTTTGTCACAGTAGCATTTATGTGTCATGCAGTAGGCAACAGACACTTCCCCAGTTATACACACACACTCACATAGACCTATGATCAAGATCAGAGCTGCAGTATAAACCTCTCAAGACTGTAAAAGCCAGCATTCAGCTTTGGCTTTTCCTCTTATAGCAGCAAGAAAGTGCTCAAGGATTGATGATGACCAAAGGTATTAGGCATTAGAGAAGCATCAGTGGTCTGGATAAGGTGTTCATAGTATGCTTTGACCTGGTCACCAGTACTCTGCCTGCTCATCCATCTCCTCTGGCACTGTCCCCCTTCCAAAACCACTCAGAAACTTCCAACAGCCACTTTTATTTTAGTGATCAATCTGCAGAAGAGTTGCCTTCCCTCATTTCTGCCTAGCCGTCTTTTGTTGTCCTGGCTCCACCCTGAAGCTCAGCACAGGCTGGGACACATGGCTGGGACAGAAGACTCATATCTCACCGATATGTGGAGGTGGTAACAGGTATTTAAGCTCACTGGAATGAGCCAATTACTGGCTTCCTAATGAGGTGCATGGCCACTTGCTTCCTTTCCTGGAATGTCTTAAGCTATCCAGCTGTAAAATCAGGCCATTGCTACAATCAGCAAAGCTGCACTATGTCATTTGAAGAGGTTTTTATAGCTCCTTGCAAACCTGGTGTAGTTTTCTTGGTGATAATTCAGGCTCTTGGATTTATAGATGGGTAGAAATGGCAAAAACCAAAAATAATCTTGACAGTGTAATTTCAGAGAGCCAATAGATTTTCAAAGTGCCCTTTTTCTGGAGTGCTGTACCTGCCACACAGAGCATGTACAGTATCATATGGAAGCAAGGCATGGGCAGCTCTGGGGCAGCTCCGGGGCAGCTCCGCAGCAACAGGCGTACAAACCTTACACCATCTGGAGCTAGAAGAATTAGTGTCTATTGCATGAGCTTTAAAGCCTGGCGCTATTAGTCCAGGCTGCAGCAGCTTCTTTGGTCTCTGCTGGTGCCCATATGAGGAAGACAAGACACCTTTCTGCATGACAGCTATGGGGGCAGCCTGTATAATTCGTTTATAATTGCCCCACAGCGGTAATGCAGCCAGCACTCTGCTCTCATACTCTGTCATGTGTTCAGATTCCCATGCTTTCTGTCAGACTTTCCACACCTGGGACTGCTCTCCTCTTCCTCGTCACGCCTGCCAAACAAATATTAAATACTGCTGCTCCTTTTAGTAAATGTAAAAGCATGTAGAACTGTAGAAAAGGTGCTGTCTGGATTAGCAGATAGACCTGGACACGCCTTATATCTTAAGCGGCAGACAACTATTTATGGAGCCCAACTATTTATATTCCCAGACAGGGAAGAGGCAGCTAAGCCTGAAGTGCTATTGTTTTCCCTGTGAACCTGCACCAGAGATTGGAGTGGGCCAGAGAACCAATTATCAGCCATCTTCAAAGCAAGAACTGAAAGTTACCTCTCTGCAGTTAGCAGGTCACTACTTAACTTCCCCCTTGACAACTTGTTCTTGTTTCCACTATATGCTAAATAGCCATTACAATCCCTGTTTAAAGAAAAACATGGAATACTAGGCCCAGAGCTTAGTTTTTCACCTCAGTCCTTCAAGACTGAACTTCCTTATTTTGGGAAAGAGCATGATAGCCCTGGCCTCTAAAGTGCCGAATGCGTTCATTCACTTGCAGAAGAGTCATTATCGAGAATAAAGACCCCCTTGGCTGTGCGTCTTAGACATTACTTATGTATTTGAGGGCTGCTCTCTAAGGGGGCTTTCGCAATAGATGAGGACTGCAGGGTTATTTAAAAGATGCAGTTTGCTTCCCCAAGCCACAAACCAGTAAAGTTGTTTAAAGGACTTGCACAAAACCCCAAAATTATTCCTAAGACAGAGAAAAAATGAAGCCTGAAATAGGAATCTGCGTGTCTGATGAGCTGAAATCTCCAAGGACGGCTTCTGTTATCTTTGATGCCTGCTGTGCCTGGCTTATGCATAGGACTACGCCATCAGAAGAAAGTTCAGGAAAGGATTTTTCCTTGGGAAGTAAAATTCTTAGTTTCTTCTGTTTTCATGCAATTCTCTTTCTAATTCCAAGCTGAAACAACCAGCAATTCTGATCCTCCACAATGGGAACACAAGGAATGGCTGTACTTACAAGTGCAGGCACCACCAAGTCTAGGAAAAAATTAAATGGGATTAATTTAACCATATTATATCCTTGTATCAAATACTCATGGCTCAGAATCATAATCACGTTACCCCTGCTTAAAATTAATTGTGTGTCAGCTGAGTTGTGGTAGCTGTGAACGGTTTTCACCTGCAGCAGATACCAGGTCATACAATGCAATGTAATCCCTTTTCATTGCAAATGAAGCTAAATTGCTCCATCTTGCCTTTCCCGTGGCTTGAGAGGAGGCACACAGGACTGCTAACACTACTGAGCAGATGCGTGGTCTCTTGCTTAGCAGCTTGGGCTTCCCTTAAGAACTGAAGTGGCCTTGATTTGCTTTATCTTAATTTGCTTTAGGTAAACTCAGTCACTTCAAAAAGTTCATTTTAAATATTTTTCATGAGTGTTTTGTTGAAGACAAGCCCACAGCGTATTAAATTTGCTTTTCTCTCTACAAAGTGGTTTTTTTCCTACAATGGATCAACAAAGAGCAGTCTCTGTTGAAAGTGCGTAGCAGAACCAATACAACTTTATTTCAAAGCTTCTTCTAATTTGTTTCCCCAGCTTCGATCCTGACAGCAGTTGGGCTTCAGTAGCTGTTTACATTTAGCTCCAATAACATAAGATAATGTACTATTAACTCCTAAACTAATGATCCTAGACCTAGCATTTTCATCAGGACCTTGCCCCATTGAGCTGACACTCCTCAGATCATTTTCTCTCTCATTAAAGTAATTAAAGTCAACGTTGTTGGAAAGGCCTTCAGGCAATCAAAGACAGAGCTGATACTAATAAGCAAAGCAACATCCACATTTATGTTTCTTTTGATCTGCAGTTTAATTGCTGGTAAGCCAGGCGCACAGTCTATCGAGATGGGTTTTTCTTTAACCTGCTTCGAGGGAAGGTGACAGGCAGCTGGAATAGAGCTGTTCCCCTCCAGCCATTGAAGTGCTTTGCTCTGGGGGGGCAATTCTGGCTGACAGTGCAATGACGATACCCTGGTATCCCATTTGCCTCTGGACCTTCTTGTTCCTGCACTGCGACAGCCAAGAGCTTCTGAGTGATTTTTCTTCACTGTAATAAGGGATTTCATGGTGAAGAAGGCAGAAATGTAAGAGGGAGCGAGGATTCTTTTAAGTGTGTGTTTCTGCTGCAAAGGAATTCAGTGAGCAAATTTACACTGGGTGATCAAGGTCTGTGTAATGGGTGAGTGATGGGAAAAGCCTTGGTAAACTTTAGTCCTAATCTAAATTCTCCTGAGGGATCTCACCTGCCTTGCCCACATTTCCCCATTTGTGAAGACCATTTTATAGGAGTTTGCTATTACAGTTCCACTCAGATAATAACACCATGCCATGGGGCTGCTTCATTTTTCTATGGGTATTCTCCCCACAACTGGCTCTCTGAACGTGCTCAGCTAGCAAGAAAAACAGCGTTACCCTTTAGCTACAAGCACCATCAGCTCCCTTGGGTAATGGCAGTCCTGCTGGCCTCTGCCTTTCTCACACCACAGCTACAAAGATCCTGCAGCCAGAGAACATTACTTCTGAATAACAAAAGGCTTATTGTAACCATCTCTTATCTGCAGTACAGAGATAGAGATGATGATGAAGTCCTGTTCTCCATAAACATAAAAATAAATTTTGAGGAATAATATTGATAATGTTGGACAGTAATCTCATAGCTTCCATGGGTGATCTGTCTCTTTGTTTCCTTTCAGCGTGCATTGCTTCCCTTATCTCCGCCTTCTGTCTCTGCAGCACCTTGCACCGGAGAAGCCTGTTTCACAAGCATCTGGGCTGAGCTCATGACTCACTACTGTTGAAGGGGATATTCATCCTTCCTTTGTGCTAGTTCTGGTGGTGCTCATTAACTGTCTGATGGGTCAATTCAGCCAGCTGAAAACAGGCTTGTTGTGGGGTTAGTGAGATGAATCTGCTCAGGGAAGGACTGCCCTAGGCTTGGAGCTGGTTTGAGGTAAGGGAGAGATGAGAGGTCTGGGAGCAAAGGGAGAAGGGGAAGCAGAGACTGCTGTTAGGAGCTGTTAGATCAGCTCATCCTGTCTGGTGAAGCTGAAGCTTTCAAAGCCTTTAAGCTAAGTACTGCAATGCTGTATTTTTCCCTGCTGCTCTTAGAAACTGTGACTGTTCTGCTGCTTCTGGAGCTCTTATCTCTTCTGTGCGTTGTTCCATGTGGAATAGCCACCATAGGCCTCACATTTCATTTCAGACACCTCAGCCCTCGACTATCAGGTAAATGATTGCAATGTGCACTGGGGAGATTTGAAAATTAGGTTATGTCTCTATGCAGGCGCACTTGACTGACTTCACCCACGCTGTTAGAGAAGTAATACCCAGGACAAAGCCAGAGGAACCAGCAGCATAAACTACACTTGCAAATCACATACAAATCTTGCAAGACTTTTTGCATAGGTTCTTAACTGGTATGGACAGAAATTTTGAAGCTTGGTGTTATATCCTTGGCTCAGACCTTGGAAAGTGTCCAGACTTTGATAAGTGTTGTCCTTTTGTCTGTCTTCAGTTGATCACCTTTCTATTGAACCCAAAAGGCCAGGAGAAGCTCAGTTAATTATTTTCAATTGTTTTTTTGGGGCAGCTGATTAAAAGTGACTGAGGCCATAATGAAAGCTGACCAGCTTTCCAAACTCTAGATGAAAACTGTTTGGTTTTATTCCCTTAGGCTGGAGAGGGAAAATTGGAATTAAAGCTAGGGGAAGAGGGAGGAACAATTAACAAAATTTCTCAAGAGGGACAACTATGGAAATAAAGCAGCTTTATTGTAGAAAATCAGTATTGCTTGTGAAACAGTTATCTAAGCAGAGCATTGTGCAGTTCATTATTTTGTGCTGTAAATCAATATTGTTTAAGGATTTTGAAGAACAGATCATTTTATTGTTGCTGTTATTCTAAAAGCAACTGCTGCAGTAAAAGTACTGTTCAGAGGCTGTGTTCTCAATGGATGCTGCCAGCTTAACCTGGAAGAATATAACTGATAGATCTGCTGTTTTGTGACAAAGGTTTAATTCAGCTTTACACAGACTTGATTTCAATTTACACAGAGAAATCCTGCTCCAGACAGTTGGTATTTCTTATCATGGGAGATTACATGTTTGCTGAATAACTCTTTCTGAATCTTCTGCAACTGCCTGAAATTGTGGCTCAGAGATGAGCTGCTGTCTTCTATCAAACCAGAACGGACTTTATGGCGTTTATGATAAAATATCTCCAGACATCCTGAAAACTCAGCTTGTTATCACTTGTATGCAGTTGGCTTTTTCAGCAGTGATGTGGAAAATAAACAGCTTCAGATCCTGCACACAGGGTGAAACAGAGAAAATGTGTTGTGGCCCAGCTGGTTTCAGGAATTTGAGGAAGCAAAAAGAAAAACACTTTGGGCTTGGAAGTTTGGTGTGATGTGAACTACCCTCTTAACTCTTTGTTTGCTGTCGTGTTCTTTTACTCTGCTGTGAAAGCAGCACTTGAACACTGTGGCTTCAGAGTACACCAGCGACCCTAGGTCAGATCTTTCTTTCCTTCTGGGAAATGGAGCCTATCACTGGGGAATTTTCCTAATAGCAGGTATTTTTTTCCTTTCTTGTTCTGGTTGCTCCATAGAAATCCCTTTTGCATTTTAGGAACTTGCCTGTGTAGAAGGAAGGTGGACTCAGTGTGTTTGTGGAGGACTGAGAATTGGGATTACCGTGCTCTCCCTTTGCCGTCTGTGTCACAATAGGAAAATTGCTGAAATGCTCAGTGCTTCAGTTTACAAACGGAGAGTGGGTGACCCCTGCAGTAATTTCCTACTGTAGATGGAATTGGTGGATGTTTGAGATAGTTTGTACTACACGATGACACTTGATTTACACTTATTGGAGTTCCAGTTATCACTCTGCCAAACACTTTTGGGTTAAAATTGTGTATGTGCCTGCTTCCATCTGAGCTATTTTGAACAGTTTCAGTCATTTCTGAGAATGAGACATGGAGCAAATATATCAATAGGTAGCTGGAGAAGAAAGGGCGGCCACAGTGACCTTACTGGTAGCATTTATCAACTTTCAGCATGCTGTTTTGGAATATTAATGTTTCTTTAATATACTGTTTAGTATGGAATTATCCTTGTATACTAAATGCTTTGCAAAACACATCAAAAATATTCTATGGCTAGATGCATACAGTGTAATAGTTAACGCAGTGAAGCGGGAAAACTTACCCAAGTATCACTAAGTAGTTGTATACTTCAGGGTTTTTCACAACCTGGTGCTCTTATCCCTTCCGTGATGATTCTTTTGGGGGAAGGATATTTTACTCTTTCTGTGATCCAGAAAAGATGATTAACAGCTCCGCTCCTCTGGGACTGGAGGTAGGAAGGTAAGTGGTGGATTACAGGTTGTAAGGGGAGTTGTGAGTGACTGCAAACGATTATTGATTGAGCAAAGGCAAAGTCAGTATCTCCTTAAAGGGACGATAAATCTTGTTCGTTGGAACAGAACCCTATTGTTCCACCTAGTTGGTGTTACATTAGTTTAAACAACGTG
The DNA here is from genome assembly GCF_018139145.2 of Gymnogyps californianus. Classification (NCBI taxonomy): domain Eukaryota; kingdom Metazoa; phylum Chordata; class Aves; order Accipitriformes; family Cathartidae; genus Gymnogyps; species Gymnogyps californianus. The sequence goes on along the minus strand of NC_059498.1, from coordinate 3,528,953 downwards.
GAGGGAAGGGAGGGATTTCCATCTAACCACACGCATTCCCACCAGCGTCTGGCAGGGGAGGGGAAAAAAGAAGAGAGAGGTAGATTGTGAGGGAGGAGAGCTACTGAGCTTCTCACAGCTTGTGGTAGCCAACTGGGATGTGTAACTAGTGGTGGTGTAGCTAGAAACAAACAAAATCCTTTTAAAAGGTCTGTGGTGCCCAGGGTATTATATTTTGATAAGCATCCAGGAAAAATAAGGCAATAGCAGAGACTGTGTCACATACCTCACTAAGTAAGATGTGTTGTTTCTTGGGGACAGAACTTGGACACTGGTGGGTTCAATGTTTGGGTAAAAAGCAAGAGGTCAGAGTTATGCTGTACCAAAATTGCACGAGCTGCCATTTTTGTATCTTACTGGCCTCTGAGGGGTAGTGATTAGTCTGTTCAGGTCTTGTAGTACTTCTTGCAGCCAGTCATAAAATAGACTTTCTCCTGTGATGACTATAACAGTGCTGAGCTCTCAACATGGATGCTAAGCTCAATTAATTTAAGTGCTTTGCTCTTCGGATGAAAACTTAATTTTAAGTATTGCTCTGTTAAATTCCATCTTTCTTTGCCATCCATGCTGAGGGTATCCAGATGCATTTCAGACTGATAGATTCTCAGTATGTTTCTTGCTGTGCTGTTCTGTATGGATTATTTTTACATCCTCTTAATTCCAGCACTCCATGTGCTTCTTATACAGGGTATCTGCAAAAGCTGTAGAGAATAAGAGAGGAGATTCCTTGGGTAAATGCTGGCCTTAAAGTGCCAGAGTTTCATTTCATTTATGCAGGAATTTGAAAGTAACAGATTATAGCAGTGGGAGAGGAAGAGGTCAAGTGAATGTAGTTCAAGAGGCTGGGCTCAGGTCCTCACTGTGCAATACCTTTTGGTCCAACAGTGAACCAGTCACTTACTGGGCCTGTAATCCTCATTACAGAGAGGGGAATGTCCCACTGTTTGTTCAGATGATGTAAAGCTTTAGATGAGTACTATATATTTACTATTAACATGAAATCAGTTCTTTAGTTCTTTCTGGCATTGCCCTACAAAAAGGAATATTTCTGCTGTTTTTGTTGAGGAACTGGAGGCTCGGACTGCTACAGAGGCATGCAAACATGTAGCTGCGATAGTGATGTGAGGTAACCATCATGCTAATGGCTTCCTGTATCAGCTCACCACTTCCTCCTGATGTTTCGCCTGGTTTTGGTGATCTAATTATTGGATGTCAGAGACTGATGCCCCTCCTATAGGCAATGAAGAGAAGTAGCCTCTCTGGGGAGCACTGTGTCTTATCTACCCGGGACACCTCAGGAATACTTGTTTCTCTTCATTGACTGCAGAGAGGGCCTCTGTGACTAGCTTAAACTTAGATCCTAACAGTTCTCTTTGGGACAGGCATTTGACCTGTTGTCCCCATTAAGACTCCTACAAAGTTCAGGATGAGGCAGGGCCTGGCTTAGTCCTACAGCCAACCTCGGAGTTTCACAAGGACATAGAGGCTTGTGACGGTTGTAGGTAGCTGGGAACAGGAGTGCGACACTCCTCCATGCTTGTTTGCCCACTGCTGGGTTATTTCATACCCACAGATGCCATAGTCAGCTTCCGCTGTGCTCTCCGCATGTATTGTGTGGTGTGTTTGCTTGGCAGACCTGATGCCCTGCTATGATAGTGAATGTAGTTGGTTGGAAGCTGCCAACAAGCTGTCATCCTCACACTAACAGATATTTCCATTCTTTTAAAACCCATTAGGTAGACAATTGATTGTTTTCTCTTCCCCGGTGGGGCTCTGTTGGAATAGTACAGTCTCTGGGCAAACTTTCCTGGATATATCTTCCAGCAAGTGGGGGCTTGGCAGGAAGGTCCCCACAATATGGAAAGAATCTGAACAGACTTCTCTTTTGAGAACAGTGACAATGCACAGCATCCTTGTACCAGCTGTGCCCTTCTGCTGTCTACTGGTGCTTGTTGTGCCATAAGACCTTAGCATCTGGCTCTTCTCTAAAGACCTGAATCCTTGGCACGGCATCCCCTGGGGAGTATGGATGACCTATGGCTCTGTGTGCAGAGTGGGTGGTTCCCTTACATTTGAAATCTCTAACAGCCAGCAATCTGTAATAAGGTTAGGGTTAGGAACCCAGATTTAGGCAATGGTGCTTTGCCTTCCATATGTTCTGCCATGCTGGACTTGCAGTCTGACAACTGACAAATTTATGTGAGGTCGTCATCTTCTTCACTGGACACAAATAGGAGATAAATCCCCCCAAGTTTAGATGTCCGAGGTGTCATCTGGCCATCTCCTTTTGTACAATCTTAGAATCTCTTAATTGCCATGGGAGGGAATAGGTATGTTAGTTTGCAGCTCATCTGACCTGCTGCAGCATAAGCTGAACTGCACCCTGTGCAGTTTCCCTTCACTGACTAAGGATCGTTGTGGATGCATAAAATTAAGATCACCCCTGCCCTAAGGGTAGCAAGCAATCGTTACCTGACATCTTGCGTGTTCTCTTCCATCCCCAGGAGCAATTTATAGCCATGGCTCTAATTCTGCTCACTGCTGAGTGACTCTACTGATATCATTAGAAACAATGTGTGGAAAATCTCATCCTTTGGGAACCTGGTTCTTTCTGCCTTTGAAGAGATGCAAACAATGGAAATAAAGAGTAATAGATGTAGATATCAGAATTACAATGCAGTTATTAAAGACCAGAATCTTGCCAGGGGTATGTTCTTTGTATAGAAATTAAGATGATCACCAAGTTAAATGGAACAGTCGTGAATGAAATCTCACAAAAGGAAGACATCTGTATTTCTACACCTCCACAGAGAAGTAAAGAATTATGAGTAGATAATCTGCTACCCTCATTTTTGTATTGCTTACTTCACACCATCCCACTGTATTAACTATGTTGTCTGCCCAGGGAAAACAGAATAAATACTCTCTTTGAAATAACAAATACTGCTAAAACAGTGGTGATACCTTAAACAGGTTTCTGAGGTGCCCTGGGTGACTGAGGGAGAGGTTGTGTTTGAAAGGTGCAAAGGGAGGCAGCATACAAAGCATTTATGGGCACTTCTAATTGTCTTGCAAATGGGCTCAAAGGACCCTTTGGTCATGACTGAAGGATTTGGCAGTTTGCTTCATAATTCTTCCTCATTCTTGGGCAGCAGAGTTTGTTTTTATCTTGTGCTCTAGTCTGTCGTCTGTCTTCGCCAACTGCTGACTGTCTTCAGCATCAGGGAGTTACAGTTAAGAAGAATGATGTTTTGAAATGTATGTGAGGACAGAGTTAACAGCAAAGAGTGTGGAACTGCTGAAAGATGAGATGTAAAACTGCGATATTGAACCTGTACTGGATCTGCTGACACAGGTCTGCACAGCTCGTTACCTGCTCTGTGATGCCCAAGAGTCTTTCTGTAGAGACTAGACTCCTCTTTGTGCTGAATGTTTTGCAAACAGAAAGGGGAAAGAAAATTATGATCCTTGGTCATAAATTTAACATACCCTGCTTCATTTGAAGACTCTTAAAACTTAAGCAAGTTAGCTCAAGGACCATATGTTATGAAGCATAAGCAATCCTGTGAAGCTCAAAGAAGAGTTGATCATAAACTGGTTCATTTGTATCCAGCAGGCGAGCAAACCATCTGGAAGCCTCACCCAGAAAAGTGTCTCTCCCATTCCCAATGGAAAGATGTGTGATATAGCTCCAACAGCTCAGTATGGATGATGTGTATTATTAATTTGACATCTTCTTTTGCCTGATGAGGAACTACAAGCTATATATCTAGGTCTTTTTAGTTCCCTGTATCCATACAACGTAGATGACCAGCTTCCTTCTAGATGGACGTCCTTGTACTGTGTTGCTGAAGTCATGTGTTTCTTCTCTTCTAGTCAAGTGGAAGCACCAAAAAAACCAAAAAAGAAAAAAAAAGTTCATGTTGAGACTTGTGAAATGACTCTTAATTCCAAAAGTTGTCATGAAATTCATGGTCACGTGAAAACGTGTAAGTTACATCCATGTAGATTCTAGGAAGCACCTGCCATACTCTTCACAAATTATTTTTATATTGAACTACTTGGGTTTCTAACTGCTCAGCTGGTGCTAGAATTACTCTGAAGACAAATGTTCAGCAAAAGCAGATGCCTTGTTCAGGAAGCTTCTACTTTCTGAAGGACTATTTTTATCTTGTTGATGGGCAGGAACTTAAGCCGTGTTTTAAGAACCATTGAAACAAACTGGTGTCCATTCATCCCTCCTTGGTGTGGCAAGTTCACTCCTGAGGTCAATTCTGTTTTTCTCATGGTATTTTTGCTGCTGGTGGATGCCAGACAATTGATTTGTGTGTGCTATGAAAACGTCAAAATGAGCAGAAAATATTTATTATTGTTTTAAGTGCCAAAAATTTACTTGGCTCTAGGAGAAATGAAATAAAGGCATAAAACCTGAGCAGAATAGGTTACTAGGTAATAAATGGAAGAGAAGAGAGCACATTCTAGGAATTCAAACAAGGAGTTCAGTGGCGTGGAGTCATGTAATGCTTCATGCAGATTGTTTAGGTTCATATTTATGCTGGAAGGGGACAGGAAAGGGTCTATCTTTTGTATTCATGTCTCTATATTCAAGCAGGAGAAGAACATGACTAGGAAACTAACTCCTTTGATAATGCTGCTTACCAGATGGCCCATTAGTGATACGGCTAGATTTGCCACTGCACACACTTCAAACAGATCACAAATCTAGGAAATTAATTTCCCATCCTCTGTGTAGGGAGACAGATTCAAGGAGCAGGTCAGTAGGAGCAGGCAAGAATGGGAGACAAAGAACGTTTTCCATTATCTGTAACTGGGATAAAATAGGTCTGGGGAACTGCACTGATACTGAAACCAACCTGTCAAGTAAGTATGTTTCAAAGAAATGAAAAATAGGTGGTTGGATGCTTCACTAGAATTGACTGATTTCTCCAAGAGGGCCATTTGCTTCCTTTGAAAGGAAGACATTAGGATTGCTGCTTTGAATGTTGATGCTTGCAAAGTGTACCCAGCAAACAGAAAGCTTTTGGGAACATGCATTAGATTCAAAGATGAATGAACCGTCAGACAGGACCGACTAATACCTGCTGAGGGGAGACTGACTTGAAGCGATGAAACCCTGTCACACAAAAAGGATGTAAATCCCAGCTGGGGAGTGTGCATTGATTTATTCGGACTTTTGTGGCTGCTTCTGGGTGGCAGATGGCCCTGCAGTTTTGGTAGGGGGCTGCCTTGCCTAGGTAAGTGTGTATTGTAGGGTGGGCTTCAGAAGCAAGTGTCACACTTGCAGAAAATGGTCAGCGAAGCCTTTTGAAACTTGGTATATGATGAAGTTGATTTCTGAATGAAAATCAGAACCAGCTCTCATCTTTAAGCTTTTTAACTGGTGTCCCTGTTACTTGCCCTTTATCTTTGTCATGTCAAGCAGTTCCTTTAACAGTATCATCTTCACATTAACTATCTACGGTTTGTCTATGTTATCTAGTATTTGAAGTGAATATACTATTTGGGGATAGTTCTCTCAGTAGATCAGACTATTTTAAGCTACAAAGCTTCTATGAGAAGTAGAACTGAATATTTCAGCTCAAGTATAAGTCAGTCACTGAGTTCTTATTGTCAATATCCTGTCCTGCATTGTTGTATAGAGAGTGAGAAATTAAATCCTTTAAACTCTTGGTACTGATAGTTTATGCCTCATCCTAAATTGGCCTTGGCGTGTTGAGAGTACTGGGGGATGGTGCAACTATGAACATAATGTTATCTTCATTTTTGGTTAAAAAAAAAAAAATGGCAGAGATTGCAGTTGTTTGTGTCAAGGGAGAAAGATGGATAAAAACAAATTCTTTATTCTGATTTCCATCACTGAAAATGAATTCTGAAGGTCAGAAGATTAGTAAATACTAGAGTTGAAAAGAGTTTTTTCTAGTTAAAAATCTTTAAATTATAGAATTGTAATTCACTGAATACAAAACAGCAGAAGAGGAGGTTAAAGGATGAGGGGGAAAAAGCAAAGTGTTGGCTTTGGGAATTTTTTTTTTGCAGGGAGGGGGAGGCTACTTCTAAAGTCTGGAGATAAATTTCTATTTTGAAGTCAAGTCGGACAAGAACACCCAACAAATCCATAGCTAGCTCATGCAGTGCAAGATTGCCACTTCCAGCAGTGATCTGCCCGCGCACAGCAGCTTTGTGTACAGGGCCTGGGGTCAGTGGGGTAAAATCAGCCCTGCTGACTGCGACTGTAGACGGCCGACAGACCTGTGGGGGTCTGCGAGATGCAAATTCGAGATCCAGCTCTATCTATCCGATCAGAGCAGACACAAGCTTGGAGGTCCCTTGATGTGAGATGTGTGGGTTTTTGCCCCTAGTTTGGAGTGTGAAGCTCACAAAATGCAATTATCTGTCAGGGCAATAATGTCCAGCAGGAGGCCCTGCAATTCAATCCTGGTCCATAAATGTCTTGCAAGCCTTTTCCCTAATTCCTGGAGTATGGGTGACCAGAGGGAGTACGTGAAAAGTGAGGGCAGGGGATACAAGGGCAGTGGAGGGAACTGTCTTTTGACATGTTTTTTAAGGCCTCAATTTTTTCTTCATTTCTCTTGGAACAAAAATCTATTCCAGGCCCTCATTTTATTTCGTAATTTTTTTTTTCTTTTATTTCTAGTTGGCACAAGAAAGCATTCTTGAAAGAGGCACTATCTTGAGTCTCTGGGAAGGAAACCTAGCATTAACATTTCGTTTATTTAATAGTCCATATTCAAGGTGAAATAAAATCTTGTAGGAGAAGTGGGATACAGTTGCATAGCAAATGGATATATATGAGCTCACTATTTTTAGTAGGATTCCTCTCTTTAGGAGAAGAATTATTGCACTACTTTGTTTAAAAAAAAAAAAAATCTATATTTTAGTCTGTTGACAGTTTATTGGAAATTTCTCATAAAGGGTGGAAATGTCCCTGGGTTTGTCAGCCTCCTTTGAGAAGGGCAAAAGTTCTTCAAAACTGTCATGGCATGAAATGTGGACAAAAAACAGAGGTCACTTGTTTTGCTGCTGGTACAGACTGGCCCAGAATCCTTTTTAGCAGAGGCTCGTTGACACCTAAATGCTTTTGAACAGTCTAATCCAGATCTGATCTTTGAGAAGCGTGTTGGGAGTGGTATTGCCTTTAGATCTCTGTCCTGTCCCTCGGCTGATGTAGCATTCTCACGGTAGGGTTGGCAGGAAGGAATATGCGCCTGCACTTGACATCTTCAATGCATAGTCCAGAATTTCACCTTCAAGATGGATTCATCAGCAATTTAATATGTCAAATTTTGCACAGAGGTAGCTGAGGCTCAGGAAGGGTGAAGTTGGAGGCATTCAGGTTTAGGAAGAAAGCTTTGCTGAAGGATGATCTTGGCCAACTGTGTCTCCTCACTTTAAAATTGTTACAACAGCCAGGTAACAAACATTAACAGCATGGTGGGGTTGTGCATCATGGACCTTGGTCTTCCAGGCAGTTGGTACAACAGGAGGAGAACAGCAGCTGAGTGGGGAAGGCTGCAGCAGGGAGATAGGAGTGAAGCCAGCTGTGGTGAGTGCCAGTTGCAGCCACCAGTGCTGGGCTAATAAAAACTTAGAGTAGAGAAGTGCAGTCAGATTTCCACAGAAACTTCATTTAAGTAGTACTTAAATATTTTGATGAAAAGTGAGGACTTTCCAGAGGGAATCAATCATTTTCAGAAAATTCACTGTGCAGAACATGAACCCTTTTTTTTCTGCATGCAGATTTTCCCCAGTGAGGTGTGTGTGTTTGGGTGGGGTGGTTGTTGTTGTGTTGTGTGTGTGGTTTTTTGTTGGTTTTTTTTTTTTTTTTTTTTAACAACTTCAGGTTCCTTTTGTAAAAACAGTTCCTGAAAAATTTGTTACTGGATAGGACCCTGAACATTTGCTATGTTTTAGTCCTGGTCTTTTACTTTTGCCTCTTTTTTTAGACTTTTACTTTTGCTAGAGGGAGGAAATCAAAGATGGGTAGAAAATAAAGTGTAAAAATGTAGAAAACGTAAATTCCATATTTTGTGGAAATGGTAAAAGAAAAAGCCATCAAAACTTTCTATTTATAAACTGAAACTGCTTGTCAAAGACTCTTCAAGATGCTTTTAGACATGCTAGCTCTCTGGCAGCAAGAATTCCCCCACAAATATACATGATGAGAGGATAAAAAGAGCTATGAAACCTATTCTTTTATTCTCGCACGTTGTTCAGTGTGCATTGTTGCGAACATGTCATTCGCTATTTCAAAATCAGCAATACATTCAGTGACTTTGCGCTGTTATTGCTGTGTGTAAATTGTACCTGTTGCTGAATATCTTGGAGAAAGGTACATTAGAATCCCAAGTGGGATGTCTTGCACTTCCCTGTAGCTCCAGGAAACTGTCTAGTCTGGCTTTACAGCTAATGTGCACAACTAGAAAGGAATTGCCTGGGGAAAATGCCCCAGAATTGGCCTTTCCACTCTGCAGTCCTGGTTGCCCTGAGCAGAAGACACAGACCTGTCTTGGAGTGAGGCAGGTGCAAGGAGGAGTGTATGCTGGACTTCTGCTCCCCTTCCTTGGCTCCTAAACTAAGCTTTATAAAATGGCATAACTTGGAATTAACCAAGGGCAGAATTAAGTGACATCCCGCAATAAGCCTTGCCCATTGTTTAAGGGGCAAATCTTCCCTTCCCTCTCCCAGATAAGAGCATTTACAAGCACGTTGCGGGTATGTACCTCCCCCCTCCCCGGCACATGAACTCAGTCCTCAGACAGCCCCTCTTCCAGCCTCCCTCAGTCTTTTTCCCCTTGTGAACTGCCTGTGCGAAGTGCTGGAAAAGCAGTTTACAAAAGCGCTGAACTGACACAACTCAGGTGAGGAGCAAAATAGTAAATGCACCCTGCTAGAAATCTGATCTGTCTTAGACCAGCTCTCGGACACCACAGGGACTCCTGCTTCCACATCCAGAGACTGCTGGAGTCAATAGCTCTGATTCAATTTCTGTTGGCCTTTGTTAAATTTCAGAAGCAGCTTACACCTGCAGTATGTTCACTCTGGTTTTTTTTTTTTTTTTTTTTTTTTAATTGCTTCTAGGAAGAATGATTCCATGTACGTTCACCTGGCACCGGGGAAAAGAGAGCCATCCTAATTATTTTGCTCTGTCAGCTGATGAGGACAAATAGAGTAAGAACATAAGGCAGCGAAGTCTTCCTTTGCTTCATGGCCCTAGTACTCCTCTTACATACCCCATGCGTAAGCTTATGCAGATCTACTTTGTGCTGTATTCTTGCTGGGATCTAGGCATAAGGGCAAGGTTATCCATCAGAGAACTGTGTCTTGGTAGGCAGGAGTTTAGTGGCTCAGTGCCAGCCATGCCAAACTCATGAACCACGCCACTTCCTTCCTAGCCATAGTAGCAGGAGACATGAGGGACTACCAGGCTGTCTCATGCAGCGGAGAAAAGGATTAATTTCAAGTCACAGCCGTGCTTTTCCTCCGTGCCATGAGTTCTGGCCCCATGCTATATGACTTCCAGCTCTTAATCAGGAAATTTAGCAGAACATGTCATGGTGTAACTAGATGGTATGTTTACACTGGTTAATTGAAAGGACTTTTCCCTGGAGGCTAATTATAGTGCAAGCCATTAAATCACAATTAGGATTTGTTTGAATATCCAAACCATTATGAATATCGTTTCTGGAAAAAATAAGTGCAGTACTTAAGGCTGGCCCCAGCGAGGTACTTACATTTCAATTTTGTACAAGAATGCAGAATTTGATCACTTTTCTTAACCGGTGACCTGCTTAGCAAATCTAATATCTACCACCAGCTGTGGCTGATACTGGATGCTTGCGAGAAAGTCAATTCATTCTCTTGAAGACTGTATGCCTTTCTAAATACTATAGTAGTAAGTGCACTAATGGAAAACCATAGATTCTTTCGTCTGCTGGAACCGGCTGATTCTTCAAAGTATGATGCTTTAAGGAAACCATTTCTGATACTCGAGTATTCTGGTACTACACAAGGCTACTGGCCTTGCGTCATTATTTGTATGATTGGACATTGGAGAGAAAATTCTGTCCTTGACCTCATGACACTGCAGCCTGATGATCTTTTATTTCTCAGTTAAACAGTGGCCTGATGTACAAGTGCACTGAAGAAGATGAGTTTGGCCCTTTGGCTCATCTGTGTTTTATAAAAATTTCTCTCTTATCACAGCATACCTGTTGATATCTGTGTAGGCCAATGACTGGTGATACAGTCAGTAGCAGGATACTACTGGTTGTTGGACAGAGAAAGTTATGGTTCTTAAATCTGGTCTTCCAACTCCACATTTGACATCCCTGCTAAATCCGATATGTAAAAGTAAAAATCCAGCAGTTTCTATAGCCCAAGTGAAACAAGGAACGTGTAAAATCTTTATGGATGTGATAGGAGCACAGAGGTAAGGCAGAATGTTACGTGATTACTGGGGTATAATCAGGGCTAGAAATTTCTGTCAGATTGGTGTGTGCATAGTTGAGGAAGAAGCAGAGATCCGAGTGCATGTGGCGCATGTGTGTAGATCACCGCTGGCTTTTGCTGAGGAATATTGTTGTTCTGTCATATTAAATCTCTAATACTTTTTTTCACTGAAGGAAGCTCAGGGATACAGTTGGACTGAGTTTCAGATTGCATTCCGATGTCTGCTGTGGAGTCAATTCTGTACTGATCTAAACCACTGCAGTTCCACTGAATCGTTAATGCTATGGCTCAGCCTGGGGTCTAGTACTCAGCTCTTGTCTTTGTGTTTTGTTTTTTAGTGATCCCTCTGTAATATCAGTAATAGCTCTTCCAATAAAGATGTTAAATGCAGGGCATCTAACTTCAAAGGTTCAACTGAAGCAAGAATGTCTACAATGCAAGAAAAAAAAGAAAATAATTATGAATTCTTTTTTTTACTGTTTAAAGTTTGAGATGTAATCTACGAAGCTGGCAGATATTTGTCTAATTAAGAAAGAACTACTCTTCCCTAACTAAGAGTCAAATTGTAAATCAGGTAGGAATATAGCATGGACCAAATACTCTGTGTGCTTTCTTTTGTTCTAAAAACAATTATTTGTCACCTAGGCTTTCTGATAGTCTTATTCTAGCTATTTAGCATTGCTAAGCAGGTGGGGTGGGGAAGGCAAGGGATGCACCCAGTTCCAAAAGCCCACTGTTAGTAAGCTGAAAAGCTGAAGGATCTGAGATTCGGGGTTTGCTATGGTTATCATGAAGGATTCAAGTGCCATCTCCGTTCCCTGGACACGCGTGTGTGGTGTGAGCATGCTGTGTGGAGAAGGCGGGTGGGCAGATTATCTGCACTGGGCTCAGGGTTGTGTTGCTGGAGGTTGAGAGCGAAAACCCTGAAAGGATTCGCTCGCCAGAGAATTAGTATGAGTCAAGTAGTCAGGCCAAGATAGGACACACCAGGAAATCAGCGTTTAAGCTGCTACCCCAGCTGGCCTTGCTGTCAACCTAACAAGAGAGTGATGAACTTTTCTTGGAGTTTTTTAGAAAGGAGAGCTAATGACTTTCAAGTTTTGGAAGCTTTCTTTGAATTACAACCTTCCTTTCTATTTGTGTTCTCTGCTGATGACTGTAATTCTCTTTTCTTCTCTTTATGTGAAGGGATAATTTGATGGTTAGGTATAGAAAGTTACGAGTGACATGCTAAAGAAGTAAACAGCAGTGGTAACAATATTGCAAGCTAATTTTGCACGAGTTGATGGTACTGTGCTTCAATACAGAGAAAGTTTTGTTTTGTATATGTGTTTGTATTCTCTCTCTCTCTCTCTCTCTCTCTCTCACACACACACACACACACACACACACAAAACTGTAAGTGTAAAAAGCTACCAGTGACTTCTGGAAACCTGAGAAACAATCTAAGCCCAATTTCTTATTTCTGACTGTAGCCAGGAATAACATAATTGTTACAAGTGGTTTACAAGTCAGATTTAGACTCTTCCTCCAAGCACTGCTTTTGTTTCTGGTATTGTCTCAGTTTCCCTTTTGGACAAGATAAAGAGCTCCACTGAGACAGTTTTCCTGTAGATACTCCTGTCCCTTTCTGCTCGTTGTGGGTTGTTATTCCTGACAACGCATCATCTTTGCTGCTGTGGAGAAGGCCCAGTCCGGCCCTGGGGTCAGCAGCCGGCTGCTCTGTAGCACTAAAAGGTTATGGGGATGTTATTCAGGCTTGTCTACGCTGGTGTTGCAGATCGGTAGCCAAAGACAAGAACTGTTTGTGCTTTCAGTGGCAACAGAAAGCAAATCCTTCATGTGAACTCAACCGAATTTCCTAGACAAGCTCTCAGTGAGTGTGGAATTGGGATTTGATTTTAATTTTCCTTGAGTAACTAACAATACCTCTCTATCACAGTCATTGCTATTAGCCAGGTAGTTACAACACCATCATGTAAAAACAGTGTCTTAAATCCAGTTTAATATTAATCTGTGTCAAATTTACAGTGACAGCAGGCTTGTCTTACCAAGTAATATTGATGTAATTATCCCCTTGCAAGAATACAGTACTGTAATGCAATAAGCAGACATTTCCTTTAGAGGAAAGGAAGGATGTAACTAGCTCTATAGCCACGGCTGTTTTTATAGATTTTGGTTAAACCTGCTGCCTGCTGGCAGTCATGTTCCCTTGGTTTTCCTTTCACTGACAGAGAGGTTCAGATTTGAGAACGAAATTTGGAGGAATGAACCAGACTTTTAGGGATATACTTTAAAGACTAGGATTTGAGGAAATTAATTCCTAGATCATCTCTGAGCAAAAGGAAGAAGCTGAAGTGGAAATCACTGGAACTGCCTATTTCCCCCTCCCTTCATCTTCTGTCTTAGTTGACCCTCCAGCCTCTTTGGCAAAGGGGGTTTTTGGAGTCCTGTACGCAGGGGCATGGATTCAGCTGAGCAGTGGGGCTGAAGGTAGCTCCTCTGCTCCGTCAGTGTTTCTGTGCAGGAGAGCTGGTTCTTGCAAAATGAGACTTTGATGTGGGAAAATATCAATACAGCCAAAGCTGACAAACTGATCCAGCTTTGATTTTCCTGCCAGGAAACAATCCAGCAAATTGTATTGTGTTGATTTAGGCATCAGTCTGGACCTGAATTGTCTCAGTAGCGTGTGGGAGTTGTAGGGTTTTTGATTGTGTGCGTCCTGATATATATATATATATTTTTTTTTTTTTTAAACCCACATTTTGGGTAAAACTCCTCTGCCAAAAGCAATCTTCTACCCTACACTGTGGTCATGAGATGTCCATGATGCAATTTAGTCACCAGAAAGCATCGTGATGAATAATAAAACCTATAAGTGGTTCTGCTGCTGTGTTTGGCAAGGGAAGAGGAAGAGACATCAAAGCCAATATGCACCAGCATCCCTGAACAGAAATTCTCATTTTGAGCTTCTCATCATGCCAGGAATTGTCGCATTTTAAAATGTTAAAATACCACTGTTCTTTCCACAGGAAGGGAATTTTGCTTCTCAGTTTACATCTGCTTTCATGTTGGTTTCTTCAAACTTTCCCACTTCCTGGTAGAATAAACACAACAATGCTGAGTACTCCAGTCACAGAAAACAAGTGAGCTTTTACTGAGAGCTTCACGGGGAGGAAAGTGAGACAAAGACAGTTAGCGCTGCCTAGCACAAAGGGTGACTGGACCAGGATAAGTATTATTTTCAGTCAGTAGGCTCTAGTCGCTGATATTTATCTTTCTGGAGCCTCTTTACAGACAAATTTCTTTCTTTGTAAATGTGAGAATAAGTAAGAGATGCCACAGGCAAAATTCTTCAGTAAGAACTTCTTTGATAGGAAATGAAATGAGGACTTCCTTGACTGTTTGAAAATATTCATGGAAAGTGTTTGTTTTTCTCCATTTACACTGGGAAGTCTGAACATCAAATTTTCTTATGTTTTCTGCCACACACAGGATACAGCAACAAGCAAAGAAGAAAAGGTGGGAATCATTCCCTATACCACTAACTGTCCAGCTTGTATATCCAGAATTTGCACAGAGAACCAAAGCTTAAATGCTTTGTGAGCCTAATTGCTTTTTCCTTTCTTGATAATTCAGTCTCAGATTGTAAAATCCAATTCAATAACAAGTTTCTGATCACCTCAGCAAGCATTAGATATATTTTTTTTCTGCCTTTATTCTTTGATATATGACCTTTCTTTCTTCTTTAAAATGAATTAAGTTCAATTAGTCTTCATTCACCAAGTGTGAACGAATCCTGATTTTTGGGACAACAAGGGAACCTCGGCTCCAGCAGGCTCTCCTGTCTCTTGGCGTTGTTTTTTCCAGTTGGTCTGTGGAACTGCGATTCTTCCATCAGGGATTTCTTTGGTGATTTGCATTGCCTTCATGAATCTACATTTCAGGAGTGAGAGTGCAGAAAAAATGAGAGTGAATTTGTTCACGTGGCACCTAAAAATAAATAAATAATAATCAATTACTCCCCTTTTCAAAGGGGACGTTAAAAGTAAATCCAATAGAAGACTCACTGGGTACCTAGGTGCCAGACACATGTAAAAATACATGTATTTCACAGCTGTATTGAACAGGAAATGCCTTTTTTGTTTTTGTTTGGGTTTTGGGTTTTTTTTTTTTTAAGGTGTAGGATACCAGTCAGCAGGCCTTTAGGTGGCTTACAAGTAGTGGGCTTACAAAAGTCACCACCCCCATTCACACTACAGAAACGAGGGAGTTCTTAATGATGAGTATTGATGCAATTATTATTCAAGTTACGAATCCATCTGCCCTTTCTTGTCATAAGAGCGTTATTTCCCCATAAGAGCTCCATTGATAGTGTCCTAGCATCTGCTGAGACCCATCCTAAGAACGATTAATTTTCATTATATTTCTGTCTAGTTTATAATGGGCCATAGAGTAATCCGAGTCCTGGAGCAGGTAATGTTTCAAAATAAAATAATACAAATTAAATGCAATGCAGATGTTACAGCATGTCAAATTGTATTTGTATGGCTGCCAGAAGAAGCAGCCATGATAAACGATGGTAGAAAGTAAAGGTGCCCAAACATTTGCAACAGGGGTATTGTCAGTGATCTTCAAGGCAAAAAGACCAGGAACCAAGGAGCTGCAAATGCTGCAGGTGCTGGTGGCAGAGCTAGGGGAGGCGCGGAGTTAGAGAGGTTTCAGTCAAGGCAGCTCAGGAGTGGGGATAGCCATCTGCATGTCAGGGAAGGGATAATCAATATACTGGCTCATTCTACAAACATTGTCAGTACAAGCTCTTTCGTAGGTATGTCTGTAGGCTAACAGGGGGGTGGTATAGGTTTCTTAAGAGAAAGGGGACATGTAAGGCTTCTGAGTCAGTTATGAACAGTATAAAAAGCTGAGTCTACGCCTTTGCTTGGCTGTTCTTCATTCAGTTAAACCGGAAACAAGGTTGATTGCATTGATTCATTCTATGCCAACTTATCCATTGTTTATAAAGAAGATTTAAGAGACATAAAGGGCTTTAAGGATAACAAAAATAGGTTAACATTGTATTGTACTACCATGCTTTGGAAGGATCCTTTCCGCTCTGGTTGTTGAAAATGAGTTAATGTGCCAAGGATGCCAATGGAAACTAGGCTTTCCTACCCTACCATGAAATGAGGTTACCCAAGGTAAAGCAAAATAATTTTTAAATACCACTCTATAGGCCTGCTTTAGGCTTTGCTAAAAACAAGATTCTTAGGGAAGCCATAAATATTTGTGATTTCAGGTTACAAGGTCCCAGATTCAGTTCCTGCTGCTAGAAATCTGGTCACAGTCAGCGTCTCTACCATCACCTGTCAGTAAAAGCACAGTAGTCCACCAAAACTCTTCAGTGACTTCAGTTATTACACTCGGTGCAGGTATGTGGCTTTTTCTCCATTCTACAATCACGCATGCACTTGAGCACACTGAGATACCTGTGTGGTACTCAGCCTTCTGTTTGGATCGCTGCCTGTTTCTTGGACTTACCTTTTTCAATACCAGACAGCTTCAAGACAAAGTACCTGTCTTAAGGGTCACTGTGCTGACCGCAAAAATCAGGTTGCTCCCTCCAGAAGGACAGAAACTGTATGCCCTGACCCCTATGGTGCG
Organism: Gymnogyps californianus; assembly: GCF_018139145.2. Lineage (NCBI taxonomy): Eukaryota > Metazoa > Chordata > Aves > Accipitriformes > Cathartidae > Gymnogyps > Gymnogyps californianus. The sequence continues at coordinate 3,512,762 of NC_059498.1, read as the reverse complement.
CACATAGGAACGAAGCATTACTGCTGCTTTGTGTTCCTATTGATTCCATAAATAAATGATGGGCTCCTTGTAATGATGAAGTGGTAACTATAGTTTCCTTAAGGGCATAAGTGCCAAGCTAAATATTTAAAGCCCACATAAATAATTGAAGTATCAGCCTCTCTTCCACAGAAGGAGATTAGGGTTATAATTTTGTTTCTCCCTGAATGATCTCCTGCCTTCCTGGTGCAGAAAACTCATCTGGAACCACAAATTATTTAGAAGGTTGTGCCACTGTGTTTATTTTTGTACCAAAACCAGATTTGTGTTACTTCTGCAAGTGTATCAGCAAACCATTTTAGTATTTCTCTGACACATAATAGCATGGGTGGGTGGGCTCAAAAACCAGGGAGCGCCCTGCTAAGGTTCAAATAGTCAAATCCTTAATGCTCTGTTGTTTGGGCTTTTTATTTCTTTATGGATTTCATGACAGACGAGGAATTTGGGGCTGTCCTGGTTTCGGCTGGGATAGAGTTAATTTTCTTCCTAGTAGCTGGTACAGTGCTGTGTTTTGGATTTAGTGTGACAGTAATGTTGATAACACACTGATGTGTGCTCTGATGTGTTTAGTTGTTGCTAAGTAGCACTTTTCTCAAGTCAAGAATTTTTCAGTTTCCCATGCTCTGCCAGCAAGCAGGTGTGCAAGGAGCTGGGAGGGAGCACGGCTGGGGCAGCTGACCTGAACTAGCCAAAGGGATATTCCATACCATGGAACGTCATGCCCAGTATATAAACTGGGGGGAGTTGGCTGGGAGGCGTGGATCGCGGCTCTGACATCGGTCAGCGGGTGGTGAGCAATTGCATTGTGCATCACTTGTCTTTTCTTGGGTGTTATTTCTCTCTCTCTCTCTTTTTTTTTTTTTAAATATTCCTTTTCATTACAATTATTATTATTTATTATTATTATATTTTATTTTACTTTAGTTATTAAACAGTTCTTATATCAACCCACAAGTTTTATTTCTTTTTTTTTTGATTCTCCTTCCCATCCCACTGGGAGGGGGGAGAAGTGAGGGAGTGGCTGCGTGATGCTCAGTTGCTGGCTGGGGTTAAACCATGACAGGGGCCTTTAAGAGTCTCCTCTTCATGGTAGCAAAAGGTTTCCTTAATTATTTTGTAATAAACCTTGTCACAATTAAAGGGAATATCAGGAAGGGAGATTACATTACCACAGGGTTCAGGGGAACCTGAGAAGACTTGAGCGAAAGTGAAGGCTGGGAAGACACAGGAAGGAGTAAACTAATTTTTTTTTTTTTCCCCACCAGGAAAGGCTAGTTCTGGCTGTGAGGAAGGGGTTAACACAAATGGCAGAGTTCAGTAGAAAGGAGGATGTGGAGGAGGATAATCTGGGAAACAGTTTTAGAGGTACATCCCATCTAGGCCTCGAGCTATATAAGGGTTGTGGGTAGGGAGCTCTGGACCGTAGGTTTCCTATCTCCTCCCTGCTGTTATGTTATCTTAATTTTCTTTGTGAGGAGGAGCATCACGTCTTCTTTGAGAAGATGAAAATTTAACAGTGTCGGCATCCTAGGTGAATCTACCACCTCCTATGAGTCAATACCCTGGCTCCCAGATGCTTTTAAAGGCACATACCTCTGAACAAGGCAGAACAAAGCATTAAAAATAGGAGAAAGGTCCGTAGGCTCTGGACAAGTGCTGTTCTTTTACTTCTTGCTTATTACATGAGTTTATTAAAGGAGGTTGTGCTTTTTCCTGCTCTTCAGCATTTTCTGAATTGCCACTGGGTCCTCGCTAGCTGAGCCACAGAAAGCTCCTCTAGAAACTTTTTGTCCCATCAGTCCGCTGGATTTTATTTGAGATCTTCTGAGGAGAGGTTTTCTCAGGTGGTTTGCTAAGAAGCTGTGCACAACTACAGTTACACTGAAGGATAAATATCCTCATTGTGCTACCATTTGGCAGCACTTTGCTAAAGACAGCAAGATATCTTATGCTTTGCTGTAATAGGCCTAGAAAGAGAAAAACTGTAAGCCTGCTGAGATCCCTCCCTTGCAGCTTGTATAAATTCTGCAAAGGAAAGGAGAATTTGGACATTTGGATAAATAAGTATAGTAAACCTGTAAGAGTTTGCTGTAACAGAGGTCAGGTGGTTCTTGCTAACAAAGCACTTGACTTTGTAAGACACTTCTGCCTGCGGCTGATTTGTTTGTCATGTAGGAGACAGAGATGGTTTAGTGTCTAGTGAGTGTCCTTGTAAGACATTAATGAAGTCAGGCTGTGTTTTCCAAATGTTTGCCAAGTTAATCTTTAGAGTGAGTTCCTCTAGTGATATTATAATGCAAGTGTAATTGTAACCAATAGAGGAAGATATATGAGAAATACTGTGAAGTACCTAACCAGCAGATAGAGTTTACTGATGCATATATAAATTCCCATGGTCTGGGGATACAAGCAGAGTAGTTAGACAGGAAAACCGCTCTGCTAAGAAGAGATCTTTGACACATCCCTTAAACTGTTCCTGTCAAGTCAGAGAGAAAACGAATGTGTATAGAAACTGCTAAATGCATGGCTTGGTTGAGAAAATTCTATTGTGAACATTACTGAGGGGTATAAACTATGTATTTTCACATTTTGAATCATGGAAATGTATACTATTTCTTACAGTAACTTTCATAATCTTCATATAACTCGGATGAAGAATGAATCTAATAAAGAACAGGTGTTTAACTGTCTTATCATTTTCTTACAGTTCAGAGGTCTGAAAGCACTCAGGAAAAATTGAATTGAATGTAAATATATGTATTGTTATTCAGTCTATATGATTATGTGTGGTAAAGGGTAGAAGAGGTGAAAGGTACTTTTTATCTCAAATTAAGTTTCAGAAACCTTTAATAGGAATCAGTGGGAATTAACACGAATGCCCTGAGTTATGAATTATGGAGCTCTGCAGCGGATAATCTCACTGAGCCTTCGCTTCTGTATGGGACAGAAATCTCTCATATGTGGGTTAGGGGCACATTGCTGGAGCCAGTACGGTGTTCCACCATCCCAGTCAAATTTGTGGGTGAACCTGAGCTGTAGGTGTGGGCCGCTTCTGCGGGTAGAACTTGGTGGCTGCAAGAGAAGCAGTTTTATTACAGAGGGACACAGACTTGCTGGCTTTTGTGTACTGAGGTGGGCAATCATAGCATGAAGCAGCAAGTGTAGCCTTAGGTGTGGATAGCATAAGCTTGTCCCAGGATCCTTTTATTTCCAATGAAAACTATGCAATCCATGACGAAAACCGTGCTGCCATGCCTTCATTGCCAATGCTAGTCAAGGCATCTGGATGGAAGCTAATCTGTGGTTAGCTAACTGTATGCATGCTTTCAGCTGCAAAGGGCTTGTCTACAGGTAAAGCCATTCTTGGTCAGCTATTTTGGACCAGCCATGTGTGAACTCCCATATTTCAAATGCCTCGTTAAAAAGTTTTAATTCTGTTTAAAAGTGATGCTTAATAAACATAACTAGTGTGGAAAAATGCAGTAGCAGAGCTCATCTGTGAGGAAAGTTAGAACTAACACCTAAAAATCCTCTCCTTCCCTTTCTTTTGCCTCTGGTGTAGGTAAACCTTAAAAATGGCCTTGAAAGGTCTCTAAGTGATATATTTTAACTGCTGGGGCTTCCCTGTCCAGCCTTGTCCCTCTTGATTTTATTGCATTTTCTGATCACCTGAACCTCTCTGTGTAAAATCATCAGAGCTGAGCTCTCAGTAGTATCTTCCTGACTCAGGAACAACAAGTATAAATGGCACAGAACAGTAGCTTAGTCAAGCTGTGTGGCTGGCTCTCTTGGGTGAGCTGAGGCCTTTGGAAATACATTGCTAATGGTGTGTAATTGCTTTCTGAATTGGTCTTTTGGAGAGAGTAATTGTATTATAGGAGCTGCTGAACTTCACTGCATGATCTTGCGAAGTAGTGCTAAGCTGATAGATTCCCTTTCATGAAGTACGCTCGTCATTCAATAAGCGCTGCTGCAATGTACCCTTCTTAGCCAAGGCTCTCTACTTTTTAATCCTCCACCGCTGCATTACCCAGCCACTCCTCCAGAGCTGTGATTTTTTTTTTTTTTTAATTTTTATTTTTGTTTCATGTTGGAGTTTAACTCTTAATCTCCACCTCTCCCATTTCAAGTAAGGCTGGAGTATGCAGAGTTTTCATGTGGTATGGAGTTTTCGTGCAGACAGACTCTTTTCTAAGGAAAACTGTGTTTTCTTACTTTGAACTAGTCAGTAAAGCCCATAATGGGAAACTTGACAAATTTCTTCAGTATTATTCAAATCATCTTGATTCCATCAGAAATAGGCAACACTCCAGCCGAGGAACACAACCTAGAAACCCATGGATAACTGATTTTGCTCATGAAAGTTCTGCATGCTTTGGCTAATTCAGAGAAACGCAACCCTCTTGCTCGTGCATATTCTGGATCAAAGTCTAGAGATTTGCCACTGATGGGCATGGAGCCCTGCCCTGCCCTGCTTGGGAGGGCCACCAGTGAGCCCAGCATGGTTTCAAGATGTACAGCTCCTTCAGATATTGTCATTCGTGGATGACACTGAGCAGTTTTTAGTTTTTCTGATGAGTTGGGGAAGAATTTGTTTCCAAAACAGATGCACACTATTCCAAGCAGGAGTCATTAGGTGCTGCGCTCCTTTGGTTTTGATTGTCTGCCATTATTTCTTTTATGTTGCTTTGATTTGATTATTCCAGCCGATGTGGAGCTGGAGATTCTTTATTGCTCTGATTGCATGATGGTGTGTTTTCTCTTGCTTTAATAAGAGGCTTGCCAATTTGTTTTTCGTGATTCATTTCTAGATGTCTTGAGGCCTCTTATTTTTGATGAGAATTTCACAGCTTATATTTTCACAGTGTTTAGGATGAATGCTTATTAAGCTTATCATGATCCTTAGGCATCAGCTCAGCAAGATACCTAAGCATGTGCCTGATTTTTAGCATATGAGTAGTTCCAGTGATTTCAAGGGGATTTATTACACATGTCTTTAAAGATAGACATAACCATATGTAATGTGCTGAATTGGGGCCTTTGTTCTTTATAGAACAGCTTCTGAAATAACAAATTGCAGCTTTGGCATTGTCTTGGGAATGGTTTCTTCATGTGTTGTTTGAGATTTGCGAGACTCAGCCACTCAGAAATCACGAGTCTACGTTCCCCTACCATTCATGACATGGATTGAACAATCAAGAAATATTTTGAAAGATCAATGGTTGGAATCTTTCTTTCTATTTGGTTAAGGGTTGCATTTCTTTCAAAATCATTAAGTATAAAAATTAAACATTTAAAGTGAAACGCAGAAGACTTCATTTAATATCATATCTCTAGGAGCTAGTGTATTAAGAAAAACAAAAACTGTGGTTCTCAATAGATGGAATTTTGTCCAGGTCCCATTTCCAGAGAGGTTTAGGACTTTTCAGTGAAATCTTGAGTTGTCAAAAAATCGACTTTTCCCAGAAGCATACCAGTTTTACTGAAAGATTGTCAATTAAGAGAAGTGGTTACCTTTAAGTCAGAGAGAATGTTTGACTACATCTAAGCCTTATATTAGATGAAGGTATTGAGACCAAACTTGCCAAACACTCAGACTGTTGAACCTTGGAAATATCTTTGGGGCAGGTTTCAGTGAGCAAAATAAGGAATCCATAGTGAAACTTCAAATATGGCCAAAATATTAGAGTACATGTAACTGTGTTTCTCCCTACATATGAATGTGTTTCCTATCCATGTTGGAGAGGGAACCAGAGAGTTGACAAGTTGGCTTGGAGTCTGCTGTAAAAGGGACCAAGTATCTCACAGGGATAGAGATGTTGTATGTAATTTGTAGGTGGAGCAGCATGGTCTCAAGTGCATCCAGGCTTCCCAAAACTAATGGTAGCCATGACAGCATGATTCAGTTCTAAGGTCTCGAGATGCCTGTGCTGTTACAAAATACTCAATCTTGCTATAAACAAGCACCAGTGTCCCCTGGCCCTGTAACAGAGAAGAAAACAGCTTTCGCATCCCTCCCTCCATTTTGGGAGGTCAAAAGTTACCTTGTTCTATGTTGGGATGAACCTGAGTCTTTTAACTTCTTTTTCTCTTAATGGTGAAAGACACTCAGTGAGCCCCAAATAGAGGATGTTTCTCTGAGATGTGGAAAGTAAACATCCACAGGAACGTAGTATTTTAACAACTCTTACGCTGGTTCCTTTACAATGATTTCCACTTCTTGCCTGCTGACAAAAATCCACTCCAATTAGTGGCAGAATTTACCTGTGGCTCTTTCCTGTCGGCAGGCAGTAGGCTCATGGGTTTTCTCTAGTTTTGTACTGAGAATTATCAGCTAGCCAAATGCTTTTACAGGTGAATTGAACCTTCCTCTTTTTTGGGGGTTGTCCCGTGTGTGTCTGTGTGTCATGTGTCGTGTCGTCCCCCCCCCCCCCCCCCCTTTCCATAGGCAGATGTTGGATTTTTTACCTTCTTGTGTGATTTATGAAGGCTGTTGGTATTATTTTTGCTGTAGAGGAAAAAGAAAGGAAAAAAAATGTAAATTGCAAACACAAAGTAATTTATATGATAGAGCTTTAAAGAAAAAAACAAAAGAAAAGCTAGTGGCTAAAGAATTGTCAGTTGGCTGACACCAATTAGTTATCTTGTGTGTAAGAGAAACAACCTTATCAGTGTACTTGGTTTAATACAAATCCCCTTGTCTTTGCCTTTCTAGGGAAGGCAGTATTTAGAACAACGACATGACAACAGCAGTAATAAAAAACCCGATCAAAACACTCCCCCCCGCCCCACCCCCAGCTGCTGAAGAAACAAAGGGCTGGTGACTCTCAGCATACTTTAGATGTTTCTGCTGATTGCACACAAAACATGATCTGTGAAAGTATTCAAAATATCTCTCTTACTGATGCGGCAAACATTGGTGTGGTCTTGGCATCTGGGCATTGCCAGGGGTCATTTTGATCAGCACAACCTCCGATTCATCTATCCCCCCCCTGCCCCCGCCACCCAATCCAAAATAAAACAAAGCCTCCTGGGGAAGGATGTGCCAATGATCAAAAGAAGGCTCCATAATAAGAATTCTGTTTAGAGCTAATGAGACAGTAATTGTGGTTTAATTAAATACCAGCTGATTGCTATCCCTGCATATTTACTGGAGGCAATGGCAGCTGTGACTGCTATTCACAAGCTACAGCCTGTGAATTCCCAACTGGACCCAGGACTAGCCCAGGTATCACAATTCTTACGTTTCATTTTATTTAATTTTATTTTATTTAGGTTTAAGCTAATCAGAACACAGTGCTTCTCCACTGATCTAGACATCATGTTGTTTGTGGGATTCTCAGCAACACTGAAGTGCTGGGATTTGGGAAGGCAGAGATCAATGAGAACTTCCCAACAGAATCAGCTCAAGGCTCCCTGGCATTCCTGTAAAATTGAAATTCAGTTGTGGGAGCGTTGGAGAGCTAGGAAGTTATGGCTGCTTCTATGGACTGGGCATGACTTTCTCCCAGTTTTCTCCTGTTTCCCCTGAAAGCCTTTCCTCAAATTGCAGCAAAGACGAGTCCTGCATTACTTGCTGGAAGTTGATGGAAGAAAGCAGTGGGAGAGATCCTGAGTTCCTTCCTAGGCAGGAGAGGAAATAGGGTGGTTGGGTCTTGTGCCTCTTGTTGTGCAGAGGGATTCTCCAGGCTTTTCTAGAACCTTCACCAGGCTTTTCTCGTGCCTTAATCTTTGTTATGCTACAAGACTTTACAAATCTCAGATGTTTCTTTCCCTTTTCATGCTCTCTCCATCCCCTGAAATGCCATATCACAACCTTTTCATTGCCATATAAATCCCTGTGCACGCTGCAGTCTGCTCAGAGTTGTGCTCACCAGCAGCACTCGGTGCCCAGGACCCAAGCCTACCACCACTGCCCTGGCACCTCTCGCTGACTGAGAAAGAGCTATGTGTGGGCTAGAACAGGGAGAAGCAGCTTCATAAAAATGACACAACTTCCAGGGAGATAATGAGTGAGGGGGAAGCTCGGAATCACATCTGTGGGCTACAACTGAGGCTCTTTCTACAGTCACGCTATTCAGGCTGCCCTGTGATGATGATGTTTTGTGAAAAGTGACAAGTGATTTTTTTTTTTTTTTTTTTTAAATTTTTTTATTTCCTAGAAGTTTTCCCCATTTAGAGTTAGAGTCCTTTTAGACTAACGTGGAGTCCTGGCTAGCATTTACCAGACAGAGCCTGGGTCCATCTCGGATGCTGTACAGTCTGAGGACTTTCACAGCCCCAGCTCCAGGGCAAATTCATCTTCTTCCCTCCGAGACATGGTTAAATGTGAAATATTCCTCTATTGAATGAAGCCTTTGCTATTCTCACTGCTGTTTTTCTGCCTCATTAAACATAGACCATCGATTAAGCAACAGTGGCAGATAGGAAAAGGCAAAATGGCTTGGAAGTAATTGGCCTCTCTTGAATCTTGGAGGAAGAAGCCATAATCGTCTATAGTAGTGATGCATCTGTGTGTCTGTCTGCCATGCATTTCTGTATGCAAGGAAACATAAAACTGCTCAAAATTCAAGGACTTTTGCATTTCAGAATATATTTGAGAACAGCTCCTTGTCTGAGGAAAAATGTTGCTAAGTTACAGAGTGAAAATTTTGGAACAATGAAGTCCGTTTCTGGGGAAAAATGCATCCTTGTTTCTTCAAGCAGAGCCGATTTTCACAGTATAATCATGGGAAAAGTATTATGCACATAGATGGGTTCTGGGCTGTTTCTTCCCTGTTTCTCAGCTGTGCTGGATCTGAGCAGCGCTGACCGTTGTACAGCATTGTTGAGCCATTTTTAATCCCGTCTGTTGCAATATCAGTGCATGGAGAAAATCCTGCTCTGAGCTGTGTCTGCATCAGAGCATGTTGATGATGGATGGACAGATTGACTGATTCTTAATGTACTTGCAGTTGGACCCATTAGAAAGGGATTTTGTCTTAATGTGAAGGAGGGATGAGATTGTAGGAGGACTCTTGTGACACTGAAAACTTACGCTGTAATGGGAGGGCTTCAGTCTCTTTCACTAAAGAGTGCTCTATCAGGTGAGAGTAGTCTCACCCAGAGTTACTTGCGGAGAGCAAGTGAAGATGTAACAGATACGGCAGGATACAAGGACCAGAATAAATGGAAAGATAGGGCCAGATTAGGGACAGCAGAGCTGGAAAATGGCCTGAAAGCATAATGAGAAGGAGAACAGAGTGCTTTGTAAAATCTCAGATGCTTCAGGAAAAAAAAAAATAATTAAGAAGAAACGTAATACATGGGAATTCAATGTTTGCTACATCTCATCAAACAACCCGGAAACCACAGACCCATATGTAGCTAGGCTGTATGCAGACTTACCACTGAGACTAGCTTTTTAGAGATGTGATAGTTCAGGCATTGTAAACAGGTCTCTTGTTTGGGCACTGAAATCCATCAGTGAGCCAATGTCCCCTCTCCAGGTAGGGAAGGTACTCTCTGGGGGCTATTGGCCCTAACCAGTGTGTTCATAGTGAGATCCAGATACGAACTCCCTCAAAAATCATCAGTGTCAAGCGAACATCAGTGGTACAGACTGAAAGGTGGATCTTGGTCATGCTGTTAGTAGCTACTGTTGCAAAGAGCAGAGAAATAAACAGCCCCAAACCTGAGAACATAAAAAATGATAGATGATCTGCATCAGACAGAAAAGGCAGGCAAAAACAGACTCAAGAAACAGAGCAGTGATCTGGAGAGAAATGTAAATAGTGTCTGAGTTGTGGGCACTGACAGCAAAAATATAAATGCTTGTAGAGTAAGAAAAGAAGCTGCTTTGCAGAGGTGTGCAATCAATTACTGGAATAGGTGAGTAAGAAGGACTAGTTGAAACTACTTCACTGAAATGGCTTTTTGACAGTATGCTGGATTTGTGGCTGAGCAGATGCCTTTGAAAAAAAGTGGCTGCTTTCCACAAAATATCTTTTCTTTTTTTCTATTGAATACTTGAACTCCTGAAAACCAAACATTTCACATAAGTCTTTTAACACTGGAAATTCTGCCAAGAAAACTCCCAACTACTTTTCATGGCAACTCAAGGCAAAATATCTTATGCTATTTTTTATTCTTTTTTCTTTATTATTTTCTATGAGAATAATGACCAGTGCCACCACTGACTCACAGTAAGCAGGATGAGCAAGTTACATCTCTGCACAGAGATTGGCTTCATTGACTGCTAGTGTGAGGAGGAAAAGAAAAAGATTATTTGTGGAACTAAAACTTCAACCATCACAAAGACAGCCAGCTCAGATGTTCCCTGTCAAACTGATAAACTCTGTCTCAGATGTGAGGAGCATTAAGGGCTACTGCAAAGTTTGACAGGGTAGCTCTCCCTAAATCACTGGAAAGCAAATCCAGATAAAAACTCTGCGCTGGCTTATTAGCATCTCCTGGGACCGTGAAACCTGTGGAGTGGCACAAGTGGGAAGGAAAGGTGGCTGGGACCACAGGAAATCATCTAGTCCATCCTCCTGCCCAAAGCAGGCTCAGCATTGAATTCAGACCAGGTTGCTTAGGGCTGGCTCCAGCGGGATCTTGAAAACCTCCAAGACCGCACAATGCAAATGCAAGAGAGGATGTAATCATGTGCAATGCCAGGGCTACTCCTTTCCAGCCATATGCTTCCTGCAAAGGAACAAATGCTTTATTATTTGTGAGGTGCTTTTTAGAGGCTGTTGATGTCTACCCAGAAAACATCACTTGGCAATTAGCCACTAAAGCAAAGCAGTAGTACAAATGCTGGATGTTAAAGCCAGGTCCTTTTCAAAAAATAAATTTAAGGAGATTGAGTGTAATCTAGAACAAGCTCATCACTGACAGAATAAAACAGCAAGAAAAGGAGCTATTAAAAAATGGACAAACTCTGCCTATTGGTTGACCCTATGGAGCACGATAAAGCTGGAGAAGATTCATGGTATTTTTTCCAACAAAGGAAAATTCCTGCCAAGATTCACAAAAGCTTTTTCAGCTTTAGCTGCCAAAAATCAGTTTGTGGCAGGTGAAAGTAAATGAGTAACAGCTACATGAGGACTGCAAGCTCCCATCTTTATATAAACAACTTTCTAGACCAGCAGCAAGCTTATAACCAACCTGTTGTCAGCAGCCCAGAGCCCTGTTACAGTCGATCAAGGGCTCAGCAGGCTATTATGGAGATATGGGAACTATTTCAAATATTATAGTTTTGTTGGCTCCAGCAAAGAGATCTCAAAAGCACTTTTGACTGGACCTAACTACTATTTTCTGTTCATTTCCATCCGAAGTACAGGAATATAAATGAGCTCCAGTCAATCTGTGCTGGTCTGTTGGGACTCTATACCCCAAAGTCTGATCAAATTAACTTAAAGCATCTTAGCACACAAGTGTGTTTGGCTCTCCTCATTTTAATTTCATATAAGTTCAAGCACTGAATCATAATTCAGCAGACTGCAGCATCAAGAAAGCTAGTAAAAGAGTATCTCTGGATTTACCGTTAACCAGCAAAAGCTGGCGGTTGCCTGTGAGAGTCACAGTCGCCTTCTGGGCCTCAGAAGAGCGCTTTGTGTAAAGAAAAGAAAAGGAAACCTAAAGGAAGCCCAAGTCCCTACAGAGCATCAGGGGTGTGCAGACCTGCCTCTGAACTCTGCGGGCAGGACACTGACTGAAGGAGACAGACGTGAAACAGTGACGCTGTGCCCAAGATTGCCACTGGCCCTTCCTACCGGTTCGGGGAAGTCAGAGCAGCACACGGGCTCTGACCTCTGCGTGTCTGAGTCACAGCTACTTAAATTGTGATGATGCCACCAGGTTTTTCAATTCCGTTTAATCTTTTGGACAAAGGAGTTGTGAGCCTTCAGGGCTGGTGAGTGGGGGGGCAAAGATCCTTTTCTCCTCTCCAGCCTGTTCTTCATCTCCATGCTGCTTGGTAGGATGCTGCAGTCTGTCCTGGGAGACCTCACTCACCACAGCAGCTCATATTGATGCCACACTGTCACAGCAGTGGTATCAGTGCCTACTCATTGGGATGTCATTTACACTAGGTCACATTTCGACCTGTGCTGTCACCATTGTATTGGTGTACTGCTATCAGCAGTATGGATCTGCACGGCAATCTCTCCTCTGGGAAGGACCTTTGCAATTTTTCTGTACCAGGCTGTGTGATACAAAAGATGAGAAGCAACGACATGTCAGTTCAGCCACTAGGTATCAAAATGACTGACAGCTTGAGGAGGCAAAGCTGTGACTACACTGACTTGTCCCTTGAGAGTGCTTTGATATGTAGTTCTGCTCCAGGCATTTGTTGAAGGACTTGGCACCTAGATTTAGACTCCAGCATGGGCCTATGGTGGGGAAAGGCCACCAGGTATGTGCAAGAGAGGAAAGGGGTCCCTGGCTTAGCACAGATTTGGGAGGGAGAAACTGCTTACAGGCAGGCTTTGTAACTGCCTGCAGTCTTGGGAGTACAAGCACATCAGACGATGTTTGCCAGCACATTCCTCCTCTGAGCATCTCTGCTATTCCCAGTCAGATTAGTTCAATTTACATGGCAAAATATTTCTAACCACCAGCAAGGAAAACTCATCCTGAAATCAGAAAAATAATAATAGTAACTCTTAGTCCTTATACAGCACTTTGGAGCCTTCAGAGCGCTGAACAAACATTAGCTAATGAATCAAGCTGTGCTGCTTCTCTTGCCCCATCTCTAGCAATAAATGCTCCAAGATTAGAAACTTGCTGACACATTTGTGCTGAGGGTGCCGGAGGCAGAGGGTCCTGTGGCTCTAGAGCTGTGTTGCTTTTATGGTGCTGACAGGGGTAAAAATGGATCGTCATGTCAGCAGATATGATCAGGATATGTGCAGGGTTCATCCTTCCTAGACTGGTGTAAATGCAGATTAAATCTGCTGGAGACGAGGGTGTTGTTGCGACTGCAGTTCCATCCATAGGAAGCAAAAGTGCTGGATAAAGTGGCAGCCTTGCGGTGCTGTGGCCAAAACCACTCAGTGGTGTTGGGGTAAGCAGGGAAAAGCTCTGAGGGTTTTAAGCACAATTCTAGGTGCATTTCTAACAACCAGGAGCAGAATTTGGCCATTTCCTGTGTCATCCTTGTCGTTTTCAATGGGTTTCGGGCCGTTTCCCCATCACCGTGGCAGGGCAGTACCATCAACTGCTTGCAGCAATATCTGAAGATCCTCCCTGCCTTTTGGGATGCTGTAGGTGTTGTCCCATTACTTCTGAGGCACTGTCTTGCCTTATACACCTCTTCCTATCCTCTTCCCAGCCTTTCCCTCAGAGGTACTAGACAGTTGCAATGCAAAATGGCAAGTACTAAACATCTTTATTCCTGTAGTCAGTCATAGTGATTTTAGGGGATAGGATGCTGGTTTCAGAGCTTCCCCCAAAACAGAGGCTAATGTTTACTCTGAAAACCTGGGGTACAGCCCAGGGGAGAGAATGAAAAGGCAGAGCTGAATTGTAAATCCTTCTTTAATCTCGTTAACTGAAGTGTTTTGTGGCTTGAAGGACTCACTATATTTACAGCATGATTAAATGCTTGGATAAATAACAGCTATTAAATGGGCAGTATCTAGATGCTACTGAAATGAGAGAACACACTGGGTTTTTTCCTCTCTCCCCTTTTCTTTATTTTTTTTTCCCCTACCAATTGCTGATATGTAGAAATAGCAGTGACAGGGCAGATCGCTGCACCTCTGACAGCTCTTTGCTACTACTGGAATGGGTGAAGGGAAACAAATACCCATATATACACTGCAGTCATGGTTTTTAGGCTCTTTCCAGGAACTGGAGTTCCCTAGACTGCTGGACTGCACTGCAGAATTTACCTTTGTGGAAAGAAACCTCATCTGGCTGGACAATACTGTTACCTGTGTGCTCATACTGCTTGGCTTAAATGCTCCCATGATGTCTTTTAATATGAGTGAATGGTGCAGAGAAAGAGAAATACTGCTTAAGGTAATCATTATAATGTGTTCCCAGGGATTTAGCTGTGGGTTTGTAGCTGCGTGTTATTTGAATTTTTAATTGGCGCAAGAAAAGGAGGTGAGGAAAATGGAGGAAATTGTATTTTATTGGTGGGGAGAGATCATTTCCCAGCTGTTTTGCTTGAAAGGTTTGAAGCTAAGAACAAAACCTCTGATTTATAAAGAGTCAGGGTGGGAGAGCAGAGACATCTACCACTGCTATCCAGCTGCTCATTTGGCAGTAGTCCAGGGGAACCAGGTCTGGACTGGTGGAGTCAAAGAGGATTGTACAGAGACAGACCTTCCCAAGGACCTGCATACTGCACTGAAACCCACCCCAACGATCCCTCTGGCCTCGGATCCTGTCCCAAAAGTAGTCAGAGATGTTTTAGTAGAGGTAAACTGTTGGAGATAAACTCGCTAGTATAGTATACAAACATTAGAAAATCTTTGTAAGTCCTTGCAGTCCCACTCTGTGAGAAGGAGACAGTGACCAAGAGGTTAACTCTGAAATGTGGGATAAAAATGAGACTGAGCAATTCTGACACGTGAGAATTTAGATATTCATGAACTGGGGTTTCTCATTATTTCAGTTCAAAAGAGCTTTTCACTCTAAAAGTTATGCCAATTTAATTAGGAAATAATAGGCTAAAAAAGCATTTTTAAGGGAATTCAGTTTTTGTTGAACCTGAAAAGGATTTCTTTTTATTTTCAGCTTGCAAAAAAAAAAAAAAACCCCAAATCCTCCTTTTCAGGTTGAGCAGAAAAAACCAGCTTGCTTTTCTCTCTCTCTTCTCTCTCTAGCCATTTTTGATATGGCTAATGAACTAAAATTGCCGTTGTTCACACAGCTCCATTCTGATATGCCCTCTTCATCTGTACATAAGGGAAGGGTCTTGTGAGCTAGACAGGGAGGTTGAACAGAGAAAAGGCTTCAGTGAGAACAGAAAGCACAAGCGGGCAGAGGGGCTGTGGAGGCAAGGCAGGAATAGGGGATCTGTACGGAGGATCTGTAAGCCTGGGGTTTCTCTACTCCCTATCCTCATGCTGACAAGTTCTCTCTAACTCTCGTGTTATAATGTCTGATTCTCTACATTTTGAGCCCTTGCTGTTTCTTTTGCACGAGTGACCCAGACAGACAGTAGCCCTGAGGCAGCCTGCAGGTTGCAGGAGAGGCATGCTCAATGCTTTCCACTGTCTGGCTACTTTCTGATGCTCCCTGGCACCATTAAATATGCTGGCAGACCTGCCTGAACAGAGCTGGTGACACTGGCTGGGAGCGCCGAGGTGGGTGAGCAGCAGAGCCCCTGCTGCCCAGGGGCTGGAGCGCCCAGAGGCTCCGGGCAGGGGAAGAAACCTGCTGTGATAATTAATGACTTGTTATTGAGTAGGTTTGTACCAGAGCGGAGGGATCAGGGATTTGTCTGAGGGGTTCAGGGGTAAAATGTAAGATGCCAACAAAGTAAAACTCCTAGGGATTTCCCAGACTCTGCAAGTGTCTGCAACCCACTATGAGGAAACCTGTGAGGAGGCTCATGGTGCCTAAGAATAGGATCATGTCACTTCTAGTAGTCTGTGTAACCAGCTTTTGGCAGGGCTTACAGCTCCCACCAACGTGTCTGTGTTAGAAGCCAACCCACAGGGATACCAGCTAGTAACCACAGCCATGGGGTTTTAGCTTTTTTATGCAAGTTGCACATGTTTTCAGTTCTGGAGATCTCCTGTTTAACTCTTTCAAGGGTAGCCATCACACAGCCGGTAGCACACGAGCAGTGTGTAGTTCAGCCAATGCTGAGCTAACCCATGTCAAACTGCAACGGGCAAAACTTTGGAAGTAATTAGCAGGATGGACCTAATTGCATATTAAAGAGCAATATATAACCAGTGTAAAACTGCATAAATATCCTGAGGTGTGTGCATTTCTGTAGTTACAAGGAACTGGTATATAGTTTTATGCTAGTTTGTATGTCATGTGAGACTGGTGAGGTACTTCAAGTGCAAGAACTGTGGCGTGAATCATGCTGCACTTCCATCTTGGCTCAGGCCCACAGACTTTATCAAGCATTCTCCATCATCACAACACTTTTGGCTGGTTTATTGTCCACTTGACTCCTGTTATGACCCCTGGAATCTGCTGATCAGTGCTGAAAAATCCACACCCATTACTAGGTTTTGAGGGGCCATTTCAATACTTGCCATCTCAGCCAAATCCACAACACCCACAGAACCCACTTGTATAAAATTTCCAGCTAGGGAAAGAGGAGATTTCTGGAAAGGCTGGCCACACACTTGCCCTATGCATGAGCTCTACAAGAAAGATGCTTTTAGAAGTCAAGAAATAGATATACGATGTTGACAGTTCTTCATCAGAGGAGAGTTAGTAGAACAGAGTAAGGTTTCTGAAGCATAATAGGAAGCCATTTTGCATTGGTTGGCTGCTAAATAGATCTCATGCACAGTGTTCATTTGCTCAGGAGCTGAGCAAGCTCTTAGTACTCAAAACTTTCACCTCTTGGTAAACAGTGGCAGCCACCTCCTGGAGAGGGAAACATCCACTCCATCCACTTCATTTTCCCCATGAACACAGGAGCTTCCTTTATCTAAGGAACAGCCTTTATTCACATGTCCGTGCACTCCACCCTGGTGTCTCTGCAGCTGTTGAATTACAGTAAATGACAAGAAGCACCAAGGTGAGGGAGCAAGAGGAGATGGAGAGAGACATAGTGCACATGAGAGACCCAGAAAAGGTGCTGTGAAACTTTTTTCTCCTGCCATGGGCCACGGCTAACAGAATTGCAGGGAGAAGCTCAGCATGGGGGGGGAAGAGAGGGATGGCAGCATGCTTAGCAAAAAACCTGAGACAGGGAGAGGAGCAAATGTGGGAGAGAAGCCAGGACACTGGTGCTCCTTAGAAAGGAAAGGACCTAGACAGCTGTCCATGTTCCTGACCAGTCCGGTCAGTCTTGTCCCTCTTTGAAGGGTATTTAAGCCTCAGCAGGCAGAAAGAGGTGTCTCATAATGAGAGCATTCACTTGGGAGCTCCTATGTTCTGACTTTATAGCAGTAATGTGTGACAGTTACTTCTTTCTTCACTAAAGCTTTGAGGATCCTGATGAGGGCAAAGGTGGTTTTTATCCCTGGCACCTCTGAGATGCTCTCTGTAATCAGGAGGGCTGGACAGTACCTGGAATCCTGCTGCCTAAATCTGAGGCTGTGAAAGGGAGTTAGAGCTCAGCAAGGAGCTTCCTGGTGATCATCCGTTGTACTTGAGAAACAAACACTGCCAGGCCCTGCTCTGTGCAGATCAGCTGTGCTGAAAGAGGCCTAAGAGTTCAGCCCTGAACAGGCCTTGTGTGATGGTTGTCAGCTTTAATGAAATCGGGGCCCACTAACACAGCTGCCCGTATCCTCATGCTGCTTGATAACCAGCCTCTGCAGCCTGTGCAGGGAAGTAGCTCTTTGGCACAGCACTGGTGCGTACGGCAAAACCTCCTTCCTGCAGTTGCAGTGAGAAAAAGGAGGCTGTTTTTCTTGAGAGATTTAACTCACTGAGCAATTATTCATTTCAGTGGCTTTACTGCAAAGCTTGCTTTGTCTCTGCTCAGGTTTTAGCTGAGAGAAGCTTGAATAATTTAAAGCCGAGAGTTTTGGGGTTATTTCTATTTGATCTCTCATTTTCCTCTTCCTTTCTCTCCCACCCCATTGCAGTCATATATCTTTTAACTCAATTCCTCTTTTCTTTTGTTGGAATGATCTTGCTTTCATTGGGAGAAATTTCTGCTACTTTGGGTGGAATTCATCTCTTTTAACTGTAGCTACCTGAAGGCAATGGGAGAGAGCAGCACCAGCCTCCAAATTAATCCTGTCTCTGCAGTCTCTGCTGAACTTCTGACTCCAATGTCAGTGTTATTCTCTTCATAGATGTGTAGATGAAGTCCTTCTTAAACCTGTAGACCTTGAGAAGATGGAGGAGGAAGATGCATGGTAAATTGCATTACAGAAGAGCCTCAGCCCCGTTCCCAGGCTAGGCAATGCCAGGAGAAAGAGGAAGAGGGACAGCAGATAGCTACCCATTTTGCCCAGAGGATGCAGTGAGATAAGGAAGAGCATTTTTCTGAGTGGTTGGGTAACCGTCCTCCTCTCTACTCCTTTCCATGCTAAATGGGGGAGGTCTGCCTGCTTCCAGCATCAGCGTCTCTCTTTCAGCAGCGGGGCAGTAGGGATGGCAGCCTACAGGAGTTCCCTCGAGCAGGGAGCACGCTATTGAAAAGTGGGTAGTATGGATGCTCTCTGCTAGGCTCATGGGACTGTTACTGGCAAAGTACTTGCTTTAGCATGGTGGCAGAGCGCTGTGCTGTACAGTTCCTAGAGTAGTAAATTTCATTACTCCAAGCTAGTGTGAGAGGAAGGATCTTGGCCTCCAAAACTGGACAAATTATTTGCTGAGAAGGATCAGTCATTTTTCCAAAGAGACTGTAGGATGCAAGACTGGATTGGTCTCTGCAACTGTTCAGCCCAGCCACGCACACAGTTTTCTGAGTGCCCAGTATCAGGATCTCTGCATGTGTAGAGCTAAGCACCTTCTTTCTGGCTATGCACTGCTGTGCCCTGGCTGCTTATTCACACTCCAGGAGCAGGTGTATACTAAGGCTGCGGTATGTACGGTCCTTGTTGTAATGTACCTTGTGCATCTTTGGGATGAAAAGTGCTAGGTAAATGTAAGCCTCGTTCCTTGGTCACTGTAGTCTTGTCACGACGTGAATGTAGGTTGCGCAGACAGTCCTATCAGAAGATGTTTAGGTTTCAACCACAAGTTTTGAGCTTTTAATCAGACTCTGAGTACAGATATGCAGTGGCAAATGATTAAATTACTCCTGCTTATCAGCTGAACCAGAGGAAGTGACCCCATAGATTTCACTTTAACTGCAAGCCAAACTGCATTAGCTTGTTCCAGTGATTAATTTGTCTTCTTGCTCAAAAGTTGGCATTTCATTGCTTGTGTGATAGTTCACTTCAGCAGCCTCTGGGATTGGAGTCTGTTGCATGTAAATGGGGGTGTGATAATGAAAGCTCTTTAATTTCAGCTTATTGATGTTTTATCTACCCCAAACCATTTGCATTCCTTCCTCAAATGTAGAGCTGCAAATGCTGAGTGCCTTTTTTGGAGGTCTGGTATGTCCATTCCTTTGGGGTATGTCCATGCAGGTATGTCCGAGCTTGAGTTCACCCTCATCCTAACCCAAAAACCTGAATGTGGCTGGTTTGCTGGAGCACCGCAGCTCAGCCCAAGTGGCTGCCTTAGCTCTTGGTTTTTGTCCTTATTGAACCCAGCTGGATATGTTTTATAAAAAGTTTTTGGCCAGGACATACAACTTGCAACATTTGCAGTAACACAAGTTTTTACTTGCTGTAAGAAGTACAAACAGCTATCATATTTCTTAATACTTTTTACACTGTACTACATTAATTTGACTGTTCCTATGTGTTTGCTTTAATATTTAAAACAAATGTTTCTCTGACAAAATGCACTTAGCTGTAGCCATCAGTTATCTTACTACAGGGTATTTATCGGGAAATCTCCTCCCAAGACTTGGGATTTGAAACTTGGTGGCATGTACATCCTAACCCAAGTGCTTGCTAGCAGTTGCAAGTAAAGCAATTTGTTGCAACTGCAGACCTCTGAGTACAACAGATTTTGGAGTGATTTAAAAACAAAATTAAGCAAAAAATCTCTTCTAGCAAAATTCAGGGTTATATTCTTCTTTACTAAGTTGCAAAGGAAACATAAGTAATTTAAAGTCTGGGTATAACCTACCTGCAGTCTCTCCCAGGTCCTCGCCAAGAGTTCCTCTCACCCCTTTCAAGGGTGGAAGTCTTGAAGGAACTCACTCAGCAGCACTTTGCCTCTTGAGCAACATCTTCTTTTACTGACTTATTTTTGCCTGCTAGCCACTCCAGTTATACCCGGAGGTTATCTCAATGCTGCTGCATGCAAATAGATATTCAAAGCACTTCTGTAGGACAACCTTCCCTCCCACTCTACTACTTAAGGAAGACTTATTGCATGGTTGCTTTGACCTCTCCTTGTCTGTGAGAATGCACATAAAACAATGCTAATTTGCCTGGAAATGATTCACATCAATACAAAAATATCCTTCAATATGGGTATTTCCCTCTTTAGATTTATCCTTCTGCTTAGGAAGTAAATTGAAATAGCTTTATGACTCCATCCTATAACATGAAAAATTTTATTGGCTTTATAAGACCTTGCAAATCACAAACTGAATACATTTTATGACACAACAAGCTGTGTCCCAGTGTTTTTCAGAGCCTGGAAATATAGATATGACTGACTCTGCATGTTTTGATCGTAAGTTTTCAGTCTGGGAGACTCAAGCTATCAGTTTTAATAATATGTTCTTTCACCAAAATGAAAACACTTGACTTTATCACGGAATATACTGATATTTGCCTGTTTGGGGAAGTTCATTCTGTGAAACTTCTAAGTCTGGATTGTTGGTTTTTACTTGAAATTAAATTATTCTAAAGGTCAGAATTTCCCAAGGAATGTAAATGAAATAATCCAGTAGGCTCAAGTCTTTATGCTTCTCCTGAAAATAAGAAAAATCTGATAGGAAATATTTGACCCAAAATACTGAAAAGGCTGTCTTGATAACCTGAAAAAAGTTCAATTTCCAGTTAAAAAGTTGACATAAATCATGCTTTTCTTCAACACGTCAGTGCTGATAAATGTTATTTTCTTACATGTAAGCACTTCCATGTCTTCCTAATCCATGCCAAAGAAATCTTAATTTTCCTTCAGATAGGAGAACAAGAAGCATGTATTTCAGTTCTGACTTTGAGCTTGTTTTAAACTCCAGAATAGAGCTGGGACTGGGTAAGTTTTTAACTAATCCTGATGTGAGAGTTGAAAATGGGAATAAATCTGCTGCCTGGGATGAAACAGCCCCATTAAGAGCTTCTTCCTAGGTAGTTTAATTAAAAGATTAGATTATAGATTGCATTGATATATTAGAGAGTGGTTTGCTATAGCATATTTAAACTCATGGCTGGAAGATAACAGGCATTGCACGTAAAAAATCTAAAGACAATTTGTGAACAGAAATGTTGCTGTGTGACATATAAGTGCGCACTTCCCAAGACCACCCTCATTGTTACCTGTCAGTCCCGTAAGAGATGCTCAGGAAGGAAAAGGCAAAGGCTGTGCAAGGGAAGGATTCAGTTTGCAGACTGAGACACCTGAGCGTGGCTGCTTACATGGAAAACAAGCCGCCGGGATTGCTCTGGCAGCTTCCCCAACTTGGTCCAGTTTGCTCCAGTTGTTTGTACGCTGCACAAGAGCCTTCTGGGCAGTGTGCACAGAGCCTGTGTGCCATTGGGAAGGAGCAATACTGTTCAGTGTTCCCTTCACTACCCTTAATTTCAGACCCTTATGTCTGATCCAGTTGTATTTGTCTCATCTGATCAGCTCGTTTCTGGTTTTCTTGTTTCTAGTGATACTTTTCTTTTCTTGTTTGGAAGTGTTTACTTAAACCACAGAAGGAAAGTACTGAATAGAAAATGGAAGCAGCATTTATTTGAAATATTTGGGTTAGCTTGAAAAATGAATGTGCACTCACCTTTCTATGAACCATAACAATGAAGTGTGGCACTGCAGCAGGCTGGATTGTACATTGCTTCTGTAGAGTGGCAACAACCTTCGGTCCTCAGTCTGGTGTGCAGAGATGTTCAATTCATGTCACTACCCTAAGGGCTACAGTGGCCATTCTTGTCCTCATTCCTTCTGATTTCCCCTCCTACTCTCCTTTACCCCTAATGGATTGGAGAGGATGGGTAAGGAGGATAGAAATGAGATTTTTAGCTACATAAACATTTAGGAAAGGAAAAGAGCAGGAAACTGATGCAAGAACAAGTTCCCAGAAATGCTTTGGGACACAGAGAGGAAGAAGCAACGCAAGAGAAAGCTGGATTCTCACACATAGAAGAAGGAACTGGCGAAAGTGAAGATGGAGGACAGCTGGAGTGAGAGTGAGCGTGATCCTTATAAGGGGGAGAAGGAAGAACAGTGGAATAATGGTAACTTCCAATGAACTCAGAAGCAGGAGATGAGATCTCATGGGAAGCAGATCCAGGGGGGAAGAAACTAAGGAGAGGGCTAGGCATTTTTCATTTGATAGCAGGACTATGAACACAAATATCTCAATTTAGAGGAAGAATAGAAGGTTCAATAAAAGGCAGCTTGACAAAATATAAGCTTTCCATTGACTTCTTGTTTCCTTCCTGTGTTTGCAGAAAATGGAAAGCAGGTTAGATAAGAAAAGCTGGACTTTAAAATAGTCAATGTGTGGAGGAACACAATCAGAACAGGCAGCACTAAGTAAGACACAGGAGGTGAGAGAAATCCCAGGTTAAATGAAATCATACAGTGAGTACTATGAAAGGCCATGGAAAAACCTTTCACAGATGAGCCCCACAATGCTAAAGAGGCACTCACTAAAATGCTGTCTGTGAGGAAGTGGTTGGTGTATCTCATATGGCAACAAAGGCCAGACCAAGGAGGGATTAGAGAAGCAATTTAGGTCAAACCAGCTGCTCCTAAGGAAATCCATCAAGGGATGAGGAGGAGAGAGTTAATTTCTGCAGGATGAAAACATGCTGGGGAACTCAAAGGGACCCATACAGCCTGACACCACTTTTCCTGCATGGGCAAAGCCAGTTTAAGAGCCCCCCAACCTGGTCCCGCGTCCGTACTTCCACCGTGAGATTCCTTCTTTGTCCCTCTGTCCTGATAACACTGGTTGGCACTGAAATTCTGCCAGTTTTTTATTAAAACCAAAACCTTTTCATTTACCCAGTTTACAAGGGCAAGCTGTATGGTGCAAAGGGCTAGAGAACAACATTCAATGGGGAAAGAGGGGCAGAAATGAGCAGTTAGTAGAAGGAGAAGTTAGCTGAACCTGGGATGCCTTTTTAAAAGGCTTTCTTTTTGAAAGAGGAGACAAGGGTTTCAGCTTGACCTCAATATCTGGAAAATACTGAACAAATAACCTTACCTGTTTGTTGAGCATTTGAAAGATAGAAAGACGATGAGCAGCAGCCAACCTGGATTAGAAAAGCATAAATCATGTCAAATAAATTGAATTTACTCCTAAAACAGAGAAAAGCCTTTTGGATAGTAGAAAAGCAGATGTCATGGGAGGCAATGTACTTAAGTGCAAGAAATATGACGTTTTCATAAGCATGTTGGAGAAATCTAGTCTAGATAACATTACAGTAGGGTGGGCCAGAGGAGGTTGGAAGAATTAATTAAGTCAGGTTTCATTAGGAATTGTCCTGTGTCCAGTTCTGCTCAGTATTTCCATTAACTATCTGAACCATGTGATAGTGGATGCATTTATTACATTTTCAGAAGGCTGGGAGGAACACTGTGTGTATGATCTTGACAAATAGCATGCTGGGGAATGGTTTCATTGGAATACAAATATACAGCAACTACTGCTAAGCAAAATAGCCAGCACTCATCAGGTACACAAATGTGTATTTGGGAATACAGATTTGGGATAGGAGGTGGGAGCAGCTGAGTTTACAACAGATTATTAGTGTAAAGAAAAGCTCGGGAGGGATGTATGACAATCCTTCAGTCATATAAAAAAACTGGTTCAAAGGGGTTCTCCGCACCACCAAAGGCTCATTTCAAAATTGAGAGGAGTTCAAGGAACTGCAACAGAACTGACCATTTCAGAGGTGCAAGCTGAAAAGACCTTGCAAAAAAATCTTAAACAGGAATACAGCAAATGATGAATACTGCAATGGGAATACTGTGCATATGCATGGTTCAATAGCTGTAAGCCTAATGGGAAGAGAGGACTGTTAACACCTAGCATTTCTAGGCAATGACAACAGCTAAGGCAACTGCTGGGGTTATATCTTAACCAAGCACTATGGCTTAAGTTACAAGCATGCGAGAGTCTTCCTACACCTCGGGGTAGAGACCCCAATATCAAGACAAACTGTGTGTCAGAGGAACAGCATCTCTGGGCAGAGACTAATGTAATTTGACTGCTGATTACAGCTACAGAAATGCCAGTTTAGGAAGCAATATATCAACTTCACTACCATACCATGCACCAGTTTCACTGCCTTCTAGCCACCTAATTGCGTATCCTGTAGTTAATGGAGATCAAACTGTTCTATGTCAAAAGTTCAGTTTCTGACACTTTCTTGCAGAAATCACCTTACTTATTCTACATTCCTTAAGTGTAATTCTTGGTGTATATCGTGGCCTAACTAATCTAAGAAGATTTTTATAGTCTTCTTTTGGTCTTCAGTGGAAAAAAATCTCTTCTCCATGTCCCTGCTACATAGGGCAACCTGTAGCGAAATGAAATTGCAGCAAGATTCAGCTTAGACACTAGTGAAATCTTTCTAATGCTATGAGTAGTGGTGCACTGAAATGGATTACTTGACGAATTTTCTCATCATTAAAATGGCAAATTGGTTTTGCCCTTAATACCTCTCTGCAGAGACAGGCAGCTGGCTTCCAGTTCAGTTTAGTGCAGGCTGTCAGAAGTTGTAAACATACATTGCTCTCTCTGCTGGAGACTACTTTTGTTACTTGTTTCCATCTATTTTTGAAAAAGCCATTCAGGCTAAGAGGGTCCATTGTTTGTATAGTGGAGCAATTATACTACTAATAATGTAGAGTTGTGCTTTATTTTAGTACTAATTTTAGTGACTTGGATATGACAGCAATTTGAATGTATGAATGACTAAAAAAGGCAAAATGTTTATAGAAGTACATAAAACTAATGTTATGCACTCCATTTTACAAGTAGCTTGAAATGGGTTTTTAATAAGCATTGAAAATGATGTATTCATGTCTGTATAAAATGTAATATCTCATCTTAGGAAAAGTGATTTTAAATAGCTCTTGTAATTAACTATTTATTTATTATTATTAAATTATTTACAATGGTATATTATTGGAAGCATTGAATGCTTTGTATCAGAGAGCCTGCCCGCTATTCCTCAGGTTGGTTATTCTTTATTGTATGCTGTGGCTGTGCTAAGACAGAATCTATTAGAGAAGAAGGACTGTGCATTCTCTGTGCTGGCAGTTCATAGTCTTCCTTTGCTTCTTATTAGCATTTGTTGCCTTTGTTTAGGGTGAAGTCTATTGATTGTGGTCACAGATCCTTGCCTAGCCATGTTGTTGTCTGTCATGAAATGCTGAGGTGATGGGGTATTCTTATTTTAGTAAGACCTAAAAATGATGACATTTTCCAAACCTTGTATCAGATTCTTTCTCTGGTAGGTCCAAAGCAGGTTTAGACCCATGGATTAAATTCAGATAGTAAGGTGGTTGTTGCCATTCATTTAAAACTTGAAAGAAGACAGGCCTGGAAGAGGTCTCTAGAGGTCATTTAATCTAATCTATTTTGCTCTAAATTCACATTATCTCTACCCAAAGCATGTCTATATTGTTAAACTCCAGTGGTAGTGATTCCATAGCCTCTCCAAGCAATGTATGCTGGTGCTGTCCTACCCTTAGCATTGGATGGAAAGTTTGATTCAGTGTTGAAGCTAAACCTCCTTATGCCAGACCTTGGTCAGCCTTTGAAGACTCCTGGGAAGGGAGCACCAGAGATGCTGCAAAACCTTTTCAAAGCTGTTCTCTTGTCACTTGGAGATTGAGGAATTCAAGTCCTATGGGTAGCTGGCACAAGTGTAGAGTCGGGTGCTTGCTAGGAGGGTCTGAGCAGCAGTCACCAGAGCCACAACCCTTCAGCGCCTGTTCTCTTGCTGTGGGTTTTTTTTGAGGGCGTGGATAAAGGTGAAAGGTAAGCATGCACATCTCCCATGAAAAGATTTATAGCAGCAATTACGGATATTAATTGATATTTAGTCATTGAAAAGATCTTAAAATCAAGACTCAGTGGTCATCTGCATTATCAGTCAGGTGATGGCAGTAGCACCAGGTCCCTGATGACATGCTGTGAACATATCCCCCAAGGAATCCAACCAAGATGAGCTAGAGTAGGGGTTTGACTTTCCAGCTCTGTTTCCACTGGGAAGCGGAATGAATTTGTTTCGTTTCCATCTCTTTGTGTTTTGTAGTCACAAAATAAGCACAATAAATGTAAGAGAGGTCCCAGAGCTAGGGCTTTAGAGACACACTGAGGAGGTTGAAAAGCTTCTTGGGCAGGTAATTTTGGCTTCTTAAAATGTTCATGTTCTTATGTCTCTGTGCTTAGAGCGTGCATTTACTCTGGTGGGGTTTATTTATTTTTTTATTTAAGAATTCCTACTGGCACAACATAAACTCCTAATGAGCAATATCTTTTGGAGCTTGGAGGTGCAATCAGTCCTTAAGTTTCGACCTTGCCTAGCATGGAGATTTCCATCCCATAGCAAATGAGAGGGAAAAAGCTGAGTGTACAAATTGTTCCCTAGCATCCGAGGGTCAGATCCTCAGCTGCTTTACTAACAGCATTTGCTACCAACTGTACAAATGGAGCTGTACTTCTACATCCCATGCTGACACAGGAGGGACAGCAGGCACGGTATACGTAAGGCAGTCAAGCGATGGACATACTGGCCCATCTACTGACTATACCATGACTTCTTGCACCTGGTGTGGGTTGTCCAGTGTGTTCTTGCCATCACCTCTTCACATGTACTACCTGACTTGCAAAGAAACCTTTCTAATTCTAATTCTGAGTGTTTCCTCTCTTGAGGCTTTCTAACTGAATTGCACCATCTAGGGTTAGCAAGAGAACTGCAGAACTATATTCCTCTACAACTGATTTTGGAGGAGACAAAAGGAAAGCAGATGCAAGAAACCTTCCTGGGAAGAAAAAAATGCTGGAAACTAAAGGATTGGAGTTCAAGATAGTCATCTGCATCTGGAGATTCAAGGCCAAGTAGCTATGAATGCTGGGGCAAACTGGGAACCAGTGTCAGGTTTAACTGATCACAGGGCTATGGCTGATCTCTGCAATAACTAAACCAATAAGGTATACATGTGCAGCACTCCCTTACTTGCCTCTGCAGTTTCTCCTTTCCCTTTAGGCTTTCTAATCCACAGCACTCCTTTTGAGGCACCCACATCAGCAAAGCCCTCTAGTCTCACGTGCACTGCCAGGCATGTGATGCAAAACTGAGCATATCCTACCGAGAGCATAGTCAGTTTTGGCCCTCATCCCTTGTGTGTGCATTATTCTCCTTCCCTTACACACAGCAGCAAGAGGCAGGGAATGAATGTGCAGGTGCTTGGTGAGAACGCTTGTCCTTCCTGGTGTTTGTGTTTGAATGAGATTTTTTGTTTAATCGGCAGAATCTCCAGTTGGAGCATCTCCTGTCATGCTGGCAGGCTGCTTTGATCTGCAGGCAAGGTTGATGGGAGCTGATCTAAGCTGAGCTGGCAGACACCAACTCTCGCTGAGATACATCCCATCCTTCCCCAGTTTGAGCCAGAGGGAAATGGGAGCCAAAGGCACCAAGTGCGCTGAGGTCACAGGGTTGAACTCCACAGGAGACAGTTCAGACACAAAGTGAGACATACCACTTCAGCCTGCATGTTTCTTTTTCTTTCTTTTTTTTGCCAAGACCTTTGTGTCACTCTGTTAGTAGGAACTAAGAAGCTGCACCTCCTAGATCCCTGTTGCTGTCTCGGTCAGGGCTGCACCATGTCCTTGGAGAATTGGTCCAGTGATTGTCTCCTGCAGGTTTCTGGGCACTGTGCTCTGCTCTGGAATTGATACCTGCTTTCCCACTAGCACATGCAGCTTATTAAACATCTTTTAAAGCAAGGATTTAAATCTGCATCTCCTTGTAGTGCATGTACTGACCAGTAATATGTTGGATTTCGAACCGAGGAAACATTTTAGCATCCCTGAAGTGATGGATAAAGCCTCTCTGTGGGGCTGCTCTCTCTGGGGTGAGAGGATGTTCTCCTGTGTTCACTGTCCTGGCTGAATTCAGCTCTTCCTGCCTCAGTGTTAGAACTACAAAAAAAAGAAGTTTCTTCTATGGGAGAGGAAAGGGAGTGATGAAACCTTTCAGCCTTTTCATGGGCAGCAGAGAGAAATAGGCACTTTTATGGCAAGACTTGCTTCATACCAAAATGTCTGAATTAAGCAATTTATCTGTCTGTCTCCCTCCATTGACTCTGAGATTAGACTTTGGCTGACTCTGAGTACCTGCAGTGCTTATGTATCTCTCAGATCAAGTCAGGTGAGATGAATCCAGTCCCACTACCTTCTTGTTTTCCTATGGCTTGTAACGCTTAAATGTAGCAGACTATTTTGTCAAACCTAACAAAATGGAATTGGTAGAAAACCAGTATAATCAAGAAGGGAGCTGGATCGGGTGGAGCCAAATTCCTGCAACACCTGCCATGTGAATTTCCAGGCAAATCTACGCAGAGGGGCAATGGACCAGAAGGCCAGTAAAATAAACCCCAAACCTGTGAAACAGCTGGGAAAAGGGAATAGAGCCAGCTAAATAGATGTTTGTCCTTGGCTCTGCTAGGAGGATCACTACTTTGAATCCATGTGATCTCACTTAGGCAGTTCCCTGTCAAAATGCCACAGAAAAGCAAGGCAGTGGCCTGTTTCTTGCAGAGCTCTCAAAGTCATTTTTAAAGCATCCCCTGGGATGTGCTCAGCTTGGAGATGTCCCCAGCTTGGAGATGTCCCTTCAGCTGCCCCTCCAGTACAAGAACAGGGCTGCCAGCCTCCTTGGGAAGACTAAGATGGCTGGATGGCTGGAAGTAGAAAGGGAGAGGAATGGAAAACGCACTGTCTTTTGTTCTGGTCAGCTGCTGAACATGCAGGAGCAGTAATGAATTAAAGAACCCCACAGTTAGTTCTTTGAAAAAATTATGAGCAGTCCAGGTCTTGATTCTTTCCTTTCAATCTTGTGTAAATTATTCACTGTATTGGAAAGAAGACCCCCCCACCCAAGTTAATCAGCTGTGATCTAAGAGTTTAATAAGCTCAACAGCACACACCTATCTTTCTCTCTGTCCTGCTGTGCATAACTGCTGACAACTGGTTAGCATCTGACGTGCGGACACTAATGACAAGAGGGTTGCAGTAATTGATCAAACCGGGAGCTGGACTGTCAGTGCTTTGGATACACGTGCAACAACCTCTGGGCTGTTCAGCAGCAGGAAGGAGATGTACTGGCAGGGCTGCATTTTAAGGATATTTGTCTGTCTTTTTTTCCACTTCTGCTATCTACTCTCTGCCACCTTTGCAGCAAATTGGCCAATTTCAGGTGAATATGACTGCAGAATAGAGGTGTAAAGATAATTATATTCCTGCAACTGTAGAAATAAGTGTTTGAGCAGGAGGTGGAGACCTTGTACATGCTGCAGTTGTGGGAAGAACTGCTCTGTGCTTGTTTCCTGTAAGAGAACGTAGAGTCTAACCTGGTACAGCAAACAGGGGAGAGAAAGCATCAATCACAGCTCGCTCCTGTTTGATAGCAAAATCAAAGGACCACACAGCAGTGGAAACGAGGCTGCACTGCATTACATTTTTCCAACAAAATATTTTGCACTAAAAAGCTGAATTTTTCACACAATGAAGAAATGCCATTCTGCTTGTGAACTTGGTATTTTGTGATGAAAAATGGAAAATATCAGTTCTGTAGGTTTGGAATTCAAAGTCAGCATCTTCCATAGGAGACACATGGAGAAGCAAATGAACCATATCTGACCATCTGTAGTTGTCGCCTGGAGATAGCAGAGTCCCTTGGTCAAAGACTGTTCCAGTATCTGTTGTGTTGCATGGTGAAAACTGTTCTTTCATTTTTGGTAATGAGGAGCCGGGGAAGGCCACAGTCTCTGAGCTCAAAATAAATCCAGAGGCTCCTGAGTCCGAGACTGCTTCTCCCACTGGAGTTGTAGAGCCCAACAATCTGTTTTGCACAAAATGACCTATCAATCCCGACAAGCAGCGTTGCCCAGCACCTGCACAGCATGACGCTTTCTGAACAGTGTTTACTCTTCCAGCAGCCCTTGGGGGTTCAGTAATTTATCTATTTCTGTGCAGAGGGTACATGACCTTTAATACAGAGCAGAAGCAGACAAGAGCTTTGTGGTTCTGCTAATAGAAATCGCCCTGTGTTGCACATATCTCTTTGTCAAGCTACCGATGAAGAACGTTGTTTCTGCCTGGACATCCTGTGTGGGGCTAAAATGCTGGCTTTTTGGCCCAGGAAACCCTCATCTCACGTACGCCTAATCAACCTCCCAGGTTACTGCATCCACTGTGCATGCCCCATAATGGGAGTCACCCCAGGAGATATCACTCTCAAAGGGGTCTAGGCAAAGACCCTTCCTTTTGGAGAAGCCTTGTGTTGCAGCCACTTTGCTGTTCTGTAATGTGAGGCATGAAACTGGGGTGGCATCTGGAGGTGCTCCAGACTGGACAATAACCACCCCCCCATTCATTAGCTAGCAAAATGTGGGCTTCACAACCTTTAATGGATATGCTGAATCTCTTCCATGATGTGAGTTTAGCTTGTCTCTGTTTCCTGTTCGTGATTTTCCACGAGCTTTGCAAGACTGGTTACACTTGGGAGAAAGGTGAAGGGGCGCTTTGGTCAGGGAGACAGCCTAACTCAGCTCTGGGCAGAGACCTGCCGCCAGAGCGGACAGCGGCATTGCAGGATGCAGGGCAGAGAGCAATCTGCCCTTCTGTCTGCTTCTCTGTGCGTACACCAGATTCCTTTCATCAGCAGAAGTCTTTTATCCATAACCTGTTTCTTCCCTCTTTGTAAAGACAGATTTGAATGCAGGTTATTTGCAGCAAGGAAAATTACCTTATTACATAATTTGCATTAAAACATCCATCCCACAAGGCGCTACAAACCTTTAGCCAGGTAGAATTGTCAGATATTAGCCAAGCAATGGGATGGGTTTGAAATGATCTTTCTACTCTCCCCCTTTCCCTTTCTTTTTGGGGTGAAGAATAGTGAACAGAAGTTTCTTTGAAGACTGTTTCCAAGCAGCTGTCTTAGCTGGCTTTCAAAGATGTTGCAGGCTTAGAGGCTGCTGTAGCCAGCCTGTGCGCCAGGGCTCTCTCCCCACCGCCTCCTGCCTGTGGCATACATAGCAAAGAAGGAATTCAGGGTGCAGATGAGGCTTCCTGTCCTGTAAAGGAGCATGAAATGTGCCAAGTGCACAATTTACTCTGTTGCAAAGAGATTGGGCACATGGCGGCTGCCTGACTTTCTACCAGTGAAACAGTTGCTTTACTCCATTGTGGATTTAAATTATATATATAAAAATTATATATAAATTTTATAAATATATCTAATTATATAAATATAGAAATTATATATATAAAAGCATGTTTCTAGTGCCCTGATCATTTATCCAATAACTTTGTCTTCCTCTGACTTGATGGTGCCTACAAAGCACAACAGTTTCAACGGGAAGCCTGAAAATGGTTTATCTGGGGTAGCCTTTAGGCAATAACTGCATTTAGCTGTGGATGAGTTTATAGTGCATAAGCTTAGTTTCCTATTTTCCTGAATTAGGCCATATTTGAAGCAGGGTAGTCACCTTTCAGGGAGATGGTCTGACCACTCACGTTTATGAAACTCCTGTTTTCTGTTGTTTGGGTCTGACCACTCACGTTTATGAAACTCCTGTTTTCTGTTGTTTGCTGGGTTTTGTTTTCTTTTGCATGAAAATGTCTCCAAGTCTGTTTTGCTCTGATGTGTGATTGAATTTTCTGGGAGGATTCTGTTTTGATCTTTAACATTTTTTTACTGGAGTATTCCACTTACTAACTCTTCCTTGCTTATGAAAGTGAGAAAAGGCCTTCTTGCAGTCTCCCAAGCCTCTAGTTTGGATAACCACTTTTTGACAGGCAAGGGTGGCAGTCCCAACAATATGGCACTTAAAGTCTTCGACTCTCAGCTGTTAGCTCATCCTACCTAGTGACCCAGCAATTCCTATTTCTAGCAGTATGAAATCCCCAAGGTGAGAAATCACAAATTTCAGGTGCTGAGCTGGCTGATCCATAAATCTCAGCACCAAGACAGATTGTTCCCTTGCTATCTTACAGCCTCGCCTCCTCTGATGCTTTTCCGACTCTTTTCATCTTTCCACAACAAAACTCTGAGAGTGCAAATTCTAAACTGCTCTCCCGGCAGCAAACCCAGCTGTGAAACAATAGCACCATCCAGGGGCCACCGGGCTCATTTCCATTGGTGTCTGCAGATCTTACCGGAGGGAGTTGGTCCGCTGTACCTGAGCAGGGCCGGGCCAGTTCCCACTCTGCATTTTATTTTGCTGGCAGCAGAGAACTGGAAGTGGGGAATTCAGCTTCTCTGCGGTCCCATGTTTGCCTTGTTTGTGCCTTAGGAAAACAATCTCTGTATAACGCCTTCCTAGGTGTTTTGCCATGGTGCACATGTTGTAAGTGGTTCTGCATTTGCTTGGAGAAGGGGCTAATAGTATGCCCAGAGGCTCATTTACCCAAATCTTTAGGCAGCTATAAGCAGTGCCTGGGGCAAGTGCCATTCGTGACTCTATGTCACCTATTTTATACTAAAGCTGGGTAAATATTCTCCCTCCTCAACTGCTTTTTGACATAAAATGGAGATTTTGGTTAAATTTGTGTCTGCCATAGAATTTTAAAAGTATGTGTTTTTCATTTGAACACTGCACACCTTAAAATTGGTATGTGTATCACTTACCGAGTTTACATAACCTGTTGTCTGTATAATTCCCCACGTCTGCGCTGTTGACTCCTCAACTAGACTCATTTCCCTTCACATACTGTGGCCAGTGACAATACCAGGAACTGAGAAATCTCAAGAGGGAAATGGTCTGACCAGAAATGCAGCCTGTAACTGATGATTCATTCTCTATCTGTTTCCTACTGTTGATGAGAAATTCCCTTTGGATCCAAGGAACCTCACTGAAGAAAAGCTTTGGTTTCAATAAATTGAAATTTTCTGGTGAAGAATTGTAACAAAAAAACATGTCCTTCTTTCCAACAGAAAAACCTCCTGTGCAACCTGTGGTGAAGGGCACTAGTAAAAGTGCAGGTACTGGGGCAGATGTAGGTAGTCAAAGCTGACTAATCCACTGCTGTACTCACATCAAAGCTCAGCTGTATTTTTAGTGATATAGAGAGAAATAGAGATGCTAACTAGACCTTTGAATATGTCACTAAGTCTCTAGTGGAAAGACTTCCATTAACTCTGTCAGATACTGGATCAGTGAACAATAATACTGATGGATCTTAAGAGTCAAGCTTCTGAGCTGCTACCCAAATAAGCAATTATTCATTAAATTAAGATTAAATTCAGGAAATTAAAAACAAAACTTAGAGGTGTGTATGTGAATGTTGGAAATTCTACTTAAAACTAACTTTTGAATCACATAAAGGGAACAGGATATAATAGGAGTAAAGTTGCAAAGGAAAACGTCCTTCTGATCAGATAGGAGTCTTTAAACACATAAGTGAAATAGTAGATAAAACAATTACAATTGGGTATGATGTGTTTTGATTTTTTTTTTTAAAGTGAAGGTTCTTTCAGAAGAAATTCCTTGCATTTTTTTTAAGTGTCTGGTCCTAACCATGGCTAGAGATGGCACTATGGCATTTTAGGCTAGGTAATACAGAGGTCTAATCTGGTCTGACAATGAACAGGTCAGGCAGGGATTGAAGTTAAAATGGAAATAGGGAGTACTGTGGTCGGCTTGTGCTCCGTCTTTGATGTGCATCTGGGCTATATCTAACCACTCACCAGCATTTCTTTGAGCGATGCTGTGCATTGTGGCTATTTATTTGTGCTGGGATCATGAAGAAGAAATGGAGAAGTAATGGAGACAGCTGTAATTCCTGTGAGGGAACCTGGTTGCATCTTAAAATCACAGTATTTAAGCTAGTTACGAAATTTCTTTCTGCTTCCTGACATTTGGGGAGTTGTTTTGTTTATAATCGCCAAAGGATCTTTCAAACTTAGGGCCAAAAGATTTCTTCACTTAAAAACTCTGGTTCCTAGTGAAAAACAGTTTGCATGGTAATTTTCTGACTGGCTTTGTTCTGTGGCACTGCCTGAGCAAAAAAAATCCTGATAGCTAATAAAGTTGTGCATGGTATTACCAAGCTGGCTGTTTTACAGCAAGCTTGTATGTGTCTATGGGATCTACTGCTATAGAAATGCTTATTCTTGTATCCTACAGATACAAGATAAGCATCTCTGTTTGTGCAGCACATTGTACCCTCCCTCGTGGCACCAAGTGCCCCAATGCCCTCTATTTTCCTGCTGTGAGCCAGAACAGTCCCTTGCATTTATTAAGTTGGAAAACACACTTTTCTCCTAGCCTGGAAATGCATGAGAGATGAATGCTGATTCAGGAGCTGTGTGCTTGTCATATAGAAAGCCATATTAGAATGCAGCCCCAATGTTATACTACTTAAGACACTGAATAAATCCCGTTTGTTTCCAGGACACCATACCTAAGCATCAGGATGCATTTCAGAAACCATGACATAGAACTGATTCCACATATCAAAGCCCAAGGATGCTCCCAGAAACCTTAAGGTGCCGCGTACTCATGTCTGTGTCTGATCAGCTCACCTGTACGTTGCTTTTAACTACCACAGTGTTACAGAAATCCTTTGGGACAGCACATTCACAGATGAGATACGAGTACCAACTGGCTGTTCTTCCGGAGAGACATGTCTATCCCACAGTTTACATGTCTGTCTGTACACATCTCCAGCCTTCCCTCTGCACTCTCTAGCCATCTGCCTTACCGATTCCCATCTCTCCCTGTTATTTCTCCTTGCTTGTGCCCTCACATTTCAGCAGGTAAGTGCCTTTAAAAGCATTTAGATGCCCAATGCTCTAAATGCTGTTGAGGGCTGCTGGGGGCTGATTTTCTTTTTAGCTGGGGGCTCTGTGCGGGAGGAGTTGCTGTCTCTATGGAGGAACAAGGCAGCCTGTTCACGTCTAGGTCCCGTTTGAGCTCCCTCATGTCTAGAAAGGGTTGCAGGAATGTAGGTGGATTGGTCTCTTCCCTTGCATCTGAAATCACAGCTTCAGCGGTGACTTCTGCCATATAGTTTTATTCTTGGAAAGGAACTACCTTAACATGAAACCAGGTTGTGTAAAGGGTGGCTGAGGGATGACCAAGTTAATCGTCTGTGAGGTACTGGGCAAACTGGTATTCAGACACCCAAAATAAAGTATTTTCATTTGAGTTGATCTGAACTAAATGGATTGCTGTGAGTTTCTGAGGGTGTAATTTGGCATAAAGAGCAAAATCGTCTTTGATTCTGCTGAAATTACCCTGTCATGGCAACATTTTCTCTGGAAAATTTCGGGTCCTGTATAGATCTGAACAAGGGCCCCTGAGAACATTTTAGTGTCAGAATTTGGAAGAAGGATTTTTTCCTCTAAAGAGAATTTCTGCTATTCCCAGCATAGCAAGACCTCTAGCATGCCCATGTGGGCTAGGTGAGTTAAGATTTAAAGACAACTTTTTAGAGACCTTGCTAAAAGCTGTTTTATAAAACTGTGATTGCTCTTGATTTTTGGTTTGTCTTAGAAAGGGGTCAACAATATACAATCATTTACCCATCAGTTACAGTTTATCTTCAGTCAACTTTCTCAGTCACCAAAGAAGTGGGTCAGCATATAGCTTCACCGCTCTGGACCCCAAACCAGCCAACAAAATGCTCCGTGGCTCTGTTTTGTCCCTATTTCCGTATTTGCTGATGCTTGCCACTATTTTGGATTAGTCTCGTAATATCTGATGGGAAAATGGCCGCAGGACATCATGCTCCGGTGATGTGGCTGGAGTACATTCATGAATAAATCGTGTCAGTTTGGAACATGCTGAAGGGTTTGAGGTCTGGAGTAAAATGCACAACAGTGACTTAGGAGTCTAAGCTGCATTTTCAGGGCGACTTGGACTCTTGAGAATCTCATTTAATAGCTTCAGGTTTTGCATCTCTGATTCACATGCCCTGAAGCAATCAGCTGAGGTGTTTTTAAGATTTTCCTTTTCCTCCACTGTCTGTTCCAACTCTGAGTCAGAAATTATTGCTCTCTCCGTATCTTCATCACAGAACTGGCAGAAATGACATTGCTTTAGCTCTGTCTGAAATATTTCCGTAAACTCACTTACTTCAGCAGTTTAAGCTAACACATTGGGTTGAGAACAGCAAGGCCTGTAGTGCACATACGTATTCCCTGCTGTCAGCTCTGCTGTGGGATGGGAGAGAAAAGACTTAAACAACCATAGCTTGAGCTGCCAGAGCTTATCAGCCAGAGCACAGAGTCACCTGAGAGTCAGACTGACCATCTTTTCTAGGAACCAAACCCTGCTGGCATGACTACTCATGACATCTGAGGTCATGAGATCAAGAAAGGATTCACAGTGCTTCTTCACCCAGGCTGCCAGCCGTGGCCTTTTTGTACAGAGGACAGACAGCGGTTGCGATGACAAGCTGGGCATCTCACTTTGTGTGGTCTGAACATGGTTCCTGGTGTGCAAGTGGGAAATGGGACTAATGGTTGCTTTTATAAAGTTCTTAGGGACCTAAGAAAAGTAATGGGGTTTCAGAAATTAAGAACGCAACAGATGATCTGCTCTGCACACATTTGTCTGTGGAGGTCTCTGGCTTCAACTCATGTGTTTACCAGTATAGTGGCTGTGCTGTAAGCTCCCAACCTCCTTGTTGGGTCCCCAAGCACAGAGAAAGGAACTGTCGAATTATCTTCTCAGACTAGTGGGTGGACAATATGTAATGATGGATCTGAGTGCTCGTTTGCTGCTGTCTATAGCCTTTGACATTTCTGGAACATGAAGTCTCAGTAGAGGTTAGCATCTGTACTGGTTTTGGCTGGGATAGAGTTAATTTTCTTCATATTATCTTGTATGGTACTATGTTTTGGATTTGTGATGAAAACAGCATAGCACCTCTCACAGCATGAGGTGCAACTATGGGAGGTACATTCCCTCTGACACACCAGCATCTCCCTTGCCTTTTTGTTTGAATTCCTTTGATCTAAAGTAAAACTGTTATTAGCCAGGGACTAAAGGCAGAAAACTAGCTTTTCTCCACCACTTTCAGATAACACAATTTCCAGCATCATTTTCTTTAACCCAGTGTTTCATTTTGTTTTAGTTCTCCAGCCCAGCAGCTGGTAAGACCTGCCCTGCTCAGAGCTCTGACCACCCAAGGGAGTTTGTCCTCAGACTGGCAGCTCCTTCACTCTCCAGAACCAAAAAAAGAAATTTTCTCTATGTAGGAATTCCATTATTTTGGCATTCATTTTTGTCTGCTAACTGGATCAAAAGCCAAAATATCAACATTTTAGTGGCATTAAACATTCAGGAAAATGTTGTTTTGGAAACAGCAACCTGAAAATCATTGTCTGTTTTGAGTAAAATAAATACCTAGTTTCAGAGAAATGTCATTTTTGACAGATTGATTCAGAAGCTTTAGTTTAGAGTCTTCTTATAGGAAATAGCCGTTTTGACAATATTCTGTGTTTTCTCGTGTAAACTTGTCAAAAGATTTCCATCAGATCTACTGTTTTCCCTGTGTTGTTCATAGCTATGCAGCCCTCCATGGAAAGTGTCATTCAAACCACCAAAACACAAGCTCATGAAAGCCTTCAGAAAGGGTCTGGCTCCTCTGGCCGTTCTGGACAGAGCCACGGGTTTTGGATGTAGCCATGCAAAATCCAGATTTGATTGCTTTGCAAGCCATTCAAAGAGCAGAAAATAAAAGGAAAATGGAATTTGGTGGTAAAAGTAGCAGCTGGAAGTTCCATGTTCTGGCCTTGGATTGATTTCTGCATGAGTTGAAGCTTACTAGTTATTTTTGTTTGTGCCTCAGCTTCCATCTCTGCCTTTAAGTCAGGATCATTTTGTTCTCCTCCACCTATGGTGAAGATTTCTGAAGATACGGAGTGTCTCTCACGGTGTATTTGTACAGTTTAAGCAACAAGATTCCAGACTGCACAGGGAGTAAAAATGAAGCTCAATCTTAAGGCTAAAAACCCCTTTGGGACTGTGTTTTTCACATGATTTCCAGATCAAATACATCCCCTCATTTCCAAAAATCACTTTTGACCCTCATGTTTTGTTTCCAATCTTTATTTCATTTTACATTTCACATGTTTCTGCTTTTCTTCCTGCAAATCAAGAATGAACCCCAGACATTTTGGTTTTCCCTCAGTTTCCATCTCCAGACCAAGGTGATTATCTGTTTGTATGACCTGAGGGCTTTTTACTTATCACCTTCATCACCATTGCATTTAATTAGAGGTGCAGAAATGTTAATATGAGGTGGTATAGCACCACCTGGTATTTTCTAAGCATTAATCTTCTGCTGATGTGTTTTACCCAAATCCCCCGCTAGATGGTATGAAGGGACTGGAAAGAAAATTCACTCCAAAAAAACCCACCAACCCCCAAAAGCCTGAAATATCTGAATAATAGCTAAGGAGCTAAGGATGGCAGAAATAAGACTATGTGTTGGCCCAATGCAAGTCAAGACACTTACTGGTCCTGTAGTGTTCACCAAAGTTGTACCCTTCTGTAATATAGAGGGTGTTTGATGGACTCCGGGAATGCCCAGCCCCAGAGGGTGATCTCAGTGCAAATTTTGAGTTTTACGCTCAGTTTCAAGTCCCTTGGAAAATCAATCATCTGCTCTTTTCATTCAATGCCTTTGACTCAATGAGGAGCCAGGACTCCTGTACGTCCGTCTGGCGCTGTGAAACATCATTTGCCCATGCCTCTGAGCTCTGCAAGGAAAAGCTCTTCTTTCTGCTATCCCTCGCATAAAGAACAAAAGGAGCTTATTTTAATTCCCCATGGAAATGCCTGGGCCATTCACAGCAGGATACCTTCCTCTTTCACATACATTTCACCTTGAAAGCACATCAGGTCAGCTGAGGGGAGCGCAGAAGTTTCCTCATTTGATTCATCACTCTGGCAGAAAAGGTGAATACTTGGCAAAATTGTCAGCTGCTGGGGACACAGTACCTCTCTAGGCCACATTAGAAGGCATCTGTTGAGTACCTAATTGCACAGTTAGCTAATTAAGAAGTTCGTGGAAGAAAGGCAGAATTTGAGTTTCACTTGTAAGCTAGCAGGCATCAGATACACTGGGAACACCTGGTGCTTTGGTGGGTACCAGATTTCTGCTGAGGGTATGGGAAATTCTCTTTCAGGGCTCTGGAGAAAAGTGGGTGTTCATTTTTCACAAGGTCTTTAGTCACAGGTGGGCAGAACTAAGAGAACAGCTGGAAAACAGATGAGCTTCTTTCCCTAGAAGTCACCCAAAAGAGCTCCTCTTTCTCTGAAGCCCCAAATTTAGAGACTGAGAAGTGTCAGTTCTCTCTCCACTCCTTGGGCCTGGGAGAGATCTGGTAGAACAAACTTGAACAAAATCTTCAAAGACCAAAGGATCAAACAGGCTGGATTGTTTTGGTTTTTTTTTTTTTTTTGCAAAAGCTGCTCCCCGCCCTGCCCAAGTACAACAAGGTTTCCTTGAAAGAAGAGAGGCGGGAGAAGAAAACGATTCTGAGCTAATCACACTGGGAACAGATCCAGAAAAGAGGAAATTAAAAAATAAGTGATCTGAGGAAGGAGAAAAAGAAAAGACTTCCTCTGACTCGCAGTGGAAAGGTGTGGGACTACCTGTCAGCCCCAGATTCTCTCACTCATTCTTTTTCCCCTTAAGAAAAGAGGAGAAAGTGGAAATACAAGGTGGAGGCAGGGGCAGTTCAAAGGAAAGAAAATGAAGAAAGGAAAAAGAGAGACGCTTTAGAATGATGTGTTTAATTGTAAAATACTAGAAGAGCAAAAGGAAATATGAAGTGAGATAACTCCATTTCTTTCCATTGAAAACGTTCCCAGTGCTAGTCTCCGGGGTAGAGATAACATGCTGCTTCACATCTCTTGTGTCAAGTACACGGTACATTCCTGTGCTACATTCAGTACCTGATGATGACTGCAAATTGCTTGTGAAGACAGTAATTTATAACATCTACTAAGGGCCTTGGCCATCTGGTGATTAAGCTGGTCTGTAGCCTACAGCTTATTCTGGACTCCTGGCCAGACACCTAGCTGGCTGTTGCACTGGAAAATACCCCAGTCCATTGCTGCTAGCAGGCAGATTGTGTCCCACTTACCAGGCAAAAGCCAATGTGGTGATCACCTTCATAGCCTCCGCTCTGGCTGGGAGGAAGGCCATGTATCCTGAGACACAGCACGGAGGCACCATCTTCCCTTCCTCCTCCTCTGCCAGGAGCCCTGCACAGCTCCTTGGCTCTGCAAGTGTGCTGGGACAGGCATTCGCAGGAGACCTGCAGGAGGCAAAAAGGCCGTGTGCTCTTATATCTCTGGAAGACTCCTTGCACAAAGATTTCCATTGCACTGAAACAGCCTTTTGTTCCCTCAGGCCCTCCTCATCCTCCCCTGAAAGCCTCCTTCTGGAGGCTCTTGCAAAGCACCTTTTTACCGTTTAGAAAGGAAATTGCCTTGGGAAGCTGGCCTCTTTCATAGTATGGTGCAACAGCCATGAGGCAGTCTGGGAGCAGAGTCAGTGCCTGACTAAGCACTAATCTCAGGCACAGCATCCCAGGTGACAGGTGGGGCCACCAGTCCCCTTTCTCTGTATCGTTAGAGGGAGATTCGAGGCCAGAAATGTCAGGCGCTTGCCGGAGAAGCGCTCTCTTTTCACACAAAGCTATGCTGTGTTTGTGATGCTTCACCATGTTGGCTTGGCTGCCACGTCTCTAATGAGATCTGGAGGAGAAAAGCTACTTTCAGGCAAATCTCTTGGCTGGGTAAACCTTCCCTCTCATGGAAATTAGACACCCCAGCAAAATTTGTCATACTTTTCCCTTGGAACTTGTTAGATGGTCTAAAGAAATGTTTCCCAGAGTCCTTCTGTTGGATCCACAGAGGAGCCATGGAGGAGTTACCATGGCCATTAATTTAGGAGAAGTTAAAAATTCCTAAGGTCAAGGATATGATTTCAGCTGCTTTGTGCTGCCTGGATGATTCAGACTGAAGGATAGCCATGTCCAGGTTAACAGAACTCAAGAATATACTGTCAGGACTTTCCTGTGCCTCAGCAATTTTTCTGAGATTTGGGCATCCTGCAGTCTCATCCTACAGGACTGGTAAAGGAGAAAATCAAGTCATCTCTGCAACTCCCCCTCTCCTTCACCAAGCCTCCCAAAGCATGTTCCAATGAGCTAAGCTCAAGTTTCCATGTTTAGAAAGCAATCTGAGAGACATCATTTTAATTAAGAAGGAGGTTCCATGATGGACAGGCATGGCACAGAGGTAAATGGCTGTGAAAAGAAATCACTGCATGTGTGACAGTGTGTAAAATGGACATACACAGAAATTTTACACTTCAGCAGCAAACTAGCAAGGTGGTAAAAAACCCTATCTCCAAACCCACCACACCTCTGAACATACAAACATGTATTATTAGTTTCTTCATACTCTGTAAGAGAGAGATAGCCTGTCTCTTTGCTCTGTAAGCATCCATATTAGTTGCAGAAAATGAGTGCCTTAATGTAAAAAGGCAAGGGAAGGAGGGAAGATGAAAGACAGACTGAGTCTGCAAGAGTGTGTCTGTACATGGGTGTTAGTGTGTATGTGTATGTCAAACAGACGGTGTATCTTATTCTGGGTGAGAGTGTATGTGTATGAAAAAAGACTTTCTAGTGTAATTTAAATCTGGAGCTATACTTAGTACCGTGATAGAGATGAGCAATTCAAGATTTTAAGCACAGCTCTCCCAACTGAGCTGTGTGGTGCTTGGGATCTGTTTATTTAGACTCAGGGCATACTTACAGCTATAATTCTGCCACCGATAGATGCAGATTCACACCAGTCCCAAAAGCTCCTTCTTACCCTCTATTCCCACGACAGAGGTTCCTGCCATAGGCACAGCCCTCTCCTTGGTACCAACAAGCACTGGTGAGGCTCCGCAGACAGCCGATCCAGGTTAAAACTAACCCAGCGGAAAAAGAAATGATTGATTAAACTGAATCAGTTCCCAGGTCACTGCACCGTAGGATCACCACCTATCTGGTGGTGCTGGCAGAGGAAGGGCTGTGGCAGTGGGAATGGACAGGCAGGTGGGAGCTTGATTCTTCTCTTAAGCATCGGCATGTGGCTCGGTGTCATGACTCAAGGATGCACAGAATGTGGTTTTGCTAGCACAGCTGGGCTGTGGCATTGCTATGGCATAAATGTACATATACGTACATGTATGTACCTAAGTTTTGATTTAGAAGGGGAGGGGAGAGAGAGGCAGTAGGATCTGTTTGGCTGTTGCTGGTGTGGAAACACAGGCTTAGAGTCCCCATGAGGTGTAACAATGTCTCCTCTTTTCCCCATTCTGTGCACAAGGCACATCCAATACATTCGGTGTATGATATTACTTCATCCCCAAAGGTGTTTTGGCTCCCCTTGTCATCCAGAGGAAGGAATGCTGTTAGGCTCAGTGGCATTTTCCAAACATCTCAAGGGAATTTTTGCCCCCCTCCTAAAACCTCAGAATCTAGTCCCAAGAGTCTCTTTAGCCGTGCTGTAAGCAGCAAAGAAGCCACACAGCAGGGTGGCACCTTTTGTTCCTGCAGGGCCAAAGTCCTCAACAGATGTAGAATTCAGAACTGGAGGGAGTTTGCTCAGGGAAAGATGCCTGCTCGCCTGGGCTGTCCACTCCTCTCTGCCCGAGTCCTTTATTCCCAAGTAAAATAAAATGAATAATTGTTTTACCTAGTCACAGAAGAGCCTTACCTCCAAAAAACCAGTGAAATACATCACCTTGTTGTTTTTGCTGCAAGAGAAGAGGGAGCTCTTGTCCCCAGGGCTGCCAGCAACATCAATCACTGAGAAGATGCTTAGTGGGGAAAAAATCTAATAAAAAGGATTTTTTTTCAGGGATTCAGTGCAGGACAGAGAACTGTACTTTATCAATTTTCCTCTGTCTGTTGGC
Source organism: Gymnogyps californianus (assembly GCF_018139145.2). Taxonomy (NCBI): domain Eukaryota; kingdom Metazoa; phylum Chordata; class Aves; order Accipitriformes; family Cathartidae; genus Gymnogyps; species Gymnogyps californianus. Next base: position 3,469,657 of record NC_059498.1, on the reverse strand, counting down.
TTCTCTGTCTATCTGGGATGCTCTCTCTTTGATCCTTTGTGCAAGCTTATTATGAAATGAAAACTTAGAAGAGTAAGCTGGCACCGTTTCTCTTGGTACTGTGCATAGGGAGGTCACAGAGCCAGGATTAGACAATTTCCCTGGAGAAGCAGGCGGAGTTTAAATAAAGTTTTTTTATGGCCCTTGACATTCCTTTAGCTCTGAGGCACTGATGTAGTTCTCTTTAAAAAAAAAGGAAAGAAAAAAAGAAGGGAACGAAAAATCCATCTCTGCCTGAGACACCCAGTGCCTCTGTGTATGTGAAAATGAATTCCCATTGAGCTGGCTTAAACATAAAATAAAATTTTACAGGGCTGTATTTTCAGACTTGGAAGACTGACATCAAATAACTAAAATCTATATCTGGACAATTAATAACGTATCTACTTAAATATGGATTTTGATCCCTAACTTCCTCCCTTCTTTCTCCTCTTCCTCCCCCAAATTAATGGAAGTTTTATAATAATTTTTGTTACTATCATACCTTATCTTGAGGGCTTGCGTGATTCACTGTTGTCACATTGTCCTCACTGGTGGCAGCAGTACTCACCTTGATGTTGCTTTGACTAAGGACAGATAAAGTAGCTAACAAGAGTCCCAAAACTTGCAAGGACCAACTTAAACTTTCAAAGTGTCCTTGATTCATGTTAGGGAAGAAGTCAACAGACACATTTTTAATATTTATTTTCTCCAGATAAAAGGTATTATTTACACTAAATTTTTATTAGACTTCACTGAGCTTAAATTTCATGGAAGAAGTTTAGATCAGCTCTTCACAGTTGCCAGTTACAATTTTATTATTGTTATCAGTCTTATAATATGGAATGGTTGGTTGGTTGGTTTGTTTGTTTGTTTTAAAGTCCATATCTTTTAATTCCAGAATTCAGAGAGTCTCCCATTCCATACATTTCTAAATGCTAGTGGAGAAAATGTTGACAACATGAAATACATACCCTCCAAATGGCCAGAAAACAGGTTCCAAGTGAATGGACCCTAAAATGTATTATTAAAAATCCCCTAAGCCCTCATGATTTTTCAGGCAGTATCCTGATTGCTGGACAAGGGCTGGGGACCTGGCATATGATTCTGTGTGTTTATGTTTGACGTTACTGGTTCTTAAACAAACCCAACCACAACAGCTATTTCTAACATAATCTAGTCTATGTCTCTAGGTACTTATCTCTTATTTACCTCTGAAATATCTGAGTGTGTATTTGCTCCTCAGGATCTGGCCACCAAGTGGTAATTGCCCTTTAGAGTCTGAGGAACATGTTTTCTAGCTATATCCTCCTCCAATTTTAAATCCCCAGCTGGGGAAGGAGCTGAAATCAATGAGAAACAATTTGTTGTTCCTGCAGTGAAGCTCTGACAAGTCATATGCTTGGGCAGATGCCTGGTGCCAGCTCTGGTAAGTCTGTATTTGAAGCCTGCAGAAGAAAATACATTGTCTGTCATTGTCAGCATTATCAAGAGCAGACACAAAACAAAACACATTTGAGGATGTTAGATAGATAATTCTTTGGAGCAGGGAAGCAGGTAGATTAAAGCTGGATCCTAGAGCAGAATAGCCAACATTATACATCATTGCTGACATTAAGATTGCCTTATCTTTATGGTGTTAGACCTACCAGAGAGCCGTCAGCTCTAGGGTCCTGGGTACAAAATCTGAAGGATTGATTAGAATGGGGGGAAAAAAAAAGAAAATTATATCCAAACAGAAACTGCTGCACCAGCCTGAAGAATGGCCTGTGGGAATGACTGGAGTGAAATTTGTGTGCAGATATGTTTGCATGACGTCTACAGTAGAAGCAGAGTTGTGTGCTGTGGAAACCTGCGTGGGTCCTGTCATATGCCAGAGCCTGGATCTCTTGGTAATAAGCTGAATTCACAGGCAAGGATGTGTAGCCCTTTTCAAGCCTGGTCTTCTCCTTGCACAAGGGTGAATGTAATCCCTCAGGATGCCCAAGGCATTCAAACCCACGTAAAATAGCTCAGGCAGCTTTCAGTGAGAACAGGCCGGGCAGGGTAATGGGAGAGGGAGGCACCATTTTGGTAAGCAAAGAAGCTGGGAGGCAAAGGTGGTGTGATTCATCCCACCACACTTCTGCTGTCTGTAGTGTAAGTGACCATGCCAAAGTCTAGATTCCCTTCACAACCACTGGAGAGCAAAGATGATGAGCCACAGGTTGCTCAGCCATAACTACACAGCTAAATTTGGTCAGGTGAGCCATGCCTGCGAGGCACTGACTACTCTGACTCCATCTCCAGTGACAGGGGTGCATGTGTGTGTGTTTCAAATCCCATGGCAAGGCATCAAGAATTCTCCACTGATGGAAATGAGATGTAAAGTGACACAAAGTCTACAAAAAGTGAATAAAACCAAACTTTGACAAGCATTGTCTACAAGTGTCTCCCCACAATGCTATCAGGGCTCATTCAGGCAGGGCTGAAGTCCATCCTGCTGTTCTTGGCACCTAAGTCTGTTAAAGATAGTCAGGATGTGTTTACTGTGGCTCCAGTTCTGCATGCTGGGTGAAATGCAGAATTGGAAGGGAAATTGGAATTTTCAATGGCTATTCAATCTCTTGGAAACTGAGATTCATCTGACAAATGTTGGTGTTTGTAGTGCAGATAAAAACCTGGAAACTGCTTCGAGCCTGGGCTGTAAAGCCTTATGGGAGCATGCAGATACTCCTTCTAGCCTTCTGACTTCTGACACCTGCAATGGCAGGTGATGGATGGATTGCTCCACTGTGGCCAGGAATCGGGAAGACACAAGGAGAATTGTTGATGGGAGACTGGGCAGCTACATCTTTAGTTAAGACAGTGACTTCTTCATAAAAAAGGGTTGTAGCGGATCTCCCCCCCGCTCAACCTCCACTCCTGCTACCCTTAATGTCAGTTTTGCTTTCCGAGTAGATGAGCCTGTTATTAACACTTTGAAAAAAAACCAAATTATTTTCTCTCAAAAACTTTGAGTGAATTTACTGAGCTGCATATTACATCCCAGCATGCTTTCTTTGAGAAAAAAAGGCAAGCGTTCATTAGAGCTGGTTGAATTGTCTGGTGACGTAGCTGAGAATATTTGTGTGAATAAAAAAAGGAGTAAGTTTGCTTTTTTTCTGTGCCTGGAGCCCTGTGACCTGTAAAGATTTGCAACAGTCTCAAGAGAGGGGTGTCACTGAATCTCAGTTGAGATGTCTGTAATGTAGGAGTTCAGTCTGCACCGATCGTCTGGACTTATTTGAAAGCTGAAAGAAATAGGCACATCTTCTTTCTTCTCTTGGGGTCAGTATCGAAATGCGTGAAGTAAATCATGCGTTAGAGCTGCCAGTCTCTTCAAGAGACTGCGGATAATTAGTTCAGAAGGGAACATTTACATTTTTGGACCACCACACCAATGAGTGAAGGATCCCACTGAACTGGCTGTAAGAAAATTCCCTAATCTTGATCTTTTCATAAGTGGTTTGACATTTTTTTCCTAAGTTACATGAATAAATACGTAAAATATATCATACATTTTTAACACAGATGGGTTAATATATTGTTGAAATCTGGCTGTGTAACCATGGGCCCGCATTTAAATTAAACGTAAGGAACAATGATGGAGGGCCATTTATCACGATGAAAAATTGAAATGAAACGTTTCAGTCCACCTGGCCAAGGCACCATTTCACAAGTGAAGTTAAACAATTCTGCGCTGGGATGATTGACCTGCTTGGGCTGTAAACCAAAAACTTCCAACTTTCACGGCAAAGTGTTTTCCTTTCTCTTAATAGTCTATTTTGGAACATCTTTGTTACTGTTTTACATCTGTCTCCTCCTGTTCTCACTGTGGATAAAAACAAACGTCAGAAGAACAGCCTTTTGGGCAGTCCGACACACGCACATTTTCCTTGGCTCTTGTATTTCTCCCATGGGCTCTGAGCAAAACAGCCCCAAGACTCTTCTCTTCCAGCAAAGACCGAGGCATGACAGAGAGCAGCACTTGCTGGAGGACAGACGCTTGCTTGCAGGCAGTGATCGCAGGCTCCCGGGAGGAGTAACGGCACTTGGTGAGCTATTACACCTCTCACCAATCTCCTTGCCAATAAGACGCACAAAGAGTGTTCAACAGCCTTGTTATTACTGTCAATTCTGTTCTCTCCCTCATCATTTCTGGACCACTGAGAGGCTAAAATATTAATCAGGACATTGATGAATTTGAGGCTGAATTCTTTTAATTCATTCCTGGCTGAGTTCCTACTTGCATCCATAACTCCACTCCAGTTAATTCAGAGAATTTATGGCTTTAGCCCTGTCAGGTGCTTTGGAAAGTCTCTATTGGTTCCTCATTAATGGGACATTTTTCCCCTTTCTGGAGCCTGTTACCTAAGTAGGATTTTTTTTAATAGGGGAAAAAAATACATATAAATAGAGCAAAAAGTAAGAGGCCTCCCTGCCTTCCTCCAGTCTTTTATCAGCAACAGCGATGGGTCAGCCACAGAATCCTCCTGCAAAGACAAGGTGACTAAGACAGTGTGACACGCTTCTACCAGCACCTGGACACGTGGCTGCATGTCACTCTGGGCTAGCAGGGAACATTTTTAGAGTCACCTACAGTCCTTCTGAGAGCTTGATCTGGTAATCTGAAAAAGCCTTGTTTCTTTTAATCTCATCTTCCTCCTCTGCTCATCTATCAATGGATTTGACCTTGCAGCTCCGTGTCAGAGACTCACTGTCGCTGGCTTTGGAGGAACCTCCCTTTATCTCTTCTCTGTATTGAATATGACTGTACATCTGGTTTTATTTTATCACTTAGCATCCATCTATCTATCTATAGATCTATCAATCTGTCTATTTCTATTGTTCTGTATATCTGTATTTACACTTATACACTTCATTTCTGTAGTATCTGAGCATCCCTCTGTTACAGGCAAAAGTAACGAACTAAACTGTTTTCACTGGCACAGAAAACAGCATTGCCAGTTGAGTGTGCTTTCAGCCAGGAGTGCTGTAGTACCCTATTGTTTCAGGTTGTGACAAATTCAGGCTGAAGGGCTGAGATATGAGAGTAACTGGGGGCAATGTGGGCAGTGGTTTCTTACTTCTTGCACAAATTCTTGCATTGAAATCACATGATTGCTCTTCTTCCTCTTTAGAGTATTGTATGGTGGTTAAACTCCTTGTGTTGAAGATTCTGAATTTGATTTAGTTTTTTGTATATACAATATACAATCTTTCAGAGCATGTGGCCTTCCTTCCTGGGTATTGAGTAGTGAAATGAGCAGCCTTGGAGTTAAGAGTTGCAAACCATGGCTAGGTCTGTCTCCACCAGTACAGCACGCAGCCCTCCATCCCGCTGGGGATGGAGCACAGGTAGGGTTCTTCGTCTGCTCAGCCACCTATCAGCCCTGAAATCTCTGCAGGGCTTGAGTGACCTGTAACTAGGGTTGGACAAAACAGTTTATTTGCCAGATTTCCTGTTTAGAAGCAAACAAATCTGCCTGTGCATTTGTTTTGACTCAGTGAAGAATTCATCTCAAATTTGGTAAATATTTCTGGCCACTATAAATATATACAGGAGTGGGAGTGGGATTTCTTTTTGAGAAGCTGAAATTATTTTATATTGATGTTCCTGCAATGAATCATTTTGAATTCTCTTGTTGAAAGTGTTTTGTCTGGAAATCTTGCTTTTCATAGTGATTTTGAAAGATTTTAAATAACTGAAAATTAGATGTTTAATTTAACTCAAGCATTGGGAGGAAGGAGAAAGGAGCAAGACTGAGCAGAAAAAAATGTCTCAGGAAATGTTACTTCCTTTAAAAGAAATGATAGCCAAGCAAACACAGATATTGACAAAAGCTGCTGAGTTTTCATCCTCATAATCTTGGGCGGGCAGAAGGCCTTTCCTGGGGGTGATGCTGTAAATTACTCAAAGTCCTGCTCTCACCATTACGTCTGGGCTCTGACTCACATTTGTGGAGCAAATAATTCAGCATTGAAATGTTGCATCTTGAGGTGTGCTGCCATTTGGCCCAGTGTTATTCATCTATAGCATCGTCAACAGGAGGAAGGAGACTTGGTTCTTCTTGTTTGCTCTCCCAGCAGCATCGTACAGCGCTGTGCAGGTACACAGCCCCTCATGCTCTTTGCGGCACAGTGAGTCTTGATTCTACCAGTGAGCAAGAGAGATGTGGACTCAGCTGGTGGTACTTCTTGCTGAGGTGGAAGCATCAAGCACAGAGCTCAGGTCTCTGCCAGTGGTCTGCCCTCATTTTTGAGGCTGAAATTCAAAGCAAATGATGATTTAATATAAGTGTGGTTTCATTCAAAGGTTTCCTTGTATTCTGAGGAAACAGAGTAAGAAGCGCGGAGCATTTTGTTTGAAGCGTGTGGGGGCAGCAGCCAGGTATGCCATTTATTCAGTTAAAGAATCCAAATGAGTCTCTTACCTTGTCATCTCGGCTTCCGTCCCCTCTTTAATTCTTTAATCCTTGATGCTTTTTATTGATCCTTTCAATCCTGGAGGAGAATGAAGCGGCATTTGCATCTTTTTTCTCCTCCTTCTCCCATGGCCATCAGGACACCTTACAGAGATGCACACAAGGCAGAAATTGTCCTTCTCCTCCCATCCAAATGGCATTACCTCCAAGTCTCAGCAGGCTGCCTGGCTCTTCAGATGCATTTGTATTGATTGAAATGTGTCCAAAGAAGGGCAAAGATCCAATGGTGAAGGATCTAGAGCACAAGTCTTACGAGGAGTGGCTGAGGGAACTGGGGTTGTTTAGCCTGGAGAAAAGGAGGCTGAGGGGAGACCTTACCGCTCTCTACAACTACCTGAAAGGAGGTTGTAGTGAGGTGCATGTCGGTCTCTTCTCCCAAGTAACAAGTGATAAGACAAGAAGAAATGGCCTCAAGTTGCGCCAGGGGAGGTTTAGATTGGATATTAGGAAAAATTTCTTCACTGATAGGGTTGTCAAACATTGGAACAGGCTGCCCAGGGAAGTGGTTGAGTCGCCATCCCTGGAGGTATTTAAAAGACGTGTAGATGTGGTGCGTAGGGACATGGTTTAGTGGTGGACTTGGCAGTGCTAGGTTAATGGTTGGACTTGACGATCTTAAAGGTCTTTTCCAACCTAAACGATTCTATGATTCTATGAATGGGGAGTTTTACCAACAAATTCAAAACATCAAATACGCTGCAGAAAATGATGCTGAGAATCAAGACACTGTTGCAGGGTAGGGCTTCACCACAGGCTAAGTCACTGGTGGCTCTGATTTCCTGCTCAAGGTGTCACCCGTGCTGTGGGGTGGGCTGCTGTGAGCAGGCAGTGCTGGATTACATTGTTCAAATAGCTGGAGCTACTTTGACAATGGGAGCTGGTTTTCAAAGAAAACTTTAAACAAAAATGAGCTGGGCCTTGGGCCAGTGCCTGCTGTGACAAGCAGCTGCCTCCTCTCTGAGTGGGAAGGTAGACATACAACACAAAGGTCCCCAGGTCTAGTATCAGAGGACAGATATTTGGCCAGTCTCCAGTCAAAAAAAAAAAAAAAAAAGGCATCTCACATCCAAGGTACACCTTCCTTGTGGCAACACCGTGCATTGTCACTAGAAATATTCCATTTTACTCTTTAATTATTTCATTTTTTTTCATAGGCTACATATCTGTGTTGGGGATTGGGTTTTGGCAGCAAAGGGCAGGAGGAAGAAAAATATCAAAAATGTATGTGGGAAGCAGACACTTTTTGTAAAGATTTTCTTTAAACACTTCAAGCAAATATTTCCAGGCACACTCAAAAATAAGTTGGGAAAAAATAGAACTGCTTTAAAAACAAAAGAGAGAATTTCCTAGTCCCCAAATAAATGTCCTTCATTATTTGAATCTAAAGCAATCAGAAATCACTGCTCCCAATGAACAGCTGCTCATTTTCATGTACCATGTAGAAAACCCTCCAAATTCTGTATTGGTGTTTTCCAGCCTCCTCCGTGGAAGTCCCTTGACCCCACTTCTCCAAAGGAATTTGTCCTGTTATCTCTGGCCTCTTGACTGAAGCCTCCTGCAGAGGAGGCTGGCTGTTGTCACCAGTCAGTTACTGGTGAAATGTGCTTACTGATTACAGACTGAACTTAGCCAAAGATTTCTTTCACTTGAGCATACATGGTCTGTCCCGAGTACTTCACTTCCTCAGTGAAGAAGAGTGTGCCAGATAAGACAGCTCTCTGCAGTCACTCCAGGAGATTGATAGCTGCACGAGTGAGTTAACTCCGTTAAATCTGATGGAGACAAAGCAATAGAAAGGATAGAAAGACAAATACAAACCAGCTTGTCTGTCAGCCTCCCTTCCAGGAAAGCTCTCTTCCCCTACTGCAGCAGTGGGAAGGGAGGTGGGCAAGAACTGTCTGCCAGCAAAAGTTTCTTTAAAGAGATTTCACATTGCTCATGATTATTGATTGGGTCATCAAAATGAAAAATTATATTTTGACTTCTGTCAAAACGGTTCTCTTTATTTTGGCTTTATTTACTTATTTATGCCCCTCCTTCCCTCCTCTTAAGAAATACAGTGGATCACATAGAGATGTAAAAGAGTGTGGAGTTTAATGGATGGACAAGTGATCAATTTTTAGTTCACTAAGAAGTTTGAAATTGAAGTTCCTCTGATTTGGAGGGAAAAAGGAGGCAAAATTCCACTTCCTTCAAAGTGTGTTGTTGAAAAATCAGTCTTTTCCTTCCAGCTGATTCCGATTCTGTAAGTTGGTGGGAGAAATCTCTTTTGTCTATGCAGAAGAATGACATCGGACAAAGCAAAGCCCATGGCTCTAATTAGTACTTCTGTGAAGGCAAACATCAACACAATAGTGACACACGGTTGGACATGCTTCCCACATCATTTCACAGTCAAAGCAACTGCTAATATCTCAGTGTAACATGGGGGCGTACAGGGTTGTTCATACGTTGTAATATGCAATATGAGCTTCTATTTCCTTTCTACCTTTAAGCACTCTCAGCGTCTATGGTCCCTCCCAATTCTGTAATAGGTAACCTGAATTCTGTGCTGGAAACCTGCAAGGGAAATAGCCGTTATGTATCATGATAGCACAAGTTTAAGTGATCATTAAACAGTAGGAGTTACTATTTGAAATCTATATCCTCACTAACCAGGCCATTCTGTTTCACCCCAGGTGAAATCCACCCCTGAGAAGAACAAGGCCAAAGCATAATTTAAGCTCCACTAAACTCTTGAAAAATAACTTCACCAATTCTGAGCACATCAATTTTTTTTTACATGGAACATAAAAACCTAACGAATTGTAACAGGGTTCCCATCAGTATCAATTCCCTCTAATATTATAGCCTCTATTGTACATCTCTGCTGATAGCAAGCTTGAAAATGTATTGTGAACAGAACAAAAATAGAAAAGTAAATAAATGCTGAAGTATTAAAATAGGAACAACACTAAAGTCTTGATTTCATAGCTGACAGGCACTTTGAAAGGAGACCAATAGCATTATCCCTATTTTAGAGACAGGAAACAGAAAAGCATCATGGCATTCCCAAAGTCACATGGGAAGTCAGTGGCTGAGCTGACTGTTGAATCCACATCCACTATTCCAGTCCCTAGGCAATATTGCCTGCATGTAGCACACACGTCCCTTCCAAACTCGGGGAGAATTTAACAAAGCAGGTCAGAAGTGGGGGGCAGGCCTCCACATATCTAATCGTTAGACAGAAAGGGAAAAATTGTAATCGGAAGCATCTCTCCGTTGTCTCCTTTTCTGCAGCCAGGGAGATCTCCAATGATTTAGAAGAGCATTTAATTAGCTACTCCATCTTGTTTGAAAAGGGAAGCATGGTTGGGGCTATGAATTAATACATACAAATTTATCAAAGTAATCTGGTTGCCTGGAGGACAGGAGCCAGAGGCATACGTAAATCTCTGAAAACATTGTGACAGACATACAGCCCAAATTTTGGGACTTTGACAATCTCAGATTGTGAGTATTAGTTGAATACTAGCTGGTATTGAAGAAGTGTGGGAGGCTGTAGATTCTTTGCCAGCTGACTTCGCTTGCTATCTCTGTAGCCAGTGGAGAGAGACAGCCTCCCTGGATGTGGTTTAGAGTGGGAGCCTAATTCAGGTGCTCTGACTCGGGAGCCAGTCTCTCATTAGTGACTGTAGGAGGAATCAGGAAAAATTAACCACTTATATTAGCCATGGCAGATGGTGTGAGCACTCTGCCATGATTTCAGAGAGGATAAGTAGCAGCTCTCCAGGAGACCAAGGTGATTGTTTTCCAGGTAGGGGCTTCATGCTTGTGTAGCCTTGGCACGCTGAAAGACCTGAATTTGTCCTAGGCTAGAATTTGTTTCTCTGCACGTGAGCAGTAGAAGGGACTGAATGGTCATAGAGCAGTATCTTTCACCCCTTAATTTCTTTCTTGTTAGGTAATGGTCTGATATTATTTCTGTAAGCAGCAGTAATGCAACCTATGGTTAGAAAGACCAATCTTTAAAGTCACAAAATTGAATTTGTCCCTCTCTCTGGCTAATTTTAGAATCCAATTATGATCAAGAAAAGATCTTGAAAGAAAAATAACAATAAAAATTTGCTCCAGATACCTAGAGAAGATAGAGCATGAGCAGCAGCTGAAATGGTCTTGGCTTAATTGGGAAAAAAACCCAGTTTATCTTGATTTGCCTCATGTGAGGACTCAGGGATAAGAATGAAAAAATACTTGCAAAAAGCAGAAAACTTTATTTCTTCTTCAAGATCTAATAATTCTGACAAGTACATTGAAAACATATCAGAGGAGAAGATCTTACTGTCCCCAGATGGAATAAGAGTGAAATTAGCAAATGGCACATTAACATATTTCTGATTATATTCCAGTCTTCCTGCAAAAGGAAATGTTATGGGGAATTAATTAATTAATTTGTGTAGTTTACAAGACACCTAATTTTTGCTTGGAGTTAAAGACAATGAAGAGCCTCTGCATCTGAGACAGAATCCTTTTAAAAAAGGATGGAGACCTCCACCTTTCTGGTTAGTCTGAGCCTAAGCTTCAGGCTTGTTATTGTATGCTGTCTTTAGAGTCACGTTGTGCGATCTCTGGAGAAAGACTTCACAGGAATTGGGTGAGAAGTGGTTTTCACAGCCTGACAAAGTTACACGTTCTACCCCAAGGAATAGTTAATGCCTTATACAAAGTGCAGTAAGAACAAAGGCAGAGAGGCACCTGATCTTCTGATGATTTAGGGCACTCGCATGGAAAATGGCACATACACCTTGAATTTGCTGCTCTAAATAGTGGACTGTGGAACAGCTTCGACCCGGGAGTCTGCAAGTGCCGATAGTCTTTTAGCCAAAGACCTCCTCAGAGTTGAGAGAGACTCAAGGTTGCTGAAAGCATAAAAGCAGAGAGCTGAAAGGACACCAAATGTGCTATCTGGATGCCCTGCTCGGGTCGGGGGACTAACTATTCTTGCACCATCCTGGAGAGCTGTATCCCACCCCTTTCTATAAACCTCAGATGATCAGGAGCATTTTAAGAACAGATTAATACACATCTGCCAGGGACAATCTCATCACCGGTCTGAACAGACTGAACTTTTTTATTGTCTGTTCAAGGCTGTGTCTTTTTTGAATTTTAACCAAGAAATCCACATGGTGCTTGAGAAACTTTCTCCCAGAAAAAAAGTCTGTGGAAAATTCAGTTTTGCCATAATGCCTTCTCTAAAAGAACTTTTGTAAAAGCGTATCAAAAATACTTACGGAATTCTGATAGCTACAATGCTTAGCAAATCATTAACGTAACAGAAGTAATAGTTGATACCTGCTTCCATAGCTCTGAATTCCACAAATATTTATGAGTAGTAGCTGACTTGAGGAAGTAGAGAAAGACGGACTTTGAGTCAGGAAAGATAGTCACCTGTATCATTTTGGAAACTTAGGTCAGTTTTCCAAAATGTTCAAAGGATATATAATCCTTAATAATCCAAGTAATATGAATAGCGTCCTCCTCGAGCAGTACAGACAAAACCTCACAGCAAAGGGAATTAAAATAAGGGTTTTGCTTGCAAAGGGAATGGAACAGTCTCTGAAATAAATGTTCAAATGTCCTCCTTTCGGATTACCATTGAAGTTTGTCTCTGGAGATAAAAAAACCACACCAAAACTCCTGCTTCACAGAAAGCCAGGCTGAATGTGTTGCTGGTGGACAGCTGCTTGGAAAAGAGAGAAGCTGTTCACACTGACTTAGCCCTGGAAGGCAATAACATACCTAACAAGGCTCAGATGTAGCTTTTGAAGCCATTGCTGCCATTCCAGATCAGAGAAGATGTTCTGATAGTTGTTGCTAAAAACACCTATTGTTCCAGCCAGATCTACCCAGATCATGCTTTTTCCAGCAACTGCTTCTAGCCATACCCAATATTATTATTTTTTCAGGCTTTTGCAGTGCTGAACCTCCAGATCAGTGGAACAGAGAATGTGTTATTACATCTGCTGGATTTGATATGTCAGAGAAGATAACCTTTCTCTCATGCAGCTTGCAGTGTGATATTCTCATTAGCCCTGTTACTGAGAGCCACACAAAGTCCTAACAGAATTAAATCACATATTTCTAAAAGTCAGGCTGATTAACCTACCTGGAACAAACTAACAAGGTAGATGTAGTTAGGGTGCCCTGAAGTTTCTCAATTAGAACTTTGTGCACTGAAAATAAAAATGCATCACAATTATCGCTTTTCAAAGTAAAAGGTCATTTTTCTCTTTTGTGAGAGAGAGAAGTAAAAAAAAAATCTACAGTGTTCTCAAAACAAAGTTCAGGTTTTCCATTCAAAAGAGCTTTTTGCTTAGGCATGTATGTTACATAAATAGGCAAAAGCTTTTCAGAATGTTCAAAAGTGAAATGAAGCTCTTCAAATCATTGGTATAAAATGTTTAATTTATGCCTGAGTAATATTAGTATATTTGGGAGAGATATTTTAGTTTCCTCTATTAATCTATGAATTCTTCAGTTTTCCGTTCTGTTTTGAAGAACGATTTTTCTTTTCTTTTTAATCTTCATGTTTTTTCCCTGAAATTTAAAAAAAAAAAAAATCTTAATTTTAAGTGGCACCTTCCTCATCTTATATAATTTTTTGAATGAGGACTAGAAGAAATGCTTTAATCTTTGGCGTCATGGTATCGGGCTCAGTGCTGGAGTTACTAGCTGCATTCAGAGCCTGAGTGGAGCAGAAGTTCCTGCTAGATGCTATAGGGACCTTAAAAATCTATACAAGTGTGAAAAATCAAGCAGTGGGAGTTGGAGTATGGGAGCCAACAAGGGTTAACTTGTCCTATAGCCTTTATATATTCATTTTTTAATTCATTTTATCAATTGCTCTGTGTAGTAAATTCACTGAATCATTCTAATTACTTATTGATTGGCTGCTGGTGCATTGGAACATCAACGTCGCTCTGTCATTGCAGGCTCACACATCGGTGACAGCATCCATCTGTAATGGACGGGCTCCTTCTTTGTTCCTTATCTCCGGGCTGTATGGCTGACACCAGCTTGTCAGCTGCTCTGCAGCATGATCTACCTTAGGTTCGTCCCTCCAGGAGCAAGGCGGTACCTCCCAACAAAGTTATTAGTATTTCTTTATCTACTTATTTAGGTTTTCTAGTGCTGAAGGGGCTCATTCAGTGGATGCAACCTGGGATAATCCTGCTTTATGTAAAGCCTTGCTTTATTAGTTGCATGTTTAAATCAAACTTCAGGACTAAGCTCCCTGAACACCCTGCTCTGACCTTGATGTGGGCATAAGGGTCTGACTTCCCATTCAGTTTTGCTTAAGTACGTTGGGCCTGGGAAGCTTTCCCCTCCGTGTAGAAATGTTACATCTTTTGACTGTCCTCCATCCAGGCAGTCTGTGCCCTACGGATGAAAACGGAAAGCTCCCTTCAGGAACCAATAACTGTGAGATCTGGGACTCTCACTGATTGTTATTTTAGACCTGAGGAGGTGGCAAAGCCCCTGCTTGCCTTTCTCCTCTGCTGAGATGCCCGAGCTGCCCGTCAGTTGTGTTCTCAGCGGGTGTAGTTTAAAGCACAGTGTCTCATAGTGAACTGCCACCGCCTGTGCTGTGCCTCTGTTCAGCAGCTGAGTGACAAGCAGTTCAGGAGCAGTGACCCCACAGCCATCTTAGCCTCATCAGTCAGGTTTCTATCCTTTCAGGGTCAGTCTCACAAGAAATCCAGGGCATCTCTGCCCTGGCCTACAACTCCCCTAAAAAGGTCACTTTGTGACGCCATGTGGCAGCTACACCAAAGCTGGTTATGAATCAAAATGAGTATTTCCAAGGCCCATGTCTTTTGTTAGAAATCTTGAATTATTTGTACTATGTTAATAAAGTTCATGTAGGTCACCTGAACTGTCTCTCAGTTGTTTAATAAATTACTCACTGAGGACCTGAATTGTACAAAGGTAGGAGATTATTTAAACGTGCTGGTGACTGACTGATATCCAAGCAAGAAAAAATTCTATGCAGTAGGAAACAAGTTGTCGGGAGGACATGAGAGAGCTGAGGGGTCTCTGTGGGGTAGGATGGGGGGGACTCTGGAGATCAGGTATAGGACAGGAGTGTCTGGAGAAGGATACAGAGGAGTCAGCATGACAGCTTAGCTCATGAGATGAGCCCTTGAGTAGAGAAGAGTAAGCACATTGTGAATGTCTTTGGATATTCGTTGAGTTAGGCCTTGTCCGAACGAGAGGAAGAGTCCCTGCCTTCCCTGCTAGGAAAGGAAAAGTCAGTGCTGGGGTCATGGTTGAGGCTTCAAGTGAATCCCCATGTGGACATGCCTCCCTCCAGCAATAGCGTGTCTGTGGCTTTCTTGGCATGGTTCAGCTGCTGGACCTAGGTGTGGTGTACATTCAGCCCTTGAGCCAGTGCCTCCTCCTGGCACGAGATGGGAAGACACAGCTCACCCCAGTCCTGCTTGTGTAGGTTTTCTCCCACTCTCGCTCTTTGGCTGAGACGTGCTGCATCTGCCTGCAGCATCCCTGGCTCTTCCCTCTAGGATGCCTGGTTGGTGCAAGGACTTGGCCAATGAAGAAAAGAGGGGCAGGTTTTGATAACATGTTTTTTCTGTCTGAGACCGAGTCCAGTCCTTTAGAAATCTGTTTGGGTGATGGAAGAAAGGAGGAGAGAGACAGGAAAAAAGTGATACCAGGCAGAAGGACTGAGTCAGCATTGCGCTAGGAGAGCCAAGCATGTGCTGATTAGGGCATTCCCTTAGGAGACTAAAAATCCAGGTTTAAAGCCATCTTATGCCTGAATCATGTATCCTGCATATACAATTTCTCAAAAATTGTAACAAGTTCTGGAATGTTCCTGAAATGCTTCTCTTAGTACTCCTACATGTAAATGATCTGGAGCTGCAGGTTTTAAAATGTTTGACTTGAATAGCTGTTGTTTAACATCCTTTTTAATTATATTGAATTCTTTCTGTGCAATCAAACATTGCTTAGGGCCATTGGAAAGTGAAGTATTTCATTATCCTTGCAGGATATGAATACATCATCCAAATTCTTTCCAAATACAGAACTGAAATATTCATTGACTACTTCTGCTTGTTCTGTGTTGCAAGGCTAATTTTCCATCCTGCCTAGTACTGGAACTGATTCAGTCTGAAATGTTTAGACTCAAGTCAATGTGCTCTCAGCAGCAAAACAAATGTGTTTGCTTTTTGTGCCACGCACTTTCTTCCCTAGGAAGAAGATCAAGTTGGGAAAACCCAAAGATTCCCCTTATGGACATTTTTTATCATTTTGCTGAAAATCCCAAACTCTAAATTATTTTGTTTTCTTAGAGGGGGTCTAGAGTGATAAAAGCAAAAAAAAAAAAAAAGTTTAAGGAGTTTTTATGACAAAAAATGAGTAAACAAAAATCATAGGCTTGAGGGTCAGTAGGGCCCTCGGATTGCCTCTTAAGGAGAAAACAGCTCCACATGCACCACTCCTGACAGTGCTTGTCTAGCTCCTTCACCAAACCCTCCAGTGGCAGTGATTGCACTGTGTGTTCACGGAAAGCATGCAGTTCCCGGGGAAAGAAAGAAAAACACCCTCAATTTTTTCTACAAAGAATTTTCTGATGGAGAGGAAATGTTTAAAGGGAATCATTTAACCCAGCCTTAACAAGAAGTTTTCTCTTGGAAATAAACAGGAAGGATACCCCTTTGAATAGGATACTCCAGGAATCACTCCAGCGTTTCTTCTAACGCTACAGATACTGAGCACATGTCACTCCCATCAAACTGATGGAGGAAAAGAGAGGAGAGTTGTTTCTGAGGGCAGACTTCAGTTGTTCATATGAGAGCGTTTTAAGCAACAAGTGAGGCACTCAGCTCCTGCCAGTGGGAGTCATCTCTGTGTATGGGTGATCACTTCTGTTCTGCAAGGGCTTTAGCTCCCATTGGCCTGCAAAACAAGAACTATTCCCATACTTGCCTGCTCTGAAAATCAAAAACTGCTTTGTAATGTCTTTGCCTCCTCTAACAGTTTATTTTTCCACTCATTGCTTCAGCTTGGCCCCTATCCTTCTCTTCAGTATAGGAAGAGGAAAAACAAACGCTTCTGTATTTGTTCGTAATGTCTCTTTGACACTCATTTCACAAGAGCCTGGGAGCTGTCAGAGCCATAACACACAACGTCAAATTAACATTTATTTTTTCTGAAATGGTAATTATACCTTTTTGTGCTGTGCTGAGCTTGTGTTTTTCAAAGTGTAAATGTGGAAGTTACATCAAAGTTGCATTTCTGAGACATCAGTATGGGGGCATTTGTCCAAGCGCTCAGTGGGAAGACTTCTGCAGTGCTGGTGGACGACAAGCTGAACATGAACCAGCATCTGTTCTTGCAGCAAAGAAGGCCAACAGCATCCTGGGCTGCATTACGAAGAGTGTTGTCAGCAGGTCAAAGGAGGTAATCCTTCCCCTTGCCCCAGCACTGGTGAGACACATCTGGAGTGCTGCATCCAGTTCTGGGCTCCCTAGTACAAGATAGATATGGGCATACTGGAATGAGTCCAGCAAAGAGCCATGAAGATGTTTTAGGGACTGGAGTGTCTGACATACGAGGAGGAGCTGCGCGCTGGGATTGTTCAGTGTGGAGAAGAGATGGCTCAGGGGATCTATCAATGGGTATAAATGCTTGGAGGGAGTCAAGAAGACAGAGCCAGCTGCTTCTCAGGAGTGCCCAGTGAAAGGAGAAGAGACAATGGGCAGAAATTAAAACACAAGAAATTCCATTCAAACATAAGAAGAACCTTTTCTGTTGTGAGGGTGGCTGAACACGGGGCCAGGCTGTCCAGACACGTTGTGGAGTCTCCATCCTTGGTGATACTCAGAACCCAGCTGGACACGGCTCTGAGCAACCAGCTGTACTTGACCCTGCTTTGAGCAGGCGGGTTTGACTTAGACAATATCCAGAGGTTCCTTCCAACCTCAGCAATTTTGCAAGGGATTTGGAGGGAGCATCCGCACTTCGCTGAATGACATTTTGTGATCTCAGAGCATGAGTGCTGCCTAAGCACATGGTAAATCCTCTCTGCACTAAGGAAAGCAGAGATCTGAAATATCTTCCTTGTCTACTGACATCGGAAACACTTGCCTATCCAGCCCTCACGATCGGTGAATCCCCACAAGGCAGCTGTTCCTCAGTCCCCTGCCCTGTGCAGGCTCTTCTGCTGTGATGCGTCCAAGGGAATGTATGGAAATGGCCATGCAACCCTGAAGCTTAGTGCATTTTTCTCAAATGAAGAGTATGGATGCAGAAATTGCTGGTTTGCCCCGTGAAAGTTGAAGTTTTCCTAAGCCCTGGGACGAAATCCATCTCAGTTGACATAAAGGGTTATTGTACAGAAGTTAAATGGTTGAACAGTGCCACCTCTCTTTTGATCCACTTGCTAGCGTGCTCCCCACGTTATTCTCTGCTGTGGGGCTAACACAGCTGTGGTGTGGTTATCCAGCAGCGAGGGCATGCTACAGATGTTGTATTAAGAGAGTAAGAAAGTGATGGGACAAACACAGGTGTTTGACTGAACGGAGATTTATTTTACAAGCCTGCATCAGAATTTGCATCTCTGCTCTGGTGGAGGTCCTGCTCTCAGCAGGAAAGCTGCACTAGCAGCCAGCTTCTGGCAGTTGTGGACATTTTGAACATCAAACTCTCTTTTCTAAATGCTGCCCGATTATTTAATAGCTTTTTACTTTAGGTAATTGTTTCAGTTAGGATGTTTTTAAAAGCCTTTTTATAAGAGGAAGCAGAGTCCAGAATTAGAAGCAATACTTAGCTAGTAACAGTGATTGCTTCAAACCACTAAATGGAAGAGCTAGTACAGAGTTAAAAGGTGCTCTGTGTCTGCACCAGGCCATCCCAGTTCACTTGATTTCTCTGGGCACTTTCCCTCCTACCATCCTGACTTATTTCACCAATAGCTTAATTAATTCAGCTTTCCTGCTGCCATGGGAACATGGAGGCTCTGTCCCTGTTGTCACCATCTCTCTGGGCCTTCATTATACTTCAGGCCACACTCCCTTCTCATCCAGGCCACAGGCCTGTTAATTAATGTACAGCATTATTCATATCCAGAGTAAGCCAGTGGCAGCTCTGGGCAAGGAACCACACTTGTAAGGAGCACTCGAGCTCAGACACGAAGCCTGGATGTACAGGGCTCCAGAAACACTAAAAGAGGAATTTGGAGGTATCTCACTGTCTTTATGGACTGTGCTCTCACAGGCTGGTATAACTCCAGTGACTCCAGCAAACTGCACTGGATTTACACTGGGATAACTCCAGCTTGCTCTCAGTGTGTTCGGCCCATGCCAAAGTTGGGAGGCTGACTTGAGCCTGAGCTGAGGGCTTGCATCTGTTTGATTTGTGCACAGATTACTCATTCCATGGGCTCACCTGGCTGTTGAGTGCTGTGTCCATTGCCATCAGGGTTGTGACAGCAGAGCTCGGCCACCTTTAGCAAGACACATTCCTCCAGCAAGGCTTGGTGTAGGACTGTTGTGGTTGATAGGCAGCCACAGCTCTGAAATTAATGTCCTTTCAAAAATGACTCAAAGTGTCTTCTGATCAACTGCAGGGTGTGGCTCTTGGCCCAGAGTGAGTGCATTTGGAAACGAAACATTTAAGCTAGGGTTCAATAAAAATGGGATGATATGGCACAGTGCCTGCAGGGACAGGGGGCTGCATGCAGGGGCGTGCATGCTTTCATTCAGTCTCTGGTCTCATTAACACGTGAGCACTGGCTGGAAGTCTATCATCCATTCAAGGAGAATGTGGTAGAAGACACCTGATAAGGTAGAACAGACAAAGCCATTAACTTGAAGAAACAGATTGATGTTCTCTTCCTGCTAAATCCTATCAGAGCAGATGACAAGAAACACAGCCATCTCCTGGTTGCAATCTCTAATCACACAGAAGGGAGACATCATTGCACAGCACTAGACTGGTTATTTCAGTAGCAACAGGCTTGAAGGAGAGCATCTCTGCCTATCTGCAATCTGTGTAAGGCCTCCATCAATTTAATCTCTTTAATGCTGGTACTCACAACAACTCTGTGAAGCTGAACAGTGCTGTCAGTCCCACATCGCAGCAGGCAAATGAAGTGCCTGCGTACCTTCAAACACCTTTTCTCCCTGCTGTGGCTGAATGTGCAAGCTCACAATACAATAGAAGGAGAGATGCACCATGGCATAGAGCAGAGCCTGTAGCTGAAACGGGAGAGGTGGGAAAGCCCCTAATGTGCCACTTTGTGATGGGGAGCTCCACCCTAAGAGAAGCATATTGCAGGGCAGAAGCTGAAGATGGAGGTTACATCCTGAACTGAGGGTCAGTTCTGGCCCATGCCAACGTGCCCATATCCTGGCTACCACCTGCCGAAGGAAGGCTGTGCTCTGCAGGGGGATATCATGTACCGTGCAGGGGGTCAGTGCTCCCTCCCTCTCCCAGTGGCCATCCTGTGAAGGAAGCACCATGCTGCAGCACCGTGCTTCCTCTGTTAGCCCAGTGAGTCTGACCTGTTGCTGAAGACGAGATATTTTAAAAAGTAAGATTGGGAAGATAAGGAGGAGGATCATTCTTTCAGGAGCATGCAAAGCCATCTGTCCTCACAGAAACTGTAGAGATACACAGGTTTTTCCACTCCTTTCTCCTCTACATCTGGCATTTCCAAACCAAGGGCATGAGACATTCTTCCTTTGGACCTTGAAGAGCAGATGATCACCTGGCTTTCAGGTAGCTGTCTCCTTGCGTCAGCTGAGTATCTGCCTTGTGGGCATTGCATAAATCCATCCCTGTGTGATGTGTCTGCAAAGCAAGTAACAGACATTTCTCTGTCAAGCTCTCTGCACCAGTGTAAATGTTACTGTAGAAGTGTATCCAAGAGCCTCATCTACCAGTTTAAAGTTCCTCACAAGATTTATGAGCTATTGGACTTCTACACACATATGATATTGCCACAGCTACTAATTATTAGTAATACCCTGTAATGAGGGCTAACAGTGTGTCTCTGGAGGGAGGGAAAGAGGGTTCTGTAGCTTTTGGGTCCATCCACACTGTTATTTAGCAACAAACTTGAGGTCTCTTGGTCAGCCCAAGACATGTAAATTGCCCCTTTCAGCCTGCAGTAAAGCAGGGTATATCTATTCAGGAGTTTCACCACCTCTTTGTACTCCTACCCCACTGGCTTTTTATGGAAGGAGTTAAAGCAATGCCCTAATATGCCTTCACTGTTACAAGTCTTTTCTTGTGATGCTAAAGCGGCTGTCCAATTGGCTCTGTCATTCCACTTGGGCCCAAAAAAGTCCTTACAGAATAAAGTTGTTTATTCATTCTTGAAGTCTCTGGTGATACAAACATTCTGGAGGGCTGAGAGGGATCCTGTTCCTTGCAGCTCTGTCCACACAGACTAGCCAAGGGAATCTGTTCTCTTTGACTTGTGATGATCAATGCAGGAGTAGAACAAGATGCCTTTGGGAGTTGTAAGAAACTAGCATGATTCAGAGATTAAGTATTGTAAAATACTTTGCCCAAGGCTGAAAGGAAACACATCTATTGTGGGTTTAGAGTGCTCATCAAATGTGGTCTGTTTAATTGCACTTCTGACCCATCCTGTCCTCTCTCTTTCTCTCTGTTGAACCATGATTACGGCTTCCCTGGCTCAGTGTGTCTCAGCCTGTCATGTCATACCAAGCCCATGATGTGACACAGGGGAATAGGAGGTGACAGGGCAGGAACAGCCTGATGGGCTGCGAGGCTGGAAACAGAGGTGAAGTGAGTTATTTTAGGATGGGATGCCAGCACTTGACAGATGATATAAAACAGACCTGACAGATGAAAGGGCCAAGCTGCTGTTTTCAGTCTTGGCAGAGGAACTTACTGACCTTTAAAGACGGTTTGGCACATCCCCACTGCTGAGTCACAGCGACCCAGCAGTGAATGGGTTGATCTCACTGCCTGTGGAGGAAGGATGCTGTCATGTTTAAGGCACGGTATGCTGGAGAAATAGTTCAAAACTTGGCTGTTGCATTGGCCTGCAATAGGCCCAGGAGCAAGTTGCTCCAAGCTGGAGTCGCCTTAGATCCAGATGCTGAGCAGATGTCTAAGACAATAATTTCAGCTCCTCTCTAGTCAAGAGAGACAAGCATGCCTCGGGGGTGGTACAGCCCGGTGCAAGACAGACATCTGAGACACCTGAAGACGAACTGCCGTCTGGTGCTCCCCCATCTCTACACAGGCTTAGAAGTGTGTGTGCGTGGTGGAGGACGGGTGACTTGCATAGATGGAGACATTTAACAGTTAGGTGTCTAATGTTAAGTGAGGTGAATCCCACCCTTTGTGTCTCTGCATGTCATCTCCAAAAAGGCGTGAATAAACTCTTTTGTCTCAATTTATCATGAAAACTCTTTAAAACCTGCATGTCTTGTATGGTGCTTATTTGGAAGCATGGACTGAGCCATGGCTTTCAGATGAGTTTTTTACTTCAAGGTGGAACTTTGAGGCTCCAGGGGTTTGGAGTAAATCCCCACTATCCTGACCTGTCTCTGAACCATCCTTCCCAGTGTCAAACACAGCATTTTGAGACACAGTGAATCAGCTCTTCTCGCACTTTAAGGAGGGGAAATTTCCTTGCAGTCAGTGGAAACCGTAAGTGGTGAAGCAGGGATTGCATTTAGCTCAGGAAGCTCTTGGAAATATCCAATGCCTAAGTGAAATCAGAGAAAACTTGAATAAAGCAAAGGCATACAGGGCCTCTATGACTTATACTTCGACTAAGGTTGTTTTCTAATGCAAGCTACTCAGAACCATGGTGGTTTGCTGGGAGACTTAGAAAATCTATTTGCCTTCTGGCATGAAACAATTCCTTTGACTGTTCATTGTATTTTCTCTGAAATTATAGCCATAATACAACTTCTGCAGATGCTGTTGGGACAATACATAATACTCAAGTCTGCCCTGGGGTAAAAAGGATTTTCCATAGATTGTCAGAGTGTCTGCTCTTTATGACATTATTCCTGCTAACCACAGCACGTTTGTATTGACACATTTTATTTCAGTTGCCATGATAAAAAAAACCCAAACAAATTAACCATGAGGAATCCCCCTTTGCCAGTGTCGTATTAGCCAGGGCAGATGGTCCTATCAAACCAGCTTTGGGTACCAAATTCTTCCCCCACCGCTCCCCGTCCCCCCCCCCCCCGCCAGAGTGGTAAGGAAAGGTGAAAGAATCCCGAAATTTTTTTAAGGGATAACTTTCTTTACCTATTTTGTCTGAATTGAGTCCTCTTTTGAACTAAGTCATCATAGGAAATTCAGGTAATTTTCAGAGTTTACTTCCCACTGCTTGTTCAGAATTGACTTTTTTGCAAAGTGAAGGCCCAAGGTATTTCCCAAATGGAAAACTTTGTGCTTAGTCTTAGAGAGGGAAGCTCCGTGCATCTTTCCCACCCTAATCCATGGGAGAGCTCTGCACCCAGTCAATATACTACTACTGCTTGTCAAATCCAAATCTGCAGCATGAACAATCCAGCTCCAGCACCTTCCCAGAAAAGTAATACCACTTTAATTTAGCAGCGTGCCAAAGGAAAGTTTTAGCTGTGACAAGGCAGAATTTGGGCATTTTTTACACATTGTGAAAAGGGAAGAGGGAGAGCATCTGCCTCCTGAAGGCTGCCTGGCATCCTATTTGTAATAGATCTCAGGAGATAACATCCTTCTCTGTAAGTGCCTCCCAGAACTCGTTCTCAGTAAAGCTCTAGTGAATCCTTCCCAAGGGCATGTTCGTATGCAGTTTCATGTCTCCCCATGACACGATCTTGTGACCATGTTGCAGTTTAAAGAGGGAGGAAGATCCCCGGGTTAAAGAAAGAGCCATGCAGCAGCTCGCAGCTTAGGGTGCATGACGACGGGAGAGGATGAGGTTCCAGCACAGTGAAAAGCCACATCTCATTGCTGCTCAGTGGTGGGGATGGTTTTTATCTTGTGTTTACCAGCTGTGCCCATAGCCATGTGAACTTGAAAGCACTGGCTCCAAACTGAAGAGTGCTTTTTTAGCTGCAGCCAAGGACTACTGAGTTATTAACCTCCAGGCTGTGAGAGCCCAACCTGTTTGCTGGCAGGTTACCAAAGCATTGTAAAGGGTGAAGATGCTGCTTTTCCTCTCCTGTTCTGAGAACTTCAGGTAAGAGAGTCTGCACAGCATGCTGCAAAGATGGACATCCCACCCCTGAATGAAGAGCAGAAAGAAATGGGTTTGTAGGTGTATGCTAAAGCCTCACGGTGCAGCTGTGACACTGAAGCCTGAGATCTGGCTGTTACAACGACGACGCAGGGAAGACAGCCTGAGAGACCCGTGCAGACTTCTTGCCTGTTAACTCTTAGTCAAACATTATCTACAGTAGTCCAAATGCAGTTTATTGGATATATATTGTTCCTGTGCTTCTGGTTTTATTACGAGATATTACTGTGTTTCCTCTTTGAAAAATGACTGACAAACATTTATGCCGCTCTCTTGGGGTTCCACATGGGATGTACCGAGGCTCACATGTAGTTAATATGTTTTCTAAAAAGACAAAGCTCCCCTTGGGCTTCAGCAAACATTTGAAATGAGTTAGAGGAGGATTGGGAGTGTAATATTAGCTATGTTATTGCTTTGTTATATTGCTGCTGGAGGAGGCAAGACTCTTCTTGTCATGTATGAGAGGGAAAAGAAAATACTGTAATGATACCTCTTAGCCAAGACAAATCCCTGCTCTGGCTACACTATAGAGAGATCCAGGGCCAGAGAGTAAAGGCATGGCAATGCATATAGGCTCTGAGATCTTTATCATTTTAATCCTGCTGTAGTGTTGGAGATATAGAATCACCGCAGCATGTTCGTGGAAGCCCAACATTTTAACAGCGCAGGGGGGAACTCAGAGCTGGGAGTGAGTGTTGTTATCAGGGCAGGATGTGGGAATGCCAGGGCTTGACTCCGGAGGGATGCAGCGGGTTTGGGCTGGAGACTGGGTAGGCTGGGTAGCCCTGAGCCCTGCTGCAGGGTGCACGGAGCTGCATGTATGAGTGTGTATGTGTGTGTGAGTGTGTGTGTTTATGTATATATAGACAGGTATATAACAGATTCTTTGCTGCCATCTTCTCCTGGACCCTTCATCCCTAGCTGTCAGCATAGTTTTGCCCCTCTCTCTCAGTGTGTTGATTCTCCAGCACTGTACCCTGTTGACCAAAGAAAGATGCCTTCAGCATCACAGAAAGTGCTGCCCTGGCAGAGGGGTTTTTAAATTTTTACTTGCTTACTTAGAAGAAAAACAATGCTGGAAGCAATGGATTTTTAAGTCTTAATTTTGCTTCTTGATTAAGCATTTAAAAGATTGCATAGGTTCGACAGAAGACCAGACTGCCTATTAACTTGCAGTTGCATTAAATGTATCAAGCTAATTTAGCCCTGGCAGTCTGCCAGGAACAAGCACATGATTTGCTTTAGAGACAACCTAAAATCAGGTTTTTAAAATAAAAATTCAGAATAATCCACTTTAACTGGGTTATTTTTTAAAGAAAATTGAAGAAATTAATTGTTTCTAATTTATACCATCCTGAGTGAATGGGAAGCAGGCATTATCTTTGATGCTTCAGTTCCAACTCTGCCTCTATCTGCAGTTCTAACAGTGAGGCAATACTGTATGAAAAGGTTTTTCCGAAATCTGTATGGGAATTTGAGCTAATTGATGGGAAACCTAGAACGAGTTGGATGAAGATCTGCATAGTGAATTTGTTCAAAAAACAGCGTCATGGTCTGGGCTAAAGCGAGAGGCTTCCCTGCTGTCCAGCTGTGTGATGGATTGCGGGTTCTCCCTGCGGCTACAGATTGCATGTGCAGAGGAGCTCAACTCTGCTTGTGCATTGCTAGGCTTTTATAAAGCGACTGCAGAAGGATGGACAGTGTCTCATCTGATGTGAAGCCTGCTAATATAAAGCTTACCTGTGAGCATTTGCACTTTAGAATATTTTGAATGAAATTTCGTGGGAGCTACATCATGCCCTGTGTTGATGCCTGGAAGAATGGGTGGGAAATTATGCTGCATTTCACTATGTCCATGTGCTTAAATGTTTTCCCCCCGCTCTTACAAAGAAGGTGTTTTCTGCACTGATACATGACAAGCTCTCTGAAGGGAGGCACTCTGTGCTGAATGCCCAAGGAAAGCAGAGCACTCGCTGCTGTAAATCTGGCAAAAGCTACCTGACAAAGCTATATGTATGCTTTATGGCAGCTCCCTTCTCTTGCCATGAATATCAGACACCAATACTAATGTAAGTCAGTGACCTTCGTCCCTGTCCTAGGAGCTGACTGAGCGATTCAGCAGGACTTGAAATCCTGCTGAAAGGAGAAACTCAAGAGCAACATGCAACTGCCAAGTGGACTTGAAAATTTCTAGGTGTACCTTTAGGTTGATGCAAACAAGTTAGGTGTTTCACCAGCAGCTTCCATACATCCCAAAACCCTAGTGGATGCCCACAGTGGGAAACAAGCAGGGTGCACCCAGCATGTTGCAGAAGGTAAGGAAATGAAAAACTCATTTTCTCAGTCCCAGCTCTAGTGATGGTAACCTTCCATGGTGACCACAGGTCCAAGCGAATTCTGTACATGGACAGTAGGTAGGGAAGTTCTGTTGCTCGCTTTGCATTAAGCTGAGTGTAGAAGGCCCCAGAGAACAGGCCTTTAGGAATAATCCTGCTTTCATTGCCAGCCAACAAATTCCATTTCTAATTTCTCTGATGATATGAGACTTCCAGAACTTGTGCTGTATGTCAGAATAGAAAGACTCATACCCTGAGCCACAGAAGTGTCACACTCTTCAGTTCCTCCTTTCTCCCTTTGAAGGTGACAATAACCTTTCAGCAGCAGAACTTCTTCCTCAGACATCATTTTCAATTTAGCTTTCATGCTGGGAAGAACAAGCGGGAAGTGACTTTCCAGCTAGAGCAGCTTTCCCGACCACGTTGCACACAGGCATGCGGAAAGTCCCTACTCTGGAAGTGCATTGCTTGCATGCTCTCTGCTTGCATGAGCTGTTGCATGAGCTAGAGACAGCTGCCATCTCTGCACACAGCATGGTGACTCTCAGGGTTTAAACCAAGGTAGATTATTTCCTATATGTGCACAAATAAAGCCCTTACCGTTTTTTCCCAGATTTTCTTTTTTTCTGGCTTAACGTTTTCTTTTTTTTTTTTTTTTTTTTAAATTCTTGAAAGCTAGATGAATAGGAAAAGTGAATTGCATTGGTTCCAGTTCGCAATGAGAGAGCAATTTCAATTGATTTAAAGGCAGGAACAGTTCAGGTAATGATCACAGAAAGAGGCTGAAATTAGTCAATAAATAAAGTACGACATGTCATGCTGCCTCCACTTTCATTAGATTAGATACACTTTGAGACTTAACTTTTCAGGCAATAACATGTACACTGCCCATTTGTAGGCAGCCTGGAGTACAGCATCCTCACTGTATGGGGCATTCGACCAGCGGGGGTCTGGCAGAGGATGTCCTGCAATAAATGCTGTACCTATATATAGACTGTTCAGGACTTTATTCTAGAAAAATTATTCTGCTCACAATGTGAAATATCCTGGAATAATATTAACTACACTTTGCTGTTGATGCTAGCAACTCTGCAAACAGAAGTTATGTCTAATTCATTATTTGTATTCTCATTGTACAGATGGAAATAGTTTGTGGAACAGATGAGCGAGCTGAACTGCTTAAGGTGGTGGCAATAACGGGTTAGAAACCAGGACACCCTGGGAGACCCTCTCACTGCTGTAGCATGCTCTCTTCCCTACACCTGACGGAGAGAAGGCACCGCGAGCGTGGGGAAGGGGTGTCTGAGAAACGTGCTGTCACATTTGTGAATCACCTCAGGACATATCAACCTTCAGGCACAGTTAGAGCTATAGGACATCAATATTTAATACAGTTCATTTAAAATTCACAGACACTGATGTGTTAGGAAAGGAACAGATTAACATTCACTATATACCAAAATCACTGTTCTCCAAGATATTTCACTCCACATCCTCTGGAAATGGCAGTTTATTATGTCAGATATGTGAAGCAGAAGGAGAAAGAGGTGGGAGCTGAAGTTTTAAAGATTTTTAAATTTTATATTTAATTTATTTAAGTGATACGGACCTTTTCCTCCATGTAACACATTGTGCCACAAGGTTTTCAGGTGGATCTGTGCCACATCAGCGTGGTCAGACAGATATAAGCTTGTTCCTCTGAGATGCTGGATGCTCTGATATGAAAGCCGTGTGGCTGTACCAGCACGGTGCAGTGCTCAGGGTGCTAGAACTATACTGCACCAGGCTTTATCAGCTTGCTGCGATAATATTTATAAAGTGCTTCTGTAAGGGAGCTGGCTTGTGTTTGGCCAGCTCGATGAGTGGGCAAAGGGACCTGGGACACAGAGGGCTCTCCTGTGCCAACCACCCCTCATGGTCAGTGGAGAAATGCAAGCGCTTTCAGGGCATGTTTAGTTCCTCCTTAAGTAGACCTCTAAATGCACGTAGATGAATCCTGCCTGTTTCTTTCTGCTGGGCGTGAAAGGAGTCGAGAGTGCCAACCGAGGACATCTGCTCTGTAAATACTGAATGTGAAGTGAGTGAAGCCCCACCAACACAAGCATTCCTCACACAGAGGTAGGGAGGTTGGATTCCCAACGTCCCAGAAATGGAGGGGTGAGCTCTGCTGTGTGTCCACATGGACCTGGAGTATGACTGGAGAGAGTGCCCAAAGACAGGTTGTAGGAGAGTGAAACACATTTTGCAAGGGAAAGAATGAGACATGAATTTATTTTGAGAGGTAGATGATGGTTTTAGATTAACTTTTTCCCCCCTGGAAGACTTATATTTAGGTTGAGCAAAGCATTTTAAATAATACTGTCAACTAAAAAGTCAGTGGATCATCTGGTTAAAAAAATCCCCAAGAATGAAAAAAGATGGAAGAAGTTACAATGTTTTCTGTTGACATTTGCAAAACAAAGCTTCAATTTTTCTATTTCTGTTCAAAATAGAGTCTGAATTTGTAAAAGAAGAAAAAAAGTATTGAAAAGCTGAAACCCCAAATGAAACATTTAATTTTGGACCATGTGAAATTGAATGCTTCTCTTTTGTGTTTTCATGCTGTTCGTTTTTTTCTTTTCTATACTGGATATCTCAGAAACTTCTGAAAATAGTTTCCATTGTAAGTTGTGCCCCCCCGCCCACGACCAACGATTTTATGTCTGATTTTCTTGTGGAAAAAAACCCCAACCCTAAACAAAACAGATGTTAATCTAGCTTTGTTTGTTAAAAAAATCTTGACCCGATAGGTTCTTCAAAATGTGTTGCATCTACAAATTAAACAATCCCTTTACAAGAATAGCTCTTCTCATTGAAGACACCATCAACAAAAGAATTAGGGGTTGTGCAGATATGCGTTCCTTCTTCTGAGCCTCCTTTCTTCCCTACCCTCCTCTTTCCCCCGGAAGCCTTGTATCACCTGCACGCTGTCAGCAAATACAAGCCATCACGCCTGAGCAGCGCCTTGTGTCAAGTTTCCTCTGCTCACTCTAGAAGCCTTATTGTAACAGTGGGAGGGCACAACCTGGGGGTGAGCAGCAGGGAAATTATAGCTCTGAGGAGCCATTAGGTATAAGGTGGCTCATTCCCATGCCAACAATTACCTCAAACAGTGACTGCGGTCTCTCTGGTGGCGCGGAGTTACAATGTGTGCAGTTGTAACCCCAGGGGACCGGGCTGCAGTGTGCTTTGCTGACTGGTATTGCTATCTGCCTTCTTGGGGTCGGTTGTCTTCAATTCAGAACTCTTTGGCTAGAGATCAAAGTGGTTCATCTGGTGCAGTGGGATTCTGGTCCAGCTGCGGTGCTCCTAGACAGAAATTATAACAGTATTAAGCAACAGGAAGGCTGAGCTAGAGTTTGTTTACCATTATGTTCACAGCTAATTTTATCTGATTTAGTTTTCTGCAGAGCGCTGTCGTCTCTCCTGAGAAGACTTGGCCCCATTTCTGTTATCTCTTAGATGAATTATTGGAACTATTTGGACATTTTTGTTCAAACACAGTAACGTTAAAGTTGTTTTCAACCCTATCAGTGGTCAAATAACAGCCACTGTTTAGCTCAGCCAAGGCATGTATCTTTTGCTTGCCAAATGTGTTACTCACAAATCTGTTCTTTTCTCATTCCTCCACCTGTAATGTTGCTGGTGATGGAAGGAAACTTTTTTAACTCTTGTGTCTCACTGGTTATTATCGACTTGGCAATGCAGGCAAGTCGATCTCAAGAACGCATAAATAGTTCCACAGTATGTGAAGTACAAGTGGTCCAATATATTGGCTTCTAAAAAACCTGCTGGTTCCCCTCCCTAAGGACTACAGGGACTGGAATGACCTGAGAAAACTGGGCACTAACTAAGCCAGGCTCCCACATGCTTGGGAACAGCTCCTTTTTGGTTGTACAGTCCTACATGAATAGCATCATTTAGAGGCTGGTCTGAAGGAAGTTTTGCCCAAAAAACCTCTGAAAGTTCACTTTTGTAAGTTATTTACCTTAAAGTCCTTATTTGGAACAGACATAATTTTATAGAAAGTACAAGGAGGACTTCTGGCCAGCTCTCAGGCTCTATGGGCAAGGTGGCAATACATTAATTCTTCTGCTTCCTCCAGTCCTGCTCAGTAGCACTGTGATCCTGGGTTAGGGAAGGCTGAAGATGTCTCCAAAGTAGTGGCTCCTAAACCATAGTCCTCTGATGAGGAGTTTGAGAAGTTGTTGTAAGTGGTTCACAGAACCATGTTGAATTTTTCACAAATAAACGTATGCTGAAGGGGATGCCCAGCATCCTCAAGACCATGTTGAGGGCCAACATGGCCTGAAATATTGCAAGGCACTCTTCTAGAGACATCTTGAAGAGGCCTTCCTAATCTAGGTTTTGTTTGTCTATGGAAATAAATGTATCGCATGCTTACTAACACATGGTTTCTTAAAAAGTTTGTGAACTCTCTAGTGGTGCTTACTGTACTCTAGGATTCAGAAACAAGCCAAAACTGCCAAGTGTGTGTTCATATGTGTCTATAAAACTAGGCAGGCCCTGCAGGCATAGTAGCGCTATTATTATTGCCATCCTACCTTTACCCACATAATTTCTTCATACCATTTTCATTGTGAGAAGAGAGAAGCTCGCAGCACACCCACTCTCCCACCTGAAGAAGCTGCTTTTTCTATCTGGCAGTTCTGCAAGGTGGTAGGCCCATTGATTTTCTTGTGTTTCCTCGATGTCTGCCCAGTACCCTGCGTGTGCAGCTGCCTATTGCACGTGTAAACTACACACATGATTGAGGGACACGGCGAAAAAGGGCACAGGAATTCAGGTACAAAGAGAGAATCAGGGAGTAGGATCCTGTGGTTGGCTGGAAAGAAGGTGCGCTTCCTTGCTTGTCCCAATGCCAGACTAGCCATACTGGTGACATTGTATTTTATCTTTCTTCACCCTCAGGCAGTTGAGAATAAAGTTAAAAAAATTTGTCTTAAGGCCTTCAGGTGCAGGGTTTTGACCTTGAGTTAATTTGTAATCAACTAACTCAAGATGGTTAATAACACATTTGTAAAGGTTAGTTTGAGCACAGTCCTCCCCCTAACTTTTGTTCCAGGCAAGGAACATCTGTGTCTCTGTAGGGCAGAGTGCAGGCATTTATATTCTGCTATTAATGTGCAGGGAGTGACCAGGTTTGCAAGTTAATTGGCAATCAATTAACTGCAGGTTAGAAAAAGACCAAGCAGAAAAAAAAGCCTTTGCTGTATGGTGTGGCCTTTCACTGGCTGACTTTTGCATTTCATAGAGGCTCTTTTGATAGAGACAAAATAATGTGGGTGATGGAGACTCAGTGCTGCAAAATACCACATGATCCTGATGAGCCCAACACTCTCCACCAGTAAATGAGAGCCGTGTGCTGCTTTACCAGTGCCACCCGGCTCCAAGACCGCTTTTTAATATTAAGCTTATATCACACAATGACAAACTCAGTGAACAGACAGAAACTGTGAATTTTTCTACCAGCTGGAAATTTGGGTTTAGTGAATTAACCCTGTTATGACAGAAGCACAAGAGAGCAGAGGAGAGCCCGTGACATTAGACTTGCGAGAGGGAGCCAGGGAGCTCATTTCAGTTCTTCTCATTAGGAGAGAGTCCAAGACGCAGGTTACAGCATGCGTAGATGCTGACGCTGAATCAGTCATCTCCATCCTACAGTCAGGCGCAGAGCTCTGCTCCTGCTTCAGGGGACTGAGGCAGCTCAGCCTAAATCCACTCCCTTTGATCAGAGCTAGCTTGAAGTTTCTTCACAGCAGGGAGAACTTCAGTCAGCCTCAAAGAGATGGCCGCTGGGGTTACCCCTAACTGTCTGTCACCTGGCACAGAGGCCTCGGAGGAGCCCCGCTGGCTCTGTAGTCAAGGCAGAACACCTCAGCTCTCCTTCCTGTGTTGCTACAACATGAACCCAGAAAAGCTTTGGATGGGAACAGGCATGTCAGCTCGAGCCTTCACCTCTGTAGTTTCCTTCCTTTAGTTATCTCCCAGTCTTCACTTACAGTTCATCCCAGGACTGAGTGCAGTCCCCACCCCATCAGAGCCAGCTCCTTCTTCCAGAAAGACTGCAAGAGAGGCAGGAACAGCCAAATTGTGAGACAGGAACGCTGCCAGAGCATGGCCTCAGTCCCAGCATAAGGTCTCGATCAGGCCCAGAACCAGCTTTGGGAACAAACTGGGGAACAGGCGTAATGATCCTGTAGTGACCATGTCACCCGTGAAACCCAGGGCAGGCTCAGAGCGCTCCTTGCTGTCACCAGCAGTTAGCTCCCCTGCAGAAAGGCCTGCCTGCTAAGGACCACATGTCATCTCCAGGATTCAGCTATTAAATTCAACACTGTTTTTGTGCAGAAAACTGTTCATGTGTCTATAAACTTCTATTTCCAAGTCACTAACTGGATCGATATACAACAGTTATCTTTAACCTTAATCTCTTTGCTGGTCTGTCTATAATTTGCTCTCTATTACACTCACTTTGGCTCCTGCTGGGTGGATTGAAAAAACACAAACCGTGGTACTGTCTGGGTAATGGAGCCACTAACACATCTCAGGCTGTGGTTTCCCTCTGAAGAGTTCAACTCAGTCCCAGTTCTGATATTTCCCCCCAGTGCTCAGCCTTCTTGCCTGTTCAGCACTCATTCACCCCCCGTGCCATGCTGCACATGTGGCCCCAGCCATCGCAGACCAGCTGGTGAAATAATTCTCTTGGTTTTATGTTCATTTTTTGCTTATTTCAGTTTAGCTGCCTGATGCAGCTCATGGACCAGCCCATAACGTATCTACTGTGGAGTGGAGATCGGCAGCGGGCAAGGCAGGACTACTAGCTGCTGAACGTTGGGTGCCATGAAAGTGTCACCTCCAGATCTCACCACAGTTTGGCTGCAAGGTGACACAACTAAGACCAAGAGATAAAGACCCCCAGCCTTTCCAGCATCTGGCTTCTCTCTTAAAATTCTTAGCAAGAAGAGGCAAGAGTGAGTCCAGCTGTTTCCAGCTGAGGAAGATAAGATCAACTCCATAAATACACTGCAGGGCAGGCCCCAAGGTGGCAGAGGAACTCCTATAGTTACAGGACAGACTGCACAAAAAACCCAAATAGACTAGAAAATGAGGAGGCTGTGGAACAGCTATGCAACCAAAGCAGCAGAGATTAAGAAATATATATAATTTAAAAATGAATTTTCGTAGACTCATAAAATGGTGTTAATGGTTCTCAGGGTGCAGTCGGCTGGAATGTCCTTTCCAGTCCTACATTAATCATATTTTGTACTACTCCCCTGAGACAGATGGTCCCTAGAACAGGTGGTTTAGTTATTATTTTTTATTGTGCTAGAATAATCTCATAGTCTTGAAAACTCTAGGCTCTGAGCCAAGGAGAAGTCACAAAGGTCTGGACACATCCCACCTAACTTAATGCTTGTAACTGAAGCACGTAAGTGAGAAGCCTGGTAAAAATAAGGAGCAACGAATCACTGTACAACCCAGGGACAGAGGGTGGCTGTCCCTGTCTAGACCGAAATCCCTCTGGAAGGACCTCACTCTCTGCTGTCTATGGACAGAGCTCAGACACCAAATCTAAATGGGCTCCTAATTTAAACACTTCAGTTAAGGGTCTAATACTCTGCTGGATGCATCTAGACCAAAATATCCTTCATCCTTAGGTGGAGTGTCCACGTGGTGGTTTCTTTGTACCCTGTTTTCCTCCAGCACTCGTGGTTACAGGTTAGCTTCAAAGCAGCTGTGATGTAGAGCACATTTAATTGACTCCAGCTCTTGGTCTGCTGACTGGTGTTTAAAGCTGTTCCCACTTGCCATGTTAATGTCTTCAGAAGTTTTTCAAAGGTGAATATGCTCAATCTGTTGCTGCAGCCTAATTTACATATGTTTTGCATAGCGTAAGTATTTTACTTTGGGTGTTTTAATGCACCCCCTCATTACCGGAACTAATTGTGAGTTGACTGTATCAAGGCTTTTATGCAGAGATGCCTCCCCATGAAAATGCCAGGTTAGAAGCTGCTACCTACCCATGAAAATGGCAGGTTGTAGTGCATGGCGAGTGTTTAGAGAAAGGGTCAGCACGAGGCTTTGGAAAATTGTGAGTGTTCAAAGGTTTGCAGGGAACCCATAGAGGCTGCGTAGTTCTTTTTCCTACTCAAGGCAGGATTTACTGTGCTGAATCATTATGTGTTTGTCTAGTCTATGCTTATGCCTCTGATGATGGAGACTCTAACAATCTCCCCAGACAATCTACTCCAGTGCTTACTGGTAATATTATTTAATGCTTTCCTAACGTTTAACCTAATATTTCTAGCTGCACCTTTTTGTCCTGTCCACTGGCCACATAGTACAGTTTGTTCCTGTCCTCTCTGCAGCAGCTCCCTATATATTTGCGGACTGTTACTATCTCTGCCCTTCTCTTTTTATTACATTAAAGTCTTACTCCATTTTTTTATTGTAGGATGATTTGTAGGGCCCTGCTAATTGTCTTCTGGATCCTCCAGCCAGTCCACAGCTTTCATGAGAGTAGAGCCCGGTACCACACCTAGGACTCCAGCTCAGAGCTATTTGGTGCTGATGCAGCAGAAGGACAGACAGATTTCTCTTTGCCTTGTTCTGCTCTTGTTGCCTCCCAGGAGGGTTTTTGCCTTTGGTACAACAGCGTCGCATTGCTCATTTATGTTCGCCTAGGGATGCACTAAACCATTCAGAGTCTTCTGTGCAGAACTTCTGCATGACAAGTTTTATCTAGCACATATTTATGCAGTTGATGTTCCAGTGTAAGCATAAGTAATGCCTAGGACAACTTCTTATTGAATGTCATCCTGATTTTAATTAATTAAAAAAATTAATTTTAAGTTAATTTCTCCAGTTTTTCAAAAACATCCTTCTAGAGTGCCTGTATTCCCCTGAAAATATCAGAAATGCTCTTCTGCTTCACACTGAGGGTCACTCCAGCCCAGTATCCTGCCTCCAAAAGTGGCCACACACTGGGGAGGTGTGAGAACAGGAAAAGTGTATGCGAAACTTGCCAGAGGCTGGGAAGGCACCTATGGTGCCTTGAGTATCTCCTGAGCCTGCTGTGATTTGTGTCTACACCTTTGGCAAGAAGCTTCAGAGGTATGTTACCTGTTGTGTGAAGAACCATCTCCTTTTGTTTCTCAACTTGCTATCAGTTTCACAAGCCTCTTCTCTGGTCTGTCCCTTGGTTATGTGACAAATAGGAAATATGGTGCCCAGCACAGACCCATGTGGAAACACAGGCAATGCATCCTTTCATTTTGATGGTTAGTCATTGAAAACTATGTCTTAAGTATGAGTTTAATCATGTTCACCCCTCTACCTTGGTTGTTCTACACCATTTTCTATAGCTTGCTTATGACATCTGGGAAGGCATTTCAGAAATTAATTCTGGGAAAACTTTCTCGTTCAGGGTTTTGCAGCCCCAAAGGCATGCTATACGCAAGGCACATGATCCCCAGGGGTCAAATAATAGAGCAAAATATCCGTATGAGGGTATGAGGTTTTTTCTTCAGTTCACTGCATGGCCAAATTCACTGTGAGTGTAAAATGCTTTGAAGTCAATGGGGTTACCTCAGCAGAGAATCTAGAAATAGAAGTGAGAAATGGTATTTCATGAGTAATTGCCAAAGTGCTTGGGCTATAACTTTAAAAAGAAATAATGATCAAATTAGCTTATGATGCAGAAGTTGAAATGATGCTGCTGCTTTTTTTTTTTTCTTGTACTATGTTCCAAATTAGTTAATGTCCCATAAAAGAAAGCCATTAATGGAATCACAAAAGCTCCTGAAACCTGAACTGGACATTCCTGCCAAAGTCCCTGGCAATAATTAGCTTGTTACAACTCCAAATCAGTGGAAGAATCTTGAGATATTATGAAAAGGAGCTTAAGTCTATGGACCTCCAATCGCTTCAGACAGCATCAGTTCAAACTTTTTATTTAAACACACATATAAAGTGTCAAAAGATAAAAGAAAAAAAAGCAGCTTTCATGGCATGTGAACTGTCACAGAGCTAAGTTTGGAGTCCCAGCTTTGCTCAGAGGAGAGGTTCCCTGCCAACCACTGGTTCATAAAAATGTTGCCTCTAAATTACCTTAACAGAACAAATGATTTTAGAATGGAAGTATTGGCCAATTGATCATAGTACCCAGAATGCACAATCACATTTTGCTGCCAGTGAGCCCTCAACAGGGTAACATTTAAGCTGATAGTAATTTAAATTGTACTTCAGACTTAGACAGCTTCTCCCTCTAATTCCCTGAATGACTGATCATACTGGGCGCTGGGCGGTCCGTGAATTTGCAGCTGTGCATTTGCTTTCCTCAACTTTCTATGTCTATAAAGCCATGGTTGCATGGTCACAACATGCAACAACATATTTCTGCTCTTTCCTCATCTGTGCCTCCTCTACTTGCTTTATCTCTCCCTGTGCTTCAGTGCACCAGATCCCCAGTTGTATCTTTGGTTGAAAATTAGGTCCATTCCCAGCCTTGGGTTACAGCACAGCCCCACAAGCATTTGCCCGGATGTAACTGAAGGTGCATGGTGGTTGGCACATGGTTTCCCTCTGACCTCTTGTTGGGTCCTGGCTCCGGCTATCTGGTGTGATTTTTGAGGAGCTGCCGTAATTTGGGATATCTCATCACTGATGTGATATCCACACACTTTGCTTGGGGCTTCATGACATCTCTGAAGTGGCTCATAAGCCACCTCTTCTCCAAAACCATGGCTTGGGGGAGCTCTGAGATTTTTTTGGACGGCGGCTGCTGGAAGTTCGTCCAGTATCCACCACTGAGAGGTGGACCCTTAACTTTTTGGCCTTACTGATAAGACTGAAAGCAAAGACTACTGGCTTGGTCCAAATGTGGAAATGGAGAAGCCTTCTTATTGTGACAGACTAAGCATCAGCCACCTTCTGCATGCTGAGGGCATCATCCTTTAGATGGGTACCCATCGTGGGCTGTATGGCAACCAAGATAATAAGGTAGACATCCTATGTAAATGGTCCCAGTTTACCCAGAAGATGAAGCAGGGATATTGGCTGCAACAACACTCATTAAACAGAGACAAAGCAAATATTTCCTTCAAGGAATGACCCCCACCTGCTCCCCAGGTCCTCGAGCTTTACAAGAGAGTCCCCAAATCCTCTTTGGCAGCACAGGGCTCACAGGAGCTGTAGATGCACCAGCTGCTGTGGGAAGCTTTGCTTTTCCAGCCGACTTGCTGTTAAGGATTTGAAGTCTGGGAGGTTGTTTTCAACAAATTATCCATTATAAAGCAACACCAGAGGGTCGGGGGGGAGGGGTGTAAACAAACGAATAATTGAAAAGCTGCTTGTGGCCTGGAGCAGCCATTTTTAATTGGTTGTTCAGCTCTGGTTGCTTTAGTGGTTTACTTAGCGGCTGTGGCTGAAGCAAAATAAATAAGCTGGGGTAGAGAAAACAGAGAAGACTGTGAGCTGTTGGAGAGGAACCATTCCCGGTATCTCAGAACAGCCACTGG
The DNA here is from genome assembly GCF_018139145.2 of Gymnogyps californianus. NCBI lineage: Eukaryota > Metazoa > Chordata > Aves > Accipitriformes > Cathartidae > Gymnogyps > Gymnogyps californianus. Next base: position 3,431,928 of record NC_059498.1, on the reverse strand, counting down.
TCTAATTTTAAGGGAGTTTTTTTTCATTTCCGCAGTGCCCACAGGCCCTAAGGTCAGGGCTCTTTGTTCTAGGAGGGGATGCACTCGTATCTGCTACCAAACCACGTTTTTTCTGATGCTCCTCTCTGCAGCAAGAGAGCAGCTCCGAGGCCAGCGTGATGTCAGGATGAATGATGTGGATGTGCAGTGCAGCTGGTCTTCCTTTCCTTCCACCCTGACCTGCACGCTCTTCTACAGCCCTCAATGTTCGCTTACAGGACTGGTTTGGAGTAGGGATGGATGAGTCTCTAGTAAAGTACCCTAACAGTAAAGTGGCATCAGAGGAACGTAATGTTTTCCCACGGAGTCTGTCCAAAGCTTCATTGCTGGCAGTAGTGATACGGCAGGAAACATCTGGAAGCAATCATAAAATAATTGTCTTCATCAAGAGGAACTAGATGGGCTCAAAATGCCTTTCTGTCCTGAGATCTCATCTTCCAAGGGAACAGGTCTGCTGCTCTGTGGGGGCATGGCTGTGTGAAATAAGGATGATCCTAAGCTCATGGAGAGCAGCTTCTACTCTTTCAAACCTCCCCCCCACACTATGCAAAATTTCTCATGAAACGTTTGCTTGGAATATTCCCAAAGTTCAGGTTGATTCTGAATCTTCCTTGCAATACATTAAGCAAACTGCTTTTTCTTAATTAGTTAGGTATCCTCTCACTCCAAGCACACCATTTTTCACAGGGTACCTTTATTTCAGAGTGGTCGTGGTGGAGTTCAGCTTCATGTAACCCTAAGATGCTGCAGGCTGAGTGCACACCGTAGCAGCTCTGTGCTGATTCATGGTCACTTGTTGGGCCAGGGCAATATGATCCAGAAGGTGAGGCCTTCAAATAAAGATACAGCTGAAGTATATCTGTTTCAGCCGGAACAGGAGCAAGGTGAGGGCAGGCAGAGAACAGAGGCATCATGGAAATGAAGAGACCAAATCCAAAGAATATTTTGTTGAGCAATGTTGAGCATAAGAACAGAGAACAAAGGAACTCAGCGAAAAGGAAGAAGCCGTGACAAGTTTCACCAGAAGCAGTGAGTTAAATACAGCCCTTGGATTTTCTCATTATTAGAATTGGTAGCTGAGCTAAAGACAATCAAATCTCATGCTTCAATGCATAAACTGCTGCAGGTATCTGGAATGAACCCCCTCTCCCTCTTATGTGGCACCATACTATTAATCAGAAATGTTAGTAAAAGCAATTTCCAGTAGTTAAATTCAGCAGACCTCGTTTCGGTTCCTAGTCCCTCACTGATCCTGTCTGGCCACAGGCAAGTCTTTCCCCTGCTGTATGCCTGAATTTCCCACTCTTATGAAAGAAGACAGGGCTACCCACTTGTCTTGAAAAAAGCATCAGGAGCTGAGGGTTGGCAAGAACCATTGCTCATTAGTAAGGAATTATAAGGGGTTAGGATTTGCTTCCTGGGAAATCTGTCAAACATTGCTGGGCCTTGGAGCAATGGAGGGGCCTGGCATGATGAGATCTGAATTCCTCTTCTTGCGTGGAAGGAAGTATTCACCTGGAGCAGCTGCTTCTCTACAGCTCTGCTGTAATCTTTGCACCTGTAATCAAATCCATTCAAACAAATTAGTTTTAAATTGAAAAAAGGGAGGTAAACCCACGCTGAATAAATCGTATCAGTTTAGTGAAGGGATAATTGCATTCTTCATCTGTCAGAAAAAGCTGACATTGTGATTTACACTCACTAACTCCAGTTTCACCCCGTAATGGGTGCAGTGATGTACAGTTCACCACGCTTGACTTCTCAGTGGCTCTTTCTCTAGCTGTCTGTCTGTTCCTCCCCCAAGTTATGAATTGTGCCTGATGTGATTGTATCATTAGTCCAGAACACAGGCTGGAGACAGCAATTTGCTTCTCATTAGGAGTGAAACTTCAAATTGTTTCCCACTGTTTGCCCTAAGAGATGTCAGGTGACATTACTGTATTTCTAAAGGAAATTAATACAATCAGCAGAGCCTGGAAGGCTCAAGGCAAGGGTATTGGTAGGGGAAAGCTTTTCTTCAGCTCACTGGTTTGAAGGTGACTGGCTGCGATAAATGACTGTTAGTTATTTCTATCTGATGCCGGCTCTGGGGAGCCAGCTGGAGAGAGCAGTGGCCCTATCGTAGTTCCTGATGAGCTGAATCAGAGAAGCTGCCCCCACACTAGGCCACGTTAAGAGGCACAGCAGAGGGAACAAGGAATGATTAACCCTGGAGAGCAAACTCCTCTTCCATGCCTGCCAGCTCCCGCATGCCCTGGCAGTGCTTGGACGGGTTTCTGGAGGAGTCACTGACAACCGATGCTGTGCTGGGAGCTATGCTCTCCCAACAGTTGCCTGTAAGCGCAGGGTGCTGAGTGCTGAGTGCATGGGATATTACTGAGAAGGCATTTGGAAGCAGAGATCCAGGGCTCACTGGAGTCAATGGGAATCCTTCATTAGTGAGCTGAGCACCAGAAAAGGCTGAGAATCCTTTAGTCCATGTGCTTAACAGGAGTTCGGTTGCAGGGTTCCCAATTGCCCTCCTGCAGAAATGAATGAGGCAACGCAGAAATGGGCAGAGAGAGGAATTCATAGGCTGACAGAAAGGTATGCGGAAGGAAATTGAGTTCTGTAGAATCTTTCTCAATAGGTGGGTGAATTCATTACAGAAAATCTTCTGAGAGCAATTGTAAGTGGCTAATACAGTTTGAATGAAACGGATAGCCCTGCTATGGAGTGCGTGGGAATAACAGTCTCATTATGTTTCCCAGGGCATCCCTTATATTCAAAGGGTGATATACTGAGTACAGAGGGGTGGAGGAGTCACTGATTGAAGTGAGACAAGAAAGACTAACAGGAGAAACTTTGCGGAGTATAATTGCAAGGAAAATAACTTCACTGGGAGAGCAATTACACTGTGTGGTAGTCTAACAGAGAAAATGCAGGAACTATATTGCTCCACGTTGGACTTGGAGCTCTGGAAGACAAGCGTTGTGAAACAATCTTGCAGCAGTTGGTGCAAGGACTGTGTTTCCTGCCATTCTTACAGAGGAGGCAGCAGAGAAAGCCCATTTGGCCAACAGCCTAGTGAGATGCAGCCTTGATCAGAAGCACATTAATTGAGTTAATTTACAAAATGCATTCCATTGTTGCATTGCCCAGGCATGGAATCCATCATAGTAATTATGACAGGGTGTCAAGGGTGGATGCAGTTGAATGCTGGCCGTGCTCAGGGTGAGTAAGGGCTAGTTCATCATGTGGCAGGCTTAATGATAACATCATCAAGGCAAGCAGAATTCTGGTCTTCTGGGGGCTCCTTGTCTTTGGAGCAGCGTCCGTTCACCAGATTGATCCTGGACCCAAAGGGATTACAGTGTACTGAGAGCTTTAAGTGCACCATGAGGGAGACAATAGGGGCACGAGTTTCCTAAATTACTTCTTCCCAGCCTGTTTCTGCTCTTCTACACCCTTCCGCGGCACCAAGATTGGGGTTTGCCTTTGTCACAAGGACATTTCCCCACAGCTGGGAAGCAAAGGCCCCAGGGTCAATGGGGCAGTTTGAAGTCCTCTTGTCTCCCCTTGCTGAGAGCTTTCCCCCAAGACTTTCCTGACTTTGATTATTTCCCCTATTGCTGTTTCTGTGGTCAGTTCTCCATTTTGGATCTGTAGCCCTTTGGCTGCAGTTCAGACAGCATCAGGCATGTGGGTTGTGCCTGCCACTCTGCTGGCTCTAACCTGCTTACAAATGCCCCTTCTCAGGTGTCGTATGGCAGAGGGGATGTGTACTGATGCACAGAAGCCTCTAAATGAGCCATCTGATATATGGGCCCCTTGAATACTCCTGTCAGCTTCAGCTTACAGCAGTTGCTAGACTGCTTCACCCTGGACAAGGTCAGAAATCCAAGCAGCTCTGACCAGCTTTCGGGCATCTGTCTCTGGGATTTACTGAGCCAAATACGGCAGAGTCTGCTGCATCATTGGGCAGTGGGAAGTGGCAGTACCTCGGAGTACATGTGTGGCCAAGAACAGATTAGCTTTGTCTAACCTGAGCTGATCTTTGATCTGAGGTCCTCCTTGAGGTCTGATGACTTTGATAAAATCCCCTGGAGGAACAAAGCCTGTTAACTCCTTAGACCTCAGAGCATGAAACATTGGTCCCCCGTTCATGTCTTCAGTGGCCACACAGCTACTGTCCCGTTGCCACATGGACTTTAATAGGTACAAGCGTGCTAACTAAAACCACAGGGATAACTATAAGGCTTTTTATGAAGGGTTTGATTTTCTACAGTGAGACCACGCTTTTAGGTAGAAGTATTATCTTTTATTAGATCAAGTATAGTTGGAAAAAGCAGAGAAGCTTTCAGGCACACTTGCCGTTATTCAGGTCTGGAATAGAAGCATCAGATTTGAAAGCTAAATACAAATTGAGGATAATTGCTCAGAGTTTAATTAGAGATGTATCAGTTAGTTCATCTCTGAAAGAAAAGGTAGGTAGTACGTATGCAGTAGAGCGGATGTTAGTTGTAGGGAGAGATGTGATAGCATGTTTCCTCCTAGGAGAAAAATGGAGATAGTTAGCTTATAGCCTGTGTAGCACAGAAAAGTTATTGGTGATGACTGGCTTGCTGCAAATCAATATTTCCATTTGATCCATGTTTAGCCAGATTTCCTGCTGCTGGTTGGGGCTGGAAACTTGATTCCTGTTCTTCAAATGCTTTGGAGAAAGGGGAAACCCAATTTCTGCACTGTGTATCACTGGGTAATTCACATGCTGGTGTCCTATTTTATTTCATGTTGCTGCTTTGCAGGAAACTATTTCACCGCTGTCTTCATGCTGCCTTAAATACTGTTTTATCCATGCACAGTTTCACAACCTCGCCTCTTCGTTTATCAGCTTGCCAGTGAAGACAATAACCTTCCCACTGCCTGTGTTTCAGCAGTGCTTATTTTGGGAATATGTACCGCAGAACTGAGCAGGAAATGATGGACTGCCTGTAGAAAGAGTGACATATCCTTGAATCCTCCAAAATGTTTCATAAGAATTCCCAAATGTTCTGTTCAAACTACCACACAATGATTGTTGTTAATAATCCTCAGAAAAAACCCACACTTATCTGTGTGTGGCATTTTATGACTTATGTAGAAAGTTTTTCTTATAGGAAGAGGAGGTATTTCACACACAAGTCACCAAAAATCCAGTTTGCAATTAAAAAAAAAAAAATATTCAGTCTGAACTCTTCAGCAAGACCTGCCAGGTTCACACATGCTACTGCACTCATGACGGTTGGGTGATGTGTTTCCCTAGACTCTCACGTCTGAGACAAGCACTGCTTTGGGTACATTTCCAATCCCTTTCCTTCAAATTATCAGCTCAAATCCACTGGCTCCCATGAGTAGAAGAACCCGACATGCATTTGAAGCAAGCCTCTCACATCTAAAAGATTTTTTGTTTGAATAAGACCCAACATTTACTGGCCATTAGCTATTCCCTTCAGGTTAGGCTTGCTTTCTTATTTTTTGCACAAAGCTTCTGGATCTGCTGTGAAAAATCAAAGAATTCTGATGCATTTTTTAGCACAATTTAGTATCTTGTGCTAAATTAAAAGTGACTCCTAGGTTATTGACTTCCCTCCTGCCTGGCACATAATAAGAATAGCATGTATTTTGCTAATGTTTTCTTATTCATCATTTTGTCCCTGATTTTTAGCAAGCTGCCTCACCTTTTGTTCTCTGATTTCTCTTCCATTGCCTCTTCAGCAGATAATCTACCTCCTTGGGAGCTGAGCTCCCTGATGAATTCTTCTCTGCATTACCTCTTGATCTGTCTGCCCTGAACCCAAAATCTGATTCTGGGTTTTATCCCTGGAAGACAAAGTACAACTCCACTTCACCAGCTCTTCATCAGGGCGAGTTCTGGGGAAAATGTCTCATTATTAGTTTGCATTTTGTACTCATTCTTTCATTACCTTAAGAGCACTTTCCCCAGCTTGACATCCTTTAACATGTATTTTCAGACTATTTCTGGTATTTAACTTCATCTCTGATCATAAAGGCTTTTTTTCTTCTTCTACGTCTTCTTTTTTTTTTCCCTCCCAAACCAGCACTAAGCTGTAGCTTGACTGTGAATCTTCTGGGTCAGGCACCAGCGTGTAACTAACAGATGCATCAAATCCCCACTTAAGGAGTTCAGGGGGAATGCCAGATGTCCACTACTGGGCTAAGTTCCAGCTCTTTGGCATTTCAATACTATCATATGGTTCTTACCCATCCTTGTGTGGTCCTTTGGTCTTGCCTCTCCCTGTGAAATCGATTCTGCTGCCTACTCTAGTGTTGTCTTTAGTTCTGCTATATAAAGAAATGCTAAAGATTAAGTGTAATCAGACAGGACTGGGTATCCTGATATCTCTTCAAAGTAGTAGCACTTTGGGAACATCTGCCATCTTATGCTTACATCCATGTTGCATATTCTAGGCTGACATGATCCATGGAGCCAACCAAAACATCAAGCCAAACAAAGCTGATATACCCTGCCTCTCTACCCAGCCTGCTGGGTCCATGCCAGCGCTGTGCCAAAACAATGGTGCCAGGGCTCGGTGCAGGTCAAGTGAGTGCGCTGAGGTGTGTGCACTTCTCTCTTGTTTCAGTAAAGGAAGGACTGAGTTCTTTTGGTTAAGCCTCAAGGTGACAGATATATCAGGGTAAAATCATTAAGATGGGGAAGATGGTGCAGCTTGCTGTCAGCTCATCAATTAGTTCATCCAACCCATATGGTCATAATATAAAAAGTACCAAGCATGCGTGCAGAAACTGAGATTCAAGAAGAGTTAAGCGGGGCAAAATTACAGCCAAAAAAACCTCCCAACATTAAAAAAAAGTAACTGGTAGTCTGGCTTGCTTCATGTTTAAATTTCAGTCTTTTCTCTTGACTCCAGCATGTGTTTTAAACATTTATTATGGGTTGATGATGGTTTGCAATTTTCATTTGTGCTTTATTTCCCTGAGGAAAGCTCAAATGCAAGCACGGCATGTGGCTTGCTGTAAGTTGCCTGCTGGATGGTTTTGTGTGAAGTTTTCCAGCTGCGTTCACAAACACATAAGAAGTTAAACGATTTGTTTAAGGTCACCCAATGAACCAGGGGCCTTCATGGTAATAAAATACAGTGGTCCTTGACTGGAAGAATATCATTTCAGTCCTACAAGGCAAAAACTTTGCAACACTTTCAGTTACCTGTCTGCTCAGAACCGGAGAGATGCATTCACTGGAGACTAAAGGTTTATGATGATTAGATTATGTATTTGCACGTACAGGGTCATAAATATTGTTTGAATATGGATTACCCTTAAGAGATCAAGAAAGACGGCCTCAGTAATGACTGCATTGTCATTAAAAAGCCACACTCATTTGGCATTACAGTCAGTCATTCAAAATTCTCCCTCTAAATGATTTGGTGGACAAGAAACAAAACAAAGGGTCCTCTACTTTCAAAGCACAAGAATAAATAGGATGAAGCATGCATGAAGCCTATCAATATTTCAAGCAAACGCATGGAAGTGCTGTGCACATGTAGATTCCACAACCCTGAATGCACCACAGTGAGATTGGGCCAAAAATGTTAATGCTGGTGTCATCATGTCTTTGCATGGAAGAGACTCTAGTAAGATCTGGAGTGGAAGAAATGCCTTAAGAGTTGGTAGTCTGTCTGTTCCAGATGCCTGCCAATGGCAAGGCATAGGGGGGTTAGTGTCGGAGGATCTTAGTACTGGGGCTCTTTCAGTAAAATTAAGCAGTAGGACAGGCAGAGATGAAACAAAGAGGTCTGAATTCCAGGCACCATGTGATGGGGACCTGATGTTTGTCTGGCTTGTATCACTCCTTCAGGATGGCAATGTGTCCTGAGGTGAAAACCATCTAGAAATATAACTAACTTGGAAATTTAATAGAGATCAGACAAAAATGAAGGCAAAGAACAAAGAGAAATGCATAGCTCAAGTGTTTTGTTTGGTAACAATTCAGGAATTGGAATCATTAAATACATTTGCACATTCATGTTAAATTCATTTGACTATTTCAGTGAAAAAGAAACTTAAAAGTTGAAACTTCCCATTTCAGCCTTTTCTAAACAATATTTTGAGTGGGTGGTGTCCAAGGTACTCCCATTCATACATGACAAAACAAAAAGCAAGCAAGGAAGCTGCAATTTGAAAGCCAAATGAAATAATTCATTACAGACAATACAGAATATTTCATCTGACCTGAAAGAAATTTTGTTGAAGAGCTTATCATACCAGGGAAAAAAAGAAAGGAAGAAAAAAAAGAGTATTTTTTCCCATTTTGGGGGTTTTGGTCAGTGAACTGAAACATCAGTTATTTATGCAGCTCTAATCACAGAACTCCAGACATCTGGTTGCCTCAATCACACTGATTCGCTCTTGTTCACAGGTGATGTTACTCCCTTGTATGAAAGAGTGATCCACTTAACAGCCTAACGTCTTGAGCAGAGGTAGTTAAAATCTTGATGCCAAGTGGAAATAATGAGAACACTCCCAAATGCATTAGCTACTCCTCTCACTGAAGTCAAAGGGATCATTTTGACTCATATTTGCTGTTTCCTATTATTGCCCAATTACTGTAATCTCAGCTCAGCTTTGAAAGGTCATCTCTGCCTTTTCTTTCAGCTGGGACGCCAGGGACTGAAGAGGATTTATCCATAGGTAATCAAGCCAATGTAATGGTCACTGATTAGAAACTATCTCGGCTCTTTTCCCATTCAGGTGGTACATGCCCTGTGGAAGACATTACTCTCATCTCAGCAGTGCCTCAGGGTATATTTAACATAGAATAAAGGCATCCAGATCAGGCTGTAATTGGGTCAATTCAGGAAGCAGAGCAAAATTGCCTGCTTTCTTCCCATTTCTTAGCCCAGCGAATCCCATGCTAAGTGGCAGTCAGCATAATTCAGTGGAGTGGTAGGAGGTCAGTATGGCATAAGGGGATAGCAGGGTGCTGCCCCAGCATACGCCACTGCCATCGTGGCTGATGGTCCTAGGAGCTGGTGTGATTTGCTAATTGAGTCTGTCTTCCCTCAGCCACCATCTATGCATTCACTGTGTGGAGGGTGAGATCCCTTCCTCGTCCTTCAAAAGACCTGCTCTACTTGGGCTCTCTTGGGAAGGAAGATGGTAGGAGGAAGCTTTTTTTCTGACACCAGATCATTTTGAAGCACTTTGTGTTTGCAATAGCTTTCTGCTGTCTCAAGACGGAGAATTAATAGAGAAACTGCAGTGAAGAAATTTGAGGAATTTTGCACTCTATGCAGAATGAAACACATGGCTCAGACTGAGTGAAAAAAGATAGGGGAAAATGGTGAACAAAAGTCACAAATCTATGAAGCTGAAGAACCAGCCTTGCAATTTTAAGGGCTTGAGTTCCTCGTAGAGAGCACAGTGCATGGGGTTATCTGACTTCGCTTTTGTAAGTACAGCTGACCATCTTGACTAGATCTCCAGTGACCATGTAGTGCTTTTAACAAAGTTGGCTCCAGTGGAGATGCCTACACTGTAGACATCTACCCTTAGGTGGATGACTCCTCATTTTGTCCAAGATAAGGAGCAGACCGAGTGAATTTACCTCCACTTAGCATAACACCTGCTCCCTATCAAAGGCAAAAGGCATTGAATCAGACTCTGATGTGGATTTTGTATTAATACATTTGAGGGCATAATCACTGACACATTAGTTGCTACCTGACGGCTTTTTATTTAGCAGAAACCTGTAAACAAGAAGGTCTGACATTCTCTGATATGAGAATCCCTGTAAACTGATGCTAGAGGGCTGCAGATGTATAAGGAGACAGCTATGGGAAAACAAATATGTCAGGAAGATTTGGGGGTCTGAGTGTTAGCCTGCACTTCAGAAAAATACAGATGAGAATCCCTTTTATGGGAAAGAGTCGTTGTGAACAGCAGGGATTTTGCAAGACAAGCTCTCCAGGAAGATGAGGCAGGTACCTTAGAGACGGTTCCTCCAGGGAAAAAGGGTACCTTCTCTCCAACTCTGACAAGGCGGGTGAGGAGAGCAAAACGAAACAGCTCGTTCCTCCTGACAAAGTCTTGACAAGACTGCAATAACAGCAGCTGAACCACCGACTCCCAGGGCACGTCCCAGTCAGAATTACTGGGTTTAGCTTTGCCCAGCAATAACACTGCTGCTGTCACACCAAAGACCTGTCCTTCTGTATGACAACTCAGAGCACCTCAGAGATGGGTAACTTATTCATTTACTAGACTGTTTTCTCTTGACAGTCAGTATCATGTTAATGCTGATTGACAGTTGTTATTTCTGTGCGGGAGAAGGTGATGTGAGGAACTAGGCCTTTAAGAGATATTAGGGGCACTTGGAATCAATGGTTTTGTCATCTGGAGACTAATTTTTTGCTATTCTGCTCAGTCAGAGCTCAGATACTTATGACTGGGACTTCCTCCACACTCCTTAGCACTGAGCAACTGCTGAGCCTCACAGGCATTGTAGGAGGAGGGAGCTTTAAGGAGGATGGGGAAAGTTGAGGAGGTTTTTGGAGGACTTTTCCTTCCTGTCATGGACGTTATTAATGGTTTGTCAAGCAGCTGACAGGGTCAGGTCTGGATTTCTGGATCATTACTAGCCACAGCACAGAGACCTACCACAGCTTTAATTCTCTCCTATTAGGAAAACTGGCTTTCTCGTCTTCTTTTAGCCTTGTTACTCAAGCATCCCTTGTCCTAAGATGTCTCCACTTCTGTCTGTTGTATACTGCTATGGGAAGGAGAGTGCCTTGGAAAGCAGAGAGGAAGAGCGAAAGTTATTTTGTGGGCTCTGTGTCATGTAGAGTGGTTGAACTACCGTATAAACGGAACCTGGCTAATAGCCCAAACCATGATTTATGACAGCTTCATCAGTATGAGGTTGGTTTGAAAGAGATTACACAATGCTGAATGTGCCGCCTGTACAGAAATGATTCAACTGAAGTGCTGCAGCATGCACAGGACTATGCATTTATCTCATAAAACACCCAGCAAAGAACCATCATAACTCACAAAACTCATGGTTTTTAGCAACAGAAAGAAAGGCTTTGCAACAAGAAAGGGATAAAGAATATCACTCAGAAATTATTGTAGAAATGTGTCTCTCTAAAGGAGTTGACAATAATATGGGTTTGATTATTTCTGAAGGAGCTTAACTGGCCTTTATATCCAGATTCCATTCAAAATGGATAATTTTCCATTTAAAAACATATTTTCCCCCGCAGTGAGTAGGAAATGAAACTAGATGACTTGGTATCCTTAAAAAATGTATTATCCAGATTATCTTTGGGGAGATTTAAAGAAAGAAACCAATCTCTTTGCAGCAGTGAAATTTCAAAGCCTGCTAATTTTACTGTGACGCTTTAAAATAAAGAGACAATTTAATTCTTCTGATGTAGCAGTGTTGTTTGGTCCTTGCTTCATCTCAGGTGCTTCTGAAAGGCACTGGAAAATAATAATCATGTTCCCTTCTAGACACATAAATCAGACTCTCTTCAGCAACATAATTTTAGATTACAAACATGAAAGTTGAGGAAGAATGTCACATCTCTCAGTTTAGCTGTTTGCAGTGAAGGTCTCCCTCAAGTGATGTCTCAGCCACCACTAAGCTTGCAGCTTATTCCTCTACCTTGTGTCTTCTGGGCCTCACTTTGGGCCAAAGCACTTCTAGGAGTAAACTGATTATAAAATACTCCAGAAAGGAGGATTTCTCAGCAGGGCAAAATAAGCAAAACCCTCTCTTTCTAATCTGGAATCCTTCGGGGTAATTAAGAATACCAAGAAGAGATCTGCAGGTTTATGTCCTCTGCTTACAAAACAGGTCAAGTAAGGACAAGACCAGTTCCTGCTTCTTGTCCAGTCTGAGTTGATGCAGCGCTTCTGCTGAGATGAATGGGAATTCAGCCTTCAAGCCCAGTCATTCTCTGACTCCCATGGAAAGGGCTAATCAGCAGAGATAATCAAATAAAAAAAAAATAGAAGGCAGAAAAATTGCAACTGTTTCCATGAAATGTGTATTCCTTTCTGCTTCGTGACTCACAAATTCCTATTTTTGCATGCTGCATTTGTTATTTATATCTATATATGTTAACATATAGATACTTACCTCTTGTATCCTCTCAAAGAAAATAAGACTTCCCTGGGCACTTCAGAACCCGTGGGAGCCTCCCACGCTGATTCTACTAGTGTCCTAGTGACAGGAATATGGACACCTTGTTTACTTCAGGCATCTATCCATTACGTTGAGGGAGGAAAGCCACCATTACAGAACATGGTGAATGTGCTTTGTAGAGGTGAGATGCTCCGTTAGTTTGGAGTTTTTGGAGTCCGGGGGGATTATTGATTTCCATCGCATCTCACACACACAGGCCCAAGTGGCAGTGTTAGCAGGGCGAATCCTGTTTCCCCTGATGCTGTACATTTAGACTAATCCTGTGAAAATAGATGGCATTTGAAGAGCCTGGGCAATTTTAAGAAGATTGTCTCCAGAGGAGATGCCTACATGCCTACAATTTTCCATCTGCTTTATAACAGTTTCTAATCAAAGCCCAGGGACTGTAAAAACAGAGGTGATGAGGTCTGGCCCAATCCTATGATCCCTCTCAACAACATGTGGCCTTAGGTGACCTATCTGCCCATCACAGGATCTGCCCTGTCCTCTCTGTTTGGGCTCCAGGGACTGCTCCTTGCAGCAGTATCACCCTTCCTTTGCCAGTTCTAATCTCACGTGTGTGACAGACATCTTTGACCTTAGTGTGCTCCTGTGGTTAATGATCAGCTATAGGAGGACTTCACCAGGTCCGATCAGATCCTACCTACCTTGTGCCAGAAAGAACAGGGAGAAATCAGCTCCTCTGGACTATATGGAGGGAATAGCACTATAGGCTAGTATACACTCAGTTAAAAAAATATGTTCTTTGGTAATGGTCAAATTGGCAATAAAATCAGTTGTAGGAAATCTGGGAGGAGGTTTTGAATCAGAGCCATAATGGCTGTATGGGAGTATATGGTGCCAGATTTGAGTCTAGTGGCCTTGGAGTCTCATATTTAATGGGTCATGATGGATTTTTGCTTAGAGAAGCACCTGTCTAGTGATTCAGAGCAGTGAGATAACTTTTCAATGTTTTATCTTTCACCTGCAATAACAGAGTTTAGTTCAAGTCCCTGTTCTTCCCAGGACAGAGCAGCGATTTGCTTTAGGGCTTTCATGTCCTAATGCTATGCTCTATTCATGGAGCTATTGGAAAAACCTTGAGAAAAAATCATCACATCTCACAGGTCTGCTCTGCCCAGCGTTCCTCCTTCCCATTCTTAGAATTTCAGAATTGCAGCCGTTTATTCAATGTGCCTCCTTTTACAGTTTATAACCAAGCACAATACCCTGCAGTCAGAGAATCACAGTTCAGTTCCAGTTGGAATTTTGCTCACACAAAGAATTTAGTAAGTAATCCCAAGTACTGAAAAAACTCAGAGAGAGCATAGCTGAAGCACAGATCAAGCAGAAGCTGTAAAAAAGCTTTAAACTGGCAGGCTGTATGAAGAGAAGAGAAAACTTAACTTTGGGACTAATGCTTTAAGTTTATAGTGATCTGCTTATAACGTTAGATCTATCTTTCATAGTCTGGGAGTGCAGATGCAAAATGTCTCACAAGCTGTAACTTGAGGTCATTATTTACATTTGTTTGCCTTTGTTTCTGGTGTCTTGCAAACAGCTCATTAGCTAAAGCTGAATGTTTCCCAGGCATGGGTAGAGACTTCTAGTTTGAGCCACAATCCGGCTCGCATTTAATATTACTTGCCCTTGGAGCACAGTTTGTTCCATCGTTGCCCTTTAAGGGCTTTCTTTTCCAGAGAATGGAAGAATGGTTGCTATGAAGCAATGCTAGATCCCTTATCCACATCCAAATACGTTTTTATTGGAGTGGAACAGGATCAATGCTTTCTCCATACTCTTGCCTGCAGGTTTCTCCTCCCTAATGCTGGCACATCTCTCACTGTGTTCAACTTTCAGGGTGTTCTTTGACCTCTCCCAGCCTTGGACACCTGGAGACGGGCTGAAGATGCATCCCTCTGTGCAATGCCTCCAAGCCATTCCCCAGCTGAGTTCTAAGGGCTGTTCAGAGGAGGCAGTGCTTCCAGCGCTCCCCTGCCCTCTCTGACACACCAGAAGCAGGCTGACCATGGAAGATGGTTACGCTACTTCTTTTCCTGAATGGGAAAACTGGTGAGCTGGAAGAACTCTATCCAAACATTTCTCTGTGTACTTAGAGGCATCTTTGCTTCTCTGCCTTGATATTGTTAAAAAATCTTCCTCTGTCCTTCTCCCTTCTTCTGTCATGAGTACCTTTGCTTTACTGCTGACCTTTCAAAGCTGCCTCAGTTGAGGCACCTTCTTTCCAGTGCTGCTGCCTTCTAAACAGCTTCTTTAATGTTAAAACTCCCTGTAAGGGTAAAATCATTCTTTGAGGTTTCCAGCATCCTGGTTAACCACTATGCCATTAGGACAATTTGCATCGCCAGCATCGCTTACACAAAATAGCAGCTACTTTGTCTTTAAAATCCATTACAGCATTGGCTGCTACCCAGCGCTAAAGCAATTGAATTACAATTAATAGCATCTCCAGCATAAGGCTTAGAACATCATGATTGGGCTAATACTTAACATTCAAAGTTTCCTCCTCTTCTTTATGGAGAACTGACTGAACCGACTCTTTTTCTTTTGTTTTTAACGGATCAATCTGGATCTTTTGGGTTGATATAGTTGTCCAGTTCCTTTCTAAAAAAACTTGGCTTCCCCAAGGCAGTTAGACAAGCTGAATGAAAAGAAATGTGGAAGGCTAAGACTGCTTATACTGAGCTGACAAGTATGATTCCATTGTGGCTTTGATCCTTCCCATCCCTCTGTCTGAATTTGCAAGGGATGGGATTCATCTCAGGGACTGAGTATATCTAAAGCATGTCTCCAAATGAGCGAGTTGTCGTGAGTTCCCTGGTGGTCACTGAATTCAGGCAATGGATGACAGAACACGATCCATCTGTCTAAATATAGGTGTCATTTTTAGAAAGAGATGAAATGCACTCCTCTCTGTGTGTGTCTGTCTGACATTTATTCAGATGATCCCCATCCCCAAATCTGGATGAGAAGAATTGAACCTTCATGTATCTGCTTTTGTATTTCCTTTTAGAAATTTGTTGGGGCAGAACAGATGGGTTCAGCCCCCAAAGAGGACACTCAAACATATGCTGATCACATGTAAGACTCAAGAGGCATATCTGGTGCCTAAGCTAACACCACAGCCAAAGAAAACCTAGGGCTTGATTGAGTTGCTCAAACAGTGCCATTTGAGATCGAGATATCTGCACGAGGCTATCAGTCATGACCTAAGACGTCGGGGAGACCTACGTGGATGTTGGAAGTCAAGAGCGATACAGGCCATTTCCAACGGCATGATGCTCAGGTTCAGCAATTCAGCCAAGCCCCTAGCTTGCATGTACACATTTGCATTTCAGTGTTTTAATCTTGAACTGCAACACACCCCAAACGCCCTTTCTATTTTGTGGTTCTTCAGGGCCTGATGCCACAGAGTTGTGCTCTGTGTCAGGGACATGTAGGTGGTGCTGCAATACAAGTGATAAATAATAGCAAGCAGCCTTGACTGCCTTCCCGATACCCGTTTAGCTGCCATTTATTAGTTAGTAATTTACCTTCTATATCATGGTTCCTGGTTGGTGTCAGTGTAGTCCTGATCAGCTAGGCTGGAGAATTAGTTTCCATCATGCTCAGCAAAATTTACTGTAGGCCATTTTGGCTTTGTATCACAGAGGCAAAACTGTGACACATCAGACATATCTCAGCACAGCTTTGCTTAAGACAGCAATGAAAGAGGATGCAAAATAGCCCCTGGTGACAGTCCCTCTCACCATGACATGACACTCAATGCCAGACCCCTGCCTCCGCTGCAGAACTCATCTTTGTTGGTAAACGGAGGAGGTGAGGATCTGGATTCTGGCCCTAGCCAAGGCAAGGTGAATGCCATTTGTCTTGGCATCTATCTCCCTGTGAAGAGAACGTGGTGGCAAGGGGGGATATCCTTCTGATGTAGATGGTCTGCAACTCTTGCAAAAGAAGCAGAGATCCCTATATCACCAAGAGAAGGTGGGAGTGCAGAGGGGGTTTAGTTAGTGCAGAGTGGGTGAGGGGGGAGTGAAGGCTGTATTCCTGCCTTTTTCCAGATCGGTTTATATCGCTGCTTTCTGGTAAATTAGCTCATTGTGGAAAGAAATTATCTAGAATTTGAGGATATTTGTGTGGTTTTGGGGTTTTTTCCTGCAGCTGTTCTTTCTAGATCACACCTTCGCTCTGATGGGGATTTGGAGCTTTTTTGTTGTTTGCCTTTTTTTTTTGGTGTTATGGCTTATTCACTGAAAATACTGATTCTCATCAAAAATTCAACAGCTTTTTGACCCCAAACCACCACTTTTCAGCCAAGAAATGGCTTTTCATTTTCAGAAAAAACCTTTGCTTGGGTACAACTCACATTTTATGAATTTTTTTTAGCATAAAAAGCCCCACTTGTATGCAAAAGATCATTTTGATGAATAATCTTTGACCAGTCTCATTGGGAACATCAAGCTCATAGTGCCTAACCTCCTCCTTTGGCTATGTTTTTTCTTTGGGATCTTTGGAACACACCATTTATTTTTCTTACAGCTTAAATGAAAGCATGGTGGAAGCAGAGTTCTAGCAGACACATCCTTTCTTATGTTTGTCAGACACTGAAATATAAATCTTTTTCTATGTCTCTTCAAGAGCTTTTAGCGACATCATATTTGGAAAAGCTGTTAATTCCTACATAGCCTTCTCCTCTTGTATCTCCCAGAGTGAAATGTAACACTTCCCATTTTATAGATAAAAAACCTGAGAACTGGGGAAATTAAACTAAAGCCAATGGGAGACATGAGTCATCTCCAGGCCCAGGTCCCTGTCTTGCCTTGTCTCACACCTTCCCTGGGAGGGTGACACTGTCATCCTCTAGGAAGCTGCCAGCTATGGTGTTACGCATGATTTTTTGGTTAGACCCACGTCAACTTACAGGTTTTAGGCCAGAGAGAGGATGCTGCTTTCAGCAGGGGTCTAAAGATTGTATCATTAAGATGCAGTCAAGAAAAGAAGAAAGAATTCAATGAGTATGGCCGCTTCACAAAAAGACTTTAGAAGTGAGGACACACTGCAGCTCTGCTCCCTCCACCCTGGCTGCCTGGCCTGTGGCACCCAGACAGGGTGCAACACACCCTACAAACAGTTAAAATGCATCTATTCAGGCTGCTGTTCCCACCCAGTGCAACTCAGCTAAAAGAGCCTTTGAAGTGGGATTATACAGTTTATCTTGTTTCCTCTTCTTCTGTGTTCAGGCATTTTTGCTCTTGAAGCCACATTAGAAAGAAATCAGAGGCAGAGGGGGGAAGCCTCTTGTCTGGTTTGCATGAGGCTGCTTTACAGTAGCACAGCATCAGTCCCATTGTCCAAGGAAATGCTGAAAAGAGGGTTGTTGGTCTAATAAAGGATATTAGCTCTCCCCAGGAGCCTTCGACAAACCAACATGGCCTGAAGGTGAACTTCAACCTCTAGTCACTATTCCCTTCTCCTAAGAACTTTTTCTCTGCCTGGAGTAACAAAGCAATAGCTTTAGGGCACTGAACACAGCTACACTTCTCCCTGGTTGCCTGCTGTCATCGTTGAGTGAGCAACAAATAAAAGGCTTCCCAAAAAATCCCTCTGCTTCCACTGGACTAGGAAGCTTGGCCTGTGAAGCCCCAGTCCTGAGCATGATGCTCAGAAACATGGGCTGGGCATTTGGTCCAAAAATGGTCTCAGTCAATATGTTTTAGGTGGGTTTTTCTGAGCTTCCTATGGAACAAGCACAGATTGTCTGGCTGCCCCGGTTACAGCTGCGAGCACGGGTAGAGCCACAGCTGGGGACACCATGAGGAGCGTGTGGCACTCAGGGTGTCCACCCGCTCCCCAGCAGCAAACTCGGCTGTTCTGCAGTTAAGTTCAGCTGCCAGACACTGCTGGCCAGGCTGTCCTCAGCCGTTGTGCCAGCACTCTGCGGGGTGTCTGCCAGGCCCTTGTGTGAACAGGAGATGGACACATCAGGGAACATGCTGTGCTCACGGCTGCTCCCAAGGTCCCTCCTTATAAGCAGTACCAATATACGCTTGGCCTCAAGCAGCTAAGGACCGTTGTAAGCTCTACCATCTCCTATTCAAAGTGGAAGCAATGCTGCTATATATTGAAAAGAAAAATACCACTTAACAAAAGGGCATTTTATGCCAGATACTACTTTTCCCTCCAGCTACAGGAAAAATGTCACATGATAAATGCTAATCATGCTGTTTAATACACTGCTGAGAGATGCTGGGATCCTGCAGTGATGAGGAGAGGATAGAGCCTTTGTAGAGCAGCTTGTGCTTCTTCTAGGCATGTGCTGAAAGTGGTTTTTAGACCATCTTCCAGGATTAATCTCTTTCAGGGATTGTCCAGATGGAGCTTCCAGTTGAAAGCTGCTAAGAATCAGGAGGTCTGGATCTAACGTCCTGCTCTGCCATGGGTTTTCACTGCATCTTTAAATGCACTTATGGCTTTTTCTTCCAACAGCTGCTCAGTTTCATGAGTCTGATATTCGAGAGTTCTCAAACCCATACCCATGTTACCAACACTGCAGTTCCCCCAGCTCTGTCCATCATTGCCTCCACCAGCTGCATCTTGCATGAAGTATGAGGAATGAGCTGACCTCTTGGTCATGAGGATTCTTCATTCATTTCCTGGCCTTGCCTCAGATGATAGCGTTTTGGAAATCTGTTTGGGAAATCTGGGCTGAAGCTGGAAAATGGTGTTAAAAAAGGGTCAGATCAGTTGCCTTCTCTTGGCATGTTTTCTCAGTTTCTCGTATTCGCAGGCTGGTAGGCATTTCAGATCATACAGACAATTTAGGATGAGATAAATAGCATCTTGGCCTTCATTTGAATGCATTGACTAGTTCCCCATCTCCCATAAAGAGACACAATTACAAAGGATTTTCTCATCATGCCCATTCTTTACATACTGGAGCTTATTTGAACTCTGTGCTTTACAAAAAGGCCCCTCTGAACCCATCCACGGGTTCTGTCAAACTCACTGTGAACCAACACAAGCCTAATGCATCCCTTGCCTTTGAAGCTTCATCCTTGGAGCTTCATGCCTTTGGAGCTTCATCCATCCTTGGATGGGGTTTGCAGCTGGCAGGTTTTGACCAAGTCAAACGGACTGGCCACTTGTTTCCAGGGAATTTGTCTCAAGGAATTTGTTTCCAGGGAATTTGTCTCAGTGCCTGACCTGTTCCAACTGGGGAAAGCCTTGTTACCTGTTCTGGTTTTACCTGGAAATGGGTATGTTACCTATTTCTGCAGCTGGAAATTCAAAGCTGCACCTGCCACACGTACCAGCACCAGCCCACCCTGAGTGCAAGGGAGTTTTTGCAAAACCCCAAATTACCGCATTTGTAACCAAAATAATCTCTGTGTGCGAAGGCCTGATTCAGTACCTGAGCAACAAGCTAGGCGGTGAAGATAAATAGGCACATTACTGCTGTAGCCAGGGACATGTAGTCACTGGCCTCATTACTGCTATTCACACACAGAAAATGACAGCAATACAAAAAAATCCCCCCAAACAACAGATCGCCTGGAGGGGTGGGCGAGACTGGAATTAAACTTGCTGCTGTTCAGATATTCCTGGAAATAGTTGGTTCCTGCACTTTCTTTCTGTCTCTCCCTCTTCTCCAGCCTAGAATATGTTATCTGACGGGCTGGCACCTTGCAGGGCTCTGAATTTCATGTGTGATTATCACCTTCAGAGCCAGCATTGCTGCTTCAATCAAAAAGTTCCCTTCAGCAGCCACTTCCCCTGGACTGAATACAAAATGCAGCTTAACACTGCTTGGTATCCACAGGAAAAGTGTTTGGAGATACTGACTTTCTCAGGACCTGTTAATAGAATAATTTGCCCATTCTGTGAACGTAAAGGGTCTCTTGATGTAAAATAGGAGGCATTAATCTTACCTTTATTAAATTGCCCCATATCTGGGGGGAAAACAACGCTCTCCTGGTCCCTCTCAAAGTGTCTGCAATTGAAGATATCATCCCATAAATATCCACAGGAGTGATACATGCCCAATTCAGAACTCTCTTGAATGATGGCTGTGGATCCGTGATGTTCTCCGCTGTGCAGGGAAGGCAGCTGTTTGGATGAGAGCTTTGGTTTTTCCATGGTACTGAAACATATACTGACCTTGGGTAGGGAGAAACACAACTCAGAAAACAGCAGAGATGGCACCTCTTTTACATTAAGGCCTGAAGAGAGACACCCCCAAAACAGCAGTGCCAGAAACTATGCCAATTGCTGTGTGCTTGGAGGAGAGAGACGCTGCTGCAGGGAGGAAGGCTGGGGCAGGGAATCAGCCCTCAGGCTTGAGAGGTGACTTTCAGTTATATTTTCTCAGACATAAGATCAGGGTATGAACAGGGATGAGGCATCCTTTGGAGTCACAGTTTTCAAAACTATTGCAAACCTGCTGCAGAGCACCGAAGGGAGGGAATTACTCCTGTCCTGGCCCAAACTTGAAATTATGAATCAAGCGTTGAAGGAATAATGAGATTTTTGTTTTTAATGATATTTTAGGGTTTCTTTTGTCTTTTGCTCCCAGCTTTATGGAACCTGATGGCTCATTTAGGCTATATTTAAGAGCTTTCCTCTGAAGCTGCAAGATTGAGACTTCTTGTTTGTTTAATGCTACCTGAGAATTTCACAGGGCTGAAGAACTGAGGCTTTAATATTGCTGCATTCCTTATAAAAGAGTGAGAACCTGCAAAGCTGGATACCTGTGCAGAGTTTTCTGCTGTAAATACATGCCAATATTTCTTGTCTTTTTACCAACATAGTCCTTTTCTCTTCTGTAGCCCTTAACATGTTAACGGGACAAGCGGTCTGATACCTTTCCTAAGCCCTCTGTATCTCTGTGCTCTTTGTCTGGGGTGACTACACAGAGCCAAAGATGCAAAGATACAGAAAGAAAGTGTTCAGAATCTCAAACTGATGTTCTGCTGCTCCTGCCACTGGCTTTGAATCCAGCCTGGAAGATGGAGGATAAAGCCAAGAAACTAAGGAGATTTAGCCTGATTCAGGAGAACATGATATTTTATGCCTGCAACATTGGTAGGAGAGATTAGGCTGGGTCATTAGCAAGCCCCAGATTGTTTGATTACCCTAACCAGACTGTGCAAAGGAAACAAACTAGGATGAAATTGGCCCACAGGGGCACTGAGATTCTTCTAGTGATGTTCCTGGTTTTATTATTTGTGTGTTGTGCTTAGTGGAAGGTTTAAAAGCAGCCAAGTGGGAAACATTGGTTTCAGCAGCAGGACTGGATCCAGCAGCATTGAATACACGTGTCCATAGTATAAAATTTGATAATACTGAACTAGAGCTAATAGGGAATAGGGGGAGGTGGAAGGAAAAGCTAATCAGTTCCTTCCCCACTCCCTCGGGGTGCTATGAATGTCTCTCCCAAGGAGGCACTACACACTGTGACAGCTCTGTGATCATGTGAATACTGTGCTTCCGCTGGTATTTGAACACCTCCTTTGGCAAACTTCTCCCCCACGCTCTCCCCGCAGCAGCCTCCTGGTGTGCATTTTGCCTCCGCTCAGCCTGGATTCCTGGCTATTCCTTCCTGCTCTCTGCCCACCCCACTGCTCACTTCCAGATCTGGCTCCCCAGTTGCAATGTTGGTTGGTGTTTCCTACCCCAGGCTGCAGCTTTCTGCTCTGCCAGACCAGCCCTGGTCATCCTCTGAAGGCAATTCCTCTGCAACATGAGCGTACCATATTCTGGGCTCCATCCCTGCTGTCTTCTGGCTCTGTGGTTTGTTTCCCAAGGCAGCTTCTTGCAGGGACCTCGAAGGTAAGGTCCAGATTGACATCCTTGAGGAGAGAGAAGCTTTCAGGTTACCATGCCCCATTTTAAGCAGTGGATATGTTTCAATTTCGCTCTTGTGCCTAAGTTGGCATTGCCACTGAATTGTTCACTGGGGCAAGATATCAAACTGTGATATATTGGGACTTTGCTCTGGCTTTCAGATGGAGCTGACACAGCATAAAACAAACGACCCTCTCTCTTCATAGAGTTTATTAGCAGTTTCTAGCTATATGATGGTCCAGAACCAGCATAACTCCAATCCAGCACTTGCCCTGATGTTTTCTGAGTGGATAGAGGCAGTGTAACTTGTTTCAGTTGATGGTTATCAGATATCAGGAATAAACCAAAAGCAAACAAAAATAAGATTTTCAATCAGGATGGATCATTGGAAACCATAAGCAATCACATTCTGTCGCGATGTCTGAAACAATAAGCCTTGGATCTTCCCAAACTAGAAACAAGAGACGGACAAAGTTAATTTTGATTTGGACAGTACCGTCATACAGGGTCAGTTTAGTGTTAACATAAGAACAACAGAGGATTTTATTTTGCTGATCTACAATGAGCACTATTATCCTTTTGTAAAGGAACTGAGTTTAATCACATCTGGCAGACCTGCTGGGTATATTGTGTCCCAATATCCCATTACATTTTCAATTTACATGTATTACCTTTCCCTGGGAAAGTTCCCTCCACTTCTGCCCATTGAATTAAATGGCTGTTATGAAAACAGAGTAGGACATTTTAGTGATCTGGATGTTTGATTTTACCCTGGGAGGCAATTAGTGCTAATAAGTCCTGTACCCAATGCCTGCCTCTGATTTGTCTCAGAATTAGAGCATATAAAAGGCCTCAAGTGCAGAAGTGGGACAAAAGTTTCATAGGCCAATTCCCTTCCCACCAAAACCACCAATAATGAAGAACAGAAGAGCTGCATCTACGTAGAGAAGATCAGAGTCAAATTCTGTATCTTTTAGACTGTATAACTTGTCTACAGTCACTTCCAAGTGAAGAAGTAGCATTCAAAATCAATGCTAGTTTAGTCTGTGTCTTGCAACACAAACAAATGCCATCCAAAACATACTTGGGAGCTAATGATGTTAGTGAGATAAATAATTAAAGCAGAAGGAAAAAGGCAGGCATTTAAAGGCTCAACAAAAGTAGAGGAAACACATTATAGACCAGATTTGAAAGGAGATGAAGACTTGATCCCTGTAATCTATATTGATCAAGGCATTTCCAATATGCTCATCACTAGCAGAGAAAGGAAACGAGGAGAGTGTCATTAATCACACTACGGCTCTGCCCAAGGGCTCAGTCAATCACGTTCTTGTACTACCTAGGCACGATATTCAAATGCAGAAAGACAGACTACTTGCTATACAATTTACAGTCCAAGTATGTGTTTTACAGGCAGGATCACAAGCCCTTTGATTTTAGGCATTAGGATTTAACAGCTGAGGCCTTCCGAGCCTGAAGCTTGGAAAAAAGGTACAATAAGCCAACATGAAACGAGCATGCACAGGGAGCTGCAAGAGAGGCTCTTGCCATGAGAACAGAGGGGTGAAGTAGGGGGCTGGTGGTGAGCAGAGCAAGGGAGGCAAAATGTAGAAGCTGGAGCTGGACCAAGTTCACGGGGCTTAAAAAAGAGAGTCTCATGTACAGCACGTGCCGTGCTGAAGCTGCTTACTCAGAAATGGCTGCCAAGCTCCTGAGACGCTGACATGGGGCAGAGGGATCTGAAATTAGAGGATCCACCTCTGCCAGCTTAAAGCCAGCCAGATTTTACTTCCATGAGAAACTACAGCCTTATGAGGCATATGATCGCTGTGAGCAGCTCACAGGAAAGGTTCTGCTTAAGAACAGTACTGTCCATTGCACTATATTTAACAGAGGAAAGTATTCCCACATTTTTAATTGCTAAGGACATCTGTTCCAGTGGCTTATTCATCACCTGCAGTTTTTATAATCTTTGTAGCTTCTAAATGCAATAGCACGCCAGGGACATAAGCAATAAAGACCTTATTTTCATGCAAATGTGGCTGGCAAGAAGAACAGCAATCAGGAGGAAGAAAAATAGAAGGAATAGGTGAATATTTGTCAGTGCAATATTGCCCAAAGCTCTCCGCAGGATCTTGATTGGTATTTAGTGTTAGGGAAAGTAAGAAATGAAAGATAGAAAGTGGGTGTGTCTGTAGTGTTATACCCAGTTACACAAATGCAGGAACTGAAGCACAGAGCTGTAGCATGCTGTGTCCAGAGAAGCTTGTTTACCGTTTCAGATCAGTTCTGCTAATACAGCAAAATAGCAGTAGAGAAGGTGCATATGGAGTAAGAGTAAGGGCATTTTCTGAAGACTGTTTCTGAGTGTTTTTATTGGTTTTTGTAAAGACTCCTTTAGGAAGCATGCCTTGAGATCAATTTTTAATGTGCTCTAAAATCCCCAAGATTTTGCTTTGGAAGTATTATAAATGAAATTAGCATTACACTTAACAGAGGGAAGTTCAAAGGTGATAGAAGCAGTTGAGATGGCAATACAAGTGGGCTTCTCCACCTTTCACGGAACAGTAGCACTGAATGCAGTCCAAGTAAAATGGGCACGTACTGATACTAGTGGGAGTAGAGCCACCTCTTCTCCTTGCCCACAAACTCTACCTACTCTCCTCATCTCAGGAAAGGTTCCTGTCCCCTGTGAAGTCTTTTCAGTGCCTTGCAAATTGCTGCAGAAAGCAATTTATAGATTCAGCTATTCTGATGTTGCAGATAAATATTAAAGGCAGCACAGATAGAATTTCCATGCTACTTAATGCAAGCCATCTCCCTCCTTCCCTTTCTGAAGAGTGTAGGCGAATTCTCCTGGAAGCAAGAGAAAGCAAAGGAATGATAACAAATCAAGAGCCTTGGGGAAAGCACGCAGCTTCCTCCAGTCACTGCGCCACTTACCAGCCTGAGGTGTGCGAGATGTCTGTGTGTTCTTCTCATTTCCGATTTTGCACACACCAGTGCACTTCCATCCTGGGCAGCAGTAACTGGGCTGCTCTTGGCCAAGCCTCAGGCAGCGCTGCCTTCCCATGGCCCGGCTCACCAGGGCTTGCTAGAAGCAGGGAGACGTAGGGAACCACCCAAGCCCAGTGTCTTCTGATGAAGATGCCAGAAAAACAGGAGGGAGGAGGCCTTCAGGCAAGACCGCAGATGGCCAGAGTGGGATTCATGCCTTCTGACCTCAGATACCTACAAACCAGGTATCTGCATTCCAGTTCTGTACAAGCACTGACCTTAGGACACAAAGAATTTCACCATAAATGCAACTTAATTTTCTCACAGAATATATTTCCATACACTCACACATCCCACAAACTTGTCTTGCCCCAAGGTAGTTTCTGACACATACTCACAACCACACTGCCGTGCACTCACAAGTATTGCCAGGTTGTTTGTTAATCTTGAGATTTTGCTCCCAGTATTTCTACAAAATCTGCTTATGTATGCTTAGAATATATTTATTTATTGCCTTCTGCTCTGTGTATCAGCAAAGTGATTTCTTTGAAGGCTGTATAGATTTTCTCTTGTGCTCTGTTTTTTGTCTGTACTGAACTTGAAGGCTTTGGGAGGGAGGGAGAGAGCGAGCATTTTCTTAGATTTTTAAAAAGAAATTGCTGGAGATATCTACGTATTAATAAATTTGTACTGAAAGACAGACATCCCCATAGGTTTTCAGCTCTAGTTGAATAAAATCATCTACAAACAAAGGCAGCATAAGAAAGGCAAGTGGGAGAGTGGGTATAGAAAGAAGATGGAGTGTCCTCTTCTAGCCCTTTTTTTTTTTTGCTGCAGACTTTCAGCAAAACTGGTCTCTAGGTTTATTCAGCCATTGCCTTCTAAAAAAGGTTATCATGTCTTAACTCCTTTCTTCAAGCAGACTTTCCTGTAAGCTTGTTTTGATGCTAGAACTGTATTCTGCAGCAGGATAATTTCAGGCAGAGGTGTCTGTTTGTTTGTCCGAAGCTCAGAGCAGAGACAGCTGGCTTTAAACCAACGGCTTGTGTCTGTGGTTGCTTTGTCATTCCAAACACATTCGAGAGCTGGGTACATAAATGCAAAGCCCAATCTAATCTGTGCTAGACTAAGGAAGAAACAATTGACTCTGTTGTAACTGAAGATAGTCTCTCATGTAATCAGGGAGGCAGTGCTTGTCACGGATAATGAGGGCCTGCAGTGAAGTAAATGGGTGTTTTGCCTTCGCTTTGCAGGGCTGGGCTGTCCTGGATGCTTTTCTCCCCAGTCTCTGCACATGTATGTGCTGGCTCCTCCTCTCTTGTGTCAAGCATGAGTTACTTGTCTTGGCTGTATAGGCCTGTAAGACCTACTGGGGCATCTTTACCATCATCTCTCATTCCCTTTAGACAACTTCAGTGCCCTCTGGAGACGTGTCCACAATGCCCCATCACCCATCCGTTAGGTTTTCAGCCAAGGGTTTTTCTGCTGCCTCCCACGCTGCTCCTTACCCATGATGGGGAACTCTATGCAGACAAACTTAGAGCCTTCAGAGCCTTCCCAAAACCCTCCTTTCCTGAAATCCTTTTCCTGGTGCCTGTGAAATAACTTGACAGCAGTTAATAGTCGGCAGAGAGCAATCACTGCCGTGCTGAACGGCTCTGCCGCATTACTGTCTCGCTGTTCTCCCCTCGCCATAGCCAGCTGTTGGCCTTGGTGCAAAGCCTTTCCATCTTTTCATCCTTCTTCTGTGTTTTGTACCGCACCTGGCACAATTGGGTCGTAGACTCACAGACCTTGATCATATAAATAACTAGTAACTATAATAACTACAGCTACAAGCTACAAGCTGTTTTTCCTGGCTCTCTGGAAGCTCAGAGTCCCACTGCTTTGGGCCTCATTCTTTCTGAGCATAGACTGTCTGTAGCGTGCTAGTCCAACACCTGCTCAGGTATTGATCACAAGTCTCTTCTCTATTGAATTTCTCTCCAGGCAGACGAATGAATTAGATTCTCTATCAAAATAGCAAAGCCCAGCAGCAAAGAGACTATATCTGGGCAAAGACTTTTCTCTGTTGTTTTGTAGCAAGCAAACAAAACTGTGAATCTTTTGTGCTTATTTAAAAAACAAAAGTGCTGGATTGGTTTTGGAAATAGCGGCCTATATTTTCATCTTGTATTTGTATTCTTTTCATTGAGGCTACCGAAACTTGTGTTCATGAGTCACAGAAGTGACCCAGGTTTTACGAAAGAAAGCTCCTCTCCTGGGGTGGCTGTTTTACCATGCCCAAGGCTTGAGGTCATGATCAAACCCAAAGGTCCCAGTCACATACTGGTTTCACACTGTGGGCTCACTCTCAGACTGGAATCTGGAAGTTTCCCAAGTTGGGAAACTGAGGCATGGGTGGGTGGAGGGAGATGCCTTCCTCCAGCATAGGTGTGGACACTCCACCTCATCCTGCATCGCACATGTGGAAGGTTTTTTTGCACAGTGGACAAAGGAGTCTGGGCCATTTTTGCTCCAGAACAGTGAAGCAGAAAATGAGCAAGTGATACGGGACATTCAGGGGACGTGTGCGTGTGATGTGCAGCTCAATCCTGACACAACATTTACTTTCAAGATGATCTTGGGCAGAAGGCAGCAAATGTGAAGGAAGGAAAAACAGTTGGTGTAACCATATAACAAGTCCTTCTCTTTGCACACGTGAGCATTGGAGAAGGAACAGGTTAACATACCAGCGCACATAACATGCTCCCCACAAGCACAGCAGCTGGCTGCCAGTGTGTGGTTAGTGACTCCCAGGCAGGCTACTTTGGAGCAATTTTTTTCAGCTCCAACACTCTCTCCAGCAAAAGGAAAGGTGACCTGGAACCACAATGCTTTCTTCCCACTGACTATCTAGAAAGTGAACTGAAATGGCTCCAGCAGCCACAGCCTCCCAGTTCTGCTGATCAATGCAAGTCTAAAGTCTAGGCGGATCTGGAAGAGAAATTTCAATCCAAATACTGGTGTAATGAAGGGCAGGAGATCCTGGGATCCCCCACCAACCTCATGCTGTAAAGCCCACAGTCTGTGACTCCCTTATACGTGCCCAAGGCTTGTCTTTCATCACAGTGAAGTTCATTTTTTCTCCCCTAGTGAAGACCTTTCAAGAGAAAGCAGAATTTTCTGTGCAGCTGTTTTCTGATGAAAATATTCCCACTGAAATCTAGGACAAAAAAGATTTCCTTTCTGACCCAGGCAAAGGAGTGGGTTTCAAACAACTAAAACTGAGCCTCTGCAGTTTGATCTTTCGCTGCACTTTTTCCATTGTCAGTTGTCAAAAAATACTTTGCTGTCCACTGAAATGTCAAAAAACCCTATTCCTAAATAGCAAAATCACATAAAATGACATTTTAAAGACATGGACTTTGGTGGTACCCCTGTGAATTCTCACCAACCATTCAACAAGTTCCTTCTCAGTGTGGATTAAGCTGGCAAACTCCCTCAAGGGAAACAGTGTCCTTCCCACTGCCTTTTTGGCTTTTATAAGCAGCCTGGTAAAGACTTTCATTTTCCCAAAAGGAAAGATGCAACAACATGCCAAGCCAGTAAAGCATCTTCTTCTGTTCCAGGCAGGGTGGAAGGAAGTTCCTCTGGGTTATTTACTACTTAGGGTTGTGGGTAATAAAAGCCTCTTGCAGCTAAAACAAAGCAGAGAGAGAACATGAGAACGACTTACAGGGGTGAGCACAGCTGCCCCTGGAAGATCTGCACAAACCTCCTGTATTTCCTTTAGCAAGTTATAAACTAGGAAAAAAGCAACCAAAAAAGTAGGAAGTGGATATGGTAGTAGCAGTGGGACGGCCAGTCCTTGAGCTGCAGGCGTGAGGGGCCAAGGTGGAGGGCTCACATCAGGGAACCGAGCGCTGAGAGCTGCCTGTCCTGCTAGCGGTGAATGACTCGCTGAGCTCAGCACCCTGCTCGGGGTGAAGCGTCACCCACCAAGAGTGTTTCAGGACAAGTGAGAAAAATCCCCCCAACTCCAGGAGGCTGAGCTTGGCAGACCTGAAAGAGAAGCAGTCTATAAGTGATAAGGATGAATCCTAATACAACTGTATTTCTGTCTCCTGACAGCTAATTATTGCAGAGCTTTGTAGCCAAGGCTTCGCTGTGATGGTGACATTGTTTAAGGAATCGCCGTTTGTTTTCTTGTCGTTAATATTTAAAATATCTTCTATTCTCTATATGGCTTTTTGCCGTCATAAAGGGGCTGTGCTCTCAGAGATCAGGCTGAATTCTCCCTTCTTTGAGGGGAGAAAGAATTGCCTGTGTGGCAGACCTGCAGAAGAAAGGGCTGATTGAAAGGGAAAAAAGGAAACAAAAGATGTTGCTTAGGAAGACCTCATTGTGTTAAGCAAAATGCCTCCACCACTGAAGGCTCCAGGCGAAATGGGCAAGGGACTAACCTCAGGTTGTGGCTGTGTGTCTTGTTCCTACTACCATGGTAAATTGAGCAGAAACTTGGAAGCCTTGGAAATACTGTCATGGTAGGTGTTTTTCCCCCAGTCTTTCAGCTGCCTGTTCAGGATACGTGCGTACGTGTACGTGGGCTGCAGAGAGGAAACTGCAGTTTGTAAGAGGGCTTGGGAAACATCCCGCCTGCTCCTTCCCCACCCCACAGATAGCAGAGACTCTTGTTCTCCAGACAATACTGCTTGACATATTCCTCTGGAAAGGCTGTGTCTCCGTAGCAATGCTCTTTGGAAAAGGCAAACATGCTTTGTAAAAATGATGTCTCCCAGGCAATGCTCTTTGGAGGGGAGAAGCCCGTGCCTTACTTGGAACAAAGAAGTTCAGAGCATGAGAAAGGGATGGCAACGCTCACCCTGGGCACTGAGAAAACATTATTGTGACACTGACTCCCGTGAGTCCTCCCTATCCACCACTCAGTCCTGCATCTCCCGTGGCTTGTGGAAAACATTGAGGAGGAAAATTCTGACCTGAAGATAGTAGAAGAACCTCATACACATATGAAACGCATACATGCGTGTGTGACATGGATACATGCACAGAGTAAGATGAGGACTTAGAGGAAGCAGAGTACAATTTGCAGGGCATGTGCTTTCCCAAGAGATGCTGTTGCGCTTGTCCCCTGCTGACATTCCCACTCTTCTTCTACCAAACAGGCAAATGCCACTTCACACAGAAACGTGTATTCCCAGGGAAAAGGGTTTTAATTGCTGATGCTCCCCAAGGCCATACTGTGTGAGAGACGTGTACTCATTCACATGGACGCTGTGCTGTAGGCACCCACCTGCGAGATTAAGCTGCTCCACTCTTTTGTGGATGTGGACTGTGGAATCACACCGCATGGGTGACCCACACAATATGGGTGGTCGGGGTGGCAGAGGCATGGGCTGGACTTGTGTAGACGATTTGTGTGGGCTCATAGCTTCTAGCAAACTGGTTGAGAGCATGTGTTTAGCTTTGGTTCTTTTCCTTCTTCAATAGCACTGAAATTTCTGGGAAGCTTCTTTCTGCAGACACAGATATTTTGAAATGAAGGATTTGGTCCTTCTGGTTAGGCAGATCTCGTGAAAGGAAGCCTGCAACACCACGTTTCTCAGTGGACCACCTCTGAATGATTGTCTTCCTTTCTTGTTTGTGCTTTGCTTTGCCCTAAAAAAAATTCAGGTGGAATTTGTGCTGCATGGGAACGGTCTTTTCATCTTGAAAGAATCTTTAAATAATTTTCCTGTTTTGAATTGGAAGAAAGAATAAAAAATCTCAATTTTTTTATCACTAACTGAGGAAGGAAAAACTTGAACCAGTCAAAACGTTGGGTCTTCGAACTGTTTATTTCCATTTGACCTTTAAAGAACATTTGTAGTGTAAACTGAGTTACATTTCTAAGCTAGAAGTTATTCCAAGCAAAAAATATTGGTTTTGTTGAAAATAACAAAATGGGCTTTCAACAGTTTTTCAACATTTTTTTTCCTCCAGCAGGAGATTTATCAAGTTGATCCTTTCCCACAGATTTTTTTGGCTTCAACAAATCGGCATTGTCTGGGGAAGAGACATTTTGCTAGCAAGAAAGCTAGACCAGGAGTTTTAGGAACAATCACGTGTGGCTGATTTGTTGGACAGATTAATAGAAAGGGCAGGTGACCGAAGAGTACACGATTGCAGCCTCTGCTATGAATCCTCCATCAATCTGGGCGGGAAGCACTGGGTTAATGCCATTTAAATTGTTACCTCTTATCAATAGGTCACTAAATTCTCCTAATTGTATGGTGCTGCCCATCCATCTGCCTACGTTGATGTGGAGACCTGAGGGCACTGATGTGCATGTGAGTGCCATCCGCACACTAGAGCACATCTTCTCGCTCTCCCAGGCTCCATCTGTTGACACTAATGTATTACTGACACATTTCCTCCTAAATTTCTGTGACTGCAGCTTTATCCATTAATCAGTAATTAAACATGCATAAGTAGAATCCTAATTTATACACTGGATCAATTCCGATCCCTCCGTCTACTGCTCTGCCCTGTTAGCTTTGCACGTATTGCTTGAGAGCCCCTGGGTCTTCCTGTTCTGCTTTGGAGGCTTTTAGGGGCCCTTCAAACTGTGCAGGCATGCTGCAATGTGGTCCCCAAGGGACCCAGCCTTCCAGGCTGAGGAGGGTAACACACACAAGACCAGCACAAGAGTTTACATGCTCACTTACTGGATTTAATTTTCTAAATTTGGAGGGATTTCTGTTTTGTCTGAATCATCTCTTGAACCCGCCTTTTATCGCTCTCTGTTTGGTCCTTGTCTTTCCAGCTCTCCTGTTTACACTAGCTGGTTACAGCATCTCTCCGTGTGTGTGTCTGTATTTTGGCACATTAAGGAAATGTATTTTCTTTTTCTTCTAACTATGTTCTAACCCACCACCTCGGTTTTCTGACCACTCCCATCCTTTTGCATGAGATCTAGCTGCTGATCCATGTTTGTAAGTAGGTCTCTGAGCAGAGCGTGGGTTTTTGGTGCGCCGAGCGCAGGAGAGCGAGCTCATTGCATGAGAAAACTGTGTTGTATCCAACCTTCCCTCTCACAGCGGAGATGTAGACAGAAATCTTGCTCTTAAACGCAGGACCCAGCTGGCTGAAGCAGGAGAGGCAGCTACAGGGTGCAGGACAGCAAAGCACAAGAAGGCAGAACAGGCAGAAGTGGGGAGGGAGTTAAAGAGGAGAGGGGACGAGGTGAGGCAGTGATTTATTTGTGGGCTGCAATGAGGGAGCTTCGGGTACAGGCCTGAAAAATCTGTCTCAAGCCTGACAAATGGGATGACAGCCCTTTCAGGCATTTGCTTTATTGCTGCTATTAGTTATTTTAGAAAAAGCATTGTAATCTGCCATTTCTCTCATGCATTATTCAATACACTTGTTCATTTGCTGTCCCATACACACGTATTCGCACCCCCAAACACACTTAAGTGTATATATATACACACACGAATAAATGGACCTCTAGAATGATTTCAGGAGCAGGCTGAGAGCCAGCAAGCCCCAGTGGTGTATTATAGCCCCCTATTTCCACTGTACTTTGCAATGTTTAGTAATTTAGCAGGTCCATGTTGCACAGAGGCTGAGGTGCAGAGATTTACTCTGATGTTGTCACAGTTGTGGACCAGAGGAAACACCAGATCAGAGCAATAAGCTGGCTGATTTAGGTTGCTGTCTCCAAGAGTAGGCAGCAACAGACAATTTGGAGTGAGGGCACTCAACCTACGCCTTACAAACCACCCCTGGATCAGCAGGACATCATGCCTGACCTGTTAGCCATTTTCTCTCATCCTTTTTCCAGGGCTGTTTAGCTCCCTCCCTGCGTCATTCTCTGACTTGGAGTACACTGTTCTTATGACAAAAACTGCACACAGCTCCCATCAAGTGACAGGGCACACTTCTGGCGTGGGATAAACGTGCATGTGGATGTCAGGTGTCCTGGTTTCGGCTAGGACAGAGTTAATTTTCTTCCTGGTACAGTGGTACAGTGCTGTGTTTTGGATTTAGTAGGAAAATAATGTTGATAACACGCTGATGGTTTTAGTTGTTGCTAAGTAGTGTTTATACTAAGTCAAGGATTTTTCAGCTTCTCGTGCCCAGCCAGCAAGAAGGCTGGAGGGGCACAAGAAGTTGGGAGGGGACACCGCCAGGACAGCTGACCCAAACTGGCCAAAGAGCTATTCCATACCATATGACATCATGCCCAGTATATAAACTGGGGGAGCTGGCTGGGAGGGGGGTTTGCTGCTCGGGAACTAACTGGACATCGGTCACCGAGTGGTGAGCAATTGCATTGTGCACCACTTGCTTTGTATAGTTTAATTCTTTTAGTATTACTATTGTCATATTATTATTATCATTATCATTGTTTTTCATTCCTCTCTGTCCTATTAAACTGTCTTTATCTCAACTCACGAGGTTTTTTTCCTGATTCTCTCCCCCATCCCAGGGGTGGGGGGGGCAGTGAGCGAGCGGCTGCGTGGTGCTTAGCTGCCGGCTGGGGTTAAACCACGACACAGGTCACATGGCAGGAAAGCTGTGAGGGGGAAATGGTCAGGAGAGGAGCACAAGGGCCTCTGACCTACAGGAGATCGGCCTGTTGAGAAGTTACAGTCTCTCCTAGTCCTTAGGAGTGGATGCTGTGCTGCTTGGGAGCCGGTTTGCATTTCAGCAGTCCCTTCGACAGAGGCAGACAGCACGCAAGGGAAATATGACCAAGGACCCTGCCCTCGGCCCTGCTGGGCGCTGTCCCACACTGTCCCTCGGGGACCAGAGCCCTTTGCCAAAAGTAAACAGAGGGAAAGCGGCCGGTGGTAACGGGCAAAGCCCTCCCCTCTCCTCCTCCTGGCTTGGTGGCGTGTGACTGATGTTCTGCGGTTCCTGCCAGCGAGGATGGGTGTCCCAGGGGAAAATGGGTTCTCGTTCGCTGTGTGATTCCAGAGTGTTGTTTCTGCTACAAGCAAAAGCAAGGAGATTGGAGATGGGCTGACAGCAATGACAGCTGAGCTGAAGAGCAGGAGCAAGAGCGAACAACTTCGGAAATGGGAACTGCTAGAGAAATAATCAGAGCTGAGGATAAAAGCTTGGAAATACCTCAGAGGCAAGGAAAGATGAAGCAAAGTCATATTCAGTGTTACAAATCGGTGTCTTCCTGTACCGACACAGCACTGTAGCAGAAAGTCACCAGGGAGGAAGCATGTTCTGTGAATGCGGTAGCAGGACGGGCTCCGAGAGGCCAGTGCAGGGGCCATGTACCCGTCCCGGGCACGGGAGCTGGTTACATGATGCGTCTTCATTACCCAGACAGTGTCACACCATCTGCAGGCATCCAGCTGAGCAGCCGTGGAGAACTTTTTAGGCAAAGCTGGCCAGAACCAGTCACAAAACAAAGCCAAGCTCTTGAAAGCACCGCAGGTGCTGAGAGATACTTGATCGCCATATGGCTGAAGGAATAAATTGGACCTCAGAAAATACCCTGAGGAGAGCAACAGGCCTCTGCCAGCATTAAAGCTCCCCAAGTACGTGGAAGACTGCTGACAGACTTTGAAACAGCTCCTCTTTCACTCTCTGTGAATACTGGATGCCAACAAAAAGGCAGGCAGGCAGGTAGGCAGGAGCCTTGTTTCTGGCTCTAAAGCACTTAATGTGCTTAGTAGTTTCCTGCTCAGTCAGGCAAGGAAAATTGAACTACAAAGTTACATTGAAAGGTTTTGATGACTGCTGCACTCCACCAAAAGCAAGACATTTCAGAGACCTGTACTGGGACAATTCTCGGCAGAGTTTGTTCCTTGCTATCTGTCTGTCCTTGCCAACAATTAGAAGTTTCCCATTCAAGCTAGAAATCATTAGTGCTGGTGATTTAAAGGAGACGTTGTCATCGTGATCCCTTCCGATGGCTGAAAAATGACTCGGGTAGCATTTGGAGAAAGGGAGAAGAATCCATCAGAGGAACTTTGTCTTGTCTTCCTTTTTATTTGCTTTCATGAGCCTGGCTGTGCTTGGCAGAGACATATGCATACAAGAGAATGGGGATGCAGAGTAAATGGCAGCCTGTCTGACTAATTGCCCTTGTCTGTAATTCACTGGCTCATGCCAACTCTCTGTGAGAAGAGAAAGAGCTGGGGTGACACGAGTGCTGGTGAGCCAGCCCCAGCTGCATGGATCATGTTTGTGGCTCACCACAGGCTGTTGCAACCTGTTTTCCATCCTAGCAAGTGACAGAGGCTTTGGTGAAAAGCTGACTGGTTTCCCAAATGACAGTGCCCACAAATGCCAAACCAGATTCACTTCCATCCACGTTAGGCCTTTTGCAACATCTTTGCTAAGCCCCAGGCACCAGATTGAGGGGCATCCTTTGGCCAAGACCTTGCAGGGGGTTCTGCTAGGAGCTTTGCTCACTTGTATCACCCTGCTGCAGAGGGTTAGTCACCTCCCAGGAGCATTTAGTCTTTGGATATGCCTGTCCTCTCCCTTCCTCTGGCAACTGAATTCCATCAGTGGCCCTCCAGAAAGAACTGAAGGATGAGATAATTGGTCTTGACTCCATTACAGATCTTCACCCTCAGCTGGGGAGACATTAAGTCATGAGCTGAAACCACAGCTCTGCATAATGCTGAGTGAGTTGGGCTGTTGCTGAAGGATGAGGGGTGTTTTATAGCTGACAGGGGCTTCTTCTGTCTCCGAGGAAGTGATGATGCATCTTGCACATGACAGGCTTTCAGCTGGTGAGCACGGAGACAGCACCGTGTAGGCTTTTCCCTGTACGGCCCTATCAATTTCAAGGCTTCATCTGCATTGTTCCTTGCTGCTCCTCTCTCACCTCATCCTGACCCTGTGCACAAAATGACGGTCCCCAGCCTGAGTCCCCTCGTATGGTGTTTGTCTTCACGTAGTCACCAGAGGAGCAAGGCAGCCCACCAAGGGCTGCAAGAGTCTCTCCCAGTTCAATCCCACCTTCCAGCCCCAAAGCTTTCCTCCTTCTTGCCTTTTCCTGGGTTTCTGTAATGTTTTCCTGGAGTAAGCACAAATATGCAGCTACTTCCAGTCCATTTCGAATTCCACTGGTATTTTTGGGCATGTAAATTATCTGTCCTCAGAATTTCCCCTAACTCTGAAGTTGAGATGTGCATGAACTGAAGCATGCCAGAGAAAATCAGGAGTGTCACACATGATTTATCAGAAAACCTAATACCACCCCTCCAGCCTGAACAGGGCTGTGAATATCCATCAGCATCACCTCCAGAAGGAAGAGGTAAAGGGATCCTTTGCTCCCTGACACCTCCTGGTACCAAAAATGTTTTCTCCTTCTTTCTAAGTCAAAAGGTGTCAGCAACTGCCATTGCCTCCTCTGTCCAGAAGAGCTTGTTATCAGTGCACACAAAGGGGAGAAGGAACAGGAAGGGTTCTACAGCATGCCTAAGATTATAAAGTGCCATCCAACCTGTTGCATGTCAAAAAGAAACAAATAAATACCATTAACTAGGAATTATTTTCTAAAAGGCTCTCCAAAGATCAAGAAGCTCTTCAGCTCCAACCTACTATACTCTCCTGACAGCCGTGCCTCAGTTTCCCAGTTCATTCAGTGGGTAAGGAAAGCTGAACGCAGACAGGTGCTACAGGGGTTATTAGTTAAGCTTACAGGAGTGATCTGAACATCAGACTCACTGCGTGAATTATTTATCCAATTTAACATTTCCAGCACAATGAGAAAAATGATCTGTAAATACCTTGGTGACTCCTGGGCTACATTCTGCTTAGCTGCCTTTGCAGAATCTTTTCATTCACTTTTGCAGAAACATTGGCAGCAGCGGATGTTTTTTTCTGGTCGGTGGTTTTTGCAGGATGTGACCTATGCCCTGTGAGACAAGCTTTATTTAATCACAAGAAGAGATTTATTTTAGCTGGGAATAAAATTAGATTGACAATCTTTCAAAGTCCCCATCCAAAATGAGAATAAAATTATTGAATTGAAGGTAAGGTTGAATGCAAAATGCAATAACATAGTCAAAAAATGTTTTGGGAGAATACTGCAGGAATGATTTGAGCTAACATGTAATACTCCAGGAAATTCAGAGTTTGGTTAGATTTACAGGAAAGCTAACAATCTGAGAGTATGGAAATAAAATTTAAGATCTCCTACAACCTTATTTCTGCCCTTGCAAATCTGACAGTCTCTAGACTTTCCATATTTGTTCCTTTAGTGCAATCACATTCATATTTCCATATATTTTGAAGTCTAGTGAGACCACACAATAAGAGAGAAAAATAACAGCAGATGACTACGGAGACATACTGTCTCATGAATATAGAGAACTCATGGTGCCCAGTTCAAGAGTTATGCTTAAACGGAAATATTTGTTGAGCAACACTGGTTTTGAGCAACAAATTTAGAAATTTTTATCTTTTTTTCCATGGACACTTATTTCCAAGGAAAAAGGCTTAGTATACAGACTCCAGAGCTGGTTGTGATCTGTTTCGCTGGTTTTATTTGTCATTAATTGGAATCATTGCAAAAATCTGTGCTATCAGTTGCAGATTGTGGCCTTACAGAGAAAATAATGAAGAAAAAAATCCCAGAGAAAGCTGCAACAGAAGCTCAGAATGTGATATAAGAAGCTGCTAATAAGAGCAAAGTCTCTTTGTTTGTGCCAAGAAGCGGCACAGCAGAGGCGTGGACATGTATACCGCCTGTGCATATATTAACACATACAACTTTCACCAAACATAAGAGACCTAGACTTTTACAGATGGCAGCGTGAATATCAAGAGCTTTTTTGGAATCTTTTACCAGTTTCAGGAAGTTTCTCCACTGTTCGAATGTAGCTGGATTGTGGTGGGGGGTCGTTTTGTCTGTAGCCTGGCTTCCAAAGGAACGTGATTTGCGGAATGGTGGTGCACATCTGGGTGCGTGTGTGTCTGTTAGTGCTCCCCATTCACTTCGGAATGCATTGGCCAGTTTCTGTAAAATTTGGCCTAGTGGTTAAGGATTCAAAGCTATTATGGTTTAGTGGAAACAACATTCAAGAAGATGGGCTAGTTTATGCAGTTGTGGAAGAAAAAATATCCTTAGCTCACCTCCTCATAGACACCAAAGAATCCACACAAGAAACAGCTTTGAAAACCAGGCTTTATTCTGGTGTTCTAATCCAAAGCAAGACCCATTTTCAAATCTGAATTGCAGTGCAAGGCTTGAAGAGTATAGCAACTTCCTAGAAACCACTGGCACAGCAAAAAAAATTACCTGCTTATATTAATAGGTTATATTTTTAGCTTAAGAATTAACTGTTCTGCTCAGTGAGCATCCATTCCTGCAGTGCGTGATATGATGTATCCTCAGGACTAAAGCTGAAAAATAAGAAACAAAAGAAAATCTTTTCTTAGGGGATTTCTCCACTCAAAATGCCTGTTGAAGGACTGGCCAGACATTTTTTCATGAAACTTTTCTTAGTTTTTTAGATAAAATTTGAGGGAAGTGTCCGCTTGCCCCCAAAATGCTCAGTTTTTCTTCATGGAACCAAAGCCGCAACATTTCTTTTTACACATGAACCTCCCATTTTTCCATTTTTTTAGGATTTCATTTCCAATATCAGATTTCAGCCAAAAAATGTTGGTCTTCAATTACTGAGATTCAATTTATTCTCTTTCTGAGCACTTGGCTTAATCCAGTGCAGAAAGGTACATTAATGAACTCTCTTACAGATGAAAACAGGGAGCAATACTTTGCATTTCATTAGCTCTTAAAAGAAAGCCGAGCAAGTTAAGCAGGGGCCAGCACTATTTTAATTAGCCTTCCAGAGATGGTCTTCTGCAAAAATAATCTCTTTTAATTACATTTGTTAAAATACCCTCTAGCAGGTCGACTCCCTACTTAAAGATCTCTCCACAGTGTGGTTTCTGCATCGTGGGCACGCAAATAAATCCCAGTGTTTTCCCTGGCATTGCAGCCTCTGGTAAGTCCTGTCTCCCATCTGTGGCTGAACGTACTCCTTGCACAAGGTTACCTCCAGGTCTGGGCTGCCTGAGCTCTTGAGAAGCAGCATTAATTAGCATTCGTCTCTTTTTCGGACGGATTTTAGACGTTCATTGTATGGCCTTGCTATCTATCAGGGAAATTGCTACTGGTTATGCTGGCAAAAGCAGGCCTGGCTCTGGATAAAATATATCTGGGAGATTTACGGTACGAAGCAGCATCAGTCATTTCACAGTCTTCGCCTTCATGACGGTGCTATCGTCAGTCACAGTATCAATCACCGAGTCTCTCTGCGGGCACAGGCTTTTTTGCCGTTTTGCTGCAGACAGCCTGCAAGCTTATTCCACCTCAGTGCTAATTATCACGCCCTCCGTTAGAGTAATTGGTCACTTCTCAAGCTTTTGTCTGGGGATTTGGAGGAGAGTTGGCTGGTTCAGCTGGCGCGAGCAGCGGTGTTACTCGGGAAGGATGGTGTTGGCATCTGCCGGAGGACAGAGACCCGTGTCTGCTGTTCAACTGTGTCTGAATGATATGGAAAAAGAGCAAGGTCCATCTGGACCTTGAAGGGCAGTAAGATATCGAGGGCCCAGGTTTATCCTGGCATGCGGAAATGGCCTCTTTCCTGTCCTCTTGCAGGGACAAGACACATTTGCTGAAATATTCTCCTCTTAAAACTATTTCCTCAGTCCACAAAAGAATTATAGTCATGATGCCACATTCATCCCATTGTCTTCACATTTTGCATCTCCTATGATACACCACTGCCTCCTGCCTTGGAAAAAGGACGGAGATCGTGGGATATCCTTGTCTTGCTGCATGATGGCAAACACAGTGTGGGCTGGGAACCTGCCTGCAGCAAAGACTGGGGTCAAGGGACAGCCAGGCTGCAGCTTCTATACACTCCTGCCAGGTCTTTCCAAACTGGACCACTCTGGTGTCCACTGAAATAGCTTGGATTGCTGGCATTGCGCTGTTCTGCAACAAACAATAAACTCTGTATTTTCTGGAGAAACTGCCCCCCAAAACCAATGTTTAATCACGAGCCCAATTTTCTGCGAAAAAAAATTTCATTAGAAAATACTCAATTAGGGCTGGCAGTGCCAGCCGAACTTCCATGCTGCCTCCAGCTAGCTGCCTGCTCTCGTCCCTGCTGCAGTGTCGGCAGGTCCTATTTACAGAGCTCCCCAAAGACCCTGGGGTGGTGGGGGATGCACAGCACTGGGAAAATCATCATTTCCAGCTCAGTAAATGTTGCTGTGGCTGCTTTACACACACGGAGCCAGCCAGCCCACTGCACTCTGTGTGAACTGAGGTGAGTCAGGGCTGTTCTCTTCCACCCAGGAGGTGGGAAGCCCCTTAGGGTATGCTTTCCATAGCATGAATGCAGCAAACTCCTCTTCAACCAAGTGGTCACATTCAGACCATCTCTTCACCAGATTTTCACAGTTTTAAAGAACTTAGACCCCGTGCTAAACTCAGCTCCTTTTTTTTCTTCATTCGCAACTGGCAAGAGTCGGAGATACTTGGTATTCACCAAAGCTGAGCTCTTCAAGGCCACATGTCAGTTCATTTGCAGATAGATGTTAGTTGTGTTGCCGAAGGCAGCAGTGTGGGAGTGCTTGGACTCAGCAATGAGGACGGCATGACAATATAGATACCGTGGAATAGCACAGAATTTGTGCCGGGAGTCGAGCAGGAGTCAGTGCTCGCTGCAGGACATTTCACTAGTACAACTTTTGCATAATGTCGGGTCCTAAAGTTTCTTCTCCCACCAGCGTAGGCTCTGGATTAAAGACTCCTTATTCTAGCCCTTTGGACACTGTCAGGAATGATGTTTCATCCTTCTTGTGAATCAGGTAGTGGGATGTTGGCAAACAAATACTGCCACAGATGTCAGCAAAGGGTAGCCTGAAGACTGCGTCATGAGATGTGGCAACACTGATAGCCATATGATGGGAGACTTATAGCATGGTAAAGTATCTCCCTCATCCAGGCAACAGCCTCACCTCTTGACCTTAGCAATAGAGCATCTTTGGACCAGGAAAAATATGTGGGATGTCTCTAAAACTGTCTTCCCCGCACTATCAAAGTATCTTGAGATTTAATCCAGAGATTTTCAGCGACTGTTGTAAGGCTCTGTCTGGACACATGGTACTGCTCCCATTACTTCAAGTTATTAAAGAAAGCTAGAAGAGTTTAATCTGGTTTTTGTAAGTCACTGCTGAAGCCATCTCAGGAAAATTATGTGACCTCTCTTTGTAGAACAAGGCAATTGTATTGCTGGGAGGGGAGATGGGTTGCAAAAAGACTATGACAGCACGTTCTGTACCTGGAAGCAGTTTGAAATATGTAGGTCTTACTCTGTTGTCAAGATCTCATATGCCATTAATTTTCTGCAAGCAAAG
This sequence comes from Gymnogyps californianus, assembly GCF_018139145.2. Lineage (NCBI taxonomy): Eukaryota > Metazoa > Chordata > Aves > Accipitriformes > Cathartidae > Gymnogyps > Gymnogyps californianus. Next base: position 3,390,437 of record NC_059498.1, on the reverse strand, counting down.
TAAATATCATAAGTGACATAATAGTAGGGAAAATGTCACTATGAAATATGATTAATAATCACAATCAATTCTACTAAAGAAGCACTAATCAAACTTAGTACCCATTGTAGCAGACCTGTTAGAAATGCAGCATAAGAGATGTCTCTACTCCTAAAAGCTTAAAAGGAAAATCACAGTTTCGTTGTGTGATTTCAGGGCAGCAGGGAGGTTCGGCCAGTTCTAATTCCTGCTTTAACCGAAACCTTACTATTGCTATCCCTAAATCCCAATGGCATGAGTCTAAACAAAAATTAAAAGCCAGGTTTATATGTAATGGTCTAAATAACTGAAGGGGTTTTTTTTCCCCCCACACCTGTCCTTGGAAGATTTCTTTTCAGGTCAGCACACTCCATCACTATGAAAGTTTCCCCTTCGTAATCTGCACAGTACTAATGAAAGAATTAAAAGTTTACCTGTGAGCCTGCCTATACCCTCGGAGAGTGTGACGCGCCCTGTGCCTGCTGTGGTCGGTTCCCCCCAACAACCCATGTGCTTTTGGGTTCAAACTGTCCCAATAAAGTAACCCAGAATCAGGAAGATTTCTCAGACAACAGCTGCTGGTCCAAAATACCACTTTTCCTGGGACTCAAAATATTCTTTTTTGTTTGGCATCCAAAGAATCACATGTTAATTTGAATGTGGGGAAAAGGCAGTTCTCAGACAGTGTGCATCAAAGGACCTTTATTTCTGTTTTTCACAACTTTTTCAACAGTGGTAAACTTTTAACGAGCAGAGATTTTTCTCATTTTTGGTTCAGTTTTGAAGTTATTTTTGAATTATTTTTTTTAATGGGGAAATATGTTTCTTAACTTTTGCTTTCAGAGGTTCTGGGCGGTCTGTTTTCACAGGCCCTGACTCTTTACATAACAAGCCTACAACTAGTATGTGATAGAACTGCAATATGCTGCTAAGATTGCTACTGCTTCCAAAGCAAGATTCAAATTTAATCCGTGGTCCAATTTGCTGTGTGACTGGATTCCAAGTCGCAACACTGGCTTCCTTAGTGTTTCAATATGTAGTTAAAAATACTCCATCAGCTAATGTCCATTTGCAGCCTAGAAATGCCATCAACACATTTTTCGTTTTGCAAAAAAACATGTGCCCAGTGTCAGTTTTATGGTTTGGGGTTTTTTGTGTGTGTGTGTGGCTGATGCTGGATTTCCGCACGCGCAGAAAGGCAGGAGAATCTTCTGGTTTGAATGGGTTTTTTTTTGAATTTGCAAGGATGAGCAAAGAAAGGTCTAAAAGGAAAATCTTCAGCAGAATAACGAAATACCACATGACAAAATCTTTTTATACAATAAGAATTACTAGCATTGTATTTAGTGCCCTTGTGCAGGAATTAAAACCTGATTCACAGTCAAAGGTCAGAGTCTGGCTGGAAGTGGCTATGTGAAGGAGGAGGAATTGATTTCTGAAGGGGCTAATACATCTCCTCCGTCTGCGGAGCGACAAGGCTCCTGGGGGATGAGCTTCTGCCAAAGCTTCAGACAAGGGGCATGGATCTAGCCTGGCTTGGGACTTTTTTCTTCTTTTCATTGCAGTCTCGCAGTTGGAACCAAGCAGGTACAGCTAAATTTGGTCCTTTTTTTCAAATCAAACCTTTTATATGTCTTTGTGTCTCCTCTTATTTTGTCTTGGAAACTGGGCTGGACTGTGAGTTTTACTCAGCATGTTTCTGTAACACATGAAGAAAATTCATTAATGCGTCCTTGAGGAAGGAGATCATTAAAAATTAAGCCACTTTGAAATGCTGGATTTTTGTCTGTTTTTTCTCCTTCCAGCTTGGAAACAATTTTCTCCTGTTTTCCAGAAACTTTCCCCAGAGTCACATCTCCTTGAAAACTCCTCTGAGAAGTGTCCATGGAAAATGCTGATTGCCTAAAATGGGCACTTTCCACTAGCAAAACCATCCAGTGGAAAATTCTTGCCCCGTCCTGCACCATTGGCCTGGTTCTGGAAGGGCTGTACTCCATGAGTAAACAAATTTTCCCAGAATGAAGGATGTAGCCTTTTAAGGATGAATTTGGCCCTCTTTTATAATTAAAAAGAGAAAAAAAAAACCCAAGAGCTGTTGCAGTTGGCTTTGACCTCAACATGGCCCTGAGAAAGGTACAGTTTCCAAGGGCAAGAACAACGTAAGATAAGAGGAAATTTCCCTGAAGGGCTTGTGTCCTGTTTACAGGCTGTAGCTTCTTGTTAGAAGTGAAAGTGTGAATGCAACCTTCATTTTCACTCCTGTTCAGCTAAAGTGAAAAAAGAAAAAATATCTTATTATGTGTGTGTGTGCAGACAGCGGTCCTTACCAGTAGAGCTGGACCCGGATCCCTGAGCTGCTCTCATTTCCCCCATGCAGTCGACAGCTTAGAAGCATTACTCCATGTGGGCATTTCCACCTCGCCAGGTCCTCTGCGCACCAGCTTGTGCGGCTTTTGCTCCTTCATTGGGATACCGGAGTTTTTAAGATTTTTGGTCTTTTCACCAAAGGCCTTAGCATTGCAGAACAGTGTGGGATAAGGGGCTATCTTGGGACGTCGGGGTTTCCTTGAGGGTGTTCTGTAGGTTTTGGCCTGACTAGAGGGAGGTTTGAGAGTGCCGGTGAATGAATAGAATAGAATAGAATAGAATAGAATAGAATAGAACAGACTATATCAGTTGGAAGGGACCTACAACGATCATCTAGTCCAACTGCCTGACCAATTCAGGACTGACCAAGTTAAAGCATGCTATTAAGGGCATTGTCCAAATGCCTCTTAAACACGGACAGGCTTGGGGCATCGACCACCTCTCTAGGAAGCCTGTTCCAGTGTTTGACCACCCTCTCAGTAAAGAAATGCTTCCTAATGTCCAGTCTAAACCTCCCTGGGTACAGCTTCGAACCATTCCTATCACTGGATCCCAGGGAGAAGAGCTCAGCACCTCCCTCCCCACGTCCCCTCCTCAGGAAGCTGCAGAGGGCAAGGAGGTTGCCTCTCAGCCTCCTTTTCTCCAAACGAGATGAGCCCAGTGGCTGCTCTCCAGCCACTCCTCTCCCAATTTATAATTGTGCTCGGCGTTACTCTGTCCTAGGTGCAGAATCTGGCATTTGGACCTGTTAAATTTCATCCCATTAATGGTGCGTGGCTACCCCGGATTCAGCAGATGTGCTCAAAGTCTTTTCTATTATTGGGCCGGATCGAAGCCTTTTCCTTTGTTTCCTTTTTAACAAAAAAGGATTTCAGTAAAAAGCCCACTGTATTTGATGCTCTGTATCTTCTCTCAGTGACACAAGGCGCTGCATGGTTATAACTAAGAAGGTCTCAATGGGAGCAGAGATGCTCCAGGTTTGCACAATTCCCAGTAAGCTGTGTTATTTATTCAGAAACAGCACTCTGGAAAACTCTTGCTCAACAAATGCTTGCTAATGAGGGATGCAGACTACTCCCAGAACCATCCTTGAGCCTCGCAGGGTAGGAACTTCTGCATTTGCTTATAGCTTCTTAACTACCACTGCTGAAAGACCCAGGAGGATACAGGGAGATTCCCAGTAACTCTGCTAATGAAGAAGGAATGCATGAGCACTCTATATATTTGTTGCCTGATTACTATAGAAATAAATGAATCAGGGAAGCACATTGAACAGTCAATTCTCTCTTATTCAGAAACCAGCACAATTTAATTAAGTCTAAATAGCACTTAGGATGGTGAATACTGAATCAATTGATGGGCCGAATACTCCAGAGAGTGTTTTATTAGAAGCTCTGTCTGATTCCCTGGATGCTCGAGCAAAAATTAAGAAAGAGATCCTTTCAAAAACCTGTTCCTCTCAAAGCTAGAGGCTGTTACGTTCATTTCCAAAACAGATTTTCCTTTCAAGAGTTAATTGGTCCCTAGTCTTTCCAGAGACATGAATATTTATTGAGTCTTGAGCCGGAATCTTTTTCAGTTCACAATGGTGTAAATCAGTAGTGACAGCACTGAAGTCACTGAGACTACACGGGAAAAGGAATCAGGACCTCAGTGCCACAGGCCAGGGATGATGCCATGTCTTACAGTGCATCTTCATGTGAGTGTCTCAGCTTGATTCAAATAAATAACTGTATACACACTGCACTTGTGGAGAAAGAGCATGGGTTCAGTGGCCTGTCTCATCCAACAAGCTGTCTTGCAAAGTCCTGAAGATAATATGTGTCATGACCTAATTAAAAAAACCCCTGTGGTGGTGGTGGTGAAGCTAGCACTGAAGCACAGGTTCTCCTCTTAGTTATGCCCACCTTGGTCTGGAGTAACTCTGCTGGGTCGGTTGTATTACAAGGTTACCAAAGTTATGAGCAGGGACCTCATTTCCTAACGGGCTTTGTCTCAGTGATTGTGCAGTTGCACCACTTAGAGGAGCACAAAGGCTGTCTCCCCATCCACATGTGGCTCCGGAACGACTGTGCTGTAAGCTGACAAAGCAGCTGATGCTCTCAGGTGTAGCTGCTAAGTAGTAATGTTCCCCAGTCTGCCTCCCTTTTCACAAAATACCTTCTCCCCCTCCTGGCATTTCCAAATAGCCCTGACCACAGGAAAGCACGCGAAAGCCCAGGTTAACAGATTTCAGCAAAAATCCCAAAGCAAAGAAGTTCTTTGCAAAGGATTATAGCAGGATAAGTGTGACACCCTTCAAAGAAACTCTAATAAGCGAGGAAGTGCCTGGTTCCAGTGCATCACCTAAGCCCTGCGCCAGCACAGTCTCCCTCCCCTGAGCTATTGCTTGTATCCCCTGGTGACCTGCTCTCATTTTGCTGTTGTAGGAATGCAGGGCTTGATAGATGGGGTGAAACTGGACGTCATCATATACTGTCACTGTGATTAAATCTAGTGCAGGCTCAAGAGGAGAAATAAGTCCATTAAGTCCAAGCCCAGGTGCCTTTGGGCTACTCTGTTGTCCGTCCATGCTGGTGGGACATTGCACTCAGTATCTGCCCTGTGCTAAGAGCTAAACTCTGGGTATATTTGAGGCTGTAGCATCCAGCCTTCCGTAAGCCCATCCACACAACACAGGAAATCTGTAGCCTCAAGGATATTCTGTCCCAGCTGAAGGCATGCAGACATCCAGATGTGAGCTGGGCACCCTTTAGAGTCAGTGGAGAATAACTTTTGGGTGCCTAAACCATAGACCAGGGGAATCACACGTCTGGCCCTAGGGTTTGAGCTAAGTCAGCATGTAAATGTGATGACTGAGGGTTTATCTGCATTTTAGTATGGACGCAGACCCACGTGGAGCTGAGACACCCCAAGAGCAGACAGATGTTTTGGAGGAAGATGTATGGTTCTCGCATGAGGCAGCTGTAGGATAATCCTCTCACTACATCGCACACTGCTAGCTCTTTTAATGTCTTCTTACAAAAGTTCTGCTGAACTTTTTGCATTTCCCAACTGCCTGTATTTATCTTACAATAATTAGATTTTTTTTTTTTCCTGTTGGTCTCTTTTTCCTTTAATTTTGGCCAGAGCAATAGTAACCAACATTACCAAGGGCAATTGATTGAGAGGGAGCTCCTGAGATAGCAATTTCTTTTTTAATTAGAGCATTCAATAGATCCCATTGGAAGAAAGTCCGTTAATCAGTTTTTAAATTGTGCAGTGGAGAGTTACAGCAAGCACAGACATGTAATATGGATGCTGGTTTTCTGAAGGGCAGAGTTTAACTAAATGCAGGAGCAAGTGATATAGCTGGAGACTGCACAGATGTTTTTTGACTATGATGGGAAGCCGTAAAACAAAGAGCAGTTCGAACAGGATCAGATTTTTATTTTAAAGCTTAAAAAGAACCGAAGTGTTTCTAAGACTTTTTTTCCTTTATCTCTGGGGAAATTAAGTTGCACGTTAAGCCACTGTCTTATTCATACCGGAAGAAAATGAATTGTTTGAGGTAATACTTTTGTTGATTCTTTTTTGAAATCCCAGCATCAAATCCTCTTGTCCCCTCTTCTCAGGTGCAGAATTGGTAACAATATTGTGTTTTCATAAACAACATACTGTTTCCTATCCAGTAATTATGCTCATTTTGCTCACAGTATTCCTTTCCTCTTGCTCAATCATTCAGTGTTTAGCTACCACTTCGTTCTGAATCTAGATTGATTTTGTTCTTCATCACAAAAGAAATCACTGGGTTACATTGCAGTTCTTTGTACTGCTCCAAGCCACAGTTCAACAACTGCAAGTTGCTTTTCATGGGATTTAGCAAAAGTCCTAATTATAAACCTACTCTTGTAAGTTTAGCATTAAGGGAATGCTAATGTTCTTGTAAGTTTAGCATTACAAATGGGGAAACCGAGGCACTAAGCACACATCACCCAGATTCCTCCAGCTAGAGCAGGGACTCCACATAGATTTAATGAAGTCTCAAGCTGACACACGGCCATGGAGATCTCTGTCTCCCTCTTTCATGTAAAATATCCTAGGAGCTCACATCATAATTCATGTGTTTAATGCACAGCTTTTAAATGTGGTTCTAATGAATAGTTCATTTTAATAATGCACGTCTTCCTGCCTGTGTGAGATACCATTTTATCAACAAGAAGGTGAAGCTGTAGTAGGAGCAACTATTTTAAAAAATCATGTGAGCAAGTGTTTCTTCTAGTTCCAGCAAGGGAAAAAACAAAGAGGACAAGAAAGGATCATCTAAGCTGACCATTAATTAAGTTTTGGAGAAGCTTGTTAACTGCTTAGTGACCCACTTACTTGAGGGCAAAGCACAGATGAAGAACTTCCATTATAATATAATGAGAGTCAGAGTGGATGGTAAAGTCGTATTGAATATTTGTTAGCTGTGACTCCAAGCGACTGCCCAGGATCTAAGGGAAGCAGCATCCCTCCCCAACCAGAGAATGATACAGTGGAAAAATTCACAAGGTGTAAGAGGATATTTTTCCAAACTTTCTGGAGATTTCACTTGAGACTATAAGAACTGTCAAATTAGATTAGGCCTAAGATCCATCTAGACCATTACTGCATCTCAGAGAGGCTACGCTTCATCATCAACAAATGGATGGGAAATAATCTGTTTTCCACTTTCTTAATCCTTTATAACCGACAACTGATTGGAGATGTGGAGTTACTCTGACTTCTGATATCTTGTTTATCATTAACGATCACAATTCTCGTTATTCTCACTGTTCATGTAAAGATCAGTCCCTCTCTGGCTTCATACAACTTCCCAAGGCAATGCGGTCCACTGCCAAATCCGTGTTGCGTGTTCCCCAGAGTGCGGACATGCGCTCGCAGGACACACACACACATGCATGGAGTCGTGTGGGATGGTTCATTCACCTGATTTTGGGATCCCTTCCTCCTTGCAATAGCTAAAGCCACAGTAATGCTTGCTAAAAATCATTTCCCGGTCAGGGATAATAGACTCTCCCCAGCTCATAACTTATTTACATTACATATTCTTCTGAAGTGATGTAGGAAATGCATCAAATGTTTTAGGGTTGTTGGGAGTTTGGGGCCTATTCTTTTTAATAGGACTATTTTTTTTTCCTTCCTGCAAGCTAAGCAAGGGTTCCCAGAGCTGCGTGCAACTCTGTGGGTCTGGAGAGGAGAGAAAAAGTTGGAAATGATAAATGCTGGGAATTAAAAGTGATCTAAAGTTGCTGTCACATTATAATGCAATTTTCAGGTCCAGTGTCTCATATTCTGCAAGATTTGGACGTAGATTGCATGCACCACTGGAAAGGGAGTACTCACCCCCGATCCCAGGCACATAAAGCACTGGCTCTGCATGGGGAGTGTTTGCAAGATCCCATAATAAATAATAATAATAGGACCTTAAATATGTCGCTAAGCAGGGCTGAATAATGCCTATCATATATTGCAGACCAGTGCTAGTGAGGAGTTTCCTCCCGGGGTGAGGAAGGCAGGATTTTTTGTGGCTTGTTTGAGGAAAAGCAGAGGAGAACTGTCTGAAGGCTGCTGGGGGGCTGTCAGCGGCCAGGCAGTGCCGGCGGAGGGGAGGGCAGAGGCTGGCAAGGCCGTCGTGAGATGCCAGTTCATCGCGCCGTACCCCAAAATGTCTGAGCGCAGGGGGAGGTGTATAATGCAAGGCTCAAGCAGAGCTTTGTATTATTTCTATAGCAACATATAAAGCATCTGGGATTAGAAAGCAGCTTGGGTTCTGGAAGAGGAGCCAAACGACAGTCTTTGACTTTAGTATCAATCCCTACTTGATGTATTCGCTATACCCACTTCTTTCCCAGGGAGGGCTTAACACAACAGCGTGGCTTGGGCATGGAAAATTGGCTCCTTGCACTGCTCTCCCTGATCACTCAAGCTAATGATCACTCTGCAGTGCATAATATTTTTTCAATCAGATTTAAGAGGAAATTCAATTGATCATCACTTTCTGCCCAGACTTCTTAGTTCTCCACACAAACTCGAGGCTGCTTTGCATTCCAGACAGGCTTGTACTGCACCGAGCCAACCTACGGGAAATTAATTCAGTACAATTTTTAAAGTGCACTAGGTTAAGTCTGACATGCCTTTCATCTAGTAGGACACAATGTGCAGTGTCTTGCATGTCACCCTTACGGAGGCAAAAAGGGAATGAGGCAATGTATGGCTGGAAAAATAAGATAATTATTGACACATGTTTCAGGTCTATTCTTCCAGATCTCATTAATGATGTATTTTGGAGCTATTGATGAAGAGACAGGGAAACATCCACATAGATATATTGTTTGCAGATAAGAGAATATGGCTGGTCCTGCTGACAATTTGCTGAGGAGCTGCTGAAATTCAGGAAAGCTCAGTCTGGCTGTATGCAGACATTATAGATGTGTCACACAGAAAGCAATAGTCATACGAGGTGTGCAAGGGGGGCAATGCCAACGTGAGGAAGATGAAAGAGCCGGGAAGGAACAGTCCTCAGGTGATGGAGGGAGGCACCAGAAAAAGGTTATTGCAAAATGTTTTACCACTGCTCTGCCCATTGCTTGCAGAAAATGCAGCCTCTGCCTGGTGGCTGCCTGTATGCAACAGCAATCCCAAAAATATTGCCCTACAGTCCACCCCACCTATCCTTCCTCCTCTCCTGTCTCTTCTCAATAACCCCTGCTGTGCCTTCGAGCCAGGTCCCTGCAAATTCTCCATTGCTCCTACCTCTGCTTAGCTTGCTCGCTGCTAGTGACCGTCCCTGGGTTTCTTCCGGGCTCCTCATCTTCAGACAGAAATGCAGAGAGGCTCAATGGTGTGCAGGGAGGAGTGATGACCTTTCTAGAGACCTGCAGCAGTAATGAATGCTCCAAGGTACTACGGACACAAAACCCAAAGTCTTTATTCAAGTAAAATTTCCCAGCGGAGTGTGAATCTTGAGACTGTGAGAGGAAGGGACTTGCCTGAGACTAAATAAGTGGGTAAAGTACAGAGACCTCGGTTCAGCAGAGAATTTAACCTATGCTGTCAAGCCAGGAAAATCAATATGATGATGGCACACGTGACTGAGAACTTGCTGAATTGGGGCCAGTCCCCTACGCTCGGTGCTGAGGTGGATGCTAGCACTTTGAATTGCATTAGGGAGCAGCTTGAGAGCCAGAGAAGATTTGAGTGTACCTAAGTATTACAAAAGGCCTGTAATTTTTTGTTGCCTCTGTGGAAAACAAGCCCCAAAACACTTCCCCACTCTCCCCTTCATAATATTTCCTTGGACATTTGCAGCTGAATTTTTGTTGAAACCTAGTCTTTTCCAAAAACAAACAAAAAAAACCAACCCAGCTATGTGTCGGGTTGAAAATGAACGATTTTGATGAGCTGTGGGAGTGGAGAAGTCAATTTTCCAACAGAAAGAAATTCCCACTGGTCTGGAGGAAGACTAACACACTCTGTCGAAACTTATTTGTTTTTTTCTTTAATTCCATCAAAAAACCCAAACCCAAATCTGCTGAAAAGCTCTCCCTGTGTCATGCTAAAACATGTTTCTTATTAAAGTGGCAGCTGAACTCTGTACAGGCTTGAGGGGCAAGGTAGGGGAGGATTTGCCAAAGTGACAAGGAGGGATTGCAGCTGTGTGTGCTCCAGGGCTATGAGGGTACAGATATTTGCCTCTGCATTGCTGCTCCGCGTATTTCCAGGAGTCTGTGGCCCTCATCTAAAACACTAAAACCCTTTCTTGCAATAATTCAGCTGGCAGGTGACAAAAACAGGAAGGGAAAGCCAAATGTTCCAAATGCAGAGGAGAAATACTGGTTGGGTACTTTCTTCCCAGCCAGCACAGACCACTCAGGGCTTTGTCGATCTGTCAGCCCTGGGGATGGTGCATAATTCACAACAATAATTTCTCTGGTAGCTGAAATTTGCTCTGGACTGTAATTTCTTCCAGTTCTTTCCTTCCTTGTGTTTGAATCGTGTTTGTAGGCTGCCGTATTCAAAACCTGAGCTCTGCTGTTGAGCTATGATTGCTCTAATAAGCCCGAGGTATCATTTCTGATCCGTGGCTGGGAGTGCATATTTTCCATTTCCAAAGTGAATATTTGGCCGCAAAGATTTGCAATGCATCGTTCGCATATGCTGATTTCCAGCAGAACTGGCTCCTTCAGCTAAAAATTTCAGCCCCCAACCAAAGCAAGAACAGCTCCACTTTGGGGCAAACCTTACCAGGATGCGCTTTTCATTTCATTCCTCCCTGGTCCCCCAGGAAGGAGGGTGAGGTGCCGTCTGAAGGGCTGGCCAGAGCTAAGCCTGGGAGGAATGAAATGTCACCAAGCCTTGGTTTACAGATGGGGAAACAGGCACGGAGCGATGTGCTGGAAATCCAGCAGATTGGTGGAGAACTGGGGCTAGTAGAATTGCTAACATTACCCTGATGTGCTATGCGTGAGGCTGCCCTGCCTCCTCGCTTGTGAGTCTCGGAGCAGAAGGCTCTCGCTTTCTTGCCTCCCGCCAGCCCAAAGACATAGCCTTTCAAGTTGAGAAACTGAGGCCCTGAAGGCCTTTCCTCTGCTTTGAACCACCACAGCAATCATGAAAAAAGGCTTTATGAAGGCTTCCCCCCCCCCCCCTTTTTTTTCCACTTGTAAAATTAGCTTTTCATGAAAGAAGGCAGTGTCTCCTTGCCTCCCACTAAGACAGGTATCCTTGGGTAATGGCAGAGCCAGTGCTGGGCGAGGGAGGGGAGAAGCGAGATTTGCCCCCACCGCCCCATCTGAGGCATGAAAGCTTTCATTTGTCAACACAGAGATTCCACCCCAGATCCTGCAGTGACAAATCATTGTCACTAGGATAATCAAGCTGCAGGGACAGGGTCATTTATCATGGCTCTTTGCTAAACAAAGCACTTTCCTCCCTCCTGCCTGGCTCTTGCAAGGCTAAGGGGGCTGCGCTGCCTGGGCACATACCGGCAGAGGTCCCCATGTCCCCACCGCTGTCAATCAAAGCCTAAATTACCCAGGGGTGTCAGAGGTGAGAATTGTACATGGGCCTGCAGCATCCTCCCAAGCACCCTTTGCCAGGGAAATAGAAAAGCCAGCCAGCCAGCATAAGGGCACTTGTTGTTCTTTGCCTCTCCTGAATGCTAAGCCAGGCTTGCAGCATTCACCAAACATGCATTTGTGAGCTGGGTAGCTCATCTTGCTGGTCCTTTTGCACTTAAAATGGGAAACATATTTGATTGGAACTGGCAGCTGGTAAGGTCAACCTGGTAGGTAGTAGCTGGAGTGGGGTTTGAGAGACTGGTGCTCATTTCCCCGATGCCCAGCTCAACCTTCTGCATGATTTAACCGATCAAGATGCTCATGGCTGAGTTTGATGCCTAAATCTCAAAAGGCTCAACTGCACAAGAGTCAGATTCCTGGACTAGGATTCATGACAACTTGCTCGCCCAGTGGAAGCCCTCAGCTTGCATCCCTTCAGGCTGGCTGAAGGTTTCACTTGCGTTTGCAGGGAAGCCATTCAACATGAGGCCAATCACTCACAGCAGTTCAGCTGGAGGTGGGAACTCATTAAGACCCAATAATTGCTCACAACCTTATATGTATGTGCTGCAGCAGAAGCCCTGGGTTGGGATGTGGGTTTGAATTTGTGTCTAGCTCTTGGGGAGGCGTTGCAGCAGTCAGAGGTAGGTGTGGATGTCAGATACAGGGACTGTGGTCAGACTGGGGCTGTGTGGATCAGTGCTCGGTCATGTATGAGGGTCTTGCGTGTAGGACAACAGAAGTCAGCTTTGCTCTGGCGAGACAGGCTGCCTCTCCCTGCTGAAGCAGGAGGCTGAGAGTGATACTATAAATTGTCTTCTCTCTTTAGTGGAGTGAGGTGAGCTCTCTGAAGCACAGCGCTTACTGAGTCCTTTCTGCCACTTTCTCTGATCATGGCAAATGACTTCTCCTTTTCACTGATGTGCTCACAAGCTTCTGTTATTTTGAAGTGTGGCTGGTGGGAATGTACTTCAGGCTGTGGATTTGCTCACAACTTCTTTCCTGGGGCTTCAAGTTCTCCCTGTTCGTCTCTCTGCTGTTCTCACAGTGTGATTGATCTCTTAAGTCGATATGATATTGTTTCTCCTTGGTGACTGGCATGCTCCTATACAAAAGTATATAGACTGTGAAGCTGAATAGGCCAGCTACTGAGCTAGGAAAAAAAATACTGCTTTGATTTGAGTCATGATTTCCTCTATTTAAGCAATTTTTAAATTTAAGTTAGATGTTTACTTACAAGTTGCCTGTTCTTTATTTTCATGTTTTTAGTTGAAAATTGCTAGTGCGTGAGTGTACTTTCTGTTGGATCATAAATCCTAAAAAGAGTTTAGAAGGCAGTTGAAGAAACAAGTACATTTCCCTGCTAAGAGACTCTGGCTACCTACATGCTAATATTTTACATAGGAAGTGCTGCTCGCATCAGTGAAGTTACCAGCTGATGCCTTGGACTCATAAATTTTACAGAGCCTTGTCCTGATTTCAGTTCCCCCCTTCAAAGCTGTGGGTGCCATCTCCCAGCCATGGCCGTGCGTGTCCATGGGGAGAGAAATGAGAGCTTCTAAGTCATGCTCAGCCCCGTTCCCAGGTAGACATTGAATGGGGAGAGCTTGGAAATTAGATGAGGTTGAGCCCATTCCCTGAAGTTTTACGTGATTGATTAATTTATTTGTGGTTGGACCCTGAGCCTCGAAGATGCCCCATCTACCTGGTATCAGGAACACAGCATCAACCCCAAAGATGTTCTCCCCTCGGGGGGTCTCACCCCAAGGCAACTTGATGTAAAGCGGGGTTGAGTCCCTTCTCTGAAGCCTCAGTTACTGCCTAGAGCTGGAGAGAGGGTTGTCTTTGCAGACAGGCCTTGGATCTGAGCCAGCGCAGCCATTCTGAACTCCTGTAATTAGTCAAAATATGAAGGTGAATTATTTTCTGACAAAAGATGTAGGCAGACAGGATTTTTAAGGCTTCATTAGTCCAGACGCTGGCAGGGCCGGTCTTCTCAGCTCAGTGGCCTGAGCATGTGATGGAGAGCAGATTCTGATATGTATAATTAACAAGCACTGAATAATTTGACAGATTGGAAAAACATTTCAATATGTGTTCCAACAGGGAAGGTGATTGGCATTTCCATGTTACTTCCCTGCTAAGAAACTTTCCAAAAGAGATGTCAACAGTGCACGCTAATGAGCCCGAGGTGATCTGGGGGCCTTTGCAAAACATGATGTACGCCTCCACGCTGGTGGTGGCCAGGGTACGGATGGGGCTAAATCCCCGGGGTTTAATAACATTACGTGAGGTTGGCATGGAGCTGGGAGCACCTGATCATATGCCCGTAGTCCCTGCAGAGTTTGCGATGAGGGACTGGCTGGGACTCCCTGTAAGTCAGGGTACACCTCTGACTCACTGTGCCTCAGTTTATCGCTTTACTAAATGATTAGCTGAGCAGTGGTGGACACTACCTGTGTGCTACACCTTCCAGACTGAATTCACTACATACGTACAAAATACCAGGGCTGGCTTCTTATCTGCTGGAGCCCTGCAGTCTGCACAGACTGGGAAAAACTTTCCCAGGCCCACAATGATTTAATCATACTTGCACAAATCCTCTGCCCCATCTCCGCCTCTCCTTTCTCTCTGTCATGATGGATTTTTCCATTTGATGGCAAGCTGGAGTTTTCCAGCGAGGCAGAGCCATCCTGTGTATGTGCAGCATACACGTACACAGCCTGCACTGGGGACTGGGGAGGGAAAGAGCTGCTCCTTCCCTGATACACAGATTTCCTTCAATCCAAGCACGAAAGAAAAGGGCTTCCTGATACACAGGCTCTGAAGAAATCCTGCCCTTACATCCTATTATTGAGACAGTCTCGTTATCTAGTAACAAAACTGGCTGGAAATCTGCCTTTGAATATTTTTTTCCCCCCTCAAAAATCTTTGGACAAGATAGACATTTCCCTGGGAAATTGTTTTTTGTAGGACTTCATTGCAAACTCAATGGGAGCTCAGGAAAAGAGGTTAACCATCCAAACTCTCTGTCCTTCTGTCCTCCTTGTTGCCCTGCTCTTCTCTCATTTCTTCCAGCACATATCTAGGAGTAATCCACAGCTTTATATTTAACACATCGGTGTGTGTGGGTGCAGGCAGCAGAGACCAGCCAGCCCGCAGCACCTGTAGCCAAGTCCCCCTGTACCTTCCACCAGTTCTCAACAGTTGTCCTGCCCTATCCCTATAAATCTAATGGCACAAGCCAGGTAGTTGAGATAAAGGCTCTTCAGTTCCTTTTTCACATGAAACTCTGGGTCCTCTAATTAAGGCAGGTTTCTTTCCTACCTTGTTCCCTTTATCCATTAATCCTTGGAAGCACTATGGTAGGCACAGAATTAAAATGTCACTTGAACAGGGGCATTATAACTTATATTCTGTTTGGATGTTTGAGCTTCATCTTGGGTCATTTCAAAACAAACCCTGGAGAGTTTCATTAGCTGAATCAACAGAATGAATTTCCCTTTCTGCTTTCTTTTTTTTTTGTTCTTCAACTGAAATTTCTAGCCAATGCTGATCCAGACTTTTCAGGCCCACGGCGGCTGCCTTTCTCAGGTGGGGGGCAAAGGCAGTATTCACCAAGGGATGTACTGAAACAAAAATAAAAAAGAAATTACTTAGTTCTGCCCTCTGTTTTCCCCCGAGCCATTCATTTTCATCCCACCCATCTTGCCGTGAGCTGGTCTGAGTTCAGAGCAAACCATATTTCCTTTTCCTGGCATATCGGAGTTTCTGTGGTCTGGCTCCATCCACCAGCTTGCATTTTCCCCCTGCTCCAGTCCAGCAGCTGTGGGCTGCCTGGCGAAGAAACAGAGATGATGAATCGGTGAAAATGAGCAGCACGAGCCCCTCCAGTGCTGTGAGGGAGCATCTGGGTCTGCTCTGGGAGGAGTCACAAAGCTCACGCGTCCTGGAGAGACATGAGCTAACTCTGTCTCCATGGCAGATGAGGGTGAAGGGAGTGTGATGGGACACGAGACCTGCATGTCTTTCAGATGTCGCCTTCAATAGCAAATGTAGTGAAAACAAACATTAGCTTCATGATGTGAGACTAATTCTTGCTTCACGCGCTCTTATTAATGTAATCAGAAAATGTGCTGTTGCAAGGCTTTCTCTGGCTCGCTCTACAGTACTTGGATGTGTTATAATCTATTGAATTTCTCCTCGCCAAATCTCTGAAGTGGGGTGCTCTGCTTATCCTGCTTATCACCTTTTCCCAGCCCCATGGAGGCACAGGGGCTCACAGAGCTGCAAGCTTTCGTGTTGCCTGTGCGTGCAGTGGAATCATCTATGCTGTACCTCGATGGCAAGGTCACCTTCATGGTTGATGGTCTGTGGGGCTGAAGGTGGGACTCACCAGACCAAGTGTGGTGAGCGAGCTCCTGTTATACAAAGGCTCCCAGACCTGGCTACAATTTCACTAACCAGCTCCTGACTCCCACTAGAGTCCCTGTCGCAGTGGGAATCAGACAGCAAAACCCTCATGCATGAAAACCTCATCCCGTGCAAATCCAACACCGATCCCTGCCTCACTGATAAGAGCCAGAACTGGCTCTCCTTGCTACCAACAACTGCATACATCAACACAAAAAATACTACTGGGCCTTTTCCTTGCCTTGTGCTTAATGCATCGCTCCTGGGAGATTTTCAGGGTTTCCTGGCTGCTGTGGGAGGCAAGGCTGGTCGCAGCCATTGTTCTCATAGAAATGGGAACTTAAAACACTCTGGAATAATCTATGCAATAGCCATCAGAGTCACTTGTTTTCCTGAATATGCCACAGTACTGCATTTGCGCTTTTTAGGAAGGTTAATGTGATGGTCTAGCTAGCGAGGAAGGGCCCACTAATGATCCCAGCGCGGCGGGGAGGCACCCAGACATGTCTCTCCCTTCTCATCACTGCTGCGTAGAGGGTGACAGCAGTGCTGATCTCTCTCCGATTTCAATGCAATGATGAAAACCTATAGCCAGAAGTGCCTCCGGTGACTGCGGATGGGTGGCGATAATTGTGCTTGAGGACAGTGAGCAATGGAGACACTTAAACGTGGGGTCATCTAGGAAATTACAACCCTGGGGTGTTTCTGAATGCTCCTCGCTGCTGAGGAAGAGGGAACTGTCATCTCATAAAACACATGAGGTTTCTTGGTGAAATAGCACTTCTTCGCTTCTGTGTGGATGTTAGCAACTTCTGAATGAGAAAGGAAAAATAAGTGATTGCCAACAGCCCTGTATGAGGAAGGGTTTTGGGGGTGCAGCTCTGAGCAGTGATGCAGAACTCGAGGGTTATTTTCCTTGTTCAATGATGAACTCAGTGTTACCTTGTGCAAGAGACTTGAGCTGATCCCTGACTTGCAAAGCATGGGTGGAAAAGGATTGTGATGGGGTCCATGACAGGAGGCGAGGGGAATCTCTGCTTTTGGCTTAGCTAACCCAACTACGTTGCAAATATCCCCAAATCCTGTACTGTCTGATCAGTAAAGCACTTCCACTGACCCCCTGCTGCCTGTGCAACCCATAAGAGGTGCCCCACTCACTTTGGATGCACAAGGGCTATGGAAAAACAGAAGAGACACTTTTACTCCTCATTTGCCTCCAGAAATCCATCTCCTGCTCCTGCTGGAGCAGTTATCCAGGAGGACACACTCTGTGCTACACAACCCAGGGCCAATAGTTACAGTCACTGCTGGTTTCCCAGTGCTATGCTGATTTTCCACCATAAGGATGGCTGTTGCTCCAGCCCATTTGGTTTAAAGGCTGCGACTATTTTCACACCTAACCCTGGTGATGTGCCCTGCTCTACCATGAGAGCTCCTGGCTGATCACCCCTCTGCTCCGTCGCGGTCCAGGCGAACTATTCCCCACTCCTTGGTTGAGTCAGTGACTGTTGCATTTTCGTGAGTATCCCCAAGCAAATGCGTTCCCTGCCAGACAATCCTGGCGGAGACTTTCTAAGCAATCCCTCTTAGAGCTAGTTGGCAACTTTTCAGCCAAACCCTTCTTTTTTAAACGGCAATAAATGGTGCTTTGATGAGTGAGACCATTTTTTAGATAATAGAAATAAGAAGTCTTTTTCAGTGAAGCTTTTGCGATTTGGATTGAACTGGTGGGTAGATAGCTATGGACTTACTTTGCAATGGTCAGGAGACAGCGTGAGCAGCCGCCGGGGGTATTTGTTTAAAGACGTGCTGCCGTAGAGGCAGGGTATGAACGTGAATTGAGACTCTTCTGTGTCCTGGTGAAACGATCTGACCGCTGGGCAGGTGAACAGCTTCTTTCTTTGGAGCTTTTTGATCAAAGTTTTGAAGGGTCCTGTTTTCGCATCAGCGGGGAGTGGAAATGAAAGTGTAAATCCTCACAATACTTTGCAAGAGGCAATTCTTGTTTCCCAGCCGTTCCCCGCTGCGGTGGATCCGAGGGGTCTCCGTGCGGAGGAGGAGAGCTGCGTTTCTGCGTGCCGAAGCCACCTCTGCCGCGCTGCCCCCCTGCCCGAGCCACCGCGGGTGGGCAGGACTGCAGGGTGAGTTGCTTTGTTGGGATCACGATAGGGAGTGATTTACAGCGAGCACAGGCTTGCAGCTTTTGAAGGAAAGGAGAATGGGAGGGATCTGATGGAAAACGTTGGTGTGAGGTGAGTGGGATAGCTACCGATGGGACAGTGGTTCACGGCGGTCATCTCGAGTAACATGGGGAGGGTCACCCCACCACCCTGAGCGGAGAATAAAATCGAGTATGTCTCTTTATCAAGGGAGCAGCTGTTCTTCATGTAAAGAAAAGCTATGTAAAGACTGGCTAAAGAACAAAGTTACTTTTGAAAACAAGGATAATTGTCTTTAATTATTTGTTATTTACCACTTATGATCTGTCCTCCTGTTAAAAGTTTGATACATCAAATTGAGGAGCGGAAATAATGCCACAAGAAATGGATGAGAAATTGTAGTGAAGATTCATGATTACTAAATAAATGAATAGCACCTTAGTGTTCACATATCCTGGTTAACAAGTATGAGTAATGAGTAAACTTGTAAAAATCAAACTGTGGGTTGTTTTGCGACACTAATTAAAAAAAGAAGAGTCAAACAGTTGGTTAATTTATATGCAATGAATAAGTGAATCAGTTCTATTTTCTGTAGTGGAATAAAAGCAAACAAGAGAAAGATGTTATATCTGTGCACATAGCATTGTTTTCAAACCTCAGCTGTTACAAACCAGAAAATATTTGCAATGGGGAGAATGATTTGAGAAATTAAATTGGAGTGGGAGGGGGAGTCTGCAGTACTGCCATTTTCCTGATATTAGCAAAGCCCGTCGGTATTTTGTGTCGGTCGTGGGGAGCGGTGCTCTGAACAGGAAGGAAATGAGAATGCCACAGGAGGACAGCTCTTGGAGAAAAAATTATTGCTTCATTGTCTCCTACAATGCTTCTAACATGCCCACTGGGAAAGGGGAATATGAGCTACAAAATCAACCATCGTGACCAGGAACGGGGGGGCATTATTATCTCTATGTCCAATCTGAGTTTAACATCGGAGGGATTTGTTGGGAAAGATGGTCTTGGCTCATCTGTCCCACTCCAGTGATGCTGTGGCTGCTGCTGCCGACCATCTCCCTGCCGGTGTGGGTGCCTCAGGGAGCCTCCCAGCCCAGGGAGGCGTTGCTCGGATACGGGAACTTTGAACAAGATCCCTGGTTTGGAATAGCTTTTGTGGCATTGGCACCTTACAGTCTAGGAGCCCTTGTTTATAGTGGGACTATTTAGACTTAACACCCTCCACTGATACAGTCCTCACCACCTGAAAGCAAGTGTTTAATTCCTAGTTAAAAACAGTTAGAGGATTTTTTAGACTCAAGTCCCAGCCTGGGCTCCCCAGATTGCACCCGTGGGAGGGTTGTGCTATTTGGGCATCGCTTTTTCTATCATTTTCAGTGTATCTACTCTCTGGTTTCAGTCCCAGCAAAAGCAATATCCTCCCGGCACTAAGTTCATCGATGAAGCAGACCCATCATGTGGCTAGTGCATAATGCACTTGGCAACTTGCTAAATCATCTGAGGATCCCAGTGCCATTAGCTCTGCACACAAAGCCGAACAAAGCCATCCGAGGAGGTGTGAAAGGCAGTGACAGAAGGATGGCGAATTCCAAACTGTGGAGCATCTCTCTTGGGCAACCACAGAGAACTGCATTTTTGTCCCCTCCTTGAACAGTGCTGTGCCACGAAAAAAATAATCCAACAACACAAACATCATAACAGTCCTGTTGACAGGCTGCTCTGTACTGGCCCATGCATCCTCCTTTCCAGTACCTGCACCAGTTCGTTGCGGCAGCGCTGCACACAGATTATTGAGATGTTCCCAGTTACTCTTGTCCTGCTGCCTGGCTGTGCTGTCCAGTTTGGCAAATTCTTTCTTCTCCCTGATATGTTTTCTGTGAAGCAGGAGCAGATTGTAATAACAACAGACAGCAGACCTGACAGCTATCTCAGCTCTCTAGTTTTGTCCAGTAAAAAGAGCAGTAATTGCTCATCTCAGCTAACAGACTGACAAACCTGAATGCTGTCTTATCTGAAAAACTCTATCATGAAAGGCAGAGGCATTAAGGGTTATTGTTCATAATGAAGCCGTAATGCTCTGCTTTTTCATGCTTGCGCATCTTTCTGTTCTTCTGTGTCTTTAATCAGAGATTACGGTTTGTAACAGTGGATTTGGCCTTGGAACTAAGTGGGTCAAAGCCTTTGAATGCAACATGCTTGGACCTTGACTGTGTAGGGGCAGGCTCCTCAGACAGGTCCCCCTGCACCCCCAACCCTCAAATCCAGGCAGACTGGAGCCTTCAGCCTCTGTCACGGAGGGGTTCTCTGAGCCCCACAAGAGCTGCACAGTTTGCTCCTCTCTGATGCCCACTTCCACCCTGAGGCTACGGCCCTTCTCCTTTCCATACATCCTGTTCCCAGTAAAGAAAGAGATCCCGAGCCCTGCCTCAGCGAGGCTGTGGGTAAGGTGCAGTTTCTACAGAGCACTGTTTCCCAAATAAAACCATTTTGTCAAAACTCAGAGTGCCGTCCTACAAATCCTTTGGATTTGCTCAGCTCCTTTGCTCCCTCGCAGCAACAACACAATCCTTCATGTCCAGATGTGGATCTCCCATTTTCTTCTTTTCTTTGTTGCAGCACACGCACCTGCAACCATCTTTCTGCAGTTCTAAGTGTGGCAAATAGAGTGAGCAGTTTTACTCTCAATGGCAGAGAAATTCTCCTCTTTTTTTGTGCTGCCTATATTGCCCATGCCCCAAATTCCTATTCTTGCCTCTTGCAAAGGGGCAGCGAGAAGGAGCTGTGGGGACGGGAGAGGCAGGAGGAGTTAGAGGAGTGTTCAAGGGCCCCAGCATAGGAGAAGATGCTCCAGGCATGCAAAAATGAAGACTAATTAAAATGAATGAGAATTATTTTTATCTCTCTAAACAATTGTACAATCACATTTTAATTAAAATAATTTTAAAACATTTCTTTTTTTTTTTTTGTGGTAATTTTGCTAATGTATATACTCATGCAGTTATCAAAAACAGACAAAGAGACTGGAATGACTTTTCTTTTTCCTAAAAGGCTTTTAGTGGCAGTAAATTAAGATATATGTATATATGTAAGGATTAGAGGCATAAAGTCAGCACTGAGTTATAGAAGGCTCTGTCTGGGTGAGGGTTTTTTTTTTTCCTCCCAGCATTTAACTAGTTTTTGATGTTGTAAAGACATTCTTGCATGTAAAGCTCTTTGCAGCTCATAGAAACGTTTATTGAAAAATAATTGGAAGCCTTGATCCATTGAGGGAGAGCACCGGCTTTCTTGGCTGCTCTTTGCACGTATCCTGGCTCTTTTTGAGAGTTTCTGTGCCCTGTATGGAGGCTAAATTACTGCTATTATTCCTTCTCTGTTGTTTGGGTAGGTGCGGGGGCCTGTAGGAGATCAGGAGTTTTGGGGTGGAAGGATTAGTTCAGGAAGGATGACTGGAGTGGAGAGAAAGGGGAAACCAGTGGAGAAATAAGAGTGGAGGAAGCCAAATTTCCAGCTGGCAATGGATAAAAGATCGTGTATGTTAAGGCTGAGGAGAAGAGAGGAGGTGCCTTCATCTGTTCAGCTATGGAGCGGTCCAGAATCCAGGGAAGCTTTTTCCATGCCAGCAGCCACTGTTGTGTTGTTTGAGGCATTTTTCAGCTCTCTTCTGGGCGCTGAGATTGAATCCACCGACCTGCCCTGTCATCACATCCTGCCCCCATCCATGCCAGGACCATGCTGGGTGTCAGGACCACTCACCCACAGGGTGGAGGCGTTCAGAAATGGGTGGCAGCCAAGGACAAACCTGCCTCTTTCCGGGGCTGCTTGGTTATTACGGCCAGATGGTTAACGTGCCCATGGATTTCGTGCAATGACTGCCCCAAAATCCTTAGCTTTGTCTTGACAGGTCCAAGCTGAAGAAAGCAGACATGCATGTTTCGATGTTGGTGGCTGATGATGCTTTTAAAGAACTTGAGAAATATTTGGAAATGTCATATGACACATGGATAGCTTATCACTAGCATGCATAGTTTGGCACAATTATTTTGCTCATTACACGATCAATTAAATCAGTTTGACGTTATGTTACTTAAATAAAAAAGCACTACCAGAGAGAGCAGGATGTGGCTGCCTTTATGAAGATGATCAGATTTAGAAATCCAAAATTATTGTGCTGCAAAGGAACTAGAAGTTTAAGCCAGCGCAGAGTCAAGAAATACTTTAAGAGGTTTGAAGCAGAAAATTCCGATGCTCTGGATTTTTTTGAAGGTTGGAATGAAATCTCTGTGATTTACTTATTTGTTTATTTATTTGGTGGTTGTTGTTGCTAAAAAATAGAAACATTTCCTTTTTTTTTTTTTTCCCTACCCCAAAGGAAACCCTGAGCTTGAAATAAGATCATTTCTGTAAATAAAACTGTAGGACTTCAGCCAGTCACACATGTGACATCGCATATTTATATCAAACCTAGTGATAATTGCAATGATGCCTCTCTCCAGAAAGGAAAACCGCTGAAGTTTCTTCCAGCAGCCGATACTATCATCCACTTTCTGCTAGCTGAGCTGCTCTGGGATGAAACAAAAACGTTTGTCTCCCTTGTGACACATTTCCTAGCATGTCCCTGTGTAATCTACAGAGCAATATGTGTAATACAAAGATGGAAAGAAAGCAGAAACAATAAGCAGAGATGATAAATGACACAAGAGGAAGAACTTCTCTAGGTGGTGTTGGTTTCAGACCGAAGTAGACAGTATCAGAAAGGTTTGGAGCTGATTGGAAGGAAGAAATATTCAGAATGTTTAAGAGTTTTAAGGCTGATTCAAGGCTAATTGGGGGTGGTGGTGGTGTGTGAATTAGGTGTTTACCGGAACAACTTTCTCCTTTGCTGAAAATGTGTGCTTTTCTTCAAAATATATAAAATAGAAAACAGAAAAGGTGCATCTGAAAATGAAGATGACTTGCTTTGGTTTGGCTGTATTTATCACAGAAAAAGGTTGATGCCTTCGGGTTCCTTGGTGATGATGGGGGCTCCTGGGCTCCTGCTGATAGTCTGAACTAAGGACCGAGGATCACCCCCTGCTCAGAAAGGGCTTTCCTGGGAGAGGAGCTCTCTTTCTCGATACATTCACCCTGAGACCCATTTCTCTCTGTGATATAAAGACCTGTTCTAGTAAAACTTAACCCCTATAATTCAGTTCTAGAGAAATCTTATTTTGGGTAGTGAAAGAGGGATTATAATATAGGCGACGTTCAGGCATTTTGATAGTGCTATAAAACCCTATTAAAGCCTTATCTCCAGGCATATTTCTCTATCACGCACACCTATGTTCATCCTTGTCCTCTCCGTTGTTTAATGGCAGTAGCAGGAGCAGCGCAGCTGAGGGTGATGCTGTGCTGTGTCTCCCAGTCCATGTTAGCAGGACATTTTAAAAATGATGTTCAAACTCGTCCAGCTGGCCAGACCTCCTAGACGGCAGTACTTTCTGCTCACTGAGACGTGGAGGCTGAACAGAAAACCATCCAAACTGTGTGAAATGCCTCCGAGGGACAGAAACCACTCGTGAGCTGCTTGTGTGGGAACACCTGGAAGAACTGGATCCTTATTGGCATTCCCAGGTCTGTATTCGGCTCTTCACCCAGAGGATTAGAGGACAAATAACCCTTTAGACTTTTGAAAGCAGTAAAGTGTATGACAGTACACAAGGAAAGGCCCCAAATTTTCCTCTGCTGCTGGCCATTGCATATCCCAGCCCCTGCGGGACTCCCGCTCCAGCTAGGGAGATTTTCTGATCCTTTCCTCCTTATGAAAGAGACAGGAGATAAATGTCAGATCTCACAGCAGAGGGAAAGGGAAGAAGCCTTCAGGGAACTGTGGGCTGCATTAAGGCAGGAAGGTTATGAACTTAAGTTGGGGGAAAGAAATAGGATTTTGTCAGACTACAGCCCTGCAGTAAGAGCCACGTTGTAGGGCTCTGCAAAGTGCCGCTTGTCCTGGGACTGCCCTGAGGCAGGCAGCCTCAGCGGTGCAGCAGTGCCTGTTGCAGGATAGTGCTGACACCTCTGAGCCATGTTGCCTAATAACCTTGCTGTCCCTCCGGTCCGTGCCGTAGCATTACACGCTCCTGTTCCCTGCGGCCCTCTCCATTCCCACGTTATCTGGGCCATGGGAGACATGGGTTCAATCTCTGCTTGGCGTTCCTCTGCCGAGAAGATGAATGCCGCGTTCCTCCGTGCCGACAGAAAACAAAGGAACAGCTTCATCATAAAATTACAGTTAAATTACAGTTGTGTGCCTTTGGCCCCTCTGCGTTCCTGTGAAGAGTTTAGGTTTCTTCGTATTTTCTGAGCCAGAGACCTGGCCATCAGCTAACTTCTGAACAGAGTGAACATGCCATATTACTTGAACCATGGAGAAGTAATACTCCACTCACATCATTCCATTGATTAACACTGAGTTCATTAAGTACAGTAAAAGGACAGGAGAGTGAGTGATCTCATTTGGACCAGCAGAATTTGAAGGCCTCCAAAGCCGTATGAACCGGTTTCATTAAATTGCTGTCTCCTGTGTCAGTATAATTTCAGCTCTGGTTCTCCATCACTTCTTTTCTTTACCGTATTGCTTGATCTGTGGCTGTTGATGAGGTTGGGGAAAGAAGGGGTTTTTACTATTGGAGATATGATACATCCTGGCACAAATTAACTCATCAGACACAGAAACTAAATGACTCTGCCTTTAGATCTTCTCTCTCTGGGCTCAGCGGGTGTCTCCACTGTATCAGTGACTTTCCTGGAATTGGGCTAGACCAGCAAAAGGTCTGTTGTTTCCCTCGCAAGTCCCACCACCCAGATGGAGTGTCACACCTGAGAGCATCAACAAAGAGAGAGAGGCAGGGAGAGAGGAAGAAGGTGGCGGGGCGTGAATTATGGAGTATTATTAGATTGCTGTTACTTGTGTCGCTTCTATAGCTGTGGCAGCTGGGGGCTTTAATTACAGAGATTAAAGGAAAAAAACCTCATAGCCACTCATCAAATGATACGTAAAATAAGCAAACTGGCATTGTGCCTGGGAAGCCATCTGAGTAAAGCTGCACCAGCAAACGTGAACAGGGAATGCCAAACTCAGGATCCCTTCTGATGAGGAAGACCATGGTATCAACTTGAGCTTCAGCAGTTGATAGAAAGCAAAGAGAGGGGACGGTCAAGCCCTGAGGTGACGAGAGTGATCAGCCAAGCTCGGCTGATCGTAGTGCCCGGTTTCTCCTACTGCAGCCGGCTTGAGAGCTGGAGTGTGGAGAAAAAGTTGCAGGAGGCTGGGAGAGACACGGGGCAGTCAATGTGCATTTAGCTGACAGGAGTCCCTCCCCCAGCTCTTCATCAAGAACTAGAGCTGTTAATGAAGAGCCCATTTACTTTCATCTAAATGGAGTGCTTGCTTCCCATTGCCGCTGCTGAGACACGCGTGCTGTACACAGCTCCTCCTGATGTCCCAGGGCCCTTTTGGGCAGCACCGGGCAGGGCCAGGGGCTGGCCAGACCTCCGGGCACATCTCATACTCTGGACAGGAGCCAATTTCTCCCATTCTGAGAAGAAAGAGAGGACAAAGAAGGAATCAATTTGTCAAAAACCTCTTAATGAGCTGTTGAAGACAGCTCAGCCAAGGTACTGATGACCTCCCAGGTTAATTAACCTGCAGCAAAACCTGATGTCTTTTTTTCATTCTCCCTGTCTAATTTTCTTCTTACAGCCAGCCAAGCTCTCCTTTAGTCTGGGTGCTGAGCTGCTCATTGTGTGACATCTTCAGGTGCTTTTATGCCTTCCTCATCCTCTGCCGGCAGATCTGGCACTGGATGGGAGTGCCAGAAGCCAACATCCCTCCCAGCTAGCTTCATGCTTCATTTTTCATTACAATGCGATTGCATCTGGCAGGAGCTCTCTGCCTCCCAGCCTGCTGCCGTCCTGTCTTGCAGAACTGCCATCCCAGCCCCTGACGCTGCCAGAAAGGTGCCTTCAGGGCCAAACCAGCCCAGGCTCTTTTGCAGGGCAGTGTCATGTGGGACAGTGACAGAGAGGAGCACACAGACCCCCAGGACAGGAAAGCTGATGCCAGCGACAAGGAGGGACTCTTGCAAACACCTAGAATGGCCTCGGTGATCTGGTGGCATTTCAGCTCCCTATGGAAAGCAGAGCAAGGGCTCAAACACTGAATCTGCAGGTGGATCTTCCCTGTTATGGACAGATTTAGGTCCCTTTCATCCTACCTCTAAGAAAGCTGGCATGGTAGCAGAGAGTAGAGCCGTGGAGTTGAGCAAGCATGGGAGGAGTCAGATTCCCGAGGGACCTCTGGGGCCAGGCAGTGGGTTTTGAGCCTCTCTAGAGGATCCTCTACTTCAGACAGACTCCTTGGGAGAGCACATCACTTCCAAACACACCGAGAGGACTTTTTCCACAGGAAGAGGCTGCGTTATCTGAGTGAATCTAGCACCCGAGGGTGACACCTCTTTGCCAGGGACAGAGACTCTGCTATTTTTAAGCTGCAAGTGTGAATGGAAATGGAGAAGAATATATACTGCAAAGAGGAGCAGAGTTGCACCAACTACTTGCTGTTGATGATTTATCTAGCAGCTTCCTCCTCCGTCTTCTCTGTTACATTGACTGAAAGCCTTCCAGTGCCCAGGAATTTGTTTCTCCTTCGTGCCTAGTTGATGTACTCCAGTTGATGTCTTATGTTTGCACAGATAGACCATGCATAATCAGCTCTTTTTTTCCCAATGGGGGAGAAAGAACAAGTTAAATCATCAGAAACAAGGTAGATTAATTGTTCGGAGCAGGCACCACATCCTTTTTTCTCCAATGACAATCACATTCACAGATCTTTCGGTAAAAGGACGTGGCCAGGTAGGAAAAGGAGAGCAGCCCTGTTCCTTGAGAGGGAATGAGGTTGCAGGTACTTCATCTGGAAAGGGTCACCAGGCTGTGAGCGTAGCCACATGACAAATTTTGGGTGCTGTCTTTGTTCAGTCCCTTGAGGGCTCGCCGGGCTGCCCTGCCACCGAGCAGCCAGGTTCAGAGCCTCCCTGGCACCGCAGCGTTGGCTGAAGCACGGAGGAAGCAGAGCTCATCCTCATCCTCACATCCAGCGGCTGCTGGGACCTGAGCTTTCCAGTGCAGTGGCCCGAGGGCTGCTCCAGGTGGGAGCTAATGGAGCAGCTGGTTCAGGCCATTCCCTTCGGATAATGACAGAGAAAAACGTGCCCCAGCCATTCCCCTTCCCCTGCCCTCCTCGAGCCATGTGTCATGGGCATGCTTCTCTCACAGCCAGCATTTTCCAGCCTCCCTCACTGCTACAATCCAAGGAGGATTTTATTTTAATAAAAAAGGTTTTGTTAAACCTGACCAGTTTCACCAAATCGCGTTGATTGCCATGTTTTGCTTTCCAGTCAGAATAAATGGATTCTTCAGCAGACGAAGAGGCCAAATAGTTGAGCCATGAGTTGCATGATGCAGAGCTGCCCTAGTTACATTCAAAAGCTGCCAAGACTGTATCTCTGTGCAAAGTCAGAGCTTGAAAAACCCTAAAAGGTTTGCCCATCTCAGAAAGCCAAAACTCAGTACTGGAAGTGGAACTTGTAATTTGTTTTCAGCTTAAACCAAACAAAATTCCCTAAAAGAGGTGCTGGGTCATTCTGAACAATGAACGTTCCTGAAATGTTCTTCACATGATAATAACGTCAGTGAAAACAAGAGACATTAATAACCTGCAGATTGTGTTAATTGCTTGTTATTGCATTGCATTAGCTATAACAATCAGATATTAATATTATTGTTATTTTATTTAGATAAAAGGTTGGACATCTGCAGTTATTCATAATTATAGGAGTAATCATTAGATTATAATTATTGTCATTATTCTTTATAAAACAGGGCCAAAGATTGTGGTTGTTGGAGTGGGCTTTTTACACCAAAAACTTGTGTATCGGTAGTTCTTCTGATTAATTAATTAATTCTGAAGGTTGGGGTGGTGGGGACAGGACCCTTTCCCGGCCCCTGATGCCAGCAGTGTTTGCTGGAGATTCCCGGCCGTCCCAGCTCAGTCTCGCCCCAGCCCAGCTTCCTGGCTACAGCTCTGGCAGGGCCATGCAGCCGCCCGCTGGGGGCATCTCCTCGAGCATCCTCGGAGCGGTCTCCCTGCCATCACCTCTGCCCTGGGACACAGTCTGACTAGACCAGGCTCTTGGGGAGGTTTGCAAGGCTAAAAATCATCTTTTGGGCCATGAGGTGCCCTGACGTAGCCAGCCTTGCTCTTCGTACTGCAGTTTGTGCCAACCTCGCTGCGCATTCTGTCGCTATCTAAATTACAGAAATTACAAAGAAAAATTACATCACCCATTTAGAAGGAGGGTTTTTTTTCCTTCTCTTTTTCATCTGAAGCCACAGCATACGGAAACCTGTCCAGGACTCTCATTCTGCAAGCTTCACTTAACAGGGAAATTGTTTTATTTGTGTTTGGGTTTTGAATCGCAGCCTAATGACGTGCAGGGCTGTGGGTTTTCCATTCCATTTTATTTTATTAGCTAAGTGCTGAGCATTTCTCATCTCTGCTCAGGACAAAGCATGCTCCTGTCTCAAGAGAGAGGAGTTCTGGTTTGTCCCTTTGTCCTCTATAAGCTGCAATACCACTATCTGCTCATATAATGGCAACACGCAGATACTTCTCACTGACCTTGCACGTACGCCTGTGTTCAGGTGCAGATTCTGGACATGTTGGGAGCATGAGAAGGAGAACCCATAGGATAGGTGCAAACCCACAGACCGGCAAACCTCCCTGACCGGGAAACTCATATATCCCACAGCAGGGGTAAGCATCATGGGCTGTTGTTGATGAGGGCTACTACAGTGTATGCTTCCAAGTGAGGTGTTGAAGGCTTGCATTTTCATGGTACTGAGAAACTAGAACGTCCCTTTCTCCAAGCTACTGTGCATAGCTGGAGGAGCTGCTTCCTCCAGGAACCTCCCCTGCTTTCTGATGTATTGGAGATCCAGAATTGGACCTGAAATCTTCTTAGGTGCCCTTCTTATGATCCTCTGAGGAGTTCAGCTGTCTCCATTCTTCAGCGATGGGGCGCAGAAGAGCTGTTGAAACACCAGGGAGTGGGGGAAGGCATGCCCAAGCTGAAGGAAGCAATGGTGTAATAGTATTGCTTTTTCTGCAGTATTATCAAGTCCAAACATCCGGAACTCCTCATCCAGCTCTGCCTACGTCACACAACTATTTCCCAGGAGCATCACCCTACAGAAGCCTGGATTCCTGGAAGCACTTTGCCCCTGTGCTGGCCTCTGCTCAGGGAAACGGCCTGAAATCACTCAGCTGAGAACAACCTGCAAAGTATTGCAACCTCCAAAACTTCAGAAGTCACTTTCTGAAAAATATCTGGAGGTGGTCTTTTGAAGCATGTGGCTTTTTAAATGGAAAATTTGTCAGATTCTCATTTTTTAACTTATTTTGTAAGATTTGAAGCTGGAGGGGAGGTGTTATTTTTAAGTTGCTGGTTTTTATCAGCAGCACTGGAAGTTACTGAACTGAAAGCTGAATCTCATCACATGCCTTTGAGTCTTGAAACTTTAATAAAAACACAGCTACTCCACAACTCCCAATGAAACTTGGAGAGGTGATCTCTGACTACATGAATCAGCTCAGGAAGCCTTCTCCTAAATTCTTAAATGTTATTTTTCCTGCCAGCTTTAAGTTTCTCTGGATACCAGGGACAATCCTATTAAATAATATTGAGATTTCAGTTTTGTTTGTTGGTAATTTAATCCACTCCTTTTGTAAGGAATATAAAGGGTATAAGGAGTAAAAGGACTGTAATATAGTCTTGGAAAGCTGTCATTCTCCAACTGTGAGCATGAGGAATATATAATAAGCACAATGTCCTGATATGCTTATATGGAGAACTGAAGAGTTGAGAGGAGGCGAGGGCAGTCATAGGGCTTAAAAAATTCTTGGCTGGAGTATAAAGTAGATTACAAAAGAAGATGGTATAATTTTCATTTTACTGTAGGGAAACTGAGGCATGTGACTTCCCATGTTTTTCCATGGCCTTTCTCTCTCTTCCATGGACACAGACATCCCAGAGTCACCAGACCCTGTACAAAAATCCTTGAGCACCAGTCAGAAAGCAGACTGAGCTGCGGCGCTGGATGCGGTCATGTGTGCGGTGTTGCTGGGGCATGGCCCGTCCAGTCTGCAGGCTTGGTGCTAGTTGTTGGAACACCTCGTCAAAATAATGTTTTGTTCCTTTCATCTGAGGATTTCAAAGCACTTTGCAGACATCAAACGCACCTTACCAGCTCACTCTGCGGTTGGTGAGCATGACTGCTCAAGAAGAAAATCTCAGCTAAGCAGAGAGCGGCTTTTGCTTTCTCCCCTGGTGAGGCAATGGGCTGACTTGAACTACGTCCCATGGCATCTTGAGCTCTGCAGGACCTTCTGGTGGGCAAAAGCCTCCCTAGGCTCTCTCTCTTGCCTCTCAGAGATTGAAACTGGATCTTGCCCATGTTTTTTGACTATCGTTAATAAGCTGAGCCCCTTATGAGGCTGGGGAAGTCAGTTCATGGACTCTCAGTGCCGGGGTGAAGCACAAGGGCAGCCGTGGTTGTCATCTCAGGTATCTTCTGAGACAGACACAGACTAGATTAGCCCCGCTTGTGGCCTGATGTGGCCTTTGCAACTCAGGCCTGGATGGCCACGTGTCACCTCTGTTCCCCGGGACACATCACAGCCAGGCTGATACTTGCATGGCTGTTCCTAATTCTTCAGAAACTCAGAGGAAAGGAGGGCAAGGAAATACCAAGAAAAGAAAGAAAGAAGATGAAAGATGGCATTTCTCTCTCGAGGCAATGCAAGAAATAAAACAGAGTCCTCCTTCCCCCCCCCCCCCTTTTTTTTTTAAATTAACATATTTGTTTCCTTTCTTGGCCTGGAAGATGGTTTTGTGCCCCCAAAAATATAATATACTCCTTCATTTCTGGCTGACAGCTTCTGAAGTGTGCAGGGGAGCTCTTCCTTTCAGCTCCAGCACTTCGATAACGGATGCCTGACGGGCACCGAAGCGCAGGCTTAGGCAGGGCTCCTGCACTGTGGTCCCAAGCATTTCCCCAAGCTGCTTTGGGCAGTTTAACTCGAAAATAAGGCTGAAACAAAGGCAGTGGCAGCTTTAGTGGTGGGCATTTAGGAGGACTAGATTTATCCACCTCTTAAAACAACAGATTGGGAGTTATTTCTAAAAAAGAGATGGTACTCTGTCTGCTTTTCTCAAGTGTCTGAAGAAGAGTGGTGGCGAAGAGTCTGTCTCGACCAGCTGGGCCAGGAAAGCTTGGGTTACCCCCAACAGACACAGGACAGCTTTGAGGATGACAGTGTTTGTTCCTTCTGCTTAAGCTCTCTGCCCAAGCCTCACCTCAACTGTGTCAGTATTCTTCAGATCTGATGCTGTAAGACAAGAATTGATTTAGTAAATTAGGAAGGAATGGGGGAAGAAGTAATGGGATCTTGGAGAGAAACTGGACTAAAGATAGAAGCTGTTGGAGCTGGTGCAGCTACTGAAGTGCCTATTTAATTTCTTGACCACAAATTTAGCAGCTTAAATTTGAGAGCCTCCATTTCCTTTGTAGACTGGAAATAATGCATGAGCTCTTGTATGCCCCTTGCTTTGGGATGCCGAAGCAAAGATGCCCAGACATTGTCCCAGAGCCGAAAGTTAGGAAGAACCCAGTATCATGACTATTACCTTTCCTCCACGGACTATGTACCTAATGCCAAGTGAAACTGCACTGAAACCTTTAAAATCACCATCCATTTCCTGAAACAGACTCTGCTCAGGGTTGAGCCAACTGGCTAAATCTATATTCACTGGCAGCCGTGGCAGCAAACTCAGAAGTATGGGACTAAATATATCTCAGCCCTGCAGCCTCCTTCCAGAGAAGGGAGGAAAAAAATAAATAAGAAGATGGAATGAATGAAGGGCCTGAGCATTCCCAAAAGTCATTGCTTCTCGCATTATGAAATATAGATGACATTTATGAGTCTAATACCAATATTGATGTTTGCAGAGACATTTGTTCAGTGCTTGAAGTAAATACCTTCCCGATCGATATAAATAAATGCAGCTGAGTTTTTGTTGTGTGTAGGTTTTATATTTGGAGAAGAATTGGAAATGCCTTTTCTTATTTATTTCTTGCCTCCTTAAAAAGTTTAAGATATTGAATCATGAATGGACCATGAGAGGGGCAGATGACGGATGAAACAAAGACAGGAACCATTATTTGCAAAGATTTTATTGGACATCCTGTGATTTTTTTTTCTGCGGCCCCCCGCAAATTATTTCCATAGATCAGTACAGTTAAGCTCATAACAGGGAAAATACGGGTTGGGTATTGAGTATTATTTGACTAGCTCCAGCGTAGAAAAACAAAAATGTGAGATTTCCTGAGCTACGCTCAAAAAATCTACCATCTTGTTGCTGCACAAAGAAGTGGTCCCATTCCTACAAGCTCTTATTCCTTGGGTTGCTTGAAAAATTCAAGACCATTGTATTAATACCCGGTATTTGTATGGGCTCAAATATGAGGATCCTGACTCTGAAATTCTGCAAAGCTCAGATGCTGAACCCGAGATGCAGCTGCTTCTTGGGTGGAATTACCATGCCTGCAAATATTGCTTGAGGGAGACCAAATGGGAGTTTGGACAGAACAGGGAAAATAAAACTCTGCTTGTTCACATAAACTGGCCACGCAGCTTTCCCAGGGCGCTGGCAAGGTAGACAGGGCCTCATTTTTCAAACTCTACCCTGAAACAGCCCTTAAAATAAAACTGGACTTTCTTGCTAAATCAGCAAAAAAGCTGAGCCCATTTCTGCTGACTTTGAGATCAGTTATCTGAGAGGTGTGGTTCTTGTTTAGATTGCTAAGATCTTTTCTTCAGTTTAGTTTTAAGCTTGAATTTAACTTGTCCTAATAGAAGAGGACTAAATGAGACCAGACTGTTTCAGTACAGCTCAGCTTCATCTGAGTCAGTACATTTATCATCTGTAGCTGTCAAGCAGGGAGATTTCTGTGCTGAGGAGTCTTGGAATGAGAAATTGGATCCAGGGTTATTTTATATGCAGTTCTTGTTTGCCAGAAAGCTGGTTTTACAAGACCAGCGTATTTGTATTGAAGATAATAAAAGGTCATCAGAAACCCAGCAGTCTCTTTCTTGGTCTGAGCTTGGTCTTCCATTTGGTACAGACAATGCCTGCAGTGGCACTACCAAGATCAGGGGATTTGGAAGCAATCACACAAGGAGATTGAGAGCATGAAAAAGCAGCAATGTTTGCAGAGGCTATTGTACTTTCTTATTAATGGAAATTTAAAGAGTGGAAAAAATCTATAGTTTTCAGAGCCCACAGTAGCCAAGGCTTTCCAGGCAGGGAGAAACAGCATATCCTACCCTTTAGGTTTATAATGTAAAGATTAATCAAATGCATAATCCTTGCTGTTTCCTTTGTATCACAGTTTTAATGTCTGCATATTGTTAGCCTTGTAAAAGGGCTTGACTTTGTGATGGCAGAAGAAAGAGGCTGGGAAGGACTCTTTGATCATAAAAGTCTCCAAACAGCATATGACTGCTCTGCAACTCCTGGCAGGGGATCCTGAGCACTTTCTTTGCTTTTTATTTTTCTTTTTTCCTTTTGTAAAGAGAACCATTTTTCATGTCCACTGTGATGGTACTCGACTGACCTTTAGCGACAGGCTGCGGGTGAAGTAGAGCTTCACTGCGGAGCGGCCGCCAGCCAGCTGCTCCGCTCAGTCCCCGTCCTCCCCAGCGCGGTCCCCTCCCTTCTCCTCCCTGGTGGCTGCAGCCGAATCAAAGCTCCTCGATTTCAACAGCAAGAGCAGCTCACGTATTACTTTCTCCAAGGAAACCTGTGGAGCCAGCGCTGCTGTGGGAGAGTCTGACCTATGAGCTAGAGTTGGCTCATCTGCTGGGGTTGCACGTGGAGCCATTTGCTTCGATCTCATGCCTCCGGGCAGCTTGCTAAGGTCTGCCCTACAGACCTCCTGCTACAACAGATTAATTGATTTTAAAGCCAGCAAGAATCACAGTGATTGTCTTGTAGGTTTTCTACTGGGGCAATCGAATCTCTCTCTCTCTACGATGTACTTATTACATCCTTGTAGCCATAGAAACTAGGGGAATTTATAGGCACCACACTGTTTCTTTGGCTAAATCTGTATTGGTAAATAATACCGTGCCAGGGAACGTTTTTGGCTACCGAAATGTGCTCGTCCTCACAGTGATGTCGCTGGCGTGCTCCCTGGCATGGCACCCTCCCCGAGTCCTGGGCAGTGCACGAGTCAAGCTTTGCTGGCAACAGGCAGTTTGCATGAGGGAATTTAGCAGCATCGATTTGGTCATGAGCTCTTTGGAGTGAGAAGGAGACTTGGTCTGTTCCCGGCTGGCGCAGAGGGTGCACCATGCTGACATCCCATAAAATCAAGTGTCACAACATGGCAGTCTTTGGTAGTTTGGCACCGTCGTTAGTGGGACAAGAACATCTACTCTTCAGCAGATGGTCATCCTTATAGAAAGTCTACTCGATTTTGGGGCTATCAGTCCATTTGTACAATATACCACATACAAAGGTCTAGTTCCGGATATCTCCACATGCAAATGGACTGTCTAAGGGGGGAGGCTTTGACTCAGTTTGTGGGGAAGAAACAGGCATTTAGAAATGATTTATAGCTTAAGACTCTAAAATCATACTTACCTCTAAAGTGAGTTTGAGTTCAAACCCAAGACAGACCAAAAAAACCCCAACTGAACCTGAAACTTTTGAAATGTAAAATCAGGTTTTGGATTTTCCTGTGTATTTCTGGAAAAAGCACCTGCTTCTCTTATGTTCCTCAGTATTCATCAGAAAACCCTGAAGTCAAAACCCAAATAACTCTTAACAAAAAGGCAAAATTCTACAGTGAAATAAGGGGTAGGAGGGAACATTTTACAAGCAGCTCTATTCCAAACAAAGAGGTTTTTTAGCTACTTGATCACAAAAAGGATGTGAAAAAAAATTAAAGGCTGTAGATATTTTTTATGATCCCATAACTCACGAAGAGCTGATTAAGTTCTTCTGAAATGCAGAAAACATCTGAGAAATGTCAAACCAATAAAGGTATTTCTGGTGTGACTGTTTTAAGCAACTGACAACAAAGGTTTAGTACAGAAATGCTGTCTCAGTGGTGCAATGTATCACTACATTGACAAGGCAGGGGAAATAATAAAAGACAATAACTAGTTAGCTGATTTTGCCATGACTGGCAGTCATTTGGACATGTGTGTTTCCCTACCTGAGATGCTAGAAAAAGAGGTAATTGAACTACCTAGAATCAGTGGATTTTTAATTTGGGGAGTAGGAGAAAAAAATAACAACATCACCCAGTGGAGGAGAAAGCAGTTTTCTCCTTTCTCCTGATATGAATCTTCCTGTGTACACAAGTAATCCAACCCAAGTCAACAAGATTTCTTGTTTGTACAAGAGCTGTGTTCAACAAACATCATGCTCGAGGCTTGCCCAGAGAGAGCAGACACATCTGCAGCAGACACTGCACGTCTGCTTGCTCTCAGCCGGCTCGAAAGCTTAGCTTGAACTGCAAAACACTCTCCTGAAATTGCTCCATGAGAATGGGACACCTTTCTGAAAGCTACGTCTTAGCTTGCTGTCTGGAGGGCACCCTTTGGAGCAGCCAATGAGCACAGGAGAAGAAATTGGGCATTTTTGAAAAATGAAAAAGTTTTTCCATCCAAAAATGCTAACTCTCTGAGAACACTTTTTGTTTCTCCTTCAAATGCATCATTTTACATACCACTCCTCATAGCCAGACTGGCATTTCTGGATCCAAAAAGAAAACATCTGACCTAGTGTGGTGGTAGAGGCTTTGCTTTCCACTGGGCACATACAGGCTCTGCCTGTGTCGGTACCTTTGATGTGCCTGGAATATTCTCCAGCATTGAGACAGGTCATTACGAGGTCGGTATGCCAGGAGACTTCACAACCCTCGTATCAGGGAGGCTGAATGCAAACTGCTCTGTGAGCATCGTCACGGGGCTGTCCCATCTGCTGATCCGTGCCTGCGAATTTCTTGGGCGAGTGCCAATGGCCATGGGCCTAAAGCTTGCCAAGGACCATTCAGATAGTTTGGCAGTCCCTGGAAATGTTTGAACTCTGCTAATACTGATGTGCAGTTAGGATCTAAATAGAAGCAGAGTTTGAATGCATGCTTCTTGCAGTGCAGGTAGGAAGTGCTAATTAGCTATTTCTTGGTAAGGCGTGGAGGGAGGGGATGCTCTGTTTCTACTTATCATTGCTTTTTTCCTTTATTTTGATTTAAAAAAAAATTTTAAAGGTTGTGGTCACATCACATCTCCAGCTGATTTCTGCTGTGACTTTTTCTCCTTGATCCACTGCTGTCCCTTTGTTTATCAATCAGCGTGATTTACACACTTCAGAGGCACAAGTCATCTCATCCTAAAATAGATGGTTACCTTTGATTAGGTGACTTTGAAAGTGACTTTTTTGGCCTTCTGGATAAAGTGTTTCTCCATGTCCTCAAAGCCCAGACTAGTCACGCTACAGTGCTGGGATGGAGAGGGATCCATACATTAATATATACAAGATCAGAGGCCTTTTGAATCAGTGCAAAGCTGGGTATGTCCTTCCCGAGGGAATTGCTTTTCCCTCTTGGATGAAGCTCTGTTTGATTGCACCTTCTCGTTTTCCAGACCAGCCTCTCAAAGTGTTTAGTGCTTTGCTGCCTGCGCAGAGAGAGGAGGGTGAGGTTAAACTCTTAGACAGCTTCAGGCTTTGGAATAACAAACCACCAGCATTTGCTGTAGTCAGGATAGCAGAGATGAGGTTTTGAGAGCTCAGTCGCTGGAGGCCACTTACTTTTCAACATTTCGCATCGCAGGGCTGAAATACAGACTTTGTCTTCTGAATTTCAATAACGGCTTCTCCGGAGCAGAACAGCAGCTTTGGCAGAGACGTGTTTTCCACCTGCTTGTTGCTTCGAACAAAACGCTGCAAACAGGCAAGCCGATCTGGCACGCACAGCTCCTGTGGATGTCCGCAAGACACACTGACTTGGCCCAAAGTATTAGCTCGGAGCATGACCAGTTGTGTTCGCACATAGGATCCCTGCATGTTCTTTCTGTGCTCTTTTGCACAGACGCTGGCACATAAGCTGCTCTCTTCTATGCTATTAAACAAGCAAGGTCAGTCTCTTCAAATGGCCATGCTGATGTCGTGATCTGCAGGTTCGTATTCCTTGGGGATCATTTTTACTTGCTTGCCATTAGGCGGTTGCTGAATCCAGATGTTCAGCAATCCTGCAAATTCATCAGCCCATTAACTGTAATAAATTCTGACCCGGTAATTTTTTCTACAACCTTATTTCTTTGACCCAAGATCAGAAACAGGCGTTTGAAGGCCACCGTGGTTCTTACTGCAGTTCTGGAGGATGAATACCCTTCCTGTGGCTGCGGTGCAGATAACGGAGCATGCCTGTACAGGAACACAAATGAGAGGTGCCAAAACTGATTGTTTTAGCAAAAAGGTGGAGATGTGTGTTGTGCTGCCAGGTAGATCTGTCTTTGCCCATAAATATCCAGTGAGGAGGGTCAGGGGTTGGGGCTAAGCTTTTTCTCCCATGTGTCCTGGAGACTGGGCATAAGAAAGCAGGACATGGGAACAGACCAAGATCTGCTTAATAAATTGCACAGACAGAGCAAAATGTGAGCTTTATGGTGTATTGCTCCATGGGGAAACCCACAGAGAAGGCTGGAGATGGGTCTGCTAAGCCTGGCTCAGCCAGGCTGGTTTCACCATGTTGGGAAGTCAGGGGCAGGATGGAGGATAAAGGGCATAAACATTAGTTGATCATAACAGTCATTAAAATCATAGAAAATCATGGTTGGGAGGGACCTCAGTTGGTCTTTGCTTTGCCAAAGAAAGGAGCATCCAGGTCGCTCCTTCCTGAGAGATGCACGTCTAATCCATTCTGCACAACTCCAGGAATGGTGTTGCTACACCTTTACCAGGCAATTTATTTCAGTATTTAATTGGCCTCATCGCAAAAAAGTTTTCCCCAATGTCTAACCAAAATCTCCCTTGTTAGAAATTAAGCCAACTGCTCCTTGTCCTACCTCAAAGCTCATTTATACAGGATGGGCCGCAGGGGCTGCATAATGTGTTGCTTCATCAATGCAAACCCAGGAAGAGGAGCTCTTTGTGCCATACCTTTTCCTACAGCTCTGTGCTTGTGCAGCACTGAACACAACAGGGACTTAATCCTGGTTGATCCTTAGGCACTCTTGTAATAAACATGATTAATAACAAGATAACAAATTCCTTTTGTTGCTTTCCTCTGGCAAAAATAAGTCAAAGCACAGGAGTGAAAAGCTTTTGCAGCTCTAAGAGAATCAGGGTACAGATTGTGGTTAGTTGTGGGCAGACAGGCAGCCATGAGCTGACAATATGCAGCAGCAGATTCTCGGGCTAGAAATGATGAAACATCCCTTTTTCTGTCAAGAAAAACCATAGAACATATCCTCAAGCAGAGACTGTCCTCAGGCTTGAAAAGAGAAGGATTGGTTTCTGCTCTCTGCACTTTTCTTAGGAGTATGAAAAGCTGAAATCCCAAATTCACGGTTGACGACTTATTCTCCCTTTCTTCATGTTTCTCATTTGCTTGCCAAGTTTTGGAATACAAAGGGAAATCTATGAATATAAAACTCTCCAAAATCCCACAAAACATCCAGAAAATAGATAAACACAAATGAGCTCTCTTCCAGCACAACTGGGATCTCTATTAGTTCCTAAATGCAGTTTTGTCATTCCCATTCTCTGAGCGCTGCACGTCTATTTACTGCTCCATTATAGTCGTCCTGTATCTTCTCCCACATGCGCTAATGCATTTTGTTACTTCTGAAAAGAAGGAAATCAAATATTTGCCTGACGTAAATCACGATAAAGGAGTGATTTACAAAAAGCATTTCCTTCTGGAAATCATGAGCTGGGTATTGCAGAACGGAGCGAGCGGTTCCTGCAAACAGATGTGTAATTTCAGTCGTGGAAATAACCTGTAATTCAGATAACCCATCTATTCAGGAAGGATTGTAAAGCATCTAAGAGCATCCTTTGTTACAGGCCAGACACCTCCACCACTGGACCCCAGATGCAGCTGATTCCAGTTAATTTTTCTTCTTTCCGCATAAATAAATCCAGTTTGGCTGGTGGCTGGGGGAGTCCTTTGAGGCCATGGGTGGAGAGGATCTTGACCTCCCTGGAGATTGTGGTGTCTTCAGAACAAGCATCCAGGAGCTCTTCTTTGTACAGAAGGTCCTAATAATAAAAATGATGGAGAATGAGATGTGTGATGGACGTAACACACTGGGAGCAAAAGCCTGGTCCTGGAGCAGTCAGGAGCAGGAGGTTTGCTGTGATTTTAACCTCCCATGACCATCCCTTCTCGGTTGAGCCAGAGCCTGGCTAATCTTTCAGCTTAAGCTTATTGCATTTTGATTCGAAAACAAAATCCTCCAGAAGGCAAAGATCTGAAGGGAAGAAGTTCCCCCCAGGCAGAAGGCTGCAGCGGCAGGTTTTTACACTCGTCACAAGTGAATCACTGCCTGCTCTGCATGTGCGGAGCTTCGATGGCGTGGCCGGGGCTGACAGCTGGTTCCTGTCCCCATCTGTAGTGCTGCTGATGGATGAAACGATGCACGCTGTGTCTGAAGGGGTTGCCAAGTTCGGGATGGGGTTATGTAAAAAAAGGCAGACAGTCATGACAAGGTTTGGGTCATTCCTCCGACTCTGAAGGTGTTTCCTAGCTGTTTAATTATTCAGGAACAATTTTTGCCAAGACCAGGGCTCAGATTCGCTGCCTGCTCTTCCTGCCCCATCTGCTCCCCCGGGTCTCTGCTGACCCTTTGGATTTGTGGGGTACAGGCCAATCTCCCTAGCTCTCTGTGGGGGCTAATCACTCTTTTTCTTCCAGCTTTCCTCCTTGCTCAACGTTTTCTCTGCCTTTTCCATGCGTTTGGGAGCAGCAGATAGAGGTGGATGCTGAGGCTGTTAAAATATGAGCAATAATTGAGGGGGACACAGTGCCGCTCAGCCCCCCAAGCCCATCTATTTCTATTCTCCTCTGACTAAAGCCAGCTCCAGAAGATGAAATAAATATGTCTCAGCGACTAGTAACAGGACTGGCTTTGGATGGCAAGTGCAGGGAAAGAAAGTGGGGGGGCTACTTGGAAGGGGCAGCAAAGCAAAGGAGGTGCAAGGGAGCCGGCCCTCCTGTGGGACAGAGTTAAGGGTATGGCGTGTGCTCTCTGGTGTGCCGTCCTCACGTACCCTCTTGCTGAAGGCTGCGAGGTTGCACCTCCTGTGCTGAGCATGACCGCTGTCTCCCGGAGCTGTGAACCCCAAAGCTGTGGCAGTTCAGCTGCTTTTTGGCACAGCTATTCATGGTGCGGGACTGCCCTTCCTCTGTGCAGCTGCGGCACAAACCAGCTCCAAAACCAAAACTCACGCCACTCTGGTGAGGCAAGACCAAGCCTGGCCATGCAGAGCCACAGTGGATAAGCAAAAGGCAGCACATGGGGAGGATTTAGCCTGGCGCAGGTCTGAACGACACCAGCTCATCTGCAGCTGGTTTGGGAGAGGAGGATGCACTGCTCTGCTCAAAATGCTGCTCGCCCCGGGGTGGCCAGGACCCAGGTCTGACCTGGTCCCCGGCAGAGGGTGGCAGAGCTCCATGCTGAGCAGCCAGAGGTTGCAAAACCATCCTGCTTCCCAGCAGCCGCAGGAGCAGAAACCCTGCAGTCTGAAGGCTAATGTAGTCGGTGCTGACCTTTTTGCCCCATGCTAACGTGGCCCAAAACGTTGCTGGATTCGTGGTCCTTGAGCGAGCCTGGTCATGTAGGAAGGTAGAGGAGCTAAAATGTAAACCTGATGCCTCCCTAGAAGGCAGAAACGTACTTTCGTACTGCTGTAGCCACAGAGGTGCTCAGGCAGCCCTCTCCCACTGAAATCTATGGCAATTAAATAACTCAACATCTCTCATGGCCCTGGCTTAGCCCTCCAAAGGTGTTCTTGAAGCCTTGACCATACAGAGAATGGCCTCTCTCAAAGCCTGCTGGAAAAGGGCAGTGTTACAAAATGAGAGACAAAATACAACTCCTGTCTGTGGGGAGGTTCAACGTTTTGAAATTCATTTTCCCTTCACATCAGAATGAAAGGGGAAATTTAGAAATATTTCACCAAGCGGAAATTTCATTTTGGAAATGTCAGAACCCCCTTCTGGAAATGCTTCATTCTGTAATACTGAAGCAGGAAGATTTGAAAAAGCAAATGTAATATATAAATATTAAACACCTATAAAATATTTATCACATTCTATATTATTTAAATTCTTATTACACCTCACTGCATTACATTAAAACAATAGCGTAAAAACAGAGTTAAATCAAACAAGAAACTGGAAATTAAGTGCCCTATTTTGACTACAGACTATTTCCATTTCCAAGGGTGACTCATTCTCGTTAGAGCTTCCCATTTTGGAAAAAGAAGGTTTTTTTCCTGAAATACTGTTTCATTACACATCCCTCCCAGGTTGTAGCAGTAGGTACAGTTCTTCTCAGTGCTCCCAGCAAGAGGTCTCAGAAATGTTCACCTAGGATGGGAGGTTTGTTTTTATAATTTTAGATATGGGGTGATCAAGGAAAGGAGGAGAAGTGGGGAGAAGCTTTACTCTCTCCTAACTTCAATAACTGCCTTTTAGACTTCCTTGCTTGGAGACTCTCCATGGAGACTCCGTCGCCTGTCTTTCTTGAGGAGACCTTCCCCACCCAAACCCAGAAGACCAGGGACCGCTATTGAAAAAGGGGTGGACAAAAACACAATGAAGGGGCAAATTTTGCAAACTCTGCCCTGAAAAGGTCACAGGCTGAGGGGTTCAAAGCTGCCGAATGAGCAACTTGCTCAGTTTAGAAAGGCAGTCCTGGGGCTGCTCATCTCAATGCCTGGGGAAACCGTCTAGCTGGGTGGGATAATCCACGCAGGACCCACCTCCAGGCAGGACAGCCAGGAGTTACTCAGAGCCCAGCCAGCAAAGCCCATAAACCTGCAGCCAGGGATTAAATGGCTTCTTTCAATCCACACACAAAGTCTATAACAGAAAATGAACCTGGTTTTCCTGACTTGGCTGCCAGGTCTCACATGAACGCTGCTGAAACAAAGTTTGCACGATCCTTTCCAGATTCACTGGGCAGTTTGGCTGAGTGGAGGTAGCATCACTCAAGTTGAAAGCCTAAAATGATATTTGAGATTCTAGATCAGTAACACTGCTTCTGCTCAGCCTGAGAAAGGCATTTACATCCTTTAAAAACAAGTGTTTTGATTGTGTTTTATGTAGAGTACACATAACCAATTGAAATGTAATAGCCTCTATATTACTGAGCTCATTTTTGCATTGCTGTGGCTTATGTCTTTATGTCTTTAGGACATTAAATCATCCCTAGGGTCTCGTGTTTTCTTACATCCTCTAGCACTGTTTCTTTTATGGTAGACTAAGTCTGTATATGGGAGATTAAGTTTTACAGTGTGATGCCTCAATCCAATTTTTTGTTACCACTGCTTGTTCTGCAGACTTCCACTTGCACATGGTATAAACTTCGGCTCGCGGGAACTGCTGACATTGCTCCAGATTGTCACGCACCAGCTTCCATCTTTGTAAATACGAGTTTTGCTACAAGTGACCAAAGGTGTCTAGCAGCACCTTGGCATGAAGCAGGACATTGGGAAAAAAGGGGAAGATATGGCAGTGTTTAGGACTTTTTAAATCTATGTTTAGCATTTCTTTAATCATTTAAACGCCAGGGCTTCTACTTTTGCACTGCAACACACTTTCTGCATGACTGTGATATATTCAACAGTCACAGACTGGAAATGAAGGCTGTGGCCACCAGGAATTTTTCAGTGAATTTTCCTTTGTTGTTTTCGTCAACACTGAAAAATGCCAGGTTTTGACACCCCTAAGAGGCAGATTTGAAGCCTTGCTTGACTTGAAATTTGTTTTGAGAAAAATGCTGCCACAGTCCAAACATTTCAGTTTTTAAATAAGGAGTCTCTGGGCATTGAATTGGGGGCTTTCTGGTCAAAAATGTTAGTTTAGTTAGACTAGGAAAAAGAAATTAAGAAGCTGAAACCAAAACAAACTGTAGCATTTGGATCGATTCTTGCCTGAATCCCTCCCCCTGCACCACAGGAGGAGGAATTGCGTTGGCTTTATTTAATTCACAACCATTTTTGCCACAGCTCAAGAGAGAAAAATGTTTCACCGTTACAGAGATCTTCCTGGGACAAAGCTCAGTTTCTCCCTTGGCTCAAGTTAACAGCACTGCCCTTCCCCAGGAACCCCGTGTGAGTACGTGAAGGATCAGGAGATGCTCAGGCACCATAGTAATGGGGCCAGTTAAGCAAGACAGATTGTTGTGACCTCTTGTGACTGTCGTTGTTATGTGTACAGGTGTGAGGGGATGCTTGTTGCTTGTTGATCCATTCTCTTTTTATATCTCTTTGCCTCATTGCCTTTAGCTCTCTAACTGCCCTGCCAATGAGCTCCTCATTATACAAGTCCCCAAACATATCCCTTAGAAAACAAAACCAAAGAAGAAAACATATTTAGCTCTAATGATGCACACACTCTCTTTGTGTTTGGATCTATTGCAGTTTAATGAGCGAAGGAGTTGCAGCCCTGTTGGGAGGATGAGCAGGGCACGTGGCTTCTCCAGCACCCCTTCTCTAAAGGGGGGCTTATGGTGGCCACGGGTGACTCAATTAAGGTACAAGTGAAGGAAACACACTGTCAAGTTGAAAGTCAAGCTTGACATTTAACTAGAAAATATCAGGAAATTATTATGGGCAAGTGGGAGGTGGTGGAGCCTTAAGGTGGGCCTGGAAAAGGCAGATGGGGACCCGGTTTCCTGCAGCAGACAGGGTGCAGCTAGCGGGTGAATTATGCTGTTGCAAAATCCCTGCAGCACAGGGAACTGCAAGTCCAGGTATTCAAGCAGATGTAAACCAGACCAGTTAATGAATCTCTCCATAAATCTTCAATTTTGAAGCCATGAAGAAGAGCTGTTGGGGTAGCAATCCTTTCTGTGGCACCCACCCCAGCCTGGCAGAGGGGGATGGACGCTGCCGCATCTCCCAAGATGCATCAAGAGAAAGAGGTGCTGCCCGGAGATGGTGTCCATTCTTTCCAGAGCTGCTGATTAGTTGACCCTCTGCCTCCCCCTTTCTAGATGCCCTTCCTCTTCCTGGATACCCTCAGAATCTGGAGCATCTGCCAAATCCATCTTCCCTTCTGCGTAGCTTTCAAACGCACAGATTTCTCTCTTCTCACCTTTCCAAACTATTTGCTGCTTAGCCATGCTATAGGTATTCCACTCTTTTAATCTTCCCTCCTAACTCAGTCCCACCAATGCCTTAATTATTTTTTCCTTCCCATTTTTCTGATCTCACTCCAATCTTTCTCATAATGAGGTGCTTTGAGCTGCTTGTAAAAGCCCAGTTTAGTCTCATCCCAGCTGGCAATAGCAGGGCTCGCATTAGAGCTAGTCAAAAACTCTTCAGCGAAAGCAAATACCCTCATGAAAAACACCATTTCATGCAGCACCAATTATCTCATTTAACACTTCTGAGCTTCAAATTTGTTTGGCCAAGTCCGAGGCCAGGTTCTGTGAAATTTAG
The DNA here is from genome assembly GCF_018139145.2 of Gymnogyps californianus. NCBI lineage: Eukaryota > Metazoa > Chordata > Aves > Accipitriformes > Cathartidae > Gymnogyps > Gymnogyps californianus. The sequence continues at coordinate 3,345,542 of NC_059498.1, read as the reverse complement.
CTCAAGGGCCAGGAGTACAGGGAGCTGCGGGCCAGTAGCCACCGGGCCAGGCAGGTCTGCGGCAGGGCCAGGGATTTTGGGGGTGTGCAGGATCTTCCCCACCAGTGTTTCAGTGCCATTCGCAGCCTTTCCCATTTCTATCCTCAGTGAAGCTGAAGGGGATGGTAGTTTCACGGGAGCAGCTGCAAAACCGTGGGAGTTTCTACTCTGTGATAAATTTAAAAAAATAGTATTGGTTTCAGTTCAATTTGGACCAAAATCAACAAGTGAAAGGAAAAAAAAAAGGAATTTCTTACAAATTTGCTTTTTGGCCATCTCCAGCTAGTGTCTCTCTGCTCAAGGACGTGATGAGTTTGTGAATGCTTGCTTTTCAACGTGCTGCTATAGCACACTTCTTGAAGCCAAGAAAAAAGTCTGCATAAAAAGTATCTAAAACAAACAATCTTTTTTAGATAAAGCAAAGGGAGGGGAACTTGTATGGCTTGATGTCAGTGTTCAAGTGGCAGTCTGTCTCCTAATAGAAGCCGATTATATTAGAGTAGATGTGAAAGTCAGTGTGTTTCAGGTATGGACTAATTGGGAGGGTACAGGGCAGGAATTTTAAGGATTTTGTTGCTTTTCCATTCATCCTTCAAATTAATACTGTGCAGTCTGTTACACATCTTGGCTAACATGATGCAGTTACATTTGTAACCTCTCTGCTTTCCTCAGATCCCAGCTGCCTCCGTGCCCACTTTTACACCCTTAAATCTGTTCTGTATGTTGATGAAGATGTTTGAACCTGTCCATCTAGCCTACAGATATTTCTGAGGTAGGCTCTGTTGATCATCAGTTCCCCACTGGTTTCACATGTTCCCCGCTGAGTGCATCCAGCAATTTCAGACGTGCTTGCTTTGAAGTGAACTCAGCATCACAAACACATTTCAAGCAAACAGCTTGGCGTGGTCCTTTCAAATCCATACTTCAAACTCGATGAACTCACTGGAGCATTTCAGCAGATTTTTTGGGGACCTAGGTCTGATTAACTCCTCTCCTAATCTCTCAAGCCATTATGTTCAATGAGAAGTGTAAACAGACTGGAACAGTAAACTCAAACAAACAGAAAAATGTTAGTGCATTGAATTCTTGGCTGCAGCCTAGCGAAGGAAAATAGATTGCGAAGGGGAAAAAGGAAACGGGGAGAGGTAGGAAGGAGCTTGTCCATCACAAGCCTGTGACAAGCGTTCCTGCTAGTGGCAGGGCAAGAGGCAGGGGAGTATGGCAAGCAAGGCAAACGCCCTCCAAGAGTGAAGGATGCTCCCTGCCAACACGCCTCCTGCTCCCCAGGCTGCGGAAAGCTGTGCGAGTCCTAGGCCACCAAACCCTGAACTGAAACGTTAAATTTCACTAATCTGAGCATGCTGAGTGTGCTGCTGTGTTGTACAGGAGGTGGGTTTGGGTTGTTTCTTATTGCCACTCCGTGAACCTCATCTCCTGCGACACTGCAGCCCTCCCTCTGGTTGCGCCCGGGCACCCTGAGTTGTCCCCGCGCACCATGGACCACTCGGCCACCTGCCCAGCCAGAGGCAAGACCGGCGTGTGACCTTATCAGATGATGATTTCCCCCAAAGGAGGTTACCAACCCAACCAGATGACAAAGGATGTGAAAAGAAACAAAACGGCAATGTTCAGGTCTAGGGAAGGCAATGTGAAGCATTTCAGAGGGAAATTGTTCATGTTTTCCGATGCTCTAAATAACATTCTTGTCCTAATTGGTGTACGAGCTCTGCAAAGCCAGTATTTTCAGAGACTATCCCAGAATTCTTTGTATTTTAATTTGTTCTGTTAAAAAAAAAAGAAAAAAAGATTGAAAAACAGTCTTTTGGCCTCCTTTTTGTGTTTTCAACTAAATGTTTCAATTCCCAAGGTATTTTTAAAACAAAAGATTGAACATTTTTTCCCTGAAAATTGAAAATTTTCTACTTTCTTTCCTTCTACTTCGTATTGCCAGCCAATTTATTCCTGTTTTTATTTTGGTTTTAAAAATGGGCAGGAGCACTGTTTGGTTGAGATGGTTTTTCATTCTTTCCAAACAGAATTAAAACCACCACCCTGAGCCAAAAGGGCAATTGCTCCATAGCCAGCCCCGCAGCAGTTAATAACGGGGAGCATGGCCAGACCACATCACGGGGCTTGCAGCTCAGATGGGGAGACCTGGCTTATAGGAAGAGAAGTCACTGTGAAATGCTCCCTGTCACAGGAAAGAAAATTGGTTTTCTTCCCTCTTATTATGTAATTTTTGGGGAAGGCCAAAGGAAGGTAGTATGTTCCCCAGCTCTGCGAGTCGGACAGATGCCAGTGCTTTCTTTCGAAGATTACTGCAGAGTAAACTATGCACCAGGGTGTATTTTGGCACACAAATGCTCCTGTGGACTGTACGGAGAGTCATTCCTGCAGGGAAAATGGTATTTTTTTGTATTATTCTGGTCCGCTCCAGCAGCTCTTGGGGAGTTTTACTGAAATATTCTCCTCCTCTCACTGACCTTTGCTTTTCTGCATTTAGTTTATCCCGCCTCAGGGATCCCTGCTCAGCTGGGTTCTCAGTAAAAGCTTGGGGCTAGTGTGTTTCCCCGGACAGGTTCAGTGGCTGAGACAAGGTACATCCCAGTCACGGTCCCTTCGCTGGACCACGTGCGCCCTGTGTGCTGAAGTGGGAGATACTAGGGGTGACTCTTTTTGGCAGCATCCAAAGCCATTTCTCCCTCTGGATAGAAAGAGCACCTTGAGGCCATAAAAGAGATCCAGGACCATGCTGTTTGTTGGCAAGGAAGCAGCCTTGCTGTCCTCAAGGGCTTTTAGGGCAAAGAAAGTATCCTCAAGACACATCTCAGCTGGTCTGGAAGCTCCAAGTCACAGGATCTCCCATCCCACGGGCAGGGTGAAGTGTCCCCAGGAGCTGAGACAACCACAGTGCACGGAGAGCCCTGTGCTGGGCACCCCGAGGAACCAGGAGGAGATCTGCTCCCTCTGCAGCTGCAGCAGGGCATGGATCGAGGAGGAGAAAGCCGACAGACAGCAGAGAAGTGCATTAATTTCAAGCTCTGTTAAGAACAGTGAGGGAAAGGAAAGAGAGGATCGATTTCTGACAAAGAAATAAAATCCAGCAGGAGAGACATCTTATTTCGAAGTTGCTCAGAGTGCTCTGGAAGGAGGCATCCGATGTGTTTAAAACTGACCAAGAGGCTCTCGGTGGTGCTGGCGTGAGCCAAGTGGCAGGAGGCAATTTGGAGCAATGGGATTTTCTATAGTAAAAACGAGGATGTAGAGGAGTGAGGTGAGAGTGGGCCAGTTGTGGGATCAGGCCATGGTCTGGGAGGGATTCAGGTGGAGCCAGTGAAGTCAGACTCCAGGGAGACGGGGAGGCCAGTTGTTGAGGGATGCTTTCATGGGAGAAGGGGAGATTCAGAGCGGGGAGCAGGGTCTGCACATGAAGCTGGCTTAAGCTCGGAGTTTCCATCCTGAGGAAGGTTTTCCTTCGGTATCAGAATGAAAATGAACAACAGAAACGAAAAATGAATATTTGGTTTAGGAAGTATTACACTCCCCAAGAAATTCATCAACATCAATAAACGCTCTGTAAAGCATCTTGAAATTTTATTTACATACCATTTTCCAGCAGAATATAATGATTATGAAAATTACCCAGAAAGTTTATTCCTTGGGGAGAGAGGAGGAAAGCTGAAAGCAAGGATTCACCTCTGTAGCTTGCAAGCGTTAGTCCCTGTTGCAGATGACTGATACAGCTTAGGCCGTGAAGGTCACTGCAGAAATACCTACGGATGTTTAACACGCTACGAAGTCAGATAAGCAACAAATGGAGTGGACATAAGAAATGACGAAGGTCATCTCTGTGGCCATGCTGTGCAAATCCTCTTTTTCACAGCTTTTGATCCCAACTCAGAAATGTCTTTTTATCTATTTAATTTAGAAATGAATTGCTTTCTACCCATCTCTGAAAAACAAAACCTGCCAGATAAAAGTAAACCACACAGGCCATTAATTTCAGCAGGACTTAGGCTGCTTTCCCCATCCATTCAGCAGAGAAAGCGCATTTAGAATGTATTGAGTGGCAGGAGGAAGCAGGGGAGAACATTGTCTGCAATTGCTCAAAAATATCTCCTCCATTTCCAACATGCATTTTTTATTTCTTTTCTTGTTGTTTCTTTTTTTTGTCTAATGCAAGAGAATCCTGCAGGCAACAGCCTCCGTCACTGCCCAGGGCAGGTTCATCTTGTGCACTGAGTCAGAGACCATGAGGAAAAAATAGCGTATGATGATATAATTAATGACTGTTTTCAGGAATAGGTACAAAGGGCCTTGGATGAAGTCACCGGGCCCAATGGCACTACTTGCTCGTTTGCTCCTCTGAGCCTGTTTTGTTTAATGCAGTGTTTTGTGGTGGGTGGAAATACAGACCGTCTCTGCTTCCTTCCTTACCCTCCCCAAAGCGGGGCTGTTTAGCTGCAGGAAGAGAAGACTGAGGAGGGACTTTCTGACAGTCCTTAAATATTAAAGAGGCTACTGCAAAGAGCAAAGGGATAATCTCGTCTCTGTAGCTGTGGTGGCTAGGACAGAAAGTTCAAGGGCTTTGGACTGAAGCTCAGCATTAGCAACAATGTGGTTTTTATCAAGTAGCTAGCAATTTAGCAATCTGGGGCATCTACCTAAAAATACCTTTAAAAAGCCTGCTTTTAAGGTGGTGAATCCTTAGTGCTTTCTAAATAGAAGAGGCCTTTCCATCATTCTTGAGTCAGAATCATCCAGAGCAGAGAAATCCAAAATCAAACCAAGCCAGTTTTGTTACGTTTTCTCTGTGAAGAAAACGTCCAGCATGCTTTAAGTGACCCTGGAAGACTGCTGTGGTGTGACTTCGCTGATGGAAGAAGAAAAATGTAATTTAGGGCTGACAGTGTAGCTTTTTCATCTATTCTAAAGCCACCTGCAGGGTAAAATTTTCTGGTGCCAATCTCTACAAAGAGTTTTGCAAATGTTCCAGGTTAGGCAATGTACTTTTAATGTTTAAAATGAGATAGCTTGATCCTCTCACTGTCTCACTCAGCGTTTTGGGGGATTCTCCTGAAGACTTTTCATTGCTGGCTGTAAAAACTCCCCAGGTTAGAGATGCTCACCCGCTCCCATGTCCTCTCCTTCAAATCTGCCACCAAGAGCCAAATCAGCAGACGAGCAGCTAAGTTCTATGGGTAGAGGATAAACTTGCACTGCGTAATTCTGGTACTTTCAACAACTTTTAGGGAATCTCCCGTGATACAGCTCGTCTCTTTCCTCAAGGCATCACAACCCAGTGTGCCAGACTCCTGCCCTTGTCCCTTGGCCTGGCACCTCTAGTTACTTCTACCTCTGCAGATGATGCCTTTTCTTTTCCATTTTAATTTCTTGCATTTCCAGGATGTCTCATTTTTTCGCTAATGGAAATGATCCCATAAGATTCGTTCACCTGGAAGCCCCTGACATGAACTCTTAGCTCAACTTCCAGTTTAACAGAGCATTTTGTTCAGGCACTAAAATAAGAGCAGTCTGCTCTTGTCATCAGCAGCTGAGCAGCAGTCGTTGATCAAGCAGGGGTACGCTTCCTCCAGCAGCCCCCCGCATCAGAGTTAACATGCACCCAGAGTGGGGAGGGTAGAGATTGCACTGATTTCAGTCCAGTGGTGTAGCAGAAGCAGCCCAGGTTTCTAGAGGAGGTTAGAGAGAGGATGGAGCCGAGCTCTCCGAGTTGCTCCACCTGTTTGCTCCCCTTGGTCAGTTGGCCATCACTGAAGGGCCAGGACATGATCATCCTGGGTTTGCTCTCTAAATCGTTCAGCCTGTTCTTGAGGCGTTTCTTACTCAGCAGGCCATCAGTCTTGTTGAGATTTGGGCAGCCAAGGGCCAGCAGCTCCAGAAAGCACGTCCATCACTTTACCAGTACTTGTCTTGCTGAGGGCTGCTGCCTGCTTTTCCAACATGTATTTTCCCTCAAACACCAGCAAGGTCTGAATAAAGAATGAACTTATTCCGCTGTGCTGTCAATAAATGTTGCCCACAAAACCAGACGGGTTAGTGAGTTCCTCAAACCAGCTAAGACAGAACCTCTGCTTATTTTTTATATCTAAAGAAGTACTGCAATTAATTCCTTAACCTTTTTTCAAGAGAACTGTAATTGCTGCTGTGGCAACATAACAAGAAATGCTGTCTTCCACCCGATGCTTCATTAACTTGACCCTAATTGGCCAAGTAAACAAAAACAAATTGCTGCTCAGTCTTGACTTGGGCTGCGTCTCTTAAGGGAATCTGGATAAGACAGGCAGAGAAGGACTCAGTGCTTGAGACAGAGGTTGCACAATAAGCAAGAAATCCTTCAGGTCACAAATAATCCTGCATCTACTAAGAATAATCAACCGTATGCTTTCATGTCATGACCAGAAATGTTAAGCAAACAGTTGCTTAAGTTATACAAGGGCATTTTTTCCCCCTTCCTCTATTAATGATGATTGGGAGTGAATGAAATGGCTTAACTGCTCATTTTTCATCCTTCATGCTCTCAGACTTCCCAGAGAATAGAACAGCAGACAGAGGGAAGATGGCCATAATGTGTACACACGCAAGCTGCTGAAACCTCCAATGTGCTGAAAATCCTCGAAAGCCTGGGAAAGGAACAGCATCATCTTGTATTCATGGCCAAACTAAGTGCTGTGGCTTCTGGTCAAGCCCAAAGAACGTTTTTCCAAGTGGTTGGTTGCATGATCACTGGCACAGCCCCTTCATCCATAGGTGGTCCACAAGTGGTTACAGAGAAAAAAGGGAGTGACAAATTAAAGTGGTCATAATTTCTCTATTGAACATCAGGTTTAATCCCCCCCCCAGCTCCCAAAGGGCCAGATTCATCTCACATCAGGTCCCTCCATTACAGACGTATAAGGCTATCTCAGCTAGTCGCCCTCAGATGCCTTTATAGACAGTGGAGTTTAGGGTGGGAATCATCTGGCCAACTGAAGGCATCTACTTTAGGCTGAGATGAATTGCACCAGACCCCGTTAACAGTATTGACTTTGAGCTGATTTCTGCTGACCTTAAAAGAAGCCCTGCTCAGGCAGGGCATCTCTCCTCTAAACACCCTCCCAGTTCCATCCAAAGCATCTGCTTCCTCTTAGATTGCCCACTTTTGGAGGACAAAATGCCTGATGAATTATTCCAGTTTGGATGGCACATCTCGATGTAACTGCAGGCTGAACGTCTGGGGCATCCTGACTTGCAGGGTCTCTGCTTGCAGCCAGCCTGCATCTACTGGGGGGGGGAGTATCTAATAACAATTACATTTCTGTCCTTGGTGGTTTCCTCATTCCTTTTTTCCCAAAACGCCCCAAGGCAGTGGCAAAAGTCCCATTGATTTCAGCAGGGCCGGGATCTTGCCCTGTAGGTCCATAAAAGCTTTCTTGACAGCTGCCAATGCTTGCTGGGCAAGGGTTAAAGTTGTGTTCGGCTTTGGAGACAGGAAATAAAGTGTTTACATCTTGGATCATTAGCTTTTTTCTGGCCCAGTGCATTGCATGAAATTCAAGGGCAATAATTGTCAGAGGACAAGAAAGGATTGTAGAGACTGAATTTGTCTCCGTTGTTCATTAAACCTCTACCAGGTCCCAGCTTCTAGAAGTCCCCAGTGCACCCCATCCTGCACAGATAAGTCAGGCACCAAATGCTGCAGAGCCGTTCTGATCCAGCTTGCCATCAAACGTGCTCTGGCACTTGAGAGTCTTCATCTGTAACTGTTATTTTTTTCTTATTGTTATTTTGGTTTCTAACATGACTTTAAATGAGCAGCAGCAGTAAAGCCAATAAAGTAAAACTGAGGAGAACAGGGCTGCTTTCCTGCATGCCCCAATTACCCAGCACCGGAGTCTTGCTGCTTCTTCTGCTCCGTCTTCCTTCGGTCTGATTATGTTAAAAGCTTTTCTGCACAATGGCAGGACTTTAGCAAAAGGGGAGGCGGGAAAACATCCTCTGTATTTCTGGTAGGAAATGCAGTATGAATTTCACTGAACAAGAGATGATCTTGGATTTGGTTCTGCAGGTGTTCATAGCAGTAGGGTGCCCTGGAACAAGAAGATAACCGTCCCTCCAGCTTTACTTTCCTATCTGTACCGAGAAGGGGCTGAAGTGAGCTCGAAACTAGGATTGGGAGCACAGAGATACAATTTCAGATGCCCAGGGAACATCATGGTCCAGCACGTTGAGGATTAAGCTGAACACCTGGCATTTTCTAATTGCAATTTTGCATTTGAGGGTCTAAATTTCACCGAGCTCCTCCCTAGGCACCTCTACTCTTCAGTAATTCTGACTCTAAATAGTTTGTGCATCTGTGCCAGGTTGGCAGGAACGACTCCCATGGGCTTCGTGGGTGTTGGATCAGGCCCTGCCTGCAAGACCGCGCTGTAGCGAGGAAGTGCATAATGATTTGGAGAAAAATGATGTGTTTATGAGCATCATTTATTCCTTTAGAGGTTGGCCACTGAAGCAGGGCGGATGGACTGGCCAGGCTTCCCCTGCGCAGTAAACTGCTTAATCTCTCTGCACTGTCAACAGCCGTCTGTGGCTTCCCATCAATTACCCATAAAAAACCATTCTGGAGTGGCGATGAAAGCTCTCCATTTCCACAGCACTAATACCAGACCTGGGTTTTAATGGCCCAGAGCCACTAACCGCATGATATATGGTTTGTTCTGAGGCATCTGCAAGTGAAGGGAAGGTGGGATGAGGGGAGGAGGAATGGAAGAGGGGGAGGTGATGGAGGGAGGTTTTATAATGCCCTCATTGCTAAGAAACTTTACAGGGAGAGTAAACAGTCAGAAACAGCTTGGGAAGTGCCACAGTAAAAGGACTGCATATGCCTGTGTTTTTCCAAATACAACGAGGGGAAAAAAAAGAAAATACCTGGGAGTTTATTTAGAAAGGCTTTGAAAGCCCCTGGTAAGCCTGAGGCATCTGTGTTAGATCGCTGGGATCTAAAATAAATATTTGATTGCTATTTCGTTCTCCCCCTGCAAGAGGAAAAGGTGAAAAACATTTAGGATGATCTCCTTGGTCCAGCAGTATTGAGTCAATAGATTCAGAGTATATAAATACGGAGTGGTGGAAAAATCTCTTTTGATGTAAAAGAGGCCTGTCATTGGGGAAACATTAAATCCCAGAGATGAAAACTAAAAAAAAAACCCAAACAACCCCCCCAGCACAAACAAGCAAACAAACCAAAACCCCCAGCTCATCCCTGGAGTTCAAAACCAATGAATAATCAAAAAACCAAACAAACCACTGCAAGTAGAGAGGAGATAGCCAGGCATTAAACAGCAACCACCCAGCCCAAGCATCAAACAGCAACTGCCCAGCCCAGGCATCATCCTGAGAACTAATCTTGTTGGCTGTGTGGCTCTGTGGTGCAACTGGGAATCACTAGCTGGGAAATGCAATGTAATTATTAGTAGATACCACTCGTCTGCATTTCCCATTTCTATCCTTGCCAATAGCCTCCGGGGAAGGGTTTTCATCTGGTTTTGATGAAAGCAAAATTAAAGTAATCATAACAAAAATGTGTCTGACTGCATCCCAGGCAGTGGAGAGGAGGAGGGAATGGAGAAGAGCCCTGTGCTGGTGCTTACAGAGCTGTCCTGACCGCGTGGCTCTCATGACAGGCACCTAGGATGGTATGTGCTAACAGAAAATATAAGATAGTAGGCAGAAATACAGATATTCTTTTTCCATGAAAAGGCAAAACCACATTTGCAATGTTACTGTAACGCAGAAGCATAATCACTGAGTCTGAAAAAGCAGAGTTACTCCTTGTTTTTGGTGGCGTAAGCCAGAGGAGAGTCATGTCTGCAGAGGAGTCTCCTCTCTCGCAGGCTACTTTGTTGTTCCTCTGTCTGACAAGAAGAGAAAATCTGTCAGCCTTGGGCAAAAACCATGTTTTGGGGAAAACTGTTAAAACACTTTTAACTGCATCCAAATGATCATGCATGTTCTTCCTTATTAGACATTTCTTCCTGCTAAATAGAGCCTGCAGTTGCTTCTTGCCTTTGGGATTCAGCTCTTGAACAGCAAGAGCTTCTTGCTTGTTCTGCAATGAGTGCTGGTCACAGGCACTTCCACCTCACAATTTATTAACTGAAAGTAGTTTTTAAACACCCTGCAGTTATTTTTAAATACCGCAGCCAGGCTTATTCTGTGGCCTGACAGTGGCAGGAAGAGCTGAGGAGATACACATGGACAGGTCTGTGTCTGGCTTCCCACCACGGGCTTCTGGGGAGTGGTTGTTGTGGTTTAACCCCAGCCGGCAACTAAGCCCCACGCAGCCGCTCGCTCACTCCCCCCACCCAGTGGGATGGGGGACAGAATTGAAAAAAAAAAACAAAAAAAAACCCAAGCAAACAAAAAAACCCCACCCCACCCCCCCAACCCATGGGTTGAGATAAAGACAGTTTAATAGGACAGAAAGGAAGGAAAAGAAGGATAATGATGATAATAATAATAAAATGACAATAATAATACTAAAAGAATTAAACTATACAAAGCAAGTGATGTACAATGCAATTGCTCACCACTCGCCGACCGATGCCCAGTTAGTTCCCGAGCCGCGATCCGCCCCTCCAAGCCAGCTCCCCCCAGTTTATATACTGGGCATGATGTCATATGGTATGGAATAGCTCTTTGGGCAGTTGGGGTCAGCTGCCCTGGCGGTGTCCCCTCCCAGCTTCTTGTGCCCCTCCAGCCTTCTTGCTGGCTTGGGCATGAGAAGCTGAAAGATCCTTGACTTCGTATAAACACTACTTAGCAACAACTAAAAACATCAGTGTGTTATCAACATTATTTTCCTACTAAATCCAAAACATAACACTATACCAGCTACTAGGAAGAAAATTAACTCTGTCCCAGCTGCAACCAGAACAGTGGTTTTGAATCTTAGTATAAGTGTAAGAGAAATCGGGCTCCTGCTTACAGTGCTCAGGCCTCTGCATGGCAGTTTGTGCTCATTGCTGGGTTTTAGGGCTACTTTAGGTGAGCTAAGAAACACTGTAAGATTCTTCTCTTGCTGGAGGCAGCCGCTCTGGGATCATTAGCGTGTGGAAAGGTCCATGCAACTGCTTCAGTGGGTTGGGTTTGCACCTTCTCCTATCTCTGCTACTCTGCAACTTCTACTTTAACCACAGAATAGCTGAGAAGAGCGTTGCATTACAATCTGTGGCGCCTGGAGACCCTTTCAGGGTTCAATAAGCATGAAACTGTATTTCCAAGTAGATCCTTCACCTTGTCTCTCTCTGGGCTGGGAAAGACAAGTCTTACCCTCCCTTTCTCCCTGTCTCTTGGTTGCTGCTCTGTTCTGGGCACTGCAGACCAGGACAGAGGGGAGTTATGGCACAGACGGGTGTTACTACTGCAAACACACTGTTCCCCGGAGGTGTAGCTGTGGTAGACAAGCACCCTTTGAGTTGTTTAGGCAGCATTTGCTGTGCCATCACCCTACCAACCTCTGATGCATCCAGAGAGCTGTAGGCATTTTTTGCTGCAGATACCAGGGAAAAAAAGCTGACATGTATAACCAGGAGGACACAACTGGGTTTCTCCAACTCAAGACTGATGGTCGTTATAGGTTGTATGGAGCAATCCCTCTTTCTCCTCTGGCCTTATTGCTCCAGGAGCCATTAGCATTAGCAGAGCAGAAAGGTGAAGCTCTTGAACATCTTGGCATGTGGAACTGATCTTTGAAGCTTCATCTTGTTTAATCCTGGTTTGGGTAGAGCTGATCTGGCATCCGGGTGACAGCACGGAGCAGGCACTTCTTGATCTGCTCGTCTTCATGGAGTTTCAGCCGTTGTAGTGGGAGTCAGAGGAGCTCAGCTGTAACATGCAGTGGGGAGAAATACTACTGCAGCTGGGAAAGGAATGATTTAGTTGCTCTTCTGTAGATGCCTGCCCACCAGCAGCCCCCTGTGCAAATGCCACACAGCAGTTGCTTTCTCCTGCCAGGAGAGAAATGTTCTGCTGGAAACTCACACTGCTCTTTTGCATGAGCAGAGGTTTAATTTCAAGCCATTAATCCGTGTGATCTGCACTGAGGCCGCAGGCAACGTGTTCAAGCTGGATAAAATCCTCTTTCATGTGTCAGAGTTGGGCTGGGGGCGTGCTGCCAGCGCTATCAGATCTGTAACCTTCCCCTGACAACCCGCTCCTCCCTTTCCACCCCTGTGCCCAGCCCAGCCCTGCCTCCTTCCACACTTCTGCTTCAAGAGACACCACTTCATTTGCTCAAAGAGTGGAGCAAACACAAGGTGATTTTTTTTCATCCCCTGCAGGAAGAACATATTTTCCTCTCTTGCCTCCAGTAGCCCCTGATGGAAGGCTTTGGGCCAGATCTTCAAAGTCGTTGCAGAGCCAGAACGTCTTTGAAAATCTGGTCTTTAAGGTTTGGGAAGGGAGATGTACCCCCCAGAAAGAATGCAAAAGGCAAAAAAGAAGACCCCTAGCAGACACCAGAGCAGGTGCAAATCTCACTGCTTTAATCTTTATTGCAGCTGAAGTGGTTGTGCATCATCGTGCTTGGGCACAAGCATGGAAGTGAATCCCCTTTCCAGCCTCTGCCCCCTGCTTATACTCACCTCTGCAGCCTTGTACCGAGCCGCTTCCACCCATGGGCCCTGATTCAGCTGCAATTGTCCTCTCCTGCCAGGAGAGAAATATTCTCCTAGAAACACAAACTGCTGTGCATCAGCAGAGGTTTCATTTCAAGCCTTCCCACAGGCTCTGCATGTTCCCAGGTCCCCAAATCCACCATGAGCAGCCCCGTACGGGGCAATGTTGTGTCCTGCACTAAAGAAATTATTATCTAAACTGTTAATGCAGAGAAACGGTGTTTCAGCTGGGTTGGGGGATTTCTTTGTGTTTGGGGGCTTGGAGAGAAAAGGGAGGTGATGTGGAGAAACATTTACGCAGACTTTTGAGCTGATTTGTGGAAATAGTTTAATTTTGCAACTGCAAGACCCAGACCGCAAGGTTCTTTCCCAGTGGCGTGATATGCAGCCCTGCCCACTCCAGGTGCCCCAGTGCCACCCTGGAGCTGTAACTCAGGTCTTACTTATCTGCCTCCTCCTCTGCGAGCCAGGCTCGGCGCCTGAACCACCTTCCCCGTGATCGCCCCAGCCGCAGTCCCTCCCTATTTAATGGCATCCGAAGCATTGCAGAGGTGACTGCTGGCAAGGCAAGGTGCTCTTTCTTGAGCTCCTGACTCTTCTTCCAAGACAGCCTGCACGACTGTCCTCTCTTTAACACAGCTAAATTGCTCTTTTCCTCTTTGATTTGCATAATGATGGCTTTGGGGTTTATTTTGTTTATAAGGGAGCAGTAGAGTAACCCGCTTTCTGCTTAGCGATAACTCCAGAGAAGTCATTAGAGCTGCAGTAATAGAAAAAGACTGGACTTAAAATTTTGCTGGTTCCTGCATAAAAGCCTCTCTAGTACATTTTAATAGGGCTAAAAGACCTAATAAAAGAAAATAAGGCTGCAGAAAAGCATTTCTGACCTTGAGATATTTGCAGTACTCTTCTTAGGTCTGTCAGCTGTGTAAGTTTAGTGGAGGACTGGCTGGGCCAGTCCATGGGTTTTTCCATGCTGATGAGGATTTATCTCTCACTTCAAGATTTAGCACTAAATCAGACTCTGGAAGGTGACAGTTGGAGCAAGGACTCATGCAGTGCATCTGTTATCTGTCCCAGCTGCATTTCTAGGGAGTCTCTGATCCAGGGAAACCCCTGGATAACAAAATAGTTTTGTGACTGCAGCAAGTATTGCTGTGGGAACCGGCCTTCCCCTCCCAGCATAAGCTGGGGGGACAGCAGGCGGGAGAGCTGCCCTCAGCCTGCCCTGCCTAACCCCAGGGATGGGGCTGTAGAGATGATTTATAGCCACCATTGCAAGAGGTGAGCACCGCATGGGGCTGCGTGGCTCCTTCTGGAAGCCCCTCCTCGAAGCTCTGCTGCTAAAACCCCGGTGGAGTTACTTCCCAGGGTCACTGTGGCTGTGCTGCAGTTGAGACCTGAGCAGTATTTATCATTCATCCACCTAAAAGAGCCAACAGCTACACCAACAATTGATGTTATCCCTTTGCCTGCACTGCAGGAAGAATAACAAGTCTCTTTAGACCAAAACCTTGAGTTAGGATGTATTTCTAACTTGTTTCAGCTGCAAAAGCAGCTGTCAGAGCCCACCAAAGCATTTGTGTTTGGGTACTTCGCCGTCAGCAGAGAGCAGGGTTGCTCTCTGTGCCTGTTTACACCTGCAGCTGCCCTGACTGAGGGAAAGCTGTGATTTATTTAAACTGGCCACTCTTTGCAGAGGGATCTTTTTCACGCTGTTTGGAGCCTCCTGAATGTCAGTGTACAGCTGGCGCCGGAACGCAGAGGGGACCAGAGTCACCTGAAGGATTTTTGCAGGAAACATTGACCTTTCTTTTTTCTTTCTTGTTTTTTCTTTGTCTCTTGCCCATTGAGACATTTTTGGTATTCACAGTCTAAAATGAAACACTTTCATTGATGGTTCTTGGCCCTGAGTTATCAAAGACAGTAGGCTCCAAAGCCTGGCACGCTATCAATTCCTTCGTGAACTTGGATGCAAACCGGTGTTGGGTAACCTGTGTTGTAGCTGTCTGGCAGGAACAGCGCTGAGAGAGGCTGGAGAGAGCATGAGGCTAAACCAAAGGACACCCATTTCTTCAGCTGCGAGGAAGAAGCCGGCTGTTGCTTAGCAGAAGGGACTCGTGAATGTTTAGGTTTGATCTCGTAAGGATGGGCAGCAGACTCCGGCCCGAGTACAACTGCCCTGGGCCACTCGCAGCGGTCCCTGCAAGGACTGAAAAGGCAGCCCTTAGAGCATGGAAGGAGTCCCAATTTAGCTGTCATCCGTGAAGGGAGGTTGCTGTGAAATGTGGTCCCGCAGGCTGGACAAAGCAAACCACTAGAGACTAAAAATAAAAGCAAGTTGTTCTTTATTTGCAGCCACAGTTTGATTCACTCATTGCTGCAGTTAACGACAAGGCTAAATGATGGTCATTGTATGCTTTATGATTGCTGATAATTCCTCTTTTATGCCGTAGAAACCATACGGCATGATGGATCATGAAATCATTTTTAATGTGCTTTATACACTAAAGAAAGGCTTTCAAAACCAACTTAATGACAGCTAGTCATATTCATTTTCCTTTGGACGTTAGAGATTATTAGCTAATTAGTATCTCATTCTCATGCAGCACAGCCTCCTTTTTTGATTCCAGAGGTCTGGGGCCAAACCTCGAGATGTGATATCGTGCATGGTCTTTGAAAACATTGCTTCCTTTAGTGAAATAGCATCAGGACTTAAGCCAGTTGGATCGGGGATTTCTGAGCAGGCTTCCTCTGTGAGCACCGTACAGCCCCTCGGGTACGAGGCAATCCTGCATCTCCCGTGGGAGGCACGCTGGTAGGGGGATGCCTCCAGGGCGTGGGGACTGTAGGAGTTATTTTCTCCAACAAGCTGGACAAAACTCATAATTTCCATCCTGTTGGAAATATAGAAATTTTAGGAGAAGCCTTCTGAATTCCACAAAAGGGAAAAATTAAAGAATTTTCTTTGAAGAAGAATAATCTGATGTTCTGTTGTGATTAAAATAAATGTAGGGTATGTCTGAGCCCATGAGCTCAGATTCAGCTCTGATCACTTCCAGACCGCTGGCTGGCTGGGAGCCATCCTGAAAACCCCCATGAAATAATGCATTGTGAGGTTAAACAGGGACTATAGGAGCTACTGTGGTGTAGTGCGGAGAGATCCTTGCAGGTCCTGTTCCTCCTGATGAGCTGTGGTCCACAGGCTGCACAGGATTGTCCCTCACGGGACAGAAATCTTCTCCCTGGACCTATTCCAGTTCTAGAATGTGTAAGTCAAAATATCCCAGCAAGACGGCTGTCGGACATTGTCCAGACAGCCTCCGAGGCAGCTGGAGGGGGTCCGTCTGGGTGTACGGCCATTTCAGGCATCATTTATGCAGCAGGTAGCATTCCTGGTACGGTCCTGTTTGTACCGAGGTGAAGAATAACACAGCTGTGTCCACAGCATCAAAGGCACTGGATTCCTTTTCATATTCTTCCCCAAGAGGCTGAGACCATCAGAAATGTGTAGGTGACTGAAGGAAAAAAAAAAAAATCCATCATCTCTAAGAAAATATTTAAAACAACGACAACAGGATGATTTCTGGTATGCCCATGAGGGTGTATGAGTGACACAAGGATGGAAGAGAAACGTGTGCCGGCCACCGGGAAGGTGAGGATCTCTGTTTTGTGAGGAGCTGGCACCTCTGTAGACCTAGCATGGCTGTGAAACTGTGTCCTGAAAGGGCACAGCATCTGCGGCAGTGGGCAGAACAGCCTAAATGAAGACTTTCAGCAGAAATATGAATGGCAATATCTCACTAGCTTTTGTCAGAACTGGATTTCAGGGTGGGGTTGAATTTGTGCAGTGCCCCTGGGATGTTTAGGCTGGGGAAGGGAGGAAGACAAGGTGCTATCATCATTTTTATAGGATGTCTTTGAATCCTGCACAGGAAAAGTCTCCTTAGGAGACTCTTTAGAGTCTCTAGAGCTAGCCAGACTAAGTCAGTCTAAGAAATAAGCTGTAGCACCAGCTATTGAAACTCAGCACCCCGTCTCCAGCAGCGGCCACGAGCAGGATAAAATCCTTTTCCCAGTGATCCCCTCCCAGCTCCAAGCAATAAGTGGTTTAGGAGCTATGAGCCAGCAGATGCTAGAATCTGTATTCCCGAAAGCTCTGGAGCTGCTGAAATTGCTGAAGGCTTCAAACCCAAATTCACAAATAGTTTTAATGGACTCCAAAGTATATTTGTTCGAGGCAAGTATACTCTAAAGCAAATTTGCCCAACACTGAACTGGTGTTAGCGAAGCTGTCAGCAAGGCTGTTATCAATCACAGTTCCAGCAGCCGAGAAGAATTCTTAAGCACAAATCCACATGTGGGGAAAAAGAAAAAAAGAATATATTTAACATTTATATCTTCGCTTTATTACAGCAAATGCATTTTATGTCCAATAGATGAAATATATAGCGCCAGTCAAATTTCTTCTTTTGAGTAACATCCATTATGAACTCAGCCCCATTTTTGTTTAGTAAATCATTTGCAAGCCAATCCTGATGGCATTGTATACGATTCATAAATCTTAGCTGAATAGCTTCTTTCCAGATAGTCAGCTTTTGCAAGAAACTTCATCTTCTTGTTTAGAGATTGGTAGGCTCAATAGAGGAAAAAAATCTCTAACTTGAATTATATGGGAGGCTGTACTGAAGATCCAGTGGTAACCGTGTCAGCTTTTCAATACGTGAATCCACAAACATATGCTGGTCCACAGCATTGGTCCTCAATAGGACATAAGAAAATATTCTCTAGCTTTTAGTTAAACACAGTGTTATGAGTGAATTCTTTTCACTTGTACACCACTGGTCGAACATGAATTGTAAGAAAAGGTAGAGGTGCAAGTGGTAGCAAAATGCCTTTAAACTGGCTCTGGAGTGTTTTGGAGGGTATTCACAAAGATGTCGTAATTAATTGTGTATTGTTTTCCAAAAACCCACCCTGAGGTGTCTTTGGGAATGTTCTATTTTAATTTTTCTCATCAGTGATTGTTTGATGTCTTTGTGAATTAGCCCTAAAGATGGATTCTCCCACGCATGAAGACATCAGATGGGTAAAGACATCAGATGCGGAACAGTGTGGTGGGTTGGTTTATATCCAGTGTGACCACTAACACAGGTTTTCATGAGACTAAGGTGAAAATAGTTGGGAAACGCAAAAACTTCACAAATTTCAGTCCAAATTAAATTGGCCTGGATAGAAAAGTTAATTTCCGTAACTTTTGCAAAAAAAAGTCAGGAGGTTTGGAAGCCACCAGCTCCTTAGTTTGATTTCTTGCCAGAGTGTTAGGAAGAGTGACACCATTTATAGAAGAGATTTGAAAAAAGTTTTGTCTTTCATTTTTTGAGGACTTGTGATCCGAGCGTTGCTCTCAGGAAAAAAAAAAAGAACTGGAGAAGAGAGAGAGATCAAAGGCGAGTGACTGCAACGGGTGGAAGTCAGCTCACGGCAAATATCTTCACGGGGTTTTCCATCACATCTCATATGTGTGAGAGAGAGGGGACAGCCCTGCTTCACAGTGCGCTGTCCCAGCCCTCGACTCGCACAGTTTTGAGTTTGGAGACGAGCAAAGGACTTGAGCAAAGGACCCAGGCAAAGGACTCAGCCTCCAGCGTTGCAGCGAGTCCCGTAATGCCATGGGGAAGGAGCATCCCAGGGGCAGCTCTCGCTCTTTCTCTTCACAGCTCTGAACTACCTGACCTCCTCCTACAACCCTAAACTCAGGGAAAGGAAACATCAGCTAAATAAATAATTGAAAGAAGGTTCAATGCTGTGGCAGAGATTGAATGCGAAGTGGCTCGTGTGATGTGATCAGAGCACGAGTTGACTGCGCAGGCGACTGTGTAGACTAAATGCATGAGAAAGGGACCTGGGATGTGTTTTTTCAGATGAAATTATAAAAGGACCATCTGGCTTAGGAGATGGGGAACAAGTAAAGGTGAGGGAATAGCCAATTTTTTGGTTCGCTGGCTCTTCTGGATGGGAAAGAAAAAGTCATTTCAGGTTGAATGAAGTGTTGCATTTCTCCTGAAATGAAACATTTCATTTGAGTGGCCGAGGGGTATTTTGTATTTCAGAGTAAATAAAACAGAAGGTGATTTTGAAACTAATTTTTTTTTTTTTTCGCATCCTGAAGTTGAAAAGGCACTCGAGGTTAGCGAGAACAACTAGGATGCTCCTGGATGTGTGGCAGTCCCTTACAAAGGGCATTCCTGACCCCAGGTCCCAACTGTCCAACCTCACCGACAGCCTGGAGGTTACACACTCGTTAGGGACGAGGGAGCTGCACTGGGAGCAAGGAATGCCAGTCTCCAAGTCTCCAGGTGCTGTACCCAATGGGACATAGTGCAAATATTTCCCAGCATGACAAATCAGAGCCTCACGTGAACATCTGGAACAGGTCACACACCCAGCACTGAAGCTTCAAAGACACAACCCCACCTTAAAACTTTTAAATGCGTTCCCATGTAGTTAAATCTGGGCGATGTTAATTTGCATTGAGTGGATATTGTGGAATATAAATGTGTTTTCCAGCTTTTCACCTGCCTCAGCTTCCCCCTAGCAGTGGTTCAAGCTTATTTTAGCTACTGAAGAGGTCATCAAAGGAACGGGGACCTTTGATCACTTCAATTACTTCTGCCAAATTACAAGCACCATCTCTCTCCTGCATGCTGTCAAGAAAGACTGTTTATTAAAAAATGTTGTGACCAATTTACTGAGCTTTTAATTAAGCTGTCGTGTTGAAAGAGAACTGTCTCCTGGGAGGTGAACACATGTTTTATGGTCATTTAATTTTTGCTTAGGATTTTAAAATTTACTTCTGGCATACTTAGAATTATTAAGATTCAGGGATTCTTGCCCATTTGTGGCAATTACAAGGCATAAATCATTAAGCTTAATGAGGGTGGGAAGAAAATTGCAAAGGTGGATTTTTCTGTAGAATTTGGTTTTGCCTTTACACATTTTTTTGTACAAATACACTCAGGTTGGGGGCAGAGTTGACAGTCATCCACGGGAGTGGGCATGTCGTGGGCACATGGAGAATCTCAGCACCTGAGATAAGAACAGGGTTGTTTACAAAGGCAAATTTTAGCTTTGTTGGAACAGCTTCAATCAGGACATGTTGGGAACAGCCTCAGTAAGGACTAAACCTGCAGAAAACCAGACTCTCACTGCGATGAATTAATTTGCAAGGGACAGCAAGACTGTTCTTCGTCACTTAGTACCTCTTTTCCTGCCTGATTCCTTATCTTCCCTTTTTGTACTCATCTGACCTCTCTTTTTGTCTTCCTTCTGCTCTCTGGGAACCTTTAAGCAGCCAAGAACAGGCTGGAAGTTGCCCAGCAGATGAGCAGGATCAGATATACATAGCCAGATGCTCCAGGAGTCTACAGTCTGCCATAGCCGCTGTAAGTCATGAGCATCTTGAGAACGTCTCAGCATGAAGCTGGCACATAGGAGGTGGCTGTGACGTTCTGGCTACTGCCATTGTCACCCTCTGAATGACCGTTGTGGGGGGGCCCCGCGACACCCTTCTGGCAGGTAAAAATGTTCAGCCGGCAAATTACCCGTAAGCATCACAGCTGAGACAGCCACCACAAGGGCTCTGACAAGTAATACGTTCCTCCACAGGGATAATTTTGGCATAAGAAAGGCTGAACTCCAGTCAAGCTGTCATTAGAGAAGGGATATGTCTACAATACAGTGAAAAATTACTAGATGTGTTCATGGAGGAGAACAGCAGGACTGCATTTCCTTACACGTATTCTATGGCCATTTCACAGCGACCTTGTCTTTAAGCTCAGAATTGCCAGTCCCCATTCTTAATGACCCTTCTTTCACACTACTAAAAAGTAAAACAGTTTAATGCCTTTCTTGCAGGAGGGTTGTGAGATTTGCTTAGCTAACGACTAAAAAGAGCTGAGAGCTTTTGGTGAAAAAACACATTAGAAAGGGGAAGTACAATTATTGACATTTTCCTCTTAAGTGTCCTGCGACTAATAGTGCTTTAAGATCATTTTGTGTTTCCCTGGTCTCAGTTAGACACAATCGTTGTCATTATAATTCCCTTCTAGGTAACACAAGTGAGATTCAGATGCTCCTGAACATGAAAGAAAGTGTTATCAGCCCCCCATGCAGTCCTGTTGCTTAGAAGGCTTCTCTGTGTGCCTGAGTTATTTTATCAGGTAACCAGAAGAGTCTGCAAATCCAGGCCCCCGCTGGCACAGAATTATCTTCTTTGCCCATTAGCATCAAGTGTCCAGCCTCCAAGTGGAGAGCGTACTCCCAAGGACAGGACATTGCCAGGGAAGGTATATCGCTGTGATGGTTTTATACTGGGCATTACATGAGCTACCCAAAGATCCCAAGACCAGCCCAACTCACTGCAGACACGCCGTCACCTGGGAATGTGTAGTTGGAGATGAAGGAAGGGGGGGAAGATCTTGTGTGAGTGGAGCGATGGCAGACTTTGCAGTTGCAACTGCAACTGGAAAAGACATTGCATCTTTCTCTGTAGTTTTCTATCTTAGGTACTTTGATGAACAGAAAATAGAGAGAAGAAAGCTGCTTTAGGGGTAGCCAGTGCCTTAGAAACACCTGGAGGTCTTCTCTGTGAGGCACGATGTGCCAGAAATCCCACTCGGATACCCAGAGCTCTTGCACTTGGCCTGAGCTGAAGCATCTCCAGGGCAGCTCCTGCCGGTAGCTGCTCGATGCCTGTCTCTGCCTGAGGGGGCTCGGCCGCCTGGCTCTCTGCCCTTCCCCACTGCCCTGGGCAGTGTGGGCATTACTGTGCAGAAGAAATGCAAGATTTCTGGGGCCAGCACACACAGGGGCCTGACCACCCTGATGTGCACAGCGTCCTACACGCTGGGCCCTGCTCCAGGGACCAGCCACTCTTTCCCAGGGAAGGTATCATCAGTTAAATCATAGAAGCCATAGTGGCTGGAAACCAAAGATGCCTGCTCGTCAGCTTCAGAAGCGACAAAATATTTCACCTGATAAGTGACATTTGACATTTCCAAATTGAAATAATTTTGATACTCTGTTCCACAAAGGAAAATAGAACATTACAATTTCAATTCCCCTTCTCACCATTTGGGACAAAACCCAATACTGAAATGTCTAAATTCATCCCTAGGTGGAAATCCACAAGTGCTTAGCTCTTGTATTAAGAAAGTTTTTGGTTTTATATTTCCCATCCATCAAGTGGAGAACAGAGCATGGTCTATGAGTGACTCTGATGCTGCTGCAGAGGGACAAACCAGCAATTCTTGTGACAAGCACAAGATTAAATCTCTGAGAACAGCAGCACGTGAGAAGTACAAGTATCTAAAATGTTCACTTCAGTGATTCTGCTGCAGTAAGAAGAGCCCTCAATGTCTACATGCAGTCTAGTGATCTCTGCTCATCAAAACGTTACTTGCATTTTAGATACCCTTTAATCAAGAGCTTGAGATGAGATCATTTCAGAAATCAGGACCCTATGACAGAGTGCAAAAACAAGGCGCAGCACAAACCAGCCATGTATCTGGCTTCTTGCAGAAAGTCTGGACTGCTCGGAAGGCAGGACAGCTCCAGGAGGAATGCATGAGGAGAAACCGTCACTTTGTACAGGTTCTCCGTCTCATGGCAAAGAAATAAAGGGCTGCACTGTGTGTGTACCTGGGTATCCCAGCAGAGCAAGATCTTCTTATTCCCTCCAGGGCTTCAAAACCCCATGTTCTCTATGCAGCCACAATTGCTTCCCTAAAGGAGCTCCGTCTTGGGCACTGACTGAGACAGGGCTTTTGCAAAACCATTAATATTCAGTAGTACGATAACGGACATGCGCAAGGAAGCAACAATGAAGCTGCCCTGCTGACTTCATGCAGGTAGCTCCTAATTTCTGGATCTTGGGGGTGCATCTTCTGCATTTTATGAGCTGAATACTCACTGTGTTAGGAGACGTGGGTGCTATGGATAGACATTGATGAGATGCATTGACGGGAGGGTTGTGTTAGCATAGAGCAGTTTAATACACAACAGTGTCCTGGTTTCGGCTGGGACAGAGTTAACTTTCTTCTTAGTAGCTGGTACAGTGCTGTGTTTTGGATTTAGTGTGAGAATGATGTTGATAACACTCTGAGGTTTTAGTTGTTGCTAAGTAGCGCTTATCTTAAGCCAAGGCCTTTTCAGTTTCCCATGCTGCCAGGAAGCAGGTGTGCAAGGAGCTGGGAGGGAGCAGAGCCAGGACAGCTGACCTGAACTGGCCCAAGGGGTATTCCATACCATGGAGGGTCATGCCCAGTGTATAAACTGGGGGGAGCTGGCTGGGAGGTGCGGATCGCTGCTCAGGCATCAGTCAGCAGGTGGTGAGCAACTGCGTTGTGCATCACTGGTTTTTTCGTTTGTGTCCCCCCCCTTCTTTTTGTTATATTCCTTTTCATTACTATTATTATTATTATATTTCATTATTACTATTGTTAGTATTATATTTTACTTTAGTTATTAAACGGTTCTTATCTCAACCCCCGAGTTTTACTTTTTTTTTCCTTTCCTCCTCCCCACCCCACTGGGAGGGGGGAGGGGGAAGCGGCTGCGTGGTGCTGAGCTGCTGACTGGGGTTAAACCACGACAAACAGGTATCCCAACATGTTGAGGAGGTTGGTGTCCCGGAGTGTGCAGATGAATGAGTGGCTTGAGCGGGAATGGGAATAGGAATGGGAATGGGAATGGGCAGCAACTCTTTGACCTGACCTCATTCCCACAGCCAAATATATCCCAAAGCTGCAGTTTCCCCCTAACTTCACACTGCTGAGTTTGGTGTGTCCAGGCAACCTGTGTCCAAAGTTACATTCCTAGCTGGATCTCTGCATTCAAAATGAACAGAGCACAGTCATGTGGCTAAAATGGCCCTGCGAGTCATTCACACGTAGGTGATAAACACTGCGACAAAATGCTGTTGGCTCATAGCCACTCTTCTGCAAATCGTTGTGCTGAAAGACCACTGCTGACTTCAGTGATCACGGCCCCAGCCACGGCTTTGTAGGTGGCAAAAGGCTGGGGAATGGGAGGGCCAGAAGGATGGGCAAGCTATGTTGGCATTGTCAGCAATCAGTGGAAGTGTTCGTTCTCATTGTCTTCTACATAGCCAATATTAAGAAAATTACTGTTAATTTCCAGCTGCTGGCTAACAGTTATGAATTCTGCGGAGACTTTCTATTGCCAGGGTTTGGACAGGCAGTTGATGACAAATGAAGAGGCTGATGAGTCCTGGTGAGACTCAGAATTAGCCGTCTGAAGGCAGAGAGACGACACGAAGCACAGCTGGTCAGGGATGCGGGCGGTAATGCCCTCAGCTACTGCATCCAAATTGTGGAAACAGCCAAACGGCTCGCGATGAACCTGTGGGAATGGGGGATTTGAAACTTCAGAGTCAGGAGAGGGGAAGACTGAGTGTGTCGAAACACTCAGAGCAGGACAATGCCAAGACAGTTTCATTTCATGAAAAAACATGCAGAAAAACCACCATGAAAAATATCCACATTTAGAGAAATTGCAAAACAAAGACAATTTTAAGAAAATGCCTGTTTTGAAGATGATTTCATAGCAGGATTGATCTGAAGAGTTCATTTTTATAAAACCTAAAAATTTCCTGCTGATGCCAGTATTTACTGTTAATCATATTCTTTTACTGGTATATATTTGTAAAATGGCATAGCAAAATAAGAGTATTCCAAAATGAGAAATTGAAATGTTCCATTATGATATTGTCATAATGTTTCGACATCATCAAAGTGCTTTGCCTTCCCTCTTAAAAAAACCCAGCATTTAGTATAGAATGATACCTTTCCCCAAAGCATTTCAGTGAAATACAGTTTTCAACATATAAACACTCAGCCTGCATGTTTCTTACCTAATTCCAGTATTTAGCTAGTTCTGGGGATGGATTTATCACAAGCACTAAGGAGGCGACATCTTCACCCCAATATCATCAGGCACAGCGTGTTCTTGTCACGTGAAGGGGTACCAGCCGCACAACCTCACACTCCGGAGCATAACTGCGTCCAGCCTGGGCACGCAGAGGTGGTCTTGGCTCTATTGCCTGGAAGGATGTGAGTGTCCAAGGGCTGCGAAAGTGTTTCTAGAACAGGTCACTCAACTTTTTGCAGAAAAGTAATTGCTTTCAGAGCTTTTGAGCATCCAGTGACTTCAACGACAGAATTTGCATCCTCTGAACTTGGAATAATCAAGCTGTAAAATCCCAGGTGGGATCTTAATAGTGTTGCGCCAAGCTGGGAGCCCTCCATCCAGCAGAAAAAGCTCCCAGACTGCGGAGGCATCTCCCAGAAGGAGCAGACAGGAGCCTGGGGGCTTGAAAAAGATTAAAATCACGTGGGAAAATAGAACTTGTTAACATATGGGGGAGTGCAGACTGGTCTGTCAGGTCTTTTCCACCTCTAACATTTGAGTTTTTATCATCTGGCAAAGCTTTGCACCCAAGTTTGTCCACGCTGGACAGTTGCGTGGAAGTTGGAGCCCTGAGGTGAAGCTCCTTGCTGCCAGATGTGTCCACAAATCTCTTGTCCTTCTGTGTGATGGGATGCTCGGGGGTCCTTTCCTGATGGTATCAACTGAGAGATGCCATCAAGGCTTCACAAGGTGGCATGGGAAGGACCTGACACCAGAACAGGTGGGTTTTTCACTTAGGTTTCCTTCCACGTCCCTAAGCTTATAGACAGGCACAGGTTGAAAGTAAAACAGTCTAGTACTGGAGGGCTTTGAATAAGTGGAATTGGCAGAGAGAGAAGGGAAATGGTAAAACATATGTAGAAACACAAGTGAAGACTTCAGTGTAGGCATATTGGAAAGCCAGCTTCAGGACACGGTGATGAAGCGTCTTTCACAAGTAGTCTGCTCCGGCAAAGCTTAAATCAAGCAGTTCTGAAGTTCATGCTGAGAGACCCTGAGCTTCATTTGTCAGGAAATTTAACACTTCCAAGGGCATTTGACTTGAAAAATGGGAGCACTTATTGTGATTCAAGCCTGGTGTGACATGGTGGCTGGTTTTTTTCTGTATGTCTGGGGCTTTTCATGCTTTGGAGAAAGCAAAACGTCTACTTTAGAAGATTTTCCCTATTCCCAGAAGTCGGGATGGATTATTTTGCAGATGAAGTGATTAGTTACCTGCAGAGTTTTCCAAAAAGTAGAACACGGTTTCTTTTTCTAAAATTGTTGCAGGTGAAACTAAACAAGCGATTGTTTATTTCTGTCTCTCTGAGTTACCCTAAAGAGCATTTCCAGCTTCTTTTTCAGTATGCAGATGGACAAGGCCTCTAGTTAATCTTTAACTGAGCTATTGACACAAGGAATGGTGCCATTAAATAAGAATTAAGAATGTGCTCCCTACCTTTGAGGGAGTTTGTGATAGATTTCCTCGTTTTATAATCTCATTCACTGCAATGTTCTCTCTTCAATCCTTTTCCCTGCATCTCAATTGAGATTTTGATGACTCATAAAATTAATCCTCTCTTAGCAGCAAATCTCTTCCCTTCCAGGCTTTAATGTGAGGAGCTGTGTTTGCTGCTGCCACGTGCCCGGGTTCTGCCTCAGTTGCAGGTGCTCCTCAAGCAGGCGCTGAGCTCGGCCAGCCCCTGCGCCCCAGAGCCCACCCAAAGGCAGGCTGTCCGTGTGGGTAGAGACCATCCTCTGTGCCCTCGGAGCTGCGAGGCAGAGCATTGATTCCTTATTTGAGCACGTTTTGTTGTGTAGTGGAGAAATAAGTCATAAAAATGAACAGAAACGGAGAACAGCAGGAACCTATTTGGGGGTGTTTCCCTTTCAAAAGAATGTTTCCCTGGGGAAAAAATTCTTCCTCCGAAGAAATGACTCTTTAAAACTCACCCTGAACGTCAGATGAAAAACATGAGGCAAGGCAGACATCTGCAGCTAAAAATCCCCACATTTTTAATAAGAGCTGAAAAGCTCTCAGGAAAGGGTTTGACTCCCCCACCCACAGCAGAAGAAAGGCGGCCGAGGCTCCTGTGCAGTGGATGGGCTGACACCCATTGCACTGCAGGACTGAGGAAGGAGGATTACTCTCCAAATTTGCTGTTAAAACCAAAAAGTTGATTTTAATAATTCCTCTCCGTGAAACTCAATGACAGCCGCATCTAAGAAACCTTCAGGAATAACTCCGAGAACGCTCTTTCTAAGTCCCTTGAATCTCTCTGAAGGAATTTCTAAGGAGGCTATTTTGGCATTTTTTAAGGCAGCACCAGCTTCTCTAGGTTGAAGCAGCCTGAACACGAAAGCGTCTTGCTGACCTTTTGCAAACAAGCAGGAAAGAAGGGAGAAATGCATTCTCATTAAAAATAATATATCATTTTTGAAAGTGGTGATTAGACAAGTTACCAGTAGCAGCTTGTGTTGATCATTCAGAGACAAGTGCTTTGTTACTGGGTGGGAATGATTATTGTCATGTGCTGGGGACGGACTCGCTTGGCAGGTTTTGTTGTTTGCTTTAAATCACTTCTCAATTTCCAAAGGAGTCTTTTCAAGTGTTGTGCGAGCAAAGGCTTTTATAACTTTATTCATTATACAGATAGCTGCATAACAAAAAGAGTTTTGGTTTAGATACAGGCACATCCACAAAATTGATTTAACTAGGATTTAATTAGGATTTACTTTGGCAAAGTTCTGGAGCCAAGTAACATCCTGTATTTATTTTTAAACTTGTCTTCTTCCTTTAATTAATTGTCTTCCATGCTTCTATAAAACAACTCATTGTTTTATTGGGAATATCTGTTCCAGAGAGTCCCTGGAGACTGACTACCTTTTTATCACCAGTTTAGTACCTGAGTCATTTCATTTCCTTCCGTGGAGTTATCTTTGATCCAAGTAAACCAGATCAGAATTAGGCTCCTTTGCAATGAAAAGCTGCACGCAGGAGGCAGAGATTCCTGCAAGCCCCCGACTGACTGCTGAGAGGAGGAGCCGGCTGCCTAGGTAGCAGAGCAATTGCTTGTAGAAGGACATGTGTCCTGAGCCAAGGTCAGAAATAGCCACGTACTTCCATGCCTAACAAGCACAGGTTTTCCAAACCTTCCCATCCTGACCTGCCCCACTGCTCTTCCTCCATGATCCTGACAGGTGAGTTTTCCAAACCTTGTCCCAGAAACCATCTCTGATGTGACCGTCCAAGATCATCTTTTTTCAGCTAAAATTTCTTTCTCATTCTAACAAAGCTCTCCTGAAGCAGTGCCCCATGTGGAGAACCCACAGAAGTTCTCCAGCCTCAGAAACCTTTCCTTGCTCTGACCCTCCTGAACGGACAGTCACCCGCTCGGATACGAGACATCCCTTCCATTAACGTCCTGAACTGGCTGGGAAAACTCCTTCTAATTAGCACCCCATTCGCTAGCAAACCACTTGCTTCAAATGCAATATAACACGTCCTTTTCTGCGGTGGGATTTTGAATGTCTGGTTTTTGGTCTTCCACTAAAGGTTTTAAGTTTGTTATAAAGCACCGAGAAGTGTTTGTGGCTGATAGACTTCCCAGGCTAAATCTCTGTCGCACCCATGCCTGAACTAAGAGAAGAAATTAGACCTGGGAATGCTGCTAGTCCCTCCCGATACACTGGTCCTGTGTGGATCTAACTCTGAAAAATATGACTACCACCTCTTCTCCCACTAAACTAGATTAGATCCTATTTCATAATGCTCCTGAAACACGTACATTTAGTGTAGGTAACAAAGATACAGTAGCCAAAATCTAGAGGCAGTAATATTTCATCGACTAACCCAAAATAGTAAAGCATATGCAGGGAGAAAAAGCTCTAAATAAACAAAACCACAATCTGCTCTTATAAAAATATATTTGAATAGTATGTGCACAACAGACTGGGTTCCCCTCAGGGCATTTCCAATGTTTCTGAGGGTTCGAATGGGTAACAGCTCTGAAATGTGACATATTTTCAGCCCTGAAAAGCTCAGAGTCGTAGTAATTACTAACTCTTTTCTTTAAGTAGGAATATATTGTCATCGGATTCTATTTTGTATTATTTTTAAATGACAGTAGACACAATGACAGTTTCAGCTGTTTATTTTTGGAAGAGAGGAGATTTTAAGGGAAGTTACAGGAGAAGTGATGCTGGCGCTCACAGTGCCAGGGCTGTGACGGGTGGAAGGTAACCTCATCGCTGCATAAAACCAAATGAGTTGGGCAATCCCTTGTCTTTCACATTTACACAATATCAAGCCAGGGCAACAGAAATCATTCGAGTTAACCTCCAGAAGATCCCTGCGGTAATACTGTTTGCAGTATCAGTGAGGCTCCACCTAACCTGGTGTTTGCAGTCCTAGAAACCACAATAAATGTTGATTAATTGAAAAAAACCAACAGAGAAATGGAGCCTGATGCTTAAGGGACACATTCAGTTACGACTAAATTACAATACTGATTTTTTAATAAGTATGCAAAGTATGTACACTGCAAGGAGGGAAAGGAAAGCTAATTCAAGGAGCTCTAACTAGGGATAATGCAGTAATGTTAAGAAAGAGAGCGTCTACACTGAACACCAGGGAGAATTGCTTGACAGTGAACTGTATTTCCATAAATTAATTTCTCACAGGAAACTGTTGAGACTCCGTCACTTGAGGTGCTGAGAACGAGCTGATACCAAGCTAGCGGCGCTGTGTTGAACACACGTCTGCGGTCCCAGCGATGGGGACTGGTGCCCTGGCAGGCGCTGCCCAGGGGGGATTTGGACAATATTGTCTTCATCAGGAAATGCTCATTCACCAAATGCAGAACTTTGACTTTCTTTTTCTTTTCAACTGGGAATATGTCGGTTTTGCTAAAAAATATCCTCAAGTCCTGCATGTGATTTGGAGAGAAAATCTCCAACCAGAAGTTTTCTCTGTGGTTAGGGCTTGTGCTGGGAATACGACGGTTCAACCCACCATGCGGTCGCTTTTGGAGTAACACTCTGAATTCAGGGTTTGCAGATTACACCACTAATCTTTAAAATGTTCCTTCTCCCCCTTAAACCAAAGCCCACGATGTCTAGGTGTTAAGGCTGGTGTATAAGTTTGCCCTCATCCTTTTCTTTTGATGAAGCTCTTTCAGCTCTTGGCTGTTTAAACCCGCTTATGCTGCTGATGCTGATGGAAGTTTATAATCTGAATAAACGATATTCCTAATATAGCAGAGTGTGTGCTGTACTGGGGAATCGTGTCCTCTTAGAAAACGATGATTAATGCAATCAGAGCGTCATCCCATTAGGATCTCTCAGACAAGTGTTCCTGTGTGCTGAGCATTCCTTGGCTGCTGATGGGAACCAGGGTCAGAATCCTGCAGAGCTACGGGACGGGCTCAGCCCCGTCGCCATGAGCCCCATCCCTGTGTGTCTGCGGTCCACGTACATTTTACACCTCTCAGCCTTTGCTTTCCTGCGAAGGGATGGTGAGACACAGACACAGCGTTTGCAGAATTACAGGCAGCAGCTTGCAGGAGCAAACGCCGCGGGGAGGATGCCGACAAGCGCTGGCTCTGAGGCAGGAATGAGACGTTGCAACATTTCAGCCACAGCCCCCTGCCATGTTATGACCTTGGCTGTAGGCATTTTGTTAGGCTGTGTCGTGGTTATACACTATCGCTGTGTGACTGCTCTTGGCATCACAAAATGATATGCAAACAGCATGAAAAGGAAAATAAAATACCTTCCAGCACAAAATTCTCAATTTTTCCAATGCAACATTTAATACGGTTGAAAACATCTGTATTTCCAAACCTTTTCTTCACTTGATGTACTCTGACCATCGAAAGGAGCTACTGCCTTTTCCCAAAGGGACCACTGACTTTCAGTGACTTTCAGCATCCACCCTGTAGACGAGGGCTAGGATCACACACCGGTTCGACAGTGTGGAAAGCCTTAGCCATGGTGCCACCGGCGAGCTGTGCCCAGCCTCAGTCAGCGACCGGCAGCCAAACAGCCCGCCGTGCCTCGGGGCAGTAATCACACGCAGAGAAATCACAGGGATGGACTCCAGCTACCTACCGGAGCTGTTTGCTTTCTTGAGTGCCCTCTGTGGCTATATTAAAGGGAGGAGAGAGATAAGTTTTGTTAGCAAAGAGGCAAAAAAAAGAAAAGAAGGTGCCTGAAGAAGAGGGAAGGCGGCAGTGTGGCCAGCAAGCACCCCTGAGCTCTCTCCCCAGGTCCTTCTTGCCTTCCCAGGGATTTTATCTCCAGACCTTTCTCTTAGAAGGAGAAGAGATGGACTACATGAAAAGAATGCATTAAAGAAGATGTCTGTTTCCATACGCTCTTCTGATTTTGTAAGCTGAAGCTCCTGTCAAGGTAAAGAGTGAGTGAATATAAAGAAATCATTTTTCCATGGCAGAGATTTGATTCCTTTTCCTATTCCCCTGCTGCCTAGTGCAGCGGAAAGCTGCTTTGGGCATCAACATGCTTTGAACACTCCTGGAAGCCTGGGTGAGGAGAGGGGTCAGGGAGGGAACATCAGTAATACCTGGTGGAAATCACAAGAATTTTAGTCTGATTTTTCCTCCTCAAGATTATTGCAAGGTGTTGACTCGTTGAGGAGCTTTGAGGCGGTGGGGAGGTAATCCACGGCTGAGTTTTCACCAGCTTGCCCCAGGCTCTGCCTTGGGAGGTCAGCGAGGTCCCAGGGCCAGCAGGAACCTGCAGGATGCTGCAGTGCATTTTGCTGAGACCTTTCCAGCCTCCGCCAAGGACGCCAACAACGGCATAAATCCTGAACCTTGCAGGGCACACAGCACATCGGCCCGTTCTGCGCGGCACACTTGCTGAGGCTGGCTATGGATTGAGCCCCACATCAAATCCCACGTGAAAAAATAAATAAATCCAGCTAGTCTTGCCTCCTATTTCCTTCCTGACGTCTTGCAAAGCAGCAAGGAGGCGATCAGATATGCAGGGAGGGGATGTCCCCCTTCAATCCCAGCTCAAGTGACACAAATGCCAGCAGAGAAGGAGCAAAACCAGACCAGAGCCTAGGGAAGGATCTATTGCCGGAGAAAACCTGGTTGAAAGCGATGCCAAGAAGGGTGCCAGGCAAAGGAGGACGGGAGGGTGTTCGCAGGGAAGGCACGGGCAGGACAGATGGTGCCAAGCTCAGAGCAGGAAGTGTGGAGGAGGGAAAGCACCATATGGGAGAAGTGGGTGAGCAGGGAAAAAGAGTGACATTATTTTCAGTTCTTTTTAGCTGTCCAGAAGCTATAAAATACGCGCTGCATTACCCATGATTTCATTGTTTCTTAGCACTGGATTGTATCACAGTATGTTTTCTTCCACTTTAAATCCCCGTTTCCCGGAGTCAGGTGAATATGTGGACGTCAGGCGATCAAATTCAGCAAGTTGTTAGTGACCTGCTACACATTTAGCATGTCTTTTATTTACTGGCGAGCTGGGCAATCTCCAGCTAAATGTTTTCTGGCCAAGAATTATTGTTTTGTAGAAACTTAGTGTGTTGAGTTTTTGGATCTCTGCAAATAAAGCTTCTTGAGAAGAAGTCTCCAACTAGCCAAAGCATTCCATGTCACATTTCTGGAGGAAGGGGTGGCTTTTCAGCTGAGACACTTCTCTTTGAGGTAACTGCTTTCTGAAAGGGAAATGCAAATGTCAACTTTTCATACTGACAGAGCAGCTATGCCCGGGGCTGGACCTGGCTGAGGGTTTTACCTGCTCTGAGCCCTGATGTTAAGGATAAACGTCCTTCGCTGACACAAGGCTGTGCTCAGCGGCAGGTCACCAAGCTACCTGCTGCCCCAGGGACATGTGCATTAGGTAGCTCAGGCTTTTCAGCTCGTGCTGCCATGTTTTACTCAGAGATCCTGATTCAAGCATCAGTCCATCCAGGGATTTTGTAGCCAGCTTTGATTTACACCAGTTTTCCAAGATCCAGAGGAAGTCTCCTCATGTAGAGAACAGCTTGGGATGAAGCTGAAGAAGAGCAACCCACGCAGCAGCCGTCCCTGGGCAGCTGTGGGCTCCATCCCAGGCGGATCACACACACTGAGCTGCCGCAGGGACAAGGCATCTTTGAACTGCCTTTTGCTTCCAGTCTCCACTGAATGACTAATCGATACGTGGATTAGAGAGATTACCCTGGCCCGTCTCCTCTGATCTGAGGACTTCTGAAACTGAATGAAAAGAAAGAACCCCAAGCCCCCAAGAGTCATTTAAAGGAGTGCTTGATCACTTAGCACTGAATAATGGCTTGATTTGAGCACAGATTAATTACAGGACTTCATCTTTCTTGTAGCTGAGGTTGTCTTTTGCTTGGCGCTTGCATAGTAACTTTTACAGTAAGATCTTAGTCCATGACTGGGCTGCAATATGCTATAAAAATGCCACCACCTATGGCTATTAAAAACAAGACTGATTGTGCTGGAAGCAACACTTCTGACATCAACAGCTGCTGATAAAGCATCCTCCTCCTGCAAGAAAAATCTTGCATCATGTTTTCTGCCAAGCAGGCTGGAAACAGCCACAGAAATGTTATTTTTTTCAATTCCACTGAGTCCACAACAACTTTTCATGCAACCTCAGACATGGGACGCAGCACTAAGCAATCCCACGTGCTGATTCTGTGCTCCTCCGAGATGCTCTGTGGCAATCATGCATCTACAAAGCAAAGCCTAAGCCATATTTAAATCACATACCACCAATTCATCTCAGTTGAAGGGGAACAGACCATTAGATACATGCTGACATGCTCATTGCAAAATTATTATTATTATTATTATTAATGAAAGTGTTCATTTTCCTCATTGCTGCGCTTATTAGAAGTATGTTACTATTGTCTACACACAGCCAGATTTTTTTCCCCAAATGCTTGTTCTAAATTCCTTGCCTTGGCTCATGATAGCTAACAGCATGGGCTGTGTGCACCCCTCCATGTGAAGGACAGCTTCGCATGGGGGCTCTAAGTGCTGGGATTTGTGCGTGTAAAGCGAAGATAGCTTATCACAGATAACTTACAGGCATATGCAGCAAACTAGGGGTGTTGAACTTTTACAGGAAAATTCACCCATGAGCTGGTTTAAAGGTTGTCCTGAGAATCCCCAAATGCTCATACAGTTCCAACTCGTGTTAGAAAGTCATTTGTGTAGTCAATTATCTACTTAGATATCTTCAAGTGCAGAAGGTACTAGTAGTAGGCACAGTAAGCAAAGCACTACACACTCTTGTATTTTCAAGGCTTCTAATTGTAAACCGTGGACAAAAAGTAATGCAATTCAATTTGGGGAAAATTTACTACGCTAGCAAACTGGCTAGACTGAGACACAAAGGATAACGTGATGCAGAAGGCAACGTTTCAGAAATGCCTGAGGAGCGTTTGAAAACATGACAAAGACATTTCTGAGAAGTGGCTCCACTTTTATCAGTGCTGCACAAGTCGGGGGGAATCTGCAATGAGAGGAAGCATTGTAGTGCCGAGCAACAGAATAAAAATACCCGTGTAAGAGCGCAGTCTCACGGGTTGCAGCCGTGCATGGGAGATGGATTCAGGAATCTCATCCTGCTGCTGCAGAGACAGCTTTTCCCATCCATAGACTTTTGCTGGCATACAAGGGACTTGCTGCCACATGGGTTGTCGGTGGGAATTTCAGGAGTGCCTGATGTATTTGTTGAGGCACTTTTGGACCCGCTCAGCCTGGCCCAAGCAAGATAATTAAATACAGTGGTAATGAGATACATGGGAAGACACCTCCCAGAGAGCTGCTTCTCTTTCCTTGGAAAGCTGCTGTGCCGTGTAGTGTTGCCACAGGGTCCGAGAGAGGCCGACGTGCAGGGCTGTGGCTTAGCAAGCTTGTCAAGTCCATTTGGAGCTGGCTGGTGAGCGCATGTAACACAAGCCCTGCAACAGAACTGGGGACAGGAGGTGACAAACACAGCACAGCGAGGGGACAGGCTGGCGCCAGCATTACCGGGGCTGTGTCAGTAGCCAGAGAGCCCTCCAGGACTGTGGTGGTGTACCCAAAATTCAGCTTCACGTGAGGACTAACTTGAAGCAAAGAGTTTCTCGGGCCACATTGTGGTTGAT
Source organism: Gymnogyps californianus (assembly GCF_018139145.2). Lineage (NCBI taxonomy): Eukaryota > Metazoa > Chordata > Aves > Accipitriformes > Cathartidae > Gymnogyps > Gymnogyps californianus. Next base: position 3,310,715 of record NC_059498.1, on the reverse strand, counting down.
TTGATATGACTCAATGCCTCTGGTTTCCTTGCTAGGTCTTTCCGGCATTTCTTCTTCCTCTGGAAAAATCTTTTCCCTGGTGGCTGTGTCCAGGGCACCCACACAGAAACGCCACGAGCCCCAAATAAAACCCAGGTGCCATCCCAAGGCAGGGTGTGATGTTTGAGTTCATCATGCCCAAAGAAGTAACTGTTTTGAAGAAAGGAATTGCCAATGAGATAGAGCAAAGTCCCCACAAAAATCATCCAAGGCTCCGTAGTGTAGACAGCTATGAAACCTGCTTCAGATTTTGCGATTTTTCTTGTATTACATTTCCAAAGCCGTTTTTGTGTCCAAGGGGCAGCTGTCATTTTAGCACGACTGACACACTGTGCTCGCTCTTGCGGAAATCAGTGTTTTGTTCTTTCACCTGGCAGCTATTTTTCTTCAACTGCAACAAAAGCTGCTCAGGCTTAAAAGGTAAAACATGACATTAAAACTAGGAAAACCCAGGACTTTTCCTTGAAAATTGTTGCAAAAATGTAATTTCGTGGACTTGGGGCAAAATAGCCAAACCTGGAATGTTGCAGATGAGTAAAATAATTCCTTCAAAAAGGTGCCATGCTGCCTTGTAAGGGCTGGTGTCTGAACAGCGTGTGCTGTCCCTCGATCGGGCTGTCTGGCTGAGCTTCTCCTCTGGCACATCAATCCTTTCTGCTTGGCTACATCCCTCTGCAGTGCTGTGACTCAGTTTCCCCAGCCTGCTGGGAAACGTTGCTATTAGACTGAACTGCAAAAGTGAACTCGTGAGTGTTTGACGGCTCTGGGCTTTGTAGGCTTAAATGCTCTGCACAGGGTAAATGTGTTCTTTGCTAGCAAGACTTTAGTGCTATAAAGTCCTTCTTGAATGGAGATGAATTTTATCCTGATAGTTATTCTCACAAAGCAAACAAAATACAGATTTTCAACTGACTGAAATCCAAAGGTGTTTGAATTTTGTCGCGAGATATACAAAGCCAAATACGCCTCCCATGGGATATGAGTGCCAAGCTGTGTCTGTAAAGAATAAATGAGAGGTTTTATTCTTCGTAATCTTGCTGGAGCTTGCTTAGGAGGTGGGGAAATCCCCCTTTGGGATAGAGTGAGAGACAGACAGCTAGAGAAGTAACAAAAAACACTTGCAGAGCTGTGTTTGGATTCCTGCATGCCAAACTCTCTGCAAAGGCTGAGCAATTTGACCCCAACTGCAAAACAGACTCTTCTTTTAAACCCACAGCGGCTGTATTAAAGCAGGCAGGAGGAAGAGAGCATCATCAGCATCCACCACATCTCCAAAGGAAGGGACAGCCCCCTGAGGGGTAAAAAAAGGACTATTTTGCAGTGTTTAGGCAGCAATAAGTCGCCTGAGGTGTTTGGTCACCTCGAAGCTCTGAGTTACCTGAGTAGCTTTTCCCTTTTTCCTCTTCACCGGCTCCTGCTCAGTGAGGGGAGATTCATCTTAGTTAGGCTGAGCTGTAAAATCCTCTGAGCACCCACAATGGTCATCATGCACCATGCACAAATACCTGCATCCAAATATGTGTATATATATATTTATTTAATGCATATGAAAGTATATGTATGTGTGCATATATATATATAACAAGATACACCCCAACTTGGAAAGAGGGTAAACTGATTTAAGTTTCTTTGTCTTTGCTACTATACAATCTGTCTTCATTCCTAATGGCGGAGGAAGAATATGGCTCCTGTACTGTGAGAGGAAGGAAAAAACGCCTGCGTATGATCAAGTAATTCTTTTGTCCCCTTGCAAAAATGTGCTTCACATACTGGGTGTAAGAGTATTTACCATCATTGTTTTGTCAAGGAAAGAAGAGGACAAAGGACCCCCGCATAATGCAGAGCTCATCATTACTGAACACAAAACAAACCCCGAACATTGGAAATAGGATTCTTATTTGCAGCGTTTGTGAGATTTATTTTTTTAACCTCTGAAGCAGCACAGTCTGCTGTGTGCGCCGATGATTGTGAGTGTGTGCTTGTGTCATATGCTGTGCGGGCAACATTTAACACTAATGAGAAACAAAGAATTCCTGCAATCCCAAACAGCAGCAAGCGAGCTCAATTAGATATCTGTCTGGCCGCAGGAAACAGATTCTATTTTCTTTGCACTGAATAGAAACAAGAGCCTTTGTCCCGTCTATACAACATGGATGTGGAAGGCAACCGGCTTCCCGGCCAGGAAGAATTGTGCTATAATACACTATTATCCAGGAACGTCACTCTTCAACTGTAAAGTTATCGATAATAAAATCCACCTTTCTCTACCATTGTTCCTTGTATTCAAACATCATTCTTGTTATTTGTATTATTGTTGTTCCAAGTATGTTGTGAAAGGTCCATTCATTATCTTGCTGGCAGGTATCCCTTTGTATCTCAGGAAAAAGTTGTATCCTCAAAAACTCTTACTCTTTTCCAAAAGAAGACTGAATGGGGCAGTCTGTACCTCTCACTTCCCCATCGGACAAGTCAGGACACGGGCTGGTGTGGCAGAAAAAAGTTGTCCTTCTGGGTTTAAGGAGGGTGCATTGTCCCAAGCGATGCTAAACGGATGGTGAGGCAGGAGCTCGGTGCGATGGGGTGATCAGGCTTATTCTGTCGCTAGCAGAGAGGTCGCAGAGGGGCAGGAGAGAGGCTTTGCTGGGCCAAGCACCGGGTAAAAGCTGCTGTCGGGTGGGACACAGGACTGCTCTAGGTTGGCTTAATATATCCAGGAGACAATGATGTCACTCGCTGTGCAAAGTGGGCTGGCAACAGGGTTGAGAAGGAGAAGAGAAACAAAATGGGATAAGGAACGAAAAGGATTCAGGAGAGCCCTTTCAGGCTGAGCTTTAGTGCAGGTGGAGGAAGGCAGAAAAATGTGGTGTTAAAGATGAGAAGCTATCGTAGGAGCAGGATGAGACCCTGGTGCACAAGGAGGAGCTGAGGCTGCACAACAAGGAGCTGGAGCGGTCACCTGCAAAGCCATCTGCAGTTCCAGTGTCTCTAAAATGATTCGTAATTTGTTTCTTTTTAAAGCAGGGAGTCCTTCACGTTACAGCCTAGACAACAGTATAAAGAACAAACCTGAACTCTTTATCTGTGACATAAAATGACTTCCCTGTATTGACAAGACAGACCAAGAGGAAAACAGCAATCAATCAGCCAGAGCACCAGGCAATGGAGGGGAGCAGCTGAGACAAGCCAAAATAATTATTCTGGAATAAGGAAAAGGCCTGTGATATTGAAGGACGAGAGAGAGAGAAATTTGCTCTGCTGCCAGCTGGGCTGAGATCTGGGGAAAGCAAAGGGACTGCGATGGTTCGGCTTTGCTTGACATCCAAGTAACGCCCGTGGAGGAAATGCAGATGCAATGACAGATACCTCAGTGGCCCTCGGAAAAAGGTTAGCTGTTTCTTTCCCCTCAGGACTTTCTAGTGAATGAAGAAAGAATAAGTGCAGTGGTACAGAGAAATGAGTCTCTCTGCCAGCTGTGGTAGAGAAGCCCAGGGTCTCGTGGTGAACCTCAGCCTGCTTTGCAGAAGGGCTGGCAGACAGCGTCTAGGGTTTGTAACATGCTGTCTGGTTTAGGGAGGATGAAGAAGCTGGGCAATGTTCTCTATAAATGACCATTATTATAGCAAAATGCAGAAATCTTGAAATATTACTCTTGAGAATAAAGGGTTTTCCCAGCCTTGAAAGACAGGTTTTCTTCTAGGGAAGACGCTGTTGTCATAACGCAAATTTTACCAATGCATTGTTTACTGTAGAAAGCAAACAAAATCAAACTGATTTGGAAAAAGAAAAAAAGTTTCAAACTGAAATACTCATTTTGCTGTACTCAGATAATTAATATCTTACGCCCTCTGCTTTTCGCACTGAACTGGGAAGAGAGGTGGCCGGGGCAAGACGAGGGTGAGCAGAGAGGTACCACATCCTCTTCATCTTTCTCTCGGTTTCTCTTTCCCACACTATCACACATGAAAAAAGGATCAATGAGATGTCTAACCCCCCAGCTGTTTTCCCATCCAACCCCACGGCCCCATCCCACATCCCTTCCCCTGCCAAGCAGCGTTTCACTGATCCCAGTTCATGCTCAGCCCTCCTTCCCCAATCAATCCAAGAGCCTTGATAAAACCTGGACTAGCAGGACGGGGCATAATCACTAAACCTTTGGGGAACCTAATGGGACGAAAGGGCGAGGAAGAAGCTTTTCCAGCTTGGAGAATGGGACTTGCTGCCTTTAAATAAGCAAGAAGAGAGCATGGTCTCATCCCACACAGACAGCTGGCAGGGAACAATTACAGCGCGATTATAGCTGTGTGCTCTAGCTTGAAGGTAGTTCAAAACAACACTAACAGTCTTTTCGCCACTCACGATTCGACCATAATACACATGTCCAAGAATACAATTTGCTGGAGCAGAAACAAACGCTCTGTAAGAGAAAGCAGAGACACACTTACAAAGCGAAACACTTGTAATTATCATATGCAAATCAGCCCAACTACAGGTTGCACTGGGTGCGTGTGCATCGCCTGTTTAATTTGGAAACAGTTCAGTAGTTAAAAGTGAACTATAAGGTTCTCATTATGCAATTAGGACTTTAGTGAAAGACTCATTAATCTGAAATGCAATTAGTCGGGCTGCTGCCGCACAGAGTTCAAAAGTGATTTTGTTGGGTGGTGACTTTACTGTTCACGTAGCGTTGGATGAGATATCTCCAAATGCTTTGATAGGATCTTCTCATTTCAGGCTTACATGGACTCAGTTTGGAATGATATAAACATGAAAAGAATGAGGATTTAGTTCATTTTAAACTGTCAGCTGCTCTCCTACATCTGAATTTTCTGTTTCTTCTAATCTCTGCTATTCGTCCCTGTGGGGAAGATTTATATCTAGTGCTTAGAAACAAGGGCTGATGTAATGGCACTCAGATATCACAGTAAACATTACTTCTAAGAAACATGCAACCAGTCAGGTCTCTTGGGTTCAGGTATCAACTCCACCAGTGGCTCTTTGCATGACCTTCAACAAGACCGGCCCAAGTATGTTATCTTGGCATCATGAGGTTGGAGAACGAGTGGAAAGATCAGCATGATCACTGCATAAGGCACGCTTTCTACCCCAAAAACTGAGTTACAGAGATTACAGAGACCAGATGGATCATAAGGATCTGGGCATTATCTTCGGTTTTACAGCGTTGTCGAAGTAAATCATTCAGTTCAGGTCCTTCAGGAGTCCTTTTTGTGAAGCTGAAACTGCACAAAATCTCCGTATTGCACTCTAAGGCCTTTCCTGCGAGAGGAAAATGAGGCTTCCCATCACTTCTGTCCCGGCTTATCCACAAATAGCTCCTGTGCTGGCTTTCTGCCCAGGGTAGGTTTCACCTACTTTGCTCACAGGTAAAACAGACATTTTAATACGTCCCAAGTCCACTGGGTAAAAGGTGATTTGAGAACATAAGAGAAAAGGTTCTTAAAGAGCTACAGCTTCACCTGGGTGAAATATTTTGCCAAATCTTTTTGTCTCAAAAAGAATAGAGATTCAGCAGCAGCAAACTGTTCCCTGGATGAATTTCAGCCTTGCAGAATTGCCCGTGATGCACACAAACAAAACATCAGAAAAAGTAAAAATGTAACCAATAAAACACTCTTTGGTTAGAAACCTCCTTAAGTTATATTTACACTGTGATTAAAGAAAATACTTGGCTTCAAAATGGAACATTTTATATTAGGGCAAACAAAATGTTCCACTTAATCCAAAGTTTATTTTTGCCAACTTTCTGATTGACCAAAAAAATTTCAAGGATTTGAATTTCAAGTTGACCCGAAGCAATTTTTTGTTTGCTTATTTGTTTGTTTGAAATTGCCAGTGAAGCGAAAAATCAATTATTTACACTGTTCTACCTAGGATGCACCTACCTAAAGTGTGCGATAAACCATTTGCTTGGCTAGCTACTGCCAGGGAATGCAAAACCCTGCTGCAAAGGGTGTATGGCGTGAATGGCATCACTATAGAAGCTGCATCTGTTTGGGATGAGTCCTCATCTGGAAGTCACCATCCCCTGATTGTGGTCCTGCAACTTCCCTCAGTTTTCCATTCGAATACAAATAAGTATAATAAGTCAGATTCAGTCAGAACTGTAATAAGCTTCATGTATCAAAAACCTCGATCCCATCTCTGATAATAGCTTGTAGAGGATGCTTAAGGGAAGCATGTACGTACAGGTTAGGTGTATAAAAATGCTTATATCTCCCTCCCTAGGCATATGCAGCTCAAAGACTTTCTGAGCCGAAGGTTATGGAGGTTGCGGAGGTCAGTGCAAAATCAGGTAGAGCAGTTTTGATCACCTTCAGCAGAGGTTTAATTAATCTGCTTGATTCTGCACTGAAACACATCAGGAAAACGCATACATCTTGTTCAGCGGCGCTTGTGGTGTGGTTTCCCATAATTGAGAGTAGTAAAAAGCAACCTAGGGCAGTAATTTTTTATACCTTTTCAGTTCAGAACACAAATATATATGCCCTTATTGTCTCTTAGATGTCTACACGTATACTTAAGGCACTGACACACCGAAAAGATCCCATTTGGGTAGGGCACCTTGGGTGGAGGTATCTCCCCCAGCTATGGAGCTGGGATTCATCTGAGGAAGGGTTGTTCTCTCCCTCAGGGGAATCTCTCCTCAAGTCCGTTGCTGGTCTGGAGCAGATCTCCACTTTTTGCAAAGGGAGTCCACAACCGGCAGGTTTCATGTGCTCTAACGAACAGCCAAAGCCGTTTCTCTCAAATGACCTCCAGCCACAGGCTATGAGGAACGCGCAGTTGCCCAGTGAGGACATCTGTAGCCTCAAAGCCCAACAAATCCTCTTTGCTTTCCTAATGTGCATTTGTGTTTGGTTAGCTCCTTGTTTATGAATGCTTTAGGGGTTTTCAGCACGGTGAATATAAGTAGGAAAGGAAGAAATTCAGGATTCTAGGCAGAAAAAACACCTTCTGTTAAAACAAACAGCCCAAGATCTCTGCAGTCTCACAACTGGCACAAGCTTTGCTTTACAACACCATGTCCCCGAGGTGGGTTTGACTTAGCTCTCAGGCACACAGTTCATACCTGTGATTTCCCCTTTGCAAACAGAGCTTGGAACCGTGGGTTTCTCCGAAGCCAGCCACATCTGCAGCTGGGATGCTTTATGCTGCATGGACAGCTCAAACTGGAAGGGAGGTCCCTCTCCAGAACTTTAATCACCTGAAATATCAGTACGTGATGGCAGCTGAGCAGCTAAGCTGAGGAATTAGCCCTCCCAAGGGAGCTTCAGCTCCCCCTTCCCATGTGGCTGCTTTCGGATGGGTTGAGTGACTCCTTGGAGGTGCCGGTCTGTGCAGAGGGAGCGTGCTGGCCTTGCTGAGCCCCGCAGCCAAGCGTTGGTGGCTGAACCCCAACCATGGGCTCTGGCTGTACCAAAAACCCACCCAAAATAGATTCAGTGCTTTGCCCAGATGTCACTTTGAGTGGAGCTTTCTCAGGACAGATCTGCCCTGTCCTGACCTTGCCAGAGGCCAGGGCTGTCCTGGATTGTGTCCTCCAATGCTGGGCTCACATATTGGCCCTGTTCAGTGAGCAGACAGCCCATGCCACCAGCTGCAGCATCCTGCATCCATCCCACGTCTCTGCTGTCTGCAGGCAAGAAAGAGCTCTGCCCAAGGGGACAAACTTGTTAAGATTGGACTTAACAAGCCTTTCACCTAAGGTCTTGGGCCATCCCTTGGAACAATCTCTCTCCCATACTTCCATTACCAAGCAGCTGCAGCTGGGCCTTGAAGAGATGTTATTTCATGTCGTATTATTTCAATAGCACCTTGGAGCTACAAGAAGATTGAAATCGCCTTTATGTTTCCTCCCAAAATGTCACGCACCTCAGTGTGTACACGTGGTGCGGCTGTGACCTCTCAGCTCAGTGCTCTCCAGGGAAAGCAGATGTGATTTAAAGGCCAGCACAGCAGTGTAATTGCCAGGTAGAGTCCACAATGTGAAAGCTGTTTCTGCAGGGGGATGGGGAATTGATTACCGGTCTCATAAAGCTGCCTGGTACATCAGCATTGTCTCCTGGAGAACGGGGGTCTTTTTCATAACACGAAGCTGCAGAGTGAAGGGTCAGCAGTGGAAAGGGTAAGACCCCTTTCCTCCAAGATACCTCCTAGGCTGACGGTAAGCATGAAGACAGAGACAGAGGCAGAGTTACAGCGTCTTTACTGGAGCACTCAGCACCCACGTGCCCAAGTAGGGGTCACCCACTGCCCTCGTAGACTGCCCATAGGCTTTCTGCAGGGAGGCGATGATGTGCTGCTGCTCCAGGAACTGCAGGAATACAGACGTCAGCTTTGCTAATATCCATGACACAAAATAGAAACAGCCCCAGCTGGCTGGAAAGAGCAGTGACTGCGTAGGCAAGTGATGGAGGCATCGCCCAAGATCTCCAGTGCTCCCTGCTCTCCCCTCTCCATGTCATCGCATCTCTCGCAGAGTGTGTTAGCTTTATCCATCCCTGCCTGCTGTGGTGGGAGAGGACCTCTTGCTTTTTCTTTTTCCTCTGTATTAAGCTTCTGACCCTCTGTATTGTGCAAACGTGACCTGCAAGCATCCTCCAAGGTTCAGAAGCCAATGAAAATGAAATGAATGTTTGCACATATATATGCACATCTGATGATAGTATTGTAATGTTTGGCCAGTATTACTAACCAGGGGGAAAAGGAGCTGACTTACGATCTTCTAAGTCTTGTGCTTGGCTTTACCATGTCTGGATCATCTGCAGTTGCTTATGGGAGGTTTTTTTAGCATGTGCTAATTGAGCATTCCTTGCCTCATTATTAAACAATCTTCTCATTTTGTGCTCCTTCCAAACTATTCATCTATTGATAATGTTCTCCAGTTTTCCCTGGAGATGCTTTGCCCTTTGCAAATGGCAGTTGTGCTCCTGCTCTTTAAAATCAATGTCATTTTTGCTTTGCAAGTGTCCTTTTTTGCTTTTATTGCAGCACCCCTCCCTTTCCCCCTTCCAGCCCAGGAACTTTGCTCACGCTATACCCAGTGGAGAGACTACGTGTGTCACTGACGGGTGGAAATTAAAATTCAGGGTTTCTTACTTGCTGAGGCCAATACTGAATTGCCTATTGCCACCTCTTGGTAGGAGTAAAGAATGGCAAGTGAATCCTGTCCCCTCGGAAAAGATAAGGGTGTGATTTGGAGACGTCCTATGAATGTGATTCTCTATTTCCCTCCACCCCTGGGGACGGCAGCATGACAGCATTGAATGCACTGGCAGCGCATTTCAAGGCATTGCTGTCCTTGGGTGTAGAGAGGTCCATAACATCCGTGTCTGAAGGTCTCCAGTGGTGTACACAGAGCCATGTACCAACGTAGCATTGGCGTTCACCATCACAGGTCTACTGCACCCTGAAAGCCCCTGGTCTTGCAGGAGGGGGTTGGAGGCTGTTTCATTCTTCTCAGGAGCTCAGTTGTCTCCCCAGTGGGCGGACAGCATGTACCCGATGTGCTGGTGCAACGCTTGCCTGATGCTGAGCCAAGTAACCTTACTCAAGAGGAGCAACCTCTTCTTATGGGCTTCCTCAGCACCATTTTCCTAAAGACCTTAAGTTGTGTCGAGGGACCTAGAGCACAGGGTGAATGTTTAGTTGCAGCTTATCAGCCTAAATAAATTCACCTTTCTGCTAAAGCTGCCAAAGCACTGAACTCAGCCCTTCCCATAACCATCCCACATGAGTATCTATGAATGAATAAATCATGGACTATGGATGAGAGATGGAAGAAAGAGCTGTGTGTGCATGCGGGGGCGTGATTGTATACCTGTGCGACTGAGGGGTGAATCCATGGAGAAGGAAACTCCTTCCTTGTAGCACTCACTGTGCTTTACTCCTGGGGCCACGTGTGAAGAAATAAAGGCAGCACAGGGAAGATCTTTGGCTCTGCTGATGAAGTGGTACCTTCTGTTTTCAGCCCTCAGGGAATGGTACATGATAATAGGCAGTAACTCCCAAGGAAATATTCCTTTTACCTCTTTTTCTCCCTTCAAGTTTAAAAAGTCTGACTTCAGACATCAGAGGGGAAGGGTTGTATCTACAGCTGCATCTTGAGGTTTCTAGCAGGAAATCCAAGGGTCATATCTTCACCTGCATGCAGAGTCAGGGCTTGCTCTGGCTGCATCATGATTACCAGTAGCCAAATCCTCCCCGACTTTATCTCCACGTGCTTTGAGGGCTGTGTCTAGCTCCTGTGTCTAGTGCTTCATAAGCCCTGATGATGCAGTTGTTCTGGAGTTTGGGAATTTCACCGATTTCAAAGATTTCCATGTTTTTGCAGGGCTCTAAAATGGCAGTGTATCAGACCTGCAGAAAAAAGTGGGGAGACCATGTGTCTTTGAAAATCCCAGTCCCGCAATATGAGTCAGATCAGCCGAATGCTATTGGTAGTGACTTGTTTTGAATATGATTAGAGGGAGTCTTAGCTAAGATATTTCAAATTAAGTATTTCAGGCTCAACAAATTGGCTTCTCATCTGACCATCTTTATCCTCAACTCCAGGCTAGAAACGCAGGAAGTAGCAATTCTTCCTGCGAGTCTAGTGGAGATTTCCTTCTCTTGTATCATTCTTGGGAGGTTTTCATGCTCCTTAGTCAGCTAGGCAGGATTCAGTAGCCCTCACATTGGTGTTCGATGCCACTGCAGATGTCCAGGGTCCGTTTCAGACCCCTCCTGGCCTCCAGCATCTGTAGGTCCCATGTGTGATCAGGCAGGCCTGCCTGGGATGCCTTGGGGCGTGCTGAACATCGCTAGGTACCATGTCTGGGCAGCTGAAGCCCACGCTGTCCATCTGCAGCCCCATAGACAGACATCCATGCATGCACACATGGACATGCACACAGACCCACTCCTGCTCAAGCAAGGACAGAGCTCAGCCCAGCTGGAGAAAAAACAGCAGTTTTTCTTTCTTTCCTGAGCCTTCCCGGCCCTTGTCAGGATGTGAAAACATCCAGATGAAATGACAGAATATCAATTCTTATTTGCAGAGGGGAACAAAAAAGAGAGAAAAGGACAAATCCTCTGAGGATGAAGCCATCTCTGGGCAATGCCAATTACAAGATCTGCTAAGCACTTACGGTGTCCCTCTGACCTGCTGCTGTTCGTCTCAGCAGTGACTCCCAATAATTCCTTATGATGGTTTTTGGAAGCTGTCTCCCTACTCTCAGCCGAAACACCTCCGACTCCGATTCCCCTGTGCTTCGTGGCATATGACAAGTGCGTCACCCAGCCTGTGAAGAGGGGAGGGCAGCTGAGCCACCCGGTGCTAACCCCCAGGTATTTAACAGCATGCCAGGCACGGGGATAGGTGACAGCGCAAGAGCCATCCCGTGACAGAAAGGATCAGGGACATTTTCCGACAGTCGTTCTGCTGGAGAGGATGGCGTGAGATGTTAATTGTGCATTTTTAATTGGAACGAGCAGTGCCAGTCATGCCCACCAAAGGACTTCGCTCACTGCGGTGAAGTTCATTAGCAGCAGACAGCAAGATAATAGCTGTTCCCTCCGCGAGCGGCAAGAAATGTCACTTTGATGAAGACGTGTAACCATGGGCACAGTGGGCCAGGACCAGCATCTCTGCTGTGCTCTTCGCAGTGTAACTCCACCGACTTCAGTGGATCTCCCCTTTCTCATTGGCTTTAAATGAGTCCTAAATCCACCCAGAGCAAATTGTTAATGAGTAGTAACAGAGCTGGGGAACCCAAACTGAGAGCATCAGCAAAGTAACAGCGGTAAACTGGAAAGGAAAGCATCCCCTTTCCCTGCCTTCAGCCATTGCACCCCAATTCTGCAGGCAGCCCGCTCCCCCAAGCGATGAAACAGTTACAGCCTGGGAATAACATCGATCCAGTGCATCCACCAGGCATGCTGCCCCAGGCTCGTACACCAAGGACAAGACAAGAAAATGGATCCAAGTCCTGAGGTTCAGGGTAATATTTACTAGAAGTCTCTCTGCTCCTGGACTTCTCCCAAGTCGATACTCATCATTTCCAGACTCGTTTGTGCTGTGGTGTAATCACTATGCACCAGGCTGCCCTGCGAACAAGCTGGCTTCATATCTGCAGGGCTGTGGGCAGGCAGTGAGGAGGATGTACCTTTTGGATCTGGAGTCTTCACTTTTTCCTAGTCCACAGTTAAAGAAGTAGAGTGACCTTGACACTGCAGGGATTCAGTAAGAAAAAACCCCACACGTTGGCTTTTTAACAGATTGTCCTGCCCCAGATGAGCTCATAGGAGAACCTCAACATGCTCCTCTTGCTCCTGGGGTCACGGCTAAAAAGGCAGCAGTGCTGCTTTGCTGCCCACAGCCCAGGTTCATGCAATGCTGAGACAGAGCAAAGCTACTAAAAAGAGCGCAGGGTCCTGTCCAGATGAATTTACTGGCTAGAAAGTCCAACATGCTGCAAAGCCATCTGCAAGTGCATGGTGCCAAAATTGTCACCCTGGGCTGGAGGTAACCCATCGTCCTTAGCACTGTCCAGACAATGGCAGTGGAGCGGTTTAGCTCCATGGGGGATTACTAACTGCACACAGGGGCAAATTCTGTAATGTCTGTGTGCCTGAGGGTGAGAAAAGCACTGACATAGATCCAGGCAGCTCAGATTCCTCAAAGGCAAGAGATCAACAGGAGAAAAAAGTGATTTCTGTCCCCGAAAGCCTTCTGGCATGTCCCTACAGGGAGAGCTTTGTGCAGTAGCTAGAACTTCGGTCTCAGAGAAATGTTCAGTAAAAGCTACTTCTTATGTAGCACAGCCTGGGTAGGACCGAGGCCACGATGTGCTTCTCTACTCGATCGCACACAGTTGCAAATAGTGATACTCTTCCCTGCTGGCTTGAGCATTCACGTTTATGACCACCCGTTTATGGAGAGTCCTTAGTCCCTTCTCTTGGTCGGGGCATGACTGGCCTCAAACCTCATTGCTCTCCTCCTGGCAGAGTTCCTCCAAGGAACATCTCAGAGAAAAACTCTGAGTAAAGAGGGCACAAAGGCATTTTTGCTGCAGATATATTGCCAGAGCCCTCCAGCCAGCCTTTCTCTTGCAAAGCAGTTTATGATAAATATTACAGGCAAATGAAAGTCCCATTAAAGATCTGACATATATTGAACAAATCAAATACATTCTGTTTCTCTGCATGACTGGAGGACTGAAGGAGGACTGACCTTCTCCTAACTTCTTCTTTCTTGGCAATATGCTGAATGCTTATGAGGTGTTTAAATATTGTATTTACAAGCAGATACATCTGCCTGTGATACCTCTGCTTGTGCCTTGTATTCTGTTTTTAATTATGATGGCTATTTTTAGCCCAGACTCATGGCCTGGTGGATTCCCATTATAGACACGAGCTGTGGAAGGCCCTCATCTCAGGCTGTCTTGAAATGAGGGCGTCCAATATGCTGTCAGCCGTGCTCCCTAATTAGCACAGTGTGGTGTAGACTTATTTATTGTTGCTTGCTTTAGAATAGTATCCAGAGACACTGCCTGAGTCAAATACACCCCCGCGCAGCACCGCACAACACAGAGATGGGCACAAACCCATGCAGAGCGCTTTTAGTGGCTAAAAGATAAACACAGGTAATAGTGGGAATGAAGAGAAAGTACCAAAACGGGCTATGAAATGTTTTTTTGGGGGATGGCAAGAATCTGAGCTCAAAACCATGACCCTGAAAGCCTGCGCTCATTTGCCACCTAACCTCACCCTGGGTTTTAATGCAAAGGTCGTGGGACATACATTGGTGCCCAACGTGGACCCCAAGCAAGGTAGGCTGAGGAGAGTAAGCACTTGGAAAAGTGATGCAGAAAAGAGAAAGGGGACAAAGTCCTTCTTTTCATGCGTGCACTGGAAGCTCCTGACCTGGATCCGCTCACCCAGATGCTGCTGTTCGTGGAGGGTTTCTCCAGCCCTGGCTTGGCCAAGGCAACGTTCTTGCCCACCAGGCATGGTGGTGCCACCCTCACCCGGCAGCCCTGTGGCAGGCAGGAGATGGACCTCCCTTGGACACAGCTCCCCAGTGACATGTCATCTGCTGATTGATTAGCTCTGAAATGAACTTTTAGCCCAGAGGAAAATTTCTGGAAAGAAACGCAAAGGTGGCAACGTCCTGGGGATGCTGGAGTGAGGAGCACATGTCAAACAGGAGCCCAGCCCTCTCCCCTGCCTGCTCAGCCGTTCTCCTTCCCCCCATCAGCACAGTTTACCAAGCAGGCCTATTTTTTTATTTACCCTTTATTTCTTTCTAAGCATCCAAAATCACAATGCTCTGGCAGTATCTTTTAACAAGGACCGTATCAAGCGAAGGCTCGGAGACAGGAGGCTAATTGAGAGCTTCCTGAGGGACGTTTTAGCCAGCGGTAAGCGGCATGAATATCCTTCAGCCTCTGTTTATTCTGCAACATTAGCAGGTGGGTTGATTTGCATTCTGTGCATTGGCAGTCGGGGAAAGCAAGGGGGATTTTATAGGCTGCTCATAGTGTTTATTATTAACCCTCCAGCGCCGGCATCACCACAGTCTGCCTTCGCCGGGGCTCGAGGCTCCCGTGCACGCCTTGCAAGTAGTATTGCCACAACCCCTCATTTCTTCTAAATGAAGTGCTAGGTAGATCCCAGCTGGCTCTGCTAAGGAGAGGGGTGAGTATCCCTGCACTTACAACCAACCATTTACACAGAGCAAGGCCATTCCTCAGCAGAGTCTAGATGAGTATTTTTAAAAGCTGAGCTGTGTGTCTAACTCTCTCGCGTCCCATTGCAACCTTCAGAGGAGGATGCTGAGAAATTATTGGCAACAGCAAGTCTTCCATGGCCCCAAAGTTACAGAGGCACACTGAGGACTTCAGGGAAAAGGAGAAAAATATTGTAGATGATATAGATGCTGTTTCCTCTGATATATCTCTCAGAAAAACACCGGAGGAAACAAAATTGCCCTCTGAATTTGTTACTGGGGCATCTTCATAATAAAACATTTCAGTGGAGCCAGAAGAGATTTAAAGGGGGAAGTACTCGGACGTCATAATATGCTGCAATCGAGTCGCCACGGCTCAGTTCCTCCGCTGTCAGCAAAGCGAGCTCCCCGAAGTACCACCCTGCTGCTTGCCTGCCTCTGTGCTGCTGTGAGCCACCAACGGGGCCTCGTCTGCCACGCGCCCGGGTGTCGGGGTCGGGGACATTGCCGGGCAGGCGGTCCTTGGCATTCCCCTCCAAAAACCAAAGTGATTTTCTTCCCTGAGACACAAAACCGCAACGTGCGGCTGCGATCAAAGTGAGTGTCGGCTCTCGGACTAAGAGGTGTTCCTGGGGCACAAAACTCCTCGGCATGCCGCCGTCCTGATCCTGTGCTTACCCTAACCAAGGGTCGTGTGAGAGCAGGAGCTCTCCAAAATTAGGAGAAAAACCAAAACAAAAGAAAATTCATAATGGCATTAGAAAACATCTAATTTAATCCCATTGCCAAAGCCTCATCCTCCCCCCAATCCTTTCATGTTCCTGCTTAGTCTATAAATAAGTCAATATTATTTAAGCCTTAGGCATCCCATGGTTTTATATATATTATAGATCGGAGCTGCTTCACTGTTTCTTTAGTAGCCTCTCTCTTTAGCTGGCTATACGTAGCTGTTATTTTCGGTCTGATGGTCACTGTACACCGCTGGACAGAGGACTGTCCCGTTTCTACGTGTTTACAGAGCATCTCGTGCTGCGGTGTCTGACCTAGCGCTGGAGCTCCTCTGTCCTTGTAGGACATGTGGGCTCTCAGCTCCAGCACCGGCTGTAATTTGGCATTTCGGTAGTACCCAGCAAATGCTTGGGGCAGACTCCAGGTACGTGAAAAGTAGCCATGACGTGAGGGACAGCAGAATTTGTCAAAATTTATCATCTGACACAATCGTATTGCAAAGACAAACGTGGGTGCTCTGACGTAGAAGTGTTTTGCAGGACCTTACTGATTTCATCAGCATTTTCAGCAAACTACGCAGCGCTGTATTCCAAATGCGCTGAAACACCTGGGAGTGACACGAAGCAGGAGTGGAGCTCTGGGAAAATACAGTATTTTGTCCAACTCATAGACAATTCTGAAAAAAATTGAGGGGAACTGATTTTGCGGTAGCTGTAGCATCCTGTTTGGACTTAAAGAAAAAAGTTCCCTCCAGTTTTGAGCATGTCTTTTACATGACATTTTGAAAAGGCCAAACTACTTCACCATAAAAATTTAGACATGTCATTTGGGGTATGCAATTGCATGTGGGCAAGTCACTGTGGCTTCCTAATCTCCCCTGGAGTATGGGCTGGAGCCGTTGTGGCTGTGGAGGGAGGATGCGTGTCCTACCCTAAAGCCTGCTGATCCATTGATGTCTGGCTGGGGGACAAGAGCAGTGGGGTCACATGGAGCCACCTACTTTGACGATACCTCAGGGAAAGTGCCTCAGCTCAGGGGAGGGTCTGAGGATATTTTTTTTTTGGAGAAAAACTGACTGACATGAATTCAGTAAAACCTTGGTGTCATCGAGTCACCATCTTTACCAAAGAATGTCTCAGCCAAAGCTTGTTACCCAGCTGAGATATAATAGGTGCAATAATACAGCTTTAAACCTTCAGTGTTATCGAAAACAGGCATTCCTATAAATCCTTCGTCCAGAAATATTGGTCCCCTAACAGCTAACCAGGAATAGAAATGCTTCTCGCTGGAGGCTTGGTAAATATTCTCTCCCCTGGGGTGTAGATCCATTAGAGGATGGCTTTTTTCTCCCCTTAGTGCCTCAACGCCAGCAGGCTGACGAGCCCGCTTACATTCCTGCACCATTAATACGATGCTTTTAAGTGAGACGGAGATTTGCAAGGGAACCTCTGGGAGGTGGGAGCCCAGCTCTCGCAGGCTTTAGTCCTTACCTCCTGAGGCCGGTCGTCCGAAAAGCTTGTGTCAAAACACTTAAGGCACCTGAAAATTAAAGCAATTAATGTGGTCTCTGCATGGACCGGGGAGCGGACGGGAAAGCAGCTCTTTTCTCCTGGCAGATGAAGCCTGTTTAGTCCCGAATCCTTGAAACAGAAGAGGACACCCCTGGGTTGCAGTCGTGTTTTCTGCAACATCACTTTTCAGGACAGAGCTGCTCTTCCAATATGACTGTTTTTAGCACATCAGCAACAAGCCTAAAAACATGTGATTAAAAGAAAAAATAACAACCCTGGTGTTAAATTAGTATGGACTACCTTATAATTAATTTAAGATTAATGGGAACAACTGAGTTAAGATTCTGTAACGATAATTAGCAAGCAAATTACAATAAAAGAGAAGGGAGCAACTAAAAGTAATTATAGTGTACATACATTAAGATCCCGCACTGCCTAGCAAAATAACACATGTGTATTGAGATAACTACACTGCCTTCAACCTGCGTGTAACAGCACAAACAGCGGGGTACGAACAACCTAGAGGTTCTCTGGCATCGCTGCTGGAGTCGTAGGGCTTGTGCATCTGATCTTGGTGACTATTTGTACTGTTAACTATAAACCTGAGTACGGTACACACATGTAGTACAAAGCTGAAAAAAAAATTTTTTTTTTTCATTAAAGCTGCAAAGTGAAATGCTTCGGATATGAGGAACAGAAGCTATGCTTTGCACTCTTCATTCATCGTTTCCACTCTTCACCTCTCATGTTAATACTGTCTTTATTTTCATGATTTCACACTGCTTTCAGGCAGACTCCTGCCTGTACCAGGCAAGGATGGACAGAGCTCATTTAAAGAGAGTGGATTTACTACCTTGGCTCTGTCATTATGCTCAGTGTTGGTTCTCAGGCCTTATGTGCTTATTAGGGAAAAAAAAAGACAGTTATTGTTATCTCCCAAGTTTTTGCTACAGTTCTCACCGTGGTTGTGTCAAGCATTTCACAAACATGAGGAAATAACTGTGTAAGGAGATTACATCCTTATCCCTGTAACGGATAATGGGAGATGAGAGGAAGAGGCAGGGAGTGGTTCAGAGCAATCTGAGATTCTTAACTCTTGATTTTGGGACAGTTTTGTGTTCTATTGCATGATGGATATTCACTCTCCCCTGTGTTTGTCACAGCCACGTGACTTCTGCAGTCTCTGTTTAGATCCTTGCACTGTCACGACTCTTTTCTGGTTAGATGTGTGAGCAGCACCCAGCACTGAGAGGTCCGTATCCTCCGGTAGGATTTTGAGCTGCTTCTACAACACAAACAAAATCATAACTTACAGACAGAGACTGAGCAATTAATGAAGGTCCAAACCAGCGTGGAAGGCAGGGGAGAGTCAGTGTGATCAAATGGCTCATCCACTGGCTGGGGATGAGGAAACTCTGCTGCTGCTCCAGGCTCTGTATTTAGTTGGACTCACACTAGGGTCTTGAGCAAACCCCTTCACCTCTTTTGGCTCTTTCCAGTTGCGGAACAACCTGCTCGGTGCTTTCCTCTTCTTGCCAGATCTCAAAAAAGCCCCAGAAACCGAGGTGCTGGGTGCATCACCCCTGCACGGCCCCACGCTGACTGTGGGACACGAGGGAAGGGCGGCACAGCCCCCAGGCCGCGCGGTGCGAGCGGTACTGCGTCACCTTCTCCCCCCCCCACGGTGTCACAAGACGACAAAGCATCAAATTGGATTCAGATTTGCAAATTACAACTTTCGGTGCAGCTGAGCAGAACCGCGCCGCTTTGACAAATGAGTAAGTGGCTGATGTTACAGCACAGGTCATTTGTTAGGAAAGGCGGCTTTCCCCCCCTGTGGGGTTTTTTTTATACATATTTTTTGTTTTAGCATTTCAGATCTTTGATTCATTGACTCAGACCACTTGAGGTACAGACAACAGCGAGAGTCGCATTTTAACTAGGCAAACAGAGCTGGTTTAGGAGTGGCCTCTTTTGAGAGGTTAATATTATAAATGCCTCTTAAATGTCTAATATATAATCAAATGCCATAAAAATGGAAATGTTATGAGTATTGAAGCCCAGAGAACAAAAATCATTGCTCATTGCTCTTGCCACCAAAGAATTCAACTGAGAATACAAGCTGCAAACTTGCCTGGAGTCATATTCCTGGAAATACCATGACGGAGTAAAAAAAATGAATGGGCCATGCCTACTTTTTCGCTATTTTAGAACCACTACTAAGTGCAGAGCGGAGTCTCCGGGTCTCAATCACAGACCCCACAGGCTTTTATAACCAAAGGTTGCAAGGGTTGCAGGGTTTCTCCTAGGTCCATGCTGCCACCTTCTTTCCAGGTCCTTGCAAGCAGCCCCAACGGCTTCCCTGTCCATAGGATGCCCTTCAATGCGGGAAAAGGGTTTGGCATCGATCAGGAGCAATGCAGGTCCCACCAAGGGGAAGGATATCTGCTTAGTGTATGCATAAGTAATGAACTGTCTAGAAAGTGCGTGACAGAGGATGATAACCAGTAGATGAATGCATGATATAATGTAATAGGAGCTGATTACACCTATACAGAGGAGAGCTGTAGCTCGGATAATTGAGTTTCAAGCTGACGGACAGCTGTTCCTGCTGTGTCGCCTTCTGATCAACGGCGAAGCACGGTTACGCCTGCCGCTTGCTCTCCTGCCCTGATAAAGAACCGCAAGTAATGGATTCAGTGTTGACACAGGGCTCTCCAGCACAGCAATTCCGCGCTGGCGGCAGGGGCGAGCCTTCTTGCGGCAAGTCTTTTGCCAGCTGAGCCTGTCCCAGAGGAGATGTGTGGTACCTGAAATGTCTGTACACCACCCGCCAAGCATCATCGATGACTATTAGCCAACAAAATGTTGGTCTCAGTCGCCACCCTTGCCCTGCTGGCATGCCTTTGGAGACATGTTTCAGGAGATCTCCTTAAACCGCCTGCTATTTTTTTGCTCGGCAGACCCAAACAAGGGGCTTTTTGTGGCCTGATTTACCAAACAATGTAAGATTTCGGTCATTCCTTGAGACAGAATTAAACTTATGCCATCCCATTCCGGAGACCTGGCACCATACACCATGCATGAGCATTTTTGCTGGTGCTGGGCAGGCAGAATGAGCTGTTGGACCCTGAGGGCCCCCAGACTGCCTGGCCTTACGCCCTGCAGAAGCATGTGCCTCTGCACACGTGTGTGCACATGCATGTGTGTCTGTACACGCATGCAAATCTGCACCCCACATTGACGTCTAATCCTCAGCCCCTACTTACCGGAGTGACTGCTCCCCAGAAGCCTCACAAGGCACCCACACTTTAAAGGCAGCAAGAGGCTATTTAGGCATTGGCCATTGTAAAAACGTTTCTGGAACACAGGATTTTCCATAGTAAGCGAGATTTGGCAACGCAATACCAAGACCTGCCAACTGAGGATATTTGGATTAAGTTTTTTCACTAAAAATGTCATTCATCTAACTGAAGAGGCTTGTGGTGAAGCACTGGAGCTGACAACTATCCCACCCCAAAGGCAGCTGGTGCAGAGAGAAGAGAGGCAGCAACGAAGCTCGCAGTTATTTCAATGCCCCATTTGCCATTTTCAGAGTAGAAAGTTGCAGTCTGAAGTGCTTTTTAAATTTTATTTTATTTAAAGGAACCCAATGACTATTTGGGAAGGCAAAAAAGCTTACATTTCAAAATTGAAACCAAACACATCAATGTTATCAAAATGTGGTGTTGGGATTGACAGGGGCTGAGTTCAGCTGCCTCCTTAGCTGGTTTCTGGGTTCAGTTTTATTACAAGTGGTTCAGCTTGGGCGAACCTTAGCAAATACCAGCACCCTGGGAACATTACAGGTGCCTTTGTAAAAAAAGTCAGCTGAAACTCCTCCCTGACCCACAGCTTCATCTGTCCCGAAGCACAAGAACTGCTAACCCCTATCACTCCCTGTCCTACCAGATGTGCCCCAGTGCCGTCCTTTCCACAACCGTTTCTCCAGATGCCTCCAGCAGACATCTACCTTTGGCAAAGGCATCAGCCCAGGTGATTTATGGGCTCCACCTTAAGAAGTTTGCTGCTGTCAAGGCCTGCAGAAGAAGGCGCTTGCGCAGGCTCCGCTCACCAGCACCCTTCAGCTCTCCTCTCATGCGTGCAGCAGGCTTTGAGAGATAACAAATAACTAGGAGGCAGCCTGAAGTTTTAAAGGAGACAAGTCAATCCTGACTTATTGTTATTATCTCCTAATAGTTTACACTGTATTATTCTATAATTACTCAGTGAATCATGCTGACAGTTTGCATGTTTGCTGTTTCTGTGAGTTACTCCCATGCCTGCCTCTGAAGGCATCATTACTCTTGCTTGCAGAGGTGCTGCCCCGATGGGTCGTGTCGCGCAGCCGTCCCACTGCCGGGCCACTCCGGGAGAACACGGAGACACTGTTTGCTTGGTTTTAGTAACAGTTTCTCATCTCTGTAAATAATTCCTTGCTAATTACACTCCGACTGGCTGGTACTTATTATACAGCCCTGTGAATAATAGAATGGGGAGTAAATCCTTATTTTAATAAGGCCAAGAAATATTTAATTCAACCACCGTGCACTAAATTAAACAAGCCTTTACCAAAGTGGCTGAGAGACTGAGCTCCGTCTCCTGCAGAGATTGCTTTGTCACTGTCTTTCTTTAGGCCACCGACGTTTTTATCGTGCCGATGCGGACTTCGCTGGTGCCATCTCCACTGCTTTGCTGTGGGAGTCCATCAAGTCCTGCAGTGACGGTGGCTGAAATAAAGGGCTGTTTCTCTGAGCTACTCTAAAAGCCCTGGTCATGCTGATAAAACATGGGGTTCGTAGAGAAACTCCTCTTTCTGATCCTCCTTCCCACTTATTTCAGTGGCATCTGGCCCACTTTCCAGCCAAACTGGTTTTTGCCACGTAGGGCAGAGGCCAGCTCTGGGCACACCATTGCAGGGCAGCTCTTAGCTTCATGGTTTTATTGCAAGTGCTATTTTTCTTGCTAGAGTTCCGTAGTTATACTTTACCAAGTGCTGACAGACACTGATCTACTCCCCTCAGCTGGACCCCACCCACTCCAGCTCCTGAGACGTGTGATGGCCTTGGACACGCGTGCAGAGGGCTGATATTCATCCCCCTGGCTCCTGCTCTTTGCTGGTGCCTGCAGAAGCTGATAGCAAGGAAGTTTGGGGACATGGGTGGCATGCAAGAGCCCAGTGTGCACAGTCTGGGCTCTGCCTGCTTTCCACAGCCCTGGTTTTGCCCATCGCTGGTGTGATGTAGCCCATTGCACCACCACTACCCAGTTTTCTTCATCAGCATTTTCTGGTTCGTTGTGACTTTTCCTGTGTGCCAGGTGAGCATCCCTTTTTCACCGGGCTTAACCTTGCTATCTTGACAGAGGGTTTTGCTGCGGTTGTTAAACAGCTCAACCAGAATGACCCAGCAGTGCCCTGCTAATTGCACGCGCTTCTCTTGGCTAATTGTGTCTGCTCTGACGTAACACCGAGCTCCTGCTCAGCCGTGCTGCAGAGGAAAGTGGCTGCGGCACTTTGCTGCACGTTTGGCCTCGGCACCCCCGAGCTTCTCACCCCGATGTAATCAGGTTAGCAGCGTGCTCCCTGCCTTTTTGCAAAGGCATCAGTGGTCTATGCTCTGGCCTGGCCAGTCCCCACTGTCACAGCAGGACCAAGCCCAGGAAACTCAGCTTTCCCAGCTAGTTTCAACACAGCTCCCCTTTTGCCAACACCAGCAAAGCTGCAAGCTGGTCCTGCTTGGGTCATGCCCAAAGCAAAAGCCATCTCTCACCACTGGCTTTTCTTCAGTGCCCCAGTCTCGAAAACTTGCCCTCAATGAATGCAAATGCTGGTGCCACCGACGGCGCATAGACTTCCTCATGATAAGGAGGCAGGTTAAAAATGCTCATCACAAGAGGAGAGAAATGATGCTGCCTATGGAAGTGACACAGCAAGTCAAATCCCGTAGAAAACTCCATCAGCTGGCATGCCTCTGAAGTCAGGGCATTGCTGGGGGCGTTTCAGTCTAGATCAGTAGAGCTGGCTGTTAATATCACAACCAGCTCCCAGCTGGACTCTTAAAATTAACTACTAGTTTTACCCATTATGGCTCGTCCCCCTTTTCCAGGGAGCTCTGTCTGCTCCCAGGCAGGGCAGGGCATCCCGCCGAGCATTTCAGAGGGGTCTGATCTCTTCACCCCCCTCCCCATTCAATTGCAGTGCCAAAACCAGTTCGTATTTCTTTGACAGCACCACCTTGTCTAATGTTATGCGACTCTGTGAGTCTGCAGCCAGTTTTATTAGCTGAAAAATCAGCGCATGGTGTGAAGCGGCTCACTTTCAAGCAAGACGAAATATTCTGGTATTTGATCTTGCTGTTTTATTTCCCGGTGGCAGAGCAGTCTCTCTTCCCATTGTGGATCAGGAAATACCAATCTAGCCCATGCCAGTCCTGTTTCTCAGCAGGGGTTTCTCATTGAAAGCAGCATGCATGTAAATGTAATACAGTTATATAAAAGTTTGCATTTCAGAAGACTTACATCTATTTATATACAATGTTTAAACTAGAAAGTACTTGCGGAGTTAATGATTATTTATGACCACGTGTCACACCTTCTTCAAGTACTGAGGGGCTCTAACCAAACACAGCGAAAACATCAGGCAAACAAGAAAATGACAAAGAGTCTGAAAGTAAAGGAAGTCTTTGATTTTGATCCATCTCATTTCCACCGCCAGCCTCCTGGGGCTAAGCAGCAAACTGCTCCTGAAAGCCACTACACTGATGGCACACATCTATCAGTGTGAGAAGTGGCTCGGGGAGATGCCCCGCTCCCGGGAGCCCTGCCAAAAGGACTGATCCTGAATGCCAGCCCCACACGCCACCTCCTTCCCCGGAGCTGTTGGTTCTCCTCTGCGGATGGGCTGGAAAAAAGCAGCAGGTTTCCCCCGACGGCTACGTATGGATGCTTGTGCAATGCAAGGCAAGGTGTAATTAAGAGCTGCTCTCTTGGGCAATCAAGAAATCAGTGATGGTGTCCTGGTTTCGGCTGGGATAGAGTTAATGTTCTTCTTAGTAGCTGGTACAGTGCTGTGTTTCGGATTTAGTGTGAGAATAATGTTGATAACACGCTGATGGTTTAGTTGTTGCTAAGTAGCGCTTATCCTAAGTTAAGGATTTTCAGTTTCCCATGCTCTGCCAGCAAGCAGGGGTGCAAGGAGCTGGGAGGGAGCACGGCCGGGGCAGCTGACCCGAACTAGCCAAAGGGCTATTCCATACCATGGAACGTCACGCCCAGTATATAAACTGGGGGGAGTTGGCCGGGAAGCATGGGTTGCTGCTTGGGCATCGCTCAGCGGGTGGTGAGCAATTGCATTGTGCATCACTTGTCTTTTCTTGGGTGTTATTTTTTTTTGTTATATTCCTTTTCATTACAATTATTATTATTATTATTATTATTAGTTAGTAGTATATTTTATTTTACTTTAGTTATGAAACTGTTCTTATCTCACACCCACGAGTTCTACTTTCTTTTCCTCCTCCCCACCCCACTGGGAGGGGGGAAGGGGAAGCGGCTGCGTGGTGCTGAGCTGCTGGCTGGGGTTAAACCACGCCGGATGGAGAGCCCTTCCCGTGCAGGGGCCTCAGCGATCCCTGCAGCGACAGGGGCCGGCCATTGCAGTGGGTCTGCATTGCAAAGGGTCACACGTGGCAGGAGCAGGAGCGGTTGCAGGTTAGAGAAGCAGCAACAATTATAGCCTGAGTTATCGTGGCACACAAACACACAAATGGGATCATGTGAAGGTGTGCAAGTCTCCCAAACCGGGGCTCCACAAAAGCAAGAAGCAGTGCGTGCGTCCATCCATAGCTGCACGCAAACACACTTATCCCAAACCAGAAGTATTTTTTAAATAGGTGCTATCTTCACAGCATGGGAAGTGAATTCCCATCCAGCCCTGCCTGCTCTTCCCCATCTTTGGCCATGCCAGACCTCCTTGTAATGCAAGGACGTAACTCCTGATTTCAGAAAGGCTGAGCCACCAAATTACTTGCTGAATCCAAACGGTCTTGGGGTGCTTAGGGCTGTGCTGAGCTGTGGTTTAGTGTCTACCTTTTAATAGGGTGAAACCCTGATACTGGGAAAGCATAAGGGAGTTTCACCATTGACTCAGCAAGGCCACGGTGTAATCCTTAACAGTCCTCCAAAGGAGTGATCTGACAATCCTCCCAGCACTGTGCAACTGAAAAGAGGGTTAATTCTGAATTATTTAAACACCTGCCCCGCAGTTCACTGGGGTCATCCCTTCGTGTTTCAGGGCTTTGGTTCTCTGGGAGAGCAGTTCCAGGTTGTACCTGCTGCAAGTGGGGAAATCCCCGTCTTTGCCCTGCTTTGCTCAGCCCATCTGCATCCGTTGAGGTTTTTGCAACTGCCGGAGCAGCAAATGCAGCCTCGAACATTGCATGGATTTCCCCAGCCCTCCAGCGCAGCGCAATGGGAAGCAACTAGTAGTTCTCCAGCAATCGCGTTTCATTTTTGAAAGGTTCATCCCTAGAAAAAGCTTAAAGCTAAATCTTCACTGACCAACCTTTCTTCTGAGCGCTCTCCCCACCAGCTGAGCATGTGTATAACGCTCCTGAATTCAGCGCATTTACCCGGCTTAGCAATAGGTAGATCTCAGCTCGTGATCAGGCCCGTATTGTTTTCTTAACAAACAGGGGAATTTGCTCAGACTATCATCCTTAAGGTGACTACTGTTTGTAAGACAACCAAGAGATTATAATTATAAAAGCAAGCACAGCGTGTGTACACAAACCTAACTCTCAGGAAGCGTGGATGAATCTGGGGCGGATATGCCGCTGCCTGGATATAGAAGCCCAGAGTTATTCTGGTAGCTGATTCAGTCCCTTTTAAGATGCATGAAGCTGTTACTCATGATAGTAGCTCTGGGCCATGTGCTCATCTGAATTTCACCACCAAGCTCGTGTGGGTGCATTAGGTTTACACCAGTGGAAAGGGAATCTGGTCCGTATCTAGAGAAACCTATTGGAGATGAGACGATCTGGGTTGCACAGAGGCCACTTCACAAAGCTTTAGGCATGTATTACCTTTAAAGTCTCTTTTATACTGCCAGAGAAGTCTGAAGGGGCCTGTGTGAGGAGATCCAGCCATATTAGACTAGGCAGAGCATAGCATCCGTGTTTCATTTATGAGCTGCTGCATCCTGAGGGTTGAGTGGATGCAAACCCTCGAGGAGTCCGAGGACAGACTCCCTGGCAGCGCTGCCCCCGTGATCCTGTCCGCCCCCGGCACCGATTGCGCTGGGAAGTTTGGGTGAGCGCAGCTTTTGCTCAGAATAGCCATTTCTGACTCCTCACCCTGTGTTCCCTATGCTGTTCCAGAGCTCTGCGCTCTGCCTGGTGCACACCGTTCACAGCAGCATCGCTCCTCCAGCTCCTTAGTCCGGTAAGTCCAGTAAAGCAGAAAGCTTTCACTGGGCTGTGGTGGGTGACTGCTCTGGGTGCTGGCAGAGATATAAGCAGATAACAAGCAGCTGATTCATGGCATTTTCAAAAAAATTCATTGTTATGTATCTTTATACAGTATCAATTGAAAAGTACACAAATCTTTATAATGCTTAAACAGTGTGATTGATACTGGGTTGTTGTGCTGGTTTTGGCTGGGGTAGAGTTAATTTTCTTCATAGTAGCGGGGCTATGTTTTGGATTGGTGCTGGAAACTGTTGATAACACAGGGATGTTTTCGTTCTTGCTGAGCAGCGCTTACACAGAGTCAAGGCCTTTTCTCTTCTCACCCCACCCCACCAGCGAGCAGGCTGGGGGGGCACAAGGAGCTGGGAGGGGACACAGCCGGGACAGCCGACCCCAGCTGCCCAAAGGGATATTCCAGACCATGGGACGGCATGCTCGGCATAGAAAGCTGGGGGAAGAAGAAGGAAGGGGGGGACATTGGGAGTGATGGCGTTTGTCTTCCCAAGTCACCGTTACGCGTGATGGAGCCCGGCTGTCCTGGGGATGGCTGAACACCTGCCTGCCCATGGGAAGCGGTGAATGAATTCCTTGTTTTGCTTTGCTTGCGCGTGCGGCTTTTGCTTTAATTATTAAACTGTCTTTATCTCAACCCACGAGTTTTCTCACTTCTACTCTTCCGATTCTCTCCCCCATCCCACCAGGCGGGAGTGAGCGAGCGGCTGCCTGGGGCTCAGCTGCCGGCTGGGGTTAAACCACGAGTCTTTAACTGTCCGTAACTGTCCCACGAGAGTCCATACACTCTCCATCCACAACTGCGCCCATGAATCCCTTTCCAGTCTGTGTAAAATGCAGGACAGTTGTTGCCGCAAGCGGTGTTGCAGGCATGTCGGGAGCTGTGCTCGCCCTCTACTCCTTCCCAAGAGGTGACCGAGCAGTGCAAGTTCCTATGTGCTCTGCTGCAAGCTAAACAGCAGCCCTTGGCGAACGCCGTGGGTCTCGTTTTTAGAGGTGCAGAGAAGGTCTCTGCGCGTGTAGTTTGCAGTGCAGAGAAACACCAGTTCATTTTGTTTTTACCGAGTTGTCATTGAGCTGAAATCCATTTGCCTTCCAGCAGGCTAATGGGAAGCTGTTGGATTTAGGCATGTCCCACTTTGCCAAGTCTGGAGATTGCCAGGAGCGTAACATAAGACTATGCGAGTAGCTGTATTAAAGAGTCCGTCTTCTCCAATATCCTGTCTCTGATAAAAACATATACCTAGAGAAGAGGATAAGAGTAAGGACAGCGTGTAACGCTGTTCCCCCAAAATATCCTGCTAATCTCTATCAGGCTGTGGTCAGTGTGTTGAAGCCAGAGGTGTATCTTTGTATTAATAGCCCTCAACTGATTTTTCACCATGCATGATGTGGAGCAGTACACTGTTCCGCTTGGTTTGAACCCTGTCTGCTAATTTTATTTGACATTTCTGGGTGCACTCCAGACTCCGGGTGCTCTCAGAAGGGATGCTAGTTTGTATCGGCCAGAGAGGATGATGCCTCCCCTGATCCTAGCACTGGTGATACTGGTATCCAAACCAACCTTTTGCTGAGCACCAAGGAACAGTAACACAATATCACAGTAAACTTCCCTGGAGAAGCAAAGGAGGGGGATTAACTGAGCAGGACTGGCAGGGAGATTTGTAACCCCCAGACGTGCAGCTGAGGTGGTGGCCGGTCTCTGCCGACACCTCCCCAAGAAATGGATTGCACCCCAGCACCGATTTGCTCCCCAAAAGCTGGGTCTCTACACGAGAGCTTGTGGAGAACACTGCAAGCTGTCCCAGGCTAAGCTTTCCAAGCACAAGAAGCCAGTTTCGCCTTTAAGTTGGCTCTAAGATCAATATTTTGAATTCTTCCTTCTTTTTCTAAGGTCAGCATCAGGTGTTTCCAGTTATCACAAAGAAGCGCCACATTACTTCATCCGGAAGAGCAGAAGAAAATAAATTGGAAATACTGATTATTTGTCTTGTGCAATTATTCTGGGAACAGTTCCATGGGGAACTTACTGCATAATGTGATGTCAATGAACGTGAGAAAAGAAACCCTGTTGTCATGAAAATCACCCACCGTGAGGAACATATTCAAGGTTTGTTAGCGTCCACACGGAAATGTCTCATCTCAGTCCCTTTCTGTCCATCGCAGAGATGTGATAAACCTAATGTGTCACTATTTCCAGGGGCTAAATGGGGAATGTAGGAGGACGCTGCACTAATATTTAGGAGTAGCCAGAAGGAAAATAAACAGTCCTGCTTTTCCTCTATTTTGTGGAAGGTTTGACGAAACTTTTTGGAGCGCAATATGCACACTGACAGATTTCCAGCTGCTGATTTGCCCTTGTTTGAAGCCTCTTGACTGCCATCACCTTTCATGGCACCAAGGAACTGATTCTGGCAAAGTGGGGAAAGAAGATGGGGACGTGTTCATTCCCCAGATTTTAAAGCCTGGTACATTGGCACAAGAGCAATTGCTTCCTTGGAGCGTTTTGTTTACAAGATTAATGGCAAAATTAAAAAAACCTCATGTGATGTTGTTAAAACAACTCATATTCTTGCAGATATAAAGGAGAAAGTGGAGGGGACGGCTCAAAAGGAGGGCGCAGAGGAGTTCAGAAAATGTTTGGTAGGTGCATTTCCAATCCACCTTTCTCAATTCTCCACAGAAGTTTTACACCTTCAAGTATATTGTATTAAAATATCAACTCAGAGACAAAAAAGCCTTGACAAGAAAAGAACATTGACACGCCATCTCGGAGAATCATCCAGTCCATTACCCATTGCTCAGAGAAGCACCAAAGCACCACGTGCACCCGCCTCGCGCTCACCCAGCCACATCCAACGACTTTAAGAGTAGGAGAGAGTGGGAGAGAGGAATTATGAATATAAATGTATGCAATATTTATGGGGACTGCTACAGAGGAAAATAAAAAAGACCAGGAAACTTCACCTTTGTGCCTTATTATATACCTGGAGCAAAACCCCCTCTCTTGGAGGGGTAAGAAAGAGAATCGATTCAAACCTTCCCAAAAAGCATGGACAACATTTCGTCAGGGAAACTAATTCTGACAACATCTTTCTTTGTGTCAGGGCAGAGTCAGTCCATACGTCCCTCCTGGAGGAACCTTCTTTCTGCTGCGGTTTCATTTCTTTGGGTTTTTTCCCATCTCAGAGTTCTCTTCATTTTGGCTTCCCACAGGAAGAAGCAAGCAGATATTTTTAATAAAAAAAAAAGTCATCGGCCGTCTGATCAGCCAAATGCTGGAGCCTACAGGGAAGCATTAATAAAAAAGTCCTGACTGGCTAGGCTGGGAGAGGGGACAGCTTGCCAGGGGCTGGACCCTGGCCAAAAGAGAGGCCAGGCTTGATCTAAGCCAGGTCCCATTGTCCTTCATGCTGTACCAGCCTGTGCCTGGAAACCTGCTGGTCTATACAGGAGAGCTGGGCAGGGAAACCGAGGCACAGAGCACCATGTCCAGCTTCACATCTCAGAGCAGGCGTGACACCCCCAGTGTCCTTTCCGTGTGCCCGGGGGCAGCTCACAGCCCAACGAAGGGTTGCAGCAGAGCCCTGTGAGCCCAGCGGGGTTTTGGGGGTGCTCTCCCCCAGCTGCCACCCAGCCTTGAGCACACCCCAGGCCGTGGTGAGCCAGGGATGTGGGTCTCATGCTCAGCTCGCAGCTCTGCTGGCCATCCAACGGCTTGCTGCTCCTTCACTGCTGTCGTCCTTGTTTTTAACCTCTGCCACCAACTCTCCCTTACAAGCAAGCCCCGAGGCCGGATCCAGTAGGGTGAGTGGGAGCTAGGCATCCCCCAAAGCTCCTGAGGAACCGCAGAGGTGGCTTTGCAAGAGGCACCTGCAAGCGTCTGTGCGAGGCCGGGACAGCGTCCGCAAACGGACCCCGCAGCAGGGACGACGGACGGTGCCGCATCCCTGCGAGGCGCAAACCCCTCGTGCATCCCGGTCTGCGTTGATGCTGGTCGGCATAGTAACGACATGCACAGGGAATATTGGCTGGATGCAAACTGCAGACACTTCCCTGAGTGTGACGGCTCAGACCCTTTTCTCTTCCCTGTACAGCACCGGTGGCATTTAGAGGCTGTTAAGGGTGTGGGGCCAAATCCTGTTTCTCATTCCCCCTCCTGGGAAAATGTGCTGAAACTCCCTTGAAGTTCATAGGGAGGGACCCGAACTTTCTCTGCTGACAGCGAGAGCAGAATCCAGCCCTAAGTGTTCAAAGTTTCCCAGTGTTCGCGTTGGGTTTGTTTTTTTTTTTTTAAATCAATGTCATTTTAAAATTATATAACTGCAAAAAAGCATCTGAAAAACTTAGGGATGGTGCTTCTATTTTATCAAACCTTTTCTCCATTAGTCTTCCCACACAACTGCTGTCACCCATTAGCCTGCCAAAGAAACGTTAGACGGATCCTTTCTGTTCGGCAGCTCAGCAGGTAGCACTTACCTGCCCCGCCAGCCAGCCCCGCTCGCGTCCTGCCCAGCATCCCTGCGGACAGGCTTTACCCATGCCAAGGACCGCGGGAATATGAGTGGGGACAGTCCTTTAACACCGACCCAGTGTCCTCTAGTCCTGGCCAAATCACATAAAGAAGGTAAAAGCCCCCAAACTCTCCTTCTGCAGCAGCCGCTTGTGTCAGGAGAGTCTGCAGCGACCTGGGATTTCCACGGATGGGAATTGCCTAAACGAACCTGTGCTGAAATACCTGGCAATATTCCCATTGAATTTGAAAGGAACTGGAGCAACTTTGGGGCTGTCAAAATTGTTCCTTTGAAATAGTTTTTGATGGGAATTCAGGTTTTTTTGACGGAGAGGGGGAGTCTTTTTCTTGTGCAGAAAGGGGTTGTTTCCCTTGGGAAATATCACTGAGAATCGCCCGATATCTGCAAACAGCTGCTGTCGCCCTGGGAGTCTCCACGTGCCTTTGCTCTGCCGCGCCGCAGGGTGAACATGCCAGACGCAGAGTTAGGTCAAAGCTGAATCTGCTGGAGATTTGCCCTTGTGTGCTTCCAGCTGCATCCCTCAGGTACACCGGCAATTTTTATAATAATTGCATTTATTGATTTCTTCCAATGTGACCTCTGTGCTCAGCTAGAGCACGCGGGTGCGCGAGCAAGCATGCGTGTGCATGCGTATGTGAGACATGCACCCTTCCCAAACACTGGCCCACACCATGCCTCTCCCCTGTCCTCAAGACATCTATCCCCAGGTGACCGTTCATGCTGTAGATCTCTGATGCCTGCTCTCCATGCAGAGCCAATTGCTCACAAAGAAAAAAAACCCTGAACTAGAATTTTTGCAGCAGCAAATTATCGTGCAATTCTTTGTGCCACAAATCATTCCCAGTAGCAAACAGATTTGGGGATGGGGAGGTTTCAGTGGCAGCTTTTGGGTCAGATCCTTGCTGTGGGACCACTCCAAAGCTGCTTAATCCCTAAAACTCCGGAAAAGCCTCTGTGAGGAGACCCCAGACTGGCCCAGCAAGTGAAATATTTGCTTTCCAGCAGATGACCCTCGTGCAGCAAATAAAGCAGCCTCCAAACATGGCCCTGGTGCTGTGGGATGAAAGGCTGATGTTGCTTCATGCAAGAGGTGACCGTTCCCTTTTATCTCAACCAAGCTGTGCTCTTATTTCAGTATTTGAAGCACGGCTTTTCCTGCTTCCCTCCCTGCTGCTATAAAGAACGGGGCTGTGGCAGCCTCTTTGCCTTCGCTTGTATTTGAAATAATAGCAACAGGTTTAAGAGGAGAAAGGGCTATTTCCCACCTGGCTCCCAGAAGAGTCTTCAAATACCCAGGAAAGACAAAGAATAAATATTAACTTAAGAAATTGCTCCCTTAACTTGATTTAGAAGCAAAACTCCCCGGGAGAGATATAATTTTCAGTCCCCTTCAGCATCTAAACACAGAGCAGCTTTCCTCTGTATGTGCTAGGTCCAGTAAATTTAACCTGAGAAAAAAGGGTTCAGCAGAGGCAGGAAGGGTGGAATTAAGACAGCAGGCGAATTTTCTGTCCAGACAGAGGAGGTGACATGAAATATTCACCAGGACTCCTCCTGGCCCTGGCGTGACTGCAGAGGCTGGTGTGCTGGTGCCACGTTCAGCCCCAAATGGTCACCGGGAAGCTCCAGGTTCC
This sequence comes from Gymnogyps californianus, assembly GCF_018139145.2. Lineage (NCBI taxonomy): Eukaryota > Metazoa > Chordata > Aves > Accipitriformes > Cathartidae > Gymnogyps > Gymnogyps californianus. The sequence goes on along the minus strand of NC_059498.1, from coordinate 3,278,021 downwards.
CATTTTCCAGGTGCTATTGCTCCTTGGGATGTGACTTTTGAGGCCAGGTGAGGTCCAGAAGAGCCTCCAGACCCATTTTCACACTCCAGGCTTATGCCCACGTAGTATCCAGAATTAGCCCCCCAAGACAGGGGAGCCAGGATCTCTCTCCCACGCTTCCCACTACTGCATCCCACTACCACGTATGAAGGTGTAGGTGATGTCTAATCCCCATATGGATCAGCTCACGGCCACACAGCCCAGGACCAAAGCACTGAATTACACAGATGTGAATAGTAAAGTGAGCTTAGAGGTTTTTTTTCCTTTCCCTAGATTCTTTTTTAATTAAGCCAGAACGTCTCCTGTGGCGGTGTACACAAAGCGGTAAAAAGCTTTGGAGCGTGATTAAACACCCAAGCGAAGCAGCGACAACATCGCTCCTGCTCCCGCGCTGCACAGCCCATCAGAAATAAAGACGTGAGCTAAAATAGCAGGAGCTCACCCAGCAGAATGCCAGGCGACTCCGAGCAAACTTCAGCCCTTTATATACAGGGGGGAAAAAAAGAAAAAGAAAAAAGAAATGACAACACAAAAAACCAGCTGCAGCACCGCTCTGGGAAGAGCTGCCCCAAGGCTCTGAAGTTCAGAGATGCAGGCTCTCTCTCCAAAAAGGAGATAATATTCAATTTTCTTTTTTGTCCTCCTGAAGATGGAATAATTTCTCCAGCCTCTGGCCGTGTCTCATGCATCACTCCCTTTCCTGCAGTCTTGCAGGGCTCATTTTTAAAGGCGTTGCTTTCTCTTTTCTCATACCTGTGCTTCGTGTCGGGCTGGATGGATCCAGGATAACCCTGGCAGGGCCAGTTAACATCAGAGAAATATACCGAAAGCTTGGGTATTGGGTGCCAGCCTCTTCTTCTGTCTCTCTCTCTCCATTTTCTTACAATCCCCCAGACAGAGCAGCAGTGATTTGCTCCAGCTCGCAGGGTGCTGCCTGACCCTCTCCTGCCCAGCACGACCGCACGATGCGTCACCGTGGCTGAGCTAAAACTTTGCAGCTGGCCAAGCGTTGGGGCTGCCCAGTGATGGAGAGGAGGCTCTTGGTCAGCCCTGACAGCTCTGGCCAGCAGGATGGTGGCCACAGGGCCACCAAAATGCGTTGGAGAGCATTGCAGCAGGAGGTGGGTCGTCCCCATGTTCCCTTATGACCAGGGTGGTAGGTACACGATGCCCCACGCTCGATGACAGATTTATTAAGTGCAACAGGAAAGGAGCTTACTGATATTAAAAGGCTGTGAGAACCTTGCTTTTTAATTTGCTCAAAAGAATTCATGTTAAAATTAGTTCTTAAGAAATCCAAAGGTATTTTCATTTGTTTCACTCCCTCTCCTCTTCAGTGGCGAAATGGAAAACAAGAAAAAAAAAAAAGGGAGGTAATTGGGAGGATGCCAGCTGAGAAGTTTAAAATAGATTAAAACCATTCCTCTTTTCTACCTGCAGAAGAAAAATGCATGTATATGTATATACACAGGCATATATATATGTGTATATATATATTACCATTTTGTTCCTTTAAGGGAAGTTAGTGAATAATGGTTAAGTCAGGAAATGCCAGTTTAACTAGACTCTGCTAATTAGAGGACACGGGACAGCCCTGTCATGCGTGGCATTGCACAGGGCCTTTGAAAATCTGCGGTTGGTTTCCAAAGGTATGTCAAGCCCATGGACCAGCCCTTTCCAGCCACGTGTCTCAGTGTCCCCTCCAAAAAACCGGGATGAAGGAGGCCTAAATCTTTTCAAACGTGCGGGGATGGGGGACTCCCCGCCTCTGCATCCCGGCTGCTGTAAAGGCAAATGTGACACCTCTACGGGGGAGTCACAGCCGGGTCCCCCACCCCAGCTGAGATGCGGCTCCTCCTGAAGTCTTTCTAATTAATCCTTAGCAGCCTCCTGCATAACCCTAGAAAACCCCACTTTTATTTGCTTTTCACACACTGCGAGTCCCAGCGTAATGCCCAAAAGAACAGCAGCATTTCTACTCACTTGGGCATTTGTTTGATCTCTCTTGGTTTTGGTTTTTTTTTTTTTTTAAATACACACACGAGGCACAGAAAATGAGATATCAAAAGTTTCCCTATTTCTGGATCTGAAAGCGGAGTTGTAAAATGCAAACCATTTTACTACTCTACTGATGCTAGAATGCATGCAGCAGATTAAGAAATAGGCTACTGACATATTATTTATGTGCCTTCAGTATTTTGTTATGGATCAAGTATTTCACCTCCCTACGTTAAAAACACACAGCCCCAAAACACTGCAGACCCAGAAAAATCCCTATGACAGATGTAGTGCAGGGCTGCACCTAGGAGGGTCCTGCTCTGAGAATCCTCAGTTAATGTGGAGAATTTCACAGCTGGAAGCTCAATAATTTACTTTCAAGGAAAATAAAACAAAACCGAAGAAAACAACCCCCCTTTGGAATAAAGGCGTTGTTTGTGGGGTGGCAGCACCCTGCAGGTTCCCCAAAGCTGCGCTGGTCTCGGCTCACACTGGGGCGGGTTTGTCACATACTGTGGGATTTGAGGCGGCAGTAATAGAATTAAGGCTGAGATGGTAGCTTCCATGGAAACCCCTATTTCCAAGTGGTTTATGACTTTCTCATAACATGGTGGCTTCAGCAGGAATCGTTTTTGCAGTGGTTAGGCAAAGCAGAGAATTATTCTGGGAAGATTGTTGTGTTTGCAGAACACAACAGAGGAGCGCGCTCATTTTGCTCTAGGATACACCAACCTGCTGGGCTGCAACATTACATCTGCCCCACCGAGGCGGCTCGTTGGGGATCGGTGCCCAAATCATATCCCAGCAAAGCCGGCAGCTTTGCGGGCTGCCAGCGGTGCCCAGCTGTGCTCAGCCTTTGCTTTCTGCACCAGCATCTCCAGCGGCTGGAGCGCACCAGCATCTCCGGTGCACCAGCGTCTCCAGTGGCACTGGGGGATGCTTCTGTGCAGGGAAAGGGGGTCCCTTTCCCGACCAACGGTGACTTCAACCTCCTGCCTGGGGACAACCGGCTTTTCGGTATCTGACCCCTGTTCTCCTTGGCTTGAGCTCCTGAGAGCTAAAATCAAGCCCTTTTTGTTTTTCAGGGGCTTTGACAGCACAAAACCCAACGCTGCAAGGTAGAGATCAGAGTCCTGCACCCTTTGATCCCATCCCTGTAATCTCGCCTCCCGCTTTCAGGGATGAAAACCGCTATAAACCAGATGATATCACAGCTTCTGTGAAGCTGATCCACGTCCTGGGTACAATCACGGTGTTACTACCAACCCGTAACTCGTCGTGGCACCGAACCGGGGATAAATCTGCTGCCCACTCGCCCACCAGGAACTGCTCTGCAGAACTGAGCAACGGAATAAATCCCCTAAATCCCCTGGGATGCACTAACTCCCGTTCACAGGGCTGGGGTGACGCTGCAGCCCTGCGAGCCAAGCCCGGAAGCCTCGGAAACCCTTTCGCCAAATTCACACTTACGGACCTGAGCTTTTAACTCAGCATCTCGCTCTCCCAGGGGGTTGCAGGGCTCTGCCGAACAAGGGGGGGTTGTGGGTTTTTCAGCTTGCCAGTCACACTGCGAGTCCGGAGGGAAAAGTGTTTGGGGTTGAGCTTTCACTCCCTTTGCTCCTTTCTGGCATGAATTAAATAATAGTAATAAAAGGGTCCAGCTGGAACAAAGTATTATGTTTTACTTTCCAGGGGTTTTAAAGCTTTTATTTAATCCTTTTTGTCTTAACCTGAGTCGATATTTGAAGTGAAAATGAAGTTTCAAAAGAAGGCAATGCTCTTGGTTTAGAAAAACTTCAGAATATTTGTCTTTTCTATACCTTTCAGGGGCATGCAGGTTACGTCTTGGGGGGAAGAATGGCAGGATTCGCCCGAAATGATTCACTGAATTTCTCCCGTCTAGTTTTCTTTCCATCCAAACCCTGTTCTCCAACAGAAGTAGCAAACTCACCCACCCCATGGGATAATTTTAAGAGTGGCTTGTTGATTAATAAGCAATATTGATTCCAGCTCTATTATTCCTTCCATGCATTAAGCCCAATAAGCTTTTAAGCTGCTCTGGCCGCATAAAGAATTAACCAGGACTCTGATGAAGCAAGTGCACAGGGTGAGTGGGTAACGGGAGCTGCTTTCTCAAATAACTTGAAAAATGGAGATGGTTTCTAAAGGGTGGGTGGCCAGGCAGGGCGAGACGTCACACCAGCTGATGGAGGCTTTGAATTTTATGGTCAGGCTTTGTCTGGTTTGTCTTTGTAAGATTTTCATGGGGAAGCTTTTAAATTTCAGGTCAGGGTGAAGTTGGTCTTGGCCGTCCTACTCCTATTTACCATCAGTTGTTTTTTTTTTTTAATTACGAAAAGTTACTTCCCTGTGATAAATCAGGGAGGGAGATTTGAGCAGATAATTTGGAGTGGGCGCATTTAAGGGAAGAAAGCAGCTTTCCACGCAAACCTGCTATTCTTTCCTTTACAATTCCCTTTTGCCAAGCTACCCCCCCTGGAAAAAAAAACCAAGTGAAAAACCCTTTAGAGAAGAGGAAAAGGTTGAAAATAAGCAAGTGGACAAAATCCAGGGCTGCGCTGTGTTTCTCCAGCCAGGCGCAACCCATAGCCCAGGCACTGCCAGAGAACCTGGCACCATCCAAGACTGTCTTTGCTGCAAGGTAGCAATGAGGTTTGTGGGGGAGGGAATATTTGAGGATGTTTATAGTCTGACATCTTTTATTTCCTTGGGTTTGTGTCAATATATCATGGGTATAACCATCGCAGACCGCCTCGTGGCAAAGCAGTTTGGATGTTTATTATCCTGTGAGTGAGCCAAGGGGAAAAACTCCCACTGATTTCAACAGGCGGCAGGAAAAAAAGCTGAGATCTGCTTTGAAACCAGGCTGAGAGGCTCAATGGGAGCTCCTAGATACCACGTTACAACGAATGTAGTAACTCCTGGCCTTTTCCCATTCGGTTCAAGAAAGGTCACGGCCATCTTTCTGGGTTTGAAAAGGATTTGACACTTATGAGCAGTGCTAAAAAACGGTAAAACTCCTGCAGAGTGTGGACGCAAGTACGCCGCGAGCAGAGGCGCTGCAAATCATCAAAGTTATTTGAGGGAGCAAAGCTGAGCCCACACCGACGTGTCTGTGCAAATCACTGCTGCCACCAACGCCAGCACGGGAGAGCAGGGCACAAGCTCGGGGCCCCTCAAACGCATTTTTTCCTGTGGCCCCAGGGCCACGAGTGGGATTTCGGGGACGGCTCCCCACCAAGTCGGGGTTCGCTGCACGTTTGCAGCTTTGCCACAGTAAAAAAGGCACTCTCCGAAAGAGGCTGGAGATAACGAGGCTGTAACGGCTCCATCTATTGGGTAAAAATATACAAGGGATCAAAATGCACATGGAAAATGAATTCAGAGGGAAAAAAATATCAGAGGGGATTCAAAGCAGTTATCGCCACTTACAGCTTAATTGGACACAATTATAGGAGTGCTTCTTGGTACTGTTCAAAATCAAAACGAAGGTAACAGCGAGCTGCTTTTCAGAGATCAGAGCTAAGCAAACCCGATGAGATGCCAACGTATATTGCAAGTTATTGCCGTCTCGTCAAGGCGTTGGGGAAAAGGGGCTTTTTTTCTGTGTCCGATGCAGGGCAAAATGAGCCCTCTGTCCCCCAAAGGGCTCTCCGGGCTTCGGCATGACACAGGCAAATGGGTAGCAAGGGTCGGAAGGAGGGTGATACTTTGGTGAATGTGTTTCTCTGTGCTTCCACTGGTCTTTCATGGAAGCAGAGGATCGTAGAGCAGCTTTGCTACGGAAAGCAAAAAGCACCCACTCCCCCCCAACCCAATCAACCACTTTCCCCAGAAAACAACCGCTACAAACAGCAGGCTGCAAACCTTGCCTGTATTTCTAGAGGCTTTGCTTGTGTCTGTGATATCATGTTTTCCCCCGGGGATGCTGAAAAGCAGAAAAACAAACTCCGGCTGGAGGAGGGAGAGAGAGGGAGGGAGGGAGGGAGAGGGAGCGGGAGGGAGGGAGGCAGGGAGGGCTCCCCAGCCCCGGCCAAGGCCGGCGGCAGCGGCGGTCCCGGGAGCTGCGAGCAGGGCCGCGCTCCCCCCCCCGCTCTCCCGGCGGATAAATAGAGGGGGGGAGGGAGGGGGCTACTCCAGTGAAGCAACGGCGCGATCGGGGCCGAGCATCCCTCCCTCCGCCTCCCGAGCGCGGCTGGCGCCGAGCGGCGGAGCTCGCCGCCGCAGCCGGGACTTGCACCTCGGGAAAGCTTCGCTCCGCTCTTCCTCTTCCTCCTCCTCCTCTTCCTCGCCCGCGGTCGGGGCGCGCCCGGCGAAGGGCTTTCCCCGGGGAAGCGGAGGGCGGCGGCATCCCGGCCGGGGCAGCATGAGAGCCGGCCGGGGCCGGCGGAGCGCGAGGCGGGCGGGCGCGGGTCGGGGCTAGGCGGCCGCCCCCGGGGGGGGGGGGGGTGTCCCGCAGCGCTCGCCCCGCCGAGCGGCGCCGGGGGGTCCCGGAGCGACCGCCGGGGCTCGGAAGGTGGTTGGTGTCGGGGAACACCGGAGATCCCGGGAGGGAGCCCGGTGGTACCGGGCGGGGGGGTCGGTGCGCGGCGGGGCGGGGGAAGCCCGCGGGGTTGCGGGGGAGCCCGGCGGTGCCCGGGGCGCGCCGAGCCCTCTGCTCCCGCGGGCGGCGCCCGGTACCGGCGGCGGGGAGGGGGGGGAGCGAAGCGGGAGCGGCGCCGCGGCATGTGAGCGGCGCGGCCGGCCAGGCGGGAGGCTCGGCCGGCGGCTCACGGGCAGGGCCGCCCCGCTGCCCCCCGCGGGGTGCGGCCGCCCCGCGGCGCGGGAGGGGGGGGTGGGGGGAAGGCGGCGGCGGCGGCGACAGCAGCGGCGGCAGCAGCAGCGGGGCCCGGCATGCCGCGCTGCCGGAACTGCTGCCCGGCGGAGAGCTCGGTGCCGGCGCGGCGGGCTGCCCGCGGCGGCTCCCCCCGCCGCTCGGGGCCGCTGCCGGCCGCGGCGCGGGTAGCGGCGGGGCCCGGCATGGCGCGGCGCTGCTCGCACTGATCCCGGGGCGGCGGCGGCGGCGGCGGGGAGCGCCCATGGCGCGGGGGCGCCGGGCGCCGCCGCTGCGCACGCGGCTGCACGGGCTGCGGCACATGTGCTCGCGGCGGGCGGCGCTGCCGCGGCGGGCGCTGTGGGTGCTGGCCTTCTGCACCGCGCTGGGCTTGCTGCTCTCCTGGTCCTCCAACCGCCTGCTGCACTGGCTCTCCTTCCCCTCGCACACCCAGGTGCGCACCGAGTGGAGCCGGCAGCTGCCCTTCCCCGCCGTCACCCTCTGCAACAACAACCCGCTCCGCTTCCCCCGCCTCTCCAAGGGGGATCTTTACTACGCGGGTCACTGGCTGGGGCTGCTGCTGCCCAACCGCACCGCCCGCCCGCTGCTCACCGAGCTGCTGCGCGGCGACGAGGCGCGGCTCCGGTGGTTCGCCAAACTGGCCGATTTTCGCCTCTTTTTGCCCCCCCGACACTACGAGGGCATCAGCGCCGACTTCATGGACCGCCTGGGCCACCAGCTGGAGGACATGCTGCTCTCCTGCAAGTACCGCGGCGAGCTCTGCGGGCCCCACAACTTCTCCGCGGTGAGTGCGCCCGGTGAAGCCCCCGGTTCCTCTCGGCCCGAGCCCCCCCCCGCCGCCCATCCAGCGCCGGTCCGGGCTCTCCCCGCCGCTGCGTGCGTGTTTTTTCCACGGACGCGGTCGGGGCGTTCCGCGGCCGGTGGCGGGTCCTTGCGCGGGCGCGGCCGGGGTGCAGCGCCGCTGGGCAGGGCAACCCGCGGCCCCAGCAGCTGCAAAGTTCTCGTTGCAGCCTCCTCTCGGAAGCTCCCCGGCAGATCTCTGCCCACGAAGCTGTTTCCCTGAATGCTTATTTCTCCTCTGGAGCAAAGCTGATGCTTTCTGGTTTAAGGGTAACTCCGGCCATCAGCAGTGGGTGGTGAGGGGCTCGCTGCCCCCTTATTTTTTTTTAATAAAAATGAATAAAATGCTGCAGCCGCCCCAGCTACTTCTGTCACATTTTCCCTGTTGCTTCCAGCATAGTTGCATCTCGACTTTTTCCGTCTCCAGCTGGGAGGCAAAGTTTCCTCAGGTGAACTCTGGCTGCAGATGCAGGCTCAGGCTTAGCCCCGCTTAGCCTCCAGCCCCCACACCGGGGAGGTGGGGGCTGGCAGCTGGACCCCCCCCAGGCTGCCTGCCCGGGCTTGGCGTGGGACGGGCAGCCTGCGCTTAGTTTGGTGCCCGCTCCTTCTGCTGCCTGGTGAATTCCTGGTGGGTCGGTTGAGCTGCACCCTGCGCAGCTGTGTGGTGTTGTGCGGCGTGATATGGTTTGCAAACGATGAGCTCTGCTAATTGGAGCTGCCACCTTTACCTTCTAGAAGGCCCCCGGCCCCCTTTGTGTGAGTGCTGATGCACCAAGCAGGAGTTTGCCCGTGGACTCTGCCATGGGAGCAAACCCCTAACCTTTGGGCGCTGTTTTGCAAACCACCAAGAGGATCCCTGCTTGAAAAAATTCCTGTGGGACTGTTTGCAAGCTACAGTGCGGTAAGAGGAGCTACTGAATCGCAGTAGCTCTAAGTGAGAGCTGAAACCGGACTCTTTTGAATGACCCTTTCGTACTTCATTGGTAGCAGCTGGATGTTTATTGTGCTGGAATATTCTGCTCTTCTAATCTCTGCAGATATCCAGGAGAGAGGGGTATACGCTGTGATTAAATACTCTTCCTGCTGTTAGCGGTGCTGGTGTCTGTAGGGAGAGATAACTAGTTTGAGCTGTTGCAGCTTCGCACGCAGGAGAGGAGTTGAATTCCCTGTTCTGTAAGTGCTGCCTGAGATGCATACCTAAAATCAAAAGAAATTGTCTCTTTGGACTTGTCACATCAGCGTAGCTGGCTGCTAAGTTGTAAAGGGGAGGAGAGAGAAAATCTCTACGGGATGAAGCGAGCCGCCCAGGACTGTTGAGTTAGCATATGCTGCTGCAAAGCTGAGCAGAAATGGCACACTTTTAAAAAAAAAAAAAAAAAAAAATTTTTTTTTGGACTTGTGCTGTCCCTTTCCAGCAGGACAAGCCCGCAAACCAGTACAGTGGCATAAGGAGATTTGGGAATAATAGGCAGAAACAGGCACTTAGCCTCTGGGCTGTGAAAAGCTGCCTCCCTCTTCCAGTTCCCGAGTTTACAAGTGTGATGATGTTTGCTAGTCATCAGTAGGGCCTGACTGCAGGTTTTAATGAACTCCTGTTCCAAGTTGCAGCGAGGAAGGCAACATGATTCACGTTGTCCCAAGAAACATAAAGCCTGGAGTGCTGTTTTGGCTTGACGTGAGCAAAGGATGCTGTGCGGAGTGATGCAGGAGTTAAGGGCAGACTGGGATGGCACGGGTTACTAAATGCTCTGCAGCAGCTGTTTCATACCGCCAAGGCAGGCTAATGAATGTGGTCTTCTCCAACCATCCTGCACAGACCTGAAAAGCTGCCCCTCGAGGGTGGGAGGGAAGGAAAGGGGTGCGTGTCAGCCCTGAGGGTCTCGCTGGGAGCTGGCAGCGCACCGAGACCTGGCCCGGGGCGCAGGGGAGCGCTCCCCATCTCTCCTGGCAGATGTGTGCTGGCGTGTGGAATCGCTCAGCTGAGGAAACAGGAAAATTACAGGGGAATTTTTTCCCCTTCTTTGCACCCCAAAGGGTGTGTGGCCCCGGGGGGGGCACCGGGGTGGAGGGAGATGGGAGCCCCCCGTGCCAGGGACAGCAACTGGCTTGGCCTTCCCTGCACCAAGTTGCTGCATGAAGCAGGGTGAGAGAGGGGGTTGGTGCCAGCTCCCTCCATCACAGCACGTCCTTCCTCTTCTTTGTTTTAAAGCAAAAGAGAGTGACCTCTGCGTTGTCCTTGAGTAAAGGCTGAGGAGATTTTCCACTTGTGAATCCCTAGTAAAGAGAGGTGTTTCTTGGGGAGATGCTGGAAACCACTTCTCTGGGGTCTGGTGTGTGTCCGGAGAGCTCGCTGCGGGGGGACCTCGCTCCCCGAGGCACGTGGTCTGGGATCGAGGTACCAAACTCAGGGCTTGGGGTTTGCTGCGAGGGTTGGGAGTTGGGCAGCCCCAGGCATCCCTTTGGGTCTGGGCTACTTGAAGCTTCTGCTTTTCTTCTGAACTGGGAGGAAATGACACCAAGGAGGGGCAAGAAAATTGTGCGGTTTGAACTGGGCTCAGATAAGAAGCAAAGCAGGTGAAAAAGATCAAATGCAAACTAAATAAATGATAGTGTAAAGAGTATTGTGCAGTTTTTATACCTGCTTGGATGCTCAAAGAGCATTTTCTGTCTCAAAAGACAAGAGTGAGGTAATGCTTGCAGGGTTATATCTTTCATTGGGTAAAAAAAAAAAAACAAAACCAAAAGACCAAACCAGACTTGGTTTTGAGCAAACAAGTCCTTCCTTAGATCTGAAGCAGAAGAAAAGGCTCTGGATGAGAGAGCTGGTCTCCTTTTATTCTCTGTTAACTCTGTTAGTGCATCTCATACAAGAGATTGCCTCTCCTTTCAACCTCGCTTTGTTTATACCATTAGAGTATGGTGGGAATTGCACTTTTGTAACATGAAAAAGCAAAGGGCTACTTGAGAATAAGCACAGTAAAACCAACATGTGTAGGTAGCATTACTTTTTTTTTTATTCCCCAATATATGTAAATATAGGGGGGTTTGCACTGATTTGTGGAACTCGGTGCAGGACTAAAATGATTTAGTTGGGCATGTTTAGCTTATTTATGAGCGCTCATTTTTAATTATTCTCTTGCCAGTGCAAGGTAGGTTTTGTCGGCTGTGTTCAGTGTTTTCCAGCTGGATGAGGACGGTTGTATGGGGGCGAGATGGAGTCTGGTACCCCTCAGTTAATGTACGTGGGTTTACTTATTTCTGTAGGCTGGACCTAAAAGCTCGGCCGTTGCGCAGTGCGATGGTTATGCACGTGCTCGACTGTCGCCTTGGCTCAAAGGGAAGCAACTGTTCAGCAGTTGGTGTCCTTCAGAAACTTCTTCCAATTTCTAATATAAAACTGTCAGAACTGGGTAGTTTAATGATTAAAGATGGTATTTGCTTTCCCTTGCAGGAATGGCCCCATCTATCTGTAACTGAGTATCAGGATTAAGTGGACAATTGCTTTGCTCTGCATCGCTTGAATTTGGGTCTTGATTTATTCCACTGAGCTCTCTTGGTTTCCAAAATATTTATCTTGGTCGTCCTGTCCTGTGGTTATTGATTTCTTTTTTTTTTTAATTTTTTTTTCTTTCTGAGAAAGTTATTAGTACATCCCACGGGTTGGGATTTATGGGCTAATTACCTCATCCTGATTTAATAACTTCTCAAATAAAACTCGTCACCTGTGGCTCTGCCTGGGAAGCTGTAGCTCGCGACCTGCCCGTTGCAAGGGGGAGAGACGGGCTTTGCAGGGAGGGATGGCAGGGCTCAGTCTCCATCCTGATTGCACCTCGGTGAAACAAGCCCTGGTGAAGGCTGTGACTTACGGGGCTGCTTCGAAGGCTCTGCAGTCAATACCTGGTAGTGTTTTTATTTGCTCACCATTTATTTTTTTTTAAAACATTTTTATTTATTCCCAGAATAGGGACTTTATGGGGTAGCCATTGAATAGAGACCTGGGTGCTGCTTTGCTGCAGGGAAGTGTGTTTTTAAGAATATTCCTGAATGCTGGGGTGGGGAGGCATTATTTTGCTGTTTCCCCACCAGCTAATCAGCTGTGTCCAGTGTGAAGCTGACACTCATCAAACTTAACAAATGAGACATTTCCAGCACTGGGTTCGCGTCGGGTTTCGTTGTGACTGCAGACGGGAAGGGCTCTGCCGCCAGCTTGGGTGGACCGAGGCTCAGAGTAGCTGTAAGCACCGTATTTAGCCCCACCATAACTAATTGCACAGTAATTTCAGCGTGCGTGTGTGGATTTGTTTGCTTGGGAATTTTGCTCACTCGACTACAAACAAACTGGTTTACCCAATTCCTTTTTAGACCCCTATTCTGTTATATTTTTATTTTAATTATTTTTTTTTTTTAGCGCCAGTTCCAAACATAACTTAAATCTGGCTTGCTGTTACTATTGCTTTTGGAAGGCAAGTAGGTTGCGTTTAATTATGCTGATGTGGGGCTGAAGCTTTAAATCCGCTCCCGATTTGTACAACTGCCATTTAAGGGAACTACGAGCGGAGCCAGTTGGATTCAGTCTTGCTCATTAAAGCAGCAGTGCCAAGTCCATGCTCGCCTCACCAGACTGCGGCGGCATGAAGTAATATTGCTAATTTTATGTTAGTTCGTGTCAAAGAATCCAAGGAGAAATTAGGACTGAACTGTACTGAGTGCTGCCCAAAATGATGCTCGCCGTGAAAAACGGACTGGCTCCGAAGAGGGGTTTGGGGCCATTTAATATATGTTTGGGTCAGTTGGTCCCTGCACTGAAGCTAGATATTCTTGTTTTCCTGCAGAGTTGGTTGTTGAGGGGATTGTGACTGCAATTAGGCTGGGGAATAAAAATTGAGATGAGCCGGCTTGGAGATTGCCACTTAATTGCTGGGTTGTGGATGGGCATTGAGCTGCTTAAGGAGAAGAGCAGGGACCAAGGAGCATCGTCTGGCTGGTGCTGCACTAGCCCTTCCAAAGCAGGTTTGCTCTGGAGAGTTTAAGAGATCCCAAATAAATCCATGGAGCAAGAAAAGCTGGGCAGCATGCATGATCTGGGGTCATGGGCTGCTTCTCACCTTATTTAATTTGGGAGCTTAATGCTTGTGGAGAACCGTCTGCTTCGGCAGTAGCCAGCAGCTCTGCAGAGCTTTTTATTATCGCATCTTTTTGATTTAGGAGTCTGAAATAGGATGTGGCTGGAATGTGGGTACCTAAGTCCTTTTTATTATATTTTTTTTTGCAGCAGTAGATAGCCTAATTTATCTTGTCTCATGGGATTGATAGACCACATCAGCAGAGCACCAGCGGACAGCTGTCGCCTTGGTGCTGCGGCTGAATTTGTAAGGGTCTTGTGCCGTGATGTTTGAGTGGAGGGATGGCAAGGGGTTAGCTGAGAGAGGAGATGGGTATGGTGCTGGGAGCTGGAGGACAGTCCAGGGACTGGGAGGGAATTAAAATGATCAAACCATCGGTGCGGGGAGCTTGGCTTGACAGTGACACGAATTGGTGCGAAGGGGTTGCCGTCTTCATCGCTATTTATGGTTCCTTGGAGTTGGAATTAGCCCTTTGATGTGCTCATCTTCATCAGCGTGGCTGTCTGCCAAAGCGCTTCACGCTTCTTGGCATCTGGCGTGGAGAAGGTGTACGTTTTGTTTCGGAAAGGGCTGGTCCTCCTTCCTAGTTCTGGCTTTCAGGAGGCGGATTAGGTCTGGTTGAAATTCAGACCTCCCATCTCCTGGGGGACTTAGTTTGACCTTTTTTTTTTTTTTTTTTTTTTTAATAGGTATGATATTAGAACTTTTCACGGTGTAAAACTCTCTGAAAATGTTTTGGTTTGGTGTCATCTTCTGGGCTTTTAATCTTCTCCTTAAGTGTAGACCGTATAGTTGAAGCAGACACCTTTAATAATTTTCCATTGCAAAATGGAGATGCTTTGAAAACTCTGCCGTTGGAACATTTTTGGCCAATTTTTACTCAAACAGATTTTAGACAGAGACGTTACTGGTACCTTTCAACACAGTGCAAACCAGTATCCTTCCAGACATGAGGAAGACAATATGCAATTGCAACAAAACTGTATTTTTCCACCCTCTATCTTTGGAGCATCTCCTTGAAAGAAAAAAAAAAATAAAAAATTGACAAATTGAGGAGAGTGTGCAGGATAACGGCAATAAAAGAGGTACTACTGTGGGGATTGATTTATGAGGCAGGACCAAAGGAGCTGTGTAGGTTGTCCAAGCCAAGGGTGACTGAGAGCTGGATGTGGCTCTTTGAGGAGGTAGCCTCTAATGAGGATGTGTTTGGGATGGAGCAGAGAAATACAGACTGAGAAGATTCAAAGGTGAGGGTGAATAGAAACTTGCCTAATTAGTTGTCTACCAGAGACAGGCTATTGAGAACAGGCTGTGGGGAACAATCCTTTACTGTCTTGTGGATAATCAATTTGGTCCAGCAAAGCTTCTCTGACTTTCGCCGCTATTTTTTTTTTTTTTTTTTTTTTTTTTTTTTACTTTGAAAAATGACATTGGGTTTTAAAGGCTGGCATAAAACTGATCTGAGGAATGCGCCTCGCTGCTGGGTCAGCACTAACATCTCCGAGCTTCATCAATACGCTGCGCCGGGAAGGCCACGGTGAAATTTTTCAAGCTGACGCGGGGATGTGCCGCCTGGGCTCTTGCCGTGAACTCTTCAGGCTGTGTAGGCTGAGGGTGTTCAGGGAGACCTGCTCTGCCTTGCTAATTTAGGGAAAAAAAAATGCAAGGTTCTCTATATTTTATGGTTTTACAGCCCCTTGGTCTTTATTTCTGGGTAGCGCTGCACTGCAAGTGCTTGGTGTGGAGGGTGTCTTTGAAGACTAAACGTCTTTCTGGCGTGGAAGGCTGCACTTGGGTCATTTTTCCTCTAGGTTTGGCCAGAAACTCTGGTCTGCAGCAGGAGGAGACCATTGCATTACGGCTCCTTGCTGGACTTGTGGAGAATAGATGTGCTATGGATTGTGTGGCTGTAAAGGGAGATAGGATTGCAACTTCTTGGCCCACTGAGTTTGGGAAGAACAGGGCTGGGTTGCGCTCGTGCTGATACATGCTCCTGAATCCTTTGCATCCTGTGCTTTGCAACCCACTTGACCTGAGTCCAGATGCAAGCAACTGTTTAAACTTTGCACAATTGTAGGTTTTAACAAAATCTGGGCAGGTATTTGGGGTGAAAACTATGGGGACTGTTATTTCAGGCAGGAAAGAAAAAAAAAAAAAATCTGTTCAGTGGGGAAATGGTTCAGCTAAGGTTTTGCCACTAGCACCATGAAACTTCTGAGCTTCTCCCAGTTCCTGATCCTCTTTTGTTCCTGGTTTGGAGCACGGGACCAAACCCCTTTGCTTGCGTAGGGATGCGCAGACGTGCTGTTTGTCCGGAGGAAGGACGGGTGTGGTTGGGCGAGGGGGCTCAGACTGCAGAAACCGAGGAGGGATTTTTAGCAGGACTTTCCTGTGTGGTTTTTTTTCTACATGGTCCTTTTTTTTTTTTTTTCTTTTTCGTTTATGCCGAAGCCATCAGTCAGGAAACAAAATACCGGTTAGTTGCATGCTCAACATGTAATCATCAACATAGGTTTGTTTTAGTTGTATAATAGATTCCAAGTAATTACTTGCCCCCCTAAAGCAGAATTAATATAATTAGGGACGTAATTACAGTTACCTACCACTCAGGGATTCTGCTAAGGCTTAATTAATATTTGCAAATTGCTTCAGGATCTGCCAACCATCTACTAATATGTACTAAACGCAAAGAATAATAATTATCATATTGTTATGTAGGTACCAAAGGAAACTGGTGTGGGGAGGTTAAATAAACGCAGCAGAAATCCAGGTCTTCTGCAGAGTGGGAATAAGTCAGACTTGGGCTCCCTGCTGCCCCCACGCACTTGTGAGATGCTGCTGAGAGTTTGTTTAATGAAAATGGCTGTGGGGAGCCTGTTATCCCCCGGAGGCTGCTGGGGTTTGCCCTTTACTCTGGGTGTAGTTCAGGGTAATGTTGTTTATCCTGAAATCCCTGGCCTGATGGAGCTTGTTCCTGGCTGGAGCGTTACGTGGGGCTGTAAGGGTTTTGCAGCATCCTGGGCTGGCTCCAGAAACAGTCGCTTTTCCCAGTGGGATGGCTGAAATTGGAGCTGGGATGAGCTTTTTCTTTTAGCCTTGCTTTTTCCATCCTGGCTGCGGGCTCGCCGCCTCCTGAGCTGGGATGGGGGGGGAACTGCTCGAGGCTGATTGCGGGGTATTATTACAAATGCATTTATCCCTGGTTAGGGCTAAGCCTGCGTGCGGGGCTGTTGCTTGTCCGTAAGTTTTGCATCTTGATGCCCTCCAAGGTCACATTTTCCATTCCCCAACCATGCAGACAGAAGCCAGCCTGGAGTGGGCACCGACGGGCGGGTAGCACCGGTCCCTGGGGACGGATGCTGGCTGCAGGGCAGGGATGGTGCAATGCCCTTATTTCCTAGGGCAGGGACAGCAGTTGCTGCGTGCACACGTGGGGCCTGAAGCTGGCTGGGGAAATCCTGCCTGTAATGGATTGCCCATGCCTTAAAAAATAAAAATCAAACTCAAGGCACGTGCTGGCTGCAAAAGGCTTAAAAGCACGTAGGCAGGCTTGGCCAGGGTTTAGCAGCGGGGCTATTCCTTCTTCCTTTGCTTTCCTCTGCCCTTTTGCTTGATTGCAATTCTCTTTTCCCCTCCTGCATTTCTGCTCTGTCTCGCCGCCTTTGCAGTTTTCACCGCTTCTTTTCACCCTTCCCTAATTTCCTTTCCTTTTTCCAGTCCCCTTTCTCTGCTACTCTGTAACCCAGCCAGAAGTCACTCATGAATCTTGATCTGTTCTGGACTACGGTCTTCTCTACACTTTTCTTCTCTCTTTCTGAAAATGGGGAACCCTGTTGTTGCACACCTCCATGATAACGCGGCTGATGCATTTCGCTCTCAGGCAGTTCTGGGAATTCTTCCTCTGTTTTTTTTCCCCTCACCCTGAGCGCTGTAATTTCATGCAGTGGGAGCAGGTATTTGTAATTTGTTTTTGATTGTTCCACTCCCCTCTCCCCCAGTTTTGTAATTTACTTCTGGAATAAAACAAACTCCAGCAAAACATCTTCCTCAACACCCTTGGGCTTTAAATCTTTCAATAATAAAGTGTGAACATAAATTAAGAACTAGAGCTGTTACTAATCTTATGACCACACTCGCTCACATACTGATTTTTGTATGGTATATTAAATCAAGAAGAATGGCCTATTATAATACAATTAGCTGTGATTCACAAGCAGGAATTACTGTTGCTAGTGTGGGGGAAAAGTTGCATAATACGATTGGAAAAGACCGAAACCTTTGTGGTTTGGGGCTCTTTTTCTTTCCTTTTTGCCTTTTAAATACACTTCGACAGCTGGAACCAAGGAAAACCTGTGACAGGGAATTCACTCCGTATTTTGTAATAAATTTATGTAATGATCGGAAGTGTCTCATTGTGGGCATGTAAATCTTTATAGTCTCCCAACATATGTTACTGACAAAAATAAATAATCTCATCCTGTAGCTTTATTAGACTTAATGCATCAGTGCTTCCCAACCCACTCTTGTGGAAGGACCCCAATCTGTCTGAGCAGTGGGCAGGAGCGAAAGCATCAGCAACTTGACCTTAGAGCTGTGTTCCTTTAGCTACAAGCCACTTCAAAACCAGTATAGATTTGAGAGATGTAGGGTTTTTTTGCAAGCAGTTGGAAAAAGGTGGAAGCTGAGTAGCATCTCCCTCTGGCTTGAGGGCTTGCTGGAGACGTCTCCCTGTGCAGTGCTGTCGATCTGCTCGGGGCTGCGTTTGATTTTTGTGGTCTCTGAGAGGACTTGCTGCTTGAGGCTGTGGACTCTAAACTGTGTTTCTTGTGGGAGGATGCTTCAGGATTCATCCAAAATCATATGGAGTTGGTGCATGAGGCCCTTTGGGCTCTGACCTGGGCTTGTGCTCCTTAAAGCCTTGTAGTTCCAACCAGGAGTCTTTGGCTTTTCTCCATCCAGGTGGCAACGTCAATGAGAGATACTTTGTGTAGATCCGAGGTGTTTCGTCGCTCTTGTTTTTTGCATGGAGTGTTTGAAAACTTCCTTCTACATGTGCTTTGAGAGAGAGGAAAACCCCTCTCTTTCAGGAAAACCCCTCTCTTTCCTCGCTGTCTTTAACCCCGCGGTGCGAAGAGACGTAGTTGTCTTCAACTCTGCCCGAGGACAAACACAGTGACCAAAATATCCAGGAAAATGGGTCTGAAATCACTTGCAAAACTGCAAGTGAAACCTAAGTCGACTTTTCTCAGCAGCTCTTTCTCAAGGTGCTGGGAGGGAAGTGCCCACTTAAGCAGAGATTTAATGGGCTGTGTTATAGAGATGGCCCGTGAGAAGGTCTAAGGGTCCTTTCCCATTGCAGTCTAGAAAGCAATGTGGCTTGTGAGTGTGTTTTCACTGTTGGTTTTTGTTGTTGTTGTTGAAGTTGGGGCCTTGCTGAGTGTTAGAAGGAATGTCTTTCCCTCCTTGCTGCAAATGCTCCGGGCTGCTTTCTCCTCCCTGCTTGCTCTCGTGCCCTGTGCCTGTCTTGGTCTGCACCTTGACTTGGGAATTGCCCCTCCATCGCCTTCAAGAGTTAGGGGAGAGGGTTTCCTATTTTTGCAGGCGGGGAGGTGAGGAGGGACAGAGATGCTGAGGGTGGTGCTAGGTCCCAAGGCAAGCTGCAGATGTGCTCGCACACCTCCCTGGCTCCACGGGGAACCGGAACGAGCCCTTGAGGCTGCTTCTCCCTGCATAATCCCATGGGAGAGCGCAGGGACACCTGCGACCATGTCACCAGCCTGCTCCCCTGGGGCTTCTGCTGTGGGGCTTCATGTCTCTCAGACCTTCTTTCCTTGCTAAATTTAGTAGAAACTACCAAATGTCTCCAAAAGTAGTGGAAAACAGGCAAGTTTTTTGCTGTACTACAGAAGAAAAGCAGCCTGAAAGGTTCCCTGAAACACCCCAGTATGTATCATATGGTTCCCCCAGGTGCGTGTAACTTTATAACAAATATTTTGCAATAGCAATGGATTCTCTAAGGGTGCTACCACCTCCTGGCATGATGCATGGAAATGTGTGTGCTGCTCACGGTGGGATGTGGGAGCATTGAGGTTGGGACTACCTCTTTGCGGCTGGAGCAGCCCGTTCCAGTGTACCAGTTAAGATAACCAGTTAATTCCCTGCATTGGATGATAATTAAGCATCTCCTGATCTCTAAACCAGTTTATGCTCAGCTGAATGCAAAAATGCATTCCTTCCAGAGAGTGTATTTTCAACATAAGGTATCACCCTGCCTTGAGTTATTCACTGTGAAACAATACTTAAAATATTTACTGCATAAGGTGACAAATCCAGACATTGCATGCACATAATCCCAGCTACCTACACCATCGTAAAATCAACACGCTCCGTAATATCAAACACATCAATCATTCTGTTTCTAATAATGTCTGCATCCATATACTCTCTCTGTCGAAACCTCCTACAAGTCTTGGATGACTTATTGCACCCAGGGCTGCGGCTGGATTCTGCACTGTGCGTTTTATTAGTGGTTATGAACACTCGCTCTTGTGCATCCACCAACATATTTCAATTGAGCAACCAGGCAAAGATGCATGCAAAGCTGGCCGATGGTTTTCTTCTGAAGACTGCCTTTGCTCTTTATCTTCACAAACTTTGCCTCCTCTTCTCAGTCCCTGCATTGAACATAGCTCTGATTTCCCTCATCCTTTCCCTCCATCCAGGTTTATCAGTCTCCAAATGTGGTTGGAAGCATTAATCTTCCATCCTTCCTGCCCTCTCTGCTCTCACACCCCGCTTTCCCCCTTCATGCTGGGGTTGGGGACACAAAAGTCTGCAACCTTTTGACGAGATAATGGCCCCTTGCTTTACAGGGGTGGCTTTGCGGTTGTAGGAGGCTATTTCAGTGTCATGGTTTCTGCTCACTGCTCTCTCACTAAATAATTAATATGCAATTTCCAGGCATTAAAAGTATGATCTTCCTGACTCTAAGATCATATGTTTTCATGACCCTGGAGGGCAGAGGCTTTGCCATGGCTTTTTTGCCAGGCAAGCGGAGCGAGAGGAGCGATGGGACAGATGGATGCTCCTGTCTTGGCTGGCTTTTTTCCTCCCGCTTGCAAGCTCCCAGCTGCTCCCGAGCCCCGTGTGTGCCCCTGAGTTGGCACAGCCTTTGGAGAAGGCTCCTTCCTTGGTGCTCTGCATCGCTCCGGGTGACTTTCCCTGGTCCTCCCTCTCCTTTCCATCACCTCCCTGCTGCTCTTGTCGCATTTTCCATTGCCCTGTTCCCGTTGCCACCCCTGGTTTTTGGCTGCCGGTCGGCTCTTGAGCATCCGGCTGTGCTGCTGTTTGGTTGCCTAAGTCCAGCCCACGTTGCTCTGGTGGTTGAGCAGTATTTGCCGCATAATATTGAACAAAAACCTTTTTGTGTTTTAAACATCCTTCTTAAATGGTGGGGCCCAGAACTGCACACAGTATTGCCTCACCTTGCATACTGTGTGCAGTTCTGGGCCCCACCATTTAAGAAGGATGTGAAGGTCCTTGAACGTGTCCGGAGGAGGGCAGCAAAGCTGGTGACAGGGCTGGAAGGCAGGTCCTGTGAGGAGCGGCTGAGGACTTCGGGCTCATCTCGTTTGGAGAAAAGGAGGCTGAGGGGCGACCTCCTTGCTCTCTGCAGCTTCCTGGGGAGGGGAGGTGGAGAGGGAGCTGCTGAGCTCTTCTCCCTGGGATCCAGTGATAGGAATGGTTTGAAGCTGCGCCCGGGGAGGTTTAGACTGGACATTAGGAAGCATTTCTTTACCGAGAGGGTGGTCAAACCCTGGAACAGGCTTCCTAGAGAGGTGGTCGATGCCCCAAGCCTGTCGGTGTTTAAGAGGCATTTGGACAATGCCCTCAATAGCATGCTTTAACTTGGTCAGGCAGTTGGACTAGATGAGCGTTGTAGATCCCTTCCAACTGAAATAGTCTATTCTATTCTAGTTTTTGACCGAGCGCTACCATGCTGTAGAAGGTCCTCTGCCTTTGATTTTTCCAAGCGATGGACAATTCACCATCACTTTACTGCTTGTGTCGATTCATCTCGCGTAACTTTTTTTTTGTGCTAAATTAATTGTGCTAAATTAATTGCATGTGCCAATGTGTCCAAGGCACTTGCATAGCAAAGCCATTGGAGGCAGGTATAAATAACGTTCTTGGCTGGGTAGGGAGGTGCAGTAAATTCATTAGCGTCCTGTGACGGCATGACTTGCTGCTTGGACAAGCTTCATCTCAACTCCTGGTGTTTCTCCGTGTTGGCTGCTGGGGATTTATAGCTGCGGGATGTGCGAGTGTTTTGTAACCCACGTGTTTTTGTATTCGCATAAATATCTCCTCCTTTTCAAAAGACCTTTCGCTCCTGAAGTCAAACTGTTCACTTTCGACTTTGCACAAGAGGGTATTTCTTTTCACCAGAATTTGATCCAGTGCCCTGCTACTCCCACCGAATTAAACCATCATTATTAGTTAATTGGCTGTAGCATTGGCGATATGGTGAAATTACAGGTCCCTTTTCCCTACCACGTCTCGTCCTTCCCAAGGTTCGGGGGGTTATATTTAGAGTAACTCCTGGATTTGAGATCTGCCACCTCTTTGGAAAGATGATACGTACGTGGGAAGGAGATACATCAACATAAATTGCTGGTTTTGTAGCTTTACACAGGCTGATACACTGGGTAGAAGCAACTCCGTTGCAGTTTCTGTATATCGGCACAGGAGAGGATGTTGTTAGATGTGAAGATGCACCAAATGGTTTAGCAGGAATGAATCCTGATAGTTGGCTGAAGGTTAATAAAAATATCATTTTAAGAAGGTTAAAGATTTTCTTAGGTATTTGTGTTTTGTCTTCTATCTTGGACATTGCTAGAGGTGAGATTTCCAAGCTTTTCTTTATGATCATAAGGATTAAGTGCTTAAATTAAAAAAAATCTGTCCCAAAATAGAGGTTTTCATGGGTGTCCTTAGTGCTGGCCTTTAAACATCAAGTAGTGTAGGATCCCACAGTCCAGGGGTTTGGCTAGGTGGAATGAAAGTCCGGGGTAATTTTGTGATGTTTGTAGGTGGTGTTAATGATGTGGTCACCTAAAAAAGGTGACTGGCTTTAGGGCTGGAGAGGAGAAATGTGGGACTTAGTAGGAAATACGTGATCCTTTTTAACATCCCAAAAGGATCTGCCAAGGTGATTTCTTTTATTTTTCGCGTCGCACAAAGAGAAGCGATGTGGGTTTGATAAGCTGCTCTGATCTGTTACAACAGCTCTCCTGGTGCTGGAAACATCTGGAGAGGTTTGCAGACCGTCAGACAAGACAGGCAGAAAGATGCTAAGTGCTGGGGAAGAGCTTTGAGTTTGTGGTAGGTAGGTGGTGGGATTTGTGCTATCCAAACATTAAAAATAGCGCATGATGTGCTCCTCTGCATTTCGTAGCCTGGCTGAGTCATCGCTCTACCTTTTCATTAGCATGGTGGGCGCCGCTGTTTTGGGGATCTTCCTTGTTGGCTTGTCATCCTGTCTTGGGTGGTGATTGCCTCTCGGGGAAGGCGCTGGTGGGATGTGCCTGAGTCCCCGCGCTGCCGAGTGTGCTCCCGGAGCGAGTGATGGAGGGGGGAATCGGAAAAGGGGGAGGATTTTCCTGTACAGCACCTTACACAATCATAACTGTTAATATATACATAAGGGAAATGGAAAACAACCCTCTGCTTCAAAGAGAAAATTAAACTTTGTGTGATAAGGAAAAAAAGAGAGAGAGGTCCCTACAGAAAGTCTATCATCTCATCCTAAAATACATGCTAGGATAAGGGGGCGGGGGGTCCTCTCTAACCTCCAAAAGGGGCCTGGGGCTCCTCCTTGCCTGCATCTCCGCCATGGCAATTACATTTTGGCTGAGCTCTCATGAGCCCCATCCTTTCCCTCTTGTCTCCTCTTGTCTCTTTTTCCCTTCCCCTCCCTGTTTCAGCTCATTGCTTAAAACCACAGGTCGTCACAGAGGGTTCGTGCCGCAATCCAGAATATGCGGTGTGGAGAGGTGGATATTTGTATGGGCTTCTGGAGCTGGGTGTGGAGCTTGTGGTTGTGTAGGGTTAAAGGAAATGTTTGATTCAGTAATTATCCTGCTTGGCAGGGAGAAGGTCAGAATTGAGGGCACCGTTGGCTGCTTTGGATGTTAGAATAGAATAGTTCAGTTGGAAGGGACCGACAACGATCATCTAGTCCATGTTCGTCTCCTGCAGCTGATGGAGGTCTCAGCCCCGAGCTGTCTCTCCCAGGACAATGTGAAAGGAGGATGGATTTGGGAAGAAGAGTATGTAAGGGGAAGAACAAGAGAAATAAAGCATGGGAGCAACTTTGACACATGCAGGTGCCCCTGAGTGACTCTGGGCAGCTTGTGCCAGGGGAGAGGAAAGGAGCTTGAGAGGGTTTTCATCTGTGTATGATCATCGCAATGCTCAGAGGTTTTTGTGGCCTACTAACCCCAACCGTTTAAATGCCTCATTTCTAAGAGGAGAATTTTAAGAAGGTGAATTAAGTGCTACAACAGCTATTCTTTCTTTTAAATACGTTATTAAGGGCAGCAAGCCTGGCTGCAGCGCTACTGTGAGGGATGCTCCACAGCGAGGGGTGAATATGGGGATGCTCTCCAGGAGGGCAGCTGGAGCTACCAGATGGGTTAAATGAATAAATGGAAAAAAACTAATAAATAGATATCCTCACCGGGTGACTCTGGAGAAACCAGCCTTCTTGAGCAGCACCAAGACAGTGCGATCTCCTTCCGTACAGCCAGGCACACGAGCCCAAGCAACTTCCCATGGAAAATACTGCATTTTGTTTTGGTTCCCCTCCACTTTTTTGAAGCGGTTTTGCTTCTTTGGCCTCCGTTTCCCGCCTGTCTTGTTAAAGATGAGCTCTAGTGGAGATGAAGGGAAGACCGAACCACCGGCGCCAACCGCGTGAGCCCTTCTGCTGTGTTAAGACAGGTTATTAGTGGGACTGCTGACTTTTTGGTCTTAAAAAGCACAGCGCCGAGAGGGGTGGCAGTGCCGTGGTCAGGTCTTCACCTCTAATCTTCCCATCTGAAGGATCACAGTCTCTGCTCACCTCCCCACTGGCGTTGGATGGACTCACACCGAGAGTTTTGACTTCTGTTGGGGAACAAGGAATAAGTGCAAAAGGGACTGAAGTTCCTCAAAAGAGGTGGTTTCCCAGCAACTAAACAAGAGTGAGAAAAACCCAGGCAAAACGCTTGATATCTGGCAACCTGTTTGTTTTAGAAGTTGTTCCTGAGACATCAGTGCTTGTTAGCATTAGTCTGACACTTGCTGGGTTTTCATCTTGCTTTCCTCTGGGTTCAGAAAGGCAGCGCCCTTTTGATGTTAGACATCAAGAAAACAGGCTCCTGTCTGCCGATTTGGGGATCCCAGCCGGAGCGGGGGGATAGAGCCCGCCTGTAGCAAGCTGGTTGTGTTATGCACAGAGCTCATTTGCTAATTCATACTTCCTTATCTTTTAAATATGAAAAGCAGCGGCAACTAAATAATGGGTGGAAGAAAAGCTGGTGTACAGTAAGGCTGAAGCTCATCATGATGAAGATGTGCTGCTGCTTCGGAAGAGGATCAGCAGCAGGCTGGGATATGCTGTGGGTTAGTTTATGCTCTGCCTCTTGGGTGAGTTGTTTGGAAATGCTGGGTGTCCGTGATGCAGGAATTAGTGCATATTTAGTGCTTTAAAAATTGCTTTTTTAGTGTTGTACTGACACTAGCATGGAAAGCCTTGAAGGAGGATGTTTTGCTGTCCTTGTTGCATGGACTGGCAGGGTGTTGAGGCGCTGATGGTTGGAGGACTTGGTTCAAAAGCTGAGCAAAAGCCAGCTCAAACCGTGCAGCAAGCTGGTGCTGTTGCAGGCCTGCAAAATCCTGGTTAAACAAATGCTGTAAAACCCAGGCCCTTGAGGGAAGACTCATAAACTTTGCAAAACAAATTGCTCGTGATGTAAAGCAGGTGAATATTTAGCTGCTCGTGAACTTTAATGATGGATCAGCGAGAGCTTCAGAGTCTTTCTCGGTGAAGCAGGCGGTGGGATTGCAGGCATTGGCACGAGGGCTTCAGCCGTGGCTCGGGGTGATCGGTTGTAGATTTGCTCATAATTTTCTTCCGTTATCTCTGCCCTGATTTTCTGTTATGCCTTGAGATGGAGGAGCGGGTCTTGGGCTCCACCTCACTCTACGTGCATCCTGCACGTGAGCATGGGCTCAGTCAGACTCCCCGGGGACCACGTTGCAGCGGAGTGACAAGCTGCAGGGAGGGTGGGTGGAAAACTGCTCTAATGTCCTTACCCTGCGCTCAAGGACGCGCTTCCCCCAAACGTGGATAGACCAGGCTGTGCTCGGATGGGTGCTGTCTCGTCCCTCCTGCTTCTCTGCTGTTGGCCATGGCAGAGGGTGTTTGGGGTAGGTAGGAGCCCTGATGTCCAGCGTGACACAGAGCGAAACAAGCAGCAAGGACTAAGAGAATTTGCAAAAAGATCTATGTATCAGACACCAGATCAGATCATGCAGTTCCTCAGTTTTCTGGCAAAACTGGTGTAGCTCTGGAGTGAGCCTCGCTGGGCCAACGTGGCTCCAAAGCAGCAGCCTTACACTAACCCCCCGTGACTCCTTGTTCTTACAGCAAGGTTACCTTGCCAACATCTGCTTTGCCTCCTCACGTTATTTTTTTTTCCTCCCAGCACCCAGCTGGGCTCAGATCATGAATCTTTGGTCTCCCTGCGAGTGCGACAGTTGGAAATGGTCTCAGAATTGACAAAGTTCTGATGAACTTTGAGGAGGGAACATTTATGTCTGAGTGAAAGGGGGTTTTTTTTGCCATTGATGTAGGTATTTTTGTTACAGTTTAATTAGATTAGTCCTCTAGGTTTGGTGGCCAGCTGTTCACTTTGCAGACAGGCAAAAAAAATTCCAGCATTACACTCCTGCTGCTTTCATCTTGTAATGAGCTTGTTAGCAATTAGTTGCTATTGGAACAGGCTGCCGTGGCGTGGAGCGGTAACGCAATGAGTTCGGCATCTGAAAAGTTGATTTTTAATGGGAACCGAATGGAGAGGGGTTGGGATATAAGTGATTTCAAGACTGATGGGCAGGACACATCAGTGCAAGCGGCTCTATTTCATGGCAGTTTCCTTGTCCTTTTGTGGATAGTTTGGCTTAGTTTGGGATTATAATATACAGGTATAATTTGGGGGTTTTCATATATATATAATTTGGGGATTTGTCTTTTTATTTTAAACACTTCTAGCCTGGAAATTTTGCCTTCTCTCCTAACAGGCAGGCTAGGGAATTCATTGAAGAACTTAAGTCTCTCTAAAGTGTTTTTCTAACCCAGCCCGACTCACATCTGCAAGGAAACGTGGATGGCACAGCACATCTTGGGGAGAACGGGATGTGCAGGGACTTCAAGTGTCCGTTCGGGCTGGCAGAGATGAGGATGCTTTCTGGGGGAACAGGAAGGTTTTTACAGCATGGTGCGTGTCCCCTTGTTGATTCAGAGCCTGGATTTTTGCCAGCCTCACTGGGTGGAAATTAATTCAGGTTAGGGTCTAAGCCCCTGAATTGCAGACACGTTGAAGAGCTGGTCTAGGATCTCGGAGTTCGTGCATCTGATTTTCAAACTTGCTGAAGACTTGCCATGCGTTTTTATTTATATTTTTGAAGACATTGCGCAGGGGAGATTGCTGAGCTTTTCCTTGCAGTTGGGTGCTGGCCCCAGGTGGCATCCCAGAGCTGTGGGTTCCTGCCCCATTTTTTCTTTCTGGATTAATAAACCTGAGCTGCGGAGCCAGGTCTTGGACAAATCTTGGACTCAGGCATTTGGAGGATATCTTGAAGGATATCTGCCTGTGAGGCTCAGTTATGAATGTGTTAAAAAAGGTGCTGTTGTGGGAGTTGCTCATAGTCCTACCAACCATTCCTGGTGGGATTTGCTCCCCTGCATGTGGCTGGGCAGGACTGGCCCGTTATTAGGCACAAATACTCTCATTGCAGGGGACTGGCAGGGGAAAACAAGCCCACGCAGAGCAGCTCT
Organism: Gymnogyps californianus; assembly: GCF_018139145.2. Lineage (NCBI taxonomy): Eukaryota > Metazoa > Chordata > Aves > Accipitriformes > Cathartidae > Gymnogyps > Gymnogyps californianus. Next base: position 3,251,062 of record NC_059498.1, on the reverse strand, counting down.
GATGGCTACAAGCCCCGTGTGTGCCCTCCCCTGGCTTTGGGGTGGCTGGGTGGGAAGCGGTGGAGGGGAAAATCACTGCACCTGAGTCCACACACTTGGGCTGCCCCGGGGCTGGTTTAGGGCTCGGTTCATTTAGCTCTTCCTCACGCTGACCCAGGACTCAGCTGTGCCTCGCAGGGCCCTGAGCAATGAGCTCTGCTGCAGATCGCTCCAAGGTTTGAACCCCCACAACTTGGCGAAAGCAGACCCAATTTCTTCCCGAGGAAAGCTGGGCATCTGGGTTTAAGTAACCTCTTGCTGGATCGAAGTGCACGTTTCAAAGCTGTGCTGTTCTGCCCCAGGAGCCTTTCTAAAAAGGGTCCCTTTTTTAATAAAGAAAAGGAAAATGGAGATGGAGATGGGACTGTTGCTTTTGCACAGAGTTTCTGTTGCTCTCTCCTGTTGTGTTTCATTCATCTTCCTTTCCAAAAATCACCAAACCGTAATGACTCAAATACTCCAAGAAAATTAATCCTTGGAAAGGCTCACAAGTGGAGGAAAAAAAAATTTGAAAAAAAAATTTAAAAATTTGGCTATTGGGAATGTCCTGAGGAAAGAACAAATCAAGAAATAAATGAAGCTTATTTTTGCAAGCTGCTTTAATTTAACCTTAACGACCGTGGCCCTTCTGCTCCGCAGATGCGGTCTGCGAGGGGGCCGGCAGAGTTCACTGAGGCCTTGCAGATGCCACGCACGTGTGTGTCCAGCTTCTTTGCCATCATCGCCGTTTGCAGGAGAGAATTGCGGTTTTCTTTCCTGGCTCACATTGGGTATTGGACGTAGGAAGTTAATAAGCATTAAATGAAGCTGAAGGCTTGTATTGACAACCAAGTCTGCATGCAAAAGAGGACTTACTCTATTTATTTAGCAATAAATAAAGGAACCCACTGGGATTTGCTCGTGACACACATAACTGAAGTTGTGTATTTGGACCAGAGAAGTGCTTTCCCAGGGGCTCTGCTCTTCGTGAGCTGCAGCTGGGGGTTAATGAGGGTTAGAGTTTGCCTGCAGCCGTGTGCTGGGGAGCGCCGATGCTGTGCGTGTGTTCACGTGTGCGTGTCCATGTGCGGATGTAGATGAGTGGCTGATGAAAACTTCTGGTCTTTTAGCCAAAAAGCTATTTGTTAAGGAAAGGCAGGGTCGCTGGCTTCTTGATTTACAGTCACAGAGGTGTTCTTAGTATAGGAATGTATATGCTTACCCCAAACAAGATGCGAGTGATTTCTCTGGGCTGCTACAATCGAAGCGAAGGCTTGCAGCAGAAAAACCAGTCGTTGGCTGCTGCCCCTTTTGTACCCAATGACTAATGGGAGCAGAAGATACCATCTCTGGGAAAACAGCTCCAGGTTCTTCCAGTTAAATGTGTCATTTTATCTGCTTATTCATCTACTTTATACATTCACTGCCTTCAGTCCCTTATACTATCCCACTGATTAGCACATGTACTCTTCTGCTCTGTCGGGATGGTGTTATAACCTGGCCTGGCAGCCGTCTCATCCGCCAGCCTTGTACCAAAGTGATGTGGGATTTAGTCTAGAAGCAATCAGACAAGCCATCACACCTTTTCCGTCTGTTCCCCAATCGCTGTAAGGTCAGTCGCTATTTCCCTGTTAACACAAAGCTTACACGACTTTCTGTATTTCAAAACAAACTCCTACGCGTGTCATCTCGCACAGCAGCGATTAGTGATGCCGAGTGCCGAAGCCCGTAATTAGCTCCTCGAGGCTCCTCTTGCATGGGCTTTCGATAAACCCTTATCATGGTCAAACGGAGGGTGGAAGTGGCAGCGATTGCAGGGGTTAGACACGGTAGCGCTCAGCCTATGGGGGCTACGATGTGCTATAGGCAGCTCTGCCGGGATTTTACGCTACCTGGCTTGGAAGCAGAGGGGAAGGCGGTGGCAGCCCCGCTGCGGTCCTGCCCTCTGCTCGGGGGATGCTTGGGTGCTTACGCTGTGCCAGACCAGTTTCAGGTCTGGCATCTATAAACCAGCCGTCCGCTGCAAGCGAAGGCAGAGACTAGTGGCATAAGGACATAAAGACATTGTGGAAACTTGGCAGCGAGTGCCTGTGTCGAGTTGGTGATGTGTAAATCACCGCTCTGACACCGGTACAGCGGCTGTGATTGATGCTGGGGATGATGGCTCCATCTCATGCACAGGGGGCTGCTGTGCAGCTGGAGGGACCCCAAGCTGCGGGGTTTGCAGGAGGCTGCTCTAGTGAGAGATGTTGCACCGTTACTTCATTACTCCGCAATGATGCAGCGATGATGTAACTGCAAGAAGCCTAATAAAAAATGAATCTTGCCATGCATAATGCATAACTCACCCCCACCCACCTGTATTCGAGAAAAAAAAATCAGGCAATTTCCTAGCAAGGAAGAGTGACATTTCTATTTTTAAAAGACCGCTTATAAATAGTGGCATTATTTCAGTCTTTTGCAGAGCGAGGGTGCAAGGCACCGACCTACAACGGACCGAGTTTTGCTGCAGCCCTTGCAACTTCCACTCCCTGTTTATAGGATGCAGGCACGTTTTCTCTTGACCTGTTTTTTTGGTGTGTGTTTGTGATAAGCCCCACATGTAATGGTACTTTTTATGAGTTACCAGAGTAATAGATTTAGAAGGAAGGTTTTGACGCGTTTGCTATAGCTCACCTGTGCAGTTATTTTATGCCTTGGTGAGTTCAGCCTGCGGTGTGTGCAGCAGGAGGAGGGAGGCTGGGGAGTCATACCTATTGAATGTAACACGGCGAGTTGAAACGCTGCTTCAGGTCTCTTAACGAAAGCCTTTCCTCGCCCTTGCTGATGGGATGGAGGTGCCTTGCTTTCATGCACCTCCGTGTGAATTTGTGGCAATGACAAACTGTTCTGTGAGCTGCTCTCCTGGGTTTGCCTGGGCGGGGAGAAGGAAGCCGCGGCTCTGGGCTGATGGGCAGAAAGGGGCTGGTTGAACGGGCGGCTCGAGGATGCAGGGAAGGGACAAATAAAGCATCGCCGACCGACCTCTCCTGACACCCGCAGCGGAATTTCTCATTTCCTGACTGCCGTGTACTTTAAGGTCTCGCTGCAATTTATTTGGCTGATTTAAAAAGCACAACAGCAAGTGCATTTCTGAGTCATAGAAATACCGGCTTGACCAGTTGCTTTATACCAGGCTTTCATGCCAGCTCTGCCCAGGCAGCCATTTGTCCGTGCTGCCAGCTTCAAGCCCCTGCTAAGTCGGCAGGGAAATGTAGCATCATGGCAAGGAGCTCGTGGCTCGCCCCTGCCTGACGAGAAGGCTGAGATCATTGCTTCCTCGCCTGGATCGTTGCTTCCTCACCGTCAAAGTGGAAAAGATCCACCCTTAGATCTCACCCGGATTTCTCCCAGCTGGAGATAACTCTGTACGTCCTCCCTGTCTGATGCCACCAACCCGTGGGGCTGCAAATGCCCCGTTGGCATCTGTAGGTCTAGATAAGATCTGGTGGCTGCCCGCACGTAGCAGCAGGCACCATGTTTAAAACAGGTTATTTCACTGAGAGCAACTCTGCGTGAGCCCTGGGGCTGTAATTAATAATCTTGCTGCCTAGCGGAAGATCGCTTCTTCTCGTCGATACAATGCACTGGTCGATACAAGCTCTGCTGCAGCACGAAGCCATCGGGACCCGTCTCCCTGCAGTGTCTTGGTTAAGCCCGGCTAACACTAATGGGATTTTCAGGCGTGTGCTGGGAACAGGTCAGAGAGTCGTTCCCTGAAGGTCACTCAAAGCAGCTTTTTGGATGCAGTTGAGGTTGGGGATTTTTTTAGATTTTAAGCTCCTGATGGCTGCAGCATGAGGCTGAGCACTTTCACACTCAGTGCAGGAGTGGGGGGGTGAGGAGTCAGGCTGGGAGGACCGAAGGCAGTGGCTAGACAAGATCCAAACTTTACTATTTATTATACGACAAAATAGATAAATATTCCAGAGAGAAATACTTGAGAAAGGAAAAAAATACATATTTGTGTATGGGAGAGGAAAGCCTGCGGTTGGGTCTGGGCGCTGCTGGTACCTATTGCCGGCACCGATGTGCCACGAGCTTTGGTTTGCGAGGAGCTTCAGATGAAGTATCCATGGACGGAAGGGTGTCCCTGACACCCCAGCTCTTGAAGGGGCTTCGCATCCTGCCATTAAATTATTTTGGCCACTATTAAAGTAAAAATGGTAATAATAACCCTCCAGTCTTTATCAGGCCCCACAGATGCCTAAAAATCTCCAGTAAGTCGTGGTCGCATTGTAGGCAGCGGCGGCCCGAACTTCATGAGGAGCCGCAGTGATAAAGGAAGAAATTCCTCCAGTTATTTGGTGTTTTCTCTCTTCTTTGAGCGAATCCCGGTTTCGTCTCCTCCGCCTGCCGTTGCGCTTTGGTTCAGAAGGTCTTAGCTGCCTTTTGGAAAGGTTGAACTTTCTTTGTTGTGTTTCTTTTCCGCCTGTTTAGCGAGTTAATTTAAACCCACCAGGTAGACGCCTGAGGAGACTGTAAATCGGCATCGCCGTACAAAATAAAAAGCATGCTGAAAGATTAGAAGCAAATTAATTCCTGTCATTTCTGGCTCTTCTGGAAAGTAATTTCCATTTTCGGGTATTGTTGTAGGGATGCTAAGATGCGCTCAGTGCCTGGAACAAGAGCGATGGATCACTCAGCTTTTGGGCTGGTGCATTAAGCCTGGGAGAAGAGGGATGTAAATCCCCTGGGGTGAACACGGAGGGGATTTTGCATTTGTGCAAAAAAAAAAAAAGAATAAATTGGGGGAAAGGGTGAAGCAGAGAAAAATGGCAGTGTAAGCATAGGCAGGGGATTTTAATTGTAGACTGTTAAAGGCATCAGTGGGGCATGGAGATGGGAAATATGGGGCTCTTGAGAGGGTCTGGGCATGGCAGGGAAGGGATTGTGCTGCAGGGATTAACGTCGTGTCGGGGTTACAGGTGCAGAGGGGAACGTCGGAGCCTTTTTATTTCGATAGCAGAGCTGGGGTGCTGCTGGGGATGTAGCCACAGGGATGTCACGGACTTGTCCTCACGCAGCCCAGGAGCTGGATGGTAAAACCTTGGGCTCCATTGGAGCAGGGAAGGCAAAGCTCCCTGCTGGGCTGGGCTCGGCTCCATCAGGGCGTTATCCAAAATGTGAGGCTATTTCAGGAATCCTGCGGTGCCTCCCCGCAGGTCGGGGCTTCGGGCTGCCGCAGGTTTCCAGCCGGTGCTCAGCTGCAATAACCTCCAGAATGAACCGATTTGCTTTTTGGGAGCATGGAGCGATGGCGAGCGGAGCTGATGGGAGCGGGCGCTGGCGTGGAGCAGACGGGTGCTGGGTCGGGGGACAGCAAGCACCACGTGCCAGCATCGGTACGTTGAGCTGCATTTACTTTGGGAGTGTAATTTCCTACTTAGTCATGTTGAACAACATTAAAAAAACAGCTCCGCGTTTTATGTTTAAGGAACTTTGTCACAGCAGACAGGCTGTGCTGCAGCACATCTTTTTTCCAGAGTGTTTGTGTAGGTTGGGATATACTTATTAATTTTCATTTCCTTGTGTATCATATAATCATGAGCACTTAGAAAACGAAAGCACGGACATGGCTAAGCGATTCAATTAATTGTGGGTTTCCCATCCAGCCTCTCTAGCTGTGGTTTACCAACAAGGCTTTCTTCACCTTTCTCTGTTAAATAATATATATATTTAGAGGCAATTTTCAGGTGGAGACTTTTTGAATAAGATGATTGGGCTGGCTTACATGAAAACTACACTAATATGACTTGTTAGCCTTCATAATATCAGCTTCGTATTACTACCAGTGATAATTAAGTTACGGTTAGAGCTGCTAAGTGCTGTTCAGAAGATACAGATTTAAAGCTATCCCTAAACAAAAATAACGGTGTCAAGCATTTTCAGCAATGGAGATCACAACTGAGGCTTCATTAACCATCCCAGTGCCAGCCTTCGTTCTGTCTCATATGCATTATTTAGCGTCGTCGCGCTTTAGAAATACTAGGCAGTTATTTCGCCATAGAAGACAGCTTGATGGTGTGGTGCAAGAGCTGGCATTAAGATACCTTCACACCTTAGTTTTTTGGTACTTGGCGGGTTATGAGTTATTACGGGGAGTTGATTTCCAGCGCAGATCTGGTCCAGCATCTGATCTGATGTGTTTCACTGGGCTCCTCTTGGGTGAGAAGGTGACTGGTACCTTACATCACTCACGTCCAGGGATGCTCTTGGCTTGGGAGAGAGGGAAGGGGGTCACAGATCCATGCCTTGCTTGGGCATAGTCGAAGTAAGACAGGTTTTGAACCCTTGGGGCTCTTTTCCTTCTACGTGTCAAGAGCCGGTGTCGCTTGCTGACCCAGAAGTGGGAGATGCTTAAGCTGAGTGGGTTGGGAACAGCGCCGCGAGGCTCGTCCCTCGCCGAACATCTCGGTGGGGTCCCAACCAGCATGGGAAACCCATAGTGCTCATGAGAGATGTGTTTTCTTCCCATCTCAGGGCTAAAAAAAGGCTGTTTTCATTTTATTGAGTTTTTCAAAGCAGTGTGGAGAGGGTGCCTATTTTGAGTTAAAGCTCAAGCCATTTGGGGATGGAGAAGAGGACAGCTCGTGTTTTGAGCTGCAGACATCAAGATTTGGTGTTTGCATTGCAAGAACTCTTCAAGTTTGTTTGTCCTTTGCATTTAGGTTAAACAAAAAGCAAAACTTTCTTCAGCGTGAAAACCTTCGTGGCAAACTTAAGTGTTGTGTTTTGGGGTCACTGAGTGGTTTGGGATTAACCGGTAAGTATTTTCTCATCGAAGGAAAGGAAACACCAGCTTGCTTCCCTGGCCCTAGTCCCAGCCCAGGGGAGATGCTGTGCACGGGCAACCAGAAGTTAAAATAAATACCTTTTTTCTAAAGACTTGCAGTTTTTTTGAACACTTTCAGGTTTTTATCCCAAAGTTATATTCTGAACGGCATGGGGACGTCTCCGGGCGACCTCCTGACACGTTTCTGTGCCGCAGGATGTGTCTCCTTCACAGCCACATGCTTTAATTTGAGCTGATTCCAGTGGCTGATCTTGAATGTAAGAGCTTGATGTTTTACACTTGTTGAATGCTGGTCTTAAACTTTTGCGATGATTTTCTGTCCTTTGGAAAGCTGCAATTCGTCTCTCTTCTGGAGACAAATAATACCCGACCTGAAACCGCTCCTACTGTATGATGAGTTTTGTGTGTTTCCTTGCTGCAGCTCTTGGCACTTGAGCCTGATGATTTTGGGAGCAGAGAACCAGGAAATTAGCATCGTGATTATGTCTTTTAAAATTCTTTTGTGAAGGGAAAGAGAAGAGAGAAAGAACAGTCCTAGCCTTCCCTCAAAAAAACCCTCATGGTGCTGAAACATTTTGGTTTCATTCTCCAAGCTGAAGAAAAGGAGCTTCCCTTCACTGCCAGTTTTTATTATTTTATTTTATTATTTGATGGTGAGACCAATCAGATTAAATATCCAGCATCCGCATGGACTTGCATGGACCAGAGGTGAAATTGAGAATATTAAGCATTTTGCCGAAAGCCGTCGGCATCTTAGGGGGCTTTGTGCTGTAATAGCATTTAAAACCTTGAGAGCTACAGTCCGTGTTCCCAGCTCCGAGGATGTTTTAATTAAAGACGCTGCCATGAGAGACAAGTGATATGCAAATTGTCGTTTTCTTCCTTGTTTTTCTAAAAAAGAAATATGCACTTTCCTGGCAAGTGCAGGCTCTGATACACCCCAAAGACTGCACCAGTGTTTCATACTGATGCTTGGGCTCTCACCCAAACTTCCTTATGCTTTTTAGTTAATTAACCTTGATAACATGTCTGTATATGGCTGTGTGTCTGGGCTGTTTTTAAATGTCTACAGCAGCAAGTTTTGGGAAGGAAGGTGAAGTCCATGCTCAGTTGCTCTTTCTCCCTCTTCTGCAGCTCACTTTGGTTCCCCCCCCCATTTTTCAGAAAAAAAGGGGTTTGTGGCAGAAAACGGGACTCTGCTTCAAAGTATGGGAGACTTGTCAAAACCAGAGACGTTATTACAATGAATAAGAGGGAATTTGAGCTGCTTGGGCAGAGGTGTTGCTTGTGCTTGCATGAGTTATATGAGGTTTTGCTGCAGAAATTACCATACTGCTCCACAATAAGGAGACGCTGTCCTGTATGGCACAGGGGCAGACCTGGCTCCCTCCGAAACGCCGCCAGCGTTTGAAGCCAGCACACATGAAGTCACCTGCCTGCCTGGAATGGCTTTGCAGATACGTAAAGGCTCTGTAAAACAAATCCCCTGGGGCATTGGCAGCACCAGGGACTCAAAGGGGCTCTATGTTGGCACATACGTACTCAGCCCAAGGCAATAAATATAAGGCTTTATGGAGCTGCAGGAAACCTTTTTCTCTATATGCCTTTTGTGGCGTAGCCTGAAAATACTGCAGGTATATGTGGTTATCTGGCTGGCTTGCTGCCTTTGGTCACTCCGTGACGTACAGGATGCCTTCTTGTGGGTAGGGATGGCCACCAAAGCCCAAAGTATTAATGCTACGAAGGCGAATCCTTGGCGATGGAAACCCCAAGGGCATCCACGCTTAACTCCGCGCCAACGGCAGCAGCAAAATATATCCATAATATTGAGCTGATAGGGCATTCTGGTTACTTCTCAAAATGAAATCCACCCTTCCTATTCCCAGGGGATAATCAGAAACATGCATCTCTGCCACGCTCCCTCACCTCCTTGTTAGGTGCGAGGGGTTTTTTTGTCTGCTTTCAATTAAAAGTTGATTAATGACAGCGCTGGTGATGCTCTCCTCTCAGAGCCTGCGAGGAGCAAAACGGTTCCCCAGGACTGGAGCCCAGAAATAGAAGCGATGTTTCGTCAGATGATTTGTTTATTTGCCCACAAAACCCATCAAAGCGTGTTATTTACCTTTAGCTGTACCAGGATTTCTAGCTTAGCTTGGAACGCAAAGAGAAGTGCATCGGTCTCAAGGATTTTACTGTGCTCTCGTGTTACGGGAGCTGTAGTTTATCCATAAATGTCACTGGCAGGATATGTGTATTTTGAATGAAATGCAAAATGTACAAGGCAGATACGGTCTCTGAAATGAGAAAGACCTTTGCAGAGCCGTGTGAACAGCCTGCCAGCACAAAGCACCAGCATATATTCATTAAAAGAGACACTGAATAAGCTGTTTCAGATGTCACATTATACTGCTGGGAAGCTCTGGAGGGGAGATCTGTCCTGCCAGTCGTGGTTTGTGTAGCTGTGTGTCCCAGCAGCTCCTTAGACGTGGTAATGACAACAAGATTTTTGTATTTAAACCTCATTATTTGAGATGCTGCTGAGTACCTGGGGTTTCCATGAGGAAGGCAGAGAAAGCCTTGGGGAGGCAGATGCCTCTGCGCCGGGTGCCTGTGCTAAGGCAAGGTGCAAGCCCTGTTGGGGTTCAGTCTTCATTTCAAATGTGATGTGACAGCTTGCTCTTTGGCCTCAAATTTTGTAGTCCAGCTGCCTTAGACACTCCTGCAGCCCTAAAACACCTCCGGGTAGTTTAATGTTGTCTCTGGAGAGCATCGGTCCTGGGGACGTTAGAATTACACTTACCCCTGCAAGAATCCCACACGGCCAAAGCCCGGGATGCGCTGCTTTGCTCGAGGCTCTAAAACGCGTGCTCAGCATCCAATTTATCTCACTGTGAGTCTAAATAACTCGTGATGGGTGGCCGTTCAGCTCCCAAAGCTCCTGGTTTCCAGCCTCTTAGCTCCCGTGGGCTGCTCCACCTTATACTTCGCCTTGGCAGAACAAAGGTCCCCCCGTCATTGCGTCCGGCCGGTGTGTCGTGCTTGCCCGCGCTCAGCTCTCGTGCGCAGTGATGGTCCCCACCCGAGCGGCTCTTGCTGAGCTCTTTGCCTGCCCAGATGTTCGGGTTGGGTTTTCACCTCAGCCACCGCCGTTGCCCAAGGGAGTTCTCGCTTGCATGGAGTGCTACCATGAAAAAACACCCGCTCCTTGCTTCTTGAGTCACCACCTCTTTGAATTTTGTCCAAATAATTGGAAAAAAAGCGTGGAATTTGAGAAAAACCCTATTTGGAGACTTTACTTTCAAATCGCGGATTCCTAGGATGCTCCTCGGGTTGCGGTATGATGCAATCTTTGCTGTGGAGCTGCTGTTCTGCAGGGGAAGACCGAGCCATCTGCCAGGGCTTGTGGAGGCGAGAAATGGTTTCCCCTCTGCTTTCACGTTGCTGAAGTGCATTGCCGGGCAGGACGGCTCTCCCGAGGCTTGCGTGGGGTTGGAGACGGAGCGTGGATCCAATAAAAACAACTCCAGGGCAGGCGAGGGAGAAGTTCACCTTCATTTGGATTTTCTTCTCCTCTTTACAAAACAGTATTTCAGTGGCAGGTTGTACAGTTCTCAGCACTTTGTAGCAATCGTGGAGCAAAGCACGATAAGTCTTGTACACTTTTTTTTTATTTTTATTTTCTCACGCAAAATCCCTGCTGGAGTCTTAGAGTTGCTTTTCTTCTAAGGCACCCTGATCTTTGCTTCTGGGAGAGACTGGCTTGTCCCTGGCTTCTGCTTCCTTTAGTTCTTCTGTTCAAAGGAACTGGAAGTGTGCTGTCTCTAAATTAACATTTTTAGGTATCTCCTTGCACTGCTCTTTAAAACCGAGCTTCCAGAAAGTAGATTAAATTGCAAAAGAACTAGGAGAGGGAGCTGGAGTTCAAGACCTGTGGATCAAATGCAGCGCATGCTTGTTTTGGTGACTATCTAGGCACATTAGTGACAAGAAGGGGATGGCCACCACTCCAGGCTCTGTCTAGACAGCAGCATTGGAGCTGGGGTGATGCTACACCTGCCCATAGTCAGTCTTGGCTGATTTTATCAATGTCAGCAGAAACGATGTGAATTTGGGAGGGATGAGCTGTCGCTGACATCGGTCCTCTGCTCTTTAAATAAAGCCGCATCCTCTGCCGGCCGGGCGCAGGTGGTTCGTGTCCATCCGTGGATGGGAGCGGGAGGCTTTGGGTTGATGTGATGTTCCTCAACCCATCCTTGCCTTGGGAGGTGGGTTTGGCTTCAAGAAGGAATTCGGGAGCTCTTTGCATCCCGGGGAGTGAGTGGGGAGCAACCTCCATGGCCCGATGCAAACAGCAGTGCCAGCTGCTGGGGGGATGATGGGTGTGTTATGGTGATGGGTAGCAGGGACCACTCTGAAGGTCTCTCCCTGTTCCTCTCCTCAAAGGAGAGCAAACCACCATGGAAAATCAATGATGTTCTGTGCCGCTTCTCAGCCTTGTTGCCAGAGACAGCCCTGAAACGGGGACCTGGGCAAACCTCCCTGTCCTATAAGGGCTGTAGGGTCCGGGGTTTTTTGTAGAATGAGAAAACAGGAGGAAAACTAGTCCTTTCCTTTAGCCAGAAGTGACCTGACGTGTGTCCAGTGGTTTTCTCCTCCAGCTCACCGTGATAGCTCCTCTTCCTGAGGAGGAGAATGACTTATCCCCAGGCGCTCCCAGTCCTCTCACCCCTCACCCCCGCTCGCTACCCGTGCACGGGGGAGGCTGTTCCTTGCTTGGTGTGTTTTGATGTTGTTTTTATTTCCCTCCCCCCCCGCAAATGCATCTTTCTTGACTTACTCATGCAAAAATCTGTCGCCTTTTTTTTTTTCCCATGCCTGCTCATCATGTGACTTTCAGTCATCCCGAAGACAATCTGTGGCACCGGCGGTATTAATATTTCTACTCGACAGAGTTAGCCTGGTCATTAATAAGCAAAGCCAACAGCTAACGGGGCCTCGCTGACCCACGTCTGCTCAGGGTGACCTCCCACCTCCATCCCGTTAGCCAATTTGTTACCCAATTTATAGCCTGTCTCCTTGGTTTGGCGTGACTAAGAGCAAAGCACGTGTGCCTGTCACACCGTTGTCCTCCTTGTTAATACATCTCCTTCCAGCTCCGGTTACAGGCTTTCCTGCCGCGAGCAGGTAATGAAAAGCCTGCTGCCCCCTGGTAAACAGCCCTCCGCCTGCAATTAGTTTGTGCGAGCTCTTTTTGAGCTGTGTTTAATTGGGATCGCACTTGGCCGGATTTACCTGCGGGTCGGCTTGCAACGTGACTCTGTCCATATGGTGTGCAAAGAAGGGTGTATAGAAAGCCTCATACTGAAGCCTGTGTAGTAGTTAGGCTTGATTAAACATTATATCTGCCTTTATAGCCCTGGATGCTTGGCCAGCTTGTTTTCCTGCTGGAAAAGCTATTAGAGCATCCGCTTTCCCCAGCAGTGGTTTCCCCATCCGTTTCCCGAGCAGAGCGGAGCAGCTCTTCGGCGAGGCTGGGGGATGCTGGCCCAGGACATTTCTCCTCGCTGCCTTCATGGGTTCATGCCTCTTGGCTGAGTGACTACATTTCTCTGCGGTTTCCCTGTTATTGTTTTTAAACTGGAGATTAAATACAGAGATGTCATGGAGCCCGGACATTGCACTGACCTGGCTAGAGGAGGAGACCTGGGACGCATGCCCGGAGCTGGGCGCGTGCATCAGCCGCTTGTAGTGGGTATTTTGCAGGGACTGTTGACAACTCAAGATAATAATAATAAGCTTCATTTTTTGTACCATATTCTCTCCCTGTCCACAGGCCAATTTCATGCTTTATTATGATTTCAATGTTTTAGTTTATGCCGCAAGTGGAAAATTACGTTAGGATTCAGAGAAGCTCATTAGAGCACATTAAAGCTCTCTGTGAGACGGTTCTCCGGAATTAGAGGCTTTAACCTTGTTTAGTTAAAATTCAAAGCCAAGTCTGGACATGGCAGGACTGGAAGAAATGGTTCACTCCGAGGTTAATGCGCTTTATCAATCCACTTTAAATTCCCTTCGCTGTTTCGCTGACTGGTGCAGTGTGTTTATCCAGGCAAGTCTGTGCCGAATCTCAGGATAAAGCAAGCGCGCTCCTTCTGAAAGCCACCGTGGGCCAGGGTGGTTAATGCAGATTTTGGTAGGTTTTGGCAAAGAGTTGAGCATAAAAAGTGCTTTTTCCCGGATCTGCCACAGTCACCAGCTGCTAAGCCTGGGGCAGGATTAAAAGTTGGTTGGGGGAGCTTAGCCGCCCTGTACCTGAGTCCATCCTACAGACTTTTTAAAGCCTAACTCCCCTCTCCCCAGGTAACGTCATGATCTCTGTCACTTCTAATTTTCCAGTTCTTTCCAGCTCAATTTTGGCTTTAGGGAGTTGCAGCTTGTCCTTATTGTTCATGTAGCACCTACCAACCCCAGCCTTGAGCCAAGAACCCATTTCCTTTTAAACACCTGCAGAAGGACCTTGCTGGAGTGCAGCCATGAGCCCTGCATCCTTGCAAGCTGCCTTTGGTCCCACCCAATTTTTTTTCACCCACTGTCACGCAGTCCCTTTCCTTCAGGGAGGAGAGGGATGGATTTATTATCTACGAAGCTTGCCTGGCTGTTGTGGGGTGCTACCTCCCCAGCTTCTGGTAGGGTGCGATGCAAAGGGCTAAATAGCAGCTGTACCGCAGAGAGCATCGCTCGCGCCGCCACAAACATAACTGATGTGTAGAAACAGCTTTGGTCAGTGCTTACAGTTGATTTATTTATAGCATACCTTGAAAAGGGATTTGGGATTAGAGCTTTGTTCTGTGGGCATCCAGGCAATAGCAGATGGAAATAGGATGCGCTGAGTTACAGCGTGAGAGCAGCAGGCGCGTGGGTGCTCTCAGGGGTTCACTGGGGTGGTGGGGACCACGTAAGACAAGTGACGTGACCAAGGTCACGTGGGCAGTCTGTGGCAGAGCATGGAGATGGGTGGCAGTTTCGTGGCTTTTAGGCTTGTGCTCAGATATATGAGGGTGGCGTAAAAGGTCTTTGTGTCAATTGGGTTCAACTTCCTAGGTTTCTTTTCATGGGCTGAAATTCCCTTCTTGGCCGCTGCCCCAAGTGGAAGGTGGCAATGGGCTGTTGAGGGAGGGGAAAAAATTAAAAAGAAGCAAACCAACTTTTTTTTTGCCTAGTAGGAAAGACACAGAGTAATGGAGTCTGGTTTTGAAGTGCTGAAGCGAGCGCCCCGAAATTTGGCAAGGAAAATAACCCCGAGCAGACCTGCCTTCAAAGGTTTGGACTGGAAAGCCCTTGCAAAGCTCCTGCTTGTGTGGCGACAGCGGAGACAGCGAGGAGGCCGCTCTGTTCCTGAGTTTTAAGACTTCATTTTGGAAGTGTTTTACAGCAAGCAGGTGTATTAAACGGCAGCGGTGTTGCCTGTCACCCTGGTTAGAAAAATCTCATGAGAAATGGGGAAAAGCGAGAAAACTGGTCATCTCGGGCATTAATCACAGCTGTACCAGAAGGATCCCTTTATCCCTCGGCTGAGCAGCAGCACAGAGCGAGAGGGCTGGTGCGCTCACTTGCGGGACAGCAGCTTGCCATGGAGAATACGAGAGCTTTAACTTGGAGTTGCTCTCGAGGCCTGCAGGGAAATCGGCTTCAGAGCCCTTCGGGGAGAGCTGCGGCTCCCGGCAGAGCAGCAGCGGTGTGGGACAGGGCACGGAGCAGCCCCACCAGCAGCTTGTGGGAGGCAAGAGGATGGGTACAGCGCAGAAGCGATTGCTATTTACCATATTGCTTCATATATCTTTTTTATGAGCTATAATAGCAGTAATATATATAGTAGAGCTATAATATGTGGTTTGTTAGGGTGCAAGCAAGGCTTTTCTGCATCTCAGATACCCCCTTTAGGAGCACAGTTGCACCCCAGCTATGGTATTACCTCGTACGGAGGATAAATTAATTCCCTGGGCTCTGAAGCAGAAGCAACCTGGCCATTTTTTCCATGCCTCGGTATTGCTGCTGCAGTCCTTGCATGGTCATGATTGGCAAAAATCACTTCCTAAGTAAATAACAATCAATGCATCTGGGAGGCTGGGGAGCCGGGGACATTATCTTTCTGAATTAACTTGATTGTGTTTGATGCGTGGGCAGCGGGCGGTTGGGGTTAGCGCAGGAGTTGAAATTTGAGCAACAAGTTACGAAGCAGGTGACTCATTCCTGGTGCTCACCGAAAACAAGTTGGCAGAGAAAAAATGGGCAGAGGATCTGGCTCTGTCGTACCCACCCACGGCACGGCGCCGGGGGGTTGATTTAGGCACGGGGCAGTGGAAAGGGGTGTGGAGCATCGCTGTGCACCAAAGGCATCATCACAGTGGGAGCCCCAAATGCCTGCTGCTTTCTTGGGGAAGATTTTAACGTCTGCAAGGGATTTTTGACTTTTTTTGTATAAAATCTACAAAATCTGATAAAAACAAAGCGATGCTCCTGGGGTGTTAGCAGCGCGCAGGGAGAGAATATCTGAGCCACAGGTTTCCCTCATAGTCAGCAAAGAGAGTTAGACCCACGCGGGTATAATTCAGCTTATCCTAAGGTGCACGTGGAAGGGAACGGGTGCCTTGTGTCCTTGCAGCATCTGTTGTTGTACCTGGCACTTTGCTGATAGATAACATTAAGTGAGATTAATTGTGTTCTTGCTGTCTAACCCCCATTGCTCTTCAAGATGTATAAAGCACCTAGAAACCTCACCCAGGGGGGCTAACCATGTTTTTCTTGCTTCTAGTCCTTGTTTCTGGGTAAAGAGAGTCGTTTCATATGGCCGCCATACACAGGGGAGAGCAGCGGCCACGTAGGACGCGCACGCTGTGGGGCCAAGTGGAGACTCAGGCAGATGGACCCCAAAGGCAGCTGGTTGCGGTGCTTGGCCATAACAAAATGAACTACTTGATCCAGTGCATGCATATCCACTACATGTATATGAGGATTATTAAAAGACTTATTAGACCTGAAGGTCCTTAAACATCAGTCTGCTTTCCTTAAAATCCATTGACCTGGATAAGATAGACCAGGTAGCCGTTAACACTGATTAGCTAATGGGATCCATCGGAGCTCATAAATGTCGTGAAATGATGGGTAATGTAATAGCGACATAAAAGAGAGCGGCACAGCGAAGGTGTCCCGGTCAGGGAGGTGGAGGTGCCACCGCCACAGCCCTTTGGCAGCAAGCGCTGCCTGGCATTGAGAGCTCGAGCTATTAAAATGAAATCTTAAATAAAACTTTTTGGACAGAAAGTCTTCAAAGTAATAACCTTTTTTTAAATCTCCAAGTATGGAGTGGATTCATGCTGGGGGATTGTCTGTGGCTTGCCATGTTCATGGGCAGAGGAGCTTTTCGAAGTGCCCCAGCATCACTGGGAGACTGGGCAGGGATGTGCCAGTCTTGAGTGGTGCATCTCAGCCAGTGCTATACTTCATCCTGGGATCTCCTCAACAGCAGAAGATCATGGACCACCGATGAACCGTCATGGCCCAGCAACAACTCCAGCAGTCAGGACAGGAGCATTTTATAGAGCCCCCAAACCATCCCTGATCCCACAGCTGACAAAACAGAGGTGTCAAATACGGCTCAAAACCATTCCTGGGGACCAAAACACACAACCCCACAGGCAACTGAAAAAAAAGGCTTCAGAAAACATATTGCTTTTATGGCATATTGCAATTTTCTGCATGCCCTGTCTCATGCTAACAGCTCGCTGCTCTGCAAACTGCCACCCTCTCCGTGTCTGCACCGGAGGGGGCAGCGTCTGATGCCCCGCTGACATCAGCTTCTGCTCTGCAAACCCTCGTGGTTGTCGTCTGATTTAGTCACTCCAAGTTCAACTCCAGGCGGTTGTTCTCGGCTTGTGTTTGGCTTTTACGTTACTGCATTGTGGCAGAAACTGGCAGTCTGAGTCCTTCAGAGCTGGAGTTCTCCTTCATTTTAATTTCCCTTTTTTTAGTTAATAACAGACGTTTCATTTTAAAAAAAAAATGCAAAAGAAATTGTGGAGAAGCAAACATTGTTTGAGCCGGGTTTGTATTGTATCCTGTGTTAAATTAAGCTGCACATCTAATTTCCAAGCATAGGTCAGTTCAGCTGCTTAATTGAGATGGGTTTGAAGTTGATGTGAGTACTGCGTATCCAGTACTTAAAGGCGGCCTACAGGAAAGATGGGGAGGAACTCTTTATCAGGGAGTGTAGTGATAGGATGAGAGATAACGGTTTTAAACTGAAAGAGGGTAGATGTAGATTAGAAATTAGGAAGAAATTCTTTACTGTGAGGGTGGTGAGACACTGGCACAGGTTGCCCAGAGAAGCTGTGGATGCCCCATCCCTGGAAGTGTTCAAGGCCAGGTTGGATGGGGCTTTGAGCAACCTGGTCTGGTGGAAGGTGTCCCTGCCCATGGCAGGGGGGGTGGAACTAGATGATCTTTAAGGTCCCTTCCAATCCAAACCATTCTATGATTCTATGATGTCCATGAAGAATGGACTTGCCCACGGTGGTACTGCCAACCCTGTTGCTTTTGGTGATGTAGAAGTTTAAAACAAGTTTGCATTTGCTTCTTGAGCCTTTTTTCCTCCATGGCTTCTAGTAAAACCTGAGACCTCTCCACTGTCTCCAATTTTTTTTCTTCCCTGGATGCCCACCTTAACTCACCCGTCTCCCGAGGTGCCCAACCTTCTTTTCTTGCATGGCTTTCTGGGATGAAACCCAACAGCATCCCACCGTAGCACAGCCTGCCACCACACCTCGTGTCAGGACCATCTCTAGGCTCAGCCTTAACATCTCTCTGGGCAGAGGAGCCTTAACAAAAGCCATCTCCACCCTGCCAGGTCCTGCAGATTGGCAAATAATAATGGAATAACCCCAACATGGAGCCTTCAACTTCAGGAGAGAAATCCATGCTTCACTTCCCTGCTTCCATTGCAATTTCAGCTCTTTGTGGATTTGGCCACAGCTCATCCCAGCCCATGTCAGAAGGAGAAGGTTGGAGGGATTTGTTTAGTTCTGCTCATTTTCAAGTTCAGGTTTGCTTGTGTGGGGTCAGCTGGTTGCCTCTGCAATTTGTAATTTGCTTCTACACCGGGTCTGTTATTCCGTTAACAACAATAAACTTTCAAGCTGTCAGCCTCTGCTTTGCTGATAATAAAATACGTTGCGAATAACGCAGGTTTGCAGGGCAGCCAAGTAGCCCAGGAGCAGAGGAAAATAACCCAATGTGATGACTAACAAAATTATAAGGTGTGGAGGGAGTAATGACCCGAGTTATTACGTTGCTTTACAGAAGCTTTTAGCATTTCAGACAGCTACGGTTGCTCTAACCTGATGCTGCTTTGCTTTTAATTGACTAATAATTGCTGGTCCCTGAAGATGGCTGTTGGTCGGGACACGAGGCATTTCCTCACTAGTTGAATTGTCAGGGGAGGTCTCATTTTGGTTTCATAGAATCATAGAATGGTTTGGGTTGGATGGGACCTTAAAGATCATCTAGTTCCAACCCCCTGCCATGGGCAGGGACACCTTCCACTAGACCTATCTCTGTTGAGTTGCTTTTGGCCCATAGTGCTGTAGATGAAGGAAACACTTGTTCTCCTGTCCCTGGAGCTGGTTCTTTCCTTCTTCATTGTTATTTCAGACCTTCTTGGTAAATGGTTCCCATAACTGTGTTGTGTTTGAGGTATATATCTGTACGCCTATATTGTATATGGAGCAGCTTATCTCCTAGAGGAACCTAACTGGTGTAGGAGCTAAGCCCCTTCTCAGAGGGTATGAGACAGATTGGCCAAGACCCGCTAAGCTGTTGAGATCCAGGAAAACCAAGGGGAGTGAGAAGCACATATTCCCCCGAGATGCTTGGCTGTTTGCGATGCCAGGCTGCATCACACAGCACGGAGGATGCTTGGCATGTTCCCTCTTGTTGAAACCCAAAAGGCTGGGAAATGGGATTTATCCATGATGGACACCACTGTGGTGGCCAGGACTGGGGCTACAGGACTTGATTATTTTGCTTCATGAACCTATGGCTCCAAGCCAAGCCTTGGACCACGGTGCTGGAGCAGGAGGTGCGCGGGGACGGTCCCTGCCCCAGGAATTTGCAGCCAGCTCACTTAGGAGCATCAGTCTCATAGCAGGGTCAGTCTGAGCCTTTATTTCTTACTGGTGCAGATCTAAGCGTGGAGAAAGGGATTACCCTCAATAAGGGTGAAGGCAGAAGCAGGGCAAGTGATCACGGGGGAAACATCATAAAAAGGTCTTGAGGATGAGCTACCGTTTTGCGTTCTGGCAGCCAAAGCTAAGAAAGGAAAAAGAGCCTTTTCCATTGAAGCAGGACCGTCTCCGTGCCATGAAACCCTCCCTTCTCTCCCCTATTAGTTATTTTTTTCCTGTACCGACTCCCTTCACTGCTTTCTATATTGACTTGGCGTCTCAGACAGGTCAGCTGTGAAAGCTGCCATGATCCAAAACGTGCCAGCTCAGGCCAGGTTAGTTCAGATAAACAGTATCTACAAGGCCGACTCTGAGTAGCTGACTTGGTTGGGAACAAGCAGCTGCAAAAGCCCTTGACAGAGCGTGTGAGGCTTTCCAGGATGTGGTGATGCTTCTGAGAAGTCACCAGGGAGACATGAAAGTGCAGAGAGCTTCCAGAAATTCTTCTGTATTTCTTATTTCATTGCGAAGGACGGTGATGGTGACACCATGTCCGCTTGCCCACGGCCGAGGGACTGCTCAGGGCAGCTGCAGGGTAGCAAATTCAGGGGGAAAAAAGGAAAACTGACTGTATTAAAAATGCAGAGCCTGATGAAGCTGTCACATACTTCCCTGGCGAGGCTAAACCTTCCATGGGATGTAAGAAAGCTGTGCAGATAACTATGAATATCTGGAGTTAGAACAACAAATGGTTTTGGAAGGAAAAAAGAAATGTCATTTGTGATAAAATCTCCAGCAAGAAATGCTCCATCCCCGCTTTGCCAAAGCACCCGAGGGAAGGTTTTTGGGCTGAGGGCTCCTGGGTTTAGCTACTTTGGTGATGCTCATTTTTTCTCTCTTCCTGTTTTTCCTGGGCATTTGGAACAGACTGCATACCCCCAAAGACTTGCGGATTTACTTTGCCAATGGCGGGATGTTCATAAAATATTTTTGCTTGGAGTTGCATTTTAAGAGTTTCCCATTGTTTGCCGAGGGTTAATTCTCCATCGATGTAGTTTAATTGATCAGCCTGGCATTTGGGTCGTGCAATAGCTCTTTACTTCCAAGTGCAACATCCTTGTTTCAAACAGCCCATTTTTGGCTGCAGAAAGAGTTTCTGCTGCAGCCGAGCATCACTCCCCGTTTGCATCCTTCCGCAGGCAGATGCCTTGCTGCGGCAGCTTTGTATCCCCAGCGTGCCGGGCACCGCAATCCCTGCAGCACCCTGACCCTCAGCAACATCGCCAGCCCTACACAGCATCTACCCAACACACCTCCTTGCAGCTCCGAGTCCCTTGGAGCCTGCGGAGCGCTGCCTCCTTCCCCTGCTGCCTGCAGGATGCTGCCATGCACCAACTCTTGGTTTTCCTGCATAGGAATTGCACGGCTCAACCTAAAATTCCCTTTTTATAGGGAGGTTTGGTGTCAAAATACCTCTAAAGTCCACTTGAAGGTATTGATGAAATAGGCTTTCTTCTTGGTGCCGCTGAGCAAATAGAGCTGTGTGCCGTTATGTGCTGGATGTGCAGGGTATTGTCGGGAATAGAAATTGCATCAAATAAATTCCTTGAAATGGAGAGAAGGAAAATCTTTATTCAGTGAGCCGCTCAAACGGAGTGCTAAAGAGCCGAGCCTTTTAGTAGCTAGTGTCAAATTAATTACAAAATAAAGCCTTTACATTTCTGAACAGCTGGTTTTTACATTTTTAGAGTTGATTTTTGTTCATGATTACTGTAGGCTTACTCCTGCGAAGCAAACCATAAAATAAGACCAGGGGAAAGTTGTTAAGGGAGTCATGATATCTGTAATTTCAGGGCCTGACTAGAGTGCACATGCTGAGGGTTCAGGGATTTTGGTTCTGGGTTTTTTCATAGTGGGTATTTTCTCCTTGAGAAAGTTTTTTCTGGTGCTTTTATTAGTTAGGAGGGCAGGAACCAATGCATGCTGCTTGCATAAAAGTTAAAATAAAAGGCAAAAAGAGGACAGGTATAAAGATGGTTTATGTAGTTGCTTTTGGAAGCCTTTGCACTGTGCTTTTAGGGTCATTTACATTTGGATCAGAGGATGCTCCCACCACTGGTGGCATCTGGGCTTCTTCAGAGCAGCTTTGGTTGCTGCACTGTGAGCTTATGCTGCAGTAAATGAGAGCGAGGGCAAAGCGATGCTGTCAAGCAGCATCCCAGGCAGTGCTTGCAAATAAAAATATATGTTTGTTTTGAGTGCAGGTTCTCAAAATTTTGCATTATTGCAATCTCCTGCCTCTGCAGCAGCAGCCGATGGCTTTTGCAGCAGGGTGGCGGGGTTTGTCTGACAAATGCAGTTCCCTCCCAGCATAGCGTTGGCCAGAGGCAACGTGCTTCTGCCCTTATATTAAAAAGAGAAGTCTCTCCATAGGTGCTTGGGTACCAAACCATGTAGTTTAGACGGGGGACGGGTAATTGGACCGAGGATTTGGCACTTGGGGCCGAAAGGGTCTTTGCTGTGCGGGTAAACTCTCATCTCAGCCTTGAAGCTGGAAGAGGAAGCACGTTTCGGGGGCTGGCAGGTTCTGGTGGAGAGATAGATAGATAGATAGATACTTGACAAGCTAATTAAAAGGATATTTTTCTACTTTAAAACCATGCTGTGTGCACTGCACAAACTCATTTCCTTGCCTGGGTTATGGATATCTTCTGAGGTTATTATCAGCTAGAAGCAACTAAAAGCACTGAAATGGGCCACGTTGGCTTCGTTTTCATGTGTGCTCAGCTCCAGGTTCCGGATCTCTGGCTCGAGGATGCTCCAGAGAGCTGAGGGGTGGTGTGTATCAAGCAAAAGTTTAATTGTACGTTTTCTTACCTCCCACAGCTTGGGGTCTGTCTCTAGTTCAGGCTGTCAGGTCTGTGTCTCGTCTGCACCAAGTAGCAGGCGGTGCATAGTTGGAATACATCTATAACTATGTATTTTTTTAAAGAAAAAAACCCCAGCATCTGGGATGATCTGGGAAACTACGTTTGCCCATAAAGAGCTTTGAGTCCCCCTCGAGCGTGAGACGTGCTGTAAAAATGTAAAAAGGAGCTGGCGGATACCTAAGCCCTTTGGTAGTGAGTAAATAGACTTTAGACCGTAGTAGACCATAAATAGACTCTTTGGAGGTCTCCGCCAAAAATATCTGAGTGTTGATTTTAAGGAGGGATGCAGACGAGCTGCCCAGCTCCCTTGTGTCCTGTTACACCGTATATTTGCTGTAATGAAGGGATCTCCCTTTTTTTCTCTTGCCTTGCTGTATGTCACGCTTGCATTTACAAAGCAAATCGTCCCTGTCCTGGGGTTTGGGGATGTCCTCGGGCAACGCCGCTCCCTGCGGGATCATGAGTGTCATTATAATTAACCTGAAATTGCACATGTATCGGGATCTCTTGAGAAGGTTTAGAGTCAAATAAAGAGTTAAGGGATAAAAAAAATCTTGCCTTTGGACTAATTGGGCTTTCATCCATCATCAGTGATGGAGCAGGATTGCCCCAGCCCTGGAGGAGGGATGCAGCCACGGAGGAGATGCTCGTGCCTGGCCGGTGCTTCATGTCTTGCACTAAATACCATGTTGCTGCTGCTCGGCTGAGGAATGTGTACAGCAAATCTTTTAACACACCCCAGCTCGTGGCAAGAGCCAGGGTTTCACTGTGTGTGTCTTGTCCTGGGGCTTCGATCGAGTCGTTCGGAGGTGGTTCCTAAAATCCCCTGCGTAACTCGAAGCACCGGCTCTGCGCCGTGGGGTTCTGTGTCCCACCGCTTTTCTGGAACGGCAAGGGGCTGCTTGGAGCTATGGCTGTACAAATAATAAATAGCGGCTATAAAATCTCTCGCTGAATTGGCTACTTCAGCAGTAATTTAAATTAAAAAGCTAACTGAGGTTAATCCTTTAGCCAAAGGATGCTTACAGAGTGTCTGCGCTGGTCTGGCTGCAGAGGCCGTGGATCGGGTACTTGTATGAGGTTTGGGAATACAGAGTACAAAATAATTTCCTTGCTGTATTTTTTTTTTTTCTTTTAATTTCCCCTGGAAAATATTTTAGTCCTTTTCGTGCAGTTTTTGTAGGGCTGTCTCCAAAAAGCTGTCCTGCATTGAACATGCTACATGTATGTTTGCTGTGAACAGCAGAGCCTGACCGTTGCTGCTTGCCTCATTATATCAGTATGTATACTCCATAGTCCAAATCTCATTCAGTCCCACATAGAAATTTATCAGGAATGATTTATATTAACCCAGCGGGAGTCAAGTGGATTTGCTGAGAGCATCGTCTTTGCCCCACTGCTGTCGTGGCTGGAGATCTCGCTGCGCACGACCTTCGGTGGGGACTGCGATGCTGGGGTGCAGCCCATGCTGGGCTGTGATACCGCATCCCATGCTCTCCTCCAGCCCTGCTCTGCTCTAAAAAATGACTATAAAAATACCACCATATCATGTCTGGTTTACTACCACTCAGTGATTTTGAGATCCAATCTGCCCCGTTTACAAGCATGATTTTTTTTTTTTCCCTGCTTGCCGGTACCCATTTACCCTGGAATCAGAAAGTTAAGTTTGTCGTGTCCTCAGTGGTGACGATGATATAAAAATGCAGTTGCATCCCTGGGTGAGTGTTTGTGGCTGAAACACGGGCCAGAAAACAGGGCTGCCGCTGCCCCCAGCTGTGCTGGCTCTGCCCGGCTAAAACGGGGGGAAAAAAGAGCGAAAAGATGTCATTTCCTATAGACAGTCAACTGAGTGAGAAGGGACTATGGTTACTAACTCTCTTTTTGCAATATATTGCACTCTAAATTTCAAGCACAGGAATTTTTTTATACCTTGCTATAAGCAAGTGGCTGTGCTGAGCTGTGCCTCTCTGCTCCCCTGCGTCGTCCCATGTGGATGGATCCATCCCTGGGAAATAGATGCTTGGGTCTGATGAATCCTGCCCATCATCAGCCTTAGGCTGAAAGCAAACTTCATCTCAGTTTACGTCTATCTGTACCTATATATGTACCTCCATATGTACATTCCTCTCTGCTTTACCCTTCTCCACTGATTGCAGGAATCTCAGTAGCAGAGTTTGGGTCCATGTTTTACTGTCAAGGCTTGAATTTAGGTAGGATAAAATCCACTGTAGCTATTATTTTCCTACTTTCCCTGCAGTAAGGGGACCATTTGTTTTGTAGCTGTCATTGGGTATAATATAGTCCCAGCTGGGGATAGACCTGCCGACATCTCACTGTAGGTAACGCTGCTTCGTTTGTCGTATCTCCGGATGATGAAATACTGCATTACCATAACGCATCCGCATGGTAGGGAGCAGAGAGGCAAAGTACGATGGGATCTGATGTGCTCAGTCCTGGGAGCAGGCGCGGAGATGGCTCTGGTCCACTGGTTGCCCCATGAGTGCAGCAGCCACCACTTGTGAGCTGATGCTTGGAGGTCGTCTTGGTCTATGAGGTAGCGGTTGCATAGATAGTGTGTCGAAAGCGATAGTGTTTTACCTAATTACAGGCCTGATTCAGCTCGCTCCCATCTGTAGCAAAACTCCCACTGTCTGCGTTCGGTGCGGGATGGTATAAAAATGGCCATGATGTCTGTGCTCCTCGTATTACTGTAATTTCCGAGCACCTCGCAGGCATGAATGCAGGTGTCCCCACGTGCTCCTGGGGAGTCAGACGCTGCCGATAGCCCTATTTTACCTATCCACAGGCTGCCTTTTCCCCACGGGAGGTGAGAAACATGACAGCTGCCTGTCCTGCCTGCTCCATGCACGCAAAGGGAGTCCTTGAGATAAGACTCACCACCATGCTGACGGCATGTGCACAAGTGATGGGGAATTGCTTTGCGTGCACGAGCAATGGAGAACAGCTTTGCTTTCTGGGGTTTTCTGCACCGGAGAGCAGTGGGGCGTTGCTGGAAGGTCTGTGTGCAGCCAAAGGGTGAAAGAAGAAAGACACCGTGCATGCAGGTTCTCCAAAGTTCACTCTTCCAAAAGATGTAGCCATCACAAGGAAGTTGAAAAGAGTGCTTTGTGCTGACTTTTGAGCGTCTCTAACTAAAATGCCTGAAGTGCATTATGGAAATGTCTTTTTCAATTGACTGTAGAGAAAATTTAAGAGCCTAAATGGTGGTGCTCTGAATTATGGCTTGGTTATATGCCAGCGAAAACCTGCAGTGCAAATCCCTTGGTGTGCGAGGGGCATAAAACCATCACCCGACCGTATGGCCATGGCCGTTCACACTGGCCATGGTGGCCAAGCTGGTCCTGAGTTCCACCCCAAGCCCTGTGCTGGGTGGGGACAGGCTTTGCTTTTTCTTGTGCCCCAAATATTTCACTTCAGGTGGAAGTTGTAACACTCAGGGCTGTAAGTAGTAAAAGCCTCCTGGGGTTTTAAGCTTCAGTGGCTACAGAGAAATGCTGTTTTCAGTATGACATTTAGTACTTATCTCCTCTGCGTAGGGATGAGGGAGCGGTTGCTGCTTTTCCTTCGCAAAAGGCATGAGGTGAAGTTGTCCCATTGGGAGTATTTGGAGCTCTTTGTCCTTTTCTTGAGGCTGATGCCTCCCATCTGTGCTGGCTCTGGGGAAAGGCTGGGCTTTCTAGGCCGAGAACGGCCTAAAAAGCTCCAGACATGAGAAGAATTTTATAGGAAGGAGCAAACGCTTCTGGCATTGGCTAGGGAGGAACCATCCTGCAGGTTCTCAGTATCTCAGGAGGGTTGTGGAGGGGCTGAAGGCCATGGCTGAGGAGTCTCTGGCCAATCTCACCCTGGATGACCGGGATGGCCCAGCTCACGACTGTTTCCCCATCCCTCCTTTGGCTTTGGGGTGCTGCTTGATGGTTTTAAGGTGCATGGGAGGTCTGAAGATGGTCGATCAGCATTTTTTGGAGAACTCATTTGGTACGTGATATCCTTCCTTAGCTGGAGGGGTTTGGGTTTGACACTGACATTTCAAGTCCAAATGTTTTATCCACCCTCTTTGCTAAGGCTCCATAGCACCTGCATGAGTATCTGCGGGAGGATGAGTGCTGGGGGGATCCGTGGGCTCCTGTTGCACACTCTTGAGGTATTTTTGGCAGGGCCATACAGCAATATTGCCGTTGTCAATCCCAGAGCTGCAGCTGCTGCTGGGCTGGAGACAGAGCTGTGCTGCTACTCAGTAGTTCAGCAAGGGTAATGAAGAACAATTCATTAAATGAATCAGTGGGGAGAGGTTAGGAAGACAGATTGTAATTATTGTCCAAATGAATCCTGGCCTTCAAGCCGTATGCTGGCACCTGTTAAAAGGCTCCGGGGCTCCTACTGCCGGGATGCGCAGAGCTCGTCCACGGGCTGCTGCTGGTGAAGGGACAGCCTTGGTGGTCACGAAGGAGGAATGCAATACGCTGTCACCCGCCTTTCTTCTCTTTCCACACCATCTGCTGCTTCCTGAGGGTATCGTCCAGGTTGTTGTCTTGTCTGACCTCGTTCAACCCGAGTCTGGTGATATCACGGTCGCAGCCTGGCGTGTCTCGGGCCGTTGACCTCATTTCACCTGCGTGCAATGCACATTTGTACAGGCCGAGTGGCCTCATGCTTGTGCTGGGGCATTGATTTTCGTAAGATGAGAAACTACTTGTCAAAAAACCCCCACCCTCTCCCCTCCAAAAAAACCCCAAACCAGTAAAAAGTGAGGATGGCGTTCTGCATCGGGTTACTGAAGGACCTGTGAATGGTGCTCTGCAAACCAAGTCCTGGGAAATTAAGAGATGTTCATGGGTTAATTTGTGTTCATATGGGTGATGAACCTTTGTGGGAGAATGCAGATATTGTTCCCTGCGACTAATAAATTACGGTCTGGTGGGACGGAGCTCCTGTCGCATTGTTCTGCATCAGTTTGTTATGTGTGGAAGTAATTAGGGCTTGATGGGGATCAGAGAGAGGGTAGCAGTTTTCTTAGTTTATGGACCAACATAATTCTCAAATATTTGGAGCTTCACCATTATAGTTTATTCATTTGCTGCCAGAATATTAGTGCTATATTTCTTTTTAAATATCCACTCAACCAGTGCTAAATTGCAGTGATCGCTGTGGAGGTGATTTATGCCAGCTATAAGGACCCTCCATAAGTACTCACCATTCAAACAAATGCTTGCACCAATATGCCATTACAGGGAGTGGCTGATTGCACAAATAAGAAGAAAATGGCAATATCTCTTAGTGAATTAAACGCGCTAGCCTGTCATGCCTCTGCATTAGTGCTGCTGGAGTTTAACTGTTCCTGAAGGGTAGAATATAGGGGTATGAATTGTGATCCACTGGGCGACATTTAATGCCATCCTATAAAATAAACAAATTAAAAAGAGAGTTGGTCCTGTCCAGTGGCAAAAACTGGTTTTGAAGGTGGAGATCGATGTATTAGGAGTGTTACACGTTTTGTAGCAGCTTGTCGCAACGGTAGACTATTACATTTGGGATGGTGGCCGCTGCTAGTTTGTAAAAGAAACAACATTAATGCCAGCACAAGACTATCTTAGCCTCAGGTGGTACCTAGGACCTTGATAACTTCTTATTTAAAAACAGCAGACTTGTATAAAACCAGAGCTGACATCCCTGCTGTTCCCATACAGTCGTGCGACAGCAGTGCCCAGAGGGGTGCTGGCAGACATCGAACTGATTTCAAGGAAACATCTCCCTGCCTTGCCTTGCAGAGTTGCTTGACAAGCCCCACTGGGATATCTCAGTCTTGGAGGCCAAAAGGAAAACCCTGTCCTTGTAAACACATCTCTGACAACTTTTATGGCTCTGCTTTCCGGAGCTCCATCCCCATTACTCTTCTCCGTTGCGAGATTAAACCTGACACCTTGAAGGATGGATAATATTTTGCTTGTCTGACATGCTTCTGTGCCAGATTTCCAGTAATGCAAAACAAACATGGATTTAAAGAGAAATCTATGGCTACTCTTTGAGGAGGAGAAGATACTGAAGTATGTCATCTATATGCGTTTTCCCTCCTGGTTTATGTTAATGTTTGAAAGTGCCGTGCCTTGCCTTACGATCTCTTGAGGCTGACAGACCAAGTCACCTTTTTAATACATGGGTCTGTGAGTTTTTTGTATTTCCCCCAGTGTCTTTGTAGGACTGAGATACGTAATCCTCTCCAGCGAAGAGGATGCCCTGGTGAGGCTTGCATCCCCCTCTGTGTGGGACAGGGACTTGATTCCTTCTTTCCTTCTGTACTTCCATTTGGAAGGGAGATGAAGTCCTTTCTACCTGTTAGGTGTGAGTTCTCTCCTTACCAAGCTGTCATTGCAGTCTTGTTCTGCTTTGGAAAGAGATCCCCTTGGGATTTGATACTTCAGAAACCTGTTTATTGTAGGCATCCCTTGCAATTTGCTCTTTGCAGCCATCACTTCATTTTAAATAATGTACCACTACCTCCTGCCAGGGTGTGAACAAATGGACCATCGTGATGCACTTGCATGGAGCCAAATGGACCGTGCTGTTCCTCGCACCTCGAGTGAAATAATGACATGGCTCGATGCCACCGTCAGTTCAGCGGGTGCCATGGGAGAGCTGGTAGCTATGGGAATGTATCGCTCTGCCAAAACCTCAGAAATAAGGTCTATTTCTTCCTAAACAGGATCTTTTTCCCATTATCTCATGTGCGTTCCTGCCCAAACCCATCTCCGTTCTCCCCAGGCCCTTTCAGCTTCGTGTTCCCCTTCTCCTGGACCTGTCTGGAAAGTCCCTTCATTTTCCTTTTTGCTCTGTTGTACATGATGCTGTTGGATGTGGCTTGATAGGATATGTGTCTCTGAACCTTTGTGTACCTCAATTGTGGAGAAAATGATTGTGAAGGATGCTAATTTGCTCTCCTCAATGGTTAGTACCTTAATCTGACAACTAATGTCTTGCCTTGTCAGTGAGCTCTACCTGTGTCTTTGTCTGGATTTAGAAAAGTATTTTACAGACTTAAATTACTTACTTTTACCATCATTTTGCTCCGTATTGAAAGGATAATTTATCAGCAGATATGCTTGTCCTGTGTATGCTGGTTATAAACTGTGAAATACCTTTTTCTCTGTTACTCTGGTCAGGCTTGCTTGCATTTTGAATATCAGTCTTTTTTGGACTATTGGTTTGACACACAGCAGGATATGGTATGCATCGATGCCTTGGAGTTTTTGGTGGTGATGTCTTCTGTTTTGTATATGGAGTCTGTTTGAGATACCCATGCTCTGCTTTTTAATTTCATAGGATACACATTTTTCCCTTTACATGCTAAAGAAGGGCTCATTGTGTCACTCAAATACTATTTCACAGATTTTGAACAAGTTTACCTTTGTACTTAAATGGGGATTTTCAGAGGAGCTGTCAAAAGTAACCGGTGATCCATCAAAGAAAAAAATTGGTATTTTTATAGACTATTCTCAAGGTATATGTGTGTATTTTTGTTTCTGGCTTGTGCTGGACCTTCTTTTTATTGCAAGTTAAAACATTACTAACAGCAAGGAGTGCTGTTTTCCCCTAAGACAGATAAACTGAGGTTAAATCATTCTGCTTTGCCTCATGTTTACTGTCTCAGGTCTACTGCTGCAGTTAGTATATACTGATGTTGCCCTTTCTGAACAGCTCTATCGTTTTGTCCTGATGATCTGATAACGCTCTGAAGCCTTTCCTGTTATCAGGGAGCCCAAAAGAGCCTGAAACCGAGAGGATGCCCTGAAAATGTTACATCTTCCTAAATAATCATTCATAGCAAAGGTGAGAAGGTGAGGAACAGCACAACACCATTTAATGTGAGTTGAAATGAATGCGTATGGATTTTGGAACTTGGCAATATCTTTTTAAATGCTATTATAAATAGTCTTTTATAGCTTCTTAGGGCAAGATGGAAAACCTTGTGGTTGAGGGTCTCGAGAGAGAGGTACCCGCGGTTGTCCAGTGCCGTAGTCTGCTGCCACAGTTGGGCATTGAGCATGGTGGCTAAGCCCTGCTCTGCAGGGAAATTTTATATATGGGGATGCCATATATTTATATATATGGCATTTATATATGGTTTGGTAGGGGACTGGCCATATAGGCATTGGCTTTCTCCTCGTAGAGGAGGTGGAAGGAGCCTGCCCAGGGTTTGAGGCAGAAGGTAGCTGGCAGCTGGGCATGGGCATCCCGTGGGAGCTGTGCTGTGGAGGAAAAATGAACCCTGCGGGGCTTTCCTTAATGCCGGCTGGCTCTCCCCAATTCCCTCCTAAGCAAGGCTGTTGGCCTCAAAGCCTTCATCGCTGTGAAACCGAGCTGAGGTTAAACACCATGTCCGTGCTCAGAAAGGTGCTCGCTCCATGCAGCATCGGTGGAGAACAGGATGGATGGGATGTGTTTTCTGGGATGTGGAGAGGCGGTGCGTAGAGCTGAAGCTGCTGTTACCTGTGGCATGTTGTACGTAGTAGGGTGGCGACTGCTGGGACTGTAGTGCAGGAGCTACTAAGAGGTCTTCTAGGGGGCTTCTTCAGGGACTTCTAGGGAGGTCTCTAGCTGCAGTGAGCAGGGTGACTTTCTTCCTTTCCTTCTTCCTTTCCCGTTTTTTTTTGTCTTTCTTGTTTGTTTGTTTGTTTGTTTGATGTATTTGTGACTCCTTTCTGCCTGGGAGCAGGACTAAACCGAGCAGAAGATTGCCTGAAGGCATCCCCGGTCGCTGTTTGAGCATTAACACTGCTCATGGCTCACAGCTGCCTTTCCCATAGGGTCCCTGCAAGCAACCTTGTCCTGCAGGGAAAGGCTCTCATTTCTTCATCCTCAGTTTATTCTCTTTGATTTTCAATTCTCTGTCCTTTCAGGCCTGCGTCCTCATAGCCCTGGTGGTGCTCTCCCAGTGAGGGCTGCTGGAGGTGAGCAGTGGGAGCAGCGTGCAGCCAGCTCAAACCCCACGTGGAGGCATCTACATGGGGTTTAGTTGGATCAGGTGTGTGCTTTGGGAGCAAATCTCCCAACTGTCCCCACTTACAGTGCTTTAGTTTGCATTGAGGAGCTGTCTTGGAGCACTTGGTCTGAACTCCTTGTGGATGAAACTTAGTGGAAAGATGTGCTCCAGCCCAAATGGGCACCCAGTGCATGGAATCGGGCTCGAGCTCGTCCAAAGGAATAAAAAGCCCTGAATCAAGTCTAGCATTTTGGTCCTCCTCCCCAGCTGTTTAGCTCTATAGGTCTCCTGGTCCATGCTGTTTGCTGATGTATCCCTTGTTGGTCTCCTCTCGAGCACTGGTTCTTTGCTTAGCCATTAAGCCTGGTGGTGACCCTACCCCAAAGTTTTCATGCTGTTTGCTAGCTCTGGGTACTTCAACAAAGATGCCTGATTCCTCATGAGGACAAGGGTGGTGGGTTGACCCCAGCCGGATGCCAGGTGCCCACCAAAGCCCCTCCTCAACTGGACAGGGGGAGAAAATAAAATGAAAGGCTTGTAGGTCGAGATAAGGGCAGTTTAATAAAGCAGAAGCAAAGGTCACGCGCAAAAGCAAAGGAAAACAAAAGATTTTATTCTCTACTTCCCATCAGCAGGCGATGTTCAGCCACTTCCCGGGAAGCAGGGTTTCAGTACGCGTAGTAGTTGCTCCGTAAGACAAATGTAAACGAACAAATGCCCCCCGCTTCCTCCTCCTCCCCCTAGCTTTTATACTGAGCAGACGTCATATCGTATGGAATATCCCTTTGGTCAGTTTGGGTCAGCTGTCCTGGCTCTGTCCCCTCCCAAGATCTTGCCCACCCCCAGCCTACTGGTGTGGGGGGGGGCAATGTTGGAGAGACAGCCTTGATGCTGTGTGAGCACTGCTCAGCAGTAGCCAAAACACCGGTGTGTTATCAACACCGTTCTAGCTACCAATACAGAGCAGAGCACTGTGAGGGCTGCTATGGGGAAAATTAACTCCATCTCAGCTAGACCCAATACAACAAGTGTTCATGTTCTCCATCGTATCACCATCATGGCTCTGGTGTGGTATTTGGCTGTACAAAGCCGTAAGTAACTGCCTGATTTGCAGAGCTGAAAGGGTGGATACGCACCGGGAGCCTTAAGGAGAATCTGTGCTTGCTGGTGGCCCTATCAGTGATCTGGACGAGGGGATCAAGTGCACCCTCAGTAAGTTTGCAGACAACCCCAAGTTGGGTGGGAGTGTTGATCTGCTTGAGGGCAGGAAGGCTCTGCAGAGGGGTCTGGACAGGCTGGATCGATGGGCCAAGGCCCATTGTATGAGGTTCAACAAGGCTAAGTGCTGGGTCCTGCACTTGGGTCACAACAACCCCATGCAACGCTACAGGCTTGGGGAAGAGTGGCTGGAAAGCTGCCCGGCAGAAAAGGAGCTGGGGGTGTTGGTCGACAGCCGGCTGAATATGAGCCGGCAGCGTGCCCAGGTGGCCAAGAAGGCCACTAGCTTCCTGACTTGTGTCAGCAATAGTGTGGCCAGCAGGACTAGGGCAGTGATCGTCCCCCTGTACTCGGCACCAGTGAGGCTGCACCTCGAATCCTGTGTTCAGTTTTGGGCCCCTCACTACAAGAAAGACACGGAGGTGCTGGAGCGCGTCCAAAGAAGGGCAACAAAGCTGGTGAAGGGTCTGGAGAACAAGTCTTATGAGGAGCGGCTGAGGGAACTGGGGTTGTTTAGCCTGGAGAAAAGGAGGCTGAGGGGAGAACTTACCACTCTCTACAACTCCCTGAAAGGAGGTTGTAATGTGGTGGGTGTTGGTCTCATTTCCCAAGTAACAAGTGATAGGATGAGAGGAAATGGCCTCAAGTTGTGCCAGGGGAGGTTTAGGTTGGATATTAGGAAAAATTTCTTCACCGAAAGGGTTGTCAAGCATTGGAACAGGCTGCCCAGGGAGGTGGTTGAGTCGCCATCCCTGGAGGTATTTAAAAGACGTGTAGATGTGGCACTCAGGGACGTGGGGTAGTGGTGGACTTGGCAGTGCTAGGTTAACGATTGGAGTCAATGATCTTAAAGGTCCTTTCCAACCTAAGTGATTCTATTCTAAAGAGCAGCAGAAAATCATCGGCCTTCCTTGGAAACATTTCCTCACAGAGACCTAGGAGTGATGTAGATGATGCCAGCAGAACCTGGGTTTAAGCTGTGTCTCAGATGGTCCCCAGGGCTTCCCACTGCTCAAGAGCAGATGTGGGGCTGGGAAGTAGTTGCATTTCTTCCATACATGTGTCAACACATCCCAAGTTGTGTGTGGCTGGACAGGTTTCCCGTCTTCTTCTACTGTGCAAGAGAAACATCTGCCAAGGTCGTGGCAGATGAGCTCTTGGCCATGGCCAGCAGCCTTTCGTGGACTTTGACGGTCACTTGCTGAGGGTGGAGCAGAGGGGATGGAGGAACATCCCTTCCTTTTCAAGTCACCATTTGATTTCTTTTTCTGGGATTGGGGTCCCAGACATGCAGCTGAAGTGAGCTTCGGGCCCCTGTCACTTTAGATCTTGTTTGTTGGATAAACATGCCTTAACTGGAGGTTTTACACTTCAGTTTTTACAGCTGCAAAGGGCCATATAAAAAGGCCCATAAAATTGCCTGGATTTATTTGGCTAAAGAGTGCACTGGGTACATCAGCATCTAAATCCTTATTCAGCATTTACAGTGCACTGTTGCTCTTGATACAAGCTTGCTTGTTTTCCTGTGATTTTCACTAATGCAGGTTTTCTTCTTGCTGTATTTTAACTATCCTAATTAGAAATTTTTGACTTCTGCCTTCAAAGCCTATCTGGGAAAACCCATCTACGGGGCACTGGCTGCTAACACAGGCTTACTGTTGTTTAGCTTATCTTTCCAGCTTGAATGGTTTAATAGGTCAGTCAAGTATTAAAATGGGATTTTCACTAGGATATAAAATCTTTTGTAAAGGGCATATTTTTTTTCCTGCAAACACTTCATATTCTCTGCATCCTTTTTGCTCCAACTGGAGGTTTTAAACTTGAATATGATTTCATATTTCTTTTTTTTCACCTGCTTCCCTGAGGCTGTGATTATAAGGCATATGTCAATATTTGAGAGGAATAAATTGCTGATGACTCCAGCTTCTGTTTAGTTTTATGAATCATCTTGGGGTCGTATGATCTCAGCAACTGTGTTAGTGACTTGTGATTTCTGATGGGACTGCAGCCAGCGTGCCGCTTGGTGTTGGGCTCCCTTCGCTCTGAATATTTATTACCGGTGTTTGCTGATTGCTTACTGATTGCAAAACCCAGACTTTCTGAAGCCGTGAAGCAGTAGAGTGACTCAAAGACGACTCACGCTCCCCGTTTCACGCTGGTGCTTGTCACAAGTCACCACGTGTGATGGTTGGGGGATTTCTAAATGACTGTGAGCCATTTTATCCTCTTTTACTATAGGAAGAAGTTCTGCACATATGCATGTCCCCCGGTCTGTCAGTGCAAGTCATAGGAGGGACTTGTAGTTTGTTCTTTGGGTTTCCATATGTTCTCCCAGTTCGGGGGAAGGTGGAGCGGAGGACTGGTCAATGCCCAAGACCATCAATGCCACCGCGATCAAAGATGTCACATCTCTGCTGCCCCACCAAGAGCCACCCCACTTGGAAACCCGTGTCCCTGCCACTGGGAAACCTGTGTCCCTGCCACTTGGGAACCCGTGTCCCTGCCACTGGGAAACCTGTGTCCCTGCCACTTGGGAACCCACGTCCACCCCACTTGGAAACCTATGTCAGCCCTGCTTTGCAGAGCTGGTGGTGGCCTGGAAGCCCCCACCTGGGCTTTGCCCAGAGTTTTTTTCAAGAGACGGGCCAAAATGAGACTAAAGAAGAGCAAAAGTGATGGAGGAAATCTTTCCTCATTTGCCCGAGTGTTTTTAACTCTTATTATTTGCCAAGTAGTGGTAGAGTGAGGAATTAATGGGATATTGTATTTTTTTGTGTCAGGAGAGCACAGGCATCATTCACATTGCTCCCTTTGGGTGGAATGCAGTGGGCGTGAGCTGTGCCTACAGGGTTTGATATTCAGCAACTGGATGAGCATGGAGTAAGCGTGGGCTTCAGCGCCAATGTTTCTATCCTTTGGGGATGAGCCCACCTCTAGGTCTGCAGCCATGAGCGTGCAGCGGTGGTGGACTGAGGTGCCTCGCACAAAACCAGGGAATTGTGTTCTATTTTAGTACAAGCTCAAACACAGCGTGTACGTGTGTTTCTCGGAGACTTAACACGAAATGACTCCAGTGAGCTGCTGAAGACATTTGTTCACTGCTCTAAACCAGCTTTCCGTTCCTCTCTTCCATCTTTTATTTTCTGTAAGGAGAACACAGTACACTAAATGATTAAACTGGGTTAGATTTATCTGCGGACATTTCCCTTCGAGCTGCGACGCGTGGCCATTTCTCATCTCTCTGCCTGCGTTCAGGTGGGAAGAGGCATTGATTATGTGGGAAATATTAAATTATTTCTCTCTTCTCTCCTCGCAGGTGTTTACAAAATATGGGAAATGCTACATGTTTAACTCAGGAGAAGAAGGACGGCCTCTTCTTACCACGGTTAAGGGTGGGACAGGCAATGGACTGGAAATCATGCTAGACATACAGCAGGATGAATATTTGCCAATATGGGGAGAAACAGGTAAGACCTTCTTTTTCCTCCTGCAAACATGCATGTACTGGTGATTTTTTTGGAAAGACCATTCCATCCCATCCTTCCCAGCCAATGTCTAAACCAGCTCTTGAAAGCAAGAGGAGCTCGGTCTGTACAGAAGTTAGTTGCTTTTCTTCTCGGTGTCTGTGGCTGCCAGCTGGGACCAGCATTTCTGTAGTTCAGCTCATCAGTGAGTGCTGGACTGGGGTGTCTCGGCACCAAAGTTTGGGATGCCAAACAGGAGTGTCATCGCCTGTCCTGGGACAAGGGTGGGCGCTTGTGGGTGATGAGGTGTGGTGTCTCCTTCAGATGCTCCAGCATGTCCCTCTTCCCTAGAAAGGCATTTTTGGGAGGCCACATTCAAGGTGGACTTCCAGCTGATCTCTGTGTTTTCCTCCTCCTTGACATTTGGGGACATTCCTTGCCCTAATTGTTGTCTTTGCGTGAGTTAGTGCTGCCTGGGTGGACCAAGGGCTCGGCTCATTGCACTGGGAGCATTTGGTCTGGATGGCATCTGTCCCCTAACGAACCCAATTGGGTCAGGCATCTTCTGAAGAGCCAGTGTGCTGCACTGCAGCCCTCTAGTCCTGGCACAGAGAAGAGCAGAAGGGGCCGACCAGAAAGGCTGGGGCTGTGTGCTGTCTTGCAGGTCTCATGAGTTGGGACGGCAGCACTCGGAGTGGAGGTGGAAACGCTGCCTCGTGCGAGGGCAGCTCAGCAGCTCCCATCATGCCGACCAAGCTGCCATGGTGGAAGTTGCTGGCAACGCTGGTGCCAGTTTCTTCAATGAAGCCTGTTGCAAAACCGGCGAGTAGGAGGCTGGGCTCTGCAGGAGGGGTGGCACGGGCAGGGGACAGCATGGGGAGTGACACGTGCCGCCAAAGCCACCCATTTAGAGCAAGCCTTATCAATTCTTCAGCAGTGGCAGCTGCACTTTTCATGAACCCATGTTGACATTTTAAACAAAACGTCCGAAAAAGTGTTGGAAAAATTGCCAGCCACTCTGTTTCTCTGGCAGTTGCAAGGCAGAGTGTTGCGGTGGGAGTTTTTCAGGATGAGGTTGTCTGTGTTTATTTTTGGGTGTCAGGAAAGGGAGAGGAGCAACTATCACTTAAGGTTTTGTGTCACCGTTGTTCCATCACCCTGCGCAAATGAATCCCTTCGAGCACCTTTCCAACTCCTGCTCAATAGCAAAGAGGAGAGTTGGCTGCATTCATTCAAAACTTAAAATTTATTTGTGTGGTGTTTGATTCTTACTATTTAAACAGATTCCCACGGTCCCATCAATCATTTAAAATTGCACAGGCTTTTATAGCAAGAGCTTTGCCTTCCAGTTTTTAGCTCGTACTCAAAGTCAGCCTGATTTGGCCCGGGTGAGGGGGAGGAGACGATGATTTGAAATAATCATTTCTGACTTGTTGCATTTGTTTGAAGTCTTGTCCTTTTAAAGGCGAAACAGGTTCACAATGCAGAGTGGGAAGATGAAGTGCATCTTCTGCCTCTGATGCTTTGTTGCTTACAGGCTGCCTTGGGGGAGCTCGTGGGGGTGGGAAACCACCGCACTGAGAGCTCGGGGAGGTAGCAGGCTTGGACAGCCACACCATGAGCTCTTTATGTTCAGCCTCATTGGGTTTTGGGCCCCTCTGAGGTTCCCCATGGAGACACAGAGTTTGTGTCACACCGTTCTTGCTTTGGGCTTGCTTTTTGGAGCTGCCTTTTGGAGACACTTTAGGAGGAACCCGTCCAGAAATGCGCTGCCTTTAGAGCTGTGCTTTTCTGTTGCTGCGATGCGGGGAAAGGCGGATCAGTCTCGACTGGGTAAACCAGACTCTCGTTACACAGGAGGCAAAAAAAAGAAACAGGCAAGTAGAGAAGTGAAGCTGGGAGGACAAAAGGCGAGGGAGGAGGATCAACCAGGTCTCGCTCTTGCCGTCTGGCAGGGAATCTGGACAGGGGAGCCTGTGGCAGTGGGGAGGAGGTTTCCAGTCTGGTACCTCCACATCTATGAACATTGCTGTCGTCCAGAGGTTAGGTGGGATGGCAGCTTCTGCTCTGGTCGCTCTCTTCAGACAATTTTCAAGCCCTGCATGTGGCAGAGGTCCTTGAAACCTGGCCATGGCTGTGGACTTGAAACCTGAGGGGGGAAGAAAAACAATCCCAAGTGCATTCATTTTTTTCAAAAATCTTGTGGCTTTTAGGGTCTTTTGAGTCCAGACTTGACTTTTGACCACATGTGGAAGGGAGCAATGTACCCCTTTGATTTTCAAGATGCCTCTGATGATGTCCTGCCCCTCCATGACCTCACCACTGCTAATCTCATGCGTATTTAACTTAAATTTCTACTCAGCTAAAGATTAGAGGCATAGGGAGGGATTCTCATGTCCCTAGAACGAAGTTGATGTTATGGGGCTGGATTGCACTGAGATAGTTGTTAAGGTCTCTGCCTGACCATAAAATGCTATAAGATTCAAGGCAAAACTGTATAAATAGGGCTCTTGATTTGGTTAAACGGTGCAGGAGAAGCTCCTGGACTCGTTGCAAGCAGATTTGGCCATGTTCTTACAGGTCCAGGTAGAGCTGGTACTTGACTTTGAAGCTCATAAAACATTAATCGTTGCCTTTCAACAAGGGACTTTTTTATCCTCCACATTTGTACAGCGCCTTGTACAAGCTGTCTTCAATCTTCATTGAGCCCTCTGGACACTACCAGAATAAAAATATTAACTATAGTGGTTAATAGTTGCTGTTCCCATGGAAACACTTAACTCAGCTCTTAGTAGGTAAGTGAAGGAGTTGATGATTTCCAAATATTTGCATAATAATGTAAATGTGTTTGGAATTAAATCTCCTCAGCTGCTACCACTGGGACTGCACAAACTTGGCTCTCCAATGAAAAGCTGTGTCAAGGGCACGCAGCTCTTCGCAGTGAACTTCAGCCCTTGCTATGGAGAGGGATGGGGGCAGACAGGGGGTCAGATCTTCACATTACAGTGCCAAAGCCACGTGGAGGCATGGGGAGGTCCAGCCGTGGGGATACCTCCAGGATGGAAGGAGTTGAGTTTTTTCTTCCCATTGAGTTAATATCTCCATTATAACCTGAACTGTTCCATTCACTCTGTATCTTTAACTCTTTAGATATTTCTACAGACTAGTTTTGCTGCTCCATTTTCCCAGTAGCCATCCTGTACGCAGCAACTGCTCTTTTAGTTGCCTCTCAGGCAATGATTTTTGTGTTACTTGTTGAGTTACTTGACCTTTTTTCTCCAGTTTTCAACTTCCGCAGCGTCCCTCAAACGTGGCTGCTCAAACCATTTCCTTTCCCAGCTGGTAGTCCCATGTTAATCCAGGTTTTCCCAGAGCTGTCTGGAGTTGTCCCCACTGAGCTGCTGTCTCAGACACGGTGTTTGCACCCCATTAGGGCTTCCCAGATGCTGAAGGTGGAGCAAACTCCATCACCGCAGGGAGGTCTTCACATGGAAAAATATGCATTTCTCTGGCC
This sequence comes from Gymnogyps californianus, assembly GCF_018139145.2. Classification (NCBI taxonomy): domain Eukaryota; kingdom Metazoa; phylum Chordata; class Aves; order Accipitriformes; family Cathartidae; genus Gymnogyps; species Gymnogyps californianus. The sequence continues at coordinate 3,211,867 of NC_059498.1, read as the reverse complement.
TGTCATGGTGGTCTTGGCTCATGCTTCCTGCAAGGGTCTGTCCCGTAGAAAACAGCCACCCGAAGAACTCTCCAGGCCCCAGTTCACTGCTTCTCCATCCCAACCATGGCCAGGACACTGCATGGGACCTTTCCTCCTGCATCCCGGGTGCCTCAGACCCTCGTTGGCACGGAGCAGTTGCGGTTCTGTTGGATGGAGGGCTGATTGTTATCAATGCCAAGTTCAAACGGTGGCATTTTATTCTGTATTTAGTCCCGTAGCTGCTCTGCTTTTTGCTGCAGGTTTGGAGATGCCGTAAAACCACGTTCTCCTTCACAGCCCTGCATGAAAATAGTTGGCGCGTGGACTCAAAAAATCTTCATTTTGCTGCTGGCTGCATGCCTCAGGATCTTGGCTTTCTTTTTTAAACTGTTCTTTGCAATTCAAATAAGAAGCGAAGAAGGAAAATATTGGTTCGTAGCTTGGGATAGGGCTGCTCCGGGAGCTGCCGCCACCATGTCACGTTGGCATATGCTTTATAATATAAAAAGTGTTTTAATTGTTACTGATGCGTCAAACAAAATGAAGTGTATTGTCATTCTAAAAAGACCTTTACTGAGTATCCATTAATATCTTGGGAAGCTGAAATACCTTGTCTAACAAGTTGCTTGTAATAGAAAAATATACCTTTTTCTTGACTGTCTGCGTATGCAAGCCCATTATTTGAACATGTTAAATTTATGTGCAGTCTAATTTCGGAATAGCGAGCACACACAGACTGCTTCAGTCTTGATTTTCAAGTGCAAAGAAAAGGGTATTTTGACTGTGTCTGGGTGTCATGGCATCAGGCAGCCTTGCCATCTTTGGGTGTGCAAAAATATTGTGTCAGGACTGTCAAAATCATGAGGCGCATGAAAAAAAAAGATGATAAAAAGAAAAAGAGATGGAAATCTCTGTCTTTTGAATTTTACACTTCTAGAATTTATATTTTCTAGCATTTTACTTTAACCATGAGCGTACTAGACATGAAAAGAGTTGGGAAAATAATTCGTGGCTGAAGTCTTCACATCACCTTTGTGCTTTAAAGAAAACCTTAGATATTCCAGGTGGGAATCATGATGCAAACAAAAAAACTAGCAGTCCTGCATGGAGGTAAAATGCAAGATGGAAAAAATTTATACCAGGGAAAACTCTTTCCAGTAACCGAGGGGCAAACAGCAAACCGCAGACGCGGAGTGGCATAGGTGGAAGCTGCAGCCAGTCGTACATCTGGCACGGAGTCTCCCAAATTCTGCGGTTACGCATCTTTGTCTCACAAGATTAGGTGCCGAGGAGTGGTGGGGCTGCGGAGGGTGTTTGTTTTATTGCACTTGATAGGGAACGTGGCAGAAATGCAATCAAATATAGTAGAAGAAACTCTAATTTATAGCAGTGACTATTTGATTGGAAAGGGAATCCACTTCTGGTTAATCTTTCTGGAGTGGCCCAAGGTATTATATAGTGACCTAATATAGCAGCACAGTAAATTGGAAATCACTCAGGCTACAGGGCTGTAAATAAGAAATACAATCAGAGAGTTCTGCGTTTGTGTTTCAGAAATTGTTGGATAAAGATGAACATTTCATACCAATTAATCAAGTAACACGCTGAGTAAAAAAACGGGGATGAGAAACGTGCTATAAAATTGCACTAAGAAGAAGCATGAAATCTCTAAAGCTTGAGGCTTCAATCCACTTAGGAGACTATCACGTAGTATTATGGGCTGCTATTATTTAACTCAATAAAAAACATGGGCTACAAGCAAGACTTTTGATCTAGGTCATGCAGAGAAAGATCTCAAGCCTGTTTCCTTCGTGCCCCACCCATTTGAATTGCAATTTATTTTTTGCTTCCCAGTAGGGCTTTTTCACGCTGTTACAAAGTGGTGGGTACCAACCCCTGCCATCAAATGGTGGATGCAAGGGAAAACCATCTGTTGGTGGCCGGAGGAAGCCCCTTTCCAGGGGGCTGTGGTTTGGGAAAAGGAAAAGCCGACAGTGTGTGGTGGGAGCTCGAGGATCAACCTCTGCCGTGCCCGAGGCGCTGGATGCTCACCCTCCCTCCGGGCATCGCTGCGGGGGGAGCTGAGGCATGTCTGTAGCATTAATCCAAATTAGCCAGAGGTGCAGGTGGTTTCGGTGGCATTGAATTTCTATGCCGCTGCTTTTCTTCCTCATTAAAGCCGCCTTAATTCTGCTGATCTCTTTCCATTTCCAAATTGAATTTAGATAAATTGAATTAGCGTGGCTTTAGTTTTGAACCGGGGTCTTCACGCGAGCCCTGGTGCTGTAGAAGTTAGCTTGGATTTGTTTGTGGCTGCTGGCTGTTGTGGGAAGGGCCGTTTGGGTCCTCCTTGAGTCTCTAAAGGGGAGAAGAGTGACGGTGGTGCCATCCATGCTGCGACGAGCAGCACTTCTCAGCCAGCCCTGACCTTCCTCCAGCTGCATCTCCCTGGGGACCAGCTCGCGGTGGGATGCTTGCAGAGCAGAGACGTGCTCTGGGACTTCATGGCAACACCAGCATGAGCCTCACTGCCTCGCTTTGTGCACAGCTTGGGGTAGGTCGTATTTTAGAGAAGGTGTGTCTCTGGTGGCTTTTTTTCTGGTGAAGAATAGGTTATCAGGGCTGTGTTGAGGGATATACTGCCTGCTCTGGGTTTTGGGATCTGTAGTGGAGCATCTCCAGGACCTGCCCGAAGTTTGGGATGCTCCAGGCATCAGTTCAAAGGGATTTGCGGCACAAATCATCCACGTTCGCTCCTTGCAACCAGCACCACGGCGATGCTTTTGGCTCGAGGCAGGGCTGTTTCTCCTCATTGCTCACAAAAGCCCTGGTAACTTTTGGGATCCTGCAGCTGAGCCGCTGCGGAGAGGATTTGGAGGGGGCGAGGGTGACCTCGGGCAGGTGCAGGTGGCTGGAGGCCAACGCTGCCAACCCTGAAAATTCATCTCGCAAAAGTTTACTGAGGCGGGCACAAATTGAGAGCGTTTCCATGGTTTCTTTGATAATTCTTTTTTTTTCCCTGCCCTCTAGGATTTTGTGCCAGGCAAACCAGATTTAAACAGCATCTCTGTGCTGCTGAGATCGGTCTGCGGAGCGTTGTTCCTGCTGCTCTACAGCATCTTATTGCACAGATTTTTACGGCAAGGAGGGACAGTTGATTTAGCTCGGGGGTCAGATGTCCCCCCCCTTTCCCCAAAGCCTCCCCAGCCCTGGCACTTGGTCTCCAGTTGTGCAGCCTCTGTGCATGGCGCATTAATAAGCCCAAGCCCTGGAGCATTTGATTTGCCAGCTATGGAGAGGCACAAAGCACTCACTGTCATTTACTTCTGCATATTAATATGATAAGTGGCGGTTCTTCATAAATCCAGGTCTCCTTTTGCTTACAAAAGTTCTGAATTCAAGTGGTGGAGGAGGCAGCCTGGCCTCCTCCAGGTCACGGCTGCAAACCCGCCGGGCTCCTGGCATGGTCCGAGGGGCTGCTTCGGATTCACACCATGGGGAATCGTCTGCAGGCTTTGAGCCACTGGTTTTAACCGCAGAGTTTGGGAAAAAGGAAAAAAGGCATTGGTTTGTGCATCTGCTTCATGCACAGCTTGTGGAGTTCAAAGTGGAATAATTATAATTAACATAAAACTCATCTGTAAATCTAAAATGAGTAGGAAATGACCTGGGAATGGAAGAAGTGGTGGGTAGCAGCAGGTATGCGCCATGGTAGGATAGTGGGCTACAGCAATGATTGGTAATGGCTTGCATGGGGATATCCCGTACATGTGTTCATGCAAAACCCTGAGCACATTTTAAAACGGGAAACCGCTTCCTAAAAGTCCACGTGTTAGTGCTGACTCCAGGGCGTCTTGGAGCTTTTGCAATTTCTTTTCCATAACGGGGATGTTGCGAGCAGTTACCTCCTGCGTGCAGCCGCGGCTGCCTTAGGGCAGCTTTTTTGCAGATGAAACTGTTGTTTGCCTTGGAAGGGTTGGTTCTCAATTTCATTTATCAATTAAAATAAAAAGGGAAAGAAAAAAAGAGAAGAAAGGCAGAGCAAGGTGTGCGTAAGAGTAACTTGCCTTCTCCAGCACTTTTCAGTTCAGAGCATTTTCACCAGCTGGTTAACAGACTGTGTGCGTACGTGTAACAGCACAGGCGGATGAAATGCTGCTCCCTCTGGAAAGAGGGAAGACCAAAAAGGCTTTTATTATTCACAATAAGAATACATGATGGTTTAAGATGGAGAAAATGATACTGAATTAAGTTGGAAACTGCAGCGGGGACTTGGGGAGCCGGAGGGGGACGGCTTTGCTTGGCATTTAACTGGGGCGCTTGGGTTAATGCCCTCTGTTATTACAAAAGAAGCATCCTGGGATCCTGAATTAACAACTTTCCCCCCTGATTAGCTTCAGCTAATCTTTTATTAAAGGTAAGACACACCGGCATCTTCACTGCAGCTTTATCCGTGGTCTTTAGGGGATTTGGTAGTGCGCTACCTTGCTCTCAGTTGTGCGTGGGGCTTCCCTAGTTGTTGGCTCCTGACCGTTTGCAGGGCAATGCAGAGATTCCGTGATGTCGTGCTGTGGCAGCGGTGGTGGACATCCCTCCCTGGCTCCTCTCCCACCCAACACCTTGTCTCCCAGCAAGCCAGAGCAGGGAAATGAATCTTGGCTGGCGTTGGTTTTCAATTTTTGCAAAAGCGTAGAGCCCCACAAGGCACAAAATCGAAATCTGAGTAAGTCAAGACAGCCACAAAGCCATAAACCTGATATCCCCCATCACCAAGGGCGAGCCTCGTGTATCAGCTGTTTATGAAACTGCGAGGTTGACTGGGGGTAATCAGTGTGTTCAGAGCCCTGCACAGACACCTCTGTGCCAGAAATATTTTAGATTACAATCTGCAGTGAGAGCCCATAGAAGCAATGAAGAAGATTGAACTAGGATAGTAATTTGTTGCGTGACATCAGACTCATCCTTAGAGAGTCAAATTATCCTCGCTGCTTATGTCCCTTTCTGCAAAACGAAGTAGAGCTTCCCGTGCATAAATCTCCTCTTGCCTAAATATAAGCTATTAAATGCTACCACGAAATGACTTCTGCTGAACCGCAGTCGGTGCTGCAAAGGGAGAACGCTGCTTTATTTGAAACGATGCGAAGGTTTGGCATTACCAAGCAGCAATAATTAACCAAGGCAATAGTAAAACACCCGAAACCCCAATGACACAGGGTTGATTCATCCTTCTGAAGACTTGAACGTCCAAAGAGATAAATGGTACCTATAAAGCAGCAGTGACCTTGAGCATAAATAACACCGAGGGGTTCGGGCCAGAAGAACTCGTTGCTTTTTTGCAATAGGAAACTCTGATGTCAGATCAACTCATCAAAGGCAGCTTGACCTTTAGGAGGCTGGTTGGTGTCACCTAAGGGGAGGCGTAAAATGTGCTGCATCTTGGACCTTTTCCTAATGAGAGCAAGAATTCATTCAATTAGCCAGGTTTCCCGGGGAGAAAAGGTCAACGTTATTTCCACCTTCCAGCAGCCCCCTGACAACCAGAGTATCCACAAAATTAGGCTGCCACTAAAAATTAATTATGTTTGCCTGAGCATACTTATCAATAGCGCCGGAGTGAAGAGAGGCAGCTCAAAGGTTACTCGGGTTTTTGCGTCTGGGCTGTGTCATTAAGGTTGTCACATAACCAATATACTCCCGTTCGTGGTGAGTTGCTCTCCGGGACTTCTTGATGTTATTGTGGAGCTGGAGAGATCCAACGCACTTGTTGAAAAAGCTGTTTTTTCTCTTTTGCAACGTAGCAGGTACTGCTGTTTCCACATGCCCAGGAGATTGTCGGGGCTGACCCAGGCTCAGATTGCCCCGAGGATCCATGTTGGCCGTCCAACATGGCTTGTGGAATGAAAGGACTTGGGGAGGGGGAGAGATTTCAACTTGGTATTAAAATCAAATGGTTGGTTGTTTTTAATAAATAGGAGGAAATGTTCATCTGTAGCCAGTCTTTAAGCTTTTGGATTTCTGAGCCCAAAACAGGTCCTTTTAGCCATCAAGAAGAACATCTCAGCAGCTTTGGCAGCTGGTAAGCGAACACAAGCCTGAAACCTGTGGGCTTTTTGCAAGGGATTTCCTCACCGGGCAGTGCAGACGAGTCAGTAGCATCCCCGTGTTTTGTCTGTCAACCCCTCTGGTCCCCAAGATGAGCTTGATGCTGAGGTCCTGGCCTACGAGGTCGTCTAAGGAGTGCGTTTCAGCCCATCCTAGTGCAATCAGCACATCGTGCAACGTCCTCTAGGTCCAATTTGTGACCATTTGGCAGTTAGACACCCAGAATTAAAAAAAAAAAAAAAAAAAAAAAATCACAGTTCTTGTCTGCTGCCGGTATCTCATCTCCTCCTTTCCCAGCACCCAGTCCCCTATACAGACACGTACGTGCAGAGCACTTAAGACGTGGCTGGGAAAGCTGCTCCTGTTCCTGTGCTCCTGCTTGAGAAGGTGTGTGAGCCACTGTGACAGCAAGGCTTTATCCTCTGTAGGACTAGAATTAGCAAGCGCAGTCAGACGTCCCCAGTCACATAATGTTGTTAAACTGAAGGCTGTAAATACGTATCAATGACTTAATGAGAAAATCCTTTAAGGGATGTAGATGCTTCAAAAGCTTTTCTTTAAAAAAAAAAAAAAAGCCCCAAAGTCAGGAAATGTTCATTTAAGGCAAAACTAAAGGAATAAAAACTAGAAGCTGGCTTTGGGAAATCTGGTAAAGCAGAGATAAGGCACCTAAAATCAACGGATACACATTACAAAGCAATGCCATGCAGCATTAAAATTAAATATGCATTTCATGCTGCAGCTTTCATTCGAGTCTTTGTGGCTGCTGTGTAAAGTTAAATGTCCGTAGCTGAAATACGAGCGCTCAAAATAGTGAGAATTCGTGGGGTAGTAAGGAGACATGAGAAAAAGCCTGGCCTGGCCAGTGTTGCGGCTATCGGCCGGTGCCCGGGTGGCTTGCACCGAGGTGACAAGGTTTGGGGGCTGCTGTCTGCAGCCTCAGCCTTTGCTGTCCCAGGAGCTGCAAAGGTGCCTGCAAACACCAGATTTTTACTGCTATTTTTTCTGAGCACTGGGAGTGAAGTGTCGGTGACTCTGGTGAGGTTTTGGGATGCTCTCTGGTGGCACCGGTTTTATGTGAGGATAATCCAGGTCATTACCCCCTCTCTGGTCTTGACCCTTCCCCAAGTGTCTTCATTTCCCTCCTGGAAGACGAAGAGCTCAGCACATATTAATCAATTTCATGGAGGTACCAGGAGATTTTGTGGCTAGAAGGCACTTTGAAGATAAAAGTCTTTTGCAAGTGCTAATTAAATTTAATTGTATTAATCTCTTCGGTGCAGCGATCATCGTCTTGCTCCGACTTTGTCCAGCTCGTAGCAACACAGGCTCCAGTTGACGTTTGAGACCTCCCAGGTGCTTCCTAAGGCAAATTGCTGTAGGCCCCACGCGGTGTAAAGCTGTGCTGAGGATGACAGTGGAAAGGTTTTCCCCTCCTGTAGAGGCTCTGGACACGTTTCACTTGCACTGAGCAACGTGAGTAGAGCCCAGTAGTCTTCTCTTAAAAACATCATTGCTTCGGCCAGCTCTGAAGGAGCAAATAATCTGTCTTTCCTGAGACATGGAGCAAATGAAATATGTCTTTCCTGAGATAATGCAGGACTCCGTGAAAGAAATTGAGAAGCCTCAGTGCCCACGCACTGTGTAGGAGCGCTCCATAAGGGTTTCCTGCAACTCTTGGTGGCCGCTCCTTACCTCATCTCATTTCATTATCAGGCAGCATCACGAAATTTTCATTGTCCTTTCAGTTACGGCTCTCTCCTTGCTTGTTTACGAGACCAAATAGCCAACAGTCCATGTTGAGCATCTCTGTCGAAGAGCACAGCTGCCTCTGGTTGTACTGTGTCTCGTTGCAGTAATACAAAGCGCTCGAAGGAATCACAGATGGCAAAGAGCATCTAGAGCATGCTTCGGGATGGCTGGAGAGCAGGTAAAGACTATCTCAGCAGAACAGAAGAGCAGAGGCAAAAAGAAAAAAAGAGTTGTGATTAATTATTCAGCTTTTATGGAGGTTAAAAGGAGGGCGGAAAAGAGTCTAAAGCTCCTCTCTTATCAGCCTGCGAGCAGTGCATTTCTACCTCTGTATTTACTAGGTCTGTGATGGTTGGATGTGTGGAGGAAAGATGAAAAGGGAGAAAAAAGCTTCAGTGTTGCAAGGTCTTTATCAGCTCTGCTGTGTCTGTGCTGCCGGAGCTCCAGCCGTTGCAATGATACGGTGGTGGCATCTGCTGCCACGTGAGGTCTTCTGCTCCGCAGAGTTACCTGCAGCAGCGCTGGGCTTCCCTTGAGATGGTTGAAATGGGGAAGGAGTCTACAATGTCTGGTTTAGAGAGGATGAAGGGGAAACCCTGATAAGTCTTCAGGTATGGGAGAGACTAAGCTGGGGAGAAAGGGAGGGATGAGCTGTGGTGGGTAGGTGAAGGACGAATGCACTTGGGTGGTGGGGAGGACACTGCATGAAGCCCTGGAGAGATGTCTTCTCCTCCTGTTGTCCCTTGTGCCCATAATAGAGTGAGGGAAACCCATCTCCACTGGAGGCTTTAGAGACGGGTTAGGTGATGGTCCATCGGAGGAGGCTGGGACTGCCGTGATGCAGCCCTGGGGCACGAGGTTAGGTTTGGTGGTCTCACCAGGGCTCTTCCAGCCCCGGCTGTTGAGACAGGTCACTTGGTGCCCATGGGGACCCTGGCAGGAGCTGGCCCTGCCTGCCCTGCAGGGCGATGTGTGGGTGACGTTACTGGTGACCTGTGCTGCTGGCACGTTGGCATCTTTCTTCTGCTTCTTCAGGAGACGTTTCTAATGCTTTCTCATTTTTTGGCAAAGTGAGGTGTGCCAGGTCATGACTGTTGACAGGGCTGGGTGACTTTCCTGCTCAGTGACAGCAGAGTGAGATCGCAAAGCCACGTAGCAATAAAAAACAAGCTGTTTTAGAGCTGTGTGATACGCAGAGGCACCGTTACCTGGCAAGAAACCCAAGCATTTCGGGGCTATCTAGGGTTGGTTTTGGCATGCTGCCGCCACCGATGTATACTTTTCTACCAAACACCCTGCGAAACGGTGGAGCTTTAGGGAAGAGGACTGCGCCTGTGTTTTGTTTATCAATTTTAATATCTTTGTTGTGGTTATTACTTCCACTACTACTATTTAAGGAGAAGCTTATAAAGATTAAGAGAGGGAAATGCCATCTGCAGAGTTTGGCCAAGTGACAAATTATACTACATGATGTCGTTACTCAAATATTTTGGAGAGTGTGAACAGCGGAGAAGGGAAGTGATTGCCATTGCCTTTTCGCAAATATATACATACAGAAGGAAAAGTCTTTCTTCCAGTGGAAGGTCAGCGTGAGAAAAGCAAAACAGATGTCTTTGGAAGCGGGGATGTGAAAGAGGTTTCTGCTATTAAACAGTCCTGTTACATCCCGAAACGTGCCAGGCAGCTGGAGGCAGAAGTCCTTCTCTTTATGGGGAAAGGCCAAAGCTAGCAAAGGATTCATGCAGGGGCCTGGAGAAAAAGGACTCTGAGCCAGCTCTGCTTTTCCTTGTGATCTGGTCACCTTTGGTCCAGGGCAAGAGACCTTCAGCTCGCAGGGACGTTGTTTTGGAAGTCTTACTTTCAGGCACGAAACCAATTTTCCACCAGTTCTGAGCACCATGGCACTGTGCACCCGCTGCTGGCGTTTTGGCCAGCCAGCATCCTCTCCAAACTAATTTATTTTATGACAGTTCAGCACCTGCCACAAAGTCTGAATCTGGTCCAGGCTGCTGGTCCCAGTGGGGGAGCAGAAGGTCCCCCCAGTTTGCTCCTCCATGATCCAGGCTGTTTCGCTGGTGGCTTCTCTCCGTCACTTCGCCGACCTCTTCCTCCCAAGACGTTTAGGTCACGGAGATTTGACTCCCATCTAATTCCAGGCTAGGGCTGAAGCAGCTCTATGGTGTAGCCACATCACAAGGGATGTCAGAGCCAATTCTGGGGGGAAAAATGGCGAAAAATCCAGTTTATTTCAGTGATGTCCTGATTGAGATGCATTTCTCACGCTCCGAGCTCTTATCCGAGCATGTTCCCAAGGGAAAAATTGACACATTTTAACGTTACACAGCGGTTTGTTATACTCTGTCCCGGGAGCCAGGAGCAATTTATCTTCAGTGTCTCATTGTAATGCCCTTCAGTGCAGATATTTATTTCTATAACGGTAGTAATGGCCTCACGGGGTTGTTTGTATAATGTTGCATGGGCTTCCATAAATATTCCAATAATAAAAACAATAATTAAGCATTATTGCTGCAATACAAGTTAGTATTGAACTCGTGAAAGCTACAAACTCATAAAAGCAAGAATACTTGTGTCTCTGGCTCCTGGCTCCATCCCTGCCGCTGCGGCCAAGGGAGCACAGCTGGCTGTTGGACAGAAGTGGGCCAAGGCTTTGGGGGCTGGATTTGGTCATTTTGCCGCCCCAGGGTGGGACGTTGACATGCAGGAGCCTGCGTGAGCCCAGGGCTGTTGCCGTAAGGATGCTGAGTGGGTTCCACGGGCGCAGGGACGCTCTCACTGTGCTGGGGCGAGAACTGAGGTTTCCAGAGGCAAAAATCTTTCCTTGGGGTTGGAATTAGGCTCCGTAAAACGTAATGATGCAGATCTTTGGAGCCAGGTACGAGCAGGGAGATGCGGGAGGCAACCTTTGCATCTTCATAACCCCTGGTTATGATGGTCTGTTCCCCCGCCCGGCTCCCCGATGGTTTCGCTTTCTGGGTGCAAAAGCAGGTGCAGAGCAGGCGCAGTCACGCACGGTGCCCACCAGGACGATGGAGGACCGCAGCCTTTCACCGTACGGCCTGGAAGTGAGCTGTGGGGCTGTCCGTGAGCCTTTGCAGCCAAAATCCCTTTGGGCTTTGAAAGGGCAACGCTTCTCCTCGAAGAACAGATGATTATATCCTGGCTCCAGTACTGCAATGTGGTAGTTAAGCTGTCTGTGCTAGCAATACGCTTTCTCCGTGGCCCTGTATTGTTGGCTCCAGACCTTTTGATTTCCAAATTAAACTTACCATCAGTTTATCCTAGTTTGGATTTTTTTTTTCCCCCCACAAATATTTTCCTGTCAGTGGAAATGCTCTGCTCCCGTCTGGTGTTTGCCTTTGATGTATTTATAGAGAGGATTCATAGCCTTCGTCTCGCCAGACGATACACAACCCAAGCTGTGTTGGACTCCTCCCAAATGCTGGGTTCCCCGCTCCTCTTCCCATCCCAGCAGCTTTGGTGTGCTCCTTTCCCCATCTCCATCGATCAGGCTCTGGTGACCAGAACCGGTGATGGGATTTCAGATGAGGTTCCACTACCAAGACTCTCTTGGAGTCCCCGGGCTTGCAGGCATCATTTCTTTGTGTGTGTTGGCACCCAAAAAGGTGGATTTGGGTGATGAACAGGGTGACTGAGCTCTGAAAGCTGGAGTGGAGCCATCCCACCCATTGTTACCCATTAAAAAGAGATTTCTCATCTAAAGTCAAGCAGCCCTCAAAGGATGGGGTGGATAATCACCCATCCCTCCCCAGGGTGGAGGGACCCTAGTGACCACCTGAGACATGATGGTCAGCTCTGAGATGACCAAAACACGAGGAGCCAAACGTTTCCCTCGCTTTGTCTCTCTTGCAAAATCCAGCTCATCTCCCCAAAATCTCAGCAGGGTCCAGCTATGCCTCGTGCTCCGTCCCGCTGCTGTATTTCACCTCCTGCCCGGTCTCTCGTGCTGCTCTTTTCTCCCCGTGCCTTGTGAAAATTCAGAAGCAACCTCCGCTATCAGCAACTCCGTTTTCCGCTTAAATCTCCACGTTAGCACTGATTGATTTTTTTTCTTTCCCCCCCCCCCCCTCCAGCAAAATTCATTGCAACACTGCAGGCCGCGCTAGATGTAATTTTCACAGGTTATTTTTATCAGAGGAAAATATTAGACTGCCTGCTGCCATGAGATCTGTCTGTGCCCCACCGGCCTTACCGTGGGCAGCGCACTACAACACAATGCAAATATTTTTATATATAGCATCCTCCATATGCGGCGTTGGGGGACGGCGGCAGGAGAGGGGGCTGGAGGGGGGAACACCGGGGGCTTTGGGGGGCAAAGGGAGGGAGATGGAGATGCTGCAAGGAAGCAGCGATGCTTTGGGCTGAAGATGGGACATATAGAGAGAGGGAAAATCCTTTCCTGGTGCAAAAAGGGTTCGGGTTTGGTGTGCGGATGATGGGAGTAGTGAAGGCACCTCAGAAGGTCTGCGGGTGGGAAGCTGAGATTGGAGGAGCAGAAGGGACCCTGGGGGAGCATCACCTCCCGCAGCCACCCGCTCTCCCCGCTTTGGTAACCCTAACCGTGAAAAATCGCTATAAAATAGGATATCATAAATAAGCTAACAAATAGGCAATATGCAATTCTCCACTCCCCAGGCGTGCAGACTTTTAGTTTTTCCTCTGTTCAGGTCTAAAATCCATTTGGCTGCTAGGGGAAAAAATTACTGGATGGGGAGTTTTCTAAGGAAACATGGAGGAACTGAAATTTCTTGTGGAAATGTGTGGAAAAACCTCAATCTCTCTAAAATATCCTGCATCCCAGTTGTTGCAGCATTGCTTTGGATCCGAGAGCAAGACTTACACCCTTGTATCCTTGAGTTAGAGCAGGGGGTTGGGGTTTCTTTTTATCTTTTTTTCCCTTCCTGCCCCCCCCCCCCCCCCCCGAAAAGTCAGCTATTGATTTCAGGTCTATCTTGGTCCTTACTGGACAACACTTTGAAATCTCAAACAAATGCATGAGCAGGAGAAGCATTTCCCTCACCAATGTAACTAAAATACTTCGTTTTTTTCCCCCATTCTGATAGACTACCTCTTTCCTGGCATTTTGTAATCATAAACCGCGTCTGAAGCGCATCCTTTTCCATTAAAATAAGTGTTTACTTAGTTGCTGAGTTCACCAAAGTGCTTTGAAATTACATCACTCAAAACACTGACATTTATAGGCGATGCAAATTAAATAGACATAACCACAGCTGTCAGTGCAATTCAGGCAAGGCACGGAGTCAAGGTTTCTCGAAATGGTGAAAACCTCTCTGCCCACCGCCTGTCTTCAAATGTCCTTGTACCGGCAGTGATTTTATTTAATTGCACGCTAACTCCAAAGCTTTCCCATCCAGCCCGGCTTTGCATTCAGAGAGAACTTGCTTTTCTCTGAAAGGATGCAAAAGCAAATGGGACCGGCTCCGGAGCTGGGCTCTGGCAGCGGAGTCCTGCCTGCGGGGACTTTTGTGCTTCAGCCTCCAGCAACATGTCCTGGAGAGGGACCAGGAGAAAATAAATAGTTGTAAGAGGTTATTACTCATTGGAGTGGCTGCAGAATGAGAAAAGCAGGCGGGTGATGGGGAGGCACGAGCTTGGCTTGAGAGGGAAGTCTTGTCCTTGCAGGATAAAGGCCCAGCGGGAGCAAGTCCTGGTTATCTGCCGGCGGTGCTGGACCGGTGCGAGCTCTACAGCATCCTCCAGGCTGGAAAATTAGGCACAGATCCCGCGGAGGAGCTGGACCTGGCACAGCTCGGTCTGATGACCTGCATGGACCTTGCAGTCCCATGGAGGCTCTCACTGCAGGTCAGGGTGGTGATGGTGATGGGATCACCACTTGGGATGGTGACCCACCATCTTGGGGTGGTGACCCACCCCGATCTTCTTCTGTCCCACTTTGGGACTATCGTGCCTTCCCATGGGACCCACGTTCCCGGAGAGGTGTCAGGATGCAGAGGGGCTTCCTGGGGGCCAGCGATGCTCAGAGCTGGAAGATCTCCCTGGCATCTCTTTGGACCTCCAGTTTGAGAAGCCACATCCTGCTGACTCCTCTACATGGAGATGACATCTCCCTTTCATCAGTGCCAAAGGCAGGCTGGACCCCAGGGCTCGGCCTCCAAGGTGTCCCAGTCCCCTCCATCCATCCAGCCAGCCGGCCGCCCCGAAAGGGGCAGCAGCAGAGCCAGGACCCAGCCTCGGCACTGGGAAATCTGCTTCCATCTGGCTCCGCTACCAGCCAAAATTAGCAGCAGCTCTTTCACTGTTTAATATTTCAAGATGTTCTGGGGGAAGCGGCGAGGCTCCTGGAGGGGAGGAGGGACGTGCGAGAACCACTTCTGCGCCTTTAAAACGTGTCCTTTCTTTTTTTTTTTCAATCATTTCTGTCCCTGTGGTGGCAGCAGCTTGCCGAAGAGAAAGCCAGCAGATGGGTGGCCCGGGGGGCCGGCACCCCCGGCTCTGGATGCAGGGATTATTTCTCCCCTCCGGAGGGAATATCTCTCCCTTCCTCACTCCATGTTTCTGGCAGCGGCTCCCAGGGACAGAGGAGATACCGCGGTGGCTCTGACCACCCCCCTGATTTTTTGGCTCTCCTCCCTCCCGCGGTTGCCCTTCCCTGCCACACGTGATTCCCATAGTATGCAGAGATGGGAAGGGAATTTATTTTCCTTCCCCACCAAGAAGCGATCGTACAAGCAGCAGGAGCAACCCTCCCTGCTCTGGCGTGACCCCGCCAGTAAAGCAGGTTACGAGACGCTTGTTTCCCTACTTTAATGATGAAAGCTTAAGCTTAATAGGAGAGAAGCAAGGAACTGAAATATTCATTTGCTGGCTCCTCGCCGTCCAGCAAAACCGCTTTAACAGCTCTGGGCTCAGCTTGCTGGAGACCTGCCGGTTTCTCCTGCCCTGTATATTATGTAAGAAGCTTTTTAATAATATACGTTGAGACATATGGCCCCTCAGATTTAGTATGCAAATGCAATATGCTTAACTAAAAATAGCGGATATGCTTAATGTAGTTTGTTATAACACCTTCTGTTATTTGGTGAGTAATGAATCGCGGCTGCGCTTTACAGAGAGCTTGGAATGGAGTGAGCAGGCAAAAACCTCCACTCCGGGCTTGCCTTTTGTAGCGAAGGAGCTTGATCATGTCCCGTCTCCTGCCTCTTCCAGCACCGTGACTGGATAATTAAGTAGATGATGATACCCAAATAAATGCTTAGTGGGGCATTAAGTAGTAAATTGCTGGTAGGAAAGCTTTGGGTCCCAACTAGGTGTAGTTATTGCCTTATATCCTGGAGCGTTAGCTTGTGTTTTGGGGTTTATATCCCATGTATATTATCCCAGTTTACACTGGGATAGGAATCGCACAGTGGTTAAATCCCAGCGGTGCCAGGTGAAAGCATCGGCTCTGTGCCCTCATCCCTTGGGATTAGACAGCAGAGGCTTCGCTGCTGCAGCCATGGGAAGAGAGAGAAGGATGCAAGGTCCATCTCCTGCCCTTCCCAAATCTCCCTTTCAGCCTCCCTCTCGCAGGCTCTGCAGGCAGAAGGTTCTCCTCTCCTCTTCTCTTCCCCTTCTCTTCCCCTTCTCTTCCCCTTCTCTTCCCCTTCTCTTGCCCGTCTCCTCTTGTGCAAATCCCTTCTTGCCGTTGTTCCTTGCCAAAGCAAAGAGAAACAACAAACGAGGTGTCATTTCGAGGTGACAGTTGGGTGACAGCAGTGCTCCCATTCCCTTCGCAGAGCAGTCGAGGCTGGGAAGCAGCCCTCTGCTCCTGTCGCAGCCCCGAGAGCCGGGCTGTCTGCACCTTTCAGATACAAGGAGGTGAGGTTTTTCAAAGTATTCTTTCATTAAAAAAAAAAGAAAAAGGGGAACACCCCCCCCCCCCCAAAATATGCTGACTGTATCCCAAGAGATAAAGAGGAAGAATTTATTTACTTCTGTAGCTAATACCACTACCTCGCTTGCCTTTAACACAAGCTGGTGGCCTTTCATGCTGGTAGTCTTTCAAGTGCGGGGCTTTTGGTTTTGTTTTCCCAGAATAAATCTTTAACCTCACACACAAAGTACCTGACGACTTGCTATAGTGGAGCTTGTCACGTGGTGCTTCTATGCTGCTCTTCATCTGCTCTCCATCACCATCTAAGCCTCCAGTAGCCTTGAGATTGTCACTGATGTGCTGGAGCCAGGTCTACCAGGGTTGTCCGGCTCCTGGGCAATGGTTGGGGGGTCTCAGATCACTTCCCACCTCCATGAGGGAGAAAGAGTTGGTCCACCAGGAAACGATCCTTTTCCCCCCGTTTCATCCCGACACTGATTATTCAAGAGGAGCAGGGGAACATGAAGTCCTTGTTGCAGGTTGTCGGCGGCGCTTTGAAGCAGCAAGTTTTGATTTCATAGCTACAGGGAAGGGTTTGTAGAGAAAGAAGCTGGTTACCTTTATCGGTTCCTTAGCTCTGAAAAGGGAACGCCTGAATTTCCCGTTGGGGCTTGGCTGTGCTTATCTGATCCTATCGTAGCTGCTTATGAAGATTAAGGAGTTGCCTTGGCTCAGTGGAGGGAAGTTGCAACACCGTGGACGTGACTCATCGTGCTGTAGACATCTCCCCGGGATGGGATGAATCACTCTGGAGCTGCCTGCCTTGCTCCTTCGGTGACAGGAGAAGCCTGAAAATAGATTTAAGTGTCCAGAGCTGGGCACAGGGCTTGCCTGGAGCTTGTATTGGTGCTGTCAGCAGCAACGAGACCTCCAGCAGCAGCAGGGACCCCGGGGGTGTCACTGCAGCATCCACGAGACCCTGGCATGGACCGCAAGTCCTCCAGGCAAGGTGATCGTGTTGGAGAGAAAATACAGCATTCCTTGGTGCACTGGAGGGCTTGCACAGGGGAATGGTGCTGGAAGTGTTGTCCTGCCTTTTGGGCTCCCACCAGAAAGGGGACAAGGTTGAGGGAGTTGTCCTTAAGAATGAAGGGCTGGGTGGTCTCGATCAGTCCTCTATACAGGACTATAACCTGTGGATTGTAGCACTTTCCATCCTATCATCTCCACCCTAAACGCCACGTCTCCACCTCCTTTCCAAGCAGTTAGTGAGGTTTTCCCCTCTTCTACAACAGGGGCTCTTCTCCAGCCTCTTTGGGGGCTCTCTTCTCCAGCATCAACTTATCCCCACTTCCTCGGGCCAGCTCCGGTCCTGCCACATTCTCGGGAGCATCTGGACCCCTCCAAAGCTTGGCCAGACAGATGAGACCACGACAGACTCCCCACTCCCCTGGCCACCCCTCACACGGTGGCTTCTGTACATTTGATTTGTCCCTCTTAAAATATAGGTGAGCAGCCAGGCTGGGTTCACGCATGCTCTGCACAGCCCCGCTGGGACTCTCGCTCCTGCCGCATCCGAGTGGGATGCATGATATTTTTCGTGGCAGCTGCCAGAGCCGGTGGTAGACATCTCATTTTCATCCGTGGGGGAAATTCATAGTCCCTGTTTGCTCCCAAAGCAGCAGCCAAAGCACAGCCCACAATAGCAAAATACACGGGACAAATTTCGAGCAACTGGTTTTTAGTGGGGAAACTCGCGTCTACTCGGTCGCCTGTCAAACGGAGGCTATCAAGCCTCCCCGAACCCTGTTGCGAACACTCTTATTTCAGCTTCACTTAATCCTGTTACCAAGCAACTTTAAGTGAAGCAAAACACGATGCTTCCACAGAAATGAGAGCACACGCAGGGGAGCGAAACTGGTTTCGCTGGCGTTAAACTGGTTTCTTTATAATGCCACATTTTTTCGTGGTAGGCTTGTGGGTCCTGCTTTCTTATAGTTACGTTTCCATGGCGATTTGGGGGGGTTTTTTAATCTATAAATTTTTGTCTAGGAAAAATGTGGATATTAGGCATTTGTTTAAGATTTCTGCACAGATATAGTCTGGTTGAAGCAGCAGTTGACTTCCCCAAGTCTAAGACCACAAGGCACGGCCTCTGGGTCGCTGTGGGTCCTGGCTGACTCACTGGTGTGATGAGCCCAACATGCTCGGGAGGTGCTGAGCTGCGGGCACAGACCCCGGCGGGTAATCTGAGGACACGCACCCAGGTCCCACGTGCTGCTGAGCTGAATGGGAGGCATGCGGGAGGGATGCAGGAGGGATTTAGGGGGTCGCTGGGTCGGTGGGAATGGAGACATGGCCATGCTGTTTTGCACACCCAGAGCAACTCGGGGTGCTCGGCCCCGGTGCCGGGGATGCCAGCCTGCCCCGGGGGCCGATGTGGGAGGTGGAGGAACGCTTGCTCTGATACGCGTCGTTTCCATGGCGATGCTGAGCAAAGGGTGCCGTAAAAACTAGAGAGGAACCTCGACGTCTCACAGCATCTGCTGGGCACGTCTGTGCTGCCTCAGCAACCCCCCTGCTCCTGGAGAGCCTTCCTCCCCGAGGGAGACAAGAAACCATGGTCTCAACATATCCTTCACGGATGCAATGCAGCCGGCACAGGGATGAACATCTGTGCTTCCTTCCAGATGTTGCACTTGGTGCTGCCCGTACCCCTTGAGGACACTGTCCCCATCAGATAATCCCTGTCTTTGCACCTCAGTAATACACTGCGATGTTGAATTGCGCTTTGCAGAGCGTAGAAGAGGCACCGGTGACTCTTCCAGCCTAATGAGTTAAATAGCAACATTGCTCCCATTTTACAGATGGGGAAACTGAGGCAAAGGATAACAAGAGTCTGGGGAGAAGCCAAACCTCCCAGGTCTGTGCTTACTTCAGCACAGGAGAAGGCTTATTACCCAAAATAAACCTTCAGGCAACCTTTTAATACAGTCATAATGTGAACCAGCTGAGAAAACACCATCTACTTTTCTCAGATTGAGCCGTGTGGGATCTACTTTGGTTTTCTCCGAGCAGGATTATCTTCTGCAGAGCTGCCGGTGCTGCCGGTAGAGCTGGCAGGTGACGGCTCCAGCTAGAAACGACCCGTGACTGAGGCTGTATCCTCAATTCCCAATAAATTAGTGCCGAGCACAGCTTCAGATGTTAATTGCCAGAGAGAAGTGGATCAGTTTGGACATAATAAGGCAGGGGGAGAAGGGTAGCTCCGTGCCTTTGGCAGCATTTCTGATTTTAATTGCAGCTTCTTGCATATTCACAGGGATGAACTTTGTAGCCTGCACCCAAGCGTAGTCAGCTGGAGCTTTATTAAGATTTTTTGAGCGATGCTCTAAGCAGAAAGCCCCGACAAAGTCATGGAAAGCCAACGCCAGATACAGAAAGCTGTGCAATCTGCAACATATAATACTCTGCAGCCAGCTTGAAGCACATGCTGAATTAATCCCCAATTTAATTAATGCTACTCTAATCCTTCAGTGAAAAGAGCAGCTCAGGATTTGTTTGGAAACACTGTGCTGTGTACAGTAATGTGTATTAATGTATTTAAAAATGCAATCATCGAGGAGTTTTTGCTCTATTCCCAACCTGGGGTGCACTAAGAAATAAATTTGCAGGCACTGTCCTCTGAAAAGTGGGATTGGAGATTGAATGAAGGTCTGTGGTTGGGCTTCCCAACATCACAAAACTAGTTTAAAAACCGTAAGGTACGAACCAAGCCCCAAGTCACTGGAATTTATTTTTAAAGTTTTTCTGGCATCTGAGCCAATCAAACGGTTTTCAGGGTTGTTTTTTGCCCCGTTGATGGGGGATTACAAGAAACAGGCTTAATGAAATAGCAGCGGCAGCCTGGACCGGCGCTCAGCCCCATGCCTCCAGGAGGTACCGCTAGAAGAAGCCATTCAAAATGATGCTAAAACTGCAAAAACTGGCAAACCCACGGCCGGGACGTGTCTCTGTGGATGTTCACACCGCTGGTTGCACTTCTCCAGTCTCAGGGTGACAGACAGGGTTTGCCGCAGAGCCTTTTTGGGTTTGCTCTGCCCAGGGACATTCATTTTAGCAAGCTAAATGCACCCCAAACCAGACAGTATTGTGCTTCTGGGTCCTGTGAGACCTTCCTTTTCTTTACCCTTGCAGCAAATATTTAAGCCACACTAATGCTTCTCAGCCCCAGCACGGAGCTTGGAAACGTTTAAGATGCAGCTACTGAGGACTGGTGCAGGCATATTCCATCAAAGGATTTTGTAGCTGGGCTTTTAATTTTTCTCTCTTAGTGGAAAACAGCTATTTTGTAGAAAATGAATTTTCAGAAGTGACAGTTTTTCAAAGCCAATTTCATGTTTATAGTCTCATCCTTGCATGTGTTTCTTGCAGGAAAAACAATGAATGCTGCCTGGCTTTTGGCAGCTTTTCTAAAAAAATGCTGTTTATTTTGCTCTTCGTGTTATTATCAATGATGAAAATTAATAACTGTGTGTTTTAAAACCAAAGTTTCTTCTGTGGCGTAAAAAATGCCTTCCCCTCCCCGTCTGTGATTACAGCTGGCTACATGCCAGGATTTTCTATTTAAAATTACAAACCCGGTTGCTTTTAAGTCTCTTATGGATACTTGCAGGCTATATCTTGTTTACTTGATATGGATGTATAGGGGTTTACCCGCAGATGGACCTGGGCACAGCACCCGGTTGTGGGAAATACGTGGAATTAAGTCAGAGCTGAACAGACCCGGGGCAGGTGCAGAAATGGGCAGAATAATTTTGGATGGAAAATGTTTCGGCAAAACAGTTCCCGTTGCCCAACAAGTTAGACTAAATAGAAGCTTTCTCCTCCAACTTGTCAGGTAATTACTGAAGGAAGCATATGGTATCTCCTCTGAAGTGTTGGAAGGGGATCAACACCAGGCAAAGCGACGGAGCCGGGTGGGATCGGTAGGAGTGGGCGTCACGTGGGAATAACAGGATCAGGATTGAAATTGGAGGAGTTGGTAGGTGCTCGGGAGAGCGTTTGAACCCATTGTGGTGTGTGTTCGCCCATGGGGCTTGGGCATCTGGGTGGTGAATCGGCTGCGGAGCCCAGGGCTGCTGCTGTGCTGTTGAGCAGCGATGAGGTCGGATGGGGACGCTCTGCATTGCCAGAGGTTTTGGGGAAAGCTGGCTTGACCCTCAGTGCCGGGGTGTTTTGGAGGGTCAGCACTGGGGAGGTGTTGGCAGGGAGGAGACCCTCAGATGGGACCCCATGGGTGGGCAGATGCAGGGCTTGAGCAGACAGCGAGAGAGCTTGGACATGTCAACATCCATCTGACATCTCTTGGAGCGAGGGGAGCCCAGTTATGGCTGAGCAAGGCAAAGGCAAGGCAGGTTTTTGTCACGGTGGGTCCCAGTAATGGGGTTGTGTTGGTTGCAATAGCCCCCATCACGGGAAGGTGGTGGGGAGTGATTCAGGTCGTGGTCATTGGGTCTTGAGCAGAAGCGGAGGCTAAGAGCAAGGATGGTCAATGCCAGTCTCGCTCTGGGAGGCTTCAGTGTAGGGAAAAGCCAAAATAAACTCATACTCTCTGTGCCAGTATCCCACCAACATGGGATTCAAGAGGAGATGCACTCAAGCTCCGCATCCACCGCGTGCCACCCCATGTTCCATGCCCTAAATCATGACATTATTTAGGTACCAAAAGCACTTTTGTCATAAGGAGGCAAAAATAAATAATTAGCTTGTGTGGAGCGTAGCAGAGCCAATGCACAGGCAGGCAGATTAGCGTGGGCACCAGAGGCATCTGTCGATGGGAGCGTGTGTTCAAGAGCGAGTCTTGCAGATCAATACATCTCTGACTGGTTAGAAGTCCAGCTCCAACTGATTGGAGCTGAGCCCTGACCAAGCGCGTGGAGAGCTTGCCACCATCCCAGAATTTCGCAGAGGTGTGCAAGGCCTGGGGAGGTAACTGTTTTAATAAATCCTGTTCATATTCAAATTGTTTTCCTGGCCTTAGATAGAAAAGCTGGGCTTTAAAAGGTTAAGTATGAATAGCCTGCTCCAGCTGCTGGGTCTGCAAAGGCTGCTGAGATCAAATGCTTGAGATGTGGAGGTGCTGCTGGTGGACACGTCGCTGCAGGCGCAGAGCATGAAGTTTGGCGTAGCCAACATGTAAAGCAGGCTCGCTGTCAGAGTGGGGCTTTTTAAATGCTGTTTGTTCCCAAAAGCTGAGCGAAATGTGTGCTTTGGTTTGTGGGGATGAAGGTGACAGCAGCGTATCTGGCCAGGGGTCTCCAGAGGTCTCTGGTCCAACCTTCTTGGACCAACACTTGATCGGTTTGGTCGTGACTTTGCCTAGCTGAGTGTTGAAGCCTCTGAGGACGGTTAGCTGTGAAGGAGGTAGATCTGAGCATTGTGGATGCTCATGTTTAGCCTGACAAATCCGTTCCCACCTGTGCAGTCTCTGGCTTCGTTTGCCTTGGGAGCTACTGGGTGAGCAGGGTCCAAGAAAGTCCTCTTGGGAGAGGGAGGCTGATCCCTTTGCTGCCCAGTTGAGGCAGCAGAGTTGCATCCTCCTAAGTGATGGGTTCCTGAGATCTGTAAACCTCATGTCATCCAGTATCACCTTATTCTACCTTTGTCCTTCTCCTCTGCCCATATCATCCCATGGTCTGGCGTCTTCTGCTGTTGTTTCCTGCTGCGTGACTTTGTGCAGCCCC
This sequence comes from Gymnogyps californianus, assembly GCF_018139145.2. Taxonomy (NCBI): domain Eukaryota; kingdom Metazoa; phylum Chordata; class Aves; order Accipitriformes; family Cathartidae; genus Gymnogyps; species Gymnogyps californianus. Next base: position 3,189,373 of record NC_059498.1, on the reverse strand, counting down.
TGGCGTAACAGCTCTGCGGCTGTGATTCCGCGGGGCTGGGTTTCTACCGGTGCTTCGGATTGAATACAGTGCTGTTAAAAATTGAAATGCATAATAAAATAGTAGAAAAATACCAAGGAACAGTAAGAAAATAAAGAGTGATTCATCTTTAAACAGAAGCTCTTTAGATGTGGAGGTGGCATTGCTGGCCACAGGCATGGATTCATATTAGCGGCTAGCTCAGTTTTTAGTCCAAATTATGCATAGTTAACAACTTCTTTTGCAAATCAATCCCCCACCCCTTAGTCCCATATGCTCCCTCTAGTTTGTTGGGATGTAAGACTGTAGCAGCAATACTAAAGAGAGAAAGGTTACACACCCCAGCTGCGTGAAGATGCCTCTGTGATAAGAGGAGCCCAAAGTGGTCATATATCACACTCGGGTCTGATTTGCATCCCATTAATTCTGCTTGAGAAGGTCTCTTTTGGGTTGGTTTTAGCTTCTAGTGGAAGAGGGGGACTGACCTCGAGTTACTTGGTATTCGGCATAGATTTGGGATGTGGAAACCTCACATCACCCAGAACATGGTGATGTGTCTGAGCCCATGCGCTGCAAATGCCTTTGTCCAGCTTGGAGCAACTTCAGCTGCCAAAAACATGAGCTCCTTTGGATTTAACACACTTTTTTTGTTATTTAATTACCTACATTATCTGCCAAGTGGCCTCAGGCTCTGTCAGAGATGGGGCAGCGGAGGCGGGGTGCACCCATGCTTTCAGCATTGGAGACCTTACGGGTAGTAGAAACATCTCTGTTTGGGGGAAGGAGTTGTTTATTTGTTTTAGTAATATGGGAATGCATTCTGTAACTAAATGTCAGCTAGAAAGTAGATGTCACCTCCTGTTTTCTCTAGCTTGGAAGTACAAACCAAGCTGGAGAAATCATGAATGTCTGTGTTACAGGGAGGGTGAGCCCTTGGGGTAGGCAGCAGTGTAAGGACCAGGAGCCTGGAGATGCTCTTGGTCCCAGTGGGCAGCAGTGATGATTTGGGCTGAGTCCCGGGTGTGCTCTGCTCACGGCAAACGCTGCTGCTGGGTTTCCTTCCTCAATGCCCAGAAGTCTGATCATCCAGGTGGAGCACTCCCAACTGCTTATCTCCTGCTTTTGAGCAGCACAGATTTACCAGATATAATTTTCCATGGAGGGGCAAACGTGTCCATGCAGGTGGACACCATCCCACCCACCACAGCCCGCTAACCTCCTCCCTTCTTCTTCCAGAGGAGACAACGTTCGAGGCTGGAGTCAAAGTCCAGATCCACAGCCAGTCCGAGCCACCCTTTGTCCAGGAGCTGGGGTTTGGGGTGGCCCCTGGATTCCAGACCTTTGTGGCCACCCAAGAGCAAAGGGTAAGTCCGTCCTAAATTTCATTTACACACCAAGATCCCTCCAGTTGGTCCGTATGAGATGTTGCTTCTCCGGACCGATGCCCCTTGAGAGGCGTCTTCATCATTAACAGCTATTTTTATGCCTTGCTTCAAATTGGTTGGGATGAGGGCAGCTTTTTCAGCATTGCTTCTCATGGATTGCCCACAATCCTTGTAATTTTGGCCACAGAAGGGACTTCATCCCTGGTAATTCCCCTGCCTTGCTCTTTCATGGGTATGGTTCAGCTGTGGCAGTCGCTCAATGTGTTGGGTATCTTCCAACCCGCCGAGAAAGGATGCTTTTTGCCAAAAGGCTCTCACACTCCAAGGATACAAAAAGAGACAGAAGGAGAGTGTTTCATTATGTAGATCAGCATGAGTCCTTTCAGGTAACACAGAGATAGTCACGTTATTTATTATAAACTGTGGTGGGATGCTCGTGGCTCGGCATGCATTGCCCTCCCTGAGTCCCGACGGTGGCACATCATCACGGTGCGGATGGATGCGATGTGACGTAGCGTCATCAGACCCAAATCCTGATTAGGCATATGGGAAGGCGGCCAGCGGAATAATTTTTCCCCCAACTTGGCCCTGGTGCTTCCATTCCTAGCCCTCCTGCCTCATTGCCTCTCTCATTTTCCTCCCTGCTCTTGCATCCACCCTCAAATGAGACATAAATCAAGTGGAGGAAAGCGAACACGAGCTGTTGGAGAGTTTGCACTGATTAAACCTCCGTGGAGATCAGAGCCGCAGTCGTTACACTTCAGCTCAGAGCAACGCGAGGAATTTACCACCAAATATATCGTTAAGGCATCTCTCCATGGCCACCGGGTATCAAAATACACCTGAAGATGCTGCATTTCAGCGAGCCTGGATGCAGATCTTCTCTCCTTCATTACGGCACGCTTGTGTGTAATCATCCAGGAGATAACGAACGGTGTGAGTTCCCGGTGGGCGAGCGCCAGGTGGAAACTTCTCAATTAAAGCAGAGAAATATTTCGCTGTTGTCAGTTCATATCTTGTGGGAAGTCCGGTGGGCTGGAGAAAATGAGCAGCTTTATTTGCACGCAGGGCTCTCGTTTGGAGTGTAACACCTTAGTAACAGCGAAGGCAAAGGGCTCTTCGGGAGCTGAGGCAGCAGCTGCTGAAGTCCAAAGCAGAAACAGGCTTGGAAACCCATCATGGGCATTTTTCATGCCTGTTCCCTTGACACAAGCCCTTCCATGCATCTCCAACATCCTCACCTCGCTCCGCAGCTGCTTTCTGCCGTCCCAGGGGACCCAGCAGCATTCGGCATTGCTTACATGGGGCATGCTGCGAGATAAAGAAGCTGGAAGGATGGAAAACTGATTAATTACTGTTGGCAGTAATTAGTGGACATGGAATGCCTTACCCATCCTCTCTCCTGGGGGCATCTCCTGAAGCAGTCTAGGGGTCTCCACACAGCGAGGCGGCGGCGCTGGGGTCAGCCCCGTGCCCGTAGCTGCCACTGGCAGATGCAGCGCAGAGCAGTGGGGTCTGGATACGGCCCCGGGGATAAGGCTAGCGGCTGGTTATCCCCCACAACGGCTGCATACGGGAGCCCTTCCCATGCCAGCGCCTGGCAGGCGGCTGGCAGATGCTGGGTTACCCCAGGGAGGACAAGTGACTTGCCAAAGGTCATGGAGGAAGTCAGTGTCGGAGCAGAGGGTCCCATGCCAGGCTAGATAGAAGGAAGAAATTTTTTACGATGAGGGTGGTGAAACACTGGCACAGGTTGCCCGGAGAGGTGGTAGATACCCCATCCCTGGAATCGTTCAAGGTAGGGTTGGACGGGGCTCTGAGCAACCTGATCTAGTTGAAGATGTCCCTGCTCATTGCAGGGGGGTTGGACTAGATGACCTTTAAAGGTCCCTTCCAACCCAAACTATTCTATGATTCTGTGATTCTATGTTGGAGCAGAGGGTCTTGTGCTGGGGTCTTGCATTTCCATCCCCAGCATGCGTATACCTTCAAGCGGAGCCCTCTCCTCTTTTCTCAGCAGCAAAGAGCAGGATTTTTGTTTAGCAAATTGTCAGCTGTGAAAAATACCTGCGGCAGAATCAGCACCCCCTTAGTGAGACCACATTAGCTCCGGAGAAAAGCTAACTGTAGAGATGCCGAGGCTCGCGATCAAGAAGGGCATTGCCGGCCGATTACATGACACTTTGCATGCCCCGTTAGCAGGCAGGCAGGCAGGCAGCGCTGGGCAGGGTGTCGTGTTGTGCGGTACAGCTGCCTGATGCTGAAAGAGTTTGGCAACACCTCCTCAAATCAAACTCGCCTGGCAGCGCAAGCAGTAATTGGAAAGATTTGTCTTCCTTAAACATCCCGGCTTCAGCAAGATTTGGGAGCGTGGCTGGGAGCTGGAGCCTGCAGTGAGGATCTCAAGGACTTTGTTTTAAGATAGAAATAGCGTAAATGCTGGAGACTTTTAAGACAGCTGCTGTAAATCTTCCCCATCCCATTGCCAGCATTAACTATTTCATTATTTCCATTAAAAAATTAGATTTCCTATCAGGAAGACAGCCAGCTGAGAGAGAAGGAAGAAACCCATCCCTCCCCACATCCCTCCTTCCAGGCAGGGGAGATGTAGAAGATGACAGGAAAAACAGATGGGGGGGGACTCTCAGCTCGAGAGTCCCCTCTTCTGCAGGTTATGCCAGAGTTTGGGTGCTGGAAGAGGGAAGGGCACGTTTCTGCTTGGGGCCAGGGGTTCTGTAACTAGTTTAAAATTATACTGCGGGCTGCGACGCCTTTACCCAGGAGACCCGGAGGGCTCTTCAAGCTGCCTGCCTGGAGCAGCATTCAGCTCCCTGGGCGATGCTGCCTACCCTAATCCCTCCTCTCCATAAAGTCATTTTTTAACCTAATTACAACCATTACAGCATATACATGCTACTGCCTGCTCTAATTACCCCGCAGGGACCAGCCGGGCATCACCCACCTTCTCAAGCCCTGAATACACATCTTTTATTCAGACCCCTGATTTAGTCTTTTTTTTTTCCTACTAAATTTCTGCATCTGGGGCAGGCACGTGCTGCTCCTTCAATAAGTCAGAGCAAAAGGTGGCAAAGCCCATGAACATTACGCAGAGGACTGAGGCCAGCCAGTTATTGGGGTCCTAAACCATGTGTTTTACACCATGGAACATAAATGAAATGGTCCTCCAGCTGGAGAATAGAAATAAAGATAAAGAGAAGGTCATTTCATGTCTCCCAGCTCAGAGCAGCCTCTGTATTAGTTATAAGCACTTTTCCCAGCGATAAAAAGAATAGGTATGGAATTGGGCAGACTCACCTTGGTGCGAGGGTGGGAGCTGTGCATCGTCTTTGAGACGGGCTTTGGGGTGAAGGGGATTTATTCATGGCTGAGTTAGCGACTCGTGCCTTTATTTCTGTTAGTATTCCCCGTGGCCGTGCTCAAATCTATCCCTTCGTCCCCCCATCCCAGTCTGGAAATAAGAGTATTTACTGGGCTTTACTTACTGATCTCCTGCCTTTCCAGGTATGCAGCCGCTTAGCGCAAGCGGGGACTTGTGTCTTGGTGCCGGGGCAATAAATCCTGGATCTTTATACCAAGAGCTTTCCAAAAGCCCCTTGTCAAAAGCAAACTCTGGCTCTGTGATGGTGCGTGATCTCAGTAAATCTCCCTTTAAAATTAGCTGTCAGTCTAAAAAAAAGGAACAAAATCAGCTTTTCTTCTCCTTCTGCAGTGGCTGAGCCCTCTGATTCCTGCAGAGTGACACTTTTAAGATGCATTTACCAGTTTGGGAACTGCGTCATTAATGCAGTAATGATGTCATGCTGGTTTGCACGAGTAGCATCGTAAGAGGGACTTTGCATATGTATCAGTTGCATGTGCTGAGTCAGCAAAAGCAATCCTGCAAAGGCAATGCCAGCAGCAGGTTTCCTCCATAAAACTAGTTGTTGGGTTATATAGGCCAAGCTGTTTCTTTGCTGTGGACTCGTGGCCGAAGGGAGATGCTCTCTGTTTGAAATCCCAGACCAAAGCAATCCCCTGAAGTTTAAGGGGAGCTGGGACTGAGCTCCCTAAAGCGATTCAGGAGGTAGCGCAGCTAAAGGCAACGCACAATGGACGGTTGCAATTAAAACAAGAGTGTCTTGATGGAGGACGGTGGAAAACATCCTCTCTGGGTGACTTCCCGTACACCGCGGCAGTGGCTGTGCCTGAATGCAACGTGAAAGGAGCTAGAGTGGTTTACACGGATGTGCGAGACCATAGCTGCTGTTTTCTGGGGTTTTCACACCATTTTACATGGGGAGAGCCGGCCGCGGTCCCCATTGCACCTTGCAGCGAGAGATGCTCCGGCCGCGCAGGGGAGCGGTTTCCATGGCAATTGCTGAGTCTAATGAATAAGGTTTTTTTTCTCATGAATGGGCAAAGCCCTTAGCTGCACGGGAGCTGGCTCGGGGCACACCGTGCCATCACCCTCCAGACGGGTCCCAAGGGAGCGCAGAACCACCCCGAACTGGGCAGTGCCCTTCAGCTCTCGCTGCTCCTGGCTTTGGAGGGTTCCATCTCATTTTTTCCCTTTTCCTGGCTCTTTTGAGTGAGCCTGGTGCTATAACAAGCCTCTCTGGACCTTGTGTTGTGCGTTGCCCTGGGGAGGCTGCAATATCCCCCTGCACCGGACCATGGCACCAAAACATGGGAACACACTGGAAATTATATTTTGGAGGGCTGATCCCCTGGAGAAAGATAAATTCCTTCTGGATTTGGCTCCTTTTAATCCCCTTTTCCCAATTGGATTTTACAGCATCGTCACCGCATCTTGGCAGCATCACTCGAGCCTCTCCCATAACGGATGGGATCAGATAACGTTACTTCCCCAGCTCAGCTGCTCCCTGCTACGCCACCGGCACAGCGCGTTAGAGAAGATGAAAAGCGCACTAAAAATGGCAATTTCTGCCAACTTGGCAATAAAAATTTAAGAGGCTTCAATTAAGCAACAGGTTCGAAGATGGAGCAATATTGTTTAATAGGGCTCTAGTGTGCCTTGGAGACTCATCCCCTCATAATGCTTGCATGGGACAGAGAGCATCAGCTACCAACAACTGCAGTATCAAAAGTATAATTACAGAGGCAGGAAAATGGGACTCGGGGTCTGGCAGCGATCGCTCTGAAACCCATATTTCCAAACAGGGTGTAGGCAGTGGCATTTGAAAATTAGGAGTAATTAAATAGTATTTCCCATGTTTCCTAACCGTTGCTCAGAGTGTCTTCTCCTACCTATGGTCTTACACATCCTCCTGGAAAAACATTCACTCTCCAATTTCTTTCTGTTTCCCTCAATCCCATGCACTCTCCCAGTTGATTTCCTCCGGTATATCATCAGACTCGGAATTAATTCAACAACAAGAAGCAAAACTGGCAGGCAGTGGTGGCCAGCCGCATGGAAGACTTCATTGCACAGGAGCGGTTCAAAGCAGGAGATGTACGGAAACGATTGTACGGCTGTTTTTGTAGGGCAGCAGAGTGGTTTTGCGTGGAAAACAGCGTTAGGAGTGAATCAGCCTGTTTGTAAAAAGATAAAAAAGAAAATGGGTTTGGAGACAAGCGATGGAAATGAGTCAGGGCCAGGAACAGTGCGTCTGAACGGGGAGAGATTGGAAAGGGCTCGCTTAAGAAAGAGGTCAGTAAGAGAAAACATCAGGGATGTAGATGAAGTAATGGTCTGGGTGCTCCTGCTAACCCTCACCATACTATATGGATAAGAGGATTTTTTAAAAAAGAAGGAAAGCTCCTCACTGAGGACAGGAGAGCTTCCGAGGGTCCAACTCCCACCACGCAACCCCTGAATTGGGCACCTCTGTACGAGTTTGGCCAATGTAGTCCAACAAATACAGCCAATGGTGTCTAGCAGAACGAGGGGGAACACTTTTGTTGCCTATAGATATGCCAAGGAGGTGACCAGGAGGCAGAGGGCAAAGTTGATTGCAATTTAAGACCAAGTTTGCACATGAGCGAAGGGTACAGTTCATCTTGGGGGGAGCTAGAAGCGAGTTGTAGACGGTCAGTGCAGTAAATGCCGGGAGCTGCCGTCCAGTGGGTCCTGGGAGCAAACCCGGGATGAGGCTCAGAAGGGGCTGGCCCCGACTTTTTGGGGGGCCACAGGAGGTTTCAATGTTGCTATTCGATTTGCAAAATTATTTCCAAGGAAATGGGGACCCAGAGGAGCCTGGAGCTCCAAAATCATGTTTTTCTTCTGGTACCCACTCACCTCCAGCACCTGGGGACTCGTGGGCTGTATAACTTCCCCAGGCTCTGCTCAGAGGGACCTTCCAGGTGCTGGAAGGGTTAAGCTCTTGTCCTTAAAGACAACTTCTTTAGTGCTTGCGTGAAGGGAGCAAATGGGAAGGAACAGCCGTATTACACCCGGCATGGCAAAGGGAGACGGCAAATAGACAACTTCCAGCATCATTAACTGGGAGATGGTGCCAACGAGCTGTGTGTACGCCGAGCTTTTTAAACATTTTACAAGTGCTGAAGCTGCCTGGGATTGAAATTCTATTAAGTTGATGCTATTTGATGTCTCATTAAAGAACAGAGGTTTCTGGTTATTATTTCATTTGGAGCAAATGCGAACACATCCCATATAGACTTTGCAAGATTCAGGGAGAAGTTTACATCCCTCCTTGCTGATCGCTGCCTGAAGTTTGGTGGCATCAGGTGGAGACCCACACATAGAGGAGGCAGGAGAGGGGCTGAGCTGTAGCCCAGAGCTGAGTCGTTGCAGGATACATCCCCAAAGCCAGATTCATCGCAGAGCCCAGCTGCAAACTGGGCTGAAACTGCCCCAACCTCGTGCTGGAAACATCTCCACCGCGTTTCCACATCTCCCCTATTGCATAAAATTAAACCTGCAGAAAACCCAGAGATACCACTTAAAAGAAATTAAAAAAAAAAAAGACCTCTCCGGCTGCAGACAGATGTTGGCAGTTATCAGGAGGCTCGGTGCCAAGAGCAGCATGCGAAGGGCAGCAGCGCGGCCAGGAAAAAGGGCTGTGGGAGGGAGGAGGCTGTGCTGAACGGCCCCCGCCGCCGCGGCCCGCTTCCCCCCACGTTTGCCGAGAGCAGCCCTTCCTTTCCTTGCGTTTCAGGCAAGCAAGATCCATCCTGCTTTAAAGGAGACAAGTCAATTTGTTCCTTTTCCTTTCGGCGCCTGCCAGTTCATAACGGATTGTCGTAATCCCTAATAGCCGGGATCAAGAGAATTTAAAAAGCATTTCATTAATTAATTATTTATTGACAATTGCGAAAGCGTGAGGACGCGAGTTGGTCAACCTCAATTAGAGGCTGAAGCTGAATTTCTGTAAGCAGGGGATGGCGTGGTGCTGCGGAGGGGTATGTGCCCTTGGAAAGCTGCCACGACAGCGGAGCAAAATTAGAGCTCAGCGCTACTCTCCTGCAGGAACCGAGGGCAGAAGCTGTCCCTGCTGCCTTTACCCCTGCTTTTCCTTTTGCTTTTATGGTTTTTTTTTTTCCCTCCAGCTTCAAAGAAAAGTAGCTTGTCTTTGCTGGTAGCAGAGCAGGTTGGAGGGGAGCAGCTCAGCATCCCAGGGCAGCCTCCGCTGGTCCAGCGCCGGAGCCCTCCCACCAACCCCAAATTAGCATCGTCTGGAAGAAGGGAAAATGATTCTCTCAAGAGGAGGAGACCTCTGCGTGGCTGCGCGCCGCCCAGGAGGGGCTGCAGGGGAAAGGAATCAAATCCAATTAGCACCTCTCCCGTTTACGTTGTTTACATGGCTGCGGTCTGCGGGATTGCTCCGTCACGTGCGCTCCTGTTTGCTGGCTAGCGAGGCAGGCTTGGCTCCCCGGTGCGCTCTTCCAGGCAATGCAGCGGCTTCATTAGCATCGTGGGCAGGAAATTCAAATGTCAGATGTCTAAAATGAGCTGCTCGGGCAGCTCTCCGGGGCTGAGTGCTTTGGATGTAAAGGCTTTGCTTGAGGTTGCAGCCCCGAGAAAGCACACATTTTGGTGAGGAGGGGGTTAAGGAGGGATGCTTTTATGGATGGGTTCACCATTGCATTAACGCCAGGGCTTGGAGGGCATTGGGACTCCTGTACCAAAGCGGGAAGGGCAACAGGAGCAGGGATGGGGCTGGTCTGCGGGGGGAGAAGCCATGGGGGCTGGAGGGAAGAACCTCGGGATCCTGCTCCATTGCACTTCAGGGCAGGAAACCCTGGGGAAGAGTTTGGCCCCTTGGTTTGAGTCTTTCACTGCAACGTGCAATATTTGATGGGTAAAACCATACCCAGCTCTGGGGCTGGATAGTGTCTTCTTTGAAGGGTAACGGGGAGCATTTCAGAGGATGCAACACAGCGGTCCTGGCAGTCACCTTGTACCTGCGAGCGATGCTGCTGTGGCTCCAAACACAGACAGTAACAGAGCAGCTGCCTTCAGAGATAATTGGAAATAAAAGGTCAGGACAAGAGTTGACTACATCAGAGACTTGGTACATTCGTGCCCGCTCACCAAAACCACTTAGGAAAGGTGAAGGGAGCTTTCCTGGGACAGAATTACCTTTCGATGTTGAGGCAGGATCTGGGAAATGTGGCTCCCCTATTCCCTGCAGAGCCCCGTCCCTAATGATGTGCTTTCTCCCTCTGGAAAGGTCCCGCATCCGTATCTGGCTGCTGATCACTCGAGAATTTGCTTCTGATTACAAATTACAGAGCACGAGGGAAGCAACGAGTCTTTCAAGCTGTAATTACCATGGAGGCTCCAGGTAACAGCCCTTGATGAGCCCCTTGGAGAGAGAAGAGTTCATTGACTTGCTCAAGGGAGGGAGGGTCCAACCCTGCCAGCCCAGGGAGATTTGTCTCTAAAATCTTGCCCGTAAGGAAGAAGCACAGATTTGCCTGTCATACGTCAAATGAACCCTTGCTGCAGCGCTCCTTCCCACCGAGCCAGTGATGGAGGGGGAAGCGGATGGATTCCCGGTGCCGGTCCCCCGGGTGTGGGAGATGCTTTGGTTACAGCCGCCGCATCTCGGGGCTCTGCTTGGAGGCATGGCCAGCAGCAAGAAATCCCTGCCCTGGGATATAGAGATGTAAAAGGTAGGCATTAATATAAAACAAGGCAGCACCGAGGTGCCTGTGTCGCACCCGATAGGGCTCTGCTCCATGGCCAGGAGTTTCATTGGGAAAATTTCCGTTAAAAAGTAAAAATTTGAGCTTGCCTGGAGTCTCCTGTCAGTCCCAGACATGAAGTGCTTTTCTCCAAAACAGGGGAAGCCTTTATGCTGCAGAGCAAAAAAACCTCCACCGGTGTTAAATGTACCAAGAGGCTTTTTCTGCTCTTAAGTATCAGCGATTCAGAGCGCGGTGGAGAGAGCAAAAGTCTTGGCACGTGGCAGGGGAGATGTGTTGCACCTATTCCTGCGTGTTTACGAAGCCAGAGAAAAGTGAATTGCACTTGCACACTTGTGCTTGCACACTTGTGTGTGTGCAAGTGTGTGCATGGGGTTGTGTGTGTGGCAAGGCAGCAAATCCCCAAGGAATGCCACGCTTCTGGGGAGATGCAAACCAGCTTTGCTTCGTGGTATGGGGATAGGTGGTGCTCATGGTCCTGGCTACAAAACAGGCCATAACTCTGTTAATGAAGTTTCATTCATTAGGGTTTAATTTATCATTGAGCCCGTGCACCTCCTGCAGACGCGGTGCCAGTTCACGAGCACCGTGGCTCAAATCCAACGCTGGCTGACAAAAAAAGTGTGTAAGCTAAATATCTGATCACGACTCCATCGTTTTCTGATCCCGTCACCTACATTCGGAATAAAATTTAAAGGGCTTAAAAGATTTGTGTGTAGCTGTGCTTGGAAGAGAGCTGATACCATCTGAGACTGCAATTATTTATTCTCCTTTATCATACAACGTGCAACATATGGGCCCCTTTCTCCACTGCGGATGACTAAATGATGGCATCTGGTACTCTATTATATTGCAAGTGTAAAGCAAATGAGAAAAGATCCCCTTCAAACAGCACTTTGCTATTGTCGCAAAGACGCTCTTGATATTTTCATTCCAAGGTGCTGCTTTGCTGACTTTCAAAGCCATCCCATTCAGAGCCAGGCGTGTTTTCTTGGAGGATGCCGAGATTGCTGGGAACTGGGGTTTTTTTTCCCTTAATGCCTCAGCTGGTCCCCGCAGATGGGATCCCTCCATCACCTGCTGCATCTTCGCGCCTGATGTGGATATTGTCTGCTCTTCAGGTTGGACCCGCTGAGCGCACAGATCGGTGCGTGTCGCTCCGAGCAGCTGAAGAGCTCTCGCCGCTGTTGCTTTTCAAAGCAGCTTGAGCAGCGGCATGGATTGAGGCAGATTTTGGGAATGCCAGAGCTCATGTCGCGCAGTGAGCAGCCCAGGCGCCCATGGGCGATGCCGGTTCCGGCGTGCATAGCATCCTGTTTCTTTGCACGCGCACACCAGGACGCAGAGGTGCTGAGCAGACCACGCAGATCTGCTGTGGCTGAACGTCGCTGCAAAGTTTTCTGTCTCGTTGGCGCTTGAGACCAGGGATGGTGCTCACAGGAGCAGGGGAAGGGATTTGGTACTTCCCAGCTGGTGGGGGAAGCAGAGCCAAAGAGGGGTTCACCATCACATGGGTCTGGAGAACCCCTTCACCCTTGTGCAGGCAGGGTCTGAGCTTTTCTCAGGTCTATCCTTGGGGTCATGCAAGGGAAGACCTTGAACTGCCATCTCATCATGAGGAGGACCTGTGGCTCATCTAGAAGATGGGTATGCCATGGGGCTGCCATGTCCATGGCTCCATCTGGTCCCGTAAAGCCTGCATCAGCCTGTTTGTTAGAGACAGAAGTAACTGGGAACCAGTATAGTGCCCATAGAAGCAGCAAGCAAAGTGCTGGAATAAGCAAAGCGCCTCTGGATTCCTGGATGGGAACTGTTCATGGCAAAATTGTTCCTAGAGAAGGAATTACTTTGGCTTGGCTGAGTTGAGAGCTTGCCCAGCCACACAGGGCAGGATCATCCTCTGAAGTCTGGCATCTTCCCCAAACTCTCCTTTAGCTTCCAGGTTTCATGCCCCTCCAAGGCAGACTGTTCCCATACCCAACTGTCCTCACCACAAGACATGTTCATCCCAACATCTCATCTTCCTCTTCCTGGCTGCAATTTAAGCCCATTATGGGTTTTTAATGTCTGAGTGGTTCATAAGTCAAAGCCACGGGGAGTTTTACCAGTGCCCCAGCACTGCAAGCTGGTGCACAAGGTGAACATCTTTTCACAGGGTGCTTTGGAGAGCTGGAGCTCTGCTCTCACAGGAGATCTTATGGGGCAGACCTAGAGCAGAGCATGGGCTCCAAACGGCTCACACCATGGTAGTTTTGTCATAGTTACCCCAGGTCCATGCCTGAAGGATTCATGGGGTCGTTATTTATCCAACAGCATCTGCAATGTGCCTCCACTTCGTGGGTCATCTCTTTTCTCCTCCCTTTTCCACATGTCTCCAGAAGAAACCCAAAACAAGCACTGTAGAGCCTTGCCAGTAGGTCCTAGGCTGATAGTCCATCAACATATGTTTACATATTTGTTTTAGGATGTGATTAATGTTACTACATTTTTTAAAGGAATGTTTTTGTTCAGCCAACGTGCTTTGCCAGCACAAAACGTTCTGTGTTTGGAGCAAAGCACAGCAAATTGGACGCCGCTTTAAAACATAAAAGAAGGAGGGGTTAGGGGAATGCTATTTTCTGCTCTCTAGCAAAGAGTAGTGCAGAGCATTTAGCAAAGACAAAGAGAAACGGGCAAGGCTGCCAAGCTGCAGACAGAAGCAGAGCAAGGTAGATTTGGCCATGGGGGCCAGAGAGTGACTGTTTTCCCTCCAGCGTGTTCTGGGCTCTGAATTAAGGTTTCTGTGGTGGCCTGTGGTGGCCTGCTTACCTTATCTTTGCATGTGTGTTAAATAAAGCGGTAACAGCAGAAGGGTTTGCGTTGCACTAGCACTGAGCAGAGCAACTTATGAGCCTCATGCGAGGTGGTGTGCAAACGGGGGAGAAGAAGACAGGTTCCTCATCATCATGGGGTGTCAGGAGAGCGGATAATGTGTATCTAGCTCCACAGGGCTCTCCCTGAGCATGAGTGTTCGGAAAAGGACATGATTGACTTGTCTGCCTTCTCCGTGGCTGCAGCGAGGTACTGCTCTGCAGCCCAGCACCATATCCCATGGCAACACCACTCTGAGCAGAGCCATCCCTCCATGGGGAGCATGAAGATTTGGAGGCTCCTTATGGCACTGGTACACCTTTTCCTTGGCATTTCTCACCTGCTGCAGCAATCTCTAATTGCTGAACTGTTCTTGGTCCTTTCCATGTGCTTCCCAAGTCCCTTGCACCTCTCTGAGGGTTGTGATCTGCTGCATTTTTCATCAACAAGAAAAGTGCCTGAAGAAGGGAACGGTGCAAATGTGGCGGCTTTGCTCACACCAGAGCAATCACAACCATTGCTAGGATCTCACTGCCACCCCTTTCTGCTCCTCAATGTCACCAGCGCTGTCTGCGTTGTCCCTGTGAGCAGCACGTAGTGGCACAGTTCGGAGGCTGGAGTAAGCCGGAGACGGGAGCTGTCAACACACCGGTGCCAACGACCCCATGTTTGCTCCCACCAAAGTTGGAGATGAATTGCAGGTCGGAGCCTCCCCTTCAGCCCCTGCATGGGCGGGATTTTCCCAATGGTTCAAGAAAGACCACAGAGCTGGTCTTGGAGAACCTCTGGTGCTGCACATCTCTGATGGCAGCATCCTGCTGCAGCTCTCCTCCTGGAGATGCTGGGTCGGAGGGACACAGCAGAGCAGCTCTGGAGCAGAAGAGCTTGCTAAAGGCTCCCACTTGGCAAAAGTCATGCTGTGGCCTTCCCTTGCAACAGCACCACTCGGTCCTCTCCTTAAAAACATCATTAAAATTGTGCTCTGGGGGCTCCTCTGTGGCAAGAGGAGGGAGATGCTGCGCCCCACTCCTCGCTGCTGGTCCCCAGCGTCCCCTGACACCCCGCTCCTCCCTCTCTTGCAGCTGACGTACCTGCCTCCGCCGTGGGGTGAATGTCGCTCGTCGGATATGGGCTTAGACTTCTTTCCCGTTTACAGTATCACGGCTTGCAGGATCGACTGCGAGACCCGGTATATTGTGGAAAACTGCAACTGCAAAATGGTTCACATGCCAGGTCAGTGTGCCGGGGGGGGCAGGGACCCCCTCCCTCCACCCAGCCTGGGTCATTAAGGGTTAACGAGCTGGAAGGGGATCAGGGATTCAAAGAGCTGGGAATACCTTTCCCTAAGGAAAGGAGGATGCTAATAGCCTTTGCAAAATGCCCTGAAATAGGGGGCAAGACGTGGCAGAGGGACGTGGGTCTGATTTCCCCTTATTTAGCCCCAGTTAACACCCCTGGGTGGTATTTCCAGCAGCCCCCTCCTCGGTTTGCAAGAAAAGGCCCCCGCGGCAGGCAGAGGTGGGGCAGACGCTGCAATACCGCTGCTGCCCGTCCCCAGCGTGGGTTCATTTTGCTAAAGAGAGATCCTTGCGGTCCCCGCAGAGAGCCCAGCGGTCCCCAGCTCCCTTGCAGCAGCGGTGGCTGATGCTCACTGATGGATGTGTCCTTTCCATGCAGGGGATGCTCCCTTCTGTACCCCGGAGCAGTATAAGGAATGCGCAGAGCCTGCGCTCGGTGAGTACCAAGAGATATCCCTGGATACCACAGGTGTCCCGAGCTGGAGGGACTTCCAGCAGCCTGCGTCCTCCTGGCTGGCAGGACTAGGGTGATCTATAGCAGCTGCAACCCGGCGATGGGTTTTGAGGAGACTCAACTTGTTGCGAAGGGCTGGGTGCGCCCTGGGATAAAGTTTCTTCTTCCTCATATCCTCTCCGTGGTCAAGCAGGTAAAACCACAGGGTACCCCGTGGTATATACCTTCTCTCTCCTCTCTCTTGCCCAGAAGAATGCCTTGTCCTAATAGCTGAGGTATTGGTCCGTACAGGTGGGCGGCCAAACTTATCCTCAAATCGCTGGAACTCTTGGGACCATTTCTCAGCTAGCATGTCTGGCAGTTTCTCCACAGCCGCGATGAGGGATATGAGGAAGTGGGATGGAAGACCTACCTCGGTCCTAGATGCACAATGCAATTGCTCGCCACCCGCTGACCGATGCCCAGTTAGTTCCCGAACCACGATCCGCCCCTCCCGGCCAACTTCCCCCGGTTTATATACTGGGCATGACGTTCCATGGTATGGAATACCCTTTTGGCTAGTTCAGGTCAGCGGGTGGTGAGCAATTCTTCTACATGGGGTATGGGGCTCCGTCAGTGCAAAAACCCTCGGGATAACAGGCACCCCAGGATATGTAGGAGGGGAGCACCTCTGGGTCTGGATTTGGGATGGAGGGACCCATTCTAGGTCTGGATTTAGGAGACTCAATCACCACATGTTCTCAGAGCAGATGCTGGTAACAGAGTGTAGCCTCCAGCAGAAGGTCTCTCTCCAAGACGGTGGGGATGGCCGTGCAATGAAGTGGGAGAAAAATGGCCAGAACTGGGTTTCCTGCAGCTCTTCTGAGATGGGGCTCCTTGGCCCCTCTCTGGGTGGCATGACTTCTGCTCCCACATCTGCTGTGTGTCCCTGCCTCCATGAGATCTAACTCTGTGACCTTCTCCAGGTTTGCTTGCTGAAAAGGACAGCAATTACTGCATCTGCAGAACACCCTGTAACCTGACCAGATACAACAAAGAGCTCTCCATGGTCAAGATCCCCAGCAAGACCTCGGCCAAGTACCTGGAGAAGAAGTTCAACAAGTCGGAAAAATATATCTCGTGAGTGTTGCAGAAAAGAGATCTCCTTTGCTTTATGGAGGGAAAGTGTCTGTAAAGCCCCATTGGCTGTTTAAACCAGCCTGTGCTAAGATGAGACCTTGCCAATGCCTCCATCACCAAACAGAGGTATGTCCTCCAGGGAGGGTTAGGGTGAAACCCTTGAGGAGATGAGGTGTAGGTTGCTTTCTTGTCAGTAGAGCTGTTTCCAGACAACTCTATGTTCCTTCCCTGGCCTTGTCTTCCTGAGCATACTCCATACCCACCAAAAAAAGGGCAAAAACTCCTCTTATTTTGACAGGGAAGCCCAGTCTTGCTGGCCCTGTCTGAGATACGGCTGCTCTCTACCAAAGTCTGGGCTGTGGACCTCAGGCAGCCGCTGTCTTGGACCTCTCCCAACCCTGGGCACATTATTGCCTTGTGGAGGCAGCAAGAGTTACTCCATATTAAACATCCTTTGGAGTCTTGCTGTTATCATCAAAGTGAGATCCAGAGCTCAGACCCTGAGAGATCTTGGGGGAACATTTTCCAGCTTCTGCTAAGGCTGCCAGAGTCCTAACAGTGCCCTATGGTCTTGGTCTCCAGGAGGTCCAAGTGTCTGGGGGTTGCTGAGGACACCAGAAAGAGAACAGTCAGGACAGAGAGGGGAATAAAGCCCCAAAGTCCCATTTTTTTTTCTTGTCCCGAAGCACACGAGGCCGCTGGTGGCTGATGGACTGATGCTGTTGTCCTCTTTCTACAGAGAGAATATTCTTGTGCTGGACATATTTTTTGAAGCACTCAACTATGAGACAATTGAGCAGAAGAAAGCCTATGAAGTGGCAGCCTTACTTGGTAAGGAGAGATCAGAGGTGCAATTTGGTGTCTGTGTGAGCCCGTGCTGGAGTCCATGTGTGTTTATGGGACAGACAGATGCTGTGAGTGGGTGCACAGCTTATGTGCATTGCCTTGAAAATCCCAGCAAGGTCCAGACACCTTCCTGGCCAGCACGCTTTCAACCCCATCTCTTATTTTCCTTCCAACACCAAGCTGTCCCAGGAATGTCCCAGGGACCACAGCTAGTTCGTGTGTCACCTGTGAAAGGTTAACGTGAGCTGCTCCATCTCTGCTTGCTACCGGCGCCCTATTATTTGGAAATCCCAGGGCCGAGCAGGTGATGGATGCTCTCTGTGGTGCTCCCCATGCTGGAAGGGCAGTGTGTGGAGGAGGACAGCTCTTAAAACCATCTGCCCATCACCTCTGACATGCTCCAAATCCATCCTTTCCAGCCAGGCCAGCCAGGACCCTGAGCTCTTTGCCTTTGGGTGATGCCCTGCAGCTTGATGGAGAAGGTGGAGGAGTTGTTGGGTTGCTCAGCCTCAAACTGGGTCAAGCTTTGTGGGTGCCAGCTACAGATTTGGGTGCTTGGGACCCGTTGGGTTTGGGGGTGGAGGTGTTCAGTCAGGAGAAGCAAGCATGCTCTGTGCCCCCACTCAGCCTTGCAGCCCCACCATGTGCCACCCCGAATCCCCAAATCCCTCCTGGGATGCAGGGAGCGAGGGGCACCTTCGTTTGAAAGCTGGAGCTGGGTCATCCCGCGGGGCTGGATGCTGCGAGCCTGCCCCGGGATGGGGACACTGCAGGGAGCAGAGCACCCCACGTCCCATTGGGTGCCCCCATGTCAACCTGCAGTGGTAGCTCTGCAAAAGGTACATGCTGTGAGCCCTTCTGCACCGGTTGTGGGTTCCCCAAGAGTGGAAAAGCGAGGAAGAGGAGGTTGGTGATGAAGCCTCTTTGACACAAGCCTCCTTATTTGCATGACCTTGCACGACCCTCATTCCCAGGGCACTGCGGGCTTTGGGCAGAGTCTCATCTTCCCCCAGTCCTCAGCCCCTTTTGAACCAGCACTTTGCCCCCAAGCACCTTTTTTCCTCTTTCTTCTGTCTCTGTCTCATGGACACCCACAGCAAAGGTCCCGTAGCCCCTCCACCCACGGGTGCCTTTGCTCTGGGGAGGAACACAGCTAAACCATGGGTGTTCTGCAGCAAAATCCATGAGATTTGTCTTCCCTGAAGCACATGGTTTGGCATAGCGCAGCATCTCATGTCAGCAGTTATGTTCCCAGCAGATTCCTGGAAGTCTCCTCTCCCCATGGTGCCTCCTCCGCAGCACTTCCCCAGCCCTGGGGGACTCAAGCAGAGACAGCCTTGAGATGCTCCCCTAAAAAAGCAGGCCATCTCCCTTTCCTCTTTTTGGCAGATTTGGGTTTTTTCTCCGCTCCAGGGGACGTTACCTAATTCTTCTCCAGCATCTTTCTCCTTCCCCCGCCCAGTTTGGGAATTGGGCTTTGGGATTTCTGGGATGAAGCCTGCTGTCTGACAGATGGCTTCCTCGGATGCCAGCGTGCGGTATCGCATCCTCATTAGGCTTCCAGTTGATGGCCTCGTTAGCAGGAGAAATGCTTTGGTGACCGGCAACATCCTTCCCGGGATGCTTTTCATGGCATTAGAGCTGTTGGTGTTTCTGGGGGTCATCCCTTGCATTTCCCCACTCTTCGGGGATGGCAGCACCCAGGGCAGCTGCACCACAGTTGCACGGGTGCCTCTAAGAGCATTTACCCCAGGGGTAAAAGCCATCCACATGTTGTTCTCTCTCCTAGGTGACATTGGAGGCCAGATGGGGCTATTTATCGGTGCTAGCATCCTCACTATACTAGAGCTCTTCGATTATATATATGAGGTAAGACCCTCGCCCTTCGCCTTATTCCTCTGGCGGGGTGTGGGTTTGCCAGCCTTGATGCCAGGCTGGGGTGGTCGCGGACCAGGACCCTCCATGCCCAATGCGCCCACATGGATTATTAATTTTCATTAATGATACTATGTAATTAATGCTTTACAATAGTGCTATATGGTCTGTCAAGGCTACGTAGCGTGGTGCGGAGGTCCCTGCATCAGCAAGGGCTCTCCGTGTGGGGGGGGCTGGCATGCAGCCATGGCATGGCATAGCCAGGTTCGCTTGGCACCTTGCCTCTGCTAACGAGGTTTGCTTCTCGCTTGGGCTAATTAAGCACCACCTTCATGTGGGGCTGTGCTGCTTCCCACCCTGAAGCTTGCACTGCCTGGGGTGCTGGCTGGGGACCTGCTGCTGCGCCCTCCTGTCCCTGTCAGCAGTTGGGGCTTCTCCCAGCAGCATGCTGTTACCATCTTCTCATAAAAACACCTTTAATTAATGCCTGAGTCCCAGTCTAGCCGTCAGGCGGGAGAAGCAGCGAGGCCAGACCTTGTACTGCTGCCAGGGGGTGGAAAAACCCCAGTCCCTGTTATCTGCTGTCTGCAGCTCTGCCAGCAGCCCTGGAGCAAGGAGCTTTCTAGGAAGCACCGAGACGAGCTCGAGCATGGTCCCGTGGCTCCACGATGGCTGAGAGCAGCTGCTCCAGAGAAAAGTGCAGGCCCTTTTTAATGGGAATTATTGCAATAAGCAGTCCGGAGGGGACATTGCTTTCCGGCAGCCCTCCCTCCTCCTGCCCTCCAGCAGCAGAGTTACGACCCTTGTATATTTTTAATCTCTTTTTGCCTAAGCGAGTTCCCCCAGTGAACGCTGATGTCTCAGCCCAGCAGCACAGCTCAGCATCTCCCAGGCGATTTCAGCTTTTCTATGCCGCGGTGCCAACGCAGGCCTCGGTGGTCCCGTGCTGTCACAGCCTGCCTGCGGGCATCGTCCCTCCGGCATCCTCTGGCCCTGCGAGCGCAGAGGCAGATTCCAGGTGCTGTCTGCGCCCTTCTGCCATTTGGACTTTTTCCACCTCATTTTTTCACCTGAATGGGCCACGGTCCAAAATAACCCTCCCTGGAGCATCCTCCCCACCAGTTGTTGATTTTCCTTTCCAGTCTTCATCGCCGCATTGCAGAAGGCTTCGTGTTGGGGGTCAGGCTCATGATTTTTGTTTATAAAAGGGGAAATTGAGGCAGGGAGAGGGGCTGCAGCTGGATGCAAGCTGCTGAGGAGCACCCGGTTTGCACCAAGATGACCCCAGGGACACTAACACACAAGTGTGTGTCCTGTTTTATAGCAGGAAAGAATGAGTTTATAGCTCGGGGTAGTTTCAAGGAGGATGCAAACACCTATGGAGACAGGCAGTTCCCAGCAAATTTGGCACATCCCAGCCCGAGGTCCTTTGCCCTTGTCCCTGGGAAGGTGCCTCCTGCTAAGTCAGCTCCTCTACTCATTGCCTGGTGATTTTAATGCGATGGCTTTGGGGCCCCTGCACCCACATATGCAATATCTTAGACCTGCATAGTCCAGCACTCTCATAGCCCTGTCTCAGCCCCGTATCATGATGGGACCAGGGATTTTTAATCCCATGGGATATTGCAGTCAGCGGTCGTTCGTGGCTGTTACATTAACGTGTGCCAAGCCAGGTGGGTGCACAGGGATGTCAGGCAAGCGGTCTCTGCTCCGAGCTCGCTGGGGCATCTTGAAAAACCTCTTAATGTTATTAAAGTTGGGATGCTGGCTTTACGTTTTAAGACAGTCGCTCCCCATCACAGTCCCTTCTGGGCAGCTGTTAGCACTTGGTGGCATTATTCTGCAATAAAATATATTGAAAATTACAAGCATAAAGCTCATAATGGCTTTGGAGTGCAAACAAAACCTGTGCCTCAGTTTATATCTCAGGCTGAATGCACACAATATTTCATTAAAATCGCCTATTCCCGGCTTTCTTGGGGTTCTTTCATAAGAAGGTAATAAGAAACCTCGCAAAGTTTGGATTTTTCTTCCCTGCTTTACCCCTTTGTTTGACATCTGCTTATAAAACTTGGCAAATAGTTTCCCTTTGCTGGTTTTTTTTTTTCTCTTTTTCTTCTTTTTGGGCAAACATGGCTTAAGAGAGCATCCTGTCTCCTTGGAGAGGCTCCCCGTGCACACCCAGGCATGCACCAGCAGGTTCACCCAGCTATGCCCTATGCGGGGCATCTTCATGGTCACCTGTGACAGATATTTAACCCACACCGGACAGGGAGAAAAGGAATAAAATGTCTTAAACGATGCCTAATCTACATGGTTGATCTAATCTGCTGAGGGTTTCATCAAGGTGGGGTTCGGCGCACCTCAAACTCATTGCGTTTTCAACCAAAGCATTTGTAAACCCTTTGAGATTGCCAGCAAACAGATGCAAGTATTCTTTTCCGGTGGGTTAGCCAAAATCGGATGAATATTGACCCTAGGGATGGGTTTTTTGCATCATTTGCTCAGCACAATCCTCTTGGTCCTGCCCCAGGGCAGAGTTGTGCTCCTGGGCTCATCGAGGTCCCAAATCCCCACCACGCATCTCTGCGTGCCAGCCAGCATCCACCTCACTTCCTTAGGAACTGACCCAATTTTTCACGTTTTTAGCTTTCTTCTTTTTTTCTCTTTTCCCCCAGTGGAAGTTTTTCAGAAAAACACTCACTTTTCAACCTTCCTGGGATTTCCCTTGAAAATACGTTCTTCAGCAGCAGCGGCTGCCAGGGAAATAATATGGCTGTGAAGGGAAACGGCGCTCACATAGCTGACATTTTTCAATAAACCCCCAAATATATTTTAAAAAGTGAGTTTTGGGGTTTTTTTTTCCATGTGAAGAATTCAGTTTGGACACATGGGGTGGTTTTCTTGGAAATACTGTCTCCTTCTCCATATCCTTTGGAGGGTTTCCTCCAAACCCGGCGCATCCCCTGGGGCTGTGCCCCCAACCCCGCTGGGTGAGGCTGCTCCATGCCTCGTGGATGTCTTTTGTTTTGCACGCAGAGTATTAACCCACATCCTTAGTAGGACATAAGCGATTTTATTTTATTGGGTTTTTAAATGGCTAAAAGTGTAAATAATTTTAACTTTCATTGGTTTCGTGGATGCCCACCTTAACCCAACCTCCCCCTTTTGCAGCTGATCAAGGAGAAATTATTAGACCTACTTGGAAAGGAGGAAGAGGAAGGGAGCCATGATGAAAACGTGGTAAGGAGCCCCAGTGGGAGACAAGAGGAAATTTCCCTGCGGTCGGCTCCGTAGGCAGGCGAAGTCGCTCGATACGGATGCAGCGTTTGGCCCCGGCTTGAGTTGTTTCCAAAGGATTGATGCTATGGCTCGGCCAAAGAAAGGAGATAGCGGTTGGGGAGGGACAGGGAGCGTCCAGCGGCCCCAGGGTAACCCTGTCCCCCGCTCTCCATCCGCAGAGCACTTGCGACCCCATGCCAAATCATTCGGAAACCATCAGCCACACTGTGAACGTGCCGCTGCAGGCCACCCTGGGAACGCTGGAGGAGATCGCCTGCTGACACCGTCCGACCGCTCCACAGTGCCAACACCTAAGGAAGGAAAACTGCACAGGAAAGCAGAGACCGAGCTCAGGTTTGCAACGGGGGAAAAAAAAAAAAAAAAAATTAAAAAAATATATTAAAAAAAGGAAGAAAATCGCTATGCATTAAAAAAAAATAAATATATATATATTATATATATACTCTGCCAAAACCAAGCGAGAGGCGCCTTGGACTTGACTTGTGTTGTCCTTTCCTGTGGGGGGGTTGTCTTCAAGATGTGAAGGCAGCAGCTCATTTTTGAACTGTACAAAACAAAGAGACCACCACCACCAAAAACAAAACCGAAGCCCCGCCATTTCACATACTGCCAAATGTATAAAGCACTTGCATGCCAGTTCTTTTTACGGCAATATATTCCTATCTGTCTTTATAAGCTCTGTTCCTCTTTACAGTCTCTGATTTTCACTACAAGAAGGAACTCGCGGGCCCAGCCATCCCCTGAAATCACCATTACTAACGTCGTAGGCTGAATTAGAATAAAGAAACAAAAAGTCGCAGCTCTTGGATTCTTCTTACGTTCTTGTCCTTCGTGTCAGTCTGTGATGAATCTTAAGCTAAGCCGGGTCCCCCGAGGCCGGGCCACCGCCGGGGCTCCTCAGCGCTACCAGTCACCCCAAGGTGAGCATCCCTGGAGAGGGGCCGGACCGGGTGGCTCTCGGTGGATCGTCCCCCCCGGCTGCTGTGTCATGCTCCTCCATCTGCAGTGCCTGGATAGTCCGTCTGCGGCAGGTGGGCATGAGGCGGTGGGTTTCTTTTTTTTTCTTTTTTTTTTTTTTTTTTAATTTTTATTTTTTCCCATTAATGGATTCTGTGCTTTCTCCTTGTTCTCATGACTGATATTAAAGCTGGTCTTGTGGAAATGGCCGGGCTGTGTCATTTCTGCCTTGCCCCCCCACCCCAAGCCGGAGCTCCCGGCGCAGCCTCGGCACAGGGTGAGGGGCAGACACCAGGACAAGCCCATCCCAGGGGCTGCCCGGGACCTTCCTCACCCCTTCCCCTGCCTTTACCCCTTCCACCGCGTCCTCACACACCTCCTGATGGGGTGGGCATGATGCCATGACCGTGCTCAGCTGCATCCCCATCTGCTCCATGATGGTGGGGCCAGCTCTGATGTGCATTGTGCTTGTCTCTTGGAGTCTCATTTATTAGCGACCAGAAGTTTAAATAGAACTGGGTTAAAATGATGCTGCTTTACCCCGATAAAGAGAGAAGGCAAGTTTCCTGGAGCTCCAAACCCTGCTGGTTTTGTAGCCTGGAGGAATGGGAGCAGGACGCGATGTGTGGGTGTGTTTGTACCTCTGCTAGCTCATGGGTGGGTGCTGCTGAATGGCCAGTGACCGTCACCAATGTGGTAGCCACAGCGGGGAGAATCACAGCTGGACTGTGAAAAGCTGTTTTGGGAGAGCTGATGGAGTCCCAAACCTTGGGAGGGCGTTAAACCAGCCACAGGGAGTGGAGGTCAGCCCAGGTTTACCCGCAGAGGGTGCTGCGGATGGGAGGTGTGTTGGGGTCTGCAGCCGGCTGAGGGACTGAGGACATCCCTTTGCCCTGGAGAAGGTGCAGATCCGTCCTCAAAGCCTGTCTCAAGTGCCCATGTTCATGCACAAAAACACTTTCCTTTGGTACAAATCCTTTTGCTGCCCAGAGCATGGTGCAAAGGGCTTCCAGTCCATCACTTGTTCTGGAGCAGACTGTCCCCTAAGGGCAATGTCAAGCAAGCAGCCGGCCAAGGGTGCTCAGGGTAGGTCTCTGTCCTGGGCCACCTAAGTCAACAAGAGCTTCCCAGTGCTTGGACAGAAGTCCCAGCTGGGCAGCCACACAGACAACCTCAGTGCGCTGCAGTGTCTTGGGGAAAGGCAGGGCCTGTCTCTGCAAAGCCCAAATCATGTCCCCCCCATCACATGCCACCAAACCTGAGTCCACTGCCCTCCCCACCATGCCAACAGCAGGGCCTTGGAGCAATGCTCCCAAGTCTGCCTCTGCGGCTGCCCAAATTAACCTCTGTGAAGCAGCACGTTGGCCGGGCAGCCACAGCAATGGGCTCTTTCCATGCAGCAAGCTCCGTGCCTTGGAGCTGCCATGTGTCCTTCCCTGGTTGGAGCCGTTTTGGCTCCTCTCCCTGCTTTTGGTGTGGCTTTGGCTGATTGCATGTTAAGGAGAGCCTTGCTGAGGCAAGACCAAGGGGCAGGATTGCAGCCCAGCCCTCTGCCGTGCTCACTGTCCACCAAGGGCAGGCTGAAACCCTACTCTTCCCTTCTGTAGTTGCTCACCAAGCCCAAGAAGCTGCTTTGAGGGTGACCTACCTGTTCAGACACAGCACAAGCCATCCAAAGCTGCCCCAGCACCAAAGGCTGGAGTCTATCCCAAGCTCAGGCTCCCAAGCAGTGCTCATGGCTTCCCCAAGTCCGTAGGACATGGCTCTTGGCTTTTCCTCCAGCAGATGGGCTGGAGGTCTTCTCTGGCCGCTGCAAAGTTGTTCCCTGCTCAGCAGGGTCCTCCTTCAATTAAACATGAGCTGTGGCACCAAGGAGCCACATTAACACATCCCGCAGGCTATTTAGCTGCAATCATGTCCTCCTCGCCTTGCTCTACAGCAGCAGGTAGTCTACAGCCCCTCAACGTTTTTCTCCCTTAGACAAAAATAAAACCAGTAAGGCTCCCAGCAAAAGACCTGGTTTGTGGGATTGAACACACCCAAAAAACCTTCACCAAGCAAGGAGGCAGGCAGAGTCCTTTCAGACATCAAGGAGTAGCAGACGGGTTTCAATCCAATCCTCTCCAGGCTGGCAGAGAAGTGCTTAGAGGATGTGTGCTCAGATGTGTGCCCTCTAAAGGGTTAATGGTGACAGTGACTCCAAGAGTCATTTCCATGCATATAAGTTTCTCCACTTGGCAATTTATTAAATCTCCATTAAGAGATTTTGGTGGAGTCATTGGAACTCTGCTGAAGCTTGATGAGGTGGGACACCACAGGGATGCCCAGGGGTGCTGTGAAGAGTTTTGCTAATACCACCTATAGAGGAAAGCCATTTGAATGGAGGAGGTGTGGCACGAGGATGGCATCTCTGATTGCTCCTGAAGAGCACACCCTCCAAAGGACTTGCTGAAGAGCTCATTTTGTGTTATCAGTTTTCATTATCTCCTGAGACCTGGACGCTGGCCACACGTTCATTATCCATGGGATGCCCAGCAGCCATCAGCTGGTAACAAGTGCTCATCGACAGCCTGGCTGCAAAGCTGCGGAGCTGCCAAGCTCTGTCTCCCATTGCCAAACCCCTGTGCCAGCCTGGTCCCTGTAGTCCCTTCTGGACCAGTGGAGGGAATTTGTGCCAGGCCTGGCTCAAGGTGACTCATTGCAACATCGCCAGGCTCTTAGCCATGCCCATGATGGCTGGTTGAACCCGCCGTCAAAGCCCAGCCTGGGCTGGGTTCCTCGTGCAAACTGGTCTTTCTATCCCTTATGCTCATTAATGGCTGGGAAGGGAGTTGGCCCTATATCCATGGTGGACCTCTGTACTGTATTTCTTTGTGCTTGAAGGAGCAGGAGTGCCTCCACCTTTGTTTGGGTTAGAGTCCAAGGGTGAACTTGGGACTTTACAGGATCCAGCCCCCCAAATGCAAAAGCAACTCACTGACAGAGTGTGGGTGTCGCGAGGGGATGGGGGATGAGCAGTGAGAGGCTGCCGACAATGCCTGTCCCTAGCAGATAAGCTGGTACCATTTGGCAGCTAAGTCTGGAGGAGGTACCACCAAACGGGGCAAATTCAGAAATCTCAGCTCCTGGGCTACTTTGCTAAATTCGTGGGGCAGCCCTTTACTAAAAGAGGTATTTGAGTACTGAGCCTGTGTATCAACCCCCCGAAAAGCCCCGTAGGCACCTTAGGGATCACCACCAAACTGCATTACGCCAGCATGCCTGGGACAGCAGCAGCAGCAGCAGCAGTGTAGTGGGTAGGTTGAGGGACAGACAGTGCCCCACACTGAAAGCAAGCTGACCCAGAAACCAGTCATGCTGGAGGCTTGCAAAGCTCCTGCCTGCCTCATGTCCTTTTGCCCTGTGAATCCAACATGCCTCAACCCCTGTGGTGGAAAGCCATCCCACATCCAGTGCTGGGATGCTTTTAGGAGGCTGCTGTAACTGCAAACAGACTGCTCTGGCTCGGTGCTGACCCAAGTGCCCCGGAGCACCGGCTGTTTGAGCAGGAGGGCAACAGAGGGTGGAAAAAGGTGAACTTTTAGCCATGACGTCTTCCATCCTTCCATGTAAGGTGGGTCACACTGGGGCACTCGCAGTGGGTTTGGCAGATTCAACACTTTTATGGATTTATGCTTGCCTAGAAGGTCTCCCCCATTCCCACCTCCACGGTGGGAATTCCAGGGAGAATTTGCCAGAGAAGCTGCCCCTGAGCCACAGCTGAGGTTTCTCCAGCAGCGATGCTGATGGGCCATGCTGCCCGGCTCTCTGCAAGCCCGCGGCTCGGAGGCTCCTGATGTGCCCGTAGAGCCCAGAGAGGTAGCGCTGACTGGAGCCGCCTCGGCTCTCAGACAGGCTCTTGGCACAGGTGCTGATTCAAGAGCCCTCTTCCCTTTGGCTGCCCGCCCTCTCCTGCCCGAAGAGCCTGGATTTGGGGAGCGGAGGGGATGGGTGGTGGAGGAAGGGGGGGCTGGAGGAGTCAAAACACGGCATCTCTCGCCAGTGGTCAGTATAACGTATTCCAAATTTAAAAAGAGCCTCATGCTGCGCTAAGGCAGGGCATGTCCCTGTGGACCGCAGCCGTCCCGCTGCCACCCTCCCTCCCATGCGACACGAAGCCTCGTTCAGGCAGCAGCTCTCGGGAGGGATGCTGGTGCATCGCAAAGGGTTCAACCGAGAGCTTGCAAGGGCGGACGCGAGGCTTGGCAAGCTGCCTGCCAGCAAGACGAAAATTCAAGTCATTTA
Organism: Gymnogyps californianus; assembly: GCF_018139145.2. Lineage (NCBI taxonomy): Eukaryota > Metazoa > Chordata > Aves > Accipitriformes > Cathartidae > Gymnogyps > Gymnogyps californianus. Next base: position 3,161,852 of record NC_059498.1, on the reverse strand, counting down.
GTTTAACAAAGGGAAGGTGAAGAGGTGGCTCCATCAGTCTATAAATTTCTTTGTGGAGAGATTTCTAATAAAGAGTTCTTTAATCTGGCAGACAAAGCCAGAACGGGGAGGGAAGGGGTCATGACAGGGGGAAGCTAAATGCATTCAAATGAAAGAGCCTGCCTGGGACCATGGATGGTTCCTCAGCCCCTGAAGTCTTTAAATCAAGATAGGACATCCTTTTTCAAGAGATGTGCTCCCAGAGCAGGTCCCCATCCCTGCAGCACTCTCTGGGCTGGCTTATGGGGAAGACCTTGCAGATGGTAGTAAAGGTCTTAGAAGTGAAGACCTCAAAACTTTGCATTTGAGCCTGTTGGTGTCGGAGTTCACCCGAACCCTTAGCAAGCGGGACTTGTACCTAATTCTCCCACCATTAGATATCCACAAGCCTTTGTCTTCCCAAGGAATTCACAACAGGAGCTTGGACAGGTCTTTGCACCGGAGTCACTCCTCCACTCCTGGCTATTTCTCTGATGTCTTTGACTTTCAGCCTCAGAGGGGTGGTTTAAAAAAAAAAAACCTCCATATTTCAATCGCTTGTCACACTGAAAGCGATGTGATCTCCAAGAATGTCAGGGAACAAATAATTACCACCGGGTACAAAGTGTTTTTTTGTCAAGGATCTAGCGTGTCAATTGATTAGAGGCAACGCACATTGTGTTGACTCCGGCTGTCTTATCTATCAGCTGCAAAGCCAAATTCATACTGGAAGAAAGGAAACATTATACCACGTCCTGGGAGTGGCCGAGGACATGCCTGCCTGCTCTCTACACTAATATAAGCACTAATAAAGAGCTCAGCTTTTAGGGGCTGTTGTGCTCAGTGGCATCTCAATGGCAGCAGGCAGGAGGGCATCAGGGGGTGATGCTGGGCTGCGCCTGAAGGCTGGTGCTGCTGCAAGAGACCACGTGGAGTGCGATAAGCAATGCACATCGACCCACGGCTCTCATGCCGGCTGTAAAACAGGGTTTGAAGCTGCCATGAAGCCTCCAGAAGGAGAGCTGCCTTCAGATGGTGACACAGGACCCACGCAGCTTAGGTATGGCCCTTGAAAGGTAAACTCCTGAGCTGACCAAAGGAAAAATTACCTTAATCACCTGCCTTAAAACCTCAGCCTGAGTGCTGGTGTCATGCTGGAAGTACTCTGTTCCCTCACTTTGCTCTCCCCATCCACCTCCTATCTGTCCCGATCAGTTTTTCCCATTTTTACGTGCTTTTCTCCTGCTCAGATGCCCAGTCCACCGTGCGCCCATGGGTGCTGGGAAGTGAAGGAGCTGGTTCGTTCCTCTGGGTTCTCCTTAGCAGGCAGCAGAGATTCACGTCCTGCTGGTTCCCTGCTTGTGCCCCTGCGTGACAAATCTTCCATCACCTCTCCCAGCGCCACCACACTCACAGGAGCTGCAGAGCCCAGGTCTGGGAGAAAAGTCCCATCCTTGAGCTTAAAAAGCTCTTTGCAATCCTCTGCTCTCATCCAGCGCTGCGCCGTGTTTTACAGCTGTCCGTAGTCACAAAACCCCCTCGCACAGAAACCTCGGGATGTTTCTCCCTTCAAGATGTCAAAAAATAAGCGAGGCTCACATTCTGCAGGCTGTGCAATGTGTTTTGTTTCACAGTTGCCGGGGAGAAAAAAAAAACCCAAACCAAAAAAACCCCCACTTCAATCTCCTGATCCTCTCACCAGTCTCCTGACGTTCTCACCCACCTCCTGATGCTCTCACCTTCTTTCTGATGCTCTCACCCTCACCCTGATGCTCTTTCCCACCTCCTGATCCTCACACCTACATCTTGATACTCTCACCTGCCTCTTGATGCTCTTCTCCACCTCCTGATGCTCTCACATCCCCTCTCCTGGCATCCCAGTGATCAAGTATTCAGATCTTGGAGCTCTGAATCAAGTGAGGTGGGAGAAACTTCATGAAAAGGTGCATCATCCCATGAGGGCTTAGACACTTTGATGCTGTGGTCACCAGACAGGAGCTCTTCAACACCTTCTGGAAGCTATTCAACAGCTGGGCATTTTTCCATGCTCACCCCTGCTCTGTATCCCCAGAGCAGCACCCAGCAGCAAACCTCCCCAAAATCATGAGATTGCCTTAAACAATCACGAGAATTTTCTCTAAAAAAAAAAGAAAAATAGTCCAAACTGGGTGTTGCTTTCTCTTCCTGTTCCTCCCACCTCCCAAGCCAGAAAGGTGACATTCGCTTCACAGTTTCGAACGCTCAGGAGGAAGCCTGGAAACGTGCAAAGAAAACTGCGATTCTCACGCAAGTCCTCTTGCTTCCACCCACCCGCACAGCGAGGAACTGGTGAGACTCAGGGTACGCTCACAAGGCTTGGCAGCACGGTCCCACCATTTTAAAAGCCCATGGCCTGGCATGCTGGAGGATTTTCCTCAACCCAATAACCAGCGTCCTGGCTCTCCTCTAGCTCTTGTCCTCACCCCCACCAAGATATGCAAGCAGATTCGGCAGGCGCAGATGTGCTGCGCCCGGATGGAGTCATGAAGAAGCCAGGAATTGTAGCTGTGCTACTTTTTTTTTTAAGGATGCAACAGAAAATCATGACTTCGACCCCATCTCTAGAGGAAACGCCTTATGAGAGCTCGTTGTCAGCCCATTTGTCTGCTCATTCATCACCCCTGGCAGCTTTCAAATCCACAAGCCAGTTCCAAGAAAATTTGGCAGTGGGTTCTCAGAAATAATTCAGGTCCTGCGCGTTACATGAGTACCACCGGTTGAGTAGCAGAGGGGAAACCAAGTTGGCGGCTCTGCTGGGATGAAGACAGGCACAGCCCAAGCAGCAGCGGGGCTGATGGACCATGCACGTGGCTCCGAGCTGCTCCCAGCATCTCCTGTCTTCTCCTGGAAGCGTTGTCCTAGGAGGCGGGGGATGCACACGCATTGCTGGAGGCAAAGGGGACTGGGGGGGGATAAAGGGCATGAAGCCATCAGAAATCAGGTTTCTTTCACGCCGCTGCTCAAGGAGCAATTACTTTCCACCAAGCCATGGATTTTAGCAGCCAGGGAGAGCAGCTCTGTGAAACTCCACACAGCTGGGGCTGGGAGTTTTGGAGCATTGCTATGCTGGCAGCCGATTAGACCTTTTCCTTTACCGATCAACATTAACTGGCTCAAAAGAGTAACACGAAAATAAAGTGACATTCAAGTGCATCCACTCAAGCCCTCCCCTTTAACAAGTGTCTTGGCAGTGGCTTCATTCCTGGGTCCAGAGACCGAGTGGCAGCTCTGCCACTTCTTCAGCAGCAGGAGAGACCTTAAAATTTTCATGAAACCAACTCAATGAGCCAGCCGAGGGTTTGAGGGTGTCCCCAGGAAAGGAACCTGCAGCCCCGGTGGAGAAGGTGGGATGGAAGGAGACTGCACTGCCAATGCAAAACCCCACTGCCTGTTGGGACTAACAGTCCCTTTTTCAGGGAAAAAAAGGGTGGTGATTAAAGATCAAGAAAAGCAGCCAGGATTATTGGGGGTTTCAGGAAAAAAAAGAAACATCAAAACCCAACCTGCTGAGCAAGCACAGAAAACAGCTAAGCTGAAGCGCGAGAGGATCTGCCAAGAAAAAAGGGCCACGTTTCGACGACAGGAGAAAGGAATGTAGAAGACATGGCATGGTACATCCCCACCACCCTATTCCTGTCTATTTATTGTTGTGATGCATCTGTACAGTGCAAGACGCTTTGCATTCAGTCTGCTGAGCTGTCTGAAGAAGGGGACCAGAGGTGATGGCTGTACTGCAGCAGCTTGTTTTCCCCAGCTGGAAAAGAAGGTCGTTCAGGTCTGCGCTGCCGGCGTACGATCCTTCTGCAGATTTCTATCTCAGGTGGCTGCATCTTTTTTTGGCAGTCACACCCTTTCCCTGAAAAACAACTTTCCTGATTATTTATTAATATTTGCTACAGCATAGAAAGCCTCCGCTGGGAAAGTCCGTGGGTACCAGCCTCCTGCTGCCTGGACCCAGTAAAACTTTTCCTGGGTAAGTTTTCAGTTTTAAGAGCGTGGGGATTTAGAAACATTTTCTGGCTCCATTTCTTCCTGAGTTGATTCCATCAGCACGATTTTTATTGAAGCATCTCATCTGTTGGCTATTTCATGGAAGCGCAGAGGCTACAGCCAGCTGAAGGCTGGGCAGTCACACATCTCTGGAGGACACAACGGTATGGAAATTTAGATCATATGCAACCTCTGTAGGGACCACCTTACGATGCAGCAAAGTGGCGGGTTTTTTTTCTCATGCATTAAAAAAAGAAAAGTTAAGAGGAAGGTGGCATTTTGTGCGTTGTTAAAACTCAAGCAGCCTGCATCTTCTCAGCCTGCTTGATGCTAACAAGCTGAGATGGCCCCACTCTGCACTACCAGCAGCCGCTAAAGAGCGAGCTGGGGTTTCATGTCTCCTGCCTCCTTCCTGGAGACATCGTCCTCTTTGCTTTTAGCCACTGGCTGCTCCAGCTGCAGCGGGTGTGAGCAGACAAAGCGGGAGGAGTCAGGATTGCTTTACGTGATGGCTCAGATGGGTATAGACTTCGCAAGAGGCTCCAGCAGCTCTTGCAAAAGACTCTCTGAAACCCACCTTGAAGGCACCTGGGGGACTTACAACAGCTCACAAAGCTCCCGTCGCAGCCATGGGAGGAGACGCTGGTTGCTGTGGCTGCTGCTCCCTGAAGTTTTGTGGGGGTTGCATCTTCTGGACCAAGTCTGGCCCCACCAAGCAGGTACTGCAGTGTGAGATGGGGCTGGCTTGGTCTTTGTTTGACCACCCTTCAGGTGGCTTTCAGTTCAGAAGGATCTTCTGGTGTCTCCTGGAGGACAGGTAAAGAGCAGGATTTTCAGTGCACAAATCAGACGCTGAACACTCATAAATAACATGCTCCCCAGGCCACCAAAATGAGATCTCACAGGCCGAAGTTGCCATGGGGTAAAACATACAAAGGCTGAAATGTCTGAAAAGTCGGAGGAGATGATTAACACGAGAGAGAGGCTAAAACCAGAAATCGTGAATGAACTTCAGCCAAAACATGTGGGAGGGATGGGGATGACCATGTCAGAAGTCCGGGAGCTGAAGCTGCAGGACAAGAGGCCACTTTGCCAAGAGAAGCATTAAAAGCTCACAAGGCTTCATCGGCAAACTCATAGAAGACGGATAGACACTGTGGGCCACATGGTTGGAGTCATTGGACCAATAAATCACTTTAAATGCCTGGGAAGTCCAAGGCTCCTGTATTTATAAGATAGAAGTGGCTGCAAGTTGCTTGGTTCCAGCTGGAGCCTGGGTGCCGGAAAAGCCCAGGGCGTGGGAGCAGCCTCCTGACCACGGGCTGAGGGCAAATCCCTTCGGCTTCGGGGGAGAGATTGTTGCAACTCCAGGTTCAGTGTCTGCAAAGGCTTTTGTTTGAAAATGGAAGTGCTTTGGGGAAAAAGCAAATGAAAGGGAAAGAGGGACCGGTTTGCTGTTCTCGCCAGCTGAAAATGGACGCTCTGCTGTGAAATCTGGAAACAGCAAAACTGTGTTCCAGCCCAAAATTCTAGATAGGAAAGGTTAGACTTCTGAAGGAGAATAAAGATGTTTCCACATCCTGAGTTAAAAAAACAAACAAACAACACTTTTAAAAAAAAGATTATTTTGAAGGGAGGTATTTTTCCAGCCAGCATCCCAGCCTTTTCCGTAAGCGGGCAAAGCCCAGCAGGTATAAAACTTAAAAAAAAAAATATTCTGGCAGGTTTCTTCCTTCCTGCAGAGAGATATTTCTGCCAAAAGCCCAGTCCCAGTTATCTCTGCAGTGTGGATGAGCCCTGTCTACATCTTATGGATACTCACGGCTTGATTTTTGGAGCAGCACGTGCTTGGAGGTGGCACGTTTCCTACCAAGGCTGAGACAGTTTAGCTCCCGGAGGTGTCCAGAGCCAGGAAAAAGGGAGATGTTCCCCAAAAGTGTTTTTTCTAGCTCCTTCTGGACAGGGCTGAGCAGTGAAAAGATAATTTAGGACTTCTGGGAAAGCTGTCTGGTCATAACTCCTTGGGTCAGGGCTTGGTACGTGCCCATTGGTCCCAAGGGAGCTGACGGGAGCGTGGTCCCTGTGCAATCCTTTACTGGGTGCCCTGGCTGCAGAACTGTGAAATTAGGGACAACACAGAGATGAGAAATCTTCATTATTCCCACGTTGAGAGAAAGGATGCAGAGAAAGGTCACTAAGCATAAAGTAAGACGGAGATGCCCCAAATGCCCCAACTGGGGCAATCCTGGGCAGACACCGGAGCATCCAGCCCAGAAGAGCCAAGCTTCACTCGTCCGGCTGCTCGTACGAGGGCTGGTTTCCACAAAGCAAAAAAAGACCTTTCTTCTTGGTTTACAAAGGCAGAAACAAAGGTACGAAGCGGAGCCTACAGGTAGCCTCAGTGCTTGCTGGGAGGAGTTCATTAGCAAGAGATGCCCAGGGGCTGGAATCGATGGAAGAAGCACTCCGTGAGTATGAATTCAAAAGCAAAAATAGCTTTCTACTCAGTCGCATCCCGTGGCTGGCTTGGCCCAGGTTATAAATGTTTGACGAGCGCTGGTGTTGGAGGCGGCACAGGGGCACTGGGGTCCTGCACACCCACGAGTCGGGCAGAGCTCAGCCCACCAGCGGAGCAGGGCTGGGGGAGATAAAAGGGGTTTTGAAGAGCACAGGCAGCGATAAACAAGGCTTGAGCCAGCAGAGAGGATCAGCAAGAAATTTTGGAGCTGCAACAAGAGCTCCTGGGGAAAACAGTTCTAAAAAAAAATGAATCCTACACTATTGCTCTGACAACGTTTCTCGGGGCTTTAGAGCAAGGCAGGGGGGGTGGGACAGGGGGGATGATTTGCCTCTTATCAGAGGACTTACTACTTTTTGCACAATTCCTGCATGAATGCAAACAAGAACTTAAAAAACCCCCTCAGTTCAGGTGGCCCAAAACACATTTCTTTGTGATGGATTTTTTAACCTTCTCCCTCCTCTTTTTAAAATCAACCAGCTGCAAACTGAAGGAAAAAGAGTACTGATTTTGAAAATGTCAGAATAAGTAATAATCTTTTGTTTATACTTTACCAAATACTTCCCTATTCTTGGCCAATGCTGTCCATTCAGTTCATCCTGCATTCAGAAAGCTTTCTCCTCCCACCTCTGCCTTTCAGCCACACGTATATATTTCTTATCCAGATGAAGATGCCTCCAAACCGTGCCTGGGAGAGTCCTTCAAGATATCTGGAAGTGCCTGGCCGTCTATGCAGGTTGTCTCCAGCAGCTTCTGAGTATGTGGCCACCTCTGCCTCCCATCCAACATCTGTCTTTTCCCACTAGGACCAAGAGAAATAACTGCAGGTCTCCACATGCCCCATCCTCATATCTGAGACCTGTACCCTGCGATGCCGTGTCCTGTCTCCGATGCCTGCAGCACCTTGGGAGCCGGTGTTCCTGCTGTTTGCTGGCAGCAGGGATGCTGCTGCAGCTCCCCACGGCTCTGGGAGGAGTGGGAATAGCAGACGAGGGAATAGCAGACAAAGGAATAGTGAAAAAACAGAGATTAGGACAGAAAATGAGCTGGAGAAGAGCGCGACGAAGTGGCTGTCTGTGGCCAGCTTCCTCGCTTGGCACCTGATGAGATCAGCAAATATGCAGAAAATATTGGGGCATGGGGAGGTTTCCCATTCCTATCTGTAAGCGTGGGAGAAGCTGATTCAATCCTGGTGCTGCAGCTCTCCTGTGAAAAACCTGCACGTCCCTTCCCTGCATGGATTCCCCTCCAGCCCCTGGAAGAGCTGGATAAAAGTGCCTCGCCCTGCTGACCTGTGTTCCCCATGCCAATGTTTTGGGAAGCGCATGGCCCGTTTGCCACCACAAAGGCAAGGCAAAGGTACCCAGGTGAGACAACATGCCCTGGATCCATCACAATCACCTTGAACGTGCAGATCAGTGGGTTCAGCACCGCTGTGGTGTCTTAGCCCACGGGACTGTCTTGCCTCGGCGTTGGGTTCAACTCCGTGGGCTAGCAGGGGCGCAGGCTGGGCACTGCCTCCTGCCCAGCAGCCAGATGGGCATCCTCTAGCAAATTCGGGCATAAACAAAGAGAGAGAGAGATGAGACTGCTGGAGCTGAGCCACTCCATGAATGGCAGCATGAATACAATATCGACGGGACGCCCCGGCTGCCTACTTCCCTCCACCCCAAGAGACCAATGCCACTCTCTCAAAAGCACTTAATGCAGCTGTGGCAGCCAGAGGTGGCTGTGCATGCATGGCTGTCAAGTGGCCTAATGACTGCACGTGGCCTTTGGATTTCATTACCATGCCGAGATACTCCTCCAAATATACAATATCCCTGCAATGCACTAGTAACCCACCAGAAAGGCTCTGAAGCACTTCACTGGTATGGTCCTGCAGTAAGATGCTGGCATGCCAGCTTGTCTGACAGGTCACAGCTTCAAGCTGCAGCTTGGCTACCTTTCTGCCACCCACAGCACCGTCTCCTGTACACAGGCGCTTCTGTTCTCATCACCGGTGCATCTCCCGGCGGCACCATCCCTCCTCCTCCAGCCAGCTCATGCGGTAACTCTCAAACTTCCCGGCGACCTGTGCAGCATTAAGGCAAAATAAGCCCCTCTTGGGATGCAGCACATGATGGAGAAGTGCTGTTCGGCTGATGTAATCGATATAAAAGCGGAGAAGGTCACTGTTGTGGATTTGATAAGGGAACATGACAAAGCTGTTACATCTCCCAACCTTCCCTTTCAGGCTGACAAGTCTTGAAAAATTAAAAAGCACACGTGCACGTGTGTGTCTGTCACATCTTTCCCTCTGGCGTTTGTGTGCAAGTGAGAGCTCAAAATAGCAAAGTGATGACACCCGGGTCTGGACCATTTTGCAGGATGCCCAAATGCCAGCTCTAAGTGCCAGCGCTGCTATCACACTGCGTCTGACTCAAAACACATATAAGAACGGATGGACAACGCTGGCAGCATGCTCAGGCTCGTGACTCCCTGTTGATTCTCCCTTCTCTGACTCACGGCAACACCAGAAGGCTCTGCAGCGTTTTCTGGGTGCATCCAAGCAAAACGGGTTCAGTTTTGGAGTCTCCTTTCCAAAGCCATAAAATTTGTGGCGTTTGTCGTTCTGCAGTGGAGGGGAAGGAGCATCAATCACAGCTTTTCCCTCCTGCTATCTGACATTGGGGCCATTCAAAAGAGTTGAGTTCAGTAAAACTAAACCATCATGTTTGATTTTAGCTTGTTTTATGCACCCAATAATATAAACCTCAGCTCCAGATAAAATGCCTCTTTGAGATGAAACACTTCCCTTGCAGTTTGGTAAGACCAGCCATCCCAACTGCCCCCCCCCCCCTTTTTTTTTTGCAGTTTCTAAGCCAGCTTTTCTCAAGAGGAACCCCTTCAAACTGAGCGTTTCCTTTTCATCAGAGAAAATTTTTCCAGCAGCTACAACAAAACCTTTGGAGATAGATAGTTTTATCTAGCTCCTGCCAACAGCCAGCTTTCTGGATGCTCCCATTTCTTCCCTCTGTCAGCACTGCTTTTTAAACACCCGCCAAAACTGTTAGAGATTTTTCAGGACACATAAATTCTCTTTGTACATCATACAGTCAGCTTGTCTACAGGAAGCTGAAGTTTTCCTCCTGTTAATTTTAGTTGCTGAAACTTATTTCTTGTATGGTTTTCCTTGTAAAAAATCTTAATTCATTTTGATCCTGATCGTACCCATCCAGTCAAATTCAGGTCTTCTCTCATCTTTTTAATATCCTCCTCCGTTGCCTTCTCTCCTGCTCTGGTAACATCAAAGAGCCTCTTCTTTGTCACCGCCACGCTCACGCTTCCTCTTGGCATGTCACTTTTATTAATTTGTGCTTTCAGAGGTCTTCTCATCTCTGCATCGGGAGGTATTAACTTCAAACATTGCAAGCAAGCTGCTTGGTGTGGGAGCTGACAGGCAACTGCCATCTCCTCGGGAGCCCGCGATGCTAAATATGCATCCTAGGTTTTCCCTGGCGAGGGTTTTTATGTGGTGTGTTTGCTTCCTGAGGCACAAGGCACTGTGAAATAGTGTATATTAGAGAGCCAAAGAGACCAGTGGGGCAGCTGGCTGAGCAAGGGAGAGGAGCCGGTCTGAGCGCTCGCAGCACCCAAACCCCAAGGTCCAAATGAATGGAGATCCAGCTGGTTTGCCAGCATGTGGACGGGCTCCTGGGTAAAGACATGGGCGAAGGAGCACGATGCTCCTTTGGTGAAACACTGGCACAGGTTGCCCAGAGAGGTGGGAGATGCCCCATCCCTGGAAACATTCAAGGTCGGGTTGGACGAGGCTCTGAGCAACCTGATCTAGTTGAAGATGTCCCTGCTCATTGCAGGGGGTTGGACTAGATGGCCTTTAAAGGTCCCTTCCACCCCAAACCATTCTATGATTCTATGATTCTATGCACGCCTGCACACACCACTGCGGCCGTGCACGCACCAGCTGTGAGCAGAGCCGGCAGGCACAGCTCTGGTCCATGCCCGAGCATCCTGCTCAGCGAATAAATGTTTCCTGGTGCAGCTCCTGCAAGTCCGGTGGGGAGGACCCCACGCAGACGACATTTGGTTGTGAAGTCACGCCAGCGAAGCGGGGGCGGGCAGGGCTTGGGCTCAGAGCAACGTCTGGTGGTTGGTGCTTGCACAGATGGCAGGTTGCAGGCAGGGGGGTGGCACATGCCCAGGTCCGTCCCGGTCGTCTCACCCACATTCGGACAAAGGTCTGCCAGGTCCTGACACTTTGCTGGCACAAGTGTCGCTGCACATGAGCAGTTTACACCACCCAGCTCCCTCCGGGCTCAATTTTCTAATGATACGCAGCCACGTTCCTACCATAACGCGCTGTTATTGGCATGTTAATGTTGCAGGCAGCAGTTCCAACACACGCTATATCCCATAACCACGGTGTTTACTCACACGTTAAATAAATAGATGGATACTAGGAATTAGAAATGGCCACTTGCCCCATCAACACGTATCAATTTCCATATCATTCTTCCCTGAGGACAGGACATTGCTTCCTGAATGATCCCAGTTTGCCTCTTCACAGCTTTGCCTCCCAGACCCACGGAGGCAATTAATTACAGAGGTGAAAAGTGCATCCCTGTGTTCACTCAGAATGTTTTAACTTGTGTTCGGATCTCCTGGTATCCTAGCGAAGCCTTTCCTAGACTGTTTTCAGTTTGAGGGGCCACCGGTGGTGGTTGCAGCTGGCTGAAGCTGATGCTTGTCACCCAAGGTCTCGGCACTGAGTGGAGATGGGACCTTCATTGCATCTAATTCCCGTTGTCTGGAAGCGCAGCCTCCAGTCTGAGAGTCATTGAGGCATTTCCCACCAGTGGAAGGAAGGGCACCTCTAAAAGAAAGTTCATCCTTTGCCCTGTCTGCAATGGGAAGTACTTCACCATGGAAGTTTTTAATCTTCTTCCAAGATCTAGAAATATCTCTGTAAAGATTAAGTCTTTGCTGGGCTTGAATTGGCCCATTTTGTGGCCACATGCATATCATAGTTGCTAACAGCAAGCAAGCGACCAATTGACGGTATTGAACTTTTCAGAGGGAGTCCAAGGAAGACACACATGTTACACAAGAAGAGACTGTAGACAAGTCTATAGCCAATAAAGATGAAACAAAATCAAGCTGTAGCCAGATAAAGTCAGAGTGGTAATATTTTCTAATATTTTTCTAATAGGGCATTTAATTAGCTATTGAACCAACTGACTATTGGAAGTGCTGCATTCCCCACCGCTTGCTCTGCATAAGCCAGGTGGGATGGCATCTCTGGAAGACCTGAGCTGAAAATGAAATTATTGGCTTGTACCAGGTATAACTACTGCTGGAAATTTCTTGGCTTGCCCTGAAGATAAAAATTTTAAATTCTCTCTATTTCTGAGCCAACAGCCAGAACGAAATGGAAGACAGAGAGAGCACCACAGGGAGATCCACCATCTCACACCTGACCTGCTCTGACCTGTGTGGAGCTCAGTACATGGCATTTAGCCAGCTCCGTTTCTGCTCAGGGCTCAGCTGTGGCTGATGCATCTCTTTCTGCCAAAGCTCACAAAATGCAGAGGTAATTCCACCTTCTGTAGCAACAATGTTGAGGGGAAACCATCTTGCCAAAGAAGAAGTCCTGGCAGTTCACCCCAACGTGAGTGCCCGGCAGAGCCAACATGCAGCGATGCCAGTCAAACCAGCAGGAGAGTTGAGTGTGAGCATGTCATCCAAGTGGCAACAAGTGCTGAGTGTTGCAGATGAGCCTCTTCAACGAGCCACTTCATCCTCGTCCCAGCTGAGCTCATCGTAAAGTTTTAACGCCTGGATTAGATCTATTGCAGAGGGATCCAGGCCTCTCAGTGAAGAGGACAGGTCAGAGTTTCCACTCCTCCAGCAGTAGAAGGCAGTGGGCAACGTGCAGAGGGACTGCCAGGAGAGCTGCTAGGTGAAATTTTGGTAAAAAAAATTGTTTTTTCCGTGCAGCAAGTTTGAAGCTGAAGCTCCAGAAATGCTCTTTCTGGAATGCAGTGGAGAGCAAGACGTAGCTTGACTATAGCGGCAGGGTGTTGCAGGAGGAGACTAAGGCTGAATGTCTTCCTCTACCAGACTTGGTGGAGAAAGATGGTCCCTCTCCCAGCCAAGGCTGGGGTGCTGCTCAACCACATCCAGCTGTGAATTTTTGAAGATGTTTGTGAGCATTTGTTGATGCTGAATGAAGGCAAACTCAGAAACCAAACACTGCTGACTGAACACCATGTCCTCTTCTGGCCTCTGACGGTGAGCTGGGGGTAGCTCTGGTGGGACCTCAGCTCTGGTAGCCCCATCACCAGGGGCCAAGGAGGTTGAGGGGTGGCCCAAAGGCTGGTGCCTCCAGCAGAGCTAGGGACAGCGTGAGCAAGGGCTGCAAACACCACCCCGTGAGCCCCACATCTGCTAGCACGGTGGCCGGTGTTGCTGTCTGCCACTCTGGGCCCTGAGCCTGGTTTCATCCCAACAGAAGGGGGTTCCTCAAGGCTGGGACCCTGATGATGAGGGCACTGCTGGGTGATGAAGACAACACTCACAGCAAGGAGCAGCAAGCCACTCCATCTGAAATGAGAGTCCATCAATCAAAAGGAAGGACAGGGCACGGACTCATCCTTCAACACTGCATTAATCACAGTTTTCTGCAGCCCCTTCAGCAGAGGGTTGCGGAGCCTGGCCCTTACACAGGTCTTTTTCAACAGATCAGGTGAATCAGCATCAGGGCTTTTTGTTTTTCCCTCCAAACTGTACGGCTGAGGGGACAGGAGAAGTTGTGGGAGAGGAGGAGGAGGAACAGCAACAAGCGCTTTGGCTCAAGGGCTGTCCCAGGTCTATCACTGTCCTTGAAAAATCACCCAGACTCTATGCTCTGCTTTTCAAATGAGGAGCTGCTTTTCTGATTCCCACTCAAAAAGAAGCTTTCGAAAGGTGACAGGTTTTGCTCATAAACTCAACGCTAAGCTTGCATCTGCAATTTTTTTTTTTTTTCTAGTTTGCAAGGCTACATCTGAGACGTCTTGGGGAGAGCAAAGCAGAGAGACATCAGCCGTGCCCTGCCGAGCATCTCTCCAAACTGTCAGCTTCTGAGGCACCCGAGATCCTGATGTCAAAAATGACAGGCTCCTCGTGTCAAGAGTCATCGCTGGAGATGAAACTCCCATGCAAGAGCTGGGGAAATTTGAAGTTCAGTGGGGTTAGCCTAGCAGGAGCTTGGTAAAGTCATCCTCCACACACAGGCTCATAAAGCAAAGCCACAACTGGCATCCAAGGGGACAGTCCTCTTGTAGCTGTAGAGGGCAAAGGCACGGGGCACTGGACCATCTGTACTGTGCGGCAAGGTCTCACTGTGCGTGTTGGTTTTGGCTGGGATAGAGTTAATTTTCTTCATAGTAGCTGGTACGGGGCTATGTTTTGCATTTGTGCTGGAAACAGTGTTGGTAAGACAGGGATGTTTTCGTTCTTGCTGAGCAGCGCTTACACAGAGTCAAGGCCTTTTCTCTTCTCACCCCACCCCACCAGCGAGCAGGCTGGGGGGGCACAAGGAGCTGGGAGGGGACACAGCCGGGACCGCTGACCCCAGCTGCCCAAAGGGATATTCCAGACCATCGGACGGCATGCTCGGCATATAAAGCTGGGGGAAGAAGAAGGAAGGGGGGGACATTGGGAGCGATGGCGTTTGTCTTCCCAAGTCACCGTTACGCGTGATGGAGCCCGGCTGTCCTGGGGATGGCTGAACACCTGCCTGCCCATGGGAAGCGGTGAATGAATTCCTTGTTTTGCTTTGCTTGCGTGCACGGCTTTTGCTTTAATTATTAAACTGTCTTTATCTCAACCCACAAGTTTTCTCACTTTTCCGATTCTCTCCCCGATCCCACCGGGGAGGGAGTGAGCGAGCGGCTGCCTGGGGCTTAGTTGCCGGCTGGGGTTAAACCACGACACCTGGGACAATGAGCAATATCCCATTGGAAGCCCATGGGAAGCCCAGAAATGCCTAAGGAGAAGAAGCAGGACCAGAACCAGCCCTAACAGACAGTTTCTAAACTGCAGCTGCATTTTTGGAGAATAAGAGAGCTCAGCTTTGCATTGAGATGCTTGGTTTCCAGGCCAGAGCACACCCCCTGTATTTATAGCACAGCCAACGTAGCCCTGACCAGCCATCACAGCTGTTTTGCCTCCTGAGCAGTTTCCACAAGGACCAGAAAAGTATCCAGCAAATATTCTTGGAGACCCTTGCTATCTTCCAGCAGTATCGCATGTCAGCAGTCCAAGGCTAGCGTCCTCACTGAAAGAAGGATCACTGTCACCTCCATTTCACGGCCACTTGCTCAAGGTCACCCAACCACATAGGCGAGGGTAGAGAGAAACCCACCTCTCCCCTACAGCACCTTCGTTTCCAGCATGTACAAAGCTCCTGTATCCCATCGGATGCTCTGAGGACCAACGCTTTATCACTCCTGATAATCACAAACTGTAAAGTACGTTTCTATGGTCCATTCAACATGCGCCTCCCTCCAGAGACTGCCAGCAAGGAGATCAATTAGAAGCAATTAGACTCATGTTTTTAGCAGAAAGATTGTCCTTGTTACGTGTTAGTTTGGACAGAAAGAGCCAAAGCCTAATCCCAGTCCTATGGGAATTGCTTGTTACAGTGCTTCTCCCACAGCTTGGTGGTTTCTGAAGGTTTCATTGTCTTCTCCACCCCACAGTTGTTGATGGCAATCCAAGAGCTCAGAGCATTTCTGGAGAGCTGCAGTCATTGTTGGTTTTTTGGCTGTATCTAAGCGCATGAATATTAATGTGTTTCATGTTTGACTTGAGGTTTACACTATCAGAAGCTGCTATTTTTCCTCCCCTCCTCTGTGTGTTTCCCTGCCTCTGCATTGTTATTCCAGATACAGAAATATTTTTCAGCCTCCTTAAAAAAATAACATTGACACTGCGGGGTTCCTGCTCTTCCCCAAGCCAAGAAGCAGTGAGTTGCCACCGGCACACTCAGAGCACACACGCTGTGTTGGCTGTGGACCAGAACGAGCCAGCATCACTGCATTTCATCTGGGAAACGCTGCGGAGGGATTTTGGCATAGGGAGGATCAGGCTAACCCCACCTGCAGCCCCTAAAGGACCATAGCATTGAAGAGCCATGTCTCCATGTTTGCCTTGGTGGAGCTCTGGGGGGAGAGGTGGTGGTGGGTTCTGCAGTCGTGGTGTAGAACAGGGAAGAGGACCTCTCTCAGGACACTGGTTTGAGGACTTCCTGATCACGAGTTGCATTTTTGCCCTCTCTAGCCCTCCAAGCACTTTTGTTTCCTTAATTTTGTGTCACTCCTGCAGCCTGTCCCTGATTTTAGCTTGCCCAGGGCAGCGGGTCCCCAGGCTCACTCTCTGCCTGCTGCAAAACTGCTTTGCCATTTCAGTCACTTTAAATAATTTTCTCCGTCTCCCCCTCTGGTCTTCCAGAGACCTTAGGAGCTGCGGTTTGACACCGTTTTGTCCGAACGCACTAAAGATGCTTTGTGCCTGCTGGGCTCTCTGTGGTACATCCAGGGCGGTTGGGCCAGGGGCTTCCCTGGGCCCTGATGGTGCCATGTGTCCTAGCAAAGGAACACCCAGCCATGGCCATCACATGCCACAGTCCCTGCAAGGGGACAGGCTGCTCCCCCATTTTCGTGCAGTCCAGGCTGCTCCTCCGTTTTCCCACTGCAAACACCAACAGGTACTGTTCAGCTTGTGCTCCTGCGCGCAATTGTGGTGGCGTCCCCAAGGCAAGGGCAGGGCTGGCTCCACTGAGGGATAAGTATGGCAGACGACTGAGATGGACACGCAGCAGCTCATGTCTTTTTCCACTGTGTGCTGTACCTTCTCTTTGTCTCAGTCTGGTTGCAACCCCTGCTGGGTCCCCTCCAGGGTCCGTGTCCTTGCTTGGAGACTCCCAGTGCTGGTGGCTACAGTCACCCCAGGGACTTGGCAAAGAGCAGGGAAAACACAGTCAAAGCAGAGAAGCTTTGCAGGAGCAGAAATCCCCTTTTCCTACCAAGCTCCCCCAGGAAAACATTGCAGGAGAAGAGCAAAGTGGAACACAACCCGTGTGCAAGGGCACATGGATGCCCACCAGCCCCAGCCAGCGTTCGCAGCCCCCACACCCAGCAGCCCACCACAGCATGGGACCCAGCTCCCAGCCCTTAGCAGAGCCGGTCAATCTGTTGCAGCAGCCTCCCTGGCTGGAAACTGTCAGTCCGTCTGTCAAGCATGAGGTTTGATGTGCTCGGACGTGATGGGCTCACTCGGGGTGGCCGGCAGAGAGCCCGATGCAAGGCACCAACCCATGCCAATTAAAGTGAGGGACGTGGAGCATATTCTGCCAGGGAGAGATTTGCTGCAAGATCCGAGCTGACCAAACAAATAAGCCAAACACGAGAGACGGGTGGAGGCAGGTCTGGGCTGCAAGAACAAAACAGCTTTCATGAGACACAGGCTGCGCAGCAGAGAAAAGCTGAGCTGGCCGTGAGGAAGGTTTGGATAAACATCGAGATGGGGAGATCTCACCTTTGGCTCCTCTCAGACACTGTCTCTAGACCATTTGCAGGGCCGGGACTTGTCAGATGCAGGTTTGCCCTGATGCTGCCACAGTTTGTGGAGGACACTGGACACCCAAAGGCTCCTGTGGGCTTTTGTGAGTCTCCCTTGTTGGTCCCTGGGTAGATTTTATTCATTAGGGTCATTAATGGCAGTGCTGCAATGCCTGAACGCCCAGCTGGGAGTTTCACCGTCCAACCCTAAATCATTGCTCTCAGACCCAGGAGCATCCTGGGCTGTGTCCATCAGCACGGTCTGCTGTCCTACAAGAATAACCCTGTCACGCACATGCACCGTCATGGCTTGGGGATCGGCATGGGCATGTCCAGAAGAGAGGGCAGCAGCTACAGGGGAAGACCACAGCAATCTGGCCTCAAAATAAAAGTGTAATGAAAGACAGAGTGGTGTGGTCCATGCAAGGGGCTTTGATTCTCCTAGAAAGCTGAGCCAATTCAGGGTTGCCCCATAGGTTTCCACAACTTTCCAGACAAAAGGGAATGGAGCAAAGGCACGATGCACCCTGGGGTTCTGGCTGACACCGGGGCTATTAATGAGTGCAGGTCTCTGGGAGACGCCGTAGCCCGTTCAGCTTGTGGCTCTGCCTCCCGCAATGTGCACCACTGGCTACGTCACAAAATGTTGCAATAAATCAGTACTGAAATGATCTGTATAGATCATTTCTTCTTAATCCTACTCAGTTACAGCTGATCTGTGACCTCCATGACAGCATCTTCTATTGGTGCACAGCCTGGAGCAGGGATGTAGTGCTCTCGAGTGTCCCTGGGCAAGAAGAAGGACTAGGGAGAGGTGCCCACTTGCCCCCAGGTACCACTTACTTCATTGCATCACTCTGCTCTTAGCTTCTCCTCTAAATTGCACACCTATGGATGTTACCCTCTCCCAAATCCCTGCATTCCCCAGGACCAGCATCTGAGCCCCTGCGGGGCAGTGGGACTTCAGTCATAGTTGGAAGTCCCCAGCTAAACATATTGCCCAGGAAGCTACTGAGAAGCTACTTTTAATCTAGACGCTGATAACCCATAAGTGTAATTAAAAGTGTTCCTTCCAACATATATTATTTTCACTTGACAAGCATGAATTTCATTTTCCATCACCTTTCCCATCTACCTGTCTTGGCAAGGTGCTTCCCAAGCTCCCCGGAGCCCTTTTTTGGTCATGACTCATCTAAATCAGTGATAGGAGCTCCGAAGTTTGCCACCTTCCTGCTCGCCCACCTCCAGCTCATTAACAAACGAGGTGCCATGCTGCCGGCAGGCGAAGAGGGATCAAAGGTGATCACTGACCTCGCTGAGCACCAAGAGTGCCAAGGTCTCATTTGCAGACTCGGTGGGAGGAGCGCTGCAGCCCATTTCCATGGTAAAGCAGCGGATAGGGGATGGGGCAGCAGCCCAATGCTCAACGTGCCACAGGCGGTGGGGTTGCCTTGGTTGCAAACTCAGTGGCAGAGCTACGAGCCGGGTCTATTCTTGATGTAGTCGTGCTCATCTGCAAAAATAAAAGTACAAGAGCAGCCCCAGGCCCCAATGAGTAGGTGTTGGTGGCAGAAACCAGGAGGGGTGGGAGCAGGACCTTGAGAGAAGGGCAGAGGCTGGGGGACACCTCCAGCCATCTCCAATAGGGACTTCTCCAGCTGCAGAGATGGAAAGATCTTCCCCAAAGGGGACCCCACCGCTATCCACCACCAGCCCTGAGGGGGAGAGAAGCTGCTACAGGGACTGGAAGGATCCAGAGGAAAGCATCCTTGTAAACTACATGTTAGTTTGCTGAGTACAGGTTCCAGTGTTTCAATTATGTATGACAAAATAAGGCATAATAGTTGTATTTACAAGTAGCAGTTTGTCATATGGGTCACAGATGAAATATTTAGAAGCAAAGTAAGTGCCTTTTTGCCTGGATAGGATTCCTGGCCTTCCCCCTCACATGCAGGTTTGCAAACGCTGTGCCAGGACCCGGGAAAAACATTAAAAACCCAGAATGGGCTCCCAGTTTGTAGCTAAACTGTACATAAAATATTATTTCCTATTTGTGTTTGATGGCTTGTGGTAGAGCATTCCCACATGGGAAATGGTGCATTCGGCGGTGCTCGGGACGGGGGAAGCGTATGCAGGGACCCAGACGGAAGGAGGACCAGGCACTGTGGAAGGTGACCCAGAGCCCACCACCAGCTCTGCCAAACAGACCCCCAAAGGCTGGAGAGGCAGAGAGCCACAAAAAGCAGGGATTAGGAAGAGGGAAGGGAGAAGGGATCCTTTCCCCAGTGCTACCAGTACCCCCCACCTGGGGTCTGATGCATTGGAAACTGAGTGGTGCGGTTGGTGCAGCTGCCTGCAGGCGAGAGCATCCCAGGCTCCTCATCCCTCCCAGCAGGAAGGTGCTTTGCACATGGAGCTTTAAGATGCATAAACAGGAATAAGCAGCACATTAGAGAAGATGAATCTTGTCCAGGCTGATACGATCCATCTCCCAGAGCGTGCTCCATGTGAAATTTCATTAGCTTCCGGAGGGGAGTTGCTCTGCTTATAATACTTGATAATTATCCCAAGTGATGCATGGCTTAGTGGTGTTGAATGATTGTTTCCCTCCACGCCAGTGACTTCATCATTTCGCCTGGTTTAAGACTCGCTTTTACGCTCCCATCCTTTTTAAGGGAGACTTTGGGGAGAGTAATTCAGACTTTTATGGCCTCCGTTCAGCACAGACTACAGCAATGCTTCACCTCAGCCTCCGTCACCGCTGAGATCTGCTCGGCAGGGTTTCCCTAACGATCCCACAATGAGCTGAGGAGCCCACGGAGGAGTGAAGGTCATCGATCTACTGCAAAAGTCACTTGTCACCTTTCATTTGTCCCAGGGCCAAGCCTAGAAGCCCTCCCTCATGTCCACAGGGGAGAGGAACATGGCAAAGGCTGATAAGGCTGTGAATCCCTCTGTGCATTGAATTTCCAACGAAACAGTAGACCCAGTCTTTGTGTCCTATCCTGACGCATCGAGAGAGACACGCTGCAAGGCAGAGCTGATGAAAGCAAGACCAGTCAGCTGGGAAATTAGGTCCACGAAGAAGAGGAGACCAGATTTCTAGGTCAGATGTGGAAATGTGCTGCAGGAGTCCCTGAGCCCTCCGTGAGGTGGCCCAGCCCTGGTTCTACCAGCTCCCCCCAGGGATACATGATTCATATTTGCTCCACATGGCAACCTGGGATCAGCGACTCGAGATCATTTGATAAAACCAGGGAAATCATTTGCATCGTTGGGATCACTGGAGGGAGCTTCTCAGCTTCGATTTCTCTGCTGTTGTCACTGTCCTGCCAAGGCAAAGTTAAATGCATAAATTAAATCCAGCTCAGTCCCTCTTCTCCCAAGCCCCAGTGCAAATAGAATAAATCAGTTTCATTTAGAAGATCAAACCAGGCATCACTCACGGATGGGTTTAAAAATAAACTCCTTCACTGCATGCATTAAAAAAACAACAAGCAATTTATCTTTCCCATCACTCGTCAATTTGTTTATTGTAAGCTGGGCTGGCAGTTATGAAGAGAAGCGTGGTTCTCCCAGCACCTTGGCCACGCAGAACCCCTTCCACCGTGGTGGCCCAGGTTTGGGAACGGGCAGCCACATGCCCCTGGCAGGCAGACCTCCTCCTAGCCTGCTCTGCCTGGGCTTTGGGGTTTATTTTGGTGGTGTGTGTGTTTGTACAACCTGAGTGCTGCAAAGCCCAAGACTGACTTAGAGAGAGATGAAGCTCCCCCAGATGATGCTTAGCGAAGGAAATGGCCAGCTCTGCTCCCCCGTGGGGTTGGACCCGGGGAAAGGGCTGGGAGTGGGGTGGTGACAGCAGGATGAGAAGCACATGGCGCGGGGCGGACTGGCTGTTTGGGAAGGAGCCTGAAGGTGAAGTCGTGGTATTTTCCAAACTTGCAACACTTCACCCTTACCCTCAGCCCCTTTAGTCCTGAAATCACCATGACCCCCACTACAAACATCAATGAGTGATGTCCCACCACCTCCCGAGGTCAGCCCTGCTATTGCTCCTTGTGGGAAGGGAGGAACGAGCCCCAAGGCAAGAGCCCAAATCTCCAAAACGCGGGGAGCTCAGCCCCTCTGCAAGCAGGAGAAGGATGGGGCCAAAAGCCTCCAAAGATCTGGGCGACAGTGACCTCCCCAAATCATGAGCCACCTCCTGGCCCCGCAGCACCCCACGTCCAGGGTGGAGGAGTCCCCCCCTACGGCAGCGAGGACGGGAGTTAGAGACACAAATACGGGCAAAACCCCATGAACCCACCAGGGAGCAATTGTAGGACAACACCTGGATGTGCCCAGCCGTGAACCTGTCCCCATGCCTCAGCCACCGCATCGGTGGCACGCAGGGACCCGAGCGCAGGGCGCTCTGCGGAGGTTGGCTCCGTGCAAAGCGGGAACTTCTGATTTGTTTTTAATGACATTGTTTACTGCTAGCAAAATCTCCCGGAGCCAAAACTTGTCTTTCCTAATAATAAACAAGCAAATAACAATGAGAGAGAAAAGGAAGCACATTTTTAAGCCATCAGGGTTTGATTTGATTGATCCTGGTAATAAACCCCAGCAAAATGGAGTTGTTAAGCTGGAACGGAGGTTGTAGATCTCCATCAATAATTCAAGTAGGGAAACAGGAATGAGAGCACCGCATTTGAGCATGCAAAACCCCCACCAGACTCAATGCCGAGACGAGGCTGAAAAATACAGAAAGGCCGAAGTGAAAGTTTCATTGGTGCTGGGGAGCCTGCAAGCTGGGAGGAAGATTGGGGGTCACAGCACTGGATGCCATGGCATCCCAGTCCCAGTTAAGAGGATGGGGCAGGCCCAGAGGCCAAAGCCTTTTTCTGCACAGGAGGCTTCAGATGCTGAAACCTTCCTGGCAGCATCTGGTCATCCTGCTCTGTCATCCTTTCCTATTTTCTTTTCCCCGCTTCCTTCCAGAGCCAGGGATCAGAGATCTCCCTCCCACCCACCCCATCCCTTGCCTGTGCATCACCCAGCCCACGCACAACCAAGATGACAGAGGACGGACTGAAAAGCAAACCCTGATGCAAGATCTCCGAGCATGGGACCAAGGCTGCACCATCCTCAGAGCCTTCCTCGCACATGCAGGAGGAAGAGGGGACACAGGGAGGGAGGAAGCCTGGCCTTGCTCTCCCCGTTCACCTTTCTGCAGGGTTCCTTCACGCAAACAGCACTTTATAAACAGGGGATGCGGGAGACAGAGCTGCTCTTTACAAACCGCAGGGAAAGAGGCAAGATGAAAGCTTAATTCTTTAAAGGCTGGTTGGGTAACGGGGAAGCCAATAGACTGTGCTGGGAACACTCCATCAGGCTGATTCTTATTTAAAATAGCAAATGGAAGACACTTCTGCTACTGTAGGATTCAAAGGCAATAAGGCGTGACTAATACCCTCTTGCTGAGCTCAAGCAACAGCACTTCATCAGCCATGCAGATTGGAGATGCTGTAAGTGGCTCTCTAATTTTTTTTCCCCCCAAAGAAAGTGATGTTTTCTGCACTTGGAGAAGAGATGGTCCCAGCCTCGCATTGCTGGTGAGAGGGACTCACAGCCCAAGTCACGGGCCAAGACAGACCTCCACCTTCCTGCTCCCCCATGCCCATGCAAGCAGCTCACCACCTCCAGAGCTTTCCAGCTTGCATTGTCCCATATCTGTTTCCCTCTGGAAGCAGGAGACTGCTTGAGGGCAGGTTGCTGCAGAGCACGTGTGAACTTGCCGCAGGACATCCTTCACAGACCCCCTTAGAAGGAGCCCCTGGGGCTGGTGCAGTCCACCTAGATGTGGCCACCTTAGAGCACATTGTAGCATCCTTGATGCAGGTTTTGGTATGGTAGGACCATGTGATGATGGAGAACAGGGCCGTCTGGGGCTACCAGCCTGTCCCTTGCTCAAGTGAGCTGTTCATAAAAGCAGAAAGACACCCAGAGCCTGGCTCTCCATCAGGGCATGGTCCAGGCTGCACACACGCACATGGGTCCCTGCATGGCCAAGGACATGCTGGGCGCAACGGGCAGAGCATGGGCTGCCCAAGCCCTTTCTGTCGTCTCCCTGTCCCTCTGTAAGAGTGCAGCCATGGGTACCGGGCTCCTCCAGCTGCTGCAGGGCTAACCCCTCAGGGAAAAGGTTGTTTTATAAACTGTTTTAAAACATCCAACATCCTCTGAGATCCAGCGAGCGTCCCTCCTTGCTGAGAGAGCCAACAGCAAGCAATGCTTGCACGAGTGAGAAAGGAAGATGAGAGGAGGTGGAGAAATGTCCTGCATTGACTGCTGCCTCCAGTAAAGCATCCTTGGTCGTGGGAGCGTGCAATTCATGTGTCTCCCTGGAGCAGTGAGGAAATACATGCTGCGAGGCACACTCGGCGTGCACAGACAGCCCCACGTCTGCCTTACCTGCTCCCACAGCCACCAAGCTGGAGGGATGGTTTGAAAACCATGCCACTGTAAAACATGCTGATGCCTTCAAGCCTTCGAGCAAATCGAATGTACAACGTGGCAGACATCGCTTGATGGATTTCCACTGCCTTCATTTCTTGCAAATTGCCTGGAAAAAAAAGCTGTATTTCCCCAACTGATTCCTTATTTGGAATCAGCCGTTGCTGATGCTCAGGTGTTCACAAGCACTTCACTGCAGATGTCCAACATGCCAAGATCCCTGGGAGAGGTTTCCAAAAGCCAGGCTGACACTCAAGGCTGAGTTCACGGGTGCAGAGAGCAGAGGATACTTTCCTGAAAGGCACCTTGAAGCTTTGGGAATTTGCTGGTCATTCAGAGGGTGCGTTGTCACTTTGTGGTGTACACAGGTTCACACATCGTCTCTCCTGATGTCCACCCTTGCACACCTCCATCACCTCTTTGTCTCAGTGTACCAGATCGGTGAGGGGCGAGCTCCCACGTGGGGGTACGTCACTCTCTAGGGCCCAGACCGGAGCTCAAATTTTTGCAAGAAGCTTGGAAAAGGTGTTGAATGACTGGGGGAAATAGGCCCCCAGATCCTCCCTGGCGTGCACCTACTTTGAGAGGCCTCCTTAGGTCCCACGTGGGAGACGAGGACCCAGGAATCTCCCCTCCTTCTGCCAGGGACAGGAAGGAAGCTGGGAGGACCCTGTCTGGCCAGGGAAGGGGAAACCAGCTTGGACCCATCCACCAGACAGCAGTGAACACCAGACCCCCAGACTCCATCCTGCACGCCTGCCCCATCAGTGACCCAGCACCCTGCACAGTTTCCCACCCCTAGTGATCAAACTTCACCCACTAGTTGTAAAAGCCCCAGACCCTGTGGACTGTCCCAAGTGTGGGAGGCTTCACAGTCTCTCCTCTTCCTCCATGAGTGCCCTGACCACTTCTGGGAACTGGCCCAGGGCTTTCTCCATCCCTACAAATGATTAGCTGCTCTTCATTTGCAAGCAATGGAGATCATGGGAACATCCCCTCCTTACTCCTATCACATTAGGCTCCAGGGTGAACACAGGAGAGAAGTTAAAGGAGAAAAGGTTTGTACTGGCTGCAACCACCCTGCCAGGATTTGGGCATTGCCAGCAGGAGCAGCATGAGCTGCAGCTGGGCCCTGTGGGGAGAACCAGGAGACCTTGTCCTCGACCAGGGCTTTTTGGCCCCAGTGGCTGCAAGCTGGATGCCTCCAGGGACATCCTGTTCCCTGCCAGCTCTGCAAGAGCTACTCATTTAATTGCATTTCCACTCCCTGGACTTGGGAAGAGGCACATGGTGTCCAAACTCCCCTTCCTCCCAGCACAGACAGAGCTTGAATGTTGTGCAAAGCCCTGGGATGGCAATCACCAGGGCAAGGGACGGTGTGCGGTGACATCCATGTTGCTGCTCCAGAGCTGCAGCGGGAGCCTGGCCCGCAGAAATCTGAAATTCAGAGCCACTCTGCTTTCCAGGAACAGCTGTGTCTCTGTCACCAGCATGAATTATGCCTAATGATAAGTTATGCTTATTAAGTGTGTCAATAATTTACCCTTTTACAGACAGGAAGGACGTGTCTTATCTCCTTAGCAGAGGCTGCTGCAAGTCCAATAAAACAGAGCGTAAGTCAGCCGAAAGCAGTGCGATCCCTGAGTTGGGCTGCGGAGCGAAATGTCCCTGTGGTGCAAAGTGAGGTCCCCCAGAGAGACGCAGAGCTGTGCAAAATCCCCTCTGCCCCAGCCCGGCCCCCAGACCCCCATCTTCCCGGGGACCCACCAGTCCCTGTGCCATGCCATTCCCCAACAATGTGCGAGGTGAAAGGGGCAGCTCGGGCATGCAGAGACATCTGTCCTCAGGACTCGAAAGATGCAATGTGCATCTTTAAAAATACATTTTCTGGGTGGTTATAGGTTGCACATGGGTTCGCCAAGTCCTAAGGACATGTTGCATGAGCCTTGCCATGGGCAGCATGGCCTTGCATAGCTGCTGGAGGGACAGTGAAGTCACACCATCACCGAGGTCTCAAGGGACCATGACCACAAATACGGGGTGCCCAGAGGAGGGGGACATGCCCGGCGTGCAAATGCACCCCAAAGCCCAGCTTGGGAAGGCCCAGGTTAATGATCCTGATGCAAGCCAGGGTGGGGAGACGTGGCCAGGTCTCTCCCAGCCTCTCTTTTATCCCCTTTCCTTGCTGACAAGCTTTTTTCTTCTTTGATTGCAGGGTATCGGCTGGAAATTTGCCACTGCCAATTTTTTCAATCAAAAAACGGAGGGTTTGATTACATGCAAATGTCTGCCCAAAACATCTGCTTTTCTCTGACACATTTGATCACTCACTCTGAGAAAAACATTCCCATTTCCCCTTCTGCTGCTCCGGGTAAAAAATGTCCTTCCCTTCCATTTTGTTGAAGGATTCAGTCTAAAATGGCAGCTCTGCCCTCAGCCACATCTCCCTCTGCCTCTTCAAGGTCCAGTTTCGTACCAGTTTCCTTTTCCTCCCCACTGGAGGGGATGAAGGGTTTTTCTTCTGACACACACATCCACAAACATTTCTCACATCTTTCTGGACACAAAAATATGTTTTCTACTACCTCAAGACCAAAGGGATGGACTTGGATGGAAATAAAAGGAACTGTTTATTCTCCACTTTCTCATCTTTTAAAATACATTCCTCCAAGAAAGGCATCATGGCTATTTGCGGAGATGTTTGGTGACAGCAGCTATCTCCTTCTCCAGCCCTTCTCCATCCTGAGCTGCAACTTTTTGAACTATTTCACTTTGTTTTTCTTGCCTCAAACTTTTGATTTAAAAATGAAAGAAACTTCCCTGTCCTAAAACTTTGTTTTTATGCTTTCCTGCACTCAGTTGATTTTTCCACAGCAAAAGGAGCCCTTTCTCACACGCAACCACCAGTTTTCCAAGTTCTCCACCCAGATACACCACTATGGCCCCATTGCTGGGGGAAGCCAGCTGGCCGCTTGCTGACAGCCCCACACCTCTTGTGGCCTCCAAAACCAGCCGTTTTCAAGAGCTACCTGAATTTTAATCTGGAGCTGTCTGGATGCAATTAAAAGCAGGCAGCTCCCGTTTCTCCTGCAGGCTGGGATAGCCCCAGCACGGCTGATTTAGAGACCTCAGGTTGCACAGTTCTTCCTTGCTGCCTTGCGGGTCAATAAGAACAAGCTACAGACAGCACCACTGCAGGTCATTAACACTGGATTGATCCTCCCAGGCTTTATGCTCTTTTAATTAAACGCTTTTAAAGGTTTATTGAAGTCTCGGAGGATCCAACTTCATTTCAGAAAGAATCATGTTCTGCTGTAGTGAAAAATCTGTAGCTAATACAGTTTATGTGCAAACAGGGTTTGCCGGTCCTCTGGGTCAGAGAGGTGTGCAGAAATCAGGGCTGTGGAGCATCCCTTACTCCAGGGATTGCTCCAGCCAAGCAACATGGGGTAGGAAATGAGCTTTGCAAGACCCTGGAGCTCCCAGCCCAAGCCTGGCCCTGGGACCCACCTCCTGGCTGGGCTGCCTTCAGCATCGCTGCCACGGTTCACACCCGAGCTGTTGTGGAGGTTTTCTTGGCAAGCAGGGACGGCATGAGACCTGGCAGATACGAAAGGGTGGAACGTAATTGATTTTACAAGGAAAACAGAGTTTCCAGAACAACCACTCAACAACAAAGAGATGCAAGGGTAGTAATTGGGAGGAAGGTACAGTCATGACTCACAGTATTATTAAATCACAAGCAAACACATTCCCAGCACTCAAACACAGCCCATATGCTCAGCTCCGAAACCAGTTAGATCTGCATTCATTTCCAAGCACCAAAACCAGTGTTTTATTTACTAGGGACAGCTGGGTGAAGCTACTCAGAAAAGCTTCATAACGGGGAAATTTCAATGCTTTGAATGCATGGACCTGTTGGAGATGGGTGTAAATACTTGTCCTGGCCTCCGAGGGGAAATGTGGGCTGGAAACGACTCTGTTACTGCTATTATTAGTATTATTATTGGAGTGGTTGGATGCTCCAGGTGCTGGCAAACACATCAGGCATGAAAGCCAGTGCACCAGATGATAGTCTTCCTTTTAGCTGATAAGAGAAACAGAGCCCAGAGAGATCGAGACATCCCGGTTCACAGGGAGAGAGAGCATCCTCTCTGAGACCTGCTGATGGAGTTCGAGAAAATGAGCGGCTCTTGGGCACGGAGTCCATTCACGATGCCCTTCCTGCAGGATTGCACTGAGAAAGGAAGGGACTTACCTCCGCGGGAATAAAACTGGAGCTCCAAAACAGCTCCAGTCACTGTATAAATCCATGTGCATATTTTGAATGCTGAGTGCGGCTTGGGTCTCCCATCTCAGAGTACAGCAGGACTGGAAAAGTTTCAGCGCATGGTAATGGGGGCGAGCAAAGGCTTGGCACAGCTTCTGGATGAGGAGCGGTCGAGCAGACAAAGGCAATCCAAAATGAAAAGATTACCACCAAAAAGGGAATATGGTACATTAAACCTCGAACGGCATAGAAAAAGGGGACGGAAAACAATTGTTCACTGTCTGTTCCAAAGCAAAAACGTGGCAAACAAGGGAACTAGCAAAAGCCAGGCTTGCTGCAGACAACAAGGTGGTTTTCATACCATGCCTGTGGTGCCCCTTGCTGCAAGATGTGTAACTTTGAGAAATCATGGAAAAATTCAAGAGAACAAAAACATTTTAAAAAATCAAATGTCAAGCGAACAGGTCTGTCCTGGAAAGCACCTGCATTACAAACTGGTGGGGCTGGGAAAGCATTTTGGGAAAGTATCACAGCTTGCTCTCCAATTATTATATGCTTCCCAAAATGTTGGGAAGATGCTCATGCTGGTCCAGATGTCTGTTTGGACTGAGCAGGTCAGGCTGTCCCTAGGTCATGTCCCAGCCCCTCACCCCATCCACTTTCTCATGTACCTTTTCTGTAGCACCTCTCCGTTAACAGCACATCCTATCTGCCGAGGAACCACCTCCAGGTAACTCTTTGCCTTTTGTTTCCTTAACCAGCTGAGATTAAAAAGGGCAGCTCTTTAAATGTGACATTTGGGTTAAAAGCAAATGGTGGAGCATGATGGAGCAGATGCTCCTCGGTGCTAGGGAAAGGATTTTGGGGTCCCAGAGGTCTGCACAGCACCCAATCATGAGCACGAAGGTGGGAGTCTCCAGGGTGCAGAGCCTCAAGGGTATTTGGGGATCCTGGTCACAGGTAAGTCACTGGAGTGGATGCCCAAGTGGACCCAAAGTCCTGGATCTTAGCCCAAATTTTGTTTCAGCTTCTCTCAAACCTGAATAGGAGCAGGGCTGGTGTCCCCCCACCACCCAAGGGTGCAAGATGAAGCACGCAGAGGGCAGGGGAGCAGGGGCTGTGGAATTAGCATGAGTACACCGGGATGTGAATGTGCAAAAAGGTGATTTAGCTCTAAACTCATTAAGTTTTCTCATTGAACAGAGGCGACAATGGTTATTACCTGCACCAGATCATAGCAGAAGAGCAATCGTGAAGCTTGAAATAGATAAAATCCCAAGTCATTATATTAGCAAATTATCTGTTTGGGTCTATTTCCTATTGACAGTATTAAGCCTATTCTCATTAATATTTCACTCTTCAGGGAAATTAAACTTTAATGAAAGTATGGTACTTACAATGCCAGCCTGACGATTCAAAAGGGAAAAAAACCAGCAAGGCCATGGTTGTCTGAATTATCCCTTGCAAATAAGTCATCTAGGAAGCAGAGTCCTTATTTATCTGAAAATTACTGACGAGCCCAGACTCAGTTTCTGGGAAGAGGCAGGTTATCTATGAGTATTTGCTGAGTATTTACTGCACCACGCTTTGTGTGTCATGATGTGATGGCCTCAGATAGGATGATATGGAGCAAAACACGGTGGCTGTAGTCCTCCTTCAGGGTTATCTCCCACTAAGACACACTGTCCTGGGTCCATTTGGGCAGAATTTGCCTCAGCTCTGCGCTTTGCTCTTTGCATCCTTCACCTGCCGAGTTTCCTACCCAAAATACAGCAAAGGGTGGGCAGCAGACATCCGTGACACCCCACCTCTGCATCTGGCAGCACATGCTGGGATGAAGCAGGTCCAGGAGCAAACAAGTGAGCTCTGAGCCGAATCTACCACTGTCTGTGTGACAGTGATGTATGGTACAACACATCATGTTTGAAGCCTTATTTGGAGTCTGAATTAATCTTGTGTGGTCCCAGCTGCCTCGGTCCTAGCTTTCCCCATTACCTCCAGAGCCCAGCACTTCGGAAACCCAGTTACTGCTCAGCATTAAAAGAATATTTTTCTCTGTCGCCACTTGACATTTCATTTTTGCTAAGACAAAGTAACTATCACTGTAACTTAGGGGGGAGCTGCTGCTGCAAAATGGCAATGCTCTCCTCTCTCCTCCAGACTGTGTTTGCTGGCACCGTGGCTCCTGATGAGAGAAAATTAATTAACTTCTTGGAATGCTTCCTGGGCACCCAAAAGCACCAGTGAGAGAAATATTCTTGTAAAAAGAGCATGTGGCAAGCCCAGCTCTGCTCTTTACCTCTCCTCCCAGCACCCCTCTCCCAGCAGCAATGACTTCCAGGCAAGCTGACCCGCTGCCCAGCTCTTCATGGTAGCTAGAGGAGGATTTTTTCCCCTTTACCATCACACTTTGCAGCTCCAGGTCCCTGGGTGACTGGCTTTGCCAGAGTAAGCCTTTGCTGTGTTAAAATGAAGGGACCATCGTGACTGCTTGAACGCAGCTTTGTGCTGGGTCATGCAAGGCACTGGTAGCACCAAGAGGTGTCCACTTCCAGCACCACATTGCCCCAAGCTGCAGCTCTCCCAAAGCTTGAAATTACTTGCAGCCATCAGCAGACAACCCACATGCTCCTTCACTTCTCAGCCAGCATTTGCTCCAGCCATCAGCGAGCACAAGGCAGCTCCTGCAAGCACCCATCTTGCCCTTGGGAACTGCCTACATGCCTCCATCCATCCATCCATCCGTCCGTCCGTCCATCCATCCAAGGGGACCTGTAACAGCTCAGCTCCTCAGTTAAATACCGTCATTATGTGCCTTCACTTAATCCAGGATTTAATCTGCACATGTCTCTGCTCCCCTGGAGTTAAAGACAGACAAGTGTATTAATCCATCTCCGCTGTGCCAAGTCTAGCTATAGATTCCCTGGCACAGGGACCTGCTCCCAGTGCCGAGAACAGACCGCTCTCTGTCTGGGGGCCACCGAGGTGCCAGCAGCCCGGTGTTACTCACCCACACCCTGGGCTGATGTCCTTTTTGTGGGGCCTGGGGCTGCGCTGAGGTCCCTGTGCATGGCAGAGACACCCAGAGCCCCTGCACCATGTAGGTCTCCCACGGAGCTGGATGGAGGAGACGGAGACAGCATGGTGGGCAAAGCATGGCCCTGTGGTCCCCTGGCTTCAGGCGCCCATCAGTTTGCCCAGCCATGTCTGCTGAAGTCCAGGGGCTTCAAGGAAAAGGCTTTTTTTGTCCAAAAATTTTATAGAAAAGGTCACTTCCTTGAAATCGAGCTTTTTGCAAGGGCACAGAAATCTCAGTTCAGGAAAAAGACCTGGGAGCTGATGTTGAGCTGCAAGTCAGAGCTCGAAGGGAAGCTCCCCAAAAGCTGCCAGCCCTGTGGTTACAGCCCACAGCTGGGAAGGAAGGGCCCAAAATCCTCTTCTGGTGATTTTTAATTTTTATAAGGATCAAGCGTGAAGAGACACTGCCAACTGAGTAAGCATGGACTGGTCACCAGTGCCCAGAGGTCAGATTTCACCCCGAGGATGCCAACAAGCTCCACATCCCGATGTTATTTCTCTCCTTTATGACAAAAGTCTAAGAGAAATAAAACCTTGAAAATAAAAAATCCCCATTTTCTTCGATGTGGAGCGGCGCATTTTACGAGTGGCCAGAAGTCTGGCTTTTCCAGTCCTCCGTGCTCATCGTCAATTAGCAATTACACCATTAAAGCTTTATTTAAAGTTTGGCTTGCTTTTAAAACCAGCCAGAGTGCATTTTCTCTTCTCTTATTTTGATTAGTAAATAAATACCCCAGGCCCAGGAGCTGTTAGCGGTGACATTTGGAGTAATCCTGAGCGATTTACGTGTCAAGAGCCACACAGCTTGTTTGGACATGCTTGGGCTTGGTCATCAGCATCGTGGCATGGACGGGGCTGTTTGCTTTCTGAAGGCATTTTTAGCTGAGTAAATGGATGGCGGCTGCCTCGCACCGTGCAATTTGAAATCATTAACTGCAGATGTACACACTGCTATCAGGCTGATAGAGGATCACAAGGCAGCATCCTGGGTCAATGGAAAATTGGGGAAAAGTTGGCCAAATTGCAAAAATTGTGGTCCATTTCTAGAGGAAAATTGGGGGAAAATTCTCCCCATTTGTCTGTAATAACAAGGATTGTGCACGGTACCGGCTGTTTCGCAGCTCCCGGGACTTACCTTGGATGAAACTTGAAGCACTCTCCTGCTTCTCAACCTCACTTATTCTTTTTCTGCCTCGGCTCTACATCCTTCCTTGCCTATACAGCCAAGCCTAGGAGAAGCAAAGTCCTCCAAGCAGCAAAGCTACTTTGCCCTTCATCTTGCTGTTTTCCAACTGCATGGGAATAAAAGCAGAATGATTTGGAAGAATCTGTGTGCTTTTGCTAAATCTGCAAGATCAGAAGTTTTCATGATTTTCAGACCTTTCTGGTGCCTGGGAGCTTGTTACTTTTCACCTCAGGCTTTCAGTCCTCTCCCTTTCCTCGCTGGACATTGTCTGCAGTACTTGTAGATGCTGGGACGTGAACAGGTCGTTGGTTAATGCAACGGCAGCAGAGGAGGATCAAGAACATGCTGCCAAGTTTTCCAATTCAATAGAACTTCATGCAAACAGGAATTGGCTGTTTCTGTGCAATCCTGTTCTTGCAGGTCACAGTGCTCGTGTAAGGCACCAAACACAGCTTTCTGCCCTGTCTTACTGGTTAAGCTGGGCAGAGATGGAGGATAAAACCTGTAACTGGCCTGGACTCAAATCCTTAAAAGGCCTTAGATACCACCACTATTATTCAGGTACCCAGCACAACCAATTCAACTGTTTAACCCCTAAATATTACCAAGATCTGCTCCCCGACAAACCTGTGCTCATGTCTGGTTTGTGGATGGAGAAGGTTTTTTGGGAGTTTTGGCATGGGGAGTACCACCGGTCCTTTGTTTTTTGGTGAGGCAAGAAATGCCAGCAGCCTTTGCGTTCTCACTGGGCAAAAGCTTGTTGAGCCCCAAATTAAGAAGCTATTTGTGCATTTTCAGCTATTCTCCCAGAGACCAACCGTCACACATACGATCTGTTACCTGGGGAAAAATAAAGTTCTAAGCTTTGTTACAAACAGGGTGTGAAGCATATTATTGGTGAGTAAAAAAAAAAAAGTGTACCCCTAAAATGCTGCTGGCTCTGCCTGGAAATGCACCAGTGCGTGCTGGCATCCCTCCCTCTAGTGACTAAAGCCTGGATGTACAATCCCCTCCTTTGGGCTAGAGGCGTTCTCCTCCCAAAACTGAAATTAAAGATCTGACATCCCCACCGTGCCCAGGGAGTCACCGCACAGGGGATGAACGCAGATGAGCGAGTTGTGGCAGGTCCCCAGCCGGGGAAGAGGTGGGGATGCTGCAGAAACATGCCACGAGGTCTCCTCTGTGCTGATATTGCTTGTGTACCACCTTATTGCTACCTCCAGATTATTTTTTTTTTTTAAAAGAGGACATAGCCTTGCTGCAGAGCGACCGATAGCCAGGACTGTGATGGGACAGGACCGTGTCCCGGCTGGTGGGGAGCAGCTGAAGGGACATGGTGGATGGGTACTTGAAGAAGAGAGGTTGTGGGCTCTTGGTCCCAGTCCTCAGGTTGGACCTCCAGACCCAGAGCACTGGCTCCTGCTCCCCAGCCCCACCTCACCTGGAGACCAAAATACGTGCCTTCACCATAGATCCTCCATTTGAACAGCTTCAGTTGTACAGCAAAGACATTCAGGACAAGGAAGTGCAGCTTTTGCCTAATGCTCCTCTCCCCACATCTCCATGCCCCTCCTGGAGCCCAAGCAGAGCTGGAGATTGGGTGGAAAACGAAATCCTGCTGCTTCTCGCTGCAGACAGCCCTGAGCATCCACAGCCAGGCTGCTCCACCTGAGCTACGAGCCTCCAAGGAAGGGGCCAGGGAGGAAAGCGTTGATGCAACCATCTTCAGTGGCACAAAACTTGCTGCCATCACACCCTGACCTTTAAGAATTGCCAGCCCGGGCTTGGCAAAACTCTGCCTTCATTGTTCATCAGACACAAGCCCAGGTGCAGACCCAGGCTTTCTGAGACAGCACTCCTATGCAACAAAAATAAACAGGTTTAACACGTCACACCCCATCTCTGCAGGCATCCATCTCAGAGACTCCCAATGCAGTGCAGAGCTGCTCAGGCACTGCCACAGGGCTCAGGGCAAATGTTGAACTGAATGCTGATACACAACTTTCTTTATAGTAAAGGTTTGGCGGAGCCCCTCAAAAGCCACCCTTGTCAGAGCTCAGGAAAACACCAGGGACGGTATAAAGTAAAACAGCCCTGTACAGGAGGGTTTATGCATGGGCAAACTCTAGAATTAATTCTGATTTCTCATCTCCAGCTCTGTACTCATATTCCAGGTCACTGCTAAGTCAGGGAGAGGAGAAATGATTGCAGCACAGGAAGGGTGAGGATGAACCATGCATCCTCGTTGTTTGCTGTAACAGAGACATTCGGTCTTGCAGACAGCATCTTGCTAAATCTTTTAATCAGCTTAGCTCTTCCCCACCCGTCTGTGGGTAAGAGGCTCCGAGCCCTGCAGCAAAGCAAAATCGAATTGCAAAGCTCTCGTGGCAACTCAGGAGCTCGGTCTCTGGGGCAGACCTTGCTGTCTGAAAACTTTACTCAACCTCCTTCCCATGGACAGCAGCAATGCCACTCACACACGCTGCTCCAAGGACTGGAAGGGTTTTGGGGTGATTTGCCCAAATTCCTGGGAGATGGGGGAGTTGTCATCAACCAGGACGCGTCCAAGGTCTCTGGAGCTGGTCACCCAGGTTAAAGCACCCAAGAGCTTGGTCTCCCCATGCAGCAAAACTGATTGCTGGGATCAGCTTTGGTCCCTTTGGGAAATCTCTGGTGAAATCCTTCACAGTCCAAATTTCACAAAAACTCTGAACCAAAGTCACATGCTGAAAACTTTCCCCAGCAAAAAAAAAACAACAACCACGTTTTGATCCAGAGGCAAGTTCACTCAAAGAGGTTTCTGCTCCCCATGGGAGGTATTGACTTTTACTGCAAGAGCTATAACCACGTGGCAAGCCCTCAGCACAAAGCTTTGTGTAGGAAATGTCGACGGCGGGTCTTGTGCAAGCTGAAGTCCTCCTTCTCTGGTCAGATGAGGCTGTATCTGCCACAGGGTCATGGATGGTAATGATACCTTGGGAGGTGCAGCTTGGGCAGAGGAACAGCTCAGCCACAGCAGCAGCAGCCTGGGGAACCTGCTCCCTTGACTCCAGGCACGGCAGAGCTCCCCAATTGCTTGTTTTACCCGAAACTTAAAAAATATAAAAAAAAAATTCATTAAAAAAATAATTTATTTTTCCCATTACTGTTCACTGACCAAACTACCTCAGGAAACTACAGAAGGGGAAGGAAAATTGGCAGCTCCCAAGGAAATCGAAGTGCAAGTGGGGACTGTCACAGGAGCTTTTACGTGGGTGCCTCTACCTGAAATGAACGGAACGGAGCTGTAACTCACACTTGAACTGCTGTTGGAAGTGTGTGGGTGTTAACTGTGCATACCCCGCTCCAATGTGTGCTGATTTGGCGAGTGTCCTGGTTTTGGCTGGGACAGAGTTAATTTTCTTCTTAGTAGCTGGTACAGTGCTGTGTTTCGGATTTAGTGTGAGAATGATGTTGATGATAACACACTGATGGTTTAGTTGTTGCTAAGTAGCGCTTATCCTAAGTCAAGGATTTTTCAGTTTCCCATGCTGCCAGCAAGCAAGTGTGCAAGGAGCTGGGAGGGAGCACGGCCGGGGCAGCTGACCCAAACTAGCCAAAGGGGTATTCCATACCATGGAACGTCATGCCCAGTATATAAACTGGGGGGAGTTGGCCGGGAGGCACAGGTTGCAGCTCAGGCATTGCTCAGCGGGTGGTGAGCAATTGCATTGTGCATCACTTGTCTTTTCTTGGGTGTTAATTCTCTTTTTTTTGTTATATTCTTCTTCATTACAATTATTATTATTGTATGATTATTATTATTATTCTTAGCTAGTAGTGTATTTTATTTTACTTTAGTTATTAAACTGTTCTTAACCCATGAGTTTTACTGTTTTTTTCCTCCTCCCCACCCCACTGGGAGGGGGGAGAGGGAAGTGGCTGCGTGGTGCTGAGCTGCTGGCCGGGGTTAAACCACGCCAGAAAGGCAAACCTCCCTCAGCCTGTGCAAACAGATCAGCAGTCTTGGTTATTTCCCCGGGATGCTGCGGCTGGTGGAGCAGGATTGGGCTCAAGATGGGGCTTTGAATCCTGCTGGGCCTCTCTGGGGCAGGGAAGAGCAGCTGTGGGCTCCTCCCATGGGTGATCCTCAGGGCAGAAGGAGCCAAGGTCCCTCTCCAGCACGGGGCATTAGTTTTATTATTGCATAGGTTAGGGACAAATAAGCAGATTTCTACAGGGCTTGAGTCCCAACTTCATCTATCTTATTTACCATGAGCAAAGCCATCCTGGAGCTCTCGACACAGAGATGAGCAATTTAGAAAATTGGGGCAAAACCATATTGAAACAGGGCACTTGAAGCAAGAGGTTTCCAAAGAGCACAAGCATCATGTTATCAAGGGTTCAGCTCTGAGGTGAAGGAATTGAGGACCCGAGACAGGGACATCCAGCCTTGAGTGGCTTTGCTAGTTACTGGCTCGCTCCTAAAACGCTATCTTCCACCTGGACAACCGAAAGAAATTCTCACCAGGGAAGCAAATGCCTTTCCAGCAGCTAGATCAGACCTTATGGAACATCAGCCACCACCTATTGCCACACTCAGTGTAGCTAATTAGTCATGTTTTGTGGGGAAGAACAGATCAATATTTTAGTTTTCTATGGCCAGCTTGACACCAGCAAGACAACTTTACGACTCCGACAAGATTTCCATCTGCCTTGGGAGGAATTTGCTGTCGGAGAAGAGCTCTCCATTTGCCATCTGCAGCAGGGCAGGAGGGAAAGGCTTTCAGCCATTAAACACGAGGGCGGTCGGGAGAGGGCTGCAAAGGAAAACTAATGCTTGTGCCAACTGAGAGCATCAGGGAGGAGAGAGAAGCACCACATAGACAATCAGGCTCCATCACTTGCTGGAGTTGATTTCTAGGAACACCTGGGACCAAGCAAAGCTCGGGAGGGTTTCTTAGGAGCCCCATGAGCCCCAGAGCAGATGCACAGTTGGGGTACACGGCAATCATCCTCTCTGCCAGGTTGTGCCTATTTGGGATCCCAGCCCTGCTCCGGTGGCCAGGGAGGCTGCCCTGTGCTGGCTGCGTGCATCACAGATCTGCAGTGGGGCAAGAAAAAGTCCCTCTGCAAACATCTAATAGAAAAGAGCATCTCAGCCCACAGTCTCTGCACCCAGATGTCATCAGTGGCACCGATGGCATGGGCACAGCTCTGCCAAGCAAGGCACCAGTGGCCTCAGCTCCCTCCTTCAGCCCCACATCACCTCCTCATCCTTCCCAGCACAGCATCTTGGCTTGATCAGACCCCTGCTACATAACCCAGCAATACATAAACTTCACTCCTCCTAACCCCAAGGCAGCATCACAACATTTGTAATCACCTATATTAAACCAGTAACTTGTGTTAACATTACCACTCCCAGTGGAGGTTTGTTACAGACCATAATCGCCTCACAGCAATGCCACACAGGCTTAAATAATGTTATAACATGAATTATTTAAGAGGTCTAATGGGCTGGGAAGTTTAAATATGAAGAAGTTGTTATCCATGACTATTGCTGGCCGTAAAAACGTTTATGCTGCTTCATATCATGTTAGTGGCTATATGGTAATTCGCTAAAAGTAAAAGAATATCAACATTTGGAAGTGCCATTTAAATAGAAGATCTAACACCGAGGGGATCGGGGCTGGCACAACAAGCAGCTCAATGGAGGCTGCTCTGCTAAGGGGCACCCCAAATGCAGTTGTGATCCCAAGGAGGGTCAGTGTGGGCAGCTGGCTCCAGGGAGGAAGAGAAAATAGAAGCAGAAAGAATAGTAAGACACCCCAGTCTGATTTTTTGCAGTAGGTGAGGTTAGGGAGCCCACTGTGCTGCTTGGCCCCCACAACCCAGACCAGGGCTTGCATGCAGCACGATGCAAAAGCACCCAAAACCCCTGAACTTCACCCACTGAGACCTGAATATGGCCCAAGCATGGCCATGGCAGGGTGCTGAGCCTGCCCACACGGGCTGTGCCATGTGGACCCACGAGCCCTGGTCCCCAAATCCTGGGGGCACCCACACCAGGTTGAGAGCATAGGCAGCTGCTCTGGTCCACGCACGAATTCAGCCCGGCGCAGGGCACCGCTCTCCCGATGGATCATTTCATTAGGAGCCTGCAAGGGGCTGCCAAGGCTGGGGTGAAACACACCCCATGCACACAGCAGACCAGATTTTTGGCAAACCAGTATTTCAGGGAGCCTCGAGAGGCAAGACATGCTCCCAAGAAACTGCTAAGAAATCCACTTATTCCAGGCAGCACGGATGCACTGACTTTTCCTGCTGCTCCAGCGAAGTTACAGAGCTCCTCCTCCCCCAGAACTAATGACTGAGCACAATTAAAAAAAAGAAGAAAGAGCCATCACTTCTCTCCAAGTGACTGGAGTACAATGCTCTAAATGTTGTATAGGCTTGGATTTTTTTTTTTCTTTCCATAGCATAACTTATTACCTAGGATTTTTGGTGAACTCATTTCTCTTTGAGAAGCGTGTTGGATGTTTGTTTATTCCACTCTACCTCCAAGCAATCAGTTCTTATAATGATCTCGCATTTATGTGCCGTGTCACACCCAAGTGGGTCCAACGGCGCTTTACAAATCTGCACTCCATCCCACGTACAACCCTCTGCCCAGTGCTGAAACGCAGCCAAAGAAACAAATAAGGGGGGGGGGAAACCACACACGCACTTCTCAAACGATGGAAAAAGCCGCTACTTGCTTCTATTTTCATCTGATTAAGGACAGAGCGCTTTGTTTCCCACACAAACGGATATGAATCTCTTGTCCCCAAATAGTACACCAACAACAACTACAAAATGACTCCGCGTTCAAAGATGCTAATGCAGAACAAGCCAATACCGGACAAACTTTATCACCTAGTGACACGGGCAAGTTGCATCAGCATGCGGCAGCACTTGCTCGCCACGACCCACGTGTGATGGAGGAGACTCAAATCAGCTCGGGAGCTAACGGTTTAGCGTAATTCTGCCAGCGGCATTATTGTACGTCACACTTGAAATGCAATCTGCCTCCATCGCTGGCAATTCAGCGGGAAGCATGGGGGAGCGGCGTTTGCCCCCTGGCCACGTCATCTCTGTCCGTAGGGTCCCCTTGTGTCACACCGACTCCACACTCTGTGCTGAGTTAAAAAAAAACAGTGTTCCCGCGGGGATGGAAATCAATGGCTCTTGTTTATAAATATAATTAGCTCAGTATGTTAATGAAGTTCTCTCTGCTGGTCTGGGAAGTCTTTGCTGTGGACTCCCAGCCAGAAGAGGTGATGCTGCAAAGAGCTAGCGAGTACCAAGAGGTTTCCCTGTGCTCCAAAGGGGAGAGGAGATACTCTTCCCAGGGCTAAAACCCACTAAAAATCCACTGGTTCTCTTGAAGTTATAAAACCCTGCAGGTTTCCCACTTCTGCTCGACACACTGACAGTCAGCACAATTTACAGGGGAAGCAGTAACTGAAATAAGATGATCTGCAGAGTTTATTTGCTACTGCTTTTCCCATAAAACACAGCTTAAATTTCATTTCACCTGTGTTCTTGCTTAAATGAAGCCTCATCTTCAGCTCTGATCTGCCTAACAGCCCTTTTTCCACTTATTTTTTACTACCTTAAACATTTCTCTCACCTTCACTTATGTGATGGCAGTAAAAATGCTGGAGAAGCACCTTCAGGGAAAACTTTTCTCCACTGAAACAGGTTGATATGAATCAAACAGAAGCTGCAGGCATTTCTGCAGGAGCTGACCTGCACCCCACCTCTGCTGGAGTCCCATCAGGGGAAGGTTTAATCAGAAACTCACTCAAAAAACACTCCAGTTTGAGGGATAAAGTCTCAGACACTTGGGCCATGGGTGGTCATGAGCAGGGCTGGGTTGCACCAAGCAGAGGGTGGGTAGGAAACAAACCCTGTGTCCCAGGAGCCACAACTCCAGCATTTTCTTGCCGGAAACATCCAGGTGAAACGGGGTTTTGCTCCCCATGGCCATGACCTGGTTCCCAGGCTGTGACATGAGCTATGCAAATCCACTTCTGACCCACCAGTCCCCCAAAACCCTTCACTTGGGCTCCCCTTCTTTGCCTTTATGGCCGCTTACACCACTACAGGTTGGCTCAGCCTCATCCTTCTGGTGGGACCATCTTTCTCACACCGCATCTCTGCTCGTGACCTTACAGGTGCACTGCTGTCTGCAGAGAGCCATTAGTGAACAGCCCCAATGACTGCACAGATGCCACATGCCACCTGGGGCCAGCTACAAAAAAAAAAAAGAAAAAAATATCCCAGCAGCAGCCAAAGACAGGCAAGCTTTTGCGAGCAGGAGGCTACAACCAGGATTGTGTTTATTCCCAAAAATTGGGCCGGGAGCATGCAGTGCTCTAAGAAAAAATTGCTCTTTGCCAGGGAAGGGAGAAAAGAAAGAAAAAAAGAGAATTGTTGCTGCAGAGGAACAGCTCCCTGGGTGTTTGGGGGCTCAAGCCTGGGACCACCTTCCTCTGCTTGCACGCATGACAGAAGCGGCTGCTCCGTCCCTGCTCCCATCACCAAAATCCCTTCCCCATTAGAAATCCCACCCTTTCCCCAAGTCACTGCCCCAATTCCCCCTCACTTCCCCATGGGGACCCTGGTCCGTTCATTCAGGCCACCTCCCTTACCCAAGCAGGGATGGTCACCCACCTACCACCCCCTCCCTACATAACCATCCCCCCTTAACACCCCACTTTTCTCCAAGCCTTACCTGCACCACGCATGGATTTATTGCATTTTTCACCTCCTGCTTGCAAACTCCAGCCCAAACTTTAAGCCCATCCAAGCAAGACCCCAAGGCAGCAGTGCTGTGCCTCTTGTTATTGTTATCTGCAGTGTTTCTTTGCTGTATAGCAACACAAATAAAGCCTCTTATCTCATTTGCAGCTACTCTGGTACTCTGATGCAGAGCCAGCCCTGCCTGGAGCACACACTCCCTGCCTTCAATTAATCTTCATCTGTTTATTGACAAATATACATATTTCATTTGCTCTGTATCACTTTCCCATCTGTTGTTCGATGGTGCGCTGGTTTTGGCTGGGATAGAGTTAATTTTCTTCATAGTAGCTGGTACGGGGCTATGTTTTGCATTTGTGCTGGAAACAGTGTTGGTAACACAGGGATGTTTTCGTTCTTGCTGAGCAGCGCTTACACAGAGTCAAGGCCTTTTCTCTTCTCACCCCACCCCACCAGCGAGCAGGCTGGGGGGGCACAAGGAGCTGGGAGGGGACACAGCCGGGACCGCTGACCCCAGCTGCCCAAAGGGATATTCCAGACCATCGGACGGCATGCTCGGCATATAAAGCTGGGGGAAGAAGAAGGAAGGGGGGGACGTTGGGAGTGACGGCGTTTGTCTTCCCACGTCACCGTTACGCGTGATGGAGCCCGGCTGTCCTGGGGATGGCTGAACACCTGCCTGCCGATGGGAAGCGGTGAATGAATTCCTTGTTTTGCTCTGCTTGTGCGCGCGGCTTTTGCTTTAATTATTAAACTGTCTATATCTCAACCCACGAGTTTTCTCACTTTTCCAATTCTCTTCCCCATCCCACCAGGGGGGAGCGAGCGAGCGGCTGCCTGGGGCTTAGCTGCCGGCTGGAGTTAAACCACAAAAGATAGGAACTCATGGGTTAAGTGCTTAGACCTCTGCACTTGCAGGTGCAAGCAGATGCACGTCCATGCAAGCAAGAAACAGCAGGACACTGTGCAAGCACACCTAGGTCCATGTCCTTCACAGCAGTGCTCAGAAACCCTCCTCCAGCCCTTGAGGAATTGCTTTGGGAGAGCATCATGACTGCTGTCCCCTGCCCAGGTGGGGCACCGTGTCTGAGCTACAAATCAGCATTAAATATTTCCTTGGAGCCTTGCTAAGAGCTTGGAGTAGCACCTAAACCCCTTGGGAAATGCTTCCACCTGAGAAAGCCCACCAGCCTTGGATGGCTGCAGGATGGTGTCCACTCCTGGGAGGTTGTCAAGTTTTTGCACCTTTTTATTATCTTTTAAGAGAACCAGGAAAGTTCAGGTAGAAGGTTTTTTTGCTTCTTCGGTGTTTTTTGTTTTTGTAACACACGCTTTTTTTTAACCCTCCAAAAAAATCAAGATTTTCTGGAGAAAGCCAGTTTTTCCAGGAAAAAAAAAATCATCAGGAGCTCCATGCAGCCCTGACTCCAAGCTCTTGGTTTTCCTTACTGCAAGTACCAAATAAACCCAACGTTGCCTGAGCCAGATGATATGCTGGATATCATCTTGCCCAACCTGTTGTTGCCATCACCAATAATCGATAGCTGCATAAAACATCAACATTTTTCAGAAAGGTCTTGCCATCCCCTTGTGCTAGAGAAACCTGAATTTTCTGGTCCATCTTTCATCATTTACTGCACAAATAACAAATATTGGATTTTCATAAAGTCCAAATCCTGCAACAAATGAATGTCCTAAAGTCCAAGGTTTAGCCTCAAAGGCCTAGAAACAAAATGCATCAGGGAGCTGGCCTTGCTGGAAACATCTGCAGTATTCAGAAAGCCTTGGAAAAATGTTACTGAGATGCTACAGCTGAATCCACAGTACTGGGTGAATTTACTGCCCCTCAGTCTCAATATAAAGAGAAGCACCTGGATTTACACTTCCAGTTATGACAAGTCATCTAAAGAACCAGCTTCTGATGTTTTAGGAGCCTGGGACTTTTCAATTTTCCAGCAAAACAAATAGATACTTCCTAGGGGGAAAAAAAAAATATATTTAATGGAAAATTGGGGTTTTTCATTAAGAAGTGTTCAGTGGAAGTTCTGCCTGCCTTAACTGGCAATCAGTTAACATGAGTTTCAACTGAAACCCCATGCCCAGGCAAATTCTTCCTTTTGAAAAAAATTCACTGTGAGGCTCGTATCCGTAATACCATACCAACACACATTTCATTACTGCCTCCTCCACAAAGGAGGTTATTTCAACCATTAGGTGAAAGCACTGTAAAACACCTGATGAATTTTTACTTACCTCCAGGAACTCAGAAAAGGCTCCTTTCATAATATTTCTATCCCTTTATTTTCCTTCTTTTTATTTGCATGGTAGGAAAAAATACACAGCTGAGGTGTATTATTTGTTATTACCAAACAAGACATTCAGTTTATGCATTTGTATCACTGCTTTTTTAATCAAGCTAACCCCAAGAGCTAGAAAACCTGCCGGCAGCCTGCCTTGGATTCAGTCAAGATAAATTTGTCCAAGACAAAAGGAATATTAACATGACAAAAGTAGGTATTTTTTTAAAAAAATCATAGGCTGAGCAAGAAGTGCGGAGATTGGAGCAATGCACGCAGAGTCCCCAAACAGAAAAACTCAAACAGAACAGGGTTGTTTTAAACAATATCTGCTCCATTTTGTCTTTTTTTATGAGAAAGAAGAAAAAAGCATCATCTACTTCATTCAAAGATCCTACAGCACAGGGGAAGACACATTTGCACCTCCGCTGCTAATCCCATGCCCAGACCAT
The DNA here is from genome assembly GCF_018139145.2 of Gymnogyps californianus. Lineage (NCBI taxonomy): Eukaryota > Metazoa > Chordata > Aves > Accipitriformes > Cathartidae > Gymnogyps > Gymnogyps californianus. The sequence goes on along the minus strand of NC_059498.1, from coordinate 3,118,115 downwards.
CAAAGTGCTTCAAGACCCAAAGTTATGCCTCCAACACATGCTAAAAAGCAAATTATTCCAGGAAATTCAGCCACCCCCTATTTACTCCTCGGTGCATGCTCTGCTCGAGGCCACTGTGTGTTTTCAGTGCAGAGGAATAAAAGAAAGGAGCAAAGGGCAGTCTGCGTTCACAGGATGCAGCTGAACCTTCAGAAATGTTTTACCTTACTTTCATCTACCATTTCAGCTCTTAATAACAGGCTTCTCTTGCAATCAATCTTGCTTAACAGAGTTGCTGAAGTCAGAGGTACAGAGCACCGGAGAACTTATTGGGAGCCATAACATTAAATGACTATGGGAGAACTGGTACAGCTGCAGATAAATCCCCCACCAGCCTGGAGGAAGGGTTTGCATGGCAGTCCGTGACGGGTGAACCCCAGGGGCACAGGAACGGGACAGTGCGATGATTGCTCTGCTCTTTGCAGGGGCAGGTGCAAAGGCAATGGGTGCATCCAAAGCTTCTGGGGGCTGGGGAAGAAAGATCTGGAGAAATAATGGAAGTATTTGAGGACTGTTCCCTAAGTTTTACTTGTGATGGAGGAGAACAGAGTGAGGGAGAAGCAGAAAAGGAGTTTGTAAAAGATTTAAAAGAGAGCCAGACCTGTGAATACAGATTTTACAAGACTCTCTAATAAAAGACCAGAGTGCCTTGAGATGTAGCAGTAAAAAAAACCCCACACAACCTTCAAGCAGTTTCTTGGGGAGACAACTATGGTGCCAGGAAGAGTAACATGTATATGCTAAGGGCTAAAAATCCCAGCAAGACAAAAAAACACTCAGAGAAAGACCCAGCAATTGTTTATGAGCTGAAAAACAGCAGAGTTTTGGTTCATCCATGCCCAGTTGTGAATTCAGACACTGGGCACTTGCCTGTGCCCTGAAGAGGAAACCCAGGGCAGAGTTCGGGGCACCCCTGGACACCCCCACACCACAGCCTGCTTCATCATCCAGGCACCTACCTCCAACATTGGTATGGGACCTCTTCCTCCACCAGGCAGGGGTCAAGCCCATGGGGCTCTTCTCTGGAGAGGGTATCTCCGGGGTGGCAGGAGATGTGCTCCCTTTCCTCTGCTGCAGCTCCACTTTGCAAAAAGCACTTACACATCCACTTGAACAGAGAGCAATCCTTGCCCTGACTCCCCAAGGAGCCTCCTCACCACCACAAACACACGCACCATTTCTCACCCCTCTTGTCCACATTGGACCAAGGAAATCCACTTAAAAAAAACCCCAAAACCCATCCAACAAAAGCCCAAGGATCAACCCCACCAAGTAGAGACCACCCAGCCCAAGGCTTATATACCTTTTGGGGAGTGACCAAAAAGGACTGGGCTCATTGGAAACACATGGGATTGATCAGTGCTGGTCCTTACACAGCCTGAGAGCATCTCCCCCCTTGAGGCCACGTAGCCCAAAGGCAATGGGAAAGTTTCATGCGAATCCTTTGCTCTGGCTGTGCCACGACTGTGCTTGAACTCAGACCTCCTGCAGGACCTTGCATCTCCTGACTCCCAAATGGAAACTGAGAAGTTTCTCTTCTGCCCAAAATAATTAATTCCTTTCAGCGAGGGGAAAAATAAACAAATACATCCTCATTCGGATTCAACCAGAGATTTTTCCCAGATATTTTAGTTAGAAACGCAATTGTTCTTGCAGAACAATGTAATTGTTTAAGGCTTCCAGCCCTGCCGAGCCAGCAAGGGGGAACAGCAGAGCTAAAGGAGCAAGGCAGGGGGGGTGACAGAAGTAAAAGTGTTGCAGGATGGCAGCAGACAGCATCAAGTCAGCAGGTGCCTGGCTTTCAGATGAATATTCAGAAGCTTTCATGACGCCAAGCATTGTGAGGAAAAGCCGGCAGTGCTTATATTAAGAGCAGGAAAGGTTTCTTTGAATGGCATGGAAGAGTTGTTTCTCAATTCAGGAATGGCTTTATGGAAGCTGCAGAGACTGTGTAACCAAAGTGCACCCTGATGGCTTAGACATGGTCTGTCTGGTACCTCTGAGCCTCAGGTAGAGACACAAACTGCCAGGGAGTGATGAGAAGCACGCAGAAAAGTGGTAGGAAGATGGGCATGGATACCAAGGAGCAAGGGAAGCGGGAACACAAGAGCTTGTGGCCACACAAAGAAGTGAAAAATCAGTTTTAGCCATACACCCAAGACAGTTTTCCTCTTGGAGCCATTCAGCCTTGTCAACCACACAGCCACGGCTGGATTGGACGTTGTCCCCAGACAGCAGGCAGAGGAGCTGTGCACCTCAGTGTGCTCAAGAAGCTTAAACCCTCTCTGAATTCACAGGAGAGACATGGGCACCTTCTGGGGGAACATGACTTTGCCCCCCAAGGAGCATAGAAAGGGAGATCAGGTCACCCTTCAAGGCACTAGAAGGTCCAAGGGACTATAAAGTCCAAGATTTTGGTTTCATCATCAATGACACAAGTCAGCTCCACCAAGAATTGGGATGCACAAATACATTTCAGGGCACAGGTGGGAGAAAAACCTGGTGAACAGAGTGTAAGACTCCCTTCAAGGTACCTGAGAGCCTGGAGAGATGAGCAAAGGGAGAACAGACATGCAAGATGAAAATAATTCACAGATTTATCCCATTATTGATATGGAGAGTCACTGGCACTAATGTGGCAATGCAAGGATTGCTGTCTGTCCCTAAGAACTGGAGGAGCAATGTAGATATATCATGCTCTATTAAAGCAATCTCTAGAATAAGGTGACAATTGGGTTTGTTACAGTTTTGTTTTTAATTGGTAGTGTTTTACTTGTGCTCTGAAGTCCTCTAGGAAGTGCAGAAGGGACCCAGCTCCCTGCACAGGGTATTATATTGGTTGGGTTTCCCAGGGGATCAGCAGTGCTGGATACAGGAGAAGGGAGCGTGGGGCAGACCAAGCCACCACAGCTAGAGGAAGGGTATAAATTGTGCTGCCTTATTTTCAGTTATTTTCAGTTTTTACTAAAGCATCAACCTCGATACTGATCTCTATCACCAGGAAGCCAAGTGCACAGTAGGCGAAGGCAAAGTCTTTCACAGCTAAACAGGCAGAAGTCCCCTAATGCATGCTCCGGCAGAGATATTGGGGGCTGCTTCAGACTCATGCTGTAATATTTAAGCTCGATTCAGGCATTTTTCAAGTCTGTCCAACCCTTTGTTGCTCCATTACAACAGCGAAACCATTGGACCCTTTTTTGAGAGTAACAACTTATACCCTCCTCCCCGTGGGATGGGGAGGATCCTGCTACTCTGCTGTGCGTAAAGCATCCACCAGCTTGTATATCCCTGCAGACACCACTCACCCACATCCTGAGACCAAGCACGAGACCCTTGCCCCATGGGGGGGATGCTCAGCCTCACAGACTCCTTTGTTTCCTGCTTTTTGGAGGATTTTAGGAGCGAGCAGAAGTGGAGGCAGCTCTGTTCATCTCCGCTGGTAACCGCAGGGAAGAGAAGTGCTGCTGACCAGCTGCGTTGATGCTGGGTATCAATTGATCACCAGCCAGCTTCATTTACTCCTCTATCAAGTGATTTATCAAGCGACTAGGGGACAGTTCAGACGAAGCGAATGGATTTCATTAGCGTGGCGCTAATGATTTGGCACTTTAATAGAAAGAAAGGAGTATAGGAAAATACAAGCGGTGAGTTCCCCATGAAGCTCTCATCTCACCTGCCCTGCGCTGACAGTGCAGCGGATAACACACCAGTCTTTGCTATGAAAGTCTGTGTCTGAAGGCTCTCATTTTTAAGAGAGCTGTTAGCACGTGAAAAGACTTGAGATTTTAGTTAATTGCCTTGTTTGCAAGAGCTTATGGTCCTCAGGAGACCCTAAAGGACGTAATAAAGAGAAGACACCTTTACTTCTGGAGTTGTCCAAAAAGTTTGGGAGGGGCCCAGCAGAGATACTGGGACTTACATAGGAACAGATGCTCCTGACGGGACCTGGGATAATCCCACCTATAGCTTCATACTCACGAAGTGCAGAGCCAGAAGGAGGCAACAGATGCAGCCTGATACCAAGAAAAACACTGCAAGCCAGCCAGGGTGACCACCACTATCCTCCTCTGAAAGAGGTGGGAATCACCGGAGCTGGGCTGCATGGGAGCATGGTCCACAGGGAGGTGGACCAACCTTTCCTAGAGATCTCCTTGGTCATATTTTGCTGTTGGCATGGTAAGCTGAAAGCCTCAATGACCTTCTTTACTGGGAGATGGACCTTGACAAAGTTCGTCTGAAAGGGCTGGGCATGACCACGCTGGGAAGCTGGGACTTGGTGGTACAGAGATGTTCAATGGACTGGCGAAGCTCACACTCCTAAAACCACTGTAATAATTAAATCCTCAAGCAGCCACTTGGATGCATAGTGTAAGTGTAGGTGGATCCATCCCACCAGGATCCCCAAGGAGAAGAAAAATGGGAACTTGGCAGGGAAGTGTCTGCTTCCTCAGGCCCTCCTGCAGCAAGTGCCAAACTCGTGGTTCTGTGCTGATGAATTGCACAGTGGCAGTTGAACAAGTTTCTTTTAGTTATTTAAGAAATGTCATTAAAAGGAGCAAATTGGGCTGAGTGAGCAGTTGGGTATCGCAGGGGGAAAGGGCAGCTTGGATCTGGAGGGCTCTGTGGGGTCCTCCTGCACCTGCGGTGTCCAGGGAGAGCAAGCTGTGTCCTTCTCCCACTGCACTTAGCCCCCACAAGGCATTGCCTTTGCTCAGCCTACCTCCCTCACACCTCTGAGAATATCCACCCAGTCACCTGGAACTATTTTTAAGTGCCAAAACTCAAGAAAAAGGTGTCTAAAAAACTTTCATTATATTTAATAAGGATCAGCTGCAAGATTCACGTAGCCAAGGGGAATATTAAGGACTATTCCCAGCGCAATTTAAGTGATGCCTCGGCAGTAGGAGTGACTGCACTTTTGTGGCCAGGAACAAGGAAAAAAATCATTGGAAAGTTCATAATGTCTGAGGTAAAGTGAGAGCAGCCAGGAGCCAAGACTTTCCAAGCAATGAGGACGTGTGTGGGAGCCAGAGACACCTTGGTAGCTCAGTGCGATGGGATTTAGAAAGGCAGAATGAGGAAAAGAGAGGATGGGCTATGCCTTGCTCCCGGTCTCTGCACATTCCTGCACTTGGTCTGTCCTCGTGGCCACAGACGTGTCTTCAAGAGGCCACCAGCGTCCTAAAGTTTTGCTTGGCCAACTTAGCTTGGCGTGAGCTCAGCCCCCAAATCAGCATTGTAGGGACAAAAAAAGCAGGTTAGATGAACATCATCTCACCTACAGCGCGCAGGGGTGGCCAATGTAGGGCAAGTAGAAGGAAACGTGTGCACATGCGTGCATGCATGTGATAAAGGAGAAATGTTTCTTCGGAGCACTTTACTCAGCGCAAACATCTTTAAATTGCAGCCCCGCTGACCACGGCTGTGCAGCCTCTCAGCAGCCTGACACCCTCGCACCATTAACGCGTCCTTCCCTCCCCTGCTGTAAGGATGCTCGCGGCAGCTCTCCGCTGTCTATTTATCTCCAGCAGCAGAGACAGGAGAGGGCACAATCCTGCCCTGCTCCCAGCAGGCTGAGACTGATGTTTCGGCTGTCCTTTCCTGCAGGGCGCTGGGCCCCGCCAGTGAGGTCAGGACACTCATAAGCAAGAGGAGGAGAGCAGCTGGTTCCTGTGTACTGACAAACCCTCCGCTGGCATCCCCGCCGCTCCCATCCCGACCTTCGCGGCAGAGATGGAGGAATAATATTGATGTGCTCAACCTCCCCCTCTCCCTGCTATTTTCACCTTGCTGCCATGGCAAGGAGCTTGTTAGCTTTAAGGGACTTGGCTGAGGAAGCGTGAAGGTCAGGAGAGACCCTGTGAAATGTTTTCCCAACTGATTATAATAAATGTAGATAAATAAATGCTCAAACATTCCCCCCCCACAGTCTCCCCAGCTGGTGGACTGGATCCCTTCTGGCTTTGAAGGCTGAGCTGGTCAATGCCTGGTTCAGCACAAGTGCGTGAAGGGCTGTTTCATAGGTTTTCTCCCTTTAATCCCCTACCGGTTAACAGATAGTTGCTGGAGCTAACGATGATTACCTCTAGAGTGAAGCCTGCTGAGTCCTGGTACCCTCCATGGGATTCTCCAAGCCCTTCTCTCATGAGTCAAAACCATGGTCTCCTCCCAGCCCCAGCTCACACGCTGTCCCCTGCTCTTCCCTGGAGCAGGACCAGCTTTTCCTCCTCTCCTTCTGCTCTGCCTGCCCCAGCCAGCTCCAAAACATCCACACCCAGCCAGCCCCAAAACATCCATCCCCTGTTACCCCACAAGTGTTTCAGAGACAGCACGGGCAGCACCGTCAGCAGGAAATCAGGGGGCAGAAGCATCACCCCCAGCATGCTGTTTGCTACCCCAAGGGGAATTAGGCATCTCTCCAGGCCTTTAGTGATAAATTCACCGCAATGGACAGGTTTGATCCCCTGGAGAGCCCGATCAATAAGGCCATTGGGAAATCCAGAGCAGTAGCAAAGTCTTGGCTGTTATTACTCGTTGTGTTCTCTCTTGAACAGCCAGCTAATGGCCACCTCCGGGGTCTGGTCTCCATAAGAGACTGCCCTAGCTCATGGATAGGTTTTAGCCTGGATTGCATCTCAGCACAGAGAAGAGAGGAAAAGGAAAAGAAAACCAATCCCAGGCTCCTAATCTGCTGTGACAGGGGCCGTTTCCCCACGGAAACCTTTGAAAGGCAGCAGTGGTCTTGAAGATGTGCAGTTTGAGGACAAACCCTGCTCCTATTACAATTGAGTGCTGGCTAAATAGGAGTAGCTTTGTGTTCGAGCAAATCTAAAGTTTAATTGTTTTCTGTTGTCTCCCAAAATAAATCATCACTTTTCTGTTATGACCTACCTACCAGCCCTCTGTGCTAAAGGCCAGTTCTTTTTTTTATTGTTTTCTCATCCCAGTACCTTCACATCCTCATGTGAAGCACGAATTCCTTAGAAGAGCTGACTCAGGTCACAGATTAGTTTCATTATTATGCATTTTATCAAACAGGGTTTATTGTGGATGGAAACTCAAACAGTCACTGGGGAGTTTCCATGCAATTAACAGGTTTTGCTGAGAAATTAATCAGTTTTGCTGCATAAACTGACTCCTGAGGTTAAACTTCTCCAGCTGGATCTGTACAAATCTTATGAGAGCCCTTTGGAGGCCTTCAGGGGATTAGCAATTCATTTTTATTTATATAATGCTTTCGGAGCCCAAATGGTCCTAAAACACTTTGCAAACTCCTTTCCTTAGTTGGTGGCCCAATGCAGGATGAGTTGGTGGCCCACTGAGCTACTCTGAAGGCACCCTACATCCAGGGGATGCTCCTCCAGGCACAGAGGCATCTCCGATGGTGCCTACAGCTTTCCTTCCCGCCACCGCTGTGGTTCTCTGTGTGGATGGTTGTCCTGATTTTGGCTGGCAAAAACACCCCGTTGTGACTGGCCCAGAGGATCCATGTATCCTTGGCAGAGATTATCTCAGGAGAGGGTATTTTAAGGACCCAAAGGGGTACCAGTGGGCCTTTGGTATAGCTGCCTTGGAGACAGAGGGAATTGAACAGTTGTCCACCTTGCCTGGTCTCTCAGAGGACCCTTCGGTTGTGGGGTGGCTGAGGGTTGAAGAACAACAGGTGCCAATCACTACCACAACGGTGCACCGGCGGCAATATCGCACCAACCGAGACTCCCTGATTCCCATCCATAGGCTGATTCGTCGAGTGGAGAGCCAAGGGGTGATCAGCAGGACTCGCTCACCCTTTAACAGCCCCATATGGCCAGTGTGAAAGTCTTACAGAGAGTGGAGACTAACAGTAGACCATCGTGGCCTGAATGAAGTCACGCCACTGCTGAGCGCTGCCATGCCGGACGTGCTAGAACTTCAATATGAACTGGAGTCAAAGGCAGCCAAGTGGTACGCCACGACTGATATCGCTAATGCATTTTTCTCAATCCCTTTGGCAGCAGAGTGCCGGCCACAGTTTGCTTTCACTTGGAGGGGCATCCAGTACATCTGGAATCGACTGCCCCAGGGGTGAAAACACAGCCCTGTCATTTGCCATGGACTAATCCAGAATGCACTGGAAAAGGGTGAAGCTCCGGAACACCTGCAATACATTGATGACATCATCGTATGGGGCAACAGAGCATAAGAAATTTTTGAGAAAGGGAAGAAAATAATCCAAATCCTTCTGAAAGCCAGTTTTGCCATAAAACAAAGTAAGGTGAAGGGACCTGCACATGAGATTCAGTTTTTAGGAATAAAATGGCAAGATGGATGCCATCATATCCCAATGGATGTGATCAACAAAATAGCAGCTATGTCTCCACCGACTAGTAAACAGGAAACGCAAGCTTTCTTAGGCGTTGTGGGTTTTTGGAGAATGCACGTTCCAAATTACAGTCTGAGTGTAAGCCCTCTCTATCAAGTGACTCAGAAGAAGAATGATTTTAAATGGGGCCCTGAGCAACAACAAGACTTGGAACAAATTAAACGGGACATTGTTCATGCAGTAGCCCTTGGGCCAGTCCGGGCAGGACCAGATGTTAAAAATGTGCTCTACACCGCAGCCGGGGAGAATGGCCCTACCTGGAGTCTCTGGCAGAAAGCACCAGGGGAGACCCGAGGTCGACCTCTAGGGTTTTGGAGTCAGGGATATTGAGGATCCAAGGCCCGCTATACTCCAACTGAAAAGGAGATATTAGCAGCATATGAAGGGGTTCGAGCTGCCTCAAAAGTGGCTGATACTGAAACACAGCTCCTGTTAGCACCCCGACTGCCGGTGCTGGGCTGGGTGTTCCAAGGGGAGGTCCCTTCTACACATCATGCAGCTGTTGCTACGTGGAGTAAGTGGGTTGCACTGATCACACAACAAAGTCGAGTAGGAAACCCCAGTCGCCCAGGAATTCTAGAAGTGATCATGGACTGGCCAGAAGGCAAAGATTTTGGAGTGTCGCCAGAGGAGGAGGTGACGTGTGCTGAAGAGGCCCCACTGTACAGTAAACTGCCAGAAAATGAGAGGCAAGATGCCCTGTTCACTGATGGGTCCTGTCGCATTGTAGGAAAGCATCGGAGGTGGAAGGCAGCTGTGTGGAGTCCTATACAACAAGTTGCAGAAACTGCGGAAGGACAAGGTGAATCGAGTCAGTTTGCAGAGGTGAAAGCCATGCAGCTGGCTTTAGACATTGCTGAACGAGAAAAATGGCCAATACTTTATCTCTATACTGACTCACGGATGGTGGCAAATGCTCTGTGGGGGTGGTTGCAGCAATGGAAGTGGAGTAACTGGCAACGCAGAGGTAAACCCATCTGGGCTGCTGCATTGTGGCAAGATATTGCATCCCGGCTAGAGAACCTGGTTGTGAAAGTACGTCACGTAGATGCTCATGTACCTAAGAGTCGGGCCACTGAAGAACATCAAAACAACCAGCAGGTGGATCAGGCTGCTAAGATTGAAGTGGCTCAGGTCGATCTGGACTGGCAACAAAAGGGTGAATTATTCATGGCTCGGTGGGCCCATGACACCTCAGGCCATCAGGGAAGAGATGCAACATATAGATGGGCTCATGATCGTGGGGTGGACCTGACCATGGACACTATCGCACAGGTCATCCATGAATGTGAAACATCCGCTGCAATTAAGCAAGCCAAGCGGTTAAAGCCTCTGTGGTATGGAGGACAATGGCTGAAATATAAATATGGAGAGGCCTGGCAGATTGACTATATCACACTCCCACAAACCTGCCAAGGCAAGCACCATGTGCTACAATGGTGGAAGCAACCACCGGCTGGCTGGAAACATATCCCGTGCCCCATGCCACCGCCCGGAACACTATCCTGGGCCTTGAAAAGCAAATCTTATGGCAACATGGCACCCCAGAAAGAATTGAGTCAGACAACGGGACTCATTTCCGAACCAATCTCATAGACACCTGGGCTAAAGAGCATGGCATTGAGTGGGTGTATCACATCCCCTATCATGCACCAGCCTCCGGGAAAATCGAGCGATACAATGGATCGTTAAAGACTACATTGAGAGCAACGGGTGGTGGGACCTTCAAACATTGGGAGACACATTTAGCAAAGGCCACCTGGTTAGTCAACACTAGAGGATCTGTCAATCGAGCTGGCCCTGCCCAGTCAGAACTTTGACGTACTGTAGAAGGGGATAAAGTCCCTGTAGTGCACATAAAAATATGCTAGGAAAAACAGTCTGGGTTACTCCTGCCTCGGGCGAAGGCAAACCCATTCGTGGGATTGCTTTTGCTCAGGGACCTGGGTGCATTTGGTGGGTGATGCGGAAGGATGGGGAATTCCGATGTGTGCCTCAAGGGGATTTGATTTTAGGTGAGAACAGCCAATAGATTAAATTGTATGATGTTGATTGCTATATAATCCTATATATGTCATTATTATTGTACTTGTTATATGCTATATCAATGGTATTACAGGAAGGATTACTTAGATTAATGAAGAATGAACTTTGATAAAGCCGAGCGAAGAGCAGTAGTGATGGAACCCAGACTGACTGCAGCATGCAACAATCCAACACCACACACCATCCTCCTGCTGCGCCCAGTGTCACCCGCCCGCCGCACCACACCGAAGCCCGATCCTGCTCTGCCGACTGAGCGGACTCTGCACCATCCCTCCTGCCCAGACAGACTGTTATGTCTGACTGACAGATGGAGCCCAAAGTCATGGACTGAATGAACTCAACAGACATTTGATAGAGATGGCCCATGGACTGTGGGAATGATGTCTGTGTGTATATAATAAAAGACAGGAAAAGTGGTGGTGATTAATTGGAAACGTATTGGAAAGTGTGGGATCTGGGCGTGACGTAAATGGTATAGAATAAGGGGTGGATATTGTCCTGGTTTCGGCTGGGATAGAGTTAATTTTCTTCTTAGTAGCTGGTACAGTGCTGTGTTTTGGATTTAGTGTGAGAATACTGTTGATAACACGCTGATGTGTTTAGTTGTTGCTAAGTAGCGCTTATCTTAAGCCAAGGACTTTTCAGTTTCCCATGCTCTGCCAGCAAGCAGGTGTGCAAGGAGCTGGGAGGGAGCATGGCCGGGGCAGCTGACCCCAACTAGCCAAAGGGATATTCCATACCATGGAACGTCATGCCCAGTATATAAACTGGGGGGAGTTGGCCGGGCGGGGCAGATCGCTGCTGGGGCATCGCTCAGCGGGTGGTGAGCAATTGCATTGTGCATCCCTTGTCTTTTCTTGGATTTTATTTCTCTTTTTTTTTGTTATATTCCTTTTCATTACAATTACTATTATTATTGTAGTATTATTATTATTATTATTAGTTAGCATTACATTTTATTTTACTTTAGTTATTAAACAGCTTTTACCTCAACCCACGAGTTTTACTTTTTTCCCCCGATCCTCCTCCCCATCCCACGGGGAGGGGAGGGGTGAGCGGCTGCGTGGCGCTTAGCTGCTGCCTGGGGTTAAACCACGACAATGGTGTTTCCTCAGTGCGAATATCCAAACTGTGATGTGTTGACTCCAGCTGTGGCCAGATGTGCTGCTCTGGCTGATGCTACTTGAGATACAGAGGTTATGGTCCTTACCTGCCCCCCGATCAAATGGTAGATCCAAAAGCTGTTAGATAATGTAATAAAATTTCCTTCGGGACAGAAATGTCCATCCCTGAAGGACATGCATGAAACCGTAAGAAGGCAGAGCTGTGATCCCATCTGCAGAGCCATGCTGTGACTGATCCGTGATGTCTCAGTGGGCGTAAAAGTGATGTCCAGCTGTCCAGCTGTATGCCTCATTTTTTTGGATTAACTTCATCCAGATTTCCAGCAAAGTTGCAGTAATCATGATGAATATCAGGGAAATTCAGTAAAGAAACACTTCATAAATCAAGACAATTTAAAAAACATCAGCATTCAAAGCATATATAACCCTGATTTTACACCACGCTACATTTTTTTGGTTGCTTCTTTGCGTGCACCCTGAAGACAACGGCTATGCACCAAAGATTAATTTCCGTTACAAAGCTCCAGGCAGTGAATCAATTTTACCTGGGTTACGTTCAGCTACAAAATAGGAGCAGCAGAGTGAAATCTAACTGCTGCATGGGCAGGTGGCACGGATCTACCCAGCTCTCTGCCATCACATCACAAACTCCCTCACCATAAATGCTTTTCTCCCCTCAAAGGTGCAGGTATCTCATGACCTGTTTGATACCTGTTTATTTTGCGAGCAGCTGCTCTCAGCTGTTTAGAGGCTTAAACCTCTGTTTTGCAAGGAGTTTTTCTCTCTTTGGTATAGCACTGGTTTCTAGCGTAAATCCAGCCGTGCAAGGTGACAGCGCTTCTTCCAGGACAGCACAAGAGGTGTTGGTGGCTTTGGCCGGAGCACGCTGAGCTGGGAAGAGCCTGTGCCTTTTGCATCCGTTTGACCTGTCCAGTAGCCCAGAGTTCAACCCTGTGAACAGCAGAGGCAGTTAGGGCTAATAAATCAGAAATAAACCAATTCATGTATCCTAAGATATAAAAGGCAAGAGCAGAGGTGAGTTAAAAATGTTTAGGCATGACCATGTTTGAGGATGGGCAAAATCATCATAACGATGGACAAAACCAAGGTATTCTGGAGAAGGAAGGGAGGGAAAACCCTGTATGAGGTTGCACCAAAAGCTTGTGATTTTGCTGCATTTCCAGGGCACCCACTACTTTCTTGGGATCCTGGTGACAATGGGAGGAGAGCAGTGACCTGTTTCAGAAAGTCCCATGGTAGTAATTCTATTTAATTCTGCCACTAAGGAGAGGAACCCCCCCCCGAGTGTCTGGCCTGGCACCAGAGCTGAACCCATCCCTCCCATGGGGCTGCTGGTTCACAGCTTTGACACCAACCTCAGGAAACAAGGCTGGTTCTTGAAACCCCAGTTCCCAGGATCTCATCATTTCATGGGAACATCGGCACTCATTTTTACTTTAAGCAAGTTCCCAGCTTTCCTGGAGTCAGAGAAAAAAAAAACCACCTTGAAACAGCACTCAGAGGCTTAGATCTAATGAAGGAATAAAAGGGACCTGACAGCCCCTTTTGAAAATCTCATGCTTTTCAAGTACTTGTCCTGATCTGGGGGTCTGAGCTCCCGATCTCTGTGTGGCCGTGGACTCAGGGACCGTGGGAGTGGAGCAACCCCGAGAGAGACAGGATGGAGCTGGTCCTGCAGCCCACAGCAGATGGGGGCTACGCTCGTTCCCAAGCACCAACGCTATTCCCCTCTCTCAGCACAGGAGAGGGGAAAAAAAAAAAAATCAATGACTACATTTCCCTTCCTGGGAATCAAACATTTTTTCAAAGGCGCTCAGCTCATGGCCTCAGTAATACAGCATAAATATGCAAATCCCAGGAAAAGCCTCCCCACGCAGCATGCAAAGCTTTCAATTCCCTCTCAAACCCCTCTGCCTTTTTAAGGAAAGCACTGCTAAAGCACACACCTCTGTTGAACCCAGGGAACCGCCACTCCAGGTGATCAAATGGATCTCCTGGACGGGAACAAAAAGTAAATCACACTGAACAAGACAAGTGCAGATGGCAGCTTTCTAATGAAGCTGATGTGCCTACGGTAAAACAGCGAGGGCACATCAAGGAGCATTCAACAAGCCCCAAAGATGGTTCCCAAGCTTGCAGCATCTTGAGGTAGCTGCTGAACTAAGGAAGGGGTGTTGCTGTCACCATGCTCCTGGTGAAGCTGGTGGCAACGTTCTTCTTCCCAAAGCATGGTCCGACTGCAGAGAAACAGCTTTCTCCATTTTTGTCTGATCCAGGCCATGAAAAGCGATGGTATCTTTTGGAAGACTTTTGCTGGCATGAAAAAACCCCAAAAGCATGGCGCTGCAGAAAGATGCTGCTCTTGCCCCCATGGTGCAGACTTGGTGGCTTGTCCCCATCTGCTGCTCCGTTGGCAGTCCCACCTGGGTGTACAACACCGAAGCAAGGGCAAGGGTGCTTCAATGTAGGTAGGAAGAGGTGAGGGAGGTGAGCAAAAGATGGGAGAGCCCAAATTATACCATCGAATTGAGAAGGACTCCCTCTGATATCATCCCAACTTGCCTATGCAACCCTGCCACCGTGAGCCCTCCCAGCGTCCTGTTCTCTGCTTCGCTCCAACATAAGCGACCTGAGATGAGCTTGAAGCAGTGGAAAATCAACGTATAAAGCTGATGATTTATTCTGTCAACGTTCGAACTGATTACTGGGGAGAAAGAAAAAAAATCAGACCTGGGATTACGGTCTTAATAAGGGCGAGCGCTTATTGCAGTATCTCTTATTCTCTTTGTAACAGTCATGCTGGTGGAGCTCTTACGGAGTTATACCGATATTAGCATTACAGCATTATCCCCCGTAGCAGCATTAGCAGTCCCAGTGGCTGTATTAAGTGAAAATCTCTCTTGCTGATGGCGGGGCTCGACGACGTGCGGATCTCCGACTGCAGCAAGCTGCACATGCACGGGGCGAGGAGAAAAACAAGTCTGCTGCCAACAAGGTACTGCATCCTTAGGAATATCCACCAGGATCTTCCCCTGCTTGCAACTGACAGTGCTTGAGGAAGAGAAACTCCAGAGAGCTGCAGCAGGTCCTGGAGCTGCCAAGCATTGCACCCATCGATGCAAAACTCCACCAAGCTGCAATACAGCCCTTGCATTTTTAGCTGGCTTGTGGCTCTCTTAGGGACAGGATCCATGCTCAGGCTCTGCAGTTTTAGGGTAAATTAGGGAGGCAGATGATGGAGCTGCTGGGATGGCTCTGCCTTCCTCCAGCTCTGCCCCAGTCCAGCATCACCATGCTCAGCACCCCCTCCTCCATGCAACCAGCCTTGCACCCACTGGTACCCCCCATTTGGGCGCTTGTGACCCACTTGTGGGTTGAAGGAGAAGCCACCACCGCACGGGACAGCCCAGCTCACCGAGGCATCTCAGCACCAGGACAAACAGGCAGCTGCCAGTGGGCTGCAATGCTCCTGTCCCCTTTCATCAGCGTGGTCCTGCAGTGATCCCACTCCTTCCATGGCAATAGTCGAGTCCCTGCCAGTTTACATGACATTTTCTTGTGATTCGCACTTGGCCGAGTTGAATGCTTTACTAAAAATCAAGATATATGAATGTCTACCGCCTTCGCTTCATCCCCTAATATGGCAATTCTATCAAAAATGTAATTAAGTTTGTCTAGCATGATTTGTTCTTAATAAACCTGAGCTGCTCGCGGTTCTGCTATCCTCTTGGTGTTTATAGCTATTAATATTTGCCCAGCAAATTTGCTGGGATTTGAAATGAGATTCATATAAACTTGTATATATTATCTAATTAATAAACAATACTAACACACAAGTAGAAGCAAATGAGCAGTGCCCAGTGCTCGCACTTCGCCAGCTAATTAATTCTGCCACCACTCCCTTCTGCAGGAGCGGGCATCAGCTCCCCAGCGCAGCCACGCAGATGCTGGCAGGGAGGCTCTGGCGTGGTCCTCAAGCCAAGAAGGGATGAAAAGTCAGAGGACATCAGAACTGCTTTCGTGCCGCAGACCAAAGGCCCCATGCCCTCTTGGTCCGTGGCAGCAGATGTTGCCTGAGGAAGAGGAGAAGAGGCAGGATGTCCCCAGCAACCCTCCTCCTGGCTCCATCACCCTGTGGCTGTCAGTGGTTTGGGGACTTCCCGAGCCACCGGGTACCTCCACATCATCACATCTGGTAGCCTTGTCCTCCCCATCTCCTGCTCTGAGATAGCACCTCTTGTTGGGACCATGAGCATTGCCTGCCCTACTCTTCTCTCTGCTAGATTAAAGCACCTTTTAATACTCGTGTTTTCCCTGTGAAGATAATTAAGCACCGCAATGAAATTATTAAAGATCCTCTTTTTTTTTGTGACACCAAACAGCCTTTGCCCCAAACACTTTTAGGAAGTGCACCATGGAAGCTAGTTCCCTACGGATGTGTGTCTGGTTTTTGTCCTGTATCCCACATGGGGACGTGATCCTATACCCTGGATTCCTGGGTCTTCTCCTGCACCATTGCATGCCTGTAACGTTAGGGTCCATCTGCTGCCGTGCAAAAAAAGTCTCCTTGGAGCTGCAGCAGCCAGCAGAAGGTCACTGGATCCTTTAGAGATCTATTTCTAGAGAAATCAAACACATTGATGGCTAAAAGGCTCTTGTCTATACAAATCATTAGCTCAATAATACATTAAAATAAATGTCAGTCTTAGGTCACTGTGTATCGTGAGGGGACACGACACAAGCCATTTGCCCCCGTCACCTCTGCATGATTCTTATGACACCCTTTGAATATCTCCAGAGAAGAGTTTAAAAGAAAGGCAGGGATGGCTGAAAATTTAAATCAAATGACTTTTTTTGATGGAAAGTTGGCATTTCAGCAGGATGAAAATGCGCACAGAAAACAGAAAGTCCAAAAAAAAAAAAAATCCAACAACAAATTACAGGAGAAGGTCTTGGTTTCTCAGAAGTTCTTTTCTTTTCTTTTCCAGTTAAAAGTCCACTTTTTCTGCGGACACCCTCCACGTCCAGCCTGGTGCTTGCTAGAGGCTTCAGACATGCCCAGCCTCGGGTGGGGAAGGGGATGCTGAGACCAAGCCTAGAGGCAGTGGGTGACTGGTTTATAGCACAAAGTAGATGTTTACAATTTATAATGGTGTTCCAATTATGGGCTGGGAAAGCGCCTGGAATTGAGCCTGTCTCTGTTATTTATGGGCAGTGTAATCCTAACCCAATAGATACCTCTCACGAAGAAAGCTAACATTTTTCACTGGAGCACTGAAAGCAATACTTCATGCTAATAGAGTCTGTTATCAGAGGGAAATAAGCCTGCACAGCCAGCTCGCCGGCTCGCTGGAGAAGAGCATCTTAATGCAGAGGGATCCAGAGGTCTTGATCAAAAAGCAACAGGCTGCTAAAAATGGAGATCTGCTTTTGGGATACACCCAAGAAAGCAAAAAATGGGACTGGGAGGAGAAGCTGGAATGACCACCTCCCACCGGGTGCAGGGATGGAGATGGAGGAGAATGGGGCAAGATCCCCATCCTTCCCATGCTAACAGGATCCCTCCTCTTCCCTTGTGCCCCATGCGGATCAGTTGGGAGTATCTGCATTTGGAGATTGTTTCACACCTCTGAGACACCCCAGTTTTATCCAGAGCTTGCTACCTGTTTCTCCAAGAGGAGCTAGCCCTCATGCAGCCGGGACAAGGCATGTTCAGACCAGTTGAACTAGGACACAGTGCCAGGTGGTTCGTGGGACACTTGGGACACCTGAAATGTGAGACACCACCCGTTTGCCTTTTCCTTGCCTACAAGGGAGGACTCGCCTGCCGGATGGTGACACCAGGTCTCACAACACTTCTTGCAGACTGGCAGGAGAGGAGCTCCAAAGCCAGCAGGTCTCAGCCACATTTTGGGGGTAGCAAACCTTGTCTTGGTCTGTGCCTGCACAGACCAGTCCATGACAGATTCCTCTAAGCATCCTTGTCCAGGGTGCACAGGCTGAAGGGCCTCTAGCACAGTGAATAATGTATATATAAAATATAGTTTTGGCTCATTAAGGTCCACTAGGAGCTAGATTCTTGAATAAACCCTCTCCACCCTCCTCCAATATCTCCCCCCCACTCTTCCCCCAAGGGTGCATGCTGGGCTGTGAGAAGCGCAGCGGTAGTGGGGCAGTCATCTTCATCTCAATCTTGATGACCTTGATTTTGCATGACAAGCTGCATACTTAATTAATTAAAGAAAAAAACCCTCCATCCCTTCTAAAAGGCCATTATTTTAATTTTGACAGGTAATTACAAGAGAAGAAATGATAAATCTTCCTGAACACTGTTTGTCTTTAGCAGAGGCATTAATTATGGATGTTTTAAAGCTGAGGCTGGATGTAGCTGAAGACATGTCAACAGATGAAGAAGTGCTCGAGACCACCTTGAGCATGACTTCCTGATGGGTAGCCCCATCACTGCATTTCTTCTCACGCTGCAGGAAGGATCGTGCTCTTCTGAAGCTCCATAGCGGGAGCAAGGGATTGAAACAGCTAAATAAAATTCACTAGAGAAACTCATAACGGCATGACACACTTGGCCTCTGGAACTCATTGCCATCATACATCATCTGGCAGCGTTTAAAAAGGGATCATCGTTTTATGCAGATAATAAGAAAATCCAGAGTTATATCAAAGGAAAAAAAAGAGAACCAAGATATTCTGTGAACAGTGGAAATAAGAGAGCCTGATTTCTCATGCATTAGTGTGCTCAGTCCCTTAAATGTGCCTCCCACAGTAATCTCAGCTCCTCCCCATGTCCTCCAGAGGAAGAGGAGACCATCACCTTGCTGCCTGGTGAACCAGCTACTTCCAAACTCATCATCTAATGGCCAAGTGCTGCCCACCTTCCTCTTGGACAAGGCATTAATTTGGGCCCCTCTTCTCTATTCAACCAGCCATCTCCACAAAAGCTGTAGGATCTCCATCAGCCCTCAGACCACGCTGTGGACGGAGACGAGACACTGCTGTCCTTGTGCCTCCATGTCTCAAGGGTTGCCAAAATGCTGGCGTGCCAGCAAAGATGCTGCTTTTTTAAGCTGCCATGGCCGAGTTATTATTTGCTCAGCACATCACCCGCTGCAGCTCTAAAAGGCGATTCATTCTGGTAGGTGATAAACCCAAGTCATCAAAGCACCGGAGTCAGCCAGAAAAGTGCTTTCACTCAGACCTCACATGGAAATAGCAGCTTCGATGAGCCCAGGTTGGCCTTGCTTCTGGTCACGAGCCAAACCAGCCGCTAACACGCAGGTAACATGGAGGGGTCCAATTAAACAGTCATTAGCCTTTTCTGAGGCACGAAAGCCATTTACATCCCCCAGCCCAGGAGCTCCACAGGCAGCTGCTGCGTTGCTGGTGGGCAGGACATGGTGTGGGGCACTGGCTGCTGTGACGGGGCTGGGAGAGGATGCAAAGGGTCTCGGTTCCACCAGAAACACAGATGGCTCAGAAAGCATCCTCCTGTATCACTGCCCCTTCCTGGCAAAATATTAAATCAGTAGAGATCAAATTCCCTCTCCTTGGTTTCTATTTCAGCTTTGCAATTATCACACTGCAGAAAACGGGCTCATCCCCTCCGTGTGTTGCTCCAAGGAGCATCCCTGTGCCGGGTCTCCCCGGGAGGACAGTCCACATTCTGCTCCCATTCCATGGGAAGAGCCCATCCCGCATCCGAGTCCAGCAAGGAGGTGCAGCAGGACGGAGCAGCAGCTGGTGGGATGCTGGGGACAGCCCCTCGGAGAAGGGGTCCAGCCAAGCAGTTGCCAAGGAGATGATGGTCTCCCATCCCACTCTCACTCCTGACCTTTTGGCTTTAAATGCTTTCCTGCCTGGCTATACGAATAAGCGAAGGCATATAGTACATCTGTAAGTGTCATTAGCAGGGTAATTTGCACGCACTGTAGTTGTAACTATCATTAAGAGGGCGATTTGGAAAGACCAGCAATAAGTCAATTAGAGCTGATGTGACATTAAAACCAGTGCCCATCCGCAGAGGGGAGCTGACAGGCGGGTCAGACCCCTCGATGGTGGCCACCTCCTGCTTTTTCCAATCTGCCCGTAAAGTCCAGATTAAACAGAAGGATTTAGGTGGTGTCCAGCTACCCAAGCTGGCAACCGCTCCGGTAATTAGTCAGTGCTAGACTAAAGCATGTGGCAGAGCCCTGAGTGCTCCAGGGGAGTGTTGGCATAGGGATAAAGGACCCAGCAGCATCCCATTTCCATCGACTTACTGAGAGGGGCTTGGCTGGGGGGATCTGGTGGACCATGCGTAGGCAGGAGCCCATGGCACGCTGTCAGAGCACATCTACACCAGCGTTTGCCCCAGCTACGCTTTAGGGGAGGATTTATCTCATCCTGGAAGAAGCTGGATTCAGCTGAGAGAGAAGCCAGCTTTTGCAGGCTGACAACACATTTGGGGGCAGACCCAGGCAAATCCAGGCGGATGGAAGGCGCAATGCGGCACTGTAAGACGGTGCTCACACCCCTTCGAGACCCTTCCCTGAGCTGTGATCTCGGCCCCTCTGCAGACTCATACAGCTGCCTTTGTATCCCATTACCACGGAGGGTTTTTCCCCTGGTTACGAGTGCTGGATTCTCATTTTTGCTGGAAAGCTGAGCTCCTCATCACCCCAGAGGAGAGGCTGCTGCCCTCCGGCCTCCCCAGCCTCCCTGCCCCTCCATGAGCTCTGCGGCAGTGCAGGTTTCCACGCTTTTCTTTCCATGCTTTCCTTGCCAAAGGGCAGACACAGCATTAAGACATCACAGGAGGCCCCAGAAGGCTGGGCTGGAGCCAGGCTCCCGCATTAAACACAAAACCCTGTCAATGAATAACCTACGAGGTACGAAAGGCTCCATAGCCCAGCTGTCAGGCACATGCACGTCTTTTGCATTTGAATTCACCCAAAGGAAAATCCAAAATTCACTGCAAACCACCGTTAAGGTTTTACACATGCCCAAGATGAGCCCATCCTGGGTACCTAAAGATGTCTCCCTGGGGAAGCGTCCTGCTCTTACAGATATTATCACACCGACAGACGCGCTGCCAAGGGAAGCATCCGTGGATGCTTGTACTAAGCCCTAATCACGCTGGAGTCTCTTTATTGCTCTTTGAACAGCCTCGGACAGAAGCAAAGAATAAATCCAAATTATTAAACCCCTTAATCACTTCTTGTCACCAAGCACAGAGAGAAGGGATGAGGTTGTAAGCACCATCAGTGGTGGAGCCAGACAAGAAACCCTGCTATGGGGCTGAGCAAGGGTGAAGATGCGCAACCGGCAATGGTCACCTCTGCCCTGGACATTTGTCCACCACCTGGGTGACCACATCAAGCCTTTGAGGTTTTCAGGGGCTTTTTGGTCCCCACCTCACTGGAGCTTTTCATCCTAGTGCCTCCCTCCACCACAAGTATTGTGGGGACAATCGTGCTCCTCTCCTGCCAGGGACATTACAAGGATAAGTGTGCTGAAGACTGTGAGATGGTGAGACATTACTATGGTAACAGGAGTACCACGTACCTGAGACAGACCTGGAGGAGAAGGCCTCGATAAAAAGAGCAGAGAGCTGCAGAAGAACAGGAGACTTATTCTAACCTTTGCCAGCTGGGAGCAGGCACCATGCCGTCACCCAGGCTCATGAGTGAGGACACTCAAGAAGAGATAAAGCAGATGAGATGGGAGAGGCAGATCAGCTCTGCCGGGAGCCTCCTCCCTGCTCAGGAGGGACAGATGGACACGGGACCACCTGCAGCACCCCAGTGTGACTTCGTTGGGTGGGAAACCGGCAGGAAAGCCAACAAGTTGGCCAACACTTAAGGAGATGATGTCCTCAAGCTCATCTACTGCAGAGCACATTAAACTAGCCTGGGCACCATGTCCAGGGCAGGGAAGAAGAATAAGGCAATGGTGTGGTGAGGGAAGGATGGTTTGAGACCCATGGGTACCCTGGAGGGTCTGGGGAAGATAAGGCTTGTCCCTGGCATGGGGACAACTGCAGACGCACCCCATGGCTTTGAAGTCTCCTATTCCCCACCTTACTCCTCATTCCTCCTGCCACAGATTCACAGGCACATTCAGTGTTCAATCATCGAGACCAACCTTCTCAGCACCACAGGCCACTTCATCTCCCCCAGTTCCCCAATAACTCATGTGGGAATGAAGCATCTCTCAAACCATCCGGTCTCTGCAGGAAAACCCACCTCTTCCTTAAGAGGTTTGCTCACATGGTTAATCACCCTGCCTGCTTGCAGCACGAGCCTCATTTCTCATCCAATTCCCTCCCAGCCACCACTTCCCTCTTGTACCCTTATTCTACTGGATGATTTGCTCTTCCAGAGATGCTCGCACTCGAATAAAGCCACCTCACAGTCTTCTTTTTGAGGAGCTGAATAGCACAAACTCTTTTCCCCCCATCAGACACTTTCTCCTGTTCACCCATCACTAAAAAAAATAGTGTAAAAGGATCTATCCTGCATCCCTCCCAAAGGGTGATGCTTAATAAGTTGGTTTTATTCTCCTCGCCTGAACAAAAATTGCTTACACAGGTGTTTAAGGGCTTGCAAGAGGGACATTTTTATCATTTAGTCATTGAAGATTTTCAAATCCCTTAATTATATGCAATTCATAGCGGTTTGAAGAAGCCAAACAGCATCGGCAACTTCCATAACAATCGACACAAAAGCGTCTTCCAAGTGTCTCTTTTATGTGGTTTTGCCCATAATCATGGCAGGGAGATAAAGTTCTGTAATTTATTTCCACTAATATAGTCAGGCAGCGATTGATGTTTTTTATGAGGGTGAATATGTCTGTGGGATGTACTAATGTTTATAGGCTGGTAAATTTGATTTATATGGAATAGTCAGCGTTGCTAAAGGTAAAGGCCCAGTGTTTCCAGGAGAGCTAATATGATTTGCATTGATGAGATTAATATCAATTAAGTGCTCCCAGGTTTGCAGAGCACAGCTGACTCGTGGCTTCCACCGGCTCTAACCCCGGCAGGCGAAGGGGCTGTTTGCTTTGCAGGCAGCGAGCGGGTGTTTGACCCCAACAAGCACAAACCTCAAGGGATTTGGTTGCTCTTGCCGGTCCCAGCCCCAGAAACAACAGGTCTGCTCATGCAGGAGGAGGTGCTGGCTCCACTCGGCTCTTGCTCCCCTCATTTAAGGTGATGTAATGTAATGGGAAGGGTACAGCGTGGCCATGCACACCATGATGTAGGGCAGGAGCATCCTCTGGACGTGTCTGCTCGCCCCTTCGTGTACAGTGACCCTGCCGAACCCGGGGGAAGATGCAGAAGGGACTTTATGGCTCCGCCAGCTCTGTCTGCGCTCACGAACGGTCCGGTCGCGGTGGTGTTTCAGTGCCCTCTTGTGCTCAAGCACAGAGGGTTTATGGAGGGGCTGAGCCCGGAGAGATGCTGATGCGAAGGTCTCCTCAGTGGTTTTGGGAAGAGGGGAGAAGGTTTTCCACCGGGATCGACCCTCTTAGCATGATCCTGACCTGAAACACATGAAGAGATAAAACCACATAAAAATTAGGCTTAATGGTTTTAAGGTGCCTTGGATTGCAAGGGAGGTCACCCATAGCCGGGAAGGCAGGGGGGACTTAGGGTGACTCCCTGTGAAGATGGCAGGCGGGGCAGCCCATCGCTGCCGGAGAGGCATGGGAGGAAGCAACGGGGCTGGAAATGATGCCGAGGATCTGCCAGGAGACCCGGCTCACCTGCTGGCGTGGGTGCAGCTTCCCGGCATGGTGTATCCAGCATTTTCAGCATTAATAGGCTGTCTTAAGCTGATTCTTCCGCTGCTCCCTTCCCCCTCAAAGCATCTCGGCTTAGCTGGAAACCGTGGGATTTGTCCCAGCTCTGTCCCACGGTACCAAATGCCACACAAGTCATCTGCCCTCCAAGCCCAGCCTTTGCCACCTGACCCATGGGGATGGAGGGGACCGAGAGGGGTTGTCCCCAGCCTCCAGGCAACACAGCCCATCCCGCGCCCATCACACAACCTTTTAGTGGTGGATGGAGTTTGACAGGCTCCAGAGTCAGCCTGAAAGCTTACAGCCGCCAAACGACAACGGTACAGTGAGATGACAAACTCAATCTCGTTACGGCTCAGAGAAGGTTAAGCAGGAGCCATCTTCCCAGCATCACTTTAACTCTTCCTGACAGGGAAACCTTCCCTGCACAGGTAAATAATTTAAAACCTGAGTTATCTGGCTGATAACTCAAAGCATAATTGTGTGCCTTATGTAACGTGTCAGGCAGAGCTGTGTCACAGGCTGGACCCAGATGGAGCTGGGATAGACTGGGGTAGGCATGGGCTTGCAAAGACTTGTGGTTGGATGAAGATTTTACAGCAGCCAGCCTGAGGATGACATGAAAAGCAGATAATTTCCTTCCAAAATGAGAAACACATCTGCCCAGGTGAAGGGAGTGATGTCCTCTGAGTTTGGCATCTGCTCGCCCCAGGACCAGCATCCACACCACTGGGAGACTTCCACCAGCAATCAGCTCAAGCTGTGGAGCCCTGAGATGTTGAGGGGCACCACGAAGCCAGCGGTGCTACAGCTGCGAGGGGAAATTGTCCCTAGTGATGTCACCCTGCCAGCAAGGGAAAACCAGGGGCTGTCCATGGATTCGTGGGCTGAGGCTGCAGCTGCCCTGGAAGCAATGGAGTGATGGATGGCCGAGAGGCAGAGCGGGCTCATAGCCAACACATCTGCAAGACACACCGTGGTCACAGCTGGAGGCTGTTGGTGGGATGAAGCACTGCAGGGTCGTATCTGGTGGTGGTGCAGTCCCACACATGGTGGGAGTGGGCTTGATATATCGAGCTCCCTGCTGTGAAATGTCCCTGCCACCCAAGCTTCTGCATCAGTCGTGAACCAAAGCCATCTCCATTCCCCTACCTCCAATAACTTGTTGCTTTAACGCTCTCCTGGGCTTTTGGTAGCCCCTGGTGCCTGGGAAGGAGTTTAACACATGGAGAGCACGTCCACGGCTTGCACCAGACCAACTACTTCAATCCCCCAAGAAATAAAACCTAACAAGGGTGGCATCTGCAAAATCCAGATTTTGGTTGGCGGTTCTCCAGTGATTCCCCTCGGTCCTTCCTCTGGAGCACAGCTTTTTTTGGAGATCTCTGCAGCCACCTTCGCCCGGGGGCTCTGTGCCTTTCCTTGACACGGTCAAGGCTGCTCATCAAACAATATTGGTCCGTGCTGCCTTCCTCCACCACCCGTGACTGTCCGTCTGGGAGATTTTTCCATCTCCCAGGAGCGTTACTGTGATAAGCTAAATATCTCCCTTCCACCCCCAAAGTATGAATTGGCCACCGACATGGATTTGCAATTTATATGTTAATTGTATCTGCCTCCAGGGACTGCACTGACCTCCAGAAAGGGAGGTTTAATTGAAAAATATGCAAAGGATGCTCCTGACTTTTCATCAGAGAGGAATTTTCCCCTGGTCCATGCAGACAGCTGAGAGCAAGCAGCCTTTCCAGAGAGGCACTGAGCCTCACCTACGCTGACGAACGGGGTCTCGCTAATTAGGCTTCAGCCTGTGCCACGTAATAGAAGAAGAAGCCAGGGTAATCATGCTTGCTCCTAGCTGACAAAGAGAAGGTTCTTTAATCAGCATCCTCTGGGCTTTGACCCCCGTGCTTATGATCTGGCACCTGGTGGGATGCTGGAAAAGTTCAAAATTTTAAGAGGAAATCCAGCAAAGTAATTGTTGGGGTCTCCACACCTCCGCAAATGTCACGAGAAGAGATTAAAAACAGCATCCAAGTAAGTGGAGAAGATGGTGTGGTGCCTAGCGTTCCTGGGAGCTCCAGACTTTCTGCATTAAGGGAAAAAGGGAAGTAGGAATTTTCCCAAGTGCCTGCTGATCCCCGGAGATGGACTGAAACACAGAGGTACTGCTAAAGCTGCCAAAGCTCTCAGGCAACAAAACAATTACAAAGATGCACCCACTAGGGACTGGAAACACCCACGGAGATGTTCCCGCACAGCCTGGCTCTGCTTTCCTGACGGGAAACCGGTGCTGTGATTTATTGGCAACCTCTGCCCCATGCAGGGAAATGTCTTGCTGGCAGCAGCAGGACCAGGCGGGTTGGGACGGAGCATTTCCCACTGCAACAGGGGTGGGAAAATCGGGGAGAAGGAAAAAGAAGCAACTTGCTGAAGGTCATTCAGCAAACCAGGGACGGGAGGAGGACCCGGCGTCCTGGCTGCTGGCCCATGCTTGTTCCCAAGCCCTGGGGATTTCCGTGCGCTCACGGTAGACAACAGGAATGAAAATGGAGCTGGAAAAGCAATAAAGCCCTAATCCTCACAATCCTTGCCTTCTTTCCCCGAAAGCGCATCGCTTCTGCAAGGGCCCTGCAGCATCGCAGCAGGATGCCCTGTACCTACCGACTGCATTGCAGAGCACACACGCAGGCAAATTAAATTGCTGTTGTGCTGGCATTTCTTCATCTTAAGCCTTTTGTTTATCTACCTTACTTCCAGAAGTGTATTTGGGTTTAGGAGCATCTCTTACATTTCAGCAAATGAAAAAAATCAAGAGGAGAGGATTCTGTGGTTTAGATTTCTTTCCTATCTATGAGCAGGAAAAGCAGCTCTGCACCCTGGAGAATGGTTTTCCTGTGGGAAAGGGAACCGGTGCCCAGCACAGCCCGCTCTGAAACAAAGCAGGAAAATCATCTCAGCGATCGCACGGATGAACAGCAGAGCCATGTGTGTCCTCCACGGGAATGAACACCCATCATCGCTGCTGACCCATGGAGCTGAGAAGCCACCAGGAATGAGACTGGGACAAAGTCCTGCTGAGCACTTCAGCCCTGTAAGAGGGAAAGGGCTGAAAGGAGCCTTTTCTGACCCATTAATATGTAGGAAGTCTGCTCAGGGGAAGGTCTTCAGTGGCAACCACGATGCAAAGAGCCTCCACCATCACCTTCAGACGGGTTTTGGCTGTGCCTGGTGCCTGGGACACCGTGGTGAAGCTGCTGGAGAGGAAAGACATCATCACTTTTACTGCCCATCCTGGTGCCTTCACCAAACAGACAGGGACTACACAGTACCCAGATTGTCCCCTAAATCCTAGAAACCTCCCCAAAACCGCTGGCAAACTTGCTGGGATAGCAGACAGCAACTAAATCTGCAGCAAGGTTGTGATGCCAGCCCAGAGATCGACTCATCGGGTGAATAACTCCCGGGCACGGAGCGCGGTCCCTGAGCATCGCTCGCTGCCACATGCCACCACCGAGAAACTCCCGTGCTGGAGCAGTATTTCAGCCTTTCGTGGGATTTCATTAAGGGTTATTAGCGGCTCTGTAATTGCCACTGGAGCAGGGTTTCATGTTCTGCTTAATGAAGTGTCAGTGCTTCTGAAGGGAAGAGACGTGTTTTAATGATGGTTTAAGGCTGCGGTGGAAGCGTGCAAGCAGGGAGGGAGAGATGGAGGGTTTGGAAAGCTGGGCGAGGACAGTCTCCAGCACCAACTGCCCCAAAACCTCCTTTCATCCCCATTTTATCCAGGCATGGGGGTCCACCACCACGACTGAGTCAAACAACAGGGATGCAGGAGATGTAATTTAACAAGAAAATTCACTTTTTTGGTGTTTTGCTCCATCTAGTGCCGACAGAGCGAGGCTCAAAGGAGACATGGGTGTCGGTGGGACCTTTGGGAACCCTTTTGGGAACCTGACCCCGGGGAAGCCACCTTGTCCCATAGACCTTCTCCCCCAGCACCGTGGCCCCCTGCTCTCTGTGGGGAGCAGCCCTGGCTTGTCCCAACCTCTGGGGAGGAACGACCCCGCTCCCAGCCTCACAGGATGAAAAAAAAAACCACCAAAAATAAGCCCAGACGTGCCAGTCCAGCTCCACATCCCCAGCACAGGGGATGAGCAGCCACGGTGGGCAAGCTGGCATGACACGGGGTCGTTTGGGGATGCAGGAAGCTCCTCCGGAGAGCCTCGTGCACCCCAGTTCGGACCCAGCACCCACATCCCTGTGCCAAGCGATGCCCCAGGTAGCCTTGCCCCTACTCCTGCCCGTTGGGTCTGATGTCCATGAATGCAGCCCCCCCCGCCCACCACCAAGGGGCTGTGGCATTTTTAGGCCACACCGTGATCAGCCGTGGGGTCCCCCACACCGCAGTGGGGCTGGGAGCTGCGGGAAGACCCCATCCCCCTTGGGGTGCCCATTTTCACTGGCAACTTCAGCTGAAGATCTGCAAAACTTCTACTTTATTACTCCTAATTGAATGCCAGAAGATAAAAGGTCTCCTTTGCATCCCATCTGCACGATGGCATGGGCATCACCTTCCCCATCACAACACATCCTCTGCCACTTCTTGCACCCATAAAATGAACTCAAGACAGCAAGATGCAGGGGTGCTCCGCAGTCTGGCCCTGGTCCAGCACCCAACACACTTTGGGGGGACAGAAGCACCCCACATTTTCTGCAAGCAGCTTGCTGGGAGAAAGCAAGCAGAGCTCTGCTCTCGTCCTGGTCCCTGCATGGGCAGCTAGACTGGTTGAACTGGGCACAGGCAGGCATCCTGCCACCCCAGTCCTGGCTGGGGCAGGTCACTGGGGGACACGGCTGAGCGCTTGTGTCCTGCCTGGCCAAAAAGCAGTGGTGGCAAAGAGGGAAGGGGATGCGCCTGGTCAAGAGGGTCAGTGGCTACAAGATGACTATTCTGGTGATGGAAATGGAGCAGCAAGGGGGGAGAGGGGAAAAAAGGAGAGAAAAAGGATGCAAAGAGGAAGAAAACCGAGTGGGTCAGCTGCAGCCGAGGGTCTCGGAGCCAGAGCTGGGGGGAAAGGAAAAGAGAGGGGCCGAGCCAAGCCCCAGAGGGGCAGCAAACCTCGTCCCACCTTAGGTGGGCTCTACCTGACCAGGTAGGAGCAGAGAAAGCCCCCAGGGCCATGTGGTGGCACTCAAGGCTGCAAGGGCTGGAGGACCACCCGAGGCAGGGGGGACAGGGACCGCAACAGGTCCAGGGCTGTGCCACCCAGCTCCAGGCCGTGCCCCCGGTCAGGGTGGGTGGCAGCGGGGGGCCGAGGTCCATGGGTGCACTGGTGGCGGGTGAGGTGTGAGCAGCGGCTGAAGCCCTTGACGCAGAGCGGGCAGCAGTAGGGCCGCTCACCGGAGCGCAGGCGCTGGGGGATGAGCAGCTCGGAGCGCTGGATGAAGGCTTTGCCGCAGCTGGGGCAGGGGAAGGGACGCTGGCTCAGGTGGACTCGTAGCTGTCCTGCATCGCGCCGTGGGGCTCACGGGGCCCCGCTCCGCGCCTCGAAGGGATTGTGGTCCACACCGGTGCATCCCGCAGTGGGCTGCTCCACCCAGACCCACGCCAGGCCCTGCTCCTGCGCCCTGCCCCATGCCAGGCCCCGACCCACACCAGGTTCTACGCTCGGCCCTGCTCCTGCCCAGCCCCACACCGGGCCCTGCTCCTGCCGTGCCCCACGCTAAGCCCTACCCCACGCCGGCCTGCCGCGGGCCGAGCTGCGGGCAGGGTCCGGGCGGTCCTGGTACCGCCCCCGGGGCCTCCCCGCCCCGAGCACGGCGCATCACGGCGGGGCCGGGGCCGGGGCCGGGGCCGGGGCCGCCGCTCCACGCTCCCCGCTGCCGCACCGGCAGCGCCGGGCGGGGTGGGGTGGGGCGGGGCGGGGCGGGGCGGGGCCTCCCCGCCACCGCCCCAGGAAGCGCCGCCGACGCCGGGCGGAGCGAGCGGCCGGGCCCGGCCCTGCGGCGACCCCTGGCGGCCGCGCCGCGGAGCCGGCGCTGCCCCCCGCGGGGCTCCCCCGGGTCCTGCCTCCCACCCGCCGCCCCCCCCCGTGTGCGCTCGCCTGCACACGCGTGTGCCAGCGCCCGCCGCGCCTGCACACCCCCCCCACCGTCCTGCGCGAACACGGACCCGCCCGGGCCCTCGCACTCACCCACCCGCACACGCGTGTACATGCACACGCTTCACGTGCGAACGTGCATGCCCGAACACCTGCGTGCCTGTGCACGTGTGCGCCTTCACACCCATGTCTGCACACGCACGTGCAAACGTGCAGGCCTTCATGCCTGCAAACGCACACACCTCACATGCACACGCACATGCCTGCATGCACACACACATGCTTTCACACTTGTCTCTGTAAACACGTGCCTTCACACACATCTGCACACACAAACACACCTTCACACCCTCACATCTGCACACCCACACACCTGCACACCCACGCACACGTGCATTCAGACCCATGTGCATGCACACCCGCACGCCTGCACAGACACATGGACACTCACACCCTCGTGTCTGCACACCCACGCACCTGCACACGCAAATGCACACGCACCCAAACCCATACACTTGCACACCCGCATGCCTCCAAAAGCGCTTTCTCACGCTCATGTCTGTACACTCACACACAGTACACACACACCTGCACACCCATGTGCCTGCATGCCTGTTGCACACGCAAGCACACATGCCTGCACATACCTAAGTGTGTGCACACATGCACGCACACGCACGTGCGCGCACGCGCACACACACACGCGCGCGCACACACACACGCGCGCGCACACACACACACACACACACACACACACACACACACACACACACACACACACACACACACACACGCTCCGCCTCGGGGAGGCGGGGCCGTGTCTGGGGCGGAGCCTTCGCTCAGGTGGGGCGGGGCTTTACCCTGGGGGCGGGGGCACGGCGCAGGGGGCGGGGCGTTCCGGGGGAGGGGCCAGCGGGCGCCGCGCGCTGACTCCGTCTCCGGGCGCCGCCGCCGCCGCCGCTTCCGAGTAAACACCGCGGGCGGGGGCTGCTCCCCCCCCCCCCCCCCCCCCCCCCGCCATGGCCGGCCGCGGCGCCTTCCCGCTCAGCCCGTTGCCTCCCGCCGCCGCCCCGCCGCCCCCGGGGCCCGGCCCCGCCATCCTGCGGGGCCCCAGCCCGGCTCCGGCCGCTGCCGCCGCCCCGGGCTACCGCCCCATGGGCCCGGCCGCCGCGCAGTACCAGGTGAGGCGGCCTCGGGATGGGGGGAGGCGGGCGGTGTGAGGGGTGGGTGTGAGGAGAAGTGGGGGGGGGGGGGGGTCGCGGAGGACCCCTCAGGGCCCCGCCGCCCGGCCCGGAGCCGCCCGGGGGTGGAGGGCGCTGGGCCGGCCGTTGGGGCCTTCCCTGCGCCTCAGGGCCCGCGGCGGGCCGGGGCAGCGGCTGCCGGGCCTCCACCAGCTCCAGAAATCACCCCGGGGTGTCCCTCACCCAGGAGCCCAGCCTCCGCCGGTACCCCCGGCTTAAATCCCGGATAATGTTCTTTTTCTGCCATTTTTAGTTAGGATACCTCCACGCGCTCCGTCTTCCCCTGCTCTCGCTTTCCACCCTCTCAAAAAACCCCCATAAAAGTTAAGGCAGCGTCGCCGAGCACGTCCCCTCCGCCGCAGCGATAGTCGGTGACCGCCCGGCAGGAGCCGGTGTGCCTTACCCCGGTATCCGGTGAGACCCCGCCGGGGACCGGAGCGGAGGAAGCGTGAGCCGCTCCCGGTGGAGGCCGTGCACCCGGCTCCAGCCTCGCAGCCATTTCCCATAGCACGGAGCTGCCTCGAAACCTGTTTATCTGCGTCTTTGGCAAAGGTGGAGGTAACCGTTTGGCATTGCGGGTGCGTATCTTCAAGAAGCAG
Organism: Gymnogyps californianus; assembly: GCF_018139145.2. Classification (NCBI taxonomy): domain Eukaryota; kingdom Metazoa; phylum Chordata; class Aves; order Accipitriformes; family Cathartidae; genus Gymnogyps; species Gymnogyps californianus. Next base: position 3,086,786 of record NC_059498.1, on the reverse strand, counting down.
CTGAGGAGATGGTTAAGTGGTGGGTGAGGAGAACAACAGGCGCTTGCTAATGTTGGGAGAAAGTAGATCTGAGCAGGGAGCAGCCCTCAAAAAGCAAAAGAAATCACTCCTTTTCCAGCCTAAACATCTCTTATAAGAAGTATATTCTGACGTATGCTCAAGTTTCCACCTCCCCCTTGCACACGCAGCTTGTCTGTTTGCTCTTACGTGCAGGGTGATTATTTTGGTTATTAGGCTTCTGGTGTAAAGCACAGTCTTCCAGGCAGGCTTGAAATGGAGGAGCCCAGTTGTGCAACACGTTCTCATCCGCCGCTGATCGCCTCCTCCAGAGCTGCCACCTTATTTGCATGAATTAAAACTTGAGAAATCAATCAAGCCGAGGGAATTTCCAGCTTGTAAGCTTCATTAATACAAGATGAAGAAACAACTTCCCCCTCTAGCCTTAAAAATGCCAAAAAGCCCAGCACTGAAAACTGAGATGGTGCAGCAGGGCCAGTCTGAGCGTGAATCGACGGTAACTCGACTCGGAGGCGTTTTGGGCCGGGCAGGCACTCGATCGTTTGCCCTGGCCTTCCATGCAGCAGATTGCAAAACCTAGCTGGGAAGCTGGAGCCTGACGGGAGCAGCCAGGAGCCGCTCACCGCTGTAGGTAAACAGGCTAACGTAGGCTTGCTTTTTCCCCCCGTTGCTGGCCGTAACGCCGTGACGGTAGCAGGTGTTGGGAGCGCCCGGCCGGCGTAGGGTGATGTACACCGAGCGTACGTCACCACAGTATCTGGCACCAGCAAGCCAGGGCAGGAGCTGGCTGGGTCGGCAGGGCCGGTCGAGCCCCGGGGCTGGCGGCGAGCGCCGTGCCTCGCGTCTGGCCGTGAGCTGCATCTGGCTGGCAGCTTGCTGGCAGGGCTGCCTGCGCGTGGGAGGGGAGAGCGGGTATGATCCAGAGGGTCTGCCCTTTGTTTTGCAATTCCCAGGCTGGGGAAAGCAGCCCCTCCCTTTCCAGTGGCCATCCCTGCCGTACCCGGAGGACTTCTCTGCTCCGTTATGCCCTGGCTTAATGAACAACTTCATTATTTGGGCACTAGGAGACACAACAGGCCTCATCCACGCCAACGAGTGCTTAGGGGTTCTTTAATCACTGGATTATTAAACATATGGTCGTCCTTTTGACATCCTTGCATGCCTGCTGGTTATTTACTGGCGGCTCGAGCAGGGAATTCAAGAGGATGACTCCCTTTGGGAGTTCCTTTTGGGACCAGTTTGGGACCCTTTTAGGAGGTGATGTTTCCAGAGCAGCCAGGTGCCAGTACCATGCCCGGAGCAGGAAGGAGAGGGTTTTTTCCAGGAGGAGGATGATCAGCTGAGCTGTCAGGCTGCTTGGTGATGCGTCTGCAGGCAGAGCCCCCATCGCAGTCCCTGTCCCTGTGCTGGTGGCAGCACGGATGCTAAGGCTGAGTCCCAGCCCCCAGCATCCAGGTAGTGCTGGCTGGTGTAAATTAAGTGAGAGGGAGCCTTTCTTCTGTTTATTCAGGTGCTACTTTTGGGCTTAGGAGAGTTTTTTCCCAAGTTATCGGATTGACGCTGTGGCAGGGAGCAGGCTTGGCCCTGTGTGGTGGAGATGGGACTGTGCAAAGCAGTGCTCCGGCCTCAAAGTTACCCCGTGCTGATGCTTTGCCGGTGCACAGAGGGGGCAAAAAGCAGCATTCGTTAGGCGCCCCATTAAAAGGGTTCCATTGGCACTTGCTGGCGAAAGAGCCTGGTTTCCGTGGGACAGGAGCAGTCTGAGCAGCTCCTAACCCTGGAAGCAGCTGCGGCTCGGTGATCCCGTCCCTGGGCAGGCGGCAGTGTGAAGGAAAGCGAAGTCGTGCTTCATGGAGAGACCCATGCAGGCAGCCGGGACGGAGGAGCTGGAGAAGTGTGGGTCGCTGGTATGGAGCCAGGTGAAAGATGGGGTGGCCTGGACATGTTGGAGAGGGTGTAGTGCGGCATGGGAGAGATCCACCCGATCTTCTTGGGAGCAGAGGAAAACAGTGTTCCTGCTCATCGGGTGATTGGGATTGGCTTGAAGGGGGCCTGGGGACAACAGCCAGGGCTGGAGCTGTACCAGAAAGCTGCACAGAAAGCTGTGATGCTGCTTGGGCTGGGTGACCCCACCCTTCCCAAGGGAGATGGTTTCCAAGGCAGGTTTCATCATAGACTGAGCCTCGAGTTAATTTAAGTAATGATACAAAGCAGATGAACGTTGTTTTCTTGGAGCAAGAGGCAGGAAGGCAACAATGGAGACCATGGCACCCTTTGTTTCTCCTGGGGAAACACGACAGTGAAGTTCTAGGTGGATGACGTCTCCAGAACTCGCTGTTGAAGGCCCTCACTCCATCTTCCTCCACAGGACCTTCTCGGGAGCTCTCGGAGCCGTTCCCTGGGCAGTTTAGCACTGCAGCAGCACCAAAGGCAGTGTGTTATGCCAGGCACTTATCTCTGCTCTTCCTGTGTGTGCCTCCATGCTGTGTTAGCAGCTGCCCGAGTTTCTTTTTCAAGCAGGAACCCAACACCTTTGTTCCTTGTTCCTGCTTGCATTAATGCCCATGTTATGATTTGAATCCCCGTGACCTTTCCGTTCTCTGACCTGTAACATCTGCGGCTTCAGATGTGAGGCTGCAGACGGGCAGGTTTGTCTGGACCCGGACATCTCTGCTGGTGCTTGAAACGTTGCCAGCACGTGTCCTAAATCTGCTTGGTGTCTTTGCCTGTTGCTTTGCCCTTTTCCCTTTGATTTACGACTTCCTCGTCTACGGTTTTTAGCTGAGAAACTATCTGACTCCTGGAGCTCCTCCTGTATCAAAATCCGGTGGGTCTTCCAAGCATGACGAGCTGCGTTGGGGCAGTTTGGGGGCTTGCTGGGAGCAAGGTGCTGCATGAGAGCTTGCAGCGTGCAATGGCATCTCGATAACAACACCACCTCCCGGATGAAGAGCTCCGCCAGCACGAACCCAGGCTCTTCCTGGCACCCTCCCAAGAGGGATTTGCTCACAGATAAGAACGAACAAAGAGGGGAAGAGCACCCTTCTGGAGTGTGCTGGGGGGGGGCTCAGTTGGTCCCAATCCACGCGAAGCCCTGAGTTGAGCGGTGGCTTTAGGCAACCGAGCTCTCCTTGAGACCAGTGTGGAGCTCAAATCCCATTTAAACAGGGTTTGCTTCTGCATCTGTCCTAATGGGAAGCACTGCCATCCGGGCATGCGGGGAGGAACTTGCAGGAAGAGCTGTCGTCGCCTGGCGTCTGTCCAGGGCTCTGCTCCCAAAGCCCTGGGTGAGGATGCATGTGGGCTCTTGCTCCCTGCCTGTTAGTATGTACAAAGTTGGATCGCGCCTTTCTGGATGGAGCAAAACATGCGTCGGGAAGAGCCTTTCCCCCTCATTGGGGAGATGGAGGGAAGAGCTGCAGTCTTGGAAGGAAGAGGAAGAGAGGCTCTCAAGCTGTTTTCTGAATTGCTGCTTTTCTTCAAGCTCGCTCTCCAGCCCAACTTTTTCTTGCAGATCCATCCTGCGATTTATTGCTCCCCTTGTTTCTCCTTTCTGCTACCAGCCTCTGATTTCTGGCCTGCCCTTCCTCAAGAAGGGGCCTTTGGCAGGCGGGGAGGCTCCTGTCATGCCAACAAACATCCATCGGGAAGCTGTCCAGCCTCCCGTTGGATTCAGCTGAAGCTGACTCTCAACAGAGCTCCCCAAATGCAAGTGGCCTGTGCATTGACCTGGGATGAACCGCTAAACCGCAGCCAGCCCCATTCGTTCCTTCAGCTTTGGCAGGGAACAGAAACAAGCTGTTTTCTGTCCCATTTCCAAACGGCTCTGCTCGCGCTCCGCAGGGAAGGCTGGACGAGGTCCAGCTTGTTCCTCGGAGCTGAGCTTGCGAGGTTTGCCCTTTGTCCGCCCCACTGGCAGGGGTGGTGGGGCAGGGAGGGGAGGACGAGGCAGTACCCGGAGGGGATGGGGCAGCAGCGCTGCCCTGGGTGAAGAGGGGTGAACAGAGGGACAAGGGGCGTTAGACAGGAATGAGCTAAGGAAGGGCTCCTTGGTTTGAGCTGGTCTAATAAAATTTCCTGAATTTAAGCCCTCTTGCATCCTGCTAATTTCCAGGGCTTCTGAAAGGGGATGGAGGCAGGCTTCACCCCGCCGGGGCTGTAATGGTGCTTTGTGGCTTAGCCGGAGATTTAAGGCTGTGCCATGCCTGCGTGAGCTGAGTCTTAGGAGCCTGCAGCCTTCGGGCAGGAGGTGAGGGGGCTGAGGCTCCCCTGGACAGGGGTGCAGTCGCTGGTTGAACACAAGGCAGAGGCTGACCCTGCTTTGCCGAGAGGCTTCTCCGTTGCAAATCTTGAGTGTAAACTGAGGGGAAAAAACTATCCACGTGGAGGATTCTGCCTTCCCTTTTTGTGCTTGTCCAAGCAATCAAATGCGGGTCCCTGGTGGGCTGGAACTCGCTCCCCCGGCAGCTTAGCTGTGGCTGATGGTTCTCAGATGTTTGTGGAGGTGAACGTTAAAGTCTTAAGTGTGAGAGATCCATTCATGCTTGCGCTGAACCTCTCCCTGCCAACAGAGTTGTCTCCTCTTCTTGCAACCGAGCAGTCTCTCGCCCTCCAAAGAGCAGATGGACACATGGGAGACCTTGCACGAAGTGGTATCGCTGATGTGGAGCTGTCAAAGACTCTCTGAGCTGACTTCAGCCAGCCTCCAAATCTCTCATTTCAAGGGTAGACCAGAAATGTGACCCATGGAGTGGCAGAGGGAGGAAGGAGAGATCTCAGGGCATGGTGGTGGTGAGAGCTGCCCTGGCCGAAGGACAGGAGCTGGTCGTGGCCACGTCGCCTCTTAGTCCGAGCAAGCTGCTGACAGCGCTCTCCCGTCGGCACGTGCAGGGAAGGGGTTGTGTTGTCGTACGTTGTCACGTAGGGAACCTCCCGGACCTTCAGACCGGTTTTCCTGTGGCACTCGTCACTGTCTCCCCTGTGGGCTTGAGAAACACTGGGGGCAGGGCTTCCCTGAAAGCCATCTGTCTTCTCCATGCTCCTGGTGGCTTTAGGGAGCTGCAGGTGACTACTTGCAGCCTTGGCACTACGCAGCTTTTCCTGGGGCTCCTGAATTTCTGATTAAAAGTTTCACAGCTTCTTCTTGTGGCTTATTTGTTCTCCAGAAGCCCTCGCAGATGAGTCAGCACAGTTACGGGAGTGCGGTCCTCCTGTAGCCACGCTGTACTGGCAAACGGTGTTTACTCAGTACCTGTGTTTTTTAATTTTGCAAAGGGTGTGGATCTTGGTGCTGGCTCTCCTCCAAGCCCTGCCATGGAGGATTTAGTGATAAACCCGGAGAAACTGGGTTCTTGCCTTGTGATTTTTGGCAAAAGAGGAGGTGCTGCTGGCTGCTGTCGGCTCTTGGCGATGCCGGCGCAGTCCTGCTTGTCACGAGGAGTTGTGCAAATGTGGCCGATCAAAAGGAGAGAAACATCTGGGGGCTGTTAAGAGGAAGAAATAGGCTCCTGCCTTGTAGCAAGGGCAGGTTTAGCAAGCCCAGGCTCTGGAGGTGCTGCTTCAAAGGAGGGCTGAGCAAAGGTGGTGGAGACAGCATTTAGTTGTGTAACGGGCTCAGCCCGCGCTTTGTGTGCATGTTGTTGAACTTCCACGTGCGGCACTAATCCTGTGCCCCGCTGCTGCTCGACTTCCCAGCTGCAATGCACTTCTCGATGCAGCGCTTGGTATGTTTTGGGGATCTCCCACTTGCAGAGACACCTGTGGCCTTGGGCTCCGGAGCGGGAGCGACTCAAGCAACTCAAGCTTTTGGTTTTGCATTTACCAGCTTTTCGGGGAGGAGGTGAGTGTGTTTTGGCTCCAGCTGCCATTAAACCAACTCCCCCCACCGCAGCTCTGAGCCTGCCCGTAAAAGCTGGCAGGCTGCCGGCGGTGGTCTTGTGCTCCCAGCCCTCCCGTGCCCGGGGTTTGCACTGAAATTGATGCCCGTATGCAGAAAGCTCATCAGCTCGCGGTGTTGCCTTGCTGGGCTCCTTTGGGATAATGAGGTGGCTTCATTAGCTCTCTTCTGGCACGGCGGTGTGCCCTGTTAGGGCAGTGGGAGGGGAGCCGTGGGGGATGTCCTGGCACGTTGAGGAGCCTGCGGCAGGGGAGAAATGTTGCTCTGCTGGCTTGGTGGCTCTCCCAGCCTCGCATCTTGGCAGCGGGGAGCTTGAGGATCAAAGGATCCCGGGAAGCTGTTGGCTCGGACTGCCGGTGAAGCAGGCTGGAGCACGTAGGGGTGGCCGGCGGTCATGGGGTGCTGTGACCGATTGTCAAGGGCCCTGGGGGGATGTGTGGGTTGTAGACTTGGTGGCACCTGCGAGCCAGCAGTGTGGGTGCTAGCTTGCCAAACTGCTCTGCTCCAGGGGATGCGGAGGGGTTGTGAGTGCTGCCCTGGGTCGGGACCCCTTGCAGGAGTGGTTAGGTATTGCATCGTGGCTCGTAAATGCCCTTTCTGGGTCCCTGAAGGGGGAAGGACAGGAGCTGGCGTGCTGGCAGGGGGTGAGCTCTTGCCTCCATCCCCTGCGCCCAGGAGCTCGTCTTCCTTCCTGCCTGCTGGCCTCATGACCAGTGCCGTTAGGAAGTGGGATTGCCCTGCTCCCCTCCCAGGCATTGCATCTGCCAGCACTGCTGCTTTCCGGAGAGGAACCCACGGCCCAACCCACGCCACAGCCCCTGATGTCCCCAGGGTGAAGGCTTTGCAGGCAATGACCCTCGTGATGGGGCCTCGTGATGCTCCAGGTCCGATGTCTCCTGCCGCGTGGTGGTGGCTCGTGGCCATGCATGGCTTTGGCTCCATGCCGGCTGGCAGGCTGGGCTTCCCCTGCGGTCGGTGGCTTCTGCTCGTCCCGGTTCTGCTTTCCTGTCACTCTTCCTGCAGCAAGGAAGGCTGCAGCTCCTGAAGTCCTTCCCTCCTCCCTGCCCTGTCCCTTGCCCACACCTCGGAGCAGGGTACGGCCTCAGAAATCTCTCCCGGGGAAGAAGCAAGAGGGCACGTGGCATCTGCTGGTGCCCAGCAAAGATCAGGCCCCCTTGCAGGGCAGTGTTTAACGCACACTCTTCCTCTCTTCTCTTCCCCACTAGCGCCCGGGGATGCCGCCTGGCAGCCGGATGCCCATGGCAGGGCTGCAGGTGGGACCACCGGGAGCCCCCCCCTATGGAGCAGCCTCCCCAATGAGACCTGGCCTGCCGCAGTCGATGATGGACCCCTTCAGGAAGCGCCTGCTGACCCCCCAGGCACAGCCGCCGCTGGCCACCCAGAGGAGAGGGTAAGGGGCCAGCACCCTCCCGCTCCGGGACGGACACCCGCAGCAGGCTGGAGGCGGGCGGTTTGACCCGCCGAGTCCCGGTTGCACTTCACCACAGAAACCTGCAGCTCCCTGCCCTGCCGCAGAGGGGTGAGCTGCCTGCAGCGGGGCGGGAGCCGGCACGGCTTGCCTGCACGGCTTGCCTGCACGCTCCCCCCGGCTGGCACCGCTGGCGGTGGGAAACCTGCCAGAGCTCAGGGCTGGGATGTTTTGCGATGACGGGGGGGGAATGGGGATGGGGGCAGAGATCGCTCAGCTCGCAGCTTCCCTGTGGTCTGATCTCCACGCCAGTAACCAAAAAGCCTCGCTGCATGCGTTTGTGCTTGCCAGAGGCCCCAGCACCGGCTCCTCAGGGTCTTTTCCCTTCTCACAGGGGTTCGTGCTGGCTCTGGCAGGCACAGCCGCGGGTGGGAACGGGGGTGGCAGGTTGTAGAGACGCTCCCTGGAGCTGCGGTCTCGGTAGGACTGTTTGTTGGGGCTGGGCTGGTTGAGCCGTGGGGCTCTGCCAGCAGCTCCTCGCTTGTTTACAACACTGCTAATCCCTTTGCTCCGTTTCTGTTTTCCGCGAGGGCTTCTTGATTACTGGAGGCTGTTTCTCAGGGCAGAGTCCCTTGGTCCTAATGGATACTCGGGTCCCGTTCCCTGCCCTGGCTGTGTGGCAGGGCCGGCAGCCAACAGCTCGTTAGGCTCCGTGATCCCTCTGCGGGGCATCACAGCCTCTGCACAGCGGCTGCGCATCCCTTCGGTGCTCCAGAGCAAGCTGGGGATTAAGGACAAGGGGCAGCTCGCCACCGAGCAAGGACGTCAGCAGCCAGATAAGGCTGCGGCTCCATTCCCGGGGGCTGGCTGTGTGGGATCAGCCATGCTCAGCTGGTCGAGCATCCTTGCTCCCGGCTGGCTGCGGATCAAGGGATCAGGAACTGCCAGCCGCTAATGGGGTGGCCAAACCCTGCAGTGCAGGAAGCATTTAATACGGCAAGAAGAGCTCAAAGAAGTGCTCTGACCCCCCTCTTAGCTAGGGCTGCCCTCCCGATGCGTCCTCCTGCTCGAGCAGCCGTGGGCAGCCGGCGTACCTTGGACACCTCGTGATGGCAGCACGAACGCCCACGTTTGCTGCCCTGCTGCTTCACATGCTGCCAAGGGAAAGGGACTTCCCTTTGCCTGCTGGACTCTGCCCCATCTCTTACGTGTGCGGCAGAACGGGAGGAGAGCATTTCCCTGTGTATCCAGGCATTGAGCGTGAATTTAACGGGGCATCGGGGTGGGCTCAGGGAGGGAGCCTGCAGCATGCGGGAGGGGAGGAGAGCCCAGGGCCCTGTGGTCTGACAGGGTATTACAAGCTTGGAGAGAGCTAAAATGGCTCTGAGCAAGGCTGCAGCCGTGCTGTGGCTCTAGAGGCCCTTCTGCTTCCTCTACCCACGATGATTTCAGCCCCGCTGTGGCAAGGCTGGTTTGGTTTAAGCTGTTTTTAAGTGAGCTCCTGGAACTGGGCTTTGGTTTGTAGTGCTGGGAGAATGTGATGGCCACTTCCAGAGAGGAAACTCAGGAACACTGTCCTGCAGACGGGAGCATGCCTGCAGCCGCAGCTTTGCCTCATACCACCTTCTCCTTGCTCCTGCCCTGCGGCACCTTTAGCAAGCGGCAGCAAACCAGACCCAGGGACTGGATTTCCTTCCCTTGGCTTGCCCACAGAGATAGGTTTTCTTACTCATTTGCTTTCCAGCACTGATCCAAGGGCTTGTGCTCTAGGTGCTCTTACAGCCTTTCTTTGTTCCCCTCCTGCAAATCCAAAGTCTCTGTCACACAGAGCAGCCCTGAAAGGGGACCTTCTCCCCCAGACCTCTTCACTGCAGCGGGAGCCTCAACACCCGGCTCAGGCTGAGCCATCCACGTGGCACGCAGCCGGCACTGCCGCTGTGACTCCCCTCCCTGGAACCTGGCCCCATTTGTGGCCTGGATGGGGCTAAAAGAGCCGCTGGGCTCCTGGTGTACGAGCAGAGCTCGATGTCGGCCCCTGAGACCCGCTGCTGCCCGAGTATGGGACGTGCAGCAGCTTCCCACCGGGCAGGCAGCAAGAGCTGCGGCATTAAATTTTTTTTTTCTTTTTTTTTTTTTTTGCCTTTGTGCTTTTTGCAGAGTGAAAAGGAGGAAGATGGCTGACAAGGTCCTGCCGCAGAGGGTGAGTGCTGCCTCAGTACGTGGGGAAAGAGCTGAGCTGCTGGAGGGAGGTGATGCATCCATGCTGCCTTCCCAGGGCAGCCAGGGTGATGGGGTCCCCACGGGGAGGAGGATCTCACCGGGCCGCATCCTGCCTGCCGGGCACTTCTACTCGGTCCCAAACCAACCTGGAAGATTTGTGTCTCATCCTCTGGGGTGGTGGAAGAGGTTTTGGGTGTGCACAAATTGGACAAGCAGGACTTTGGGCAAGCAAGAAGCAGCAGTGGGTTGGGGTGGAGACCCCAGGAGGACCCTAAGCCTCTCCTGGGGGTCCCTCTTGACAATCCAGGGTTGCGTTACCTGCCTGTGACACCAGGCAGGCTGCTGGGCACAGTGACAGGCTCCAAACTGAGGTCTGCAGTACAGCTCTGTGATTTGGGGAGAGCTTTGCAGGGGTGTAGTGTTTGTTTAAAATGAGAAATCGGTGCTGTTGTGCTGGACTCGTCACTTGGTGACTCCTTGGTGTGTCAGCCCAGCACCAGTAGTGTTGCTGAGGCTGGTGTGGGGGATGCAGCCTCATCCCAACACGCAAGGGACTGACCATTTCTGTTTGACAGATCCGGGAACTGGTCCCAGAATCCCAGGCCTACATGGACCTCCTCGCCTTTGAGCGCAAGCTGGACCAAACCATTGCTCGGAAGAGGATGGAGATTCAGGAGGCCATTAAGAAACCACTGACGGTGCGTGGCAGCCCTGGCTGGCCGGGAGGGCAAGCAGCCGGATGGGGTGGGGGGCTATGAGGTGGGTGCTGCTGTGGGTGCTGGCAGTCACCCTCTTGCTCTAAGCATCCCCTCTCTCTGTTTTCCTATTTTTAACCCCATGCAACGCTACAGGCTTGGGGAAGAGCGGCTGGAAAGCTGCCCGGCAGAAAAGGAGCTGGGGGTGTTGGTCGACAGCCGGCTGAATATGAGCCGGCAGCGTGCCCAGGTGGCCAAGAAGGCCACTAGCTTGTGGCAGAAATAGTGTGGCCAGCAGGACTAGGGCAGTGATCGTTGCCCTGTATTCGGCACCGGTGAGGCCGCCCCTCAAATACTGTGTTCAGTTTTGGGCCCCTCACTACAAGACAGACACGGAGGTGCTGGAGCGCGTCCAAAGAAGGGCAACAAAGCTGGTGAAGGGTCTGGAGAACAAGTCTTATGAGGAGCGGCTGAGGGAACTGGGGTTGTTTAGCCTGGAGAAAAGGAGGCTGAGGGGAGACCTTCTCGCTCTCTACAACTACCTGAAAGGAGGTTGTAGAGAGGTGGGGGTCTGTCTCTTCTCCCAAGTAACAAGTGATAGGATGAGAGGAAATGGCCTCAAGTTGCCCCAGGGGAGGTTTAGATTGGATATTAGGAAAAATTCCTTCACCGAAAGGGTTGTCAAGCATTGGAACAGGCTGCCCAGGGAAGTGGTTGAGTCACCATCCCTGGAGGTACTTAAAAGACGTGTAGATGTGGTGCGTAGGGACATGGTTTAGTGGTGGACTTGGCAGTGCTAGGTTAACGGTTGGACTCGATGATCTGAAAGGTCCTTTCCAACCTATAACGATTCTGTGATTCTATTCCACAGCAAAAGCGGAAGCTGAGGATTTACATCTCCAACACTTTCACCCCAGCCAAAGAAGAAGGGGAGAGTGGTGAGCGCGTGGCCTCCTGGGAGCTACGCGTGGAGGGCAAACTGCTGGAAGACGTAAGGATACAGGCAGGGATGAACTGGTTGTGGGAGGAGCACTGGTGGTCTGTGCTGAGGGCTTGGCTGGGGTGGGTACGGCCCTCTGCTCGCTGGGTGCTGGAGGCGGTGTTTGGGCTGGGCCCCTCCATGGCTGGCGGTGTCAGGCCAAGTCTCTCCTGCTCTGTTTTGCAGCCGAGCAAGCAGAAGAGGAAGTTCTCCTCTTTTTTCAAGAGCCTCGTCATCGAGCTGGACAAAGAGCTGTACGGGCCAGACAACCATCTGGTGGAGGTGAGGTGGGAGGCTCCCGGCTGCGCTGCGGGGCTGGCTCCGCACCCTGGGCAGGGTGGGGAGAGCCGTTATCCCCGCGGGCGATGGGGAGCTGGTCCTGCTGCTTACCCTGTGGGTGCTCAGCTCCCCAGCCCAGTGCCTGTCCCGCTGCGAGAGGGGGTTGAGCAAGGTGCTTTTGGGTGCTGGGGAGCAGTGCCAAGCCCTCCTTGGGGGACCACGTTGCCGTGCTTTCCAGGCTCAAGTTTACAGCTTCCCTCGTACTGGCTGGTGGCTGGTGTGACTGGTGGCTGGTGTGACGGCTCCTGGCAGCAACTGCTGCCCGCTCGGCTCTTAACCCCCTCACGCCCGCAAGTACGCAGCTAGAGCTGAGAGGTGTGGGGCTGCAGCAAGGACGTGGCTCTGAGAGGCAGCTTGGGCAGCCCTGGGTCCCACAGATTTGCAAACGTGAGGCCCAACACGGGTGATGATGCCGCAGAAAGGCTCATCTGTATGTCCCAGCGCCAGGCGGGAAGAAGGGTCTGCCCTGTTGTCTCTCAGCCTGCTGCCTAGCTGGAAGGTCCTCAGGGAGATTAAGCACTGCCTCTGAGTGGGATCAGACCTTTTCTGGGTGCTCCTCCCTGGAGCAGGCTTTCCCTGCACCCAGCCCATGCTTTTTCCCCCAGGAAATGCTTGTTTCTGTGGTGGTGCCTGCTGTGGTGGGGGTGAATCCCCTTCACGTGCGGGGTGGTTTGTGAGCAGCTCTGATGCGCATCCCCTGCGGTGGCTGAGGCAGGATTGATCCTGCATGGACTCCAGGAGCTGTTTGAGCCCTTGACATCAAGTGCTCAGGGCTGTAACTCCCCCAGCCCGTCCGAATTCCCATCCGCCTCGGCTGGAGCACATCAAGCTGGATCCGTTGGACTGGGTGGGCTGTCGGCTGAAGCCCACTGGGGTCAGACTCCCAGGAACTGCCCAGGGGAGGGATCCAGGCTGTCTGCCTCTGCTAGACCCCTGCACAGAGCCTGAGCACCGGCTCGCTCTGCTCCTGGCTACAGACACAAAGCCTGTTAGCAGGTGGCTTGTCATGGTCCTGGAGTTGACCGGTGTCCCCTTGGTCTCTCGCAGTGGCACCGGCTGCCCACAACCCAGGAGACCGACGGCTTCCAAGTGAAGCGTCCCGGCGACGTCAATGTGAAATGCACTCTGCTGCTCATGCTGGATCACCAGGTAGGGGCCCCGGGGCTGTGTGGGTGCTGGCCGTGCCCTGCTGCCCTTCCTCCAGCACGGCTCGTCTGTATGGGGCAGTCCGGGGGGGCAAATGGGCCTGGGCTGGGGCAGGGCCTTGTATGAGGCCATTGCAGGGCTGTGGGGATAGAAAGGAGCACAGAGAGCTCCAGGCATGGACCCCGCAGCCTGCGGTGACACAAGGGCCGTGCGGGGCACCGTGCTCAAAGGAGGGGTCCTTCCCAGTGCCAGACAGACCCCCTTCATCCCGTGTGTCCCTGCAGCCACCACAGTACAAACTGGACCCTCGCCTGGCTCGCCTGCTCGGGGTGCACACCCAGACCCGCGCCAGCATCATGCAGGCGCTCTGGCTCTACATCAAGCACAACAAGCTGCAGGACAGTCACGAGAAGGAGTACATCAACTGCAACCGCTACTTCCGCCAGGTCAGCCCTTGCCCCGCGGCACCAGCACGCTTTGCTGAGGAGAGCACCCTTCCCACCCCCAGTAAGGCCAGAAAAAGCATCTTTTCTGGCTCGCAACAGACACTCCAGCCTGCCCAATCTCAATTTATGCCCCTTCCCCAAGCTCTGGCTTGCATCCATCAGCTTGCCTTGCGCAAACCGGGGCTGGGTGATTCCCCCCCCTCCTGCCTGACCCTGTCTGTGCCGGGTGGAAGGAGGCCCTGCCATGGACAGCAAACGCTCTGCTTTGCCCCTCCAGATCTTTAACTGCGTCCGCATGCGCTTCTCTGAGATCCCCATGAAGCTGGCGGGGCTCCTGCAGCACCCGGATCCCATCATCATCAACCACACCATCAGGTAGGGGTGGGGAGTGGGCTGGGCAGTGTTCCCTGGGGCTGGTGGGCTCTGGGGGGTGGAGGGGCAGGGTACCTCCCCGGCGGGGTGCAGGAGGGGAGGGCAGTACCTGCAGAGGCTACGGGCTCTCCAGCCCACAGCAGCAGCAAGCACAAGTCACTTGGGAGAGGAAGAATCAGCCAAACAAATTTGGGGGCTTCTTGGGGCAGTCAGTGGGGTACTCGTGTTGCTGTGGGGGGAGTCGATCCGCCCCCGCAGCAGGGTGGAGGCTGAGGAAGTCCCCCCTCAACACCCCGTTTCCTCCCAGCGTGGACCCCAATGACCAGAAGAAGACGGCCTGCTACGACATCGATGTGGAGGTGGACGATCCCCTGAAAGCTCAGATGAGCAACTTCCTGGCTTCCACCACCAACCAGCAGGAGATCGCCTCCCTGGATGCCAAGGTGCGGGGACCCTCGTGAGGGGGGCAGCCCTGCCCGGCAGCGGGGGGCTCAGCTGGGGTGGCAGCAGGGTGGCACTTCAAGGCTGCACCGCAGAGCTGGGGGGAGCTTGGGGGGAGCCATGTCCTGTTCTGGGGAGGTAGGGGACAGCTGCCTCGGGCCCCTTGTCATCTCCCTCTGGCCCCTCGTCATCTCCCTAGATTCACGAGACCATCGAATCCATCAACCAGCTGAAGACGCAGCGCGATTTCATGCTCAGCTTCAGCAACAACCCGCAGGATTTCATCCAGGAATGGATCAAATCCCAGAGGAGGGACCTGAAGGTAAAACCCTGGGGCTGGGCAGAGTGAGGGGCTGGAGCGGGGCTGGGTCCGGCCCTGGTGCTCACCCCGTGTCCCCCCCGCACCCCGTGTTTTGCTCAGATCATAACGGACGTGATCGGGAACCCCGAGGAGGAGCGGCGAGCTGAGTTCTACCAGCAGCCCTGGGCGCAGGAGGCTGTGGGCAGACACATCTTCGCCAAGGTGGGCTCCGGGCCGTGCCGGTGGGGTGCTGCAGCAGGTTTGGGATGGCAGCGGGGTGGGGGGGCATCCCTGGGGCAGCCCCTCTCCCTGCCTGACTGCCCTCATCTCCTCCAGGTCCAGCAGCGTCGGCAGGAACTGGAACAAGTGCTCGGGATCCGCCTCACCTAAGGGGCCAGCGGGGGCTCGGGAGCTCCTTCTCCTCTCCCTGCTGCCTGAGCCTGACGGTACTTCTTACTGGAATCAAATACAGCACTTGCACAAACCCTACGTGCCTGGAGGGATTCGGAGCCGCTCGCGCCCCTGGGCTCCCCTCGGCCGGGAAGCTCTAGCCGCAGGCAGAGCACAGCGGAGGGTCCCCCGGTTCCCCCCCCCCCCCCCCCCCCCCCAAAAAAAGTCCCGCTGCAGCCCTTCTGCTGCGTTAACGCATCCTGCTTTTGCATTGTGCCGTTCGCCTCTTCCCCGTAGCACTGAACGCAGCCCTCCCGCTCGCTCCCCTCCTCTGGCCAAAAGCCCTCCTGGAGTTGCTGCCCAGCAGGGAAAAGCTGCCCTTGCCGACCGGGAGGCGCTGCCTGCCCTGCCAGCCGCTGCCTGCCCTGCCAGCCCTCCCTGAGCCCAGCCTCTCCCAGCCGCTGCCGCCGCAAAGGCAGGCCCAGCCCTGCCCCTCTTCAACCAAAGTTTTGTCATTCCAAACGCCAGCCCCCTTTCCCCGCTGGTGCCCGACATTTTGCACTATTTTTGTGAACAGGTTTTATAAAAAAAAAAGGAAGCGTTTTGTACAGTGGGTTTGTATTTGATTAATATATTGAGTTCCTCTTACTGCACTCATTGCCTCAATCTATGCAGTGGTTCGTGGTGTTCTCAGAGGGCTGGCTCGGCCCAAGCTGTTCTTTTTATACGTAACCAAGTTTTTTAGCGTTAGGTTTTTGACAATCAGTTGATTACTCCACCCCCCCTGCTGTTTTACATAATTAGCGACTCATCTTGAGAGCGATGTGAGGGGGCAGAGGGGGTAGCTCTGCCCCCAGGAGCCTGCGGGCAGCGGGGTCACCGGGGCTCTGAGCCTGCCGCAGCAGTCAGCGGGGCACCGAGAGAACTGGAGATGCTGGGGAGGGATGGGACCACAGCGCTGGGGCTGAGGGGGACGGTGCCACCACCCGCCGGACCCGCTGAAGTGCCTTAACCCCGCTGGCCCCCTGCCCGCAGGCTCCTCGGGGCCCGGCCGGAGCAGCTCTGCCTCCTCCGGGCGGTCGCACGCAGAGGGGAGGGGGGCGTTTACATATTCCCAGGGTGTACGGCTCAGGGGTGCCTGCTCTGCCTCTTGTGTAACCATTTTTTGTCTATTTTGGATATTTTCTAATAAAACCAGTTAGCAGCAGCTCAGTGTGTGTGTGCTGGAATCCTGCAGCCCCCCTCCTTTCCCCCAAATCAGCGCCCAGGTGTAGCCATAGCAGCACTTTATTAGAGACAACGCAGCCCGAGGAGCAGCCCCAGCCTCACCGCTACTTCCACAGCTTCTTGATGGACATGTTCTTCTCGCTGTCCTTCTGCATCACCTGGGCAGGGAGGAGACAGTCGGTTCCCAGCACACAGCCCCCCATTTGGGTGCTAATAACCCCCAAAAACACCCCCAATACCAAGCTTCACCCCTGCACCGGGAAGGTGCTGCGGCCTCCATCGCCAGGCTCTGGCTGCATGCCACAGCCCTGGGAAAGGTCTCCATCCCCTCCCCAGCCTCTTCCATGTCACTCACGGCTTAAGAACTTGGGGACAACCCCCTTAACACTGTTGTTTGTCCCCAGAGGTGACCCCCCCCTTCAAGCTTCACAGCTCCCAGGTCCTGGCAGATGCTGCCCAGGACAGTCTGTGCCCCACTGACGGCTCCTCGCTCTGGGAGGACCCCACTATCAGCCCCCCCGCTTCGCCTCCCCCACGGCACTTACCTTGGCAACAGCCATTTCAAAGTCTTCTTGTGTGACGTGCACCCGCCTCTCTCTCAGAGCGTACATGCCAGCTTCCGTGCACACCCCCTGCGAGGGACAGGGACGTCACCCACCGCTCCCCCCTCTGCCAGCCCCGCCGCCAGCGCCGCAGTGCCCCTGGCTCACCTTCACTTCCGCGCCCGACGCCCCTGGCATCAGCTCCGCGATCTTCCGCAGGTTGATGCCCCGCGTCAGGTTCATTTTCCGCGAGTGGATCTTGAGGATGTCCAGGCGGGCCTGGAGGAGAGGAGCAGCAAAGCGAGGGTTGGAGCCGCAGGAATCGTTCCCAGACGGGGCTGGGGACAACGTGCTCCCCCCAGGGAGAGGATCAGGAGAGCAGGGGACCGAGGCAGAGCCGGGGCCCGCCGTGGGGCACCCCACCTACCTCCTCGTTGGGAGGGGGGAACTCGATCTTCCTGTCGATGCGGCCAGGGCGCAGCAGAGCCGAGTCCAGGATGTCAATCCGGTTCGTGGCCATGATCACCTGCACAGGGACAACAACTGTCACCACTCCGGGCACCCCGCTGCCACCAGGACGCTGCCCCGTCCCCAGGCAGGGATGGCACCCTCCTACCTTGATGTTCTTGGTGGCCTCAAAGCCGTCGAGCTGGTTGAGGAGCTCCAGCATCGTGCGCTGCACCTCGCTGTCTCCGCCAGAGCCCCCCTCCAGGCGGGAGGAGCCGATGGAGTCGATCTCATCCATGAAGATGATGGAGGGAGCGTGTTCCCGGGCCATCACAAACAGCTCCCGCACCATGCGGGCGCCTGCGGGGAGCAGAGGGGGCTGAGCCCTGGCACCGCGCGCAGCTCGGTGCAGCCACGGCGCTTCCGTCTGCCCCAGACACCACGCGAGAGGCCGGTCCCGAGGCCACCCAGCGCCGCGAGAGCCCTCGCTGGGGCGCCGGCAGAAGCAGCCGCCTCCCCCCGCGCCCTTTTACCTTCACCGATGAACTTCTGCACCAGCTCGGAGCCCGAGACGCGGATGAAGGTGCAGTCGGTGTGGTGGGCCACAGCCCTGGCCAGCAAGGTCTTGCCTGTGCCGGGGGGTCCGTAGAGCAGCACACCCTGCAACGGCCACGCGGACACCTCAGCACCCCTGTCCGTGCCGGGCTCAGCACCCCTGTCCGTGCCGGCACGGGCAGCCACATCCCGACAGGAGACATGGGGATGCCCCCAGGGTGACACAGGCAGCACCACAGTGGCACCGTAGAACCCCCAAATACTGACCCCCACCGCAGACCCACCGCAGCAGCACTCACCTTGGGCTGGGCGATCCCCAGCGCCTCGAACAGCTCGGGGTGCTTGACCGGCAGCTCGATCACTTCCTTGATCTCCTTTATCTGCTTGTCCAAGCCCCCTATCATCTCGTAAGTGGAATCCGGAACCTTCTCCACCATCATCAGGGACACGAGAGGGTCCACTTTGTTGGGCAGGATCTTGTGCAGCGTGTAGCTGTCGTTGCGCAGGGCCACGCGGCAGTTTGGGGTCACCTGCAGCGAGAGCAGAGGAGCGCTCAGCATCCCCGCAGCGGGGAAGGGGTCAGGCAGCGCCAGGCTGCCCGGAGGGAGCGGTCGCGTCCCCTCCCACGGCCCCAGGACACTCACGTCATTAATGTCGATGTTCTTGTCCACGTCCACCACAAACTTCCCCTCCGGGTGCACCTGGAAGGCAGCAGTTGCCACCACGAGAGTTATTTCTCTGAGAAGTCCCCTGTCGTGTGCCAGATAGCCACAGTGGCTGCTCGGAGCGGGAGGAAGGAGCCAGAGAGTTCAGCCGCAGCCAAACACCCTGCAGCCTCTCCTGCCCCCAGGAAGCCCTAAGCCAGCTGCCTCCCACCAGCCTGGGGAAGGTTTGGGCCCAGGAGAGCCGCCACAACACGCCTCTCTGGAGGAAGAGCTCTCACTTCACATCTTTTAGTTGCTACACCCCCCCAGAGCTCACGCTCACCCTTGCTCCAGCCCCCGTGGGGTCAAAGGGAGGGTCTGTCGCATCCCACCCCGCTCACCCCTGCTCTGCCCCAGCCCCAGTCGCCCTCAGGACAGCTCAGCCTCGTACCTTGACGAGCACTTTCTTCTTGTCCATGGCTCTCACCACTTCTCCCACATAGGAGCCCTGCTCCTGCAGCAGCTGCAGCTCCTCCCGCAGCAGGCGCACTGCAGAGAGGGAGACGTCAGCACCAGCCACAGGCACCCAAGCCCAGACCCCCTGCCCCTGACAGAGGGGCAGCACTCGCCACAGTGGCTGATAACTGGGCCAGGAGCCACCAGCTCAGCAGGAAGGACCAGCCCCGGAGCCCCGGGCGAGGAAGATGAGAAGAGCCGAGCCATACCCTTAGCGTTCAACTCATTTCTCTGCGCTTGCAGGCGCCGCAGGTTCTGGCTCTTCTCGTTCACGATGAGCTGTTGGGAGAAAAGCTTTGCTGAGTCCTCAGCGTCCCTGTGCAGCGCTCACATCAACCCAGCGCGGGCACCAGCACGACGGCCTTTGTCACGGGACAGGCACCTGGAGGGGCACAGCCCTTCCCAGCAGGACGTGGCCAGCCAAACCCCACTGCCAAGGGCTGGGCAACACCTCACACACACGCAGCAGCGCTGTCAGCTCGTAGGACTGAGACTCATCTCATACACCCCCACCACCCAAAGGTTGGGTCCTGCTTGTAGATACCACCCTGGGGCAGTGCTTCCTCCAGAACAGGGCACCTTGCAGTGCAGAAAAAGCTATGGGTGCTCGAGGCAAGCGTAGACGTAGGGACACGGCCACGCAGCCCCGGCTGGAACCACGGCGATGCCACTCTGGGGCAGGCTGGCTGGGGATCTCCTGCACAGGCAGGACTGGCTCACCTGCAGCTCCTCGATCTTGGACAGGTAGTACTGCCGGAGCCCTGTGCCACCTTTCCCATCATCCATCTCCATCTGTGAGAGAGCACAGTTCAGCACCACCGGCTTTAGCCTCAAGGGCCGTCCATTCCACCTGGAGCCTCGAAAACCACCTCTACCCTCAGTCAGTCTCCGTGCTGACCCTCTGGTCCTCATTTCCCTCTCCCACCTCCCCGGGTCAGGCCCTGGGTCCACACTTTCACTCCCACCCATCTTCTGCCTCCCCGGGCCGGGGCCCAACAGCAGCCCCCAACCTCCCGTTCCCCTGCGAGTCTCACCATCCCCCCCCACACCCCTTCCCCCTCCTCCCTATCCGCTCCTGGAGCCTCGTCCCGCACCCCCCAAGGCCTGCCCCAGGCCCCGCTCGGCCCCCGCCCCCGCGGGGAGGCTGAGGCGAGACTCGCCGAGTCACGGCGCCCGCCAGGCCCCGACCAGATCCGGTCGCAGCAGAGCCCCGCGGCAGCACGGCGCGACCCAAGCACCCCGCGGCCGGCGGCCGCACCCCGCTCCGGCCCGGCCTCACCTGCTCGGGCCCGTCCACCGCCATCTTCTCCGCCGGCATCGGGACCCCGGCGCCGTTCCTGCCGGCACTAAAGATGGCCGCCGCCCTCCTTCCGCTGCCCGCCCCCCGCGCGCCGGGCGTGATGGCATCACTTCCTCTCCCCGCCGCGCCACTGGCGCCGAGCAGCCCTTCGCCCCTCGCCGCGGAGAGCGCATGCGCAGTGCAGCGCCGGTGGGTGCAGTGTGCATGCGCCATTGTGGCTCTTTCGGGTCGGGGCCTTGCCGCCATCTTGGTACGGTCAAAAGTGATGTCTCCGTAGCACGAAGCATCAGAGGTGCAAGGACAGGCCTCAGGCGTGCCTCCGAGGAGATTCGTTATCGCTCCCCTTTCTTCCGCCGGCGGCAGTCCGCCTGGCCGCGGCGGAGGGGACGCGCCACTCCCAAGATGGCGGCAAGGGTGAGCGGAAGCGGAAGTCAGTCGGTTCGCGCGGGGCACGCCGGGAAGGTGGTGTGGGCACGCGGCGGCGGGACGGCGACCGGGACCAGAACCGGGATCGAGATCGGGATTTTTTGTGTGTGTGTGTCTGTGTGTGTGTATCTGTGTGTGTGTGTGTCTGTGTCTGTGTCTGTGTGTGCCGGGGGCAGCGGTGGCGGCCGCGGCCTGGGCTGGGGAAGCGGGGACCGGGGCGTCAGGTCTGAGGGAACCCCGGAGCGGCGCGGGGACCCTGGGCCGGGGCGGGTCGGAAGGCTTCGGGGGGACAGCGGGGCCGAGATGCGCCTCGGGGGCCACCGGGGTGCGGGTAGGCCTTGGGGGGACATGGGGACCGGGGTAGGCTGGGGCAGCGGGGGAACACTGAGGGGACGCTGGGGTTCGCCTGGGGAGGTGACGGGGGGACACCGGGCCGTCCCTCCCCTCCGCCCCGAGCTCACCCCTTCTCTTCCCTCAGGTCCGTGCCGGCGGCTGACAGCAGGGCCCGACCCCACGGAGGGCCCCACCCGGCACCACCATGGGCAAGAAAAGCAAATTGGGCAAGAGCCGGCGGGACAAGTTCTACCACCTGGCCAAGGAGACGGGTGAGGGGCCTGCCCGCTCGCTGCGGGGCAGGGGGGCTGCAGCCCCAGTAACCCGTCACCCCGGTAACCCGTAACCCACGGCTCTCCCTCCCACAGGCTTTCGCTCCCGCTCCTCCTTCAAGCTTCTCCAGCTCAATAGGAAGTTCCAGTTCCTGCAGAAGGCCCGGGCGCTGCTGGACCTGTGTGCGGCCCCCGGCGGGTGGTGAGTGCTGTCAGGGCCCCAGGTCGCAGCCCAGTGCCGCCAGCTGCCCTGGGGCATTGTAACCAAGCGGCTTGTGTGTTTTCTGTTGTTGTGTCTCTGTCCTCAATGCCAAAGCTGATCCCAAACCCACAGCAGCACAGTTCAAGGCTGGGGGCTCTCCTGGGATCGTGCTGTAGCCTCATTCCTCTCTGTTCTTTCCAGGCTGCAGGTGGCTTCCAAATTCATGCCGGTTTCCAGCTTGATCATTGGTGAGTGATGGGACCCGGCAGGGGTGGGCTGCGGGCAAGGACCTCCGCTGCAGTCCCTGGATGTGGCCAAAGAAAGGGGATCCTGGATTGGGGATCCTGGTGGGAGGAGAGGGCGAGTGGGGAAGCCACGTGGGATGCGCTGGAGCCCAGTTTTGAGGGGTTGCGGTGTTCATAGCTCTTCCTTACACCAGGGGTGGACTTGGTCCCCATCAAGCCCATTCCCAACGTGGTGACGCTGCAGGAGGACATCACCACTGAGAAGTGCCGCCAGGTACGAACCTGTCTCCCCTGCCCCGAGGGTCACATGCCAGTCTGGGTCTCCGCAGGTCCGTCTGCGATGGGAGCGGGCGTCAGCCCACCTGCTCAGCTGGGGTTCGCTCAGGGGTAGGACGGAGGCAGGGGGCTGAGCTGAGCTGACGTGGACGGGGGGATGCCGCCTGTTGGTTCTTGCAGAGGGGTTAGTGGGACAAACGCCTGTCCCCATCCCTCAGGCCCTGCGCAAGGAGCTGCAGACGTGGAAAGTGGATGTGGTGCTGAATGACGGAGCACCCAACGTGGGAGCCAGCTGGGTGCATGACGCCTACTCCCAAGGTGGGCCCTGCCCGGGGCTGGCGTGTGGCCTGGCACGGTCCGGGGGGGTTACGAGGGCAGGCACATCTCGTACCCCAGCAGGGCAGGGTGGCAGTGGTGTGCGCTGTGGGCCAGGGAGCTGGGCGGTGGGGACAGTGACGCCTGCTGACTGCTCTTTTCCCCTGCTCCAGCCAACCTGACCCTCATGGCCCTGAAACTGGCCTGCGAATTCCTCTGCAAGGGCGGCTGGTTCATCACCAAGGTTTTTCGTTCCCGGGACTACCAGCCGCTCCTCTGGATCTTCCAGCAGTTCTTCCACAAGGTCCAGGCTACCAAGCCCCAAGCCTCCCGCAACGAGTCTGCTGAGATCTTCGTGGTGTGCCAGGGTGAGCAGCTGGGAGGACCTGCATCTGCTGGAATGGGGCTGGGAAAAAACTGCTGATGTCTCTGATTCCTCCATCCTAGGTTATCAGGCTCCAGACAAAATCGACAGCAAGTTCTTTGACCCAAAATACGCCTTCAAGGAGGTGGAGGTTCAGACTAAGTCTGTTAGCGAGCTGGTCAGCAAAAAGAAGCCAAAGGTATGAGCTTGCTTCGCTGGGCAGCAAGGCCAAACATATGCTAAAGTGACTGGGGATTGGGGCCAAAGAGATTGTAATAAACAAAGCTGCTCAGGAAAATGAAAGATCTGGGGATGCAAAGTGGTGGAAGAGCCAGTTTTGGGGAGGTTTACAGCCTTAGAAAGAGGTGTAGTGATGGGGAAGCAGTGAACAAGTTGTGAGGCCGGGGATGGATTGGTAAAATCCTCCCTACAGTAGCTGGCCGCTGTGTTTGTGTCTCTGTGAGGTGTCTTTAGGACACAGGACACTAAAGGCCACGTCAAGTGGAGCCTCACAAACCTGTATCGCTGTCACGTCACCTGTCTGTGTCTGAGGTGGGACAGGGAGATGCCATGGAGCTGGCAGGTTGGGGCTGGTAGCCTGCCCTTGTTCCTAAGTTGTGTGGGCACATTTAGGTGGACACTGCAGTAAGATACGAGTTACGTGACATCATTCATCCTTTAGGGATGGGTGAAGCTGCTTTTGTGCCCTGCTACGACTCACACAGCTCCTTCCTCCTGTAGGCAGAAGGCTACGCAGATGGCGACACGACCCTCTACCACCGCTTCACCCTGATGGACTTCCTCAAGGCTCCCAACCCCGTGGACTTCCTCTCCAAGGCCAACGAGGTGAATGCCTGAAGTGAGGGGGACCTTGGTGGCCCCTGAGATGTCCCCAGGAGCACAGAGCGATGAAAAGAGGGAGCTAGGTGCCCTAGCAATGGCCCCATTCCTGTTCTTGTGGAGGGGAGGCAGGGCAGGAGCCTGCCTGGAGTTTAACCAGTCGTTCTCCTTGTATTTTATAAGTTGATTATTCTTACCAAAGAAAAGTATTTAGCATACATGCTTAATTAATTTCCCTCTGCTCTATCCAGATCACACTGGGGGATGGCGAGCTGGAGAATCACAGTTCCACCACGGAGGAGCTGCGTCAGTGCTGCAAGGACATCCGCGTGCTGGGACGCAAAGAGCTCAGGTACTGGGGGGGACTGGGACAGGGCGTTATGCCAGGCCTGGTGGGTGTCTCTAACCGTCTGCCTTCCCGCACAGAGCCCTGCTGAACTGGAGGACGAAGTTGCGGCGTTTCTTGGCCAAAAAGCTGAAAGAGCAAGCGAAGGAGCTGGATATCAAGTAGGAATAACAGGGCTGCCCCAGAGCGCCAGTGCGGTGGGATGGGCCTGCCCCCAGGAGAGACGGTCTGAGCTCCTTCCTTTTGGCAGCCTGAGCTCCGGTGAAGAGGAGGAAGGCAAAGAGGAGGAGGAGAAGGAAAAGAAGACGTCGCCAAGAGCCGCAGCTGATGAGGCGGTGAAAGAGGAAGAGGAGGAGGTGGAGCTGGCATTGGCGGAGATGAAGGCAAAGGAGCTGGCGGAGTTAAAGAGGTAAAAAGATCTCACATGAGGAGAGACAGGGGAGCACTGGGCCAGCAGAGCACAGGGGGGCTCCAGCCGTGGGGACAGAGGGTGGCAGTGTCAGAGCCTGTCCCTCTGTTGATAGCGGGTGGAGTTTGTGGGTCTGGGGTCCTCAGGGTCGTCTGCTCCTCCAGGCAGGTGAAGCAGCTGTTCCAAGCTGGCGTGGGTGCCCTTTGTCGCAGGGTTGGGGACCCCTCAGAGGGGGATGACAGTGCTGCTGGGGGACGTCTGGCACCGATGTGGCAGTGGATGAGTCACTGGGATGTGTGTGTGTGGGAAGGGGGGCAGCGTAGCCTCATTCCTTTGCCTCCTTCTCCAGAAAGAAAAAGAAGATCCTGAAGGAACAGCGGAAGCAGCGTGAGCGTGTAGAGCTGAAGATGGACCTCCCTGGCGTCTCCATCGCCGATGATGGTGACACCAGCATGTTCTCCCTCCGGACTATCCACAGGACCCCGGTGTGTGGGGCAGGGGGAGGCCAGGCTCCCAGAGCCATCGGGGCTGGGACAGTGGCGGGGACATGGCTGATGGACTGTAGCTTGTGACTCGTCTCACTCACATTGCAGCTGCTGAACGAGGTGACCCGGGGGGACATGGCATCGGCAGATGCCCTCCTGGAGATAGGACCTGGGGACGATGACATTTATGTCTCGGATCATGAAGAAGACGACGATGTGTCCCTGGCCAGCGATCTGGACCCGGAGGAGCTGGTTGAGATAGAGGCCCGTCAGCGCCGGCTGGAGCGGGAAAGGCGAGAGCAGGGTGCAAAGAGGTGAGAGCCGGGAGAGGCCTCCCTGGGGCAGAGGCTGCATTTGGAGCAGCTCTGGAGTCTGGCAGTGGGCACACCCCGTCCTGGCTGGGGGACACTGACCCTGCTGCTGTTTGTCACAGGGTGAAGTTTAAGCAGAAGGAAGAGGAGGAGGAAGGGCAGGAAGAGGAGAATCCCCTGCTGGTGCCCCTGGAGGAGAAGTCGGTGCTGGAGGAACGGCAGACCAGCCTGTGGTTCGGGAAGGTGAGTCCCACTGGGCCAGAAATGACAGGGCAGCCTGGGCCCCAGCAGCTCCCCAGGTCTGCCCTCTGTCCCCTGACCCGCTGCTCCCCTTCCCCAGGACGCCTTTGCCGGCATCGAGGACGATGCGGATGAGGACCTGGAGCTGGGGCAGTCGCAGATGTTGGCTGAGAGACAGCGCGAGTCTCAGAGAGGTTAGTGGGGGGGCCGCATCGCTGAGGGGGGGCACAGAGGGACAGCCCCACGGCCCAGTCTGGGGCACTGGATCAAACCATGATGGGGATGCTGCTCTGAGCAGGACTGGAGATCTCCAGAGGTTGTTTCCAGCCTGTATCGTTACACAGTTAATGAGCTGGCATTAGTGTGGTATTAATGAGCTGGGTCTCTAGAGGAATGATCTGCAGTGGGGTCTGCCTCAGCCCTTTCTCACCCAGTGGTTCCTGTTCCCCAGAGAAAGCAACAAGGAAAGGGCAGAAGAAGAAGGTACCCCAGGAGGAAGCTCCAGCTGAGCCCCCGCCTGCCGCAGACCCAGGACCCGATGCTGGTAAAGCGCAGGATGAGCAGAGCAGCGATGATGACAGCAGCAGCGATGAGGAGAGGTGAGGGCTGAGAGGGGGGCGGTCTGGATATTCTTCCCCAGCTCCACAGTCCTGGAGAGCTGGGAGGTGAGGACCTCAGCCCTGACCACTTTTCTTCTCCGCAGGCCACCGACACCGGTGGGGAGGAAGCGGGGCCGTGTCGAGCCGTGTGGCTTCGAGGTGGTGCCCATTGAGAACCCAGGTGAGTGGGGGGTGCTGTCTGGACCCATGTGCGCCCAGTGACACCATGGGAGTCCCTCTTTAGGGACAGGAGGCAGGGTCAGACCATGCTTATCTGGGCTGGCAGGGCTGCTTGCGGCTCCCCGGGTCTCAGGCTGCTTGCAGGTAAGCCAAGCTTTAATCTGTCTCTACGCTGCAGTGAAAAGAGCCCGTGTCCTGGACGCAGAGGGCCTGGCGCTCGGCTCCGTCATCGCCAGCTCCAAAAAGGCCAGACGGGACCTGATTGATGACTCCTTCAACAGGTACTTGTAGCTGTGGTTGCTGGAGGGGGAGCAGCGTTCGGTCTCCCAACAGGAGACAGGCCGTGGGGGTGGCAGATGTATTGGTGCGGGGACCGACTCACCCGAATCCCCCTCCAGGTATTCCTTCAATGAGGATGAGGGAGAGCTGCCAGAGTGGTTCACAGAGGAGGAGAAGCAGCACCGCCGCAAGCAGATACCCGTGGACCGGCAGACGGTTGAGGCGTATCGGCAGCGCTGGCGTGAAATCAACGCCCGCCCCATCAAGAAGGTGGCGGAGGCCAAGGCCCGCAAGAAGCGGCGGGTGAGTGAGGCTGTGGACCTGAACGGGTGCTCTGTTCCCCCTCCCAGGTGCTCCGTCCCTCCTCCCATCCCCCTTGTCCCTCACCCTCGCTGTCCCCACAGATGCTGAAGAAGATGGAGCAGATGAAGAAGAAAGCAGAGGCCGTGGTGAGCACGGTGGATATCTCGGAGCGGGAGAAGGTGGCCCAGCTGCGGCGGTGAGTGGCAAAGCTGAGATCCAAATCCTTCGTGTTGCGCTGGGCTGGTTCGCGATGCCTTGTCCCTGCAGCCACAGCGCGGGGACAGCTCCTGCGCGTAACCCAGCAGGGCTGGCAAAGGCTGGGCTGGATCGGGGTGTGGGCTGAGGGGTGGCAGAGCAAGCAAGGGAGCCCCATCTTGGGGCACAGAGGCCCAGAGGAGTGGTGGGACCCAATATTGGTCTTTGGATACGTCCCGAAGCCAAACTGCTGGAGCTGGGCCGGGGTGCTGGGGTCTCGGTCTCACCTTCTGCTGTTCTCCTACAGCATCTACAAGAAGGCTGGGCTGGCCAAGGAGAAGCGGCAGGTCACCTACTTGGTGGCTAAGAAAGGCGTAGGACCCCGGGTGCGCCGTCCTCCTGGCGTCAAGGGTCAGTTCAAGGTCGTCGACAGCCGCCTGAAGAAGGACGTGAGGGCTCAGAAGCGCAAAGAACAGAAGAAAAAACGCCATAAGTGATGTGGGACTGGCTCCGTCCTCGGCGAGGGACTCGGCTTGGGGCACGGGGCAGGGCTGGCTCCTGTCCTCCCACCGCGGCCTCAGGAGCAGCCGGTTCGCCCTGCCGCTCTCCCCCATCGTGGGGGGCTGTGACTTAGCCACACACTGCTGTTAGTCCGTGCCTTGATGTGACGTTGCCTCCTCTCCTCCGGTGGGGCAGGGAGGGTTTATTTGGCCTCAGCGCTGTAGCATCGACCCCCTTCCCGTGCTCGCTGCGTGGCCGCATCTCCAGGTCTCCCACCGTTGCTGGCTCTGCTGGGAGACTCTTGCCCTGCGGAGATGGCACGAACATCCACGCCAGCCCTCGCTGTCCCCAGAGAGGTTGTGGTTCAGGGGGACGGCTCCCTGGGCCGTATTTGTCACCGAGGTCGCAGGACGGTGGGTGCTGAGCCCTGCGGCAGGCGGGTGTCAGCGGTCTGCACAGAGCGGCTCCTCGGTTACAGCAGAATTAAAGCCTGGTCTGAGGCTGCACCGGGGCGTGTTCTGCGTCTTGGCGAGGTGAGGGGCCTGCGCTGTGAGCAGCCGTGTCCCTTCAAGCACCGTTTGGCAGGCAGAGAGAGGACTTGTGGGGTGGGTGGGTTCTGTGCATCTCTGCTGATGCCTCGGGGAGCCCACGTGCCTCGGCCCGCCTCGTTTTATCTCTGGCAAAGAAGCTGAACAGCGATTGACTTGCCCCGCAGCCAGCCGGCCTGACATCCGCCCTCCCTGCCCCAACCAACGCAGTCCGTCCCCGCTGCCCCTCCGTCCGTACCCCCTCTAGGTGTGGGAGCCTGCAAGTTTAGGAAAAGAAAGACCAAGAGAAAAGATGCACTTGAGCAAATGTATTTATTTAGACCCAGGGCAGGGGCTGGGGGGGATGACTGTGGCTTCTCTCCATCAACAAATGCCTGAATCTGTTTTGATGGGATTGCGGAGGTGTCCCCAGGTCCCTCTTGGTGACAGTGTCACTGTGTTAGTGCCAGGGAGGGGGCTGGGGTAGCACTGTGACTCCCAGGGAGCGCAAGACGGCGTGAGCGGCGGTGGGGACCTGCTGGCGAAGGGACGGTTGGTCTGACAGGAGGGAGGTGGTCTTGGTCCCGTTCAAGTGCCGTGGGGAGTGGAGAGGCCAGAGCTGGTGCCCCAGAGCTCCCCTGGGGTGGTGGTGGGGGGGAGATGCACAGGGGTGTCCCCGTAAAGCCACTGCTTGGCTGTTCAACCAAAGTCAAACATCTGTGGCAGGGCCTTGCAGAACAGCAAGACGTCTCTGCCCGTGGGTCTGCGTCAGCCCCTCGGCTGTGGCTCCGTTGGGTCCTGGTAGGGTGGGAGCTGCGCTACAGGGAGAAGCGGCTGAGTCCAGAGCGAGCTGTGCCGTGCTGGGTGCCGGGGGTGCTGTGGGCATCTCTGGGCCATGTTCCGCTCCCGTGGAGGGTTGGGGGTGGGAGCAGAGACTGTCGGCTGTCCTGGTCCTTGGTGGCTGAGAGAGTTGGGGCAAGTGGAGGGGACGGGCTGCCAGGCTTCAGGCTGTGCTAGAAGTTTTCCTGCTCCTGACCATCAGTCTCTTCAAAATCAAATACGGGTGTGCTGTGAGAGGAGAGCCCCTCTGCCCCCCCCAGCCGCCCTCGGCTGCCCCTGTCCCTCCAGCTGAGCTCCATCCCTGGGAGCTCAGCATGACCCCCAAACCCACGGATGGGGAGCTCCATAAGGTGCACAGGAGGAAGGTCAGGGCTGATGGGGGTCTGAGCCCCCTCAAAGAGGCACAGCTCCTCTCTGCACCCCACAACTTGGACACCTGGGTCCTCCCTGAGCTCTAGCCCCTCCAAGCTCTGGCCAGCAAGTCCCTATCAATCAGTCCAGGGCTCCAGGCTCCTGGCTGGGCTCCTCCATCCCCACTCACTGCCCTCCTTCCCCTGGGTCCCGGGGCTCAGCAGAGCCCAGGCTGGCCCTTCAGGGTCGGTGGGTCCCCGTCAGGGTCCTGATGGTGGGGTGACCCCTCTGCCTGGTCAGGCTCAGCCCCTACCTGAGCTGCAAGGTGCACTGTAGGCAGCATCTGTGTGGTCACCTGCAATGGGAAGGATGGTGACCGATGGGCTGAGGGTGAGCTGCTCCCGTTAACAAGCCAAAGCTCGTCAACGTGAACTGACAGCTCAGCCAAACCTCCTCTGAGCCATTGGGGTTGCAAGGGGTGGCAGCGGGGCCAGGCACCCCGGGGCCACGTCCCCGGTGGGGCTCACCCGTCTCGTAGTAGTCGTACAGCATCACGGTGGCTGGCTGGAGGTTCCTCACTGGGAAGTCCTGTGTGGCGGTGAAGGCGAAGGTCTCCTCCTCCTTCGTCAGCTGTGGAGATGGCCCAAGGGTGAGGTGCAACCATCCACGATGGGGAAGCATCCCCACGCCCCGGCATGCGGGGTCCTGCTCCTGTCCCCATGCCCCATCTCACCTGGTCCAGGTAAATCGTCACTTGGTCGGGCTGCACCTCCACCTTCTTCACCAGCTTCTGCCTCTTCAGCTGGAGGGACACAGCTCAGGATGGGCAACAGCTGCTCGGTGGGTGCCCCAACCGGGGCCAACGCCTTGGGTGGCTGCCCCAGTGGGGCAGAGGGGGTCCCAGGGGCAGCGGGGGCTTCTCACCTCCACCACAGAGCTCTTGTCCGGGATGTAGCCAGACGGCAGCTTGGCCTCGATGACAGCCATGTTGGTGGCAGGACGCTCCCCGGTGTACCTGCAAAGGCAGAGCCCCGGGGTGGGGTTGGCATCTGCCCCCCTCCTCGGCTGCTCCTGGCCCCCCCAAACCCGTGGGGCAGCCCCAGCCCCTACCGTGCCCGAAGGAGGAGGCGGAAGCGGGCGCTGGCATCCCCTGTGCACTCCCTGGGCTCTGTCTCCACACGGAGGTCGAACGTCCCCATGCTCGGAGGGGGTGGCATGTTATAGCGCAGGGTCACCTGGGGTGACGCAGGAGGGTTAGAGCCACCGAACGGGCACCGCACGGGGACGGGGACCCCAGGCCATACCCACCTGCACCAGGGCGCAGCCCTGCCCGCGGGCTCGCACCCCATACGTCCCCGGCAGCTCATGCAGAGCCGCCCGCTGCAGCACCAGCCGGTTGCTGCTGTGCAGCACGAAGTCCTGCGTGGTGCCCGTCGGGGACGTCACTGTCACCATGAAGTCCCCATTGCTGCCGTATGTCAGGGTGGCGTACTTGGCCAGGGCTTGCAGGGCCACCACAGTGTCCTGGGCATGGAGAAGGCATCGAGCCAGGGTCACCCCTAACCACAGATACAGGAAAGGGATGCTTTGGAGCAGCCCCATGGACCCTGGTGCCGGTACCTGTGTGGAGGCGAAGCCCCCGTAGGGGTTTTGCTGCTTGCTGAGCCAGCGGACGATTTGGGAAGCAGTTGCCAGGTCGGCAGAGGACACTTGGGGCTTGGAGAGGTAGGCCAGGAGGACGTAGGCGGTCATCTCCACCTCCGCCGGCGCGGCAGCAGCCCAGGAGGGCTGCGAGGGGGGCAGAGCCTTCCCCTTCCTCTGCCAGTGGAGCTGCCCCTCTGGGAGAGAAGAGGGTGGGAGCTCAGCCCCCTGCTCCTGGGGTCCCAGGGGGCTGGGATGGGGTGACCCAGGCAGAGGGTGGCACTGCCCGGAGGTGCCACTGCCCGTGCCGGGTGGTACCTGTGCTGATGCTGTACTGGGCCAGGCTCTGCAGCTGGGCTTCCTGCTGCTTCCCTCGCCCCGCCAGCCCGAAGACGTAGGCGAGCAGCGCCTGCGTGTAGGGGTCGTCCGTGGCCGAAGCCTCCAGGCACTGCAGGGCTGAGCTCACCTTTGGGTCCTGGCACGGGAGAGGAGTCAGGAGCCAGCCCACGCATGTGGGCATTGCTCAGAGACCCCAGTTCTGCCCAGTGAGACCACTTGCACCCGGGTCAGGCTAGGAGGTGGTCTGGAACAGCCGGACTCCCTGCCCCAGCACCCATCCCCACCCCACCAGCCCTTCCGGGGAAGATGGGGTCATCCTCACCGTTGGGGACAGCCCCAGCTCCAGCATCGCAGCCGTGACATAAGCTGACAGCGAGAGCTCGTCCGAGACGCCACCCTGCAAAGGGGACAGCGGGAGATGGGTCCAGCCATGCCACGCCACTGGCACAGGGACCCCCTCACTGCCTAGACCATGCACTGGGGACATGCTGGGGCCAACCCACCTCTGGCCCCGTGTCCCCATGTCCCACCCCAGCCCACTGACCCACCTTCAGGGCATTGTTGAAGAGCTTTCCCACATTGCGGAAGCAGCCCGTCTCCCGCTGCTTCTCCTGCAGCCAGCGCAGTGCATCCGTGATGTGCCGCTCCTCAATGGCCACGTAGGCTCTGGCTTGCCCAAAGGACTTGAGGACAAACGCCGTCAGCCTACGAGCCAGAGAGACATCGGAGGGATGGGAGACCGGGGCTGGGGTACGCTTGGTGGCAGGAGGAGCCCTGGGACGGCTGGTCCCTGGAGGCATGCTGCTGCACAGCCTGCCTGAGCCCCATGGGGTCCCTCACCAGGTATTGCCACTGTCATCGCTCTTCCCGAAGGCGCTGTAAGAGCCATCATCATGTTTGTAGAGCAGCTCTCGCTGGTACCCTGTGGGGAAGAGGTGGGGATGAGTCTTTACACGGCAGTCTTTACATCCCCAGAGGATCCTAGAGGCAGCCTGCAGCCCAGACCCACCCCAGGATGCAGGTAGAAAATGGGGAGGGGGGATATGGGGCAGTGGTGTCCCTCAGCAGAAAGGCAGGGTGGGACAGGGAGAGGAGGGGACCAGGGACGCTCACCGCTCTGCAGGAAGCCCTGCGCCTTGGCACGGATGTCGGGGTGCAGCTGCCCACTCTTCTCCAGGTACTGCTGGATGTAGATGTTGGGGGCAAAGTGAACCATGTTCTGCTCCCCGCAGCCGTAGGGCATGGCCAGGAGGCGGTCCAGGTTCTGCAGAGCGTTGCCCATGATGTCGCCTGTCCCAGGGGGACATGGGGAGCACTGTCATCGGCTGTGCCCCCCTGCCACCAGCACCCCATATCCCCTTCCGTCTCAGCTCTGGGTGGTCCCACCTGCTGCTGAGCTTGGGCCCTGGAGCTCTGCACCCTCCCTGCCCCAGGCAGTCCCCTGGCCCCTGCCTGTCCCTTACCCATCACGGTGACGTGGGCTCGCTGGGAGCCCTCCAAGATGTTTGCAGGAACCTCCAGGGATATTTCTTCAGCGACTGTGGGGATGGAGGGCAATGACAGTGGGGATGCCCAGCTCCTCCCGGCCCGGCCCCACGGCACCCTTGCCCACCCGCTTCCTGCTCTGACCCTCCACGGGCTCAAGGCTGGGTTGCAGCATCTCAGGCAGGAGCCCCTAGGGACCCTGGTCCTTGGTTCCTCTGGCCTGCTGGCCCTTGTGACCAGTGGCCAAGCATCCTTGCCCCACATCCCCGCGGCACTGCTGGACACCGCTGGCCGGTCCTACCTTCCTGGCAGAGCAGGGAGCTGTGTGCCTTCTCCACCAGGATCCCCCCGGGCTGTGAGGAAGCAGCATCAGAGTCGGTCAGGAGAAGGGACCAGCCGTGTCCCCCTGTCCTGCTCCCAGTCCTCCCGCTGCACCCCAAGGGCTGCCCAGACCCTGTCCCCAAACCCATCCCACTTTCCTCCTCCATAACCCATCTGACCTGCACCAGCAAGGGCTTTATCAAGGTGTCCACGCGCCCCTGGGCCGGCACCACGGGCATCTCATTGCCGCAGAGCTCCTTGGAGCTGAGGGCCTCAGTGCTGACAGTGATATTCACCTCCCCTGTGGATGCAAGCAGGACACTCAGTCCCCACGGAGCCCCCCAGCCCGCACCGCAGCCCCACGGGTTTGCATCAGCCCTGGGGCTTTGTGTGGGGCTGGCTGGATTGGGATGGGGGTCACCAGGTTGAGGAGCAGCGCTGGGAGGCAATGGGGAAGGTGAAAGTGGAGCGAAGGAGAGCTTCCCAGGTGGCATTGCATTTGCTCCTGTCCTCCCTGCCCACCCCATCCTCAGAGGGGGTCCCCAAGCAGCAGGGCAAGGGGGTCCCGCCATGGCCCTGGTGCTCTGTACCCAGGCTGGTGGCTCGCACGCCCCACCGGAAGGTCCTCGCTTCGTCTGCACAGATACAACCAGTGTACACCTCGCCCGTGCCCACCGACACCTCCAGCTCCGACGACTCTGCCAGCGTCACCTGAACCTGCCAGACCACAGCCACGGCTCCATCAGCCCCCGCCGGACCCCAGACCCAGGGCCCCCTCCCCGGCCCCACTCACCCGCAGGCACTGCCGCAGGTAGTTGAAGACGGTGGCCACGAGGGTGAAGGCTTCGTGGCGGACCACGGCGTAGGGCAGCGCCAGCTCCACGAAGAAAGGCTTGAAGGCCGTGAGGGTGGTGGCAGGAGCCAGCCCCAAGCCCAACGGGGCCGTGCAGAACATCCCAGCTTCCCAGTTGGTGATGGCATCGGGCACTGTCACCGTCATCTCTGCAGAGCCCCCCTCCCTGTGAGATGAAGAACATCGTGAGGCCATCCCACCATGTTCACCCACAGCTGGTGTCATCCCCAGCTGAGCTGGCTCTCTCCCTGTGGGAGAAGGAGCTGTCCTGAGGTCCCCAGGCTCCCTCCATGCAGGAGGGGAGGTGGGGAGAGGACCAGCCCCATGGGGATCATCCTCTCTCACCCCACGGGGACCAGGTCCCACAGCCACGTCTCTGGGAAATACGTCCGGGGCGCCGGTGGCTCTTCCTGGACAGCGACGGCTAGGCTATCACGGTCCATTACTTCTGGGACGCCACGGTTCATTACCTCTGGGAAAACAGTTTTTTCCCGCAAATAGGTGACATCATAGGAATCAAAGCCACCTGGAAAAGGCAGAGCAGAAATTAGGGTCCACAGGTCTCTGCATCTCAGCTGGACCTCGCCTGCAGGCAGCATGAAGGTGGCCAAATTCCTTTTCAATCCTCTTCAATCTCTTTGATACCCAGTGTGTTTTCAGGATGGCTCCGAGTCCCCCTAAGGACACGGGAGCCAGGACCGGGCACCAGTTCTTTGCTCTTTTCTCCCAAGAGGGCTCAGCGGAGCGAGCGAGCAAGCTGAGGGCTGTGCTGACCTCTGGGACCTTGGGGACCCGCAATCCCAGGCAAGCCGAGCCTCTCTTTGCAAACATCTCCGGTCTTGGCATTGGTGAAAAGTTTCAGTGCTGCGTTCTGTGAAAAAGAAGAGAGGTTGTCCGTCTCTGAAACCCAGCAAGAGGAATATCCCCATCCCAGCAGTAAATAGTCACAGGGCTGCAGAAGACAACAAGTGGAGAAGGACCAGATCCTGGGGTCTGCGGGAAAGGGAAAGACCTTTGCCACGAGTGTGGCTTTCACAGGACACTGCTGTGCTTTCCCAGCACCCTGAGCAAACCACAGCTGGCTCCTGGATGAAGAGGAACCAGGAGGCACAGGCGGGCAGGGTCTTTACCTGAAATAGCTTGTAGGTGTCCATCTGGGAATTCCTCCAAAAAGGGAGAGGTAAGCGATGTCTCCTTGGAGGGCGAAAGAAGTCTCGCTCTCTCGGTCTAAATGGGATGATGGGAATGTCAAAGCCGGGGGGATAGTCCCAGGAAAATGCTGAACAGGGTGGTGGGTCTTGAATGCTTCCAGGGTAGTCAAATTCGGGGAGTACTTTGTAGACCTGGGAATAAACACGTGTGCTAGGTACAAAACCAGCCAGGCACCTACCCCCTGCCCAGGAGTAGGACTGCCCAGGAGCCACCATGGCACTGAGTCCCCGTAGGGGAGGTCCAAGCCAATGTCATCTCTTCCCCCCCATCCCATCGCCGGCTAGTCCCTGGGGCTGCAGAAGGAGCCCTGGGCAGGGCCACCGCTCACCGCCTCTGTGTTGAGCTCAGCCTCGGGCTTCAAGAGCAGCACGCTGCGGTCCACGGCACGGACGGCGCACAGGGACCCTGGGGCAGCCTCCAGCTCCAGCCGCAGCGCCGAGCCGGGCAGAGCCCTGTCCTCCGAAAAAGCCATCTTCACCTGGGGAGGGACAGGGGCATCAGGGGGCAAGGGCAGGAGGGGGAGCCACCTCCCATGGAGAGGCAGGACCAAGCCACGGGCATGGAGGTCTCTTCTAGACAAGGATAAAATCAGGCTCGAGGGTTTGGGGATCAGGGCATGGGGTAAAGAGACTGTGATGCTGTGATACATCTGGAGTAGGATGGACCTCAGGGCATGCAGCCATGGAGCAATTCCCCCATCTCCAGCAGCCTCCACTCACCTTGTTGGGGAAGCACTTGGCCACCTTGAGCTCGGTGCTGTCAGCCACCATCTCACTGTCGGGCAGCACCACGTAGCCCAGCACCTTGGCTGTGGGTGCCAGCTCGGGGCCGATGGGCAGCTCCAGGGAGAAGAAGCCTCTCAGGCCTGGGCCGTGGGAAAGGAGGGGAGATGAGGAGCAGGCACGGAGAGCAGAGCCCTACACAGCCCGTCCATGCCTCGGGACCTACCAGCCTCTGCAGGCAGCTCTTTCCTGAGGACGGTGGCAATGGTCCCCTTGGCCAGGACCTGCAGAGGAGGAGATGGGAACAACAAAACTGATGCTTTGTGTGGAACCTAAATGCCCTGATGGAGGATGGACCCAAGAGTGAGAGTGTAGGGATGTTTTTTGACCTTGCCCAGTCTCCAGCCCCCACAACATCTCCCATTGGCCTGCAGGTCCAACAGTGCCAGCAGACACCTCTGCTAACAGGCATAGGTCTCTCAGTCTAGCCAGGACAGATTGTTCATCATCTTGTCCTCAGGGACACAACCATGAACGTGTGTGTAGATGTGAACCTTTGCACACAACCACGCTAACGCTGGCTGCCCAACCTCCCTGGGCTGGGGCTCACCAGGAAGACCACATCCAGGCTCCCCAGCTCAGTCCCCAAGGCCTCCTTGCTGAAGATGTAGTCCACCCAGAGCTGCTGGGACTGGCCGCAGGGCAGCTCGCTCTCCAGCCGGCGGATCCGCAGGAAGCTCCTGCTCGCCGAAAAGAAGGGGCTGAGGTACGCATAGGCATTTTGGTAGATGTGTGTTGAGCCATCGTTCTCGGTGTGCACTGTCTCATTGACTTGACCCTGCGCGATGGAGGTAGAAATCAGGGTGGTGAAGCTGTCCAGCAGCCCACGAGGTGCTGGTCCCAGCACCAGGCATCACTGATGCAGGCTCGGAGCGGTGCCCAGCCCTGTACTGCTGGAGAAAGCAGCACAGGGACCCCCGAGGGGTGGGAGATGGGTCACTTACACGCAGGGAGACCGTGCCACTCCAACCAGAGGTCTCCAGCTCGAAGGAGGCTCTCCCTGATCTGTCTGTCAGGAAGGTCTGTCTTGTATCTTTTCCTTGCTGGCTAACAACGAGCAAGAGCTGCTTCTGCGGCAGCACAGCGCCGTCAGCTCCCTTCAGCAGCATCTGCACCGGGAGGGAAGGGGAGATGCCCCAGGTTGGGCTGCAGCCATGGGGCAGAGGGCAGGGGTGGGATAGCAGGGTTGGGGGTCAGAGGGAGCGAGATTGGGTGCAGAAGGGTGCAGGGGAGGCCTGGGGGGTGCAGGGACCCCCCCATTACCGTCCCAGTGTAGGGGATGCCGGGCTTGTAGAAATCATCGGTGTTTTCGAAGGTGACGGTGAGGATTTCAGGTAAAATCTTGCAGCTCTTGGTGTTTTTCAGCTCCAACCCTGGGGAGAGGGATTGGGGAGCTGAGGGTGTTGTGGGGGCACAGGGCACAGGGCACAGGTTAGCTGCTGCCAGCTCCCCCGTCACAGTGCAGAAAAGGTCCCTGGACATTTTAGGCTTCTCCTCTGCAGCCGGCAGCTTCAAGCACAGTTCACACCTCCTACAAGGGGAGCAAAACCTCTGCGGCATGTTTTAGACCTAAAGCCAAGGTGCAGCTGGCTGCAGAGACTTCACAAAAGGTGCTTCACCAAAGCACCATGATGCAGGGCCACCTCAGTGCCGGTGGGCCTGGGACAACCCCTGGTCTTCTCCTTTTTTTCTGAAGCCAAGCCACTGGCAGTCATTTCTGGTGGGACCGAGGTGGTGGGTGAGGTGGATTATCTCGGAGAACGAAGCCACGCCACCGGACTGGCTGAAACCATTGCTTTGTGTCGCAAGGACTCGACTCGCTCCTAGCCATAGCATCAGGAGAGTTGTTGGATCTTGGAAAGGTGTTTTTGCCTCTTGACCATTTCTCTGGTCAGAATTAGAAGGATTACCTTGCTGACCTGGCTCACACCCCTGCCTGGACCTGGTCCCTGCACACGTGCACCTCTAAATCACAGTGCTGCTTTTGGGCTTCCCTGGAGAAGACCGATACTCCCATGCCACGTGCATTTGGGTGCACGCGGGGATGAACGCAAAACCACGCACCAGCAGCAACGCCCGTTCCCAAGCAGGAGAACACCGCTGTCCCTACCTGTGCCATCCTCCACCAGCGATGCCTGGACTTGGAATTGCTTCTGATACATGGAGCTGGTCAGGTTGAAGGCAGTCAACAAAACCTCTGTTGAAAAGCAGCCATTCTTCTCAGTCTGGAGGGAGAGAGTCAACCCCGTTAGCAGCAGTCCTGGGAAGGGGCTGTCCCAGCGGCACCCACACTCCCCGGCTGTGCTTACCTGCCCGCTAACCTCGATGCAATTCGCCTCTTTCTGGGGGGCATCGTGAGGTCTATACAGGATCCCGATGTGCCTGAAGGGCTGGCACAAGCTGGCCTGGACCTTCCCCTGGACGGGCTTCCCATAGGTGTACCTGTTGGGTGGTGAAGGTTTACCTGATGGACCACATCATGTTGGATCCCCCCATCCTCTCCCTCTTCCCGGCACAGCCTGTTTCGAGCTCACCGTCCACAAATCTCCATCTGGAACTTCTTGTCCTTCTCCAGCACCACGGCAGGGAGATCAATGGTCATCTCAAACTTAGGCAGCACTGATGGAGAAGCAAAGGGAGACAAGGACAACGGTGTTTCCCTCTTGTCCCAGGACAAGGACAACGGTGCCTGGGTGGCCGGGGGGCCAAGACATGCTGCCCACAGGGACGTGCCAAGGTGGGGCTCCCACCCCCCGTGCACCTCCTGGTCCCTGCGTACCATATTCCTCCACGCTGAAGGAGTGGCTCTTCCCCTCCACCTCGATGATGTACGTGCCCAGGGCCGGCTCTGCAGCCAGCGGGAGGGAGAGGTCCACGATGCCCTGCCGCGGGCTCACCTCCCGCCACTGCGCGATGCGGTTCCCGCTGGGATCCTGCACACAGGGACAGGCGGCATCAGCACCCCGGGGACCCCAGCACCCCACGATAAAACAGCCCATGGGTGCATTATGCTTTTCCTCTCGCAGCCACGCTGCCTTCCCAAGCCCACACTGCCCAGGAGCCTCCCTCCATCTCTCAGACTGACCTTCAGGAACACCAGGGGCAGCTGCAAGGCAAAGAGAAGATGGTTAGAAGAGAAATTCAAAGCCTTCCTTGGGGTCTCACCAAAGCGGGGACATCTATGGAGCCGTGGATGGAGTAGAGTGAGGGTTATTTGTGGGATGCTGTGAACTTTCAACCCTTCAGTTTGCTTTGGGATTGATTTTGAGCCTGTGGGCAGCTCTAGCTGGGATGAGCCGAGGGCACTGCCATCATGGCGTGGAGAGGTGGCATCTCCTAGTGCCTTCGCAAGAAGCCAGCAACCATTTCATCTGGGAA
The DNA here is from genome assembly GCF_018139145.2 of Gymnogyps californianus. Taxonomy (NCBI): domain Eukaryota; kingdom Metazoa; phylum Chordata; class Aves; order Accipitriformes; family Cathartidae; genus Gymnogyps; species Gymnogyps californianus. The sequence goes on along the minus strand of NC_059498.1, from coordinate 3,048,033 downwards.
CGTCCTGCACTTCCAGAGACCCAGATGATTGCTCTGGGGTGCCAGAGACTGAACTCGCCTGTAATCCTGGCATCTGATGACTTGATGGATATCAGTAGCACTTTCCCTGCTTCCCGCTCGCGATCGCTACATCCCTAACCGAAAGTTTAAGTGGGTACGTTCCCATGTCACACGTGCAATTCTGCTTTCTCTTTCCTTAGCCTGCTGAAGCCTGCATGAACAACACAGAGCATCCCTGCCTCTGGGGAGCACAGCCACCCAGGCAGAGCTGGCTGGGGCAAGATTTCCAAGGGGAAAGGCACTGGCTGACTCCCACACCTCTCTCACGGCTTGCCGAGACTGTAGGAGGGCAGTGCAGAGGAGCCCTGTCGCCTCCCCCCTTCCCCAGCCCTGCTCTCACCTTCTTATTGCTGGGAGTGAAGTCTTTATCCAATGAGACAATTCGAAACTTCACTGGAAAAAGCAAACAAAGATGCAGGAATGGGTGTATCAGCAGGGAGAGGGGTTCCCCTTGGGGAAGGTGGATGGAAATCCACGCTGAGCCCTGCAGCAGGGCACTGCCCTCCAAGCAGCACAGCCTCCAGCGCTGCCAGCGTGTCCTGGCATTGCTCTGGGCCAATGCTGGGGGTCCCAGTGCATCCCAGGATGAGCCCTCCTATTTCCATGCAGTGTAGGATCAAGGCTGAGCCTCCTGCACCCCCCTCCCACCAGGTCCTTCAGCCCAGAGCAGGGTGGTCCAGCCTGTCCCCCTCACCGTGCTGTCCAGGCTTGTAGACAGCCTTGTCTGTCTGTATGAAGATCCCAGGCTCCAGGGCTCTCAGCATCACCTTCTTCTTCTTGGAGACATCCAGGAAATCTCCCTGGATTGAGATGTGCAGGTCTACGATTTCCTCCTTCCCTTTGGCAGGGGCTGGAGCCTGCCAGGGGAAACACCAGGCACTGGGTAAGGACAAGGGATATGCCCTGGCCAGGATGCTCTGCTCACTCCGAGTGACCCAGAGCATTCCTCACCCACAGGGACACCTTCCCCAAGCCAGGAGCTGGGAAGAAATGTCCCCCCAACACCCTGCCCTAGTCTGCAGGTCTGCTGCCGGGGGATTATTTCAGCCACCGAATAACTGGGCTGAGCCTAGAGTTGTTTTGCCTGCAGGGGGGATCAGACTCTACCAAAAGATGGGGAATTCATGCCTGCTCCCAGCCCCACATTGGACCACAGCCCCACGCTCAGGGGAGCTGGTGGAAACTGCTCTGCCCGGAGACAGCGGGGTGTCCAGGGCATTCCCCCTCCACGCTAACGGCTATGCGTGGGGTGACACTCACGTGGAAGGTGATGTTCAGGTACAGATGAGGCTCCTGGACCTTCCTGTCCACCAAGGTGATGTTACGGGTCCTGTCTGCACTCTGCAGCTGGATGGTCACCTGGACAGGCTCATGGAGGCCACTGAGATGGACCCACAGCATCGCTGTGTGGGGGTGGTAGATCACAGCTGGGGACGTGACCACATAACTTCTGGCAAGGAGGAGTGCTGATGTGAGAGGCGTGGGGATGAGGCACATCCCGGTACAGACCCCCACAGACATCTTGAAGAGCTCCCGGTCACACAGAAACCTGTGCTGGGGTGCAGGGCCACCTCCCCCAGCCTCCCCGCTCTGCTTCTGGGCTCCCCTTGACTTCTCAGCTCAGCAAAGCAAAGGCTGTGCTCACACATCGGCTGCAAGTGAGGCAGCACCTGCACTAAACCATCCCAGAGCCACCAGCCCCAGCAGCCCCCGGGTGCCAAGTCCTTGATGCTCATGGGCAGGGACAGACCACCAGCCCGAGCATTTCCACCCTGGCCAACAAGCACATGCACTGGAAGGATTAGCTCCCACTACCTACTGCCAAGGAGCCAAGACTAAATGCCCTCCCAGCAGGCACGGACAGACAGACAGACAGACACAGAGAGGGCTCACAGTGCTGCAGACGCCCCAGCTGTGAGGTACAGGATGAGGAGCAGCAGGACGGGCAGGGCAGCCGGGGATTTCATGTCTCCAGCTGCAAGCGGACGTCGGGGACGGCCACAGCCTCCTTCTCCAGGTGTTGGATTGCTGTAGACGTGCGTCTGCTCTGCTGCAGGCTCTGAAATGAGATCTTTGCTTTCCATCCAGCGAGCGAACAAGGGTTGGCAGAGGGAACCGGTGTGGACCTGCAGATATAGCCAAGGCAATGTTTACCGTGTGCCCACAGCCTCCGGGGTTCAAGGCTCTGAGGGATTTTTGCAATTTGACACAATGTTCCCGTAGGCTATAGAGGTTCAAAACCAGGGGGCAGGACCCACCTACACACTGGTTTGCTGGGAAACGATTGCAAGAGGGAGTGGGAATGAGTTCCCCAAATGCAAGTAGGCAGCACATCATGAGAACAGTCTGTGAGTTGGTGGCCATTTCTCAGAAGGGCTTGTTTCCAAGTATTTCAAATTTAGCCAAACAGTAGCTATTTGGGCTGATCGCAGGTCTCAGGCTGTCTTTTTGCCCAGTTTCCTCCAATTTCATCAAATCAGTTATGGGCACAGGAGCAGGACAGTGTTGGGCTGTCGTGCCAGCTCCACCTGCGCTCATTCCTCTGTGCACTGCGCCTGGGAGCTGGACACCAGCCGGGGCATGGGCTGAGCTGCCTCTTTCTGTCCTGGTGGGAATTTAGGAAAGTTGAGGCAGCTCCACGACAGCCACACACTGTCCTGAGTGCATCCCCTGCTCCGGGGTTTTGCAGTCCCCTTCCCTTTGGGGACATGGGGAGAGGCAGAGGCAGTGCTGTGGAAAGCCATGGATGGGGCTGACCTCCTTCCCATGGGCTCTTGGATGACCACGGCTGCTGTCCCCATGCCTGCCCTGCTCGAGTATTGCTGGATACAGCCCTGTGCTCACCTCCCTGCCCTTCAGGAGCAGCCCCACACGGTGTCGGTGTCTGGAGGAGGCTGGTCCCCACCACCCCCATGGACACAAGGCAGGAGCATGGCCCCGAGCCCATCCTGCTGCCCCAGGATGCGGGCATGGGTCAGTGCCCCGACAGGCACCCCAGGGATGGTTCAACGTGACAAGAAGCTCAGGGCCATCAGCACACTGAGCCCTTCAGGGCACGGGACAGGATGCAGTGGGGGCCACGAGCAGCGTGGCCAAGGAGAGATCGATTCGGGAGCAGGGGGGGGCTCTGCCTTTCCGATCGGTGCCTGCGGGGCTGCTGACGGGAAATATTGCACGGAGGATTCGTCATTTGGTGCTGCTGGTGACTTTGGAGCAGGAACCAGAGTGCGTTGTCCCCCAGCCCCTCCTGACCAGGCACCACTGACCCCACGTTGTGCTGTTTCTTCTGCTGCCTTGTTGCCCATGCAATGAATGCTCTCTCTGGTTTGGTCTCAGCTTTTTATTTAGCAAAGCAAAGTGAAGGTACGGCCCCTCTTACACATCAAGGTGGACAGGAGCACTGAGCCCCTAACACAAAGTGTGTTTTGGGACACAGGGCTGGCTTTGGTCAGAGATGGTGGGAAAGAGCCTGAAGAAAGGGAGCTTTCTTGCAAGAAAAACGTTTTGCTGCTTCCACCTCCCTTATCCCATTTGCATTTTTCTTCATTTTTCAGCCTGGCTGAGTGGGGAAAGGGACAGGGCTGCACTCAGGGCAGCCCTGAGCATCCTCCCCATGCCCAGCCATCAGGCTGGCACTGATCTCCCGAGGCTTTTTGTCAGCCCAGGGTCAGTTCACCTGCCCTGGTCCCCTCTCCGAGGGATTGCACTGGCATCAGGTCAAGGGAAACCACGACTCCACGGTGGCCAGCAAAGCAGCTGCTCCCCGGGCAGCCCCTGAGCCCCACGGGATGGCAGGGCTGCTGGGGAGCGGGGCTGGGTTTCAGAGTCCTTGTCTCAACCACGTTGCTGCAGGCTCCTGCTGGGTCAGGCGAAGGGGACGAAGGGGTGGGAAAAGGCTGCCAGACCTCGGGACTGTGGCTGTCTGGTGGGGTACGACGGGGTCACGAGCAGAGGGACAGCCAGGCAGCTGCAATTTTCCTTCACATTGGTCTTGGAGACTTTAAAACCAGGAATACAGCATGTATGAGACCGGGATCAGAGTCAGCCTGCCCTTCTCTGTCCCAGAAATGCCTCCCCGCCTCCCACAAACGTCCCGCCTGGAACCCGTGTCCCCACCAGCAGCCCATCAGCTCTGACAGGCCAGGAGAGCTCAGGGCCACCTGGGCCAAGCCGGGCTGTCCTTGAAGCAGCCCCGTGCACGATGTGATGAGGGGAGCAAAGTGAACATCACACAGCCAGCGGCCTCAAATCTACCAATCTCACCCCAAAAGGGAAGGGAAGGTACCATCAGTGGGATGGCGCGTGGACACAGACTCTCCCCTTGCTCTGGGTGCTGGTGCTCTCCCCGCACCTTGCAGCACCCACAGGCACCGTCCAGCCTGGCCGAGGGATGGGGAGATGCTCTGCTCCGCTCCGGGGGCAACTGCTTTGGGTGCAGCTCTGCTCCCAGCGAGAGGTTGGTGCAAGCCCACCGCCTCACTCCGCTCACCTGCACCATCAGGAGTTTTGTCTCGGTGTCCACACACCCCTGGGCTGGCACCACAGGCATCTCGGTGCCGCAGAGCTTCTTGGAGCGCAGGGCCTTGGCAATGACGGTGACGTTCACCTCCCCTGCGGAGGCAGATGGGGGACTTCACTGCGACACTGCCTCAGGGGCTGGCTCCAGCTCAGAGCCATCCCGGGGAGCCGGGGAAGGAGGAGGGTGCAATGGGTGCAATGGAACCGGGAAATGGAGGGAAGAGGCTGGAGGGTGGAGAAGGGAAAAGGGAGAGAGGGGAGGGGAGAGGGAGCTGGAAGGGGGAGGAAAGGATCAGAAAAGCAGTGACAAAGAGGAGTTTTGCAAGGAGTCTTACCACTGGGCTCTCCTCCCCCTCCCCAGACCTTTGCTGTCCCCTCTGTACCCAGGCTGGTGTCTTGCACGCTCCACCGGAAGGTCCTCTCTTCGTCCGTGCAGACACAGTCTCTGTACACCTTGTCCGTGCCTGTCAACACCTCCAGCTCCGCCGACTCTGCCAGCGTCACCTGAACCTGCCAGACCACAGCCACGGCTCCATCAGCCCCCGCCGGACCCCAGACCCAGGACCCCCTCCCCGGCCCCGCTCACCCGCAGGCACTGCCGCAGGTAGTTGAAGACGGTGGCCACGAAGGTGAAGGCTTCGTGGCGGACCACAGCGTAGGGCAGCGCCAGCTCCACGAAGAAAGGCTTGAAGGCCGTGAGGGTGGTGGCAGGAGCCAGCCCCAAGCCCAACGGGGCCGTGCAGAACATCCCAGCTTCCCACTCAGTGATGGCATCGGGCACTGTCACCGTCACCTCTGCAGAGCCCCCCTCCCTGCGGGGCAGTAGAAGATGGACAGACCTTGCAGGCTGGGTCTGATGGGCAGAGCCAGCAGAAGGAGCATGCCAACCCCCTTCCTCTAGGTCCTGGCAACCACTGGTGGCCATCACATGCTTGGAGATGGGCAGAGGTACCATCAGTGCTCTTATCTCTTACAGCATCCCCTGCCTACAGGACAGACTTGCCCCAGTCTCTCCCAGGGTCAGTGCTGAGGTCCAAGGGAAGGGGCTGGACATGTCTCGGTGTCACTCCTGGATACATGGATGTTGAACCGGAGGTCTGGGTGCTGCACCCAGAGGTGAAGCTGATGCAATAAGAGCAGTCCCCTGACTTGAGGTCTGCTTGGGGCTCCTTACTCATCCCACAGGGACCAGCTCCCACAGCCATGTCTCCAGGAAATCCATCTGCGTCCCTGTGTCCTGCATGACACCCACCTGCTCATCCTCCTCCAGTCCTGCTCCTGCAAACAGGGGCATGACTTGAACGTGCTGCCAGAAAGGATGGAAGGAGGCAGGATGTCCCTACCCATCCTTCTGCAGCCAGCATGGAGGCTGTTACAGATTCTCTCCACTCGCCTGGGGGGTATAAAAGGCCTTGGTAGCTTTGGAACTGGATGTTTACTACACAGCCCAGCTGAGCGTTGGTGACAGTTTTCAAACCTGCATCCTGAAACATGACACATGAGAGAGAACAGCACCATGCTGAAGCCCAGAGATACCGAAACACCTTTCCATCCCTTTCTGAAGCAAGGAATCAACATGTGCTTAAAGCCCCATGCCGGAACAGAGCTCCTGAAGATGAGGACCCCCTGCCACGCTGCAACAGGAGTGCAGGAGAGGAATATCTGTGTCAGGGGAAGCTGCTGCACCAGGGATAGTTGGGAAAGATCTGGTGGATCTGCTTTGCCCGCTCCATTCCCAAACAGCCCCGACCCCTGGGTTTGCTGCCAGTGGGAGACATGCACCCCAAAAAAGAAGGGGAATGCCAGGCCAATCCATGCTGTTTACTCCAAGCCCAGATTTGTGATGTGAAGAGCAGAGCTTAGCCCCGTCCCTGTGAAATGCCGCTGTGCCTGGACTGACAGATGCATTTCACATGTCTGTCCTGGGCTGGTGAAGCGAGGGGCAGGACATGTTACTGGGCGATGTAAGAGCATGGTTCATGAGCACAGACGTGGGCTGGGTGAGGGACTGAGTGCCCCCAGCACCCTGAGTAATCCTTCCTGGGAGGAAGAGGAGTGTGAGGCAGGGCTCGTACCTCAACCAGGCTGTAGAAGCCTGGCTCGATGTCAGACACCGGTACCTCCCTGCGCCACAGGCTGCGCTGGCACGCTCTCCAGCTTTTCCTTGGCACATCAAAACAGTTAATGGCTGGAAGGGCTGCTATGTGTCCGAACTTGTTTCTCCCACAGCGAGGTAAATCAGGTTCTTCAACTTCAAAAAGATAGCTGTCTTCAGAAAACGTTGGGAGCAAGTTATAGACCTAAACCGAAAACATGAACTTTGAGTGAGAAAGACATGAAACGCTCTTGGCCCAGCTCCAAGCCCTTTTGCCCCTGGCATCACCCCGTAGCTTCTGCACCTCCCTGGGCATCGCAGTGATGCTGCCCTGCCACCAGCCCCAGCCCCTCCACTGGGACCGATCACTGCCCCATCTCTCTTCTCCCCAAGAGCAGGGGATGCTTCCCACCGCCCGCACTCTGTTTTCAAGATTTCCACCCCAGGAAGCACCGCAGAGCAATTCTGTGGTTAACCCCACCTCGGTCGGCAATGCACGATCTCCCTTGCAAAGACCCAAAGTCCGTGAGTGGTGGCAGGGGCTCTCTGGGGGCTCCTGGACACCCAGCATTCATCCTGCAGGGGCAGCTCCCCCAAGTTCCCTACCGTCCTCCCCTAAAATGGGTGATGGTGAGAAGAAAGTGCTGTCCCCATGCCCCAGCAGCACGTCCAGTCTAGCCCAGGACCAGCCCAGCACTGAGGTTATTCCAGACTCACCATGCTGGGGTTGAGCTTGCCCTTGGGACCGGAGGACCGCGTGCGTTGATCCACGGCGTAGACAGCACACAGTGACCCTGGGGCAGCCTGCACCTTCAGGTGGAGCCGTGAGCCCACCAGAGCCCTCTGCTCCGAGAAGGACAGATTCACCTGGACAGAGGGAAGCCTTTGGGTTAGGGGAGAGGGGAGCTGGTCCCAGGAAGGACCTCTGTGCCACAGCCTGACCCCAAACGCCAGCCAAGGATGGAGAGTGAGGACTGTGATCAAAGCCAGGAGATGGTTTGCAGCAGCAACAGGAATGGGAGAGGAAGGAAAACCCTCCCTGAAAGGAGAGTCTGGGACCAGCCAGTTGCAGGGGATGAAGAAAGGCTCTGCTGAAGAGCGAGGCTCAGTGCCCACATCTCCCCACCGAGCCCCGCAGCAACTCCCCCGCCTCCGGCAGCCTCTACTCACCTTGCTGGGGAAGCACTTGGCCACCTTGAGCTCGGTGCTGTCAGCCACCATCTCACCGTCGGGCAGCACTGCGTAGCCCAGCACCTTGGCTGTGGGTGCCAGCTCGGGGCCGATGGGCAGCTCCAGGGAGAAGAAGCCTCTCAGGCCTGGGCCATGGGAAAGGAGGGGAGATGAGGAGCAGGCACGGAGAGCAGAGCCCTACACAGCCCGTCCATGCCTCGGGACCTACCAGCCTCTGCAGGCAGCTCTTTCCTGAGGACGGTGGCAATGGTCCCCTTGGCCAGGACCTGCAGAGGAGGAGATGGGAACAACAAAACTGATGCTGAGCGTGGAACGGGCACAAGCAGATGAGGGGAGGCCATGGAGGACGCTCAAAGAGACTATTAGAGCCGCGTCCTGCAGGAGGGATGGAAATGGTGCCCCAAGACCTGACAGCTCCAGGGTCCATCCCTGAGTCCTGAAGCCAAGAGTACCTGCCCAGGGCTGTCTGGAATCGGCTTCTGCTGGAGGGGAAGGCTTAACCCCACACCCCGGACAGCCTCATTCTCCTCCCCTGAGCTCTGCCCTTCATGCAGTCTCCCATCTCTCCCCAGGTGAAGGCTCACCAGGAAGACCACATCCAGGCTCTGCAGCTCGATCCCCATGGCCTTCTCATCAAACAAGTAATCCACCCCGAGCTGCTGGGGTTGGCCGCAGGGCAGCTTCTTTTCCACCCTGTGGATCTTCAGGAAATTTTTGCTGTCCGCAGACAAGGGATACAGGTAGTGAGTGGCACTTTGGTAGTTGAGATACTCCTCGTCTTCCTCCTCCGAGGCTGGAGGGTCATCCTTGAGCTCACCCTGAGGAGTGGAAATCAAGGCTCTCAATGGCAAAGATCAGCCCAGCAGCAGAGCATGGTAGGGGTGGAAAGCCACTCTGCAACTGCGACTGCCGTGCGCTTTGCTGTAACGTCCCTGCAGGAGCATGCCAAGAAACGCAATCCAGCTGTGCTCAGCACCCAAAAAAGAGAGCTGCGTGCCATCATGGGGCTTGTCCAAAGCACACTCAAAGGGGTAGCCGGGGAATGGCAACAGAAGGCAGGCACGGCTAAGCAACACGTGTGGGCAGATGGTAGGAACTGAAAAAGCATCCCACATCTATCTATCTGACTTTGTGCCCAGATGGTGAAGGTAGAAGGGATCCTGAAATTTGGCAGTGAAGTATGAAAACAGTAAGGCAGAGAGAAGGAATTAGAGGAAGAACTTGCAGAATGCACCACAAGTGAGAGCAGCCCCTTTTCCCAGTGCAGGAGGAGCAGGAAGGGTGCTAGGGTCTGTAGGGTCCGACAGGCAATCAAGGTATTAAACAGGGCTAATAAACACGTGGAGCTCTTTACCATAGGATGTTGTGGGTGCAGAAGGACAAAATGGGGTCAAGGGGAGGCTGGAAGATTTTGTGTAAGAAAACCTCTGTGATCTTTACTAAATCCAGGGTGCCTGACGAGTGTGGGACACAGATCACTTACACGCAGGGAGACCGTGCCACTCCAACCAGAGGTCTCCAGCTCGAAGGAGGCTCTCCCCAATCCGTCCGTGAGCAGGGTTTTTCTTTGTGTTTCTTCTCCAGCGTTAACCACAAGCAGGAGCTCCTTCTCCTTCAGGGCAGAGCCATTGGTTCCCTTCAGCAGCATCTGCACTGGGAGGGAAGGGGAGATGCCCCGGGCTGGGCTGCAGCCATGGGGCAGAGGGCAGGGGTGGGATAGCAGGGTTGGGGGTCAGAGGGAGCAGGATTGGGTGCAGCAGGGTGCAGGGGGAGCCCTACAGGGTGCAGGGACCCCCCCATTACCGTCCCAGTGTAGGGAATCCCAGGCTTGTAGAATTTATCGGTGTTTTCAAAGGTGATTGTGGCCATTTCATACACAATCATACAGCTTTTGGTCACTGTACGCCGCATCCCTGTGGAGAGGAGGGGGAGATGAGAGAGGGACTCAGTAATTTGTCCTGGTGATTCCCCCCAGGAACGATGGGTCAGAGAGTCTCAGACACGCAGCGTTACACGTTTGCTCCCTACTGCTGTCTTTGCAAGTGGCCATATGAAACAAAGCTGTCCTCTTGCAGGCAGTAGTTGGGGCAAGTTTGCACAGTGCAAAACCACAGTCATTGGGCAACAAATGCAAAAAATGGTCCTCAGGTGTGATGGGAGCTGTGGTGTGAGCAAGATCACACTCAGCCAAGATCTGCGTGCTACCGAAATACCAAGCTGTACCCCAAAATGCCCCTCTTAATGGCTGCAAGCTAATAGAAGAGGCCACTTGCAGCTGCACTGTGCTGAAATTGGGCTTTTTACTTGACTCTAAGGATGTGTCTAACAAGCCCTCCCCAGGCAGATAGCAACTATGACTAGATTCAAAGTCAGAAAGACCCAATAAGAAAAATAATTACCCTGGTAGCTCTCCAGGCACTAATCAAGCACGCTAACTAGTCTCAGGGAGGCAGAGAGTGGGGAAGGAGAGGTCGACGATGGAGGAATGTCTGGGGGTGGGATGTTGGAAGGAGAAGAAACTCCTGATCAGCCTTCAGGACCTAAGGGATTGCTCCCACAGTCAGGAGTAGAGGAAAAATGACCCCAAAGCAAGTAAGAGCACGGAGCAGCTGATGCTTGTGGATGGGAAGGACAGAGACCCTGGGGACACCCGAGCAGAGCAGTTGTGCCATGTCCTCCAGGTGCCACCACCCCAGGACATCACCGGGTGGCTGTCGGCATGGCTGTGCTCACCGGTCCCCTCCTCCAGCAGCGACGCGTAGGCATAGAGCCAACTCTCGTTGTAGAAGCTGGTCGGGTTGAAGGAAGCCACCGGCACCTCAGTGGAGAAGCAGCCGTTCTTCCCCGTCTGAAGGAGAGAGTCACCGCGTTAGCAGCAGCCCTGTGGCTGGGCCCTTGGGCCCATCTGCTGTCGTCCTTGGGCTCCCAGCTACCGCTCAGCCCGCTGCTGCTGCCTCCCTCCATCCTGTCCTGCAACCCTTGGATCCAGCAAACTTGCCCCCCTGGGGCTGGTACCGCGCTCTGCCATGCATCGGGCTGTCCCATTCCTGCCCATCGTGGCCCGAGGACCACCCCAAGAGTCCCTGCTCGGCTCCTCTGCCCTCTTTGGGATGACTCTGGGTTTGCAGCACTTTCACATGAGAACTGGATCACCTGGCGATGCCCGAATGATGCACCCGGTCATCATCAGCCCAAGCACCCCAAGATGGGGAAATATTTCCAGGACCACCACCCATCTGCCTTCTCCCTCTCCTGCTGCCCTCACCTGGCCCCTAAACTCAGCACAGATCTTCGTAGATTCCTCTGGGAAAATAAAGTATTTGTGGGACTGGCACAGCCTGGCCTCAGCCCTTCCCCGGAAAGTTTTCCCGGATGGGTACCTGTCAGGAGGGAGCAGGAAGGGGAGCGGATGGGGAGGCTGCCGGGGGAGCATCACCCCAGGAGCAGCCAGCCTTGCTGCTGGGGCTGCTCTCCAACTCACTGCCCGCAGACGTCCAGCAGAATCTTCTCGTCCTTCACCGTCACGACACGGGGCAGCTGGATCAGCACTTCAAAGTGGGGCAGCCCTGGGGGGAGACCAGCAGGGAATGGGATTGTGCCCATTTCTTCCTTTGGGAGTTTCTTGCCATCCCATGTGATGGCTCCTGAACACCCCGTGTGGAGCCCAGCCTTCATCCCCACGCACCGTTGTCCTTCACACTGAAGGAGTGGCTCTTCCCCTCCACCTCGATGATGTACGTGCCCAGGGCCGGCTCTGCAGCCAGCGGGAAGGACAGGTCCACGATGCCCTGCCGCGGGCTCACCTCCTGCCACTCTGCCACGCGGTTCCCACTGGGATCCTGCACACAGGGACACGCGGTGTCAGCCCTCGCTCACGGGGCTGAAGATGGGGTGTGTGGTGGTGGTGGTGAGTTGTCAACCTCAGGGACTCAAGTCACCCTGCGTATCCTCTCAAGAAGCAGAGGTTTTGCCCTGCCATCATGCTTAGAGCGGCTCTGAGGGCATCACCTCTCCATAAGGAAAATTTCCCCCTGGGGGCTGTATTAGCCAGCTCCAGCCTGGCTACAGCAGCAGAGCTGGCAGGGGGATGCTCCAGCCTGGACTGGGAGCTCAGGGTGTTCTCCAGTTTGGGTCAAAGTCTTTGTGTCAATAGCCACTGCCGTCTTCATCCGTGTAACCTGTCCCTTAGCAGCATCTCCCCAGAGGACCCCCTGTCTTGCAGGCAGACAGCAAGCTGACCCTGAACGGGCTGGAAATGTGGACAAGGAACCCAAGCCCTTCTCCCCGCTCCTCATAACTTCTCTCAGCACCCGCAGTGGGGATGTCCCTGTCCCTGCTCCTTGTCCCCAGCATCACACATGTGCTGGGGCCCTTTGCTCCTCCCAAGGGAGCTGGCAGGCTGGCACAGGGTGACAACTCACCTGCACGGCCACCAAGGGAAGCTGCAAAGAAAGAGAGAAGAAGCATTTAGCATGATCAAAGCACAGAGGGCTGAGCTTGTAGCTGAGCTGGGGGCTGAGGCTGTGCGACCTGGCTTGGCCCCTACAGAGCTGGTTGCTGGGCTGGGGGCTCAGCAGGGCTCGGAGCCGCTGTCATTGCCCAGCTCCCACTGCCACATCCACAGCCGTCACGCTGCCTTTTCCGAGCAGCAGGAAGGGAGCAGAGAGGCTGCGTTGTGCAAATAGCATTAGCTGTGCAATTGGGCCTGCCAGCACCCCGTAACACCAGCAGTCTAAAACCAGCAGGCGTTATAACGGTGCATAAAAGCTACACATGAGAGAAGACAGGCAAAGGGATGGTGCAAAGGCAATAATTCATCTCCTGTGCCAGTGCCAAAAGCAAGGGGCTGTACCCTGGGCACTCAGGCTGGGAGCACTGGGAAGAGCTGTGTCCCGTCCCCCCCATCCCACATCCCTTCGGTGTTTGGGGGATTCCCTCTCCACACCCATCTCCTCTATGCTCGTGGTGACACTGAAGGCTGGGTCACTGCTGCCGAGACCGATCGTCTTGGGCGCGTGGGGATCCTATTGCCTCCGCACACCCCCTGCGCCCTGACCCTGTCTCACCTCCCTGTTGCTGGGAATGAAGTTTTGATCCAAACGGACAATTCGAAACTTCACTGGAGAGAGCAAAGGCAGGAGCAGGAGTGAGCACTAGGGCCTGGGACCCAAACCTGGGGATCCCATCCCAAGAGCCTGTGAGCTCTTCCAGCAGCTCCTGCCCCTCACCAGTTTGTCCAGGCTTGTAGACATCCTTGTCTGTCTGCACCAAGGTCCCCAGCTTCAGGGCTTTCACCAGTACTTTATTCTGCTTGGAGACCTGCAGGGAACCTCCTTGAATGGAGACGTGAAGATGCGCAACCTCGTAGATCCCTGCAGGAGGGGTAGAAATCTGCCCCCGGGTAAACAGCAGAAATGGTTGCAAAGCCTTAATGTTGGATGCCAGTGAGATATCATACCCGTCCCCATCGTCACCACCCCGTTGCTCCACGAAGGCACCAGGGAACTTGTGTGCATGGGAGGATGACGCAGATACAGCCCACAAGGTACCCGCAGATACGTGCCCCATGTCCCTCCACTCTTCACCTCACTCGTTGCCCATCCAGGATGGGCCCCATGTCCCCTCCCGGTTCCCCCAGCCCAGCTCTGGCAGTGGGCAGGGCATGGATACCCCTTCCTGAGGTCCTCAGCCCTGCCGCGGGGCCATGACTCACGTTGGAGAAGCGAGGCCAGTTCAGCTGGAGGATATCGCTGCCCTGCTCCTCCAGGGTAACGTTGGGGACGCCATGGCTGCTCGCCAGGTGGAGGGTCACCCGCACGGGCTCGTCCAGGTCCATGAGGTGGACATGCACTTTGCCCGTGTATGGGTAGTAGAGCACAGAGGGGAAGAGCACCATGTAGTGCCTGGGGAGGGGACACCTCGATAGTGGAGGAGAGCAGGGACGCCCCACCAAATCCCAGTGCTCCCCTCCACTCCAGACTCTCAAGGCAGGGGGCACTTGGTTTTTTCCCAGCCCTGGATGCTCTCTGCAGGGCTATGCCGCCTGGCCCTTCCCTGCCATCTGCCCAGGGAGGCTGGCCAGTGCACAGACCGGAGCGGAGCCCCCTTTGCCTAAACACCTTGGGAAAGAGCCAAAGGGTCGATCTGTGGAGGGAGGAAAGGCTCTGCTCGCCCACTGGCTTGTGTGTGAGGTTGCACCTACACCAAAGCAGCCCGGAGACACCAGCCCCAGGTGCAAAGTCCTCTATGGGGACAACCCACCACCCCGAGCATTTCCACCCCGACCAGCGACCACAGTCACAGCGAGGATTGTCACACCGCTGAGACCAACCACCATCCCACCAGGCACGGACAGGCAGACACGGAGAGGGCTTACGGCTTTGCAGATGCTCCAGCTGTGAGGTATAGGATGCAAAGCAGCAGGCAGGGCAGGGCGGCTGCAGACCCCATGCTTGGAGGACCAGTGGAAGCAAGGTGGTCCCAGACCCTCCGTGCTGAGTTTTCTTCCTCTCCTCAAGCTTTCACCTCCCCGCTGGCAGCAAGCAAAAGCCAGCGAGGTCTCTGGCTGGGACCCAGCCATCCAGCTAGGACAATGTTTAACCACCGGACCTAAGCTTTGCTGGGTTCAAGGCCTCCGGGCAGCCAAACCACACCCATGGTGGTGGGCACATGGTGGGACCGCCGAGCCAGCTCAGAGCTGACAGACTAAGCCGCGCATAGGGAGCCCTGGCAGGAAGGAAGGGAATAAAGGGGAAAATCATCATTTCTGGGAAATGAAATCCTTCATGTGCATGCTGCCCTTGACCATCTCCGCGTGACAGTTCCTGATCCGGTGAGTTGTTACTCGTGGGAAGCCTCTTTTCTGTTGCTAATATTTTTGCCTAGTGGTATCTGTCTGGGCGGACGATTGCCACAGTTTTGCAGAATTTCCTCCATAACAAGCCAGCCACTCCCGAGAGCAGGAACAGTGCCAAACCGGAGCGCTGCACCCTTGTTTGGCCATGGTTTGCACAACTTATTTGAAGATGGGAGGTGAAGCCTGTCCACCCTGCTCCCAGCGCTGGGGACAGCCATGCGCTGTGTTTCTCCCTGCCCTACTGTCACCCTGGCGTGGCTGGGACAGGAGCTGCTCAGCTGGGAAGGAGCCAGCAGATGCCCAAAGCCCTGCCTGGCTGCAGGGAACAGGCCAGGGGAGATGGTAGCTGGTGGACGAGTCTGGTTGTGCCATGGTCCAGAGGCCATGGGGAGGTCCCTCCTGCTCCAGGCGAGCATAATCCAGGCACCTCTGCCCTCTGGGGGCTTTGGGCTTTAATGGATGCTCTTCCTGTGCACTTACTGCTTGTCCCTAAGGCAGGGAGAGGTCTACCTCAGGGGCAGACCTAGTCCACCCCAGTGTAACTCTCACCCTGCCACATGCTCCTCACACCGTCCAGCACTGCACCCCATGGAGAAGCTGTGGTGTCCTCTGTGTGCAGTGATGCAGGCACCCCGCCTGGCTGTAAGGAGATGGATCCCCCTCCCCACACTCCCCTCAGCACCCGAGGCGCAGGCAGGACACCGTGCACACACACCACCAGGTATGGACTGTTTAATCTTGCACCCTTGCCTCATAGTTCCGCATCAAGGATGCTCTTCCCACATGGCAATATCCCCTGGACCTCCCACCTCCCTCCCCCCCCCCCAAGCCACACGCTGCGCTCTGGACCCCTCCCCAGAGCTGGCTGCTCCTGAACAGCATTGCCAGCTAGCAGGAGCCTCTGGAAGAAGCAACCCAGCAAGCCCACGGGTGAACCCCACTGCGAGTCACACCGTCAGGGGTGGAAAATGGTGCAGTGAACCCCCAGCCCTGCCCGGCACATCTCTCCCCCCTGCCCAGTGTGCAGGCAGGAGCCATCCAGGCAGACGGGGCTTGCTACCCGGGGCCAGACACAGCGCCAGGTTTGGGGGAGACAAGCAATGCCCTGGGGAGGGGATGAACAGTCATAGCAAGGGGTTTCTGGGGGCACCTTGCACTGTTTTTGGGGTGCTGCCTGGTCCCCGTCCTGCACTGCTCTGCTTCCCCTTGCACCAGGGCACTATCCTGCTCTCACAGGCTGCCGGGGCGGTGGCAGGTCTGGTGGACACATCCGCAGGGGACAAGGGGACAGCATGGCCCAGCCTCTGCCTGTGCCACCTCCCTTACATCCCTGAGGGGCTCGGTCCCTCTGCCTAATTGTTGGTCCCCGCTGTGTCCTCCTTGCACTGCGGGCTGCCCGGCCCCCTGCCAGCACCGGCCCCAGCGCAGCGCGGGAGCAGAGGCTGCTCAGCGCGCTGGTCCCCACAGTGATCTGCAGACATCTCGGCAAGGGCATCAACCATGGCCTGGCGGACAGTCTCTGTCAGTTTGGGGACATCCTTTGGGCTCAGGCCCTGGGTTTCTACCTTGGGGAGGATTTGGATGGTGCACGTCCCTGGAGAGAGAAGGGAAAGGCCAGGGATGCTGTTAGATGAACCCACCAGGAACCAGGTCTTCCCACTAGCATCCTCCACCACCAGCTGCCTCCCCACACCTCAGTGTCCCACAAAGAGACCTCCAAGTCCCACCTGGCTCATCCCCACCCCCAGCCCTGCCTTCCAGCAACGGGGCTTCTTGTCCATCACTTACCAGAGGTGAATTTCTTATCCTTGGAGCTGAAGAAGTCCCAGTATGGGGAGATCACAATGGGGAAAATGGGAACCTGTAGGAGATGGAGGGTCAGGGGTGTCCTCCATACAGATCCCCTCCCCAGGTGGGACTCCAGCTCCTGCCGTGCCCCAGGCTTCAGCAGGTCCCCGTCCTCTCCCTGGGTCCTGCACAGCAGGGTGCCTGTCCCTGGGGACTGCAGACCCCAAAAGACCCTAATGTCCCCCATCCCGCTGCCCCAGGGTGCACGCCCACCCCACTCCATCAAGGGCAAGTGGAGGGAGAGGGTGGCCTTACCTGAGCCTGCACAGCCAAGTGGAAAGCCCCGCGCTTGAAGGGCAGCATGGATTTGTCCTGGTTCCTGGTGCCTTCAGGGAAAATCAGCACTCGGAGCTGCGTGGGACAGGGAGAGACGTGAGCATGGACCCCAACCAGAGCACCCTGGGACCTGCTATGTCCGTCTCCCCCGCATCCCCTTTGCCCCATCGGTGTTTGCTCCCCGACTCCCCCCTGCTGCCAGCCCCCCCTCACATTTTCATGCCGCATGGTCCTGGCCGTCTGGGAGATGACATCGATTGCATCTTGTCTTTTGTGGCGGTCGATGAAGATGATGCCACTGAGCCAGCAGGCCCACCCCACAGTGCCCATGTACATGAGCTCCTTCTTGGCGATGGGCACACAGCGGTCAGGAATGACCTCCACCATGCCTGGAGGATGGATGGGAGAGGAAAGGATCCGTCCCTGCCCAACGGCACCCAGAACCAACCAGCCCTGTGGCTGTAGTGACCTGGCATCATCTTCCGTTGTCCCAACCCTCTCTCCGCAGCACACCCGTAGCCCTGAGCTCCTGTCCCACCAGCTCTTCTGGCCTATGCCTACCACACTGCCCTGTACAAATCCTGGTGCTGGCCTCGCTGGGACCCCCCCAGGGTGAGCGTGGTCCACCCCTACAGCACCCCAAAGGCTGCCCATGCAGTGATGAGCCCCCCTCTCCCTTGCACGTACCCATGAGGTCAAGGGAAGCTTGGTGGTTGCAAACTATCACATATGGCTCCTTGATGTTCAGTTGCTCAGAGCCCCACACTTGCATCTTGATGCCATAAAAGTGTTTGAGGGGCAGGATCGCAGCACGCAGGAGCCTAGGGCAGAGGAACACACGTGGGGAGCAGATCGACACGGAGGGGGCTGCTTGATTTTTTCCAATCCTTCACAATCACTCAGGGAGCAAGGTGCAAGATGGGCCAGGCTAGATCTGGTCTACATGAGCAAATAGCGTGTCCCAAGGTGGACCTGTGTTCAGTCTCAGCGATGCTTTGCTTTTCTAAGCACATTTGTAGCCTGCATAGCTCAAAGCTAACCTTGTAACCATCCCCAAGGTAAGACCAGCTGCTGTCTCAGTGGTAGAAAGTCTGCATTGGAGCTGCCGATGAAGAAGAGCAGCCAGCACAAGCTGCTGGGAGAAAAAAAACCAAAAAACAACAGGCTTTTGGATGTCCAGGGATGATGGGAAAGCAAGAAGAGAGGGGATGGGATGTCTGCCTGCAGCCAAGGTGCAGATCATCACATCCCAACGAGGACAACTGCCTCTGGCCGGGTGAGCCTCACGCTGAGGCTCCGCCACGTGCACAGCTGGATCTGTGTGTGCAGGCTGGAAACCCAGACACCAGGCTTGCAGCCGGCGCTGATGATACCTAAAGCCAGAGGCGCTGGATCACAGCCGAGAGGAGCTGAGCTGTAGGTGGATGAGCACTGGAGATGGACATGCAGAGGAACAGTCTTGAGACAGACAGGTCCACAGGGATGGGGATGTCTCCAGGGACTGTCCCTGCAGAGCAGCCAAAGGGCAGCGCTGCAGGCACCAAGCTTTGTGCTGCGGGTGGAGGGGGAAGAGAGCAGGGAAGGGAAAACCAACTCAGCTTCATTCGTTAGAGGAAATCACAAAGAATAGCGTCACTGGACCTGCAGTGTTGGGAAGAGATGGAGGTTTCATCTGTGCAGATGGAAGGGGGAACAAGGAAGAGTGTTGTCACCATCCAGGGAGGGTTGGACAGGAAGGGAAGCATCAGGATGGCAGTGCTGATGAAGGGTGATGCTCAGTATGAGAATAATGAGAGGAATGGAGGGAGGACGGAGCAGCAGGGATTGCAGCATGCACAGTGGAGATAAAAAGCTGGTACGCTTTCGGTGTTGAAATGGGGCACTCTCCAACCCACAGCATGAAGAGCACCCGTGCCAGAGTCCACACATCTGGCAGCGATTGGTCCCAGGGAGCCCACAGGGGACAGGACAGGGGACAGGGCTGTCAGCAAGAGCTCAGCACCAGGTAGGGATGAGAAGAAGTTTGGGAGGAGAGAGTAGAGGCAGGCACAGAGGGAGAAGGAGGCATGATGCTTAGAGGGTCCGTTGTATCAGAAGACCATCCATCCCCTGGGAGACGCAGGCTTAGAGATCCCTGTGTCCGCAGGGAAGCAAAACACTTGTGGCAATGCCCCAAAGCCAGGACTAATGACAGGAACGTGCTCCAAGCCGGAGGCTTTGGGATTTGGAGGCTGAGGAGGAGACGGAGCTTGGCGTGCTGCTCCGGCGGAGGATGGCTGTGAGGTGTCGGTGGGACAAGATAAGGCAGCGTGAGTCACCGCTGCCTCACGCCGGGTATTTCCACTAAGCCGGAAGTGTTTGTGCCAGGGCTCGGAGCACCTCCAGACGCGTGCGTGTGTGCACAGCATTTCTGCACAGAAAGGATGAGGGAGAGAGGCTACACAACGCACTGATAACATCAAACCTCTGACCACACTCCTGCTGAGGGCCCGAAGTCCATCAGCACAAATACGTGATGGCTCGAGCTCAGCAAATACCACAAGCTCAGACGTTTTTCACTCTGACATAATTATATCCTCTCTGGTATGCTATCATGCCCAGGAATCCAGCAGCAAGATTGCAACACCCTTGAAAGCAACCAGACCTTCCTCTCATGTTGCACAGCGATGTTATCATCTCGGCCGCCACCACCCTTGAGCACAGCTGACAGCACCGGCGCACGACTCGCTGGGACATGACTGTGCCGTGCCCAACAGCTGATGGCACCGAGACATCCCAAAATCCCTCTGCCAAAGCGCGGTCCCTGGGGCTCCGGCTGAGCGAGACCTGGCTGCGCCGCCAGGGAGATAGCGATGGGTGTACATTTGCATCCTGCTAATGATTGTACCTCCAGCCTTTGCCAAAAGCCCCCTATCACCCACCCAACTGATGACCCCAACGTTGCGCTGGCCAAGAATGATCCCTTTTATGCTACTTCATCCTCCAGGGACCACTAGTCCCAACCCAGCTGGCCACCTCCATCGTGATGTAACCTTGCCTGGGCACGGCCAGCACCTCTTCACCACACCACAAGATGCAGATGCACCCTTCATTGCCACATGGACATGACCACAGCCCTCACTGTGGCCCCGGGGCTCAACCACCGGCCATAACATGGCTGTGGGTATGCCCAGAGCAGGAGAGAGCGTGTGTCCACAAGACCACATGAGCTCCTCCATCACAGCCAAGCCCCAGCCATCTCCACATCAGAAGCACATCCCCAGGCCGTACTCACTTCATATTCTCCACGGAGCGTCCCCGAAGAGCCGCAAAGGGAGACAGGAGGGTGGCCATGGCCACAATCCAGCAGTTGAAGAAGGCCATCTTGCAGAAGTAGTGGAAGGTGGCATTATACCGGTAAAGCAGCAGGGCTGCCAAGGGGAGGAGGAGCAGCAGCCCATGGAGCAGGACCACCTCCATCGTGCTGCCCTGGTGGGAGGATGCTGGGGAGCTCAGCCTGTGTCCCTGGGAGCTGGGCGAGTGGAGCAGGGGATGCCGAGGATTGCGGCGGGTGAATCAGGTGTATCAGCAGAGCAGTGCGTGGGTGTTTGGGGCTGGTCCAGGGGAAGGTGCTGTATGTATCATCTCACCCTGTACAGAGGCTTGAGGATGGGCTGGCTCAGACAGGAGGCAGGCTACCCCACTAAGGGTGGCAAGTGGTGGTAAGTCAATGCTGGGAACCCTGCGTCAGCCAAGGTGTCACTGCTGATAAGTGCCCTCCTGGGCTGTTAAAAGCCGTTGCAGTGCCTCTGACTTGATGCGATCAGATCTGTTGCCCACAAAAGTGTCCATGCTCTGGGTACCTCTCCTGGCCACAGGGACCCCAACCCTGGGAAAGGGGGGATCTCAGCTGGTATGGACAGCAGGAGCTGATTCTGGTCCATGTCCATCACCCAGACAAGGTTTGTTGCAGATCCCTGTTGGCATCACGGCTAATCCCCAAACCTCACCCTGCAGAGTATCAGATTGTTGGAAAATATCTCCCTGCTGCTCCCCGCCTGGGTCTGCAGCAGGCATGCGGTGCCAGTGCTCCCCATCTCCCTGATCCCCCCCAATTTGGGCTGCAGGAGCCCCTCTGCCCTTTCCCTCCCAAGGCCCAGCATCTGTCACCAAGGTCCGAGCAATGCCACAGGACTCTGAGCCCTGCTCCCATCCTGGGCTGAAGGAGATGCCAGCCCTTGTCCCCGTTGGCAGCCAGGGGCTGCATTGCGTTAGATGTTTACATAGGTGGAATTAGCATGCACAAGGCTGTAATTAGCCTCTCCTTCCGCTCTGTTGCTTTCGCACTGGGCATGCAGGATCCAGGCCAACTCTGGGATGCCCTGCGGAAACTCTGGTCTTGCTTTTAAAAAGCAAGTGCTTGTCATTGCAGAGATAACTCTGGCCTGGTCTCAGCCACCAGCAGCATCTCCCAGCCCAGCTGTTCCATGTCCCAAGCCCTGCCAGGGACATCCGCGTGCTGCTGCCCAGACCCATTGGTTCGTCTCTGAGCCTTAGGGCAGGAGCGTGCGAGCAGAGAGCTCCACAACAATCCCACCAGCGCTCTGGGGCAACCAGTCCCATTATACTGTGCTGGTGAGAGGCATCACATCACCTGGGTCAAACCCAGCAGCCCTGCCCCTCATCTGACACAGCCTGCCTTCAGCAAAACCACTCTGCGTCTCCCCTGCTCCATTCCCCTCCATGCCCGTGGCTGCTCTTTCCACCCACACCTTCTCCCTGTCCCTGCTGTTGCGGGTGCAAGCAGATGCTTTTGGGCTCCTGGCTGTGTGATGCTCTCCATGCGGCCAGCTGAAGGGTGCCCTGGTTCAACCAGCGTGACCCAGAGAAGGCTCCAAGGGTTGCTTCCACCATGGGTGTTGCAATCCCCATTGCTTCATCCTCCCGTTCCTCTCATTATTCTCATATTCAAGCTAAGATTGGGCCATATCTTGAGCCTACCCTTCCTGTCCACCCCATCCCCAGGTGACTCCTCTCCTCCTTCTTCCCTTTCTGTCTATACGGATATGGAAACCTTTGTGCACCCGCCTGGTTTCCCATCCAACTCAGCTCAGCTTTTGGATGGTCTCCGTCACTTCTGCTCTCGCTGCTCTGCCCGGCCAGTCTCGCAGCCTCTCGGGGTGCTCCCAGCTGGAGGGGATGTGCCTTCATGCCACAACCCAACGTGGCTCTTTTGCTCCACATCAATGAGGAGCTGCTTCTCCAGCTTCAGCAGGAGCCAAGCTGAGCTTTGCCCCAGGGGAAGATCTGCCTGTGCCAGAGCACAGCTCAGTCCTGGGCTCGGGGAGTGTAAGCCCTCCTTTCCATAGGGACCCCAGAAGAGAGACAGGGCAGTCCTCTTGCCCAGTGGGGGCAGAAGGAGGGGATTTAAGGTGCAGCTGCCTGGGCACCATCCTTCTGCGTGCTCTGAGCTCCAGATGACCACCAGCCCTGAAGTCTCCTGCTAGGAGCTCTGCTCTTAAGGCAAAGCCTCCTGATAACTAACTAGCCTGTAACCACACGGGGGTCAGAGCAGGGCTGTCACCCCTAAGTGGGGTTGGGGAGGTAGCAGAGGCAGGGGACAGCTTCCAGCACCCAAAATGCATCTGCCCCTTTTTTCCTGGTGAGCAGAGGGGACACTGCGTCCTAGGAAACCCCATGCTCACCCACGCTGCATCCCCTTTATCAGGCTGCTGCCCTGACCGCATCCCCCACCAGGAACGAGCAGCAGGCCAGATCCAGCTCTCCCCATGCTGCGCTCAGCCAGGAGCATCCCACTCCGCTTCCCAGCGCCAACCATCAGCAGCTCCCCATATTGCCCCAGCACTCGCATCAGGCCCCCGCACCAGTTGCAAGAAGCTCACGCACACACCCCCCCCCCCCCCGCCAGCTTGGAGGGAGTCCTGCACTCAGGCACGAAGCCAGCAGTCTGGGTAATTACAGATGCTTAATTAGTGACAGCAGGGCGCTTTTAACAAAGCAAATTAATTACAGGCAATGTGCTGCATGGAGATCTGAAGGGACTAATGAAGACCAGGACCACCTGGGCTGGCATTACCCACCCCACCCACCCACGGGGACACAGCACAAGCTCGTGCCGCCGAGTCCTCGTGGCTTGGCAGAGAGATGTCGTCCAGCCAGGATTGGGATGTCACGCCTAACCAGCTGGGGGACGAGCCCTCTGCAGAGCATGGAGGCAAAGCCTGTCCCTGTTTGGGGTCACGCTGTCACCTGGGGTTTGGTGACAGGCTTCGTGACACCCCCTGCATTGGGGTGGCTCGCGGGGAGGAAGCGAACGTGCCCAGCAAAATGCACTTCGTGCATTTTGCTGGGCACGTTCGCTTCCTCCCCGCGAGCCACCCCAAAACTATGGGTATCATGGAGCACCCATGCTCAGCACCTGCAGGATCTTCTGGGGTCGAGGGCTGGGACATGCAGGAGAAACCATCTTGGGAAGCACGGAGCTCACAGCCTCTCCTCCACCACGTCGTAGTACTCTGCGGAGAGAAAAAGGGACCTGGAGGATGTGCAAGGGCCACCCCCCGGGATCCAATGGATGGAGGGAGCGGGGAGGGCTCAGCCTTTGACCAGGGGCTGCCCAGTTGATGCATGCTTGAGGGCAAGATGTCCCCCGTTGAAGGACATGGGGAGAACGTGTCTTTACCCGATGCCGGCGGGACGTTGGCTCCCACGGTCCCCGTGGCGCTGGGGGGTGGAGGGGGGGCACTGCGCTGCTGGAGAGGAGCAAGGACAGGAGTAAGTGCCAGCCTGGCGTTGCCCCTTGTGCCCCAGCTTGGGCTGGCAGTCCTGTTACACCAGGGACCGCAAGGACACGCACGCAGCCCCGTGCTGGGTGGCACAAAGCAGCACCCTCGTTACTCACACCTCCCCGTCCTCGGCTAAT
Organism: Gymnogyps californianus; assembly: GCF_018139145.2. NCBI lineage: Eukaryota > Metazoa > Chordata > Aves > Accipitriformes > Cathartidae > Gymnogyps > Gymnogyps californianus. The sequence continues at coordinate 3,024,267 of NC_059498.1, read as the reverse complement.
GAGCCTGTGCCCAGGTACCGCACAGCCGCCGGTCCCTGATCCTGTGCCGGGACCGGCCACGCCAGGATAGGAGCAGGACCCGGGTAGGGGACGTAGTGATGGTGGAAAACCACAGCCTCCTCTTCCTCTCCGGTCTCCAAAGGCACCGCCATCACCTGCGGGGAGGAACAAAAGGCAGGGCTGTGCCAGGCCCCTTTCGGCAGCCGTCTCCCTGGGGCACTGCTCCCCAAAGCACCAGCGAGAGAGTTCGCACGGAGCTGTGCTCAGCTGCGATGCCGCCGGCACGGCACGGCTCTCCCAGGGTCTGGCTGGGTGGGCTCGATCCCACACAAAGCCCCGCGGTCAGCCAGCGTGGGAACCCGACTGCTGGGGACACGGGACCTCAAAATGTTGCTGGGAAGAGCCCGTTTGATCCGGCCGCTGAGATGCGACAGGCAGGGTCTGGTCTTGGCCAGCATGGTGAACTGGTGGGCACTGGGCGGGCAGCATGGGAGGGTGCATGCCTAGAGATGCCAGCTGGCAGCGAGCAAGGCAGCTGCCCGCAGCCCAGCTCTCGCCCCCGCCAAGAAAGCAGCATTTGTTTCCCCCCACGGAGATGAAATGTTTAATATGATTTCGGTTCGAGATGGACTTTTAAATGAAAGCCCTTGCAGAGCCATCCTGCCTAATGAATAGTGCTCAGCCTTGCTGCTCAGCCGCCGCAGCCCAGCGCTGCACCCTGCCCGCGCCACAGCACGCAGGGAGCGTCCTGGCTCTTCCCAGCTGGGCTAAATCGCTTCCGAGCAGCCTGGATGTGATCTGTGCTGGCAGAGCTGGGGGTCAAACCAGCACAAAGAGCCCCAAAACCCCAAGGGGCTGCAGAGCCTGGACTGAGCCGGGCTGAGACCACCCAGCTTCTGCGCCTGGAGGGGTCCCATGCTGTGCCAAAGCGGGACACAGTCATCCTGCTCTCCTGAGCAGCTCTGGAAAGGTCCCTTTGCCCACCTCTTTGGTCCTTTGGTCCTCTTTGGTCCTATGGTTCCTTTGCCCATCCAGCATCCCTGACCCTTACCTGGGCAGCAGCTGGGGATGGCCCAAACCCAAAGGACGTCAGTGCCGATACAGCCAGGCTGTTCATCACCACTTGGTGCATTTGGGAGTTTTGAATCATCATCAACTCAATTAAATCTGCCAGAGAGTAAGGGGCTCTGCGTCAGAGAGAGATCAGAGCAAGGGCATGAGAAACACGGCCAGGGGATGAGTGCCTGGGATGGGGCAGCACCAAGGCTTGTCCCTGTGCCCAAGCAGTGGGAGCTAAGCCAGACTCCCCCCACCCCAATTTGGAAGGCCCATGTGGCATTTAAAAATTATTTTGCTTGGATAAAGCTTTAAAATAGCCATATTTCAGCCTTTTCTTCTTTGCAAATGTGATTAAACATCTGGTCTGGCTTGCTGAAGGCTTCTCACAAAAGGTGATTAGTGGTGCTGGAGGCATCAGACTTTCCACCCATTTGGAGGAGAATTGCTCCAGTCCTGGCAGCGCTCAGCGGCTTGGCAAGCCTCTGCCTTGGCACCAGGCGGCAGAGCCGGTGTCCTCGGGGTGGCACCGCATGGGCAGCACGCCAGGGTCAGCTCTGCTTTGCACCACGTCGTGCACGGGGGAGCTCAGAAACCCCCTAAGGAGGCAGGAGCTGGGGCTGGACCATGGGAGCTGATCCCATCTCCATTCCCAGGAGCAAGCACCTCCGGAGCTGGGTCCAGGAGAGGAGCAGGCTGGGGATGCTCGGTGCCTCCTCAGCCCCTGCCTGGCTCTGCAAGAGGAGCTGGGACCCAGAGCAGCCGTGCATGTGCAGGTTAGCATCCCAGTCCCCTTGACTGCATGCCCAAGCCGAGGGGCGGCTGCTGAGAGCAATCCGGCTGCGGAGGAAGCGTGGTGTCTGGCTCCGCATCCCTATTAAAACATCTCCATTTGCCGCAGGCATGAAGTTCCCCTGCAAAATGCCTGTACACCTGCCAGAGGGGCTGCCTCTCAGATCCTTCTGGCGTTGTGCACGAGACCTGTGAGCCCCTCTTAGCTGGAGCCTGGGTAAAAAAGGGTTTGGGCATCCCCGTGCCCCATGTGCCAGATGCCAAAATGTTTTCGCAGCTGCAGGGATGGGCTCCCAGGGCACCCATGAGGCAGCTGGCCCTCCAGTGAGGAGCATTACAGCCCAGGAGGTGGCTGGAGCCCGAGCCGCAAGGAGGGAGCAGGCCAGCAGCCAGGCATTGAGCCAGGAGGAGAAAGCACGCGAAGGGCTGGCAGCTCTCAATGGATCCCACTCATCCCACTGGAAAGGCAGCCAGCCCCCACCACAGGGCTGCGAGCGGCCGGGCTGGGGTCTCCGTTTTCTTTCCACACCAATTTTCAGCGTGCCCTTTCCTCTGTGTATTTTTAAAGACAGCTCAACCTTCCCCCCTCCCTGCAACGCTGCACCGTTTCGCCCGTGGCATGTCCCAGGGACCACAAGCCCCAATGTCTCTGCTGTCTGCTCCCCCAGTCCGGATTGCTGGATCCTGGGTTGCACAAGGTTGGGTGAAGCCCCTATAGACAGTTGGTCTTTGCTCCTGCTTGCAAGTCCCACAGGCTCTAGGGCTGGCACGTGTCCCACTCCGGTCCCACCTAGCATGGCCAGGGAGCCCGTATCACCCTGGCTTTCCCTGGTGATGCTCCCTACGCGCATGTGAAATGGGGTTTTGTAGAACAAAGAAAGGTGGATTTCAAAAAACAGCCCCAAACCATTCCCTGGGAGCATCCTGGTGTGGCCAGAGCCAGCCCAGACTCCAAGGTTGGTAAAACCACCAAAAATCGCATCCCGTGGGGCAAAGCAGCCATCGAAGCACGGTGTGGCCGGCCCTGCAAGGCTGCGGAGGGTGGGCACAGCCCCCCTGCCTGCCCCTCATCCTGAAAAGGCTGGAAAAAAAGAAGAGGAGGAAGTTAAGCTGGTTTTAACGCTGACCTCTACGATGGCTAACGTCACGCACCTCCCCGGACGTGCGGGGGTCCGGCGGCAGGGGCCAGGGCAGCCACGGTCCCGGGAAGCTGCTGGAGGATCATCACTGGCTGCTGGGGCACTGGCATGGCTCCATGGGGAGATCGCTCAGGTCGGAGCTGAAAGGCAGGAGGGGAAGGAAAACCCCAGGGATCTCCCACTCTTGGTTTAATTTAGTGCCCTGTTAGTGCAGCAGCCGGGGAGAAGAGGGGACAGGAGCTGGTGGCAGGGAGGAAAGCAATGCTGGCCCCGGGGGGAGCAGGGATGAGAGCCTCGGAGGAGGGGGTGGCTTGCACTGACCCTTATCTTCCCGGGGGAGCAGCCCTGCAAGCCTGGATGAATTGCACGCCTGGCAAGTCCCCACCCCTGGGGACATGTCCCTGTGCAGAAGTGGCCTTCCTGGGGCCCCGGGGTCTGAAGGTAGCAGGGAGGCATTTTGCAAAGAGCAGCTTTGCTGCCCCAGACCCCAGTGCCCACCCAAAACCCCCAACCCCAGCCCCTCTCTCCTCCCACCTCATCCCATTTTCCCCACCCTACCCTCGTGAGCCCTGACTATCCCATAAATCCAGACACAGAACTGCTCTCCAGGGCTTACCCTGTGCGGGATGACGTAGGTCCCTGCTGGGGTGTCACCCCAGACCCCATGGGGGTCCCCCGCTGCCCCCACCTCCATGGCTCGGGCAGGCACGCGAGTGATGGGGTGAGCAGAGCTGCAGCAGGGCTCGTTGCTATAGCTGCTGGGGCTAAACAAACCCTCCCCGGAGGTTTGGCCGCCGGAGGAGCGTCCCTGGGCTGGTTTTCCCTGCAGTGTATTCCCAGGATAACCCCCCCACTGCAAAAGGCTGTGGGGCAGGGATGGCCTGTGCCCCCCCGATGGTATTTCTGAGCCTGCAGGACAGCCTTCCCCACAGGGAAGTGAGCTGGGAGCAGGGGGCTGCAGATTTCTCCAAGCCCTGCTACTGGTCCCAGTTACAGGGGAGATCTGGTCCCAGTGCTGGGCTGCTCAGCCCCACTGGCAGCATCTCACAGCTTGTGGCTTCGGGAGCTTTCCTAAAATCCCAGGTCCCGGCACCCTGTGGTCTCTGCAGGTCCCATCTGTCGTGGCCGGTGGGATACATGTCTGCTCCTGCCCCGTGGCTCGTGCTCTCGGTGCCTCTGTTTCCCAGTCTCTGGGGCTGCATTTCTGAGCTGGAAGATATTTGGGGATACTGAGCCCAAAGGCAGCCGCCCCGGGACAGAGCAAAGGTCGCTCAGCCGGGGGATAAGAGGGAAAAGACGCGATGAGAGTTCCCTGCTACCTTCTCCCAGGCTTTGGCAATCTGGGGCTCTGAGACATCCCAAGCCAGAGGTGATCCTGTCTTTAACGGCCTTTTCTTTGCTGAATACACCTTGCTGAGCCCAGGTGAGCTTTCCGCAGCTGCAACACCCCATAGCAATGAGATCTGCAGTTGGGGGGCTGTTGCCTTGTGTTGTCTTCAAGCCTGCTGCCAGCTCATCTCCTCGGGAAATGGGAAAACAAGGATGGGGCGGGGGCTGGCGGGATGCACTTTCCCATCAGAGCGGCTCGCTCCTCGCCACGCTGCCTCTTGGATTGGGACTTATTGAAAGGTCCTTGCAAGCGCTGGCGGAAGGCACCTGGAGGGGCTGGGAGGCAGCTGCAGCGTGTCCCTGCGGGGCTGAGCCGTGTCCCCTGCGCCTGGGGGGAGCTCCAGGACCTGCAGCGTGTCCCTGCGGGGCTGAGCCGTGTCCCCTGCGCCTGGGGGGAGCTCCAGGACCTGCAGCGTGTCCCTGCGGGGCTGAGCCGTGTCCCCTGCGCCTGGGGGGAGCTCCAGGACCTGCAGCGTATCCCTGCGGGGCTGAGCCGTGTCCCCTGCGCCTGGGGGGAGCTCCAGGACCTGCAGCGTGTCCCTGTGGGGCTGAGCCGTGTCACCCACGCCTGGGGGGAGCTCCGGGACGTCAGAGCAAACCTGGCGAGGTGCTTTTGCAGGGAGCGTTGGGAGACGGGTCTGGGTGAGAGTCTGGGATAGCTTTGGATGTCAGGCTGGGATCGGATCTAGAAGGCTCTGCGGTGCCTGCTGTCCGATGGAGGCATCCCTGCCTGTGCACCACAGGTTTGGGGTCTCCATTGGTGGAGGGAAAAGGTCCTTCCACCCCATGGGATGTCCCCTTGCGGGTCCTCAGAGACAACATCCCCCTGTGCACAACCAAAGCACAGTGGCCGGGGACGTCGCTCAGCCCTGCCGGTGCCACCTGAGGTCTGGGACCCGTGGCACAGCGCCGGGTCCCCTGGGTCTGGCTCCCAGCCTCGTGGACCACTTCCCCAGGGGTGCAATGACCGGCCACCGCATCCCCCCATGGAAACCCAGGCAAGGCTTACATGAGCACGAGTTGATTGCACCAGAGCCTGGCTCCAGCCGGCTGCTCTCCCCTACCACAAGTCCCTCCCAGGATGCTCACAAGGGGATTTGTGTCCAGCAGACCAAAACCAGCTCAAGTTTTCTGTTTATCTCCCCCTGGCCAGAGAGCTCTGCGTGTCCGAGCTCATCTCAGGGAAACACTGCGGCTGGGAACGGTACGTCTGCACAAAATATTTAAGCCCCAGCAAACCCGTTGCAATGAAAAACCACTTTCTCCCTCAAAACAGCCCAACTTCCCACTGGCCTCAGGTATCTTTCCTCCACCTCTGTCAGCTGCATTTCCCCAGGCTGCTCTTCTGGGTGATTATTTCCATCAATATTACATCCAAAATCTGCCGTCCACCAATAGCACAGATCTGGGAACTTTTCCCAGGAACCCAGCCTGCAGCTAGCCCTGCTCACCAAGCAGGAACAGATCTCTCAAAAAGCTCTTGTTCTGCCCCAAAACGGCACTGGTGACACCCTCAGATGCCAGGGGAGGAGCGCTTCGAGGCCAGCTGCCTTAGCCCCCAGCCGTTGGCTCCAGTCAGGCTATTTTCTGCTTGATTAGATTTTGCTCTGTGTTCCTAATTTCTCCAAGCCCCTCCAGATCATTTCTCTGCCTTTTGTTATAACTCCCAAATTCCCATTATTTGCACATTTAATTACTGTGCTGATTACCCCCTGCTTCTGGCAGAGCCTGCCTTGCTCTGAACAGAGCCTGGGTATCAGTCTTGCTGGTGCTAATATTGTTCTCATCTGTAGGAAGGATTCAAGCGCCGGGGCGAAGGGCTGAGCAGCGTAAGGAAACCTTCTGCCAGCGGTGGGACAACAAGGAGCAGCAGGGGACCTGCTCTGAATGTCCTCAGGCCCCCCATGGCAGCCTGAGCCCCTTTGGGGGTGTTATTTGGGATTTTGGGGGTGTTTAGCATGAGTTCACATAAAACCAGGGAGGTTTTCTTGAGCCAAACCAAGCGCAAACCAAGCGTGGGTCCAGCGTGACCCACAGCCCCAACGCATCTCGTGCAGCGTTGCAGGACAGGGCATGTCCCCCAGCATGTCTGTCATGCAGAGAGAAGGTCTGAGCATGAGTGGGAGAGAGGGAGCAGGAGACGCAGGCACCGCGCGCCCACCCGTGCATGTCAGCCCGGCTCTCAATCTTCTTTAAAGCACAGCGTCATTCCATTAGGGCTGCAGATATCAGAGCGGGGGCAATCCCTGCCCAGGCCCCCTTGGGCAGGGGCACTCATGGCCGTGTGGGTGAGCGGGAGGATCGACTGCCAGGTGATGGATGGATGGATGGATGGATGGATGGATGGATGGATGGATGGATGCTGAGTGGCATCATAAGTGCTGGCCGGGAAAGCATGGTCTGGGCACAGGGAAATGCAAGCGTCAAGGCACATGGGATGGGGACAGAGAGAGGCAGCCATGGCTGTGCTGTCCCCAGGACACTGCCCAGAGACACCTTTCACAGGTAGAAATGACCCTCCAGCTGGAGATACCACCTCTTCGCACCAAGGAGGTGGGGTGAGGACCCCCATCAGCCAACTCACCTACACTGGGGAGAGGTGACAGCCCAGGACCAGTTTGTGCTCCCCGTCTTGGCATGCTTGGTGATGGCACATAAGCCATCCACATGTGCATCATAGAAAACCAGGGCTCAGGAGGGATCAGAGGGTTATAAAGTTCTGGTGGGGATGGACCCCGCTGTCCCCAGCAAGAGCCACCTTGCCAAACCCAAACCCCGGACTGAGATGTGTGCCAAGAGACACCCTGCAGATGCTCAGCAGATAATTTTACTAGCAGCCCTCACTTTGGAAGCTCTTGAGCCCCTCTCTTACTGCAAGGCTGGGATTTCTTGTTCTGGAAACATTCACCTACATCTTTACCCTAAATCAAACCCAAGGCCAGGACCTCAGCCCCATCCTCTGGTTAGGCAGAGGGTGGGCTCCACCAGAAGCTTTGCTTTGGGCCATGGTCAGGACCAAGGCAGTGGTCCTGAAACAGGGTCAATCCCCTGGGGACCAGGAGGGACAGGCACCCTCTGCCACCACCTTGGACATGAACCCAACATCTGCACCGTGTAGGTGCAAGCAGATGCCACAACACAAGCCGGGAGCAGGGCGTGATGCTGCACCAGGCATCGGGAGCAGGAACAACGTGATCCAGCCCCTCGGAGGCATGCGATGCCTTCTCTGCACAGGTCTCTGCTTGCAATGCAAGCAACGAAAGCTTAGCATGAACAAGCTTTGGCAAATTAGCCGAGCAGCAGAGCAGGGGCACCCGGAGCGCGATGGCCGGCCGTCAGACCGGGAACACCAGGACGGTGATGCGTCAAGCCCAGATGAGCTGTGCTCTGATATGGCCCGGCAGCAATGACTCACTGAGCTGCACTCTGATAACTCGGGGAGGGCAGCGAGGTGACAGCGCATCCCTTGTGCCGTCCCCCTTCCCCGGAGACAAACTGGAGCCAGAGAGATTCCCAAAATGAGGAAACAGAGGCGGGAGGCAGCAACCTTGCCTAAGCCTCGTGGAAGATGAAGTAAGCATGACTGAGGCAATACATCCCCCCATAATCACTGCTGGCTCCTAAGGGGTGTAAAAAACCAGTCCAAAAACCAGTTTGTCATTGCACATAAAGTCAAACGCCGGATATGGAGTGGCAGCTTGGCAGCCACTGTCCCCTGTGCTCTGCATCACACTGTCACACACAGCCACTCGGGCACACACCTCTCAGGGATGCTCCGTGGGTCCAGGAGCACGAGTGGGTGAAAGCATCTCATTTTGAAAGCTAATTACAAAAAAAATACCACTTTCCCCTTCCAGGAGGTCTCACAGTGCTGGCGCTTTGAGCCCCATCTTCCCCAAGCCATCATCCAGCCACCGTGGGCTCCTCTTACTCTGAATCGCCCTTCGCAGACTGTTTCCTTCCACAGAGCTTAAAATTAAGCAAGAGGTTGTTGGCGAGGGCTGGGGACACCCCGCTTCTTTGCTGCAAGGTGGGATGGACATAATTAGTCATTTCCAGCCCTCGGTAAATGAGCATTTGCCACTTGCAAAAAGATTACTGCGAGTGACTTCATTTGCTTTGGAAACGGCTGAGTCATTTGTAATTACTGACACACACCAGCAACAATCCCAGTGCTGGCGTTGGCTTAATGGGAGCGCCCGTGGCTGGAGGGCAGCCTCTGGGGAGCTTCCCCGGGGCTTCGGCACCGACACGGAGCCCCACGGTCACTGTTCCCCGCCACCCACAGCCGTGCATGCCTGTGCTGCCACACCAAAGCGATGTGCCTGAGGCAAATCCTCCCGTCCCGTCCCCTCCAGCCAGCCACCACCATCCCCATCACTGTCACCATTGCATGCCTGTATGCTGGTCCTGGTGGGGAGCCCAGAGGGGGCTGGAGGGTCCCGGGCTGGCCAGGATTTGCAATGCAGCGAGTTATTTTCCACTTGCTGCTGCAGAAGAGAGCAACTGCCCTAACGCCAGCAGGGCTGGGCAGGTCCCCCAGCGCCAGGCAGGAGGTCAAGCCACCATTGTCTGTCCCAGCTCATCCTCACTGGAGGAAGGGCAGGACCAGCTCGGGAAGGCAGAGGTGGTTGGGCAGCGGTCCCCACTGCTCCCCATCGCACCCGTCATCGAACGGGGTGCTTGGTGGGGAAGGGAAGAGCAAAGCGCATCCTCCGGCGATGCAATGCTTTGCAAACCTCATTGGGCCTTTCCCACCGCAGGGACCAGACTGGCCACCTCCGAAACTGGGCTGCTCCCCTCCAGCGACCAGCTGGGGACGGGACCCTCCAGTCAGTTTGGCACCAGATGGCACCAAATAAACCGGCCTTGTGGGGACACTGCCACCCCCAAACCAGACCCCGTCCCCCATCACCCCGTTCCTCTGCCCCCCACCTCGGCCGGCAGCAGCCAGAGCTGCCTGCGTTGCCCATGGGGTGATGCAGCCGGCTCGGGCACAGGGTTATTTGCGTCGGGTATTGTTTTATTTGGTTTTAGCAGGATCTGATAAGGCACCCTCCCACTGCGTGGTTATATGCTGTTGGAAAATTAAATGATTAAGATTGGGTGTTTGCATTTCAGTGGAAACTATTAGATGGTAATGAGTCTGGCCGGGTCTCGGCAGCCTTTTGTGTCAACAAAACCGCGGGCTCAGCCTTTGCAAGTTTGCGCCTCCGAGAGCAGCATCGGTCACTCCTAATAATGTCAAACAAGTGCTTTTAAATATTAAGGACCTAGTTCTTTTATTTGCATTTTTTCAGGGGCATTTAATTTACATAGCAGTTCTTATTGAGGTCTTTGAATGGCAGAGCAACAGCAGCGCTTCATTCGTTGGCTTCGTATCTCATTATGAGAAGTTATGGAAGGGGCAGCTAATGTGATCTGCTGCCTCGTTAAGAAATGGTAATGACGCAGGATTACTAAAATTAGCAACATAAATGGTTCACCCTCCACTCACCCCAGTACAAAGTGCAGTGCAGCCCCCCCAGCCCTCCACCCTTCAGCAAGGGCCTTTGGGGCCGTTTTCAGTCCCTCCTTTCACCATCGCCCACCCCTGAGTTGTTTCGGTGAGGAGGATTTGGGGTGACCCAGGGGTGCAAGGCTGGATCTTTAATCCCAAGAGATTATCACGGCCTCCTTCCTTGCGCTCCTGGCTTTCCTCCTCCTTCCTTCGCCCCTCCTGCCCTCTCTGCTTCATCACTAAAAGCGTTAAAATGGTGAAGTTTGGGTCAAAGTTCCCCTTGCTAAAGGGACTGGGGCTTTCTAGCATGGAGAATTATATATGTATTTATTTTTATATATATATATGTAAGGAGAAGACCCCAGGTGAGGGTCTGGGGGTCCGTAGCTGGCCCCGAGGGCAGCCCCATCCCTGGGCATGGCTGGGAGGGATGCTGTGCTGGGTGTTTTGTGCTCAGGGAGGTGTGTGTCCATCATGGGTTGCTCCCGCTCCCGGAGTCCACCAGCACCCCCTCTGCTCTGCTCTGGTTTGGTATCGAGGTTGCAGCACCCGGTGTCCTGGTAGCACCAAACCACCAAAATCATGAGCTCAGCCGAGACCAAAAACCTCGGTTGGGGCAGAGTTAAGGTTATTTTGCAGAGCTGCGTGCTGCCTGCCAGACACCCAGTGCCCATCCTGGGCCTTTCTGGGCAGGGGGTGCATTTTGGAAAGGGGGTCTAGGGTGTCTCAGACAGGAGAGGCAGGAGGTGAGCAGGCAGGACGCAGCTGGGGATGGGGATGGGCAGCGCTGCCTGTCATGCTGGGGCCGGCAGAGCCTCCTGCGCAGGCAGGGCTTGAAGGAGCGTCACTGCCCCCACCCCATGTGCATGCATGTGGCCAGGCATGCACACCCATGTCAGGGCATGTGTTTGTACACGTGTGTGTGCACAATCCCAGCATCACGACATCTCCTTTGAGCTCTCTACGTTCCTCTAGTCCCAGGTCCCGCGTGGAGCCAGCTGGGGAGCAGCGTGACCCTTGGCATGCCCCCTGCACCCCATCCTGGCTGCACCCCCACTTCCCACAGCCTTTAGCCAGCAGTTTTCCAGCTCAGCAGCATCCAAGGAGCAAGCGAGAGGGCTCCGTGCCCCCCCCTGCGCATCCCCCTGGGCCCAGCTCGGGGGTCCCAGGTCCCTGACGGGAGCAGGTCAGGGGGTGCTGGCAGCCCGGCGGTGGCCAGGCTGGGCAGTGCCAGGCTGGGGTGTCTGTCCCCCCCCGAGCTGCTCCTCGTATCCAGCCCTCTGCGTGGGGAGGGGGAGCGGAGGGTGGAGCCTGCCATATTACCAGATCCAGGAGCTGTGACATTGTCTCGCAGAGAGACGGAGCCCATCTGCACTGGGCAGGGACAGCAAGGCAGCGGGGGACAGCCAGAGCTGGGTGGGCACGGGGAGCGGGTCAGGGCCACCCGAGTGGGACTGAGCACCCGCTGCGGGAAAGGGTCCTGGAGGGAGCCAGGAGCAGGACAGGGCTGGGAAGGAGCAGCTGAAGCAGGGTTAGGGGGAGGAGGGTGCTGGGTCGCCCTTTGGAGCCAGGGTCCTGATGCGGCCCCCCACCCGCAGGACCATGCAGGAGGAGCTGGGCTGTCCCCAGCCCCTCGGGGACTGAGCCGGGACACCCGTGGACAGGGCGGCACAGGGTTGGTTCCAGCTATGGGGGGCCCATGGCAGCCCCCCGGCACCTGTGTGCTGCTGGTCCTGCTGCTTGCACTCCCGATGCTTCAGGTAAGTGTCCCCGGGGAGGACGGGACCATGGCGGGGAGAGGGTGGGCAGTGACCGCGGTGGTCCCCTGCCTGTGACAGCCACTTCAGGGTCCGGCCAGCCCTGGGGAGCAGCGTGCCTGCAGTCCTGGTCAGGGGTCAGGTCTCCCCCAGCACATCCCCATCCCTGTCCCCATCCCTCGTGCTGCCCGACCCAGGGGTGATGCCAAGCTGCAGCCCTGCGAGCTGCCGGCACCGCTGCGCCCGCTCAGGTGCTTTCGTCGCAGCTTCTGGGGGAGGATTTCCTGACATGCAGCGCAGGGACGGGCAGGGAGGGAGGTGGGCAATGCCGGGACCCCCGCTGCGCTCCCCGGGGCTGGGACAGCGCTCGGGGTCCGACCAGGGCAGCCGGCAAAGCTCCCACAGGGTTCAGCTCCAGGGGCTGCTCCAGGGCATCCCCAGGGAGGGTGACCTCGCTCTGCCCTGCCTCAGGGACGGTCCCCTCCGTCCTCACGTGGGTCCTGGTGGGGGCTTTGCTCACATCGTCCTACGCGCCTCAAAGGAACCCCAAACCTCAAGAACCTGGGGGAGCATCCGCAGGCGTGAAGGTTGGGATGGCTGGAGGGTGCAGGGGGCAAGGACCATGCGTGGGGTGCTCCCCATCCCCGGGCAGACCCATGGGGATGGCTGGCACTAAGCCCCCGCTGAAATGGGGGGGACACGGAGCGATTGTGCTGCCGGAGCGATGCACGGTGTGTCTGGCAGCCACACAGGCAAACCCATCCTGAACTTGTCAGATTGCTTCGGCAGCAAACGCCGGGGAGTGGAGGGCTCTGGCAGGAGAGGGTTTCAGCTTGACGTTTCTCTGCAAAGCCTTCGGGATTCCTCCCGGTGCTGCTTCGCTCCACAAGTTCTTTAGCTAACGTGGAGGCTTTGAATAATGGAAAGGAAAAGAAAATGAAAAGAAAGGGAAGGGGGGAAAAGGAAGGGGGAAAAGGAAAGGAAACAGAAAGGGGAAAAAAAAGAAAAAGAAAAGGGAAAAAAGGGGAAGGGAAGGGAAGGGAAGGGAAGGGAAGGGAAGGGAAGGGAAGGGAAGGGAAGGGAAGGGAAGGGAAGGGAAGGGAAGGGAAGGGAAGGGAAGGGAAGGGAAGGGAAGGGAAGGGAAGGGAAGGGAAGGGAAGGGAAGGGAAGGGAAGGGAAGGGAAGGGAAGGGGAAGCAAGCAGGGCCAGGGGAGCGCTGGAGGCTTTGAGGGCTTTATAAGGAGATTGATGGATTCAGGCCCCTTCCCAGATGGGGAAACTGAGGTATGGCAAGGAGTTGCCTGCCCTGAAGCAAGCTCTCAAGGGAGCACTGCACATTACTCCGGTGCTCCAGCAGCCAGGCTGCGTTGCCATAAGTAATAAAAACCATCAGCTTTGCAGCTAAAAGGGGCTGTGGCACCTCTGCCCGGTCCAGGTCCTTCATCACTACGATGAAGTAGTGTGCTTTCTCAGTGCTGTGCCCAGCAGCCATCACCAAAATGCATTTTGCAGGCCAGGAATTTCCTTGTAAATCTTGTGTTCAGCAGGAAAAGGAAACGAAATCTCCTGGGGGAGGTGAAGGGACCCCAGAGGAGTGGCTGCATGGTGGCCAGGACAGGGCAGGGAAGGACAGGGCTCAGCCAAGCAATGCTTTAACGCCCCACGCTTCCCTCCAGTCCTTGGGTCCACTTGCCCACCCTCATCCCTCTGTTTCTGCAGCTTTTATATCTCTGTCCACACACCTAAAACCATCAGCAACCCAATCCCATGTCTTGGCCCAAAAAACCTGCCCCAGATATGTCCTGTGTCTGGATGCTGCAGCCCCCACTGCATCCCCCCTATGGGCATGGATGCATGGGAATGCGCATGAATGCACGGGAATGGGCATGGATGCTTGGGGATGGGCATGCAAAATTCATGGCCTGCTCTCAGTTCAGCCTCAATCTCCCGGCTCTCTGGCTGGAAGCCAAAGGGGGCAAACCCCAAAAGCGGGGATTCCCAGGCAGCGCTATCCCAGGGCGCTGAGCCACCGCATCCTTTGCATTTTGGGGAGCTGCGGGGTCGGGGTGTACTCCTTGGTGTTTCAGCACTTCTGCTAGCAAACCCAAAAGCCTTAAGGAGGTCAGCGTGCCCATTTTGCAGCATCTCCCCGAAGAGCTGGGCAACAGGAGAAGGGTGAGCTCCGACGGCTGTTGCCGATGCCTCCAATTAAAATACACCAGCCTGAACGTGAGGAAAACCCATGTGAGCAAAACCCAGCCAGCAAGGGAAGGATTAGACATGCCCAAAGAGGTGGTTTTTTAAATCTCTAATTACATGGTTTCCTTGCTCAGGCTTTGAACGTGCTCGCCTCTGCCCTCCTGATGGGGTCGGCCCCTCCGTCTTTAAGCTCAGCTCCTCTGCATGGCACTTGTGTCTTAGCAGAGCAGTGCCCTTAAGCATCATGCGCTTTTGGAGGGAATTAGAAATAATTGTGGTGGTTCTTTATGGTGTTTACAAGGCAAACAGTAGAAAGCTAAGGAAATGTCAGGGTCCAAAAGCACAGTTATATAGATAGGCTCTCCTGGGGCTGGCTGCAGCAGAAATAGTGAATATTGGCTGGTACCCTGCCTGCTCAGGTCTTCTAATGCCCGGCATCCTGCTGTCTGCCCTTTCCCCCCTCCCAAGGTGCGAGCGACACATCCTGACTGCTCCGTCATCCTCTATTTCCAAGAGCAAGAAGCTGAATGTCTGGAGATTATCAGGAGTGAAAGCCAAACACCAGCCCCCCCCGGGCCCCCCGGGCAGCAAGGTGAGTGCGAGCCGTCTGCCGTGCACGGGGCTCATCTCCCTCGGGAGGAGGGGGAGGATTTGCTAAGGGGGTCTTTGGAGGATGATCCATGGTAGGGGGGTTGCAGAGCGCACATGGATGCAGAAAAGCAGGTATTTTCAGGAAAATGGAGAGCAGCGCTGAGGCAAAGGCTAAGGAGCATCTTTGGAGAGCCCCGAAAAATGCTGCTGCAGGGAGAGAGGGGGGCTGAGATTGCAGGCAGGAGGTACGGCCGGGCTGAGGGATGCAAACAACCGCAGGGGCTGAGTCCCCCCAGATTTACGGCATATGGCAATGCCGGTGTGGTCCATGCCCCAAGCAGAGCTTCCTGCCCCACTCCCGTCCTCCCTGCACCGATGCTCCGGGGCCAGGCAGGGCTGCGGGCACGGGCGATGCAGAGCCCTGGCCATCAGCACGAGTGTCGCACGGTGCGTGTCACCACTTCATGCCTTCTTGCCTTCATAATTCAGTTGGTTTTAATGCTAAACCTGTTTTGAGCATCTTAGTTTTGACACATCCTGGACTTTTAAACCAATTAACTAATTGAAAAACAGTTTTAAAGTGCCGCTTTTGTACATTTTTTTTTTAATTGCATTTCGATTTCCATCCAAAAGCAGCTTGGCTCAAATTCTGGGTAAAAATTATCACCTCGTGAATAAGAAAAGTGTCGTTCAATGGGTTTCATCTAGTACAAATGTAAAAATGAAGCATCTCAATAAATGCATGTTAAGGTGCATAATTGCTTAAGTAACTGTGCAGAGATATAACGTATCATCCAGCCTAGCAGAGAAAAGCCGAGCTGATTGGAAAAGGTCCATTTTGCAGCCCAGATCATGCCAGCCAGGGGGAAGGAATCTCACTGTAGGAAAATAACCAAGAAGCATGAACGCATAATTAAAATCAGTATTTAATCCCAGGTTTCCTGCTTGACTGCCGCCTCCGCTGCCCCCCTGAACTGAATTCATCCCTTCCCCTTTACTTGCTTGGGCCAGCGTGGGGAGGGTCCTGCGGAGTGCGTGGCATGACGTGACGATGAGGGGGAAGGCTCAGATGCCCTGGACATGGTGGCAATATAGCATGAAGGAACAGGACAGGGACCTCAGGCTTCAACATCCTGCTGGGGAACCCACCGTGGGGCCCTAAAATTGGTTAGAGATCGTGTTTGCAGCGCTTTCCCTTCAAAGTCTGCTCCGGTGCTCACAGCATTTACTGCTCTGAAATAGCCGGGAAGAAATAACCTGCTGGTGAGGCTCAAATGATCGCTTTTGGAGGTCTCCAGATACCAGTTAGAGCAGCAAGAAATAGGGAGGCAGCCCTGGCGGGTCTGCGTATAATTAACCAGTAGAAATGCTGAGCAGGAACTTCCCATCAAACTGCATTTTGAGGGAAAAAATGCTTTTTTTGGCCACGTCAAGGAGAACGTCACGAGGATAATGTGGATCTTGGGGATATTTCAGCCCTCCGCTGGGAAAATTGGAATAAAGCAGGTTGCTTTGGGTCAATCCAAACCAAACACCTCGGGCTACCGGGCTACACCGGCTGGGAGCCCAGGGAGAGGGGACAGCATGAGGATGTGGTGGCCCCTGGGGACCAACAATGCGGGGACACTGAAGGCACAGCTCCTGCCTGCAAGGTGGGCAATGAGGCACGTTGCCAGTTCCTTTGCTCATGTTTTTTTTGCTCTGTCCCCCCAGAAGTTGCCTCCATCACCTCTTCTCCATGGGAGGGTTGTCCCCATTTTGCACACCTCTAGGAAACGGGGGTTTTTTTAGATGCTGCAGCAGCCTGGGAGAGGGAAACAGAGTGGGAAGGGGGACTTAAACCTTTTCTCCCCATCCGAATGGAGGGATGATGTTATTCCCTGGGATTGCACTGTAGAGCTGCATGAATCCCAGCTCGATCCCTGTGCCATGGGCTGCTCCTCTGTCTCCCAGCCAAGTGGTCCCACAGCACTCACTGTCCTGGAAGAGCTCGTTCATACAGCGAGAGATGCATTTATATACAGCGGGATGGCTCTACCGTACAGACACAACCAGATGTTTTGCTCAGACCCCAAGAAATGAAAGCAACCGCTCTCAGCCACGTTCCCATAGCTGTGCTCGGTTCACCTATCCTCCAGAGCAAAAATTAAGACGTACCGTGGTGTTGTAATGACAGCCCTGCAAATCCCTCCAAGCCTGGCTAGATACCTACAGACCGCTTTGCTGAAATCAGAGAAAACTAATTAGACTTGTCTGAGTGCACATTCCCTGGCTGGGAATAGATGTGGCTTCAGGTTAATAATGTATATCTACAAGGTTAATAATGTAAATGTGCAAGGAGGAGAGCTGTCCTGGAAGTGCGATGTCTGTGTCTCATCCCAGTGTGCTGCAGTGCTAATTCTTCAAGACCTCGCGTCTGCTCGGCCGTGCTCATTTCCAAGGCAATTGGAGAGTCATTTAAAGACGAACTTAGTGCTAGAGAGAGAACCAAGCTAGTTTAAGCTAGCTGTTCTCCAGCAAGTCTTGCGGTGCTTTCTCCTCTCCTCCTCCTTCGGGCTGGAGAGACGTCCCGAGCCGGGCCACCACGGCTGCTGGGTGCAGAAATCCAGCATAAACCTGCATTGTTTTAGATGCCACCAGGAAAGTCCCAGCCTTTCCCACACCCTTGTCCCCTGGCGTTTCCCCACAGGAGATCTGGGTCTGACGTAGCCCCAGGAAATACCAGGTCCCGTCTTGCCACGGGGCTAAAAGGAGATCTCAGCACTGGGGGAGGTCGTTCCCAGAACTGGAGCCAGGATGCTCCTAATTCCTGAGGGGGTACGGCATGGCCCTGTAGATCGGGTGACGGCTGGCCGCTCTCCGCTCTCCCGTTACATCCGTGCAGCCGTGCCTGCTGTGGGCTGTGCCTGGGAACCGGGGGGCTGTGTGTGTCCCCCCGGCACGTCCCCTTCCCGGCGGCACTAACTGTCCCGTCCCTCCCCAGGCTGCCTGACCGAGTGGGATGGAGTGAGCTGCTGGTCAGCCGTGCCCATCGGCCAGTCCCGAGCTGTCGCCTGCCCCGACATCCTCCATGTCTTCAAGAAGTCCAAAGGTGCAGTGCTCTGAATCCGGCCCAGACCACTCATCCCCTGGGACCGAGGGCTGAGCTGCGCCCACCCCTGCCTGCCTGGGATCCTTGTGCCACCCCAGCCCTTCCCTTCTGGTCCCACAGCTCCTGCCCCATCCAAAAGCTTGGCATATATTGCAACCCAAGCAGGGGACGGGCAAAAGCAGAGATGCAGGGTGCTGCCATGCCAGGAAAGTCCCCAAACCCTTTCATCACCCAGGACCAAGCATCCCCTGTGGGTAGAGCACTTGGGGATGTCATCGTCCGACTGGGTGACACCAGGACAGTCTCCTAGCTGCTCGGTGCCCTCCTTTCCCCATCCGCACACCAGCCTAATGCTCCTGACCTGCTCAGTACCACTCCAAGCCACACAGATGAAAAACGATCATGATTATTTCAAGACCGGGCGCTCTCCCGGGCCGGGTGCTGCTGCTGGGGGAGCCACTGCCTTCATCCATCATGGAGGCAGCGGAGTGTGAAGGAGAGCGCCCAACCGGCCCCCACGGCATCCAGGCGCTTCCTCGGCTGGGTGTAATTGAAAAGGCGATGGAGGGTTGGTAAATGCTTGCTTTTGGGCAGAAACAGCTCAGGAGAGGCTTGATGAAGCCCTCACAGGAAGAGAAAGCCTCCTTTTAGCTTTAATTCCCTCCCACTGTAGGGATTCATGCTTGCTTTCACATCCTGCCCTGAGATGTCCCGGCACCTCCAGGCACAGCCCCGGAGGGCAGAGATGTGATCTGGATGGGCGGGATGGGGCAGCCAGGCCATTCAGGTACCATGCTGCTGTCGCAGCCGGGATGATGATGCTGGGATTTGGGCACCATCCCAGAGAGCAGGGTGCCATCCCCAGGCTGGACATTTTGGGGGTGCCGATGCAGAGGCGATGCCCGTGGCTCTCATGAGGTCCCTTCTTTTGCTGCAGCGCTGATCCAGAGGAACTGCACTGCGTCGGGATGGAGCTTCCCCAGCCCTCCCTACTACAACGCCTGCGAGCTGGAGGCCATTGGCAGCAATAATGACACCGAGGCCAAGGCAAGTGGGTCCCCCGGGGGCCATGGGGCACCCTCCCTAGCATCACCCTACCCCACGTTGACCCATGCTGTTGGGCAATGAAACTTGAAGATGCTCTCGGGGATATCTCGTTGACCTCATCCTTGTTGCTGGGCTGCCTGGAGGGATCTGAGCTTGGCTGGGCACAAGCCCAACCTGGGCAAGGGCTGGGGCATCACCCTGCCACTTCCCTGCCCATCGCAGACCAGCACCTCCCAGACCATGCTGCCTCACTCCGCTGGTGCTTTCCCTTCCAGAAAGGCTATTTTGTCACCATGAAGGTGCTTTACACCTGCGGCTACTCCACGTCCCTGGCAGCCCTGTTCTTGGCCATCGGCATCTTCTCCTGCTTCAGGTAGGGCTTGGCACTGGCTGCTCTGTGGACTGCAGCTGGAGGAAAGCAGGGTAAATCATGAGCAGGGTAAATCCCCTCCCAGAGGAGCCAGACTCCATCCCTGCCAACACAGATAACCAGGGAGGCATGAGATGAACTGCAGCATGGTCCTTTCCTGCTGACACACAGACTTTAAACCCTCAGGTTGCCCTTTCAAGCTTTGTTTTCGCAGAACTCGCTGTGCTGCAGAAGGATGCTCTCTGCAGGTGGCCAGAGGATGTTCCCCAGCACACCTCGTCCCCGGGCAGCAGCTTTGAGCAACAGCACAACCCTGTCCTTTATGATTTCAGAGCGGGAAAACCTCCTCCAGGGCTTCATGCTTGACCATCACCAACACACGGTCCCCTGGACTGGGGTCCACCCAGGGAAGCGGCTCCCGAAGGAGAAGCTTCTCTGCCCATCTGCTCTCCCTGCTCTTCCCTGGGCACAGCGCATCTCTTCCTCCCACAGGAAGCTGCATTGCACCAGGAACTCCATCCACATCCACTTCTTCACCTCCTTCATACTGCGCGGGGCTGCCGTGTTCATCAAGGACGCCATCCTCTTCTCGGATGAGTCCGTCGACCACTGCACGATGTCAACGGTAAGGTGCTGAACCCCGGCGTGGTGCAGGAGCGGGCACCACGTGCTGATCTGGAGGGGTCTAGCTGCGTTTGCAGCGGATTTAGCACTGCAAAGAGGAGAGAGAGAGAGAGGCTGTGAACCTGGGGAGGAAAGGCTGGCTTGGGTGGACTTCAGGAGGTTCATGACAGCATCTCTGCATGGGCCCTGCCTGCAGAGAACATGTTCTGCCCTCAGAGCTCTCCCTGGTCTCAGAGAGAGTCTCCCAGTAGGGCTAAAGCTCTGCACAACCCCAGCAGCACCATGTACAAGCAAACAGACCTTGCACCGCTGGATGCACAGATTTGGGGTTGTCAATAGAAACAGAAACCCTTGCGTGCAGCCCAGATACAACACTGTGGACGCCAGCAGACACAGGTTTCTAAAGGTCCTACAATAACAGCCTGCGGTCATCTGCCTGTGCTGCGCAGGCAGAGCAGAAAATGCTGCAGGTGATGTGCGGGACCGGTGCAGCATCCCTGGGGCTGCGCTGAAAGACCATCACAGGTCTCCTCAAGTGGATGGCCAGGGAGGTGGACCATCCCCTGTGCCCCTAGGACAGGGTCTGATGCCAGCCAGCGCTGCTGAGCCTTTCCCCCTCCTCATCCTCACAGGTGAACTGCAAAGCAGCCATCGCCTTCTTCCAGTACTCGGTCCTGGCCAACTTCTACTGGCTGCTGGTGGAGGGCATGTACCTGCAGACCCTGCTGCTGCTCACCTTCACCTCCGACAAGAGGTACATCTGGTGGTACATCCTCATCGGCTGGGGTGAGTGTGGGGCCCCCCGGCACATCAACCCCCCTCCAGCGAGGTCCCATTGACACAGACCGGGGGTCGGCAGAGCTTTCAGGGATTGCCTGGACTTGCTGCTCTGAGATCTGCCTGGCCAAAGGTCCGCAGGCACAGTGCTCCCCGTGGCTGCTCTCGGCACGTCCCCTCGCCCCAGCATCTCTCCGCATGGCCTGGTGCTCGGAGGGGCACCCACCAGCTCCTGCCAGCCCCCGGAGCTGGCTGGGCAGCATGGCCTGATCCTTGCCCTCGTGGCATGTGTGCAAAGTCACTCAAAGGGGAAAACGCTTGCTAACACCGACCAAAGAGCCTTCGCAGCATCTGCTGCCGACCCTTCCTGAACGTCATCAGGACGGGACAGACACAGCCCCTTCCTTCTCCCCACATCCATCTGGGGCTGGAAACGCCCGTCCTGGGTGCCCAGGTTAGGTGTAAGAGCATACAGGGGGCAGGAGGGTGGCCAGGAGGTGACGCACAGACAGGGCATCACCATCAGTGGGCACCAGCTCCTTTTAAAACCTGGAGAAGGGGGAAAGGCTGTCACCTTCCTGCCACCTCCAGAGCCCCAGACCTGACCCAGGCATGGGTTTTTGGGGACAAGGGATGGAGGGGAGGTACGGGGGCTCCCCGGAGACCCGGGGTGACTCCGCATCCCTGCCTGGGTCCTCTCCTTGCAGGTGTCCCCATGCTTACAGTCTGCGTGTGGGTGGTCACCAGGCTGCAGTACGACAACCACGGGTAAGAGCAGCCACCCCTCGTCTTTCTCCAGGCCAGCTCGGCCACATGTGCCCCATGCACATCCCAGGGGACAAACCCCTTGCATGGGAGGCTTAGGAGGGGAGAAGTGGGGCAGCACTTTATTTTGATGCTATTTCTATCTTCTGGTGGGGCCCAAAGACTCCCTTGCTATGGCAGGGCCCCGTTGCAAGAGGTGCTGTGCAAATGGGGCAGGAGGCTGGGGGGGGTGGCGGGGCAAGACCTGGGCTGAGAGGGTGCAAGTGGGTGTCAGAGCCATTTCTCCTCTCCCATAGCTGCTGGGACGACTACACCAGTGTCTACTGGTGGGTGATCAAGGCTCCCATCCTCCTGGCCATATTTGTGAGTATGTCCCCCGAGCATCCTGGCCCCAGAGCTGGGGATCCCTCACGGACAGGGGGACCCAACCAGGGGTCTGTGCAGAGCCTGGAACACGGCTTCCCGTGGCAGGTGAACTTCCTCATCTTCCTCAATGTCACCAGGATGTTAGCGCAGAAGATCCGGTCCCCGGACATCAGCAAAAACTACAAGCAGCAGTACATGTAAGGGCAAGGGGGAGCTCCCCTTACCCTGGTTTCTGGGGGGACCCAGGGCAGCAGGGATCCTTCCCTGGAGGAGCACAGAGGAGGACCATCCTTGGAGCCTCCAAGACCTGCTTTTCATGGAAAACCTATTTTGGGTTAAGACCAAGCTCTTGGGAAGGGCTTGTCTCACAGGGCAGCAGGACCACCGTCTGCACCCAGGCCCCCGCTCATGCCACCACTCTCCGCAGGAGGCTGACCAAGTCCACGCTGCTCCTCATCCCTCTCTTTGGGGTACACTACGTGGTGTTTGCACTCTTCCCCGAGCACATTGGTGTGGACGCCCGGCTGTACTTCGAGCTGGTCCTCGGCTCCTACCAGGTACATTCTGGGGGAGATGGGTAGGCAAAATCCCCATGTACCCATCCTGTCCCATCCCAAGGTCACACTAGGAGACCCTGGGATGTGCCGCTGGGGCTTTGCACTCTTTTGGGAGAGGACTATGTCCCAGGCACCCCTCAAACACCAGGGACAAAGCACGAGGGTTGTGGTCCGGTGAACAACTTGCACTGATCCCATACCTCTGTTGCCCGTGGGATGGGGTAAGAGGTGTGGGAGGATACTACATGCAGGCAGCAGATGAGCACAGAGAGGTCCAGCCCCTTTCCTCGGGTGAAATTTGCTCTTTCTGTCCTTTTCAGGGGTTCCTGGTGGCTCTGCTGTACTGCTTCCTGAATGGAGAGGTGAGCGTGTCCCCCAACACCAACTCCCTGGGCACCACAGCCACACACGTGGGCACACAGACACCCCCAAGGGTGCACCCCAATGAGCACTGCATGCACACAACCATGCATGTGTGCACACACGGGCATGCAGACACGCATGGGGGTCCCCACCCTCTCGCACCCCAAATCCCTTGTTGAGCCCGGAGTGCAGCTCCTGCCCCTCCGGCGGGTGCTGGTGGGTGTCCCTGGGTGCCAGCACCAGTCCGTGATGTCGGTTCAGGTCCAGGCTGAGATCAAGAGGAACTGGGGCAAGTGGCAGTCGTCCATGGAGAGCAACGTCTTCAACCTGGCGACCCAAGACTTCACAGCGTGACGAGGACAGCGTTTGGGAGGAAATACTTCCCCGAGGATGGTGGTGGTGGTGCAGCTCCACAGCTGCAGTCCCAGAAACACAATAAAAAGGATTTTGTAGGTTCTAGGTCTGGCATCCTCAGAGGGTGATGTGAACAGCCATGGGGAAAGGCTCTGCCTGCCCGGGTGCTGGCAGCCTTCGTGGATCCATGATGGTCTCTCATCTGCCCAAAGCTCCCTTCGTGGTTTGGTCAGTGTTTTAGGCAAAGGGAAGAGAGCTTCTCCACCTTTTCTGCCCCAGGACTGGGTAGGAAACACAAATATCATTTCACAAAGGACATCTGGCATTTGTCATTTGGCACTGGAATGAAAACTGAAGTGGCCCCAACACTGAGGGTTTTTTTCTCCTCCTTCTTTGGTTTACAAAACCGTTTCCCTTATGGGAAGATGCCTAGACACAGCCCCCAGGAGCCCTTCTGGGGGTGGGAGAAGCAAATACAAAGACAGACAAAAACTGACAGCTCTCTATGCCAGACTCCCGATGGTCTCATGACTCAGATCCTCCCCTGCTTTCCAAAATGTTTCCCTTTCTCCCGTGCCTGTTGCTTCAGCTGCGCTCGGTGCCGGGGAAGACGGTCCGTCATCCTTGCCCTGCCAGCTCGTATGGGCTCTGCACCTCTCCCAGGTGAGGGACGGGATGGTTTGCAAGCAGTGGGACTCACTCGTCTTTACTGGGGACTTGTTTGCCTGGGACTAGCGAGGTTTTTGCCAATAAAATCTTGTTCTGAAATCCAGCATCACTTTTCAGAGGTTTGGTTTGCTCTACAAACCCAGATAACTTTGTACCAGGCTTGCTAGAGGGTAGAAACCCTGCCAATATCTGTAATGCCTGGAAATATTCCCTGGGGGAGAAATATCTGCTTTTTCTCTGCCTGGTGAAGCAGCCAGGCACTGGGCATGGCCATGGAGAGGAGATGGAGGAGGAAGATGAGGAAGAGTGCAAGATGGGTGCATCACGGGCTGTCCCAGAAGTGCTGGGGTGCCGTGTCCCCTCTGGGTCAGAGCTGCCACCACCACACTGCAGCCTGGCCCCGTTCACCCCCACTAGCATCCTTCGCCCTCTCTGGACTATGCTCCTGCCTTGGCAAACGCTGTCTCCAGGAGCAAGAGAGGCCTCGAATGCCCTTTCCCGAATCCTCCTGGCCTCTCCCGGCCGCACCATGTTCCCGAGACCCGAGCCACCCGATCTCGGCACAGCTTCTCACACTTCCTGGGTCGTAATTTCTCCATGTAGCCACATGTCCTTCCTTAAATAAGACCTACTTGTTGGCCTCTTTCCAGACTGCAGGATCTCCAGAGATCCCATCTGGTCTCACGAAGAGGCGTTGAGAGGGAAACAGAGCCCCAGACTTGATTTGAGGTGAGATGGAAGATGTTCCATTAAGCAACCCCCTGGGCCAGCAACATCCTGTGTCGCCAGCCGGGAAACCTCCAGAGGAGCATGGCAGCTGTCAAATAAATGCCTGCCTGCGGCTGCGAAGAACCCGCAGGTGAATAAACATCTCCATCATTAGCGAGGAAGATGCTGTTTCGGCAGGGATGTGAGGCAGACGGCAGCAGCAGATTGCACCAGGGCTGGGGATGCTCGGTGGGAATGTCACCGTTGCCATAAAGCTTTGAAAAGCACTGGGTTTTGTGTGTATTTTCAGCTGCAAATGGGCCTTTCTGGGTGCTAAACCTGCACCCCAAATGACCCGCTGGGGTTTGCTGGGCTTCAACCCCATGGCCTCCATGGTGCGTGGCAGAGCCTGCAAAGGTAGGAGCCCACCACGGGTGCAGGAGGGCTGATGTGCCACCGCCGCGGCGCCTGTGCATC
The DNA here is from genome assembly GCF_018139145.2 of Gymnogyps californianus. Taxonomy (NCBI): domain Eukaryota; kingdom Metazoa; phylum Chordata; class Aves; order Accipitriformes; family Cathartidae; genus Gymnogyps; species Gymnogyps californianus. The sequence goes on along the minus strand of NC_059498.1, from coordinate 2,999,676 downwards.
GCCTTCCGTCTGCAGGAAAGGTTTTCAAAAGGGTTTGCTGCATCTCTAGCGTGGACCGTGCCCTACAGCCACATCTTTGGGGTAGCTGAGCCTAGGCAGAGCAGAGCCAGGTTTTCCCCATCTCCCCTCCAGCGTGGCCCCGGGGTGCCACAGCAGCCTGGCATCCCCATCGCCCACCCTGTCCTGACGGTCCCTTGTCCTCCCCTCGGGCAAAGGGGTGTCCGGGAGAAGGGGGGGGTGTTTTGCCTGGAGCCGGTGGGTGGCACTGCGGCCCCGCAACGCCGCCGCGGGCACTGACATCGGATCCAGGGTGTCAGCCCTGGAGCGCACAGTGTCCCCACACAGACCGCCCTGGACACAGGCTCAGCCGGTGTGGAGGGACCCCGGCACGTCCCGGGGGTTGCCGGCTGCTGGCCCTGGGTGCCAGCACCCAATGACTCTGCCCAGGGCCCTGAGAGCACCCAGGGAGTAAGGTAAGGGGGCCACGCCGCTTTGGGGGAGCGTGCACCCAGCCCCACACATGTCCCAAGGCTCCAGCAAGAGCTGGGACTCCCCAGGGTCCCCCTTGGCAGCCCTGGCCAGGTGAGGGTTAATCAGCAATGGGGATGGGAATAAGGCTCAGGGCTGGGAGAGCTGTGCCTTTGCCTGTTGCTTCTTTCCCTGCCTGCATCCCCTGCTCCTCCGGGGGCTGCCAGACCACCCTGCTTGGGTGCCAAGGGTGCCCTGATGCCTGTGCTTGCACCCGCTCCTTCATCCCTGCTCCGGGATGTTCCCGGCTCTGTGGCTCGGGGAGTTCACCGTGCAAATGTCCTTTCCCCACGCCCCGGCTCACTGGGACAGGTTGTTTCCACCCTGCTCTGTGCAGGCAGTTCTGACTCTGCCCAGCTCCTGCCTGCACAGAGATCAGCCAGAGCTTGGCCCCACAGAGACCCCACGGATGCAGCCAGCCCCATGGCGGGGCAAGTGCCTGGCAGTGCAGGAGGGTCAGGATGCATCCAGCACCAGCAGCTTCGGGGGAAAGTGCAAGCCAAGGCACCTCAAATACCCCAGGGTCCCACAGGCTGTGCCAAGCATTGCCCTTATCCCACCCTGTCACCCCAAGGACACGGTTTTTGCACCCAAATTAGTGTTGCGAGTACCCCTGGGTACCCCAAGCACCCATTCTGGTTGGGATTTAGCTGGTTTTGCAGGCAGAGCTGCGTCCTCGTGCCTGCCCAGTGCCTGGCTGGGCACCCTGGTGTGCCCCCGGCTTCCCGAAGGGCAGGAGCCACATCCTGGGGTTTCCACTCTCACGTCCCTCGCCTCAGGTTTGCTCTAGGCTCTAGGCAAAGCAAAAAAAGGCCAGTGCAGCTTGCACAGGCTTCCCGGCAGTGACAAGGCTGGGTTTGGGGCAGCTGGCAGCTGATGGGACCCACCGAGCATCCCCTGAATTTCCTGCTGTGACCAACAGAGCAAGTGGAAAGTCCCCACAGCCACAGCAGGAGGACGTCCCTGTCCCTGCCCTCCTCGCCGGCCAAAACCACTGACCACCGGACACACAGGCGATGCTCTTTGCTCGTGGGTACAGGCTGTTGCTTTGCTGCTGAGCTCCCAACGGGCTCCCGGTGCCCTCTGCCCTGGTTGCAGCAATCCCCTGGGAGCTAACGCGGGGCTCCTTACTCCCTCCTTCCCTTGGGTTTATCCACTCTGAGCCCAGCCTGGGCTCCAAGTCAGCAAAAAGAGCCCTGGGGTCGATTTTTAATTGAAGAAATCAAAGTTATGCTTCCCAAAGCACACCTTCAGCATCTCCTGCGCGGAGCTAATCCTCTGTCCCATGCTGCATGACCTCTCCCCCAAGAGCTGAACCCGGTCTCCTGCGCTGCCTTATTTACAGAGTCTTGAACAGAAAAGGAAAATTATTGAGTGAAGAGCAGAATCGAGCCAAGGAACTTCACTTCCCAGCTCCCTGGGTGCTCAAGTCTACAGTCTTGGCCTTGTTTTTATTGATTGCATGGGATGCCGGCGAGCACAAGGAGCCCCACGGGTGAGGGGCTGGAGGCAGGGAAAGGCGAATTGCCATGGGAACGCGCCGGCGAGGGATGCCAGGCTGGGGAGGGCAGGTGCTTCAGCTCCCATAAAGCCCACGCCAGCGTGGGAAAGTTGCTACAGGGTATTTTGGGACCGGATGAGCAGCAGAAGAGTTGCACAGAGCCGGTGGTGTTGGAGAGATGATGAGTCCCCTCTGACAGGGCTGGGTGCTGGGGTGGTTGGTCCACCCCCAGTGCAGCCCTGTGCACCCCAAAAGGGGTGAGCCTTGCAAACTGGGCATCCCTCCACACTCTCCTCCCGATCCTGAGTGCCCACTGAGCTCCCTATGTACCCCCAGAACTGCTTGGGCATGCAAAGAGCATCCAAAGGCTCCATCAGGAAGGGCAAGAGGGGAGACAACCACATGGCAAGCCCCTCTTCTGCCTCGTCCTGTGCCACCCTGGTTCTGGCTCAGACCCACGGGGTTCCCCCTGCGCAGGGCATGCAGCAAGGGACATGGGGTGAGATGTGCCGGTGTCGAAGCGGGGTGCCCCTGCATGGCTGCTGGCCGTCCCAGCCATCGGATGCTCCTGGCGTGCAAAGAAATGCGGTGCTGGTGCAAAATGGGGCAGCAGTGGTGGGCGGGCATGGGGGGAACAAAGCAGAAATGACAGACACCCCTCGCTCGCAAGCAAGAGGAGGAGCCGCAGCTGGTGCTGGGTGCTGCACGACGGGAATAACACTCCCAAAGAGCCACCGGCTCGGAGACAATGTTGGCAGTGGGGTTGGCACCGACTCCCCCCCCTCCGCCCTCGCAGTTGTCCCGCTGCTCTTTCCAATTGCCTGTCATTTCTGGGAGAGATAGATGGGGAGGTGCTGGCCAGGGTCCCTTCCCACCTCCCCTCCACCTCCCCACATCCCATTTGGTGCCAAAGCCAGCCCGAAGCCACCTCAACATCTTGGACACCCTGCTCCGCCGCCGTGGCCGCCTCGGGTGGCCACGTCCCCGGCTCAGAGCATGGCCGGAGCGCCCGCGGCGCAGGGGGGGTTCCGTGCACGCAGGACCCCGGGAGCGCTGGGCGATGCGGCCGCGGGGGTTGCAGGCGCCGCCAGCCCCATGATTGGCGCGGCGGGGGACGAATGCCACAGCTGAGACGAGGCCGAGGCTACCTGAAGGACCCCGCATGTCCTCAGGTTTCACTCATGACCATCTGACAGCAGCAGCAGCTGCTCTGCCAACAGGCACTCGCTGAGCCAAAGCCTCCAGGAGTCGAAGGAGAGGGAAATTCTGGCCCTAAAAGGTCTCTCCTTGGGATTTTGCTCTCTCCACCCAACAGTAAGTACTGGGTTCAGCCCTGGGTTGATGCCAGGCCACTGGGCAGGGTCTGCGGGGTCTTGGATGTCCCCAGGTTTGTCATTCTCGCTGTGCCCGGAGCGGTGCAAGCAATGCCGGGGGCTTTGCCGTCCGAGCGCCAGAGGTGGATGGGAGCAGGGCAGCCCCTGCAGTCACTGGGGTGGTGTTTAGGGCTGTAGGCACCCACCAGACCCCCCTGCGTGGAAAACAGCCCAGGGCAGGGGGAGAAAGTCCCCCAAAGGCACAGGCAGGGCACGGGAACACAGGTGCCAGCAGTCACTGGACCCTCGGTGGCCGTGGACCTGCCGCCGGGATGAGAGGGGACGGCGGGGGGATGTGACGGGCAACCGGTTTCTGAGCCACCTTCCCACCCGGAGGAAGGGAGCTACAGGCAGGGCTTAAAAGTCACAAGTCGCCTTTCTCCTGGCTTCTCCTCCTGGAGATCTAAATATAAACCTCGGCTTGGCCAAGCCAAGGTTGCAAGAAAGGTCTGCGGGGTGCTTCGCAGTGTCTCCTTTCGGGAAGGCGCCTGTCCCCGCAGAGCCCCTGTCCCATGTGGGGAAGCAGGGAGGGACCCCCATGGGGAGAGGGGGAGGAGGTGGGACCCCTCTGCCGTGCCGAAACAGCGGTGACGGGGGTGACATGGAGGTGGGAGGCCATCATTTCCCCATTCGCACGTAGGGGCTGCGGGGTGCGCGCGCACAGCCAACGGCTTTGGGGTGCTGGGGAGGCAGGGTGAGCCCAAGGTGGGGTTCAGGGCTCGGATCCCCTCATGGGCAGCAGAGAAACAGGCAGTGCCCGGGTGGGATTCGGCTCATTTTTTGGGTGCTGAATCCCCCCACGTGCCTGTGGTGGGTGCACGGGGCTGTGCAAAGCTCCCATCGCTCGCTGCACGTGCAGGGGCTGCTGTGCACCCCCAGTGCCATTTCGGGGTTTATCCAGAGGCAATCAGCCACCCTGGTCCCCTCATCCCTCGCAACAGCAACCATCCCTCTCGGCCAGATCCTGCATCGCTACTCTCTCGCTCCCCGGGGCCGGTGCTCAGTTGCAGAGTGAAGTTTGCAGATAAGCACAAGCATTTCCTCCCCTGCCCACACCGCTGCGGGTAGAGATGCGAGGGATCAGCCTGGGCATGCAGCGAGCAAAACGCACTGCCAAAGATTTAACAGTGGATATCGACGAGGGGCAGCAATTCCATAAAACCCTGGGTACAGGGGGGCACCCCAATCGATCCTGTTATACAGGAGAGATCCTGCACATGTAGCTGATGGATTGATGCTGTCAGCGCTGGAGCTGCCTCCTCTAGTCCTTGCTAGGAAAATGCCTGACGTTATAACGGTTTGGGGGAAAAGGGCATATTTATGGGAACTGGTTAAAGAACACAGAGTCCTGCCTTGACTTGGCTGTGCTAATATTTAAATAGCATTATCTATTTTCCGGTGTGTGCATAAGGGTCCAGTGAGCATCATTCAGGGCAAAACGGCTCTGTGGAGCCACTCGGGCAGCTCCGTCTTCAGCCGGGGAAGCTTGCTGGATTTGGGGGTAGGAGAGCGAGCGGCAGCAGGTAATGACGAGCCGTCCAGCGTCATTTCTGTGTTCAGCAGGTTGGACTAATGAGGTCATTTACATGGAGGGGAGGAAGGGGGAGAATGTGGTGGACACTTTGGGGAGTTACGAGGGCAAAGATCCCAGCTATAGCTCTGGAGATGCCGGGAAGGGTGCTCAGCCTCTGTGCCTGTCTGTCTGTCCAGCTGCCTCCCTCCTTGGTTATTTATACAGCCCTTGGGAACATCCCATCTTCGAGTCCCTCTTCTCCAGATCCAAGTGGATTTGAATGAGATCCCTCGGGAGCTGGAGGGCAAGAGTGGAGGTGTGGGGCTCAGCGCCTGGAGCTGGGCACGGGGAGGGCTGTGATGGCTGCAGGTGCCCCGTGTTGGTGCTGGTTTGTAGGGTGTCTGGTACGGGGTATTGGGGTACAGAGGCTGCGACAGGAAAATGGGCATCCTCCAGCCCCGGGATGCTGCAGGGGCCCCGATGTTGCAAATCCCGCAGGAGCATCAGGTCTGGGACCTGCTCCCAGCGCTGCTGGTTGGTGATCCCTATGGGAGCCGGTGGGGCCATGTCTCTCCTGGCATCCCTCGGAGGTGGTTGCATCACTGCCCCCCATGCCCCCCGAGTCTGGGGGACCCCGTGGAGGGTAGCAGGTCATTACGGCCCCACGCCATCCTCCCTTCCCCCACGCTGTCCCCTCGCTGCCTTTGCAGCACCGCTCAGATCTTTTCCAAGCCTGACATGAGAGCTGCTGGCAGGGAGGAGCAGGAGCTTTGGATGACACCCGAGTGCAGGCAGTGGGCAGTGGGCAAGCGCAGGGTCCCCGCTTTAACCCTTCCCCGCCTGCTCGAGCCTCCACCGCGGCCAAAACCCCCCCAAAATAAACCAAAGCAGCCATCCGCCCCGGTGTCCCCTTTCCCGCAATCCCCTCCCGGGGGTCAGTAGGGACAGCGGGATGGAAAGGAGGTGGGGATGGGTTGGTACACCCGCCCTGCATCCCCCGGCTCCAGGCAGGAGGGGGTTAGCACGTTGCTGCAGGATGTTGCAACCTCCTATTTCCATCTGTGGCCCGGGAGAGTATCTGAGGACTTCACAGCTTCCAGCCTATGTATGCCACCCCCGCCTTCAAGCACATGGAGGTACCCTTGGTAGGGCTGCGGGCAAACAGGCATTGAAGTGCCAGAGTTCGCATGAATTCAGGACAATAACAATCGGTGAATTGTATGAAATCAATTTCCGCGTGGCTTACGATGCTGGTGGCAGGAGCGGAGGCACCTCTGCAGGGCACGTATTTTTGGGGGGCTAGCAGTTTATGTCCCAGGGGGAGGCTGGTGCCCCTTTATCATGTTCAGCGTTAAGGATTTGGCTCTCTAAAGGAAGCCAGCGATGACACAGGCTCGGCTGCATCTTTGCAAGGAGCTGGGGCCAGGGAGCAGCATCTTGTTTGGCATGTGCAGAGCACCCATCGCGGCCGGGGCCCTGCTGAAGGTGCTGCTGCAATGCGCCGTGAAACACGGGATTGTGCATCACGTCCTTCTCCTCCTCCGTGTAAATCCCCCAAGGGCCGGCACAGCCCTCGGCTCACGGGTGTCCTTGTCCCAAAGTGCATGGCAAGGCAGGGGGTGGGTTGGCTGCTGCCAGGAAAGGAGCTGGAGAGCGTTTGGAGACCTCCTCTTGGTCTGCCCGAGAAAGGCAGCGTCTAGCAGGCAGCAAGCAGCAGAGCAGCATCATTCCCATAGAAGTGAACTCATTCAACGCGTGCATAAAATCAAGCATGCACTTCTGCATTTGGCCCACGCAACCGTACCAGCATCGCTGTTGCTGTGGGTGACCTGCAGGTAACACGTAGTGAGTGATCTTGGCTGGTCTGGACCAACCTGGGGGACCATGATGGCACCTGAAGAGCGTGAACTTGCTGCAGCTTCTCAGTCCCCGTGGTCTGGCTGGGGAAAGGCATCCACCAGCACTGGCCTTGCTCTGGCATTGTTTTCCAAGGGTTTTCAACAGACCATCCCTTTTGCTCGGTATCGGGCAAATTGCAGGCAGCATAGCTTCACCTGGCTCCCCGGGATGACAGATGCTGCTTGGAAGCATCCCGCATTCCTGCGGGTGCAGTTGGCTTGGGCCACACTTCAGGCAAAGGGACAAAACACACCCAGAGGAGGATAAAAAACCACGGTGGTGACAGGAGTCGGCACGGGGGGACATGTCACTAACAGGAGCCAGCGGCGCTCATCGGGCTGGGCGGGTGAGCGGCTGGTGTTTGAGCCACGCAGCCCATGGGACTTCCCAGCCGAGTGCTTAAAAAACTCAGGAATTCAAAGCATAATGCTGGAAAATGAAGAATTAATTTTTTTCTCACTCTCTAAGTCTTCTGAGCCCACCGCTATTTGAAAATAGAGCGGGAAAAGGATTGGGGTGACTCTCTCTTCATTTTTTTATTGGTGTTATTTTCTTTTTGTGAAAACTTAGCACCACCTGCCTTTAAAACAGGGCAGCCTAAAAACACAGCGAGTTTATGGTGGGCTCAGAACCGCCACGGCGGTGGAGATCCAGCATCCCACAGCAGCGTCATAAGAGGTATTTGTTTGCAGACGAAAATTCTGGAGACTTCACGTATCTTTCCAGGTAGTCTTTGTAACGTAGTTACAGCAAAGTGTTAAGGGACGACAATATATCTGGGGATAGTAAACATCAGACTCTTAAATAGCACATTATCATGTTACAGAAAGGGACATAAACTTGTTTATAAAATGGCTAATTTTGTCTGGCACAACTGAAGGGTGTTTATCCTAGTGTCGTGGTTTAACCCCAGGCAGCAGCTCAGCACCACGCAGCCGCTCACCCCTCCCCTCCCACTGGGATGGGGAGGAGGATCGAGAAAAAAAGTAAAACTCGTGGGTTGAGGTAAAAGCAGTTTAATAACTAAAGTAAAATAAAATATAATACTAACTAATAATAATAAAAATATAATAATAATAATGAAAAGGAATATAACAAAAAAAGAGAGAAATAAAACCCAAGAAAAGACAAGTCATGCACAAAGCAATTGCTCCGATGCCCGAGCAGCGATCCACCCCTCCCGGCCAGCTCCGCCCAGTTTATATACTGGGCGTGATGTTCCATGGTATGGAATATCCCTTTGGCTAGTTCAGGTCAGCTGCCCCGGCCGTGCTCCCTCCCAGCTCCTTGCACACCTGCTTGCTGGCAGAGCATGGGAAACTGAAAAAATCCCTAACTTAGGATAAGCGCTACTTAGCAACAACTAAACCATCAGTGTGTTATCAACAGTATTCTTACACTAAATCCAAAACACAGCACTGTACCAGCTACTAAGAAGAAAATTAACTCTATCCCAGCCGAAACCAGGACACCTAGTTACTGCTAGAAACTCAGATAATCTCGAAAACGCTAATGCAGCTCCAGGCCCTGCTCAGCACGCTGTTAAATCACCCATGTGCATGACTTAAAGCAAATCTCTCTACCCCCTGTGCTACTTATGGGCAGAAAAAAACCATTTTACATTAGATGTTTTCAATTTTCCCACCTTTTTTCAAAACTCGGGGAAAATGCAGTAGGAAATAAACACCCCGTAGGACGTTTTCAAGCCGTGACATCCCTAGGACCATGCCGGAAGGTTTTTTTCCCGCAGCCATCAGACTTTACAACAAAGCACCGTGTCACCCTGTACACTCAAGCATCACAAAAAAAAAGGACAAATATCCTGAAGCTCAGTCAAAACCCGTGGCAGCGGATGGCACTGCTGCCACAGCACAGGGCTGACATCGCCTCTTGCATCGCAGCCAGCACCCAGGGGGGTTTGGAGCTGTTTGGGGTCCCTCTGCCCTGCCGGGTGCGGTGGCAGGATTTGGCCCTGCTCCTTCTCCTTTCCCCCATGGTCCCACCACTGGGGTTGAGCGGTCGGGTGTACAGAGGTGGGAAATGCAGAGGCCATAAGGACTCTGGTATTTAATCATCCCCATAAAGCTCCCTGTCCTCCGTGGACGTATAAATGCTGTCCTGAGCACACTGAGTGTCCGTGCCCTTGGGCTGGGTTTGAACCAAACACGTGTTCTCCTGGCAGCGGGTCTCCTAGCCTATGTGATTTTGGTTTTTTAAAACCTATTTAACACGTGGAGGGGAGGAGAGGGGACCTGCTATGGGGAGCTTCACGGGGCATGCAGCAGGGTTGGGAGAGCAAGACCCATGGCGTGGCCCCGGGGGCCTGTTAACCGTAAATTCGGTCGCAAAAGAACCCTCTAAGACTTAGTTTGAAGTTTTAGAAGGCAGGCATTCTTTATTACGGCGCCAAATGCACGGGGGATCGCTCCGCCCAACGTGCATGCCCTGGGTTTCATCAGCTAAAGCTTATACTACCTCATCACATACATATTCATCAAATTTCCCAGAACTGGTTACCATATTCACATAGTTATTACGCGTGCCTGTTGGGTCGGTAAGGGTCTCCTTCGGTGGTCTCTGGGTGGACTCTTGGCCTTTTATTCCTTATTTGGTAATCCTTCTGCGCTTGGCAACTTCTTGTAGGTGGAGATAACCTAATCCCTGATGCTTCAGGTCTCACATCGTTCCTATCTTAATGGCCCCATTGTTTCTAGTATTTCATTGTTCCAGGCATTTCACAACCGCTTCTCCGATACTTAACCAACATCATCACATCATCTTTTCTACTTCGTCTTTGGCATTAAAATAAAGCTTATGGCCTAAGGTATCAAATCCCCCCTTTTTCTTCAGACTTTTTATTCTTGAAGAATTCAAAGTCTCATATCAAATTGGATGATTATAATATTTGTTTGTTTCACAGCACGATTGTATCAAAGGTAAACATTGTATTATTACACAAGTAACAACAATAACCAATACAGTCATAATAATAACTACAAGTACTAAATTAATCAAAAAGATTAAACAGAAACGTTCTTTGAGAAACATATTTACAGGCTGATGTAATTATTCATTAACTATGTTCTTTATCCTTAATTTGAGAGGGGATGCGTGCTCTACTGACAAGATGTGGGGCTTGCTTGACTCTCGAATAATGTATCCACGGTCCTTTACCCCAAACTTTTGCAGCCGTATGGGTGGTCAGGAGAACTTGGAATGGCCCTTTCCACTTTTCCGCCAAAGGTTCTGTATTCCACGACTTCACACAGACCCAATCTCCAGGCTGGAAGGGATGTGCAGGTGTACCTAATTCCAGAGTCCCACAAGTTGTCACATATTCCCAGAGTTCCTGTAGAGTACTTCCTAGAGAAATCAAGTAGGTTTTAAGATCTATTTCCCCTACAACATGAATATCTCCGGGTGTACATATTGCCTGATACGGTCATCCGTATAATAATTCATAAGGGTTTAAATGGCCCTTTCTACGGGGCTGTATCCCGATCCTTAGTAGCGTAAAGGAAGGACCTGCACCCATGTCATAGATGTTTCTTGACAAATTTTCCCAAGTTGTTGTTTGAATGCGTAATTCATTTGTTCTACCCTCCCACTAGACTGTGGTCTATACGCTGTGTGGTAATCCCAAGGTATAGATAAAATTTTGCTCAGTTGTTTTACAATCTTCCCAATAAAATGAGATTCACTGTCAGAAGACATACCCAGAGGTATCCCAAATCTTGGAATAATTTCTTTTAATAAAATTTTTACTGCTTCTTTTGCTTTATTGGTGTGACAGGGAAAGGCTTCGGGCCATCCAGAAAAAGTATCAACGAGTACTAAAATATATCAGTACCCTCCTTTTCGGGGTAACTCTGTGAAATCTATTTGCCAATAGTCCCCAGGGGAGTTTCCCCCTTTGGTAACTCCAAAGATCGATTTATTACCCATACTTGGATTATTTTTGAGGCAAGTTTCGCACCTTCTGGTAATGGATCGGACAATCTCTGTCATAGCCCGACTCATAATGGTCTTCTGCAAGTGTTTTACTAAATTTTCGGTTCCCCGATGTACCTTATCATGTTCCTTTTTAGCAATGTCTCTCATTAAAGAAGGGGGAATTATTACCTGCCCGGTGGGCATAACAGCCCATCCGTTCAGTTGTTCCTTCACCTGTAATTTTCCTATCGAGTTAATATCTTGCTTGTCATATCTAGGGGGTATGTCTGGTAAAATTATCTCTTTTTCAGGTATTAAAGCAAAGACGCCTTTTTCTGCAGCCGCCTTTGCAGTGTCTGCCAATTGGTTACCTCGTTCCGGAATGGTTCTACCTGTCTGGTGTGCCTTACAATGCCTAATTGTGATTTCTGTAGGTTTCTGAACACTTTCCAGTAATTCTTGGACTTGAGTAGCATGCTTGATTCCATTTCCTTGAGTTGACAGCATCCCTCTTTCCTTCCAAATAGCCCCGTGGGCGTGGACCACCCCAAAGGTGTATTTAGAGTCTGTCCATATATTATCTCGCTTTCCTTCGCTCAGGTCTAAGGCCCTTGTGAGGGCTACCAATTCAGCTTTCTGAGCGGAGGCCTTTGAGGGTAGAGCTCAGGATTCTGTTACCTCGTCAACGGTGGTTACTGCGTACCCAGACATCCTTTTCCCATCTCGAACAAAACTGCTGCTGTCCGTGTACAGCTCCCAGTCTGGATTCTCCAACAGGATATCTTTGAGATCTGGTCGGCTGGAATAGACTTCCTCTGTAGTTTGTAGGCAATCATGTTCAAGTGTTCCTTCGGTGATGAATCTGGTTTGAGATCAATTTCTGCCAGCTCTGGCCTTTTAGATCTCCCCGGTACCTCTCCAGCCCACACGATGGGGATCACAGCGTCTTCTATGTCTGATGGGATTCTTTTTGTTCCTGGTGTTATACCCTGTAACAATAGAGCTGCTGCCTCAACATATTTGGTTTCAGGTATTAAAATTTCTACTTCCCCGTCTTTGAATCTGATTTCTGCCTGCAGTTTTTCAAGTAAGTCCCTTCCCAACAAAGGTTTTGACGAACGTGGCATGTACAAGAATTGATGGGTTACCCATAGTTTCCCTAGTTTCATTCTTATAGGTTTGAAAAATGGTCTTATTTCACAAATTCCTGTTGCACCAATAACACTTATGTTCTTTGTACTTCATTCCCCTTCCAAGGTGTTTAATACAGAATAAGTTGCTCCAGTGTCTACTAAAAATTCTATTTGCTCATTTCCCAGCTTTGCTTCAACCGGAGGTTCTGCTGGGAAAGATTCGTCTGGTCCCCTTCAGTTTTCACTAATTGCACACAAGGGGTTTGGAGGGGTGCTCTGGTTTTGGAGGGTGCATTCTCGTTTCCAGTGTCCATCCTTTTTACAATAAGCACACTGATTTTCTCCTAAACGGGGTCTGGGCCATGCCAAAGTTCCCAAAGGTCCTCCCCATCCTTGGCCTCTTCCCCGGTATTGTCCCTCCTCTCTGCCTCAGGTGTTTTCTTCCAATACCACAATTAATTTACTATTTGTCCTTTCCTTTTGAGTATCTCTGTTCCTATAAACCATCCATGCTATATCCAAAAGCTTTCCCCAGTCCCGAGCTTCATTGCCCTGTAATTTTCGTAATTTTCTTCTAATATCATCCAAGGACTGTCCTACAAATGAAGGGGCCAAGTGATTCTTTCCCCCTTCTGATTCGGGGTCTATAGTAGTATATTTACGAGCAGCTTCCTTGAGTCTGTTCAAAAAATCTGTAGGAGATTGTTTCCAATCCTGTTTTATTTCATATAGTTTTGACCAATTTATTGTTTTGGGAATCGCATTCCGTATGCCAAATAAAACTAATTTCTGATACTGCGTTAAAAGTCTGCGATCCCCTGCATTATTGGGATCCCATTGGGGTTCTACAGAGGGAAAATGGGCCTCCACTGTTCCCGGTAGGATCCCCGAGGCAATTTGCCCCTCTACATGAGTTCTTGCTGCTCAGCGTATCATTTCCTTTTCCATGCTATCAAAAAGCACTTGCATTATTGCCTCAATATCATTCCAATCAGGGTCCTGGGTTTTAATCATTATTTCAAATGCACTGGCTACAGTTTCAGGATCATCCCTATATTTTCCTGTTGTTGCTTTAAGATTATTTAAATCCGCAAGGGAAAACGGAACTTTTACATTTCTAGGTCCTGCATTTCCAACTGCTTGTCGTAAAGGAGCTTGCACCACTTCAGCTTGTATTACCTCACCTTGTCTGCCTCTAGTTCTTCCTGCGATCGGGCTAAATCCCTCTGCCCCTAAACCCTTATTCTGATGGCTAGATTCCCCTTCATTCCTCCTATCAATCCTCAATGGCCCTTCATGCTCTTGATTTCATACCCCCAAACGGCGTTCAGGGGAAATCATTATCTCGACATCGTCCTCCCGATCTTGCTCATACAGCTTTAAACATCTTTGTGCTATGCTGCACGCGGAACAACACCTTTTCAACACTCTCTTCTTATCCTTTTCTAGGGTTAAAACAAAGGGATCGCTTGGGGCCAGGTTGAAACCACACTCCTTTTGCCATTCCGGATGATTTTTCAAAGCAAAAAACATGTCCGCATAACATCACCTCGTCCCACTTTTGTTCCCGTCTTAAAAACAACATTAACTGCAACATAGTATTATGATTTAAAGTGCCATTTCTTGGCCATTTTTCTCCCTCATCCAATTTATACAATGGCCACCACTGATTACAATATTTTACCAAATCACTCTTAGTCGCACTTCCCCCGGGGGGTCCACCTAGCAGTTTCCAGTGTTTTAGAATGCATCCCAGGGGGGATTTCTTTAAAATTCCCCCTTGGGGCTGTCCTTTAGACTGGCTTGTGCCCATTCTAGTCAGGTCTCAGTTGTTCAAAAAATAAACCCCCTTGTGTTCCAGCTTGTCCTCAGATATCAGAGGGGATGGGGGCGGCTGGGCTTAGATTCTGAGTGATATCCAATTCAGTGTTTTAGTACAGTTGCGTTCAAAATATTGAACTATCACAATTATAAAGGCACAAAATCAATACACCGAGACAAAATTCAGTACCGCAAACAATGACCGTAATCCGATGAACAAAGTGCAAATTTCGAAGAACCAAGTTAGCACAAGGAAATGAGGACTTCAACCTCAAACCAAAACCTGGGAGCAAGAGGGGACTCTAACCCCAAATCAAGCTCTGGGTGTCCTCCAAAGTTTTCGTGTGGCAGAACTTATCCAAGAGGGGATTCTAACCCCTCGGGTACACCTATAGCCCAACCTTGCGAGGCTTTCACCGTGTCTTACAGGCAGGCACCCAAAACCCCAAAAGAATGCCTTAAATCTTACCAGGGGACTTGCTCTGAGCTCTTTGGTCCAGGGATCGAAGGTTCTCCCCGAGAATCCCTCGGTGCCGGCTAGAGGTCCTGCGATCCCACGGATCCGTCGAGGTTCAGGAGCGGGGTCCCATCTGGGCCGCCAAAATGTTACCGTAAATTCGGTCGCAAGAGAACCCTCTAAGACTTAGTTTGAAGTTTTAGAAGGCAGGCATTCTTTATTACGGCGCCAGATGCACGGGGCATCGCTCCGCCCAACGTGCATGCCCTGGGTTTCATCAGCTAAAGCTTATACTACCCCATCACATACATATTCGTCAAATTTCCCAGAACTGGTTACCATATTCACGTAGTTATTACGCATGCCTGTTGGGTTGGTAAGGGTCTCCTTCGGTGGTCTCTGGGTGGACTCTTGGTCTTTTATTCCTTATTTGGTAATCCTTCTGCGCTTGGCAACTTCTTGTAGGTGGAGATAACCTAATCCCTGATGCTTCAGGTCTCACATCGTTCCTATCTTAATGGCCCCATTGTTTCTAGTATTTCATTGTTCCAGGCATTTCACAACCGCTTCTCCAATACTTAACCAACATCATCACATCATCTTTTCTACTTTGCCTTTGGCATTAAAATAAAGTTTATGCCCTAAGGTATCAGGCCCTCCTGGGCAAGTGAGACGGCTGCTACGGGGGTCGGCAGCATGGAGGATGGATGGTGTTTGCAGCAGCACTTGGGACGCATGTGACTGAGAACTCATCACTGAGCTGTGACTCATGCCCCAAGCCTGCGGTCCCAGCTGGTCCCCATTGCACCATCCTGCCCCGCCCTGGGTGTCCTGATGGGGATAAATAAGTGAGGGATGGAGAGGGTTGGGTTGTCCTGTGTGCAGTCAGCCTCTGGGTGCTGGTTTGGGTGGAAGTGGTGTGTTCCAGGAGGATTTGGGGTGCAGGTAGCAAGGAGGGGGTGCTACAGGATTGTGTGTTCTGTGTGCTGTGATGGGTTGGGGTTGTGTGCGCAAGAGGGTCTGGTTTCCAGAGCTCTTGAGCTCCTGGGTGCTGGCTTATCTTCCCCCAGCGTTAACTTCTCATTAGCTACAAGCATGTGGGTCTGCTCTGGGGTCCCTGGCACCGGCTCTCCCAGAGCTGGCTGCTCACTGGCTTTGGTGCATGAGCTCCTTGTTTCCACACTAATCCCTGCTGCAGGGAGTCCCCCCCTGTGCTGTGTGCTGTGAGCGCTTGGCTGAGCATCACCTGGCTCTGCTGTTTGTTGGTGCGTGAAGCCGACTTACACTTGCTGGTGACCATTCAGGTTGTTTTCTTTCTTGGACTTGTGTCCTTACCAGTCTCTTCCAGAGTGTCTCCTGTTAAGAGGATGAATTTTGAAGGGCAGGTTTACAGATGGGTAAGGGCAGCTGCTCAAGATGCGTTCGATGGTCTTGCTGCAACGCTACAGATACTCAGAGAGTCCCCACTGCTGTCTCCCCTCCCATGCTCTGGGTATCCGTAGAGCTGAGATCTCTCAGGAGCAGCGTGTCTTCACTTGAGACACCCCCAGTCATATCTGTCTTTGTTAACCCAGCCCTGAGTGTGGTGGGGGAGCAAGTGCATCTCTCTGGGCTTACGAGGCTGGGGGACTCTGGGTTTGCAGACGCTCTCCCAGAGCAATGTCCTAGGAAGGGAGGAGCAGAGCCCTGGGGCCTGGGTGATGGGCTGAGCCCAGCACCTGCATGGGTCAGCAGGATGGGGGGAGGCCACCGTGTGTCCCCTACAGCCACATGTCTGCACACAGCAGCCAAGAAAGTCCTTCCCCCTCTTCCTCAGCCCGCAGGAGGTTATTTTCTGTGCAGGGATGAAGTGCCAGTTCTGGATGGGGTGGTTCTCCAAGCAGTCTCAGACAGGACCCTGTCACCCTTCCATCTGTCCCGATTATACGGAACCTATTACGCAGCATCTCTGGTAGCTTCCAAACTACTCCTGTTATTTTGGAAGCTGATTCATTTGTGTGGCCTCAGAGTAGCAAAAATATCAGAGCAAACTGAATTTCTTTCAAAGTGAAGGCCAGGCACTCCTGAGCAGGGACCTGCTCCCAGTTGCCTGCTGGTAACTGCTGATGCTGAACTAGGGGGTGAGATGCTCATCCATGGCATGCCAAGGTGTTGGATGTGGGCAGTGTTTCCAAAAGCAACAGCTCAAGTGTGTCACAGTAAAAAGGAGTTATCCAGCTTAGCTAGGAGTCCAAAACTTAAGGCGGCAATAAATAGCAGATCAGAGCTTTGTAGAGACGTTTTAAGTGACTGATTTCTTAGCAGGAAAGCCGATGGGGCAAGAGTCTGCCTTTAATAAGGGACTCTGGGGGGACCCAGGTCCTGGGGAGAGCTGGGGCTGGGGACCGCGGGGGCGATTCGTGCCCAGGACAGCACCTGTCGCTGCGCCCGAACTGCTTTTACCTATCGGAGGAGCAAAGAGTTTGATCTCGGTTATTTATAGCAGCTGCTATAAATGTGCCAGGATGTGCCAGGCCGGGAGCAGAGGGGCTGTTCATCCCGTCCCAGCGGCTGCGGGTGGCTGGTCCCAGGGTGAGCCACTTCACTTGGGGTGGTGGGACCCGGCTGTCTACCCCACACTGTGTCTCCTACACACACTGGTGTGGGAACTGGGTTTGCTGGGGAAGAGAGGGGTGCTGGGCCAAGCCCCCCGCAGAGCCTGCGTTTGGCTCTTGGCTCCTTCTCTTTTGGGAAGCAGCGATCAACCAGAGATGCTGGTGGCTCCAGGGCTGCAGTGTGCGGGAGCTGGACATAGGCTTAAGTCCTGATCCTGCTCCCTGGGCTCATCCCACTATCTCTGGGTAGCCACAAAGGGGTCAGAGCAGGACCAGATGCTGCAAAAGACCCCAAAAAGCCACAAAGCATTTCCATGCCCAGGGCAACATCCCCTTTGAAGACCCCCTGCTTAGCCTTGGGCAGTGCTGCCAGCCCCCAGCATCTCCCCCTGTGGCTGCAAGCCCCATGCCTGGTGCTGCCGGGGGCTGCTCCATCGGCAGCTGGATCAGCGTGGCACAGCACGATGGCTTCAGCCCAGAGAGAGGAAGAGGAGACACGGGCCGAAAGCAAAGCTGGTGCTGCTCGCTCAAGCTCCTCTCCTGCACTCGCTCCTGCCGGGGGAGGAATGAGCAGAGTCATGGGGCTGCAGAAACCTGACTCCTGCGGTGATCGCTGGTGGCAGCTGGAGGCGCTGGGACCGCAGGCTGGGCGCAGCAAGCGGGGACAGGGCATTGCTGGGGGTTTGGAGGGGCAGCACCCAGCGGGAGGCTCCAGGGAAGACATGGACCACGCAGCACCCCGTGCTCCAAGGCCTTGGAGAGCAATGTGCTGCTGAAGGGGCTGGAGCCCTACAGAGCGCTGGCATGGACCGTAACGCAGGCTTGCCCTAACAGCTCTGCAAAACCCTAATTCCAGGGAAATTGAGGCTGCCTAGACCAACAAGCTCCTGTGAGTCCTCGGAGTCCCCAGGAGATGGGGTGGGTTGGTCTCCCCATGGGTGCTGTGGGTCCTGCTTGAGCGTGCATCGGTGCATCCCTGGTGGGACTCAGGGCGATAGAGCCAGACACAGCCCCGTGCTTTTGGCTTGAGCTTTGAGGCCGCTGGTATCAAGGGAATGCAAAGGGCAGGTTTCCGGAGCTGCTCAAGTAGAGCATGAAATGGGTGTAAATCCAGAATAACTCTGGATGAGAAGAAGCGACGGTGGTACCCCGCTGAGCCTCTGCCGTGGGCACTGTCTCCTCATAGAGATGTGTGGTGGCAAAAATTCCCTTTTTGCTCGCTTTGATGAGGTCCCACCTCTGGGGTCGAGCGGGCCTGGGGTGAGACGGGGCTCTGCCCCTCTGGGGTAGCTGCTCTGGGCTCTCTGTTTTGCAGCAGTTTGGGCCACAAGCTGGGCTGTAGGCAGTGCCAGACTCCACTTTGCAGCGATGTGACTCAGTTTATCCTATTAGATAACCCTGTTCAGCAAGGACAAAACTCTCCCTCTTCTAAAACAGGTTTAAATACAAAAATTGGTGCTCTTGCCACTTGATTTTTTTAAAGGTTGTCCTGTTCCAAAAAGCAGCAAGTTGCTCCCATCCCTCTATCAGCTGCATTTTGAACACGCATCAAAGCCTTGGTGCTGGAGCCACAAAGGGGCTGTTCAAACACTGTGATGAAGGTGGTCTCTGCACAAGAGACGTTGCAGCCAGGGGCTGGTCCCTGCGTCATCCCTGGGGCTGGATGCGATGGGGGGTGAGCAGTAATACCCCCACAACGCTGTGCTGCTGTGGGGATTGCTTGCCCTTGGCAGAAGAAAATCCATTTTGCACACTGAGATTCAATTCAGCAGCGATAGCGAGGGAGCGTGGTGGTTTCTAAAATGCAGTTATTCTGCACTGCTTGAAATCAATACCTCCCTTTGCCATTGCTTTTATCACTTGGTTTTATAATCACCATAGGAATGTGTCGATAGCACTATGCACCCAGCGTCTGTCTTCCCATCAGGGCTATAAATGTCCAGTTCTCCTTAATTACAAAGGGCTGAAGGTTTCCAGCTCTCAGCACGGCAGGGCTGGGTATGGGGCCGTGAGGAGTATTGATCCTAAAGCTTTTGCGGGGGCAGGTGCTCAGCAGCATCGCGTAAAGTTTTGGTGCGTGGAGGAGTCGCTGCTTGCCAGTGGGATGCTCATTTTGGGGAGGGTGAGGCTCGGAGGTGCATCTATCCCAGTATCCCTGCAAAGCAGGATTGAGTGTTATGGTATATCGGGCTCATCTCTAACACAAGCTGGTGTTTATGGGTCGAACAGATATTGAGGCGAAGCCGAGGCAAGGTGACTTAAAGCAAGAACCTTTCTGGTGTCTAGGAAGCCTTTGCCAGGCGTTTCGGCCTCGCTCAGGGCATGGCAGCCTGTTCCTCCAGGTGCAACCACCCCTCTCGTCCCCACTTTGCTCTCCAACCCTTTTTGTTGTTCTGCTGCTCAGTGGAGCCACCCTTATCTCTCCCCAATGGCCCATCCTATTCCTGTCTGGGGAGTCATCCTGATCTCTGTAACATTAGAAAGCGCCATTATTGCCTTGCTTTTTGGCTCAAGATAAGACTTTAACCGCTTCCTCTCAGGAGCAGAGCCGTCCAGCGCTGCAGGTTACTTGCGCCTCTGTCGTGGTTTAACCCCAGCCGGCAGCTAAGCCCCACGCAGCCGCTCGCTCACTACCCCCCCACCCAGTGGGATGGGGGAGAGAATCAGGAAAAAAAACCTCGTGAGTTGAGATAAAGACAGTTTAATAGGACAGAAAGGAATGAAAAACAATGATAATGATAATAATACTATGACAATAGTAATACTAAAAGAATTAAACTATACAAAGCAAGTGGTGCACAATGCAATTGCTCACCACTCATTGACCGATGCCCAGTTAGTTCCCGAGCCACGATCCCCCCTCCCAGCCAGCTCCCCCAGTTTATATACTGGGCATGATGTCATATGGTATGGAATAGCTCTTTGGCCAGTTTGGGTCAGCTGTCCCGGCTGTGTCCCCTCCCAGCTTCTTGTGCCCCTCCAGCCTTCTTGCTGGCTGGGCATGAGAAGCTGAAAAATCCTTGACTTAGTAGAAGCACTACTTAGCAACAACTAAAAACATCAGTGTGTTATCAACATTATTTTCCTACTAAATCCAAAACACAGCACTATACCAGCTACTAGGAAGAAAATTAGCTCTGTCCTAGTCGAAACCAGGACAGTCTCCTACAGACGGGTGCTGTGAAATGGCCACTGACCCTGCAGGACCGAGCTCCTCTGGCTGAGGAACCTCTTGCTTTGAGCACCGCGTGTTGCTTGCACGAGGCGCAGGAGGAAAGCTGCCGGTGCCTTGCAGTATATTGCAAAGGGGAGACAGCTGGAGCGGTGCCGCTGATGTCAAAGGTGTTTTGTTTTGTTGAACAACCCTGCCTAGGTTGTGAAATTGCGTGTCTAACAGCAGCCAGCTGGTGCCAGGGACACCAGCTTCTCAGCTCATATGTTGTTCAACCTGATGGTGCTTTTTGCTCGGAGGCTGAATGAGGGCCTGGGAGGAGCAGGAGCACACGGGGTGCTCCATCTGCAAGCGATCCATGCATAATATTCTTTCTTGCAAGTTCAATATTTCTGCAATAAACCTGTTTGCAAAAACCCACCGAGATCCTGCCATCATCTGGCTTCAAGGGCTGAGGAAAAATGCCCCAAAACGGCACAAGCTGGCATTGCCTTCTCAGCCCTCCTCTCCCCAGCAGGCTGGACACAGGCATCCCAGGAGCAGAATGAGAGGATGGCCGGCCTGCCGCACATCCCGGGCCCCGAGAACCTCCGCCCCTTCACCCCCGCCTCGCTGGCTGCCATCGAGCAGCGCATCGCCGAGGCAGAGGCACTCAAGGTAAAGCGGCAGCAAGTGGAGCTGCCTGAGGAAGAGGAGATCAAGCCCAGCAGCAACCTGGAAGCCGGCAAGAACCTGCCCCTCATCTATGGTGACCCACCGCTGGAGCTCATCGGGACCCCCCTAGAGGACCTGGACCCTTTCTACAAGGATAAGAAGGTGAGGGGCAGAGCTTAGCCCATGGGTAGACTTGGCATTAGACCTAAGTCCCAAGAAAAAGACCAAAGCATGGACCTCCTCTTCTTTCCACCATGCCCCAGGGCCTCATCCGAGCCCATCTTGGTGATCCACAGCCCCAGACTGCTGTGGCTGCTTCTCCTCCAAAGCAGAGCATCTGTTCCTTGGCAAAGTCCCAAGCCTTTGGAGACCCAAAGCACGCATAGAGGTCTCACCTCTAATGGCAGCACTTGATCTGTGGGTGTCTCGGGGGTGTGCAGAAGGGCTAACCCATCTCCCTCTTTTCTCCACAGACATTCATAGTCCTCAACAAAGGGAAGTCCATCTTCCGCTTCTCGGCGACCCCTGCCCTCTACCTGCTGGGGCCCTTCCACCCCATCCGCAGAGGAGCCATCAAAGTGCTTATCCATTCATATCCTTGCGCTCTGTGATGCTGCTCCATTGCCAGGTCAAACCCTGATGCTCAGAGTGCAAACAGCCCTGGGAGAGGGCTGAGAGAAGCGTTTCATGATGGTGTGGTGAGCAAATCTCCTGGGCTGGCCCCCACCATGGCCAGGACCCACTGCCCAGCCATCCCAGTGCTTTGGTCCCTTCCCAAGGAGAGGGTGCTCGAAGGCTTTGGGCACCTTGGTGGCACCAAGAGCTCAGTCTTGGTTGGAGAAGGGAGGAATCAGTTTGGTTGGAGAAGGGAAGAAACCTAAGTGGTGGAGCTTCCTAGGAAGAGGTTCAAGGTCTCTGAGGTCTGGAGAGACTTGGAAAGGAAGGAAAATATTTACAGGTCAGGGGCTCCTGTCCCATCTGGGAAGTAGGTGAATTGGGGAGCTCAAAGGGTGCTTTGGGAGAGGGAAGGCAGAGGAACCAGGACATTGGGGTACAGGGAAGGAGGCAACTTGGGCAGTGCTGGGGCTTTTGGCGTGAGACAAGCAGAGATGGAAAGACAGGAAAGGACCCCAAGAGCAAGAGGGGCACTAGGATGGGTGGGAAGTGATCCCCGCAGAGCTCTGGTGGCAGCAGGCGTTGGTGGCCAGGAGGTAGGAGGAAAAAGAGGGGGTGTTTGTGGCAGAGGGATCAGACATGTGGGGAAAGCTGTATCCTGGGGTGATGGAGAGGAAGGAGCACGGGGACAAGACGGGAGGCAGAGCCAGCACCACGGAGATGGGGAGGGGAGCAGAAAGGGAGGGCAGGGGCCAGGACCATGCATGGGAGCAGAGGGACTACGGGGAAAGAGTTAGCACAGGACTGAGCCGGGAGAGAGCTGCAGGAGGAGCAGGTCAGGGCATGGGACCAAGGTGGGAGCCAGGACAAGAGGAGTAGGGGTGCTTGGCTTCATAACCGTGTGAAGGGAGGAATCTAGGCAACAGCCACCGCATTTCTCCTTGACCAGGTTTTAAATTATTCAGCATGTTCATCATGATCACGATTTTAACCAACTGCGTGTTTATGACGCTGAGCAACCCCCCAGCGTGGTCCAAGAACGTGGAGTAAGTCCCTGCCTCCCACGACCTCCCCCAGCCATGGGGGCCATCCAAGCTTGGCCATCCTCAGGAGGGACAGGACCAAGGCTGAGAGAGGGGTGTTGGGATCCAGGCATCCTTCAGAGGAGGAGAGGTGTCATTGGGAGATGCTGGTGGCCCTCTTGATCTCAGAAGGGATGTCCGCACTCTGCATTAGGCATTGCAAAGAGTGGGAGTGTTTCAGAGCTGCCCAAAATCTGGTGGGGTCCCTGTGACAGGAGACCACTGCAGAGCAGGTTGGGTCGGGTCGGGTCAGCAGTGACAGTCTGGAGAGGCTGAGCAGATCCACCGGTCCAAGGAGGATGGACAACCAGCCCCAGGTGAGAAGGGGAAAATCCAGCATTTTCTGCTGTGGTTCTGCACAATCAGGTCTCAGCAGGGTTTTACAGAGAGTGTGGTGGTGGTGGGACATCAGCAGGGATCAGAGGCGTTGCAGAATAGTCACCAAAGGGATTGGTACCTCAAGATGTCCCAACTTGCCTTACGAGGTGAGGTGAAAACCTCCCCCAGTGCCAAAGCACCCCAAGAACCCAGCAGCCCGTGACCATGAGCCCCCAAACTCAGCTCCCCGACATGGTCCCACTGGCAGGGGTGGACAAAACCTCATCCTGAGCTGGCCCTTGGACCCGGGTGAGCATCGCCTGAGTCACCGTTCCCATTTCAGATACACCTTCACTGGGATATACACCTTCGAGTCCCTCATCAAGATACTGTCGAGAGGCTTCTGCATCGACAGCTTCACATTCCTGCGCGACCCGTGGAATTGGCTGGACTTCATGGTCATCTCCATGGCGTGAGTTTGGTGGGATGGGGGGAGGACAGGAGGTCTGGCCACTGCACCCGGGGGGGGACCCTGGGGAGGAGGGCTGAGAAACGGCGGTGGGTGCCTGGCAGAGCCCTCGAAGCCCTTTCCTCTCCTGTCCTGCAGCTACATTACTGAGTTCGTGGACCTGGGGAACATCTCTGCTCTCAGGACCTTCCGCGTCCTCCGCGCCTTGAAAACCATCACCGTGATACCAGGTGGGACTTAAAGAAGGGGTCTCCTCTCCACATCTTCCCCTTCCTTGAGTTCAGGTTTTCCCACAGTTCACAGCAATTCCTTGTTCTTTTGACAACTCTAAGAGAAAACAGAGGAAATAAGGTATTCGATACTTATAAATAATTTTCCACATAATTCAGCTTTTAGGTCAGGTCTTGCTGATTTTACATCTTGAAATTAGCTGTGCTCACTCAGTTGTTTGGCCAGCAAAAGCCCCTGATGAGCCAGACGTGGTGTTTTTAGGGCTCCTTGGAGATGCCTTAAGTGGGCTTGTGCTCACGTTGTGTTTATGGGCTCAATTAACCGATATGCTTTGCTTGGTCCTTGGAGCCATAAACTCAGTTTTGTCCCCGCTGCTGACTGCTCTGGTGCGAGGGTTGAGATATTTAATGGGTATCAGTGCAAGAGCCATGTGGCGAGTGTTTAACATCACCCCAAACATCCAGCCTGCGGTGTTAGGAGCACGTTATCAAGTACCTCTGATGGCTGTTTCCCAAATTTGATACCATTTCAATACCCTGCTTTGGTACCACCTAGTGCAAGCTCACACAAATGATAGGTCAGACCCCTTGAAGAAGCATGAGATTGAACTGAAAATGGTAATTTCTTGTGGTGAATAAATTCTTGTGTCCCTGCAGTTTCCAGATCTTTAGGGTTCATATGTGAATGTTTTTTGCTTCCATCAGGCAGGCTAAAAATTGCATTTAGCAAAACATAAGCTGCTGCTTCTTTCGGGAATGACATCCCCCCAAGAGGCTCTGCAGAAATAGCAGTTGCAAAAATAAGCTGTTTTAGAATGGCTGTCCTCAGCAGTTTCCCAACATAGGCAAGCCCTTGGAGAACGGGGTTTTACCTAAATAGTTTGGGGAGGGGGAGAACTGGCATGATGACAGGGCTAAAAATCATGTGTCTTTGGAGAATTGCCTCCACATGAGAAAGCTCTGTGCTCAGAGCTACTTTTAAGATCAACGTCAGGATGTCCCAGCATCACCGATCATCCATGTAGACCTCGGGTGATGGGAATGACATCCTCCATGTCAAAAGCCCATGGAGGATCTGCGGGTGAGCCTCCTCTGCAGAGGAAACGGTGATGCTGGCAGGGAGAGATGAGTTAATCCCGATGCTTAACACAGATATCGCTTCATCATCTTCACTTGGATGCGTTGGGGTTCCTCCAGCTTGAAGGGATCAGGCTGGAGGGTCCAGCTGGGCTCCCAGCCACCCAAGGGACAGCAGCATGTGAGGGTGTTGGACCATGGAGGCTTTTCTGGAGCTGAGAGCAGTGCTCAGTATCTTCCAGCTGGGCTGGCAAATAGCTTTTCCATGTGCTACAGCAAAGTGGTCTACTCTAGTGTTTTGGGCTAAAAAAAGGCCAGATTGTGGCATTTGGGGAAAACATAAAGCTAAAGGAATTGATGGCTGCCAGGCTGGGGTGGGCTTTGGCTTGTGGTACCCAGGTTAAGGTTGGGCTTTGGCTTGTGGTACCCAGGTTAAGGTTGGCATGGGGAGGCTTGGCTGGCCCTGGTGCAAGGGTGACAGTTTTGGGGGAAGGGTTTATGCCGCCCAGCGGTGTGTGAGGACAGAGGGGCAGCTAGGATGCAACGTGGGACACAGAGCTGGGGGTCTGAGCACATGGGGTGAACTTGGTGATACCACATGTCCCCACGAGATCCAGCACCTTTTGAGAGCACCACAGCACATTCTCCACAATTAGCAAACAAGTGATTAGCTCAGTAGTGACGCCTCCCCCCTAGGGCTGAAGACGATCGTTGGGGCTCTGATCCAGTCAGTGAAGAAGCTCTCGGACGTCATGATCCTCACAGTCTTCTGCCTGAGCGTGTTCGCCCTAATCGGTCTCCAGCTCTTCATGGGGAACCTCCGGCAGAAGTGCGTGCGGTGGCCCCCCCTCAACGACACCCTGCTGGGGGACTTGGGGCTGGACAACGACACGTTGGCCAACACAGCGCTCTACAGCAACTTCACTGACAGCATCGCCAGCAACTTCACCAGCAACTTCACCAGCAACAGCACCTTTGATTTCGAGGCCTACATCAACGATGAAGGTAAACGCTCATGCATCCCCTTCTCCATTGACCCATCACCCTGGTTTGCTCCTCAGTTTCCTCGCTCTTCCTCTGTGTCAGACCAAGATGGTTTGTTCGCATGGATCTCCCTGCCAAGGTGCTTTGCAGGGAGATGTGGCCAGTGGGTGAAACAGGGGTTGTGCATACTCACAGGATGGACAGATGGGATCAAATCCTCCTTGCCAGGGAAAATGCAGTCTGCTTGGGCAAGCTAAACTCCTCCAGAAAGGTTTCACCATGGGAAGGCCTGGACAAACCGGTGTCTCCATCTCTCCCACTTGCTAGCGAGGGCACAATCTCCCCATCGGGGTGGGCACTGGTGAACAGCTGCTCCATCTGGCTGGTCACAGCAGGGAGACCAAGCCCTCCAGGAGCAGATGGGACTTTGGGTGAAAAACCAGAGGGAAGGATGCAGGAATGACATTTCTCACCCACTTTCACTGCTGCATCATAGCTGGGTCCTTCCCCAAGTACCGGTGCATCCAGTGAGCATTGCATGCAAGCATGCAACACCGCAACAGCCAACAGGAGAGGAAGGAGGGAGAGGTGGGATCAAGCACAGGTCCTCGGACAGGTCTCCAAGTTTGCTACTTTCCTACCGCTTCTTTGAAACAAGTTGGGCCCAAAAAAAGTGTGGTGGGTTTTTTGTTTGTTCTGTGGGTTTGGGTTTTTAAACCCCATGAAAATATAAACATCTCAGAAAATCTGCCTGGCAGAGCTGCACGGTGGCGGGATGCTCCACAGGGATCTTTCACGTCTCGTTTAGGGCACTCGGCAGAGCTCAGCAGAAGGTCAGGTTGTGTCTTGGCTGAGCTGCTTTGCCCAACTGTACAAGTAGCTCTGGCATTAATTACAGGAAGGCTTCTTGGTAGGGGTGCAAATTCAATATATAGGATCTAATGATTGCAGCGCAAATAGCTACAGCACCCTGCGGCCATGCCTTCAGGTTAACAGCTA
Source organism: Gymnogyps californianus (assembly GCF_018139145.2). Taxonomy (NCBI): domain Eukaryota; kingdom Metazoa; phylum Chordata; class Aves; order Accipitriformes; family Cathartidae; genus Gymnogyps; species Gymnogyps californianus. The sequence continues at coordinate 2,973,324 of NC_059498.1, read as the reverse complement.
TTGGGGCCAGAGCAAAAACATATCGCCTGGAGTTTCACAAGCGGGACATCTGCTCGATGAGCCCACGTAGGTTAAATAAAAGCCTGGTGGCAAGAAGCCAGGCAGAGCCGGGGATGCTTTGAGGAAGCTCCAGAAATCCCTGTGTGGCTCCTGGAAGGGCTGTGCTAGGTGATGCCCAGGATGGGGTCCAGCTGCCCTCTGCCGTGTCCTGGGGTGGGTGTCTCCAGGTGCTCATCCATGTCTCCCTGGGGACAGGTGACCTGTGGTGGCACTGCTTGGCAGCTCCTGTGGCTCTGGGTCTGTGCCCAAGCTGTAAGGAGGAGCTTTAAGGACGCCTGGTCTGTGAGCAGGGTGGGTTTCCCCACCAGGTAGGGGCTGGCTGCGATGGGAGCAGCAGGAGGAAGGCGATAGCCATGGAGCAGTAGCAGACAGTTTCCCCAGGCTTTTTTGGGACCCCTGCAGTCCCCCATCCTCGGTGCTCCTTGGGAATGCCCTGCTACTTTGTACGTTTTCCCAGCAAAACAGATCAGCCCTGGTCCTTTGACCACATGTTAACCCACCTTCGCAGGAGGCCTGACCCTGGCTAACCTGGCTGTTTCCAGAGCTCTTTATGGGCTTGGGAGCCATCTAGTTGGGTTGGTGCAACAATGCCATGAGCTCTCTGAGCTAGTGCCAAGTAGTTCAATGCAAATAGCAAAGTCAGCAGAGAGGAGATAACCCAGTGCCCAACGCTGGGATTCAGGGAATTTCCCTGACAGCGAGGAGCTGCCAAGAATTCGAAAATCAATGTTTGTGTTTATTTTTTTTATGTCTTGCTCTTTCCCCAACTGCAAAGCCAATTACTACTTTCTGGAGGGAGCGCTCGATGCCCTGCTCTGCGGGAACAGCAGCGATGCTGGGTGAGTGCAGCTCATGCTGGCGGCTGAGGTCCCCTCTGGCTCCCCAGGAGGGGACGAGGCAGCCAGTGCAGCCTGTGGGACCACTGATGCTTGGGATGGGACAGGATCGGGAACATGGGAACGTGGCTCTGCAGGTGAATGGTCTGGGAATCCCGGCTGTATCAGCTTGGAGGGGGTGTCAGTCCGGGCATCCTGACTGTATCGGCTTGGGGGGGGTATCGGTCCGGGCATCCTGACTGTATCAGCTTTGGGGAAGGTGGTATCAGTCCGGGCATCCCGACTGTATCAGCTCTGGGGGGGGGGTGTGCTGCTGAAGCATCTCAGCACCTCCAGGGATGGAGCGTTTGGCTGTGGGTGCAGGAGGGGCAGCGCCGGGGGCTCATGCCAGCTGCCCCCGCGGCTCCTTTGGTAGGAAGTGCCCTGAAGGGTACCAGTGCATGAAGGCAGGGAGGAACCCGAACTACGGCTACACCAGCTACGATACCTTCAGCTGGGCTTTCCTGGCCCTCTTCCGCCTCATGACGCAGGACTACTGGGAGAACCTCTTCCAGCTGGTAGGCACCAAATTTTTATCTTTGTGCAAATGCTCCTCTCGTTTCGATGCTGCCCCTGGTCTAGGACAGGTAAAAAGTCACTTGACTGGAAACTTGTGGGTCCTTGTCCTGTGGTTTATGGATTTAACCAGGATCAGCAGAGATGGGGCACGCTCCCATCCAGTTCCCAACCCGAGCAGTGCAGTGTATTTTCCAGGGCAAAGCCCAGGTGTGCTTCAGCAGTGCTGTCAGCTGTATCATGGAAATCAGGGATTTGTAAGAGTATCTAGTACATCTCTGGCTTCAGCTAAAGGAGAGGGTAAGGGGGAAAAGCTTGGTCATTTGTCCCCTGCATTGAGTCATCCTCTAGGGAGAAGTTGCAGACACCATAAAATCCCAGCTGACCCTGGGTCCAGAGACCGTTTAGATAAAAGCAAGGCTACGTCTAAAGGTCACACGTGTCCTCTGGAAATGATTATGCCCAGATCCAGAGTTAGAAAAGGAACACTCTTGGCCCAAGGGTGAGACCTGAGAAGTTGGGGGCTGAGAGACATCAGCCCCTGTCACAGCAAAGCAAGCCTCTGATGAAATATTGGTCCCATCTCCATACACGCTTGCAGCCCTTGGGCTACCAGATAGCACAGAACAGCGTGGCTGGGTTTGCCGAGACTTCTGGCTGTTTCACACAAGTCCTAACCCAGTGCCATGGACTGCAGGAAGGTCAGCTGGGCAGTGACCAGCCCTTGGGGAAGATGGGAGCAAAATATCATACTCCTACCACAAATGGCAGGGTGCCCTGGTGCAAGACCTGTCACTGGAAGCATTGCCAAACCGAGATCGTGCTGAGGTGGTGTGACAGCCCCTGCCTCCTCTTTCCACAGACGCTGCGTGCAGCAGGGAAAACATACATGATCTTCTTCGTGGTGGTTATATTTCTTGGTTCCTTCTACCTCATCAACCTCATCCTCGCAGTGGTGGCCATGGCTTACGCAGAACAAAACGACGCCACGATGCTGGAGGAGCAGCAGAAGGAGGAGGAGTTTCAACAGCTCATGGAGCAGCTGAAGAAGCATCAAGAGGAGCAAGAGAAAATGGTTGGTGGAAAGTGTGGAGGCCAAAATGAGGGGCCTTAGGAACAGGGGGACAAAAGGGGAGGCAGCGACAATTGTGGTGGAGCCTCTATTTATGTAAAATCCAAGAATAAGCACCATTTGGTCCACAGTAACCAAAGATAATAATTGAGTAACTATTTTGGGGGTCACAGCTGAATCAAAAAGTTGAGATACTATCCTGGGTGGGGAAAAAAAAAGGCCGAAAAGATCTAACTTCCACATCCAAAATCCTGCACAGGGAGCACTGGGAAGCAGCAGAGAGGTGCAGCACAGAGGTGTGGTATTGCTTGAAAGGAGGAGGTGAGAAACAAGGCACCAGAACTAACAATACATCTTCCTGCAGCACATCAAGAGCAGGAAACCTGGCAGAGAGCCTGCACGGGCAGATTATGATCAGGGTACAAAAGAAGCACTGAAGGAAGACAGGGCAGTTGCAGCAAAGCTAAATGCATTAGCAAACCATTTGCTTTTGGCCAAGACTGGAAACAGAAGGGAGGGCTCGAGAGACCCTGCGTCTTGCCCGGGGAAGTCCTGGCATCCTTGCAGGAGCCAAGGCACAGCTCTCAGGGTCTGGCCTCACTGCAGTCCCCCAGCACACGAGCAGATACGCATGCCTGATGCTGCAGAGAGTTTGCCGTCAAACGAGCTGGCATCAAAACGGGTGGTCTCTGAAGCTGCCTGATTTCCACCCATTTCATAGAATCGTAGAACACCCTCAGCAAGTTTGCAGACGACAGCAAGCTGGGTGGTGTGGTTGACACGCCTGAGGGACGGGATGCCATCCAGAGGGACCTGGACAAGGTCGAGAAGTGGGCCCGTGAACCTCATGAGGTTCAACAAGGCCAAGTGCAAGGTCCTGCACCTGGGTCGGGGCAACCCCCGGTACCAATACAGGCTGGGGGATGAAGGGATTGAGAGCAGCCCTGCCGAGAAGGACTTGGGGGTACTGGTGGATGAAAAGCTGGACATGAGCCGCCAATGTGTGTGCTTGCAGCCCAGAAGGCCAACTGTATCCTGGGCCACATCAAAAGAAGCGTGGCCAGCAGGTCAAGGGAGGGGATTCTGTCCGTCTACTCCACTCTGGTGTGACCCCCCCCGGAGCACTGCGTCCAGCTCTGGGGTCCCCAGTACAAGAAAGACATGGACCTGTTAGAGTGGGTCCAGAGGAGGCCATGGAAACGATGAGAGGGCTGGAGCACCTCTCCTATGAAGACAGGCTGAGAGAGTTGGGGTTGTTCAGCCTGGAGAAGAGAAGGCTCCGGGGAGACCTCATTGCAGCCTTTCAGTACTTAAAGGGGGCCTCTAAGAAAGATGGGGACAGACGTTTTAGCAGGGCTTGTTGCAATAGGACAAGGGGTAATGGTTTTAAACTCAAAGAGGGTAGATTTAGACTAGATATAAGGCAGAAATTTTTTACAATGAGGGTGGTGAAACACTGGCACAGGTTGCCCAGAGAGGTGGTAGATGCCCCATCCCTGGAAACATTCAAGGGCAGGTTGGATGGGGCTCTGAGCAACCTGATCTAGTTGAAGATGTCCCTGCTCATTGCAGGGGGGTTGGACTAGATGACCTTTAAAGGTCCCTTCCAACCCAAACTATTCTATGATTCTATGAATACCAGGTTGGAAGGGACCTCAAGGATCATCCTGTCCAACCTTCCTTGGCAAAAGCACGGTCTAGACAAGACACATTTGCTCTGTTGTGGTCCCAGGGTGTTACCTTAGCCCCTTTCCAGCCCTTGGGAGTCTCTTTTCAGCACAATATGCCTATAAAAACATGGGCAAAAGCTTCTGTGATGTCTGATACTGCAGCCCAGCCATTTCCCACCTCTAATCATCATTTTGGTCTACGTCAGCAAGGTCCGCAGGGGACATCACTGCAAATCTAACTGTTAGTCTGGGCAAAAGACCAGCTTCCTTGCATGTAGAGAGAGACACAAAACAATGTTTTCCTCTCTCTCGAGCCTCTATCTCTTATTGCTTATCTGTGCCAAGCCACAACATCCTCCGAGGAAGTGGCTTGCTCTTATCTGGCTGCTGCTGTTTGCAGGATGGGTCTAAGCAAGCCCTGCCCGAGGGATGGGGACTCCAGGGCTGGGCATAAAGCCGGTGCTATGGCCGGTTCCCTGAGCAAATTAACCAGTGAGTTGCTCGAAGGCTTTATTAAGGGATGATACTCCTTTATTGTCACCTAGAGAAATGGAGAAGACAGAGGGAATGAGGCTGAGAGAGAGGGCAAAGCGCCTACAAGAAATGGGCACTCAGATCCATTTAATATCCAGCAGCCAAGTGTGGAAACCGTGTTGCATCTCAGCAATGTGCAGTGGGAACAGAGAGGTTCCCACTCCGCTGTGGTATCCTTAGTGCTACCAGAGGGTGTAGTAAATTTCAAATATTAATACCACTGTCGGAAGGAAAGAAAAAAAAAAAGAAACGATTGCATGTGCAAATGAAAACCTAATAAAACAACATTTGGAAAAAAAATTTTAAATTTTGACCCAAACATTCACAAATTCAGCGCAAGTCCAAAAATCTTGGACGTTGCATTTCAGCAAGAGCCTTGGAGATTTTGCTTCTTTCCCATTTGGGGTGAAAGCACGTTTCAAAGATTAAAATTTCCTGCAAGACAGAAATTAGAAGCTTTGCATAGTTTTATCCTTATGAATTATTCACCCTGACCAAATTTGAACAGATCTAATACTGCTGTGCAGAGAGCTTAGTACGGCGGGATGTGCAAGTGAAAAGGAAAGGCTTGCAACTTCTGTTTAGCTACTGCAAATTGTTATTCCTCATTGTTGCTCGTGAGGTTCTGAGTTTGCTGCCCAGGTCCTGCAGCAGCAGACTTTGGAGTCACAAAGTGCTGCCCAGGACTGTCCTGGGGCTCAATTCGCCCCCCTCCTTAGCCTGGTGCCCTGCAGCAATTGCGGGAAGCTCCCGATGGCTGCGGACACGCGGGTGATGAGGATGTGGGTTGCTGCAGTTGCAGGACCGGCGGTCCAGCAGCGGTTCCCCGCCCAGCAGCGTGGCCGAGAAGGAGCGCGACTCGGACGTGCACAGTGACCAGGACAAGGCAAAGGACTGCAACGGGCAAGTGGTCCCCAAGGTCATGCTGGAGCGGTCTGCTACGGTGATTGGCGTACGTTCTCGGCGCTGTCTCTGCTGTCCCTTGAGGGTGCCCACCCCAATAAACCCCGGTGGAGGGACAGGCTTGTGCCCAGCTCGTTGTGGGTCGGGCTGCCTTTCTGCAGCCCACCTGTAGTTCCCATGTTGCACCCCAAGGTCTCTCCAGACCATGCCCTTTTTTCTGCCTGCTCTATCTTTAAGTGCGTTAAATAGCCTGCAGTGCTCTGCATTCATCCCCTGTGGCCTCCTCTCCTTCTAGTTCAACCCAACCAATGAGCCAGAGAAATCAGACCGCAACCACCTCACTGTGGGCAACCAAGATGGGCCAGGCCTCGAGAAGAGGGTGGGGAGTGCCATCAGTGTCATCTCCAACGCTGTGGAAGGTACGTCCTTCCCCAGCCTGGGCGAGGGCTTCCACGTGCTAGCTGGTTTAGCCCAACTGCTGTGCGTTGGTGGGCTTGGGGTGCTCGGCACACACCAGTGATAGCGGCTGTCCCAGATCTCCAGCCCCATGCAAGGGGTGATTCTGGACCTGGAGTCAGTGCACTGCAGTGATGCTCAAGCAAGGCTTTTCATCCCAGCTCGCTAGGATGATGCCTGGAGGCAATAATACAATATCTCATGCAAATGAATGGGATTGCAATTGATTACAGCAGTCTCCAGAGTCAACTGAGAGCTGTTGAGTGGCTTCCCAAGAGCTGCTGTCTCAGCTTCAGCAAAAAGTACCATAGACGCAGCAACAACAGGCTTCTCAGCCCTGTCCTCCCTGAAATGGGCACCAAACCCTCTGACCACCCCAGAGCAGTTCCCTTGGATGTCCCTGCAGTCTCAGCGTGGCAGGGACACCTCAAATCCTGCCCAGGTGCTGCGAGCAGGATTGGACCCACAGTTCCCTGACTGACCTGCCCTTCCAGCCCTCTCTGGTTTGGAGGGTAAGGTCTGCAACATCACTGGGCCTGGGCACGGGAAGGCTCCTCCTTTTAGCCCCCATATTAAACTCATAGATGGTCTAGGGCTGGTTCAGGACCTCAGGAGAGGTGTCTTCTAGTGGGTTAGCACTTGCCCCACCTAGGGGAGGAGAGGATAAGCCTGCGTTGATGTAATTTTTCTTTCCTGCCCTCAGAGCTGGAGGAAGCTCACCAGAAGTGCCCGCCCTGGTGGTACAAATTTGCCCACACGTTCCTGGTCTGGAACTGCTGTCCTCTGTGGCTGAAGCTGAAGGAGTTTGTCAAGCTGGTGGTGATGGACCCCTTCGTGGACCTGGGCATCACCATCTGCATTGTGCTCAACACAGTCTTCATGGCCATGGAGCATTACCCCATGACGGAGGAGTTTGAGAACGTGCTGACCGTGGGGAACCTGGTAGGCAGCTACGTGCATCCCGTCCTTCCTCATTTAGAGCCACAGCAGCCACGCCATCCACCCTGGCGGGCAGATCCCCTCTGCTGCCATTGCACCACCTGAACAGCCTGCATGCATGCCTGGAAACACGTCCCAGCTGCCAAGAAAGTGCTGCAGGGGTCTGATCGCAGCATCCCTGTGATGGGTTGGGCTCCAGAATGGCTCAGATCAAGGGAAGTGACAGGGAGGTGGGATCCATCATCCCCTGCTCCCCTTCTGTTGCAGCTTCTCTCTTCCTTGGTGCATCTCAGCATTGCCAATGCGGACGTGGCCTTGCAGAGCTGTCCTGAGCCATCTTCTGCATTGCAACCCAGGGTCAGGCACAAGCTGCTGCCAGCCCTGGCTGTGTCCACAGTGTCCTCGCGATGCTGGGTGGCCATGTGGCAGAGCAGGGGCCATTTCAGATTCTGGGAGCAAACAGGTCCCCACTCAGCAGGAAGCAACAATGTCAGCAGCATTAAAAAAAAAAAATAATCAGGACTTTTCCCAGTGAAATCACTGCAAATCTGGGCTGTCCTGATTTCATAGGCGTATTTAGCAACCAGCTGTGGCTGCTCCTGCTTGGGGCTCAGGGTAAATGGCTTTCAGCCGGCTGGTGGGACAAGTCCAGGAGGCCCACGGTAGCTCTGGGAAACGCAGCTAAGCAATGGGAGAGCTCGCCGTCTCCTCTCCCGCCACCTTGCCCTGCTCCAGCACCTGCCGGGGCCTCTCTGTGCACAGGCACTGGAGTGACACATGCCGGTGCCCGAGGCCCGGGCGGGCAGGATGACGCTCAGCACATAGCTGCTTTGTCTCTGGTTTCATTCAGGAAATACAAGGGGATTAATCGGCTGTTGCTCGAAGCACGGTCACGCTGCAAAGACAGCTCCAGCTTTTCCTTCAGGCCAGCAGCGGTTTCTGGCTGTATGTACAGCCCAGTGCCGGTGGGGATGAGGATGATTTGCTGGGGAAGGGTCAGGGAGGGATGGGAGCAGGAGAAGCAGCTCCCACTGAGCCACAGTCTCCCCCCACATCAACTGCCTGTGCCCGAGATGAAAGCTGCAGTGCCTGTTGCCAGTCTCGCTGCAGGCAGAAAGACGGCCAGGCTGTAAATGAAAAGAGCAGGGATCAGCTGGCAGGAGCAAAAAAGGGGACGTTTGTGGACTGGTATGCTAAGGGGCATGTCGGGGAGCATCCCTTGGGATGCTGGTGCAGAAGTCTCCCTGCAGCCTCTCCTCCCTGCACAGTGGAGGCACAGACCTGTGCATCCCAACACGATCCGCATCCAGGGCAAAATTTGTCACCGTGCCCCCTCTGCACATGCCATGTCATGAAATTGCATCAAGGATGCTAATTGTCGCATCGCTGATCCCACTCCGGAGTAACGTGATAATGCACCGTTGCAGTCCCAGGAAAAGAGTAATGCATAAAAGCTGGATCAGCTTTCGCAGGGCTCAGGGTGGGGCAGGGGCATCCCAGTAGCAGCCCAGTTCCCTGTGCTGGGAATCTCTGTGATTCAGCAGTCGTTCAAAGGGGGTCCCTTTGCCAATGAAACTTTTGGTTTTAATTTCCACCTGCCAACACGCACCTCTGTGTCTCTCCAGAAGCAATCAGTCGCCAGTACTCCCAGCCTGGCTTCGCAAGCCACACTGGGCAGCAGCTGGGGAGCTTGTTCCCAACTGGAACTGGACCTAGTGGGATGAAATGCCTTGGGAATACACCAAAAAAGAGAGGTGCTCCCCACCCCACACCAAGGCTCAGCACTGGCTTACAAGCAAAGTGACAGGGTGCTGTTTCCCACAGGTCTTTACAGGGATCTTCACGGCAGAGATGGTCCTGAAGCTCATTGCTCTGGACCCCTACGAGTATTTCCAGCAGGGCTGGAACATCTTCGACAGCATCATCGTCACCCTGAGCCTGGTGGAGCTGGGCCTGGCCAACGTGCAAGGGCTCTCCGTTCTCCGCTCCTTCCGCTTGGTATGTGCCGCGGGGACGAGGTGTGCCTGGGGGTTTTGGATACAATTGCCACCCGGGTGGAGAATGGCTTGTTCAACCTCCTTCATGGCAGTCACCAACTTGTCCCCTGTTAAAGATAACACTGACAGTCGAGCTAAATATTTAGGAAAGTCGGAGTCTGTGCTCTTTGCAAAGCAGCTGGGTGTTTAATCCCTCCTACCTTAATAAAACTGCCACATGAAGGTCTAATCCCAGCTTCGCAGCCTTGCTGACGCCTTGTGGCAATGAAAGCCCCAGGCAAATCAACGCCTTGTCTCCTTGCTCCTCGTAGCTGAGGGTTTTCAAGCTCGCCAAGTCCTGGCCCACCCTCAACATGCTCATCAAGATCATCGGCAACTCAGTGGGCGCCCTGGGGAACCTCACACTGGTGCTGGCCATCATCGTCTTCATCTTCGCCGTGGTGGGGATGCAGCTCTTTGGGAAGAGCTACATAGAGTGTGTGTGCAAGATCTCCCTCGACTGCACGCTGCCCCGCTGGCACATGAATGACTTCTTCCACTCCTTCCTCATCGTCTTCCGCATCCTCTGCGGGGAGTGGATTGAGACCATGTGGGACTGCATGGAGGTGGCTGGCCAGACCATGTGCCTCATCGTCTTCATGATGGTCATGGTCATCGGGAACCTTGTGGTGAGTCTTGGAGCTGGGGTAGACCCTCAATGAAAGGTGGGGGGCAAGGATGGAGGGTATCCTGTGGTGGGGAGGGGACGCCTCTGCCCCTCACTCTGTGGCCAATGCTGTCCAGCTCAGGTCATCTACAGGGCTATGCCTGTAGGCATGGTCTTGTTGGAGCTGCACAGGAGCACAGGCAAAGGGCTTGACCTCCCTCCTGTAGACCCGCTGGGGATGTGCTGTGTGCTCAGCTCTGCGTAAAGCAGGGTAAGAAGCAATTTCTGAGGGACCTTCAGCTGAAACGAGATCAGGAGCAGAAGGGGAAACCGAGGCATGGAAAACTTAACAACAGGCTTTAGGCAGATGCAGGAGCAACTCTGGGACAAAAGAGAGCTCGTCTTCAAGCTGCCCTTTCTTCTCCACATGGCTTTTCAGGCTTTCCCCCTCCCCCCGTTTCCCACTCTCTTGCGATGAGGGATGGAGGCAGTGTTATATTCAGCTCACCCCAGGGCTGGCCCTTTGCTCCCGGGTGCTTTTGGGAGCAGACACCCCCCCCACGGAAGGCTTTTGCAGATCCCCAGCATCCCCAATCCTCACCGCGGTCCAGGTGGCATCCTGGCAATGCACAGCCCCTCTGCAGCACGGGGGCTCCTTCCCCCAGCTCCTGGTGAACCCCTGGTCACCATCATCCTCCCTCTCTGCCCATTGCCCTCCCCGCTAAGCCAAGCTGCTTGCTGCCTGCACTGCAGGTTTGCAAGTTCCAGGCGAGCTTGAAATCCTTTCTAAACTTGGTAACCCTCTCGCTGGCGGCTTTGAAGCTTGTTTTGCAGGCTGTGTGGGCCCTGCTCTCCCTTCTTAAGGAGCAAGGCAGGGGAGGGAAGCGCGGCAGCTTGCCGAATCGCTCCTATTACTTGCCGGGGTTGTGTAAGCCCTTTGGAATTTGCTTTGAAAAACTATCTGCCCAGGGAGCTGCTGAGGCCTCCCTCCCCACGGCGGGTGGCTGCTCCAGCCCCGGGCTGGCACAGCCCTTCAGAGGGGTGAAAGCAGCCTCGGGGAGAAACCCAGACCACCCCATGGCTCGGGTCAGGGGTAGAGCAGCTTGGAGTGTCCCACTTCGAGGGCAGAAAGTTGAGATTTGGGTGCTGCTTGGCTTCCCTGACTCCTGGCCAGGTATTTGGGGCTTTGAACTGGCCGCCGTAGCAGCACGGAGAGCCGTGCTGGCTGCAGACCTCACCCTGGGGTGTCCTGGGGTCTGTGCTGGGTGGTGCTGGGCAGACACGCATGCATAGCCTCGTGGTGGGGAGCAGCCTGATGTCCCCCCGGGCTGCCCATCACCCAGCAGTCAGCAACAGTTTGTAATGCTACCTTTCAAGGGGGGAACTTGTTCATTTGAATTGCAATGCTGAACCAGGCTGAAAATCACCCATAAGCAGCAGGAGCATCTCCAGGACAGTCTGCAGAGAGTGCAGGAGCTTCAAGACTGGGAATCGCAGCTGGGGCTCCCTGGAGACCCTCCCCAAAAGGGGCTCTGGAAACCTTTCCTCTTCTGGAGCCAGTTTTTGGAGTAGGACAGCCCATCCGCCCCTCCAGGAGACTCTCCTGGAGCAGACATGGGGGCAGCACGATTTTCAGCTGGTGGGGTCAGAGGCAGCCCTCCCAGAGGTGTAGCCCTCCCTGAGATTGCACCCCAGCCTTCAGAGCAAGCGTTGCAGCTCCTGCTGTGCTCTGTGCTGCCGCACAGGGTTCATTTAAAGCTAAGTAGAGAAACACAGCGCATGACCACCTACAGAGCCATCTCTGCCCTCTTCATCCTCTCTGCCAAGCTCTCCTGGCCATGTCTCCGGTATTTCCGAGTCCTGGAGCCTGTTCCGCGCAGCCTCCCGAGCATCCCGGCTGCAGGGAGGTGTGTGTTTCTCCCCACTTCCCCTGCAGAGGAATAAGGCGACGGCCAGTCGTCCTTTACCGTTAATGACACTTTGAGCATTTCCTTTGGGGTTATTAAGGGAAAAGGGAGGAAGTCAGTCGGGTGACAAGGTAACGGACTCCTGTCCAAAAAAGCCAGAGCCAACAGTAACTATTAGCTGTAATTGGTACTTAACGTAAGTATTAAACTGATGGGATAGTAGGGATTTATTTAAAGATGCGATTTAAGTCATATGGTATGAGCCATGTGAAAACAGCAGTGACCTTGAATAGCAGCTAATTCCCTTCTCAGATATGCTGCTGGCACAAAAAGGCACAAACATAACAGCTGTGGGCTTGGCCCATCGGCCGCTCTGCACAGCGAGAGCATGGCTGGGCGCCGCCGATGCTCCTGTACCCCGGGGAGAGCCCGTCCCGCTCCTCTTCTCATGAGCTGCTCCGGGTTTCTGGCATGCAGCGAGTCCACCCGTGCCAGGCAAGGCTGCGGTGGGGTCCAGTCACGTTTCGGACACAGTGAAGTAGGAGAGATCTGGGGGAAGCAGGAGAGCGCCTGCGCTTGGAGCTATATAGAGCATTGCCTTTGCATCCCATGAGCTGACTTGTGCTGAGATGAAATGCCACTTCCCGTGGAGCAGAGCGGTCTCTGGTAGAAAGGGATGAGGTTACGGCTGTGGCTCAGGCTCCTACGTGGCTCCAGGGTGTTGGAGACCCTCAGGAGCTCACTGGGCGTCTGAGCTACCAGAGCCAGCAAACTGGAGAGGAAGAGTTGCAGCTGAGAGGACAATGAGCAGGTTTATCCCTGGGAAGAGAAGGGTCAGAGCGGAGTCGCATCCCTGTGGGTGGTAGGGAGAAAGTAGGGAGAAGCACCATAGGCTTGGGGAGTCCCACGTGGGAACCAGCCAGGCCGAGAGCTCCAGGAGAATGAAGGGAGGGACACGCTGATGGACCCACAGGGGAGGGGGCTTTTGAAGGGCTGAAGCGATGACTGGCATCGCTTGCAAATGGATCAGCAGGACTCAAGCAGCTGGGGGTGACACTGAGGGCATCGCAGCCCAGGGAGGAGCGAGGAGAAGCTGGACCATGTCCATGTCCTCCAGGAGATGGGGTTGGCATCTCTGCAGTCCCTAGAGCTGGGCAACAGGAGGAGGGAGTCCCATGACACGCTCAATATAAGGGTCTTCTCCACAGCCGTGACTGGTCCTTGCTGCTCCAGCCTGCGGGGACAATGTTGGTGCTGGATGTCAGTGCTGGTATTTGTTTTTGTCCCCTCCAGGTGCTGAACCTGTTCTTAGCTTTGCTGCTGAGCTCCTTCAGTGCCGATAGCCTGGCGGCATCTGACGATGATGGAGAGATGAACAATTTGCAGATCGCTATTGGCAGGATCACCAGGGGGATCGACTTTGTAAAGACCTCTGTCCTCATGCTGCTCCACAGGCTGTGGAAGGGGAAGAAGGTGGCCCCGGAGGAAGAACAAGAGCCTAATAAGACGGACAACTCTGTGCTAAACCACGTGGACACTGGCCAGGAGCCCAAGTCGGAGTACCTGGACGGAGTTACTGGCAAAGAGCATTTTTTTATGGATGAACTGGACCACATGAATTTCATTAACAACCCCAACCTGACGGTGCAAGTCCCCATCGCCTCGGAGGAGTCTGACCTCTACGAGGAGACGAGCACCCAGTCCGACACCGAAGATGCCAAGGTAAGAAAGGCGGCTGGGAAGGATTTCAACACAAAAACTGGGATTGACCCATTCTTGCTGTGCTGCCCAAAGAATGGTGCTGGGTTTGGTTACTTTTAGCTTTTCCACAACGTGTGGGATGGGCCAACCTTGGGGTTTTTCAACCTGGCATTTCCCAGTGTAAGCTGGAGGTGGGGGGGTCCAAGCAGGGGTTTGGCCTGTTTTGGGTCAGGCTATGGGGTTATTGCTAATGCCAGGGGGATCCACTGCACCGCAGGGTTGGTGCAAGTGTCAAAGCGCTCAGTTTGGGGTTAAAGATGTTCCAGAGGAATTTGATGCCAGGAAATCTGCTGATGGCACTAACATTGGATCCACTGCTAATGCCTCAGAAAGCATCATCAGGGAGGGTATGAAACCAGATGGTGGAGCTTAGCACAAGTGAACATGAAGCGATGCATTTTGGATCCAAAGCTGACAAGACAGCTGATGTTGGCATTGCAGTGTCGAGGCATGGAGGGGACTCTCAGGGCTCATGGGACACCAATCGCCTTGGTGCTCTGGGAGGATGACAGGGAGATGCGAGACAAGAAACTCGCTAAGACCTGAGTGGACACAGAAAGGAGGGTGATAGTCTGGTGGGAAATTACTGCTCACAACGTGGTCGCACCGAGGTCCTGGGGAATTACAGGGCAGCGGGGATGCTGCAGTGGAGAGGAGCAACTGCATCAATCTGGAAAGGGGGTTTGTATGAATAATAGAACAGCCCTGACCCCGGGGTTTATCATCACTATTGATGGCAAACGTGTCTGCTCAGGAGCTGAGGAGCCTTTGGGAGCTCTGTCCCAGCTAGTCCTGCTCGGGGTGGTGTGCTGGGGCAGAAGGCAGTGGTGCAGTTGGGATGCAATCACAACTGCTGCTGCGTGCCTGGCTGTGATTGCACAGGCAGCCCAATGCAGGGCTGGAAAATGAACCAGGACTCCCAAAAGCCCAGAGCCATCCTCCTCCCTCCCCGTCTGCAGGCTCCTTGCAGCCCCGTGCAGTGACAGGGACCTGGCTTCGCTCGGGGCACAGTGGAAGAAGAGGGGACAATCGTGATGATTTATTTAGATTTTTTTTTTAGCTGGGAAAACAGAGTGTTTTCAGCAGTTGGGGCTGCAGCAGGAAGATGGCAGGGAAGGTGGTGGCTGGCTGTGACCCATTGCAAACGTGCTGCTTGCTGTGCTCAGAAGGGACAAACTTGCCTGGAGCACCTAGGTCAAGGGAAGGGGCAAGGGGAGTTGCTGTTGTTCCCCTTAGTGTTGCCAGCAGGAGGGCTGAGAGTTGGCATTTTTCCCCAAATTTTTCCTACTACGAGTCCAGCCCAGTAGCGCAAATCCCCAGTACGCCCAGGCCGTGCACACTGGGCGTGCAGTCACACTGCACAGAGGCGATGCTAATGCCAACCCGGCCGCTGCAGGGGACACATCCAGCCTGGCCTGTGGGGTCCCCACGGACCTCAGTTCCTCGCCACCAGGATGTGCTTCCCGGCGGTTGGGGGAAAAGCTCGGTGTGCAGCTATCGGACATGTCCCGGTGCGGCTCCGGCGTTTTAGGGCTGTGTTCAGCTGACATAAGCGGCACCTGCTCCAACACACTGCCTGGAGCTCGTATTTTGAGAGCCATCCCTGGCCGCTCAGCTTGTGCAGGGGGCAAACAGCATCTCTCAACCACTAAATACCAGTTCACTCCATCATTGCTGCTGGTTTTGGTGGCTAAATTGAGTCGAATGTTGATCAAGGTGCAAACCAGGGGGGTGCCTTAACAACCCGGCCCCTGCCCAAACAGGCAGGGTGGGCGATGGGCTGGTGGTCATCATGTGAATTGACTGCCTAGTAATTAGGAGTTGGGTGCTAACTGGTGGGAGCCCTGAGCTGGTCCTCGGGGAAGATCGCTGCTAGCTCTGTGTGTTCACATGCCCTTGATTAGCTCCAGATGGAGCCAAAGCCCGGCACACTGCAACGTGCCGGGGACACGGCCGCCAGTGAGGATTGCAAGCTGGGGGGTTTTCTCCAGATGGGCTGCTCAGAAAATGCTGATAAATGCTCTCCCCCTTCCAGAGCAGCTCCTTTCCGAGGCAAAGATATTTTTCAGGGTGAAACGATAGTGGCAGGGTGATGGCAGCAGCGCAGCTGCTCTCCTCAAGCACTTTTGCATCTTATGGTTGATTTATCTTTTGCACCGCAAAGCAGCGAGGAGGTGACAGGAACAGCAGCGTTGGTGCGCTATGGCTGTGCAAAGAGTTAGTGCTGTGGCTCAGGGCTCTTCCTGGGGGCTTTTTGCCTCAGACCCCCACGTTTGCCAGGCAGCGTGATGTCTCCTGAGATGCTCTGGGCTGTGTACATCACAGGAGTATCGCCAAGTGCTGTGAATTACGGGGGTCACAGGGTGAGTCTGGGTGCACAGCACCTGAATGCCGGTGCTCGGTGCTGGCAAGGATGGGGAAAGCCCTGGATTTGGGTGGAAACACCCAGCCAGGCTGGAGGTGCTGTACCAGGTGTGTGATGGAAATTGCCCTGCAAACCTGCTGGTCGCAGGCGTGTGGGGGCTCAGGAGCCCCCAGGTGTGGGGGTTTGGGAGACCATGCGGTGGGACCAGCACAGCTATCCCTGTCCCCCCCTCAAGAGGACTTGCCCTGGGCACCTTTCCCCTGATCTCCAGCACCGCTGGGCTGGTTCGTCCCCACCTCGTGCCTTTGCAAGACTTGTCCTGGAGGCAGATGGTTTCTGTGTGTCCTTCCCCGGGGTCACAGCTTGCCTGGCTCCGTGCCGAGGCCTCCTAACCCCCCTGCCCCTCCTGTCCCCCCCCCAGCC
The DNA here is from genome assembly GCF_018139145.2 of Gymnogyps californianus. NCBI lineage: Eukaryota > Metazoa > Chordata > Aves > Accipitriformes > Cathartidae > Gymnogyps > Gymnogyps californianus. Next base: position 2,957,200 of record NC_059498.1, on the reverse strand, counting down.
CCGGCGGAGGGTGGCCCCACTGCTCCTGCAGAGCCACCAGCCGACAGCTCGTGCCGCTGCTGCTGCTGTGTCCTGCTCCTCAAGGCAATGCCCTGCGCGTCCCCAGCATGCAGTAGCCAGGCTGCAAGGGTCCCCCAAAGCAACGTCTTCTCCTAGAGATGTGGCTGTGGCCCCTGAGGCTGCAGGCAATGACAATGCCTCAGGTTATCCCAGGGAGTCTTCCCTGGCTTGTTGGAGGATGGAGTAGCTACTTTATTCACTACTGAAAGCACTAGCAACTCTGGGGGAGGATTATCTCCTTCTCATGTAAGCCAACACCATCCTGCATTGGAGATGCCCATCCAAGATCTTCTGGTTCCCAGCTGCTCCCAGGTAGGACAGGCAGGTCTGGGGATCTGCTCTTTCCTCAAGTGCTGCAGAAGGTCTTCTCGGAAAGCCAAAAAAAAAAAAAAAAGGAGGAAAAAAATGCCAGGGGCTTGCCAAGGTTTTCTCTTGTTATCAGCCCCTCCGGGCCTTGCTGAGTGGTGTCTGGGAAGCCAGCCAAGCTGCGCTGTGGAGCGGGATGGAGCTGGCGAGAGATATTTGGGATGCAGGTTTTGAACTTGGGTGAACCTCAGCCTAAAAGCCCTTCGGCACAAGCCGAGCCAGCACGATTTGAGAGCAGTGCCACGGTGGCCGCCCAGGTTTCTGCAGGTCTCATTGTACCAAAGGGTGTTTGGCAGAGCATTTCTTAGAGGGGGGCATGGAGAGGAGGAGGAGGAGGTGAGAAAATCAGCCTGAGGTGATGGTACAAGTGGATGGGAGATGGACTTGCTGTGCAGGGAGGAAGGCTGGGGTCAGGGAACCTTTTGCTTGTCTGAACCCCAATGAAAAGCAAAGCTTGTGCAAGCTCAGGTACCAACGATCCTCCAAGGTCTGAGGCCCTGGACAATTCAACAGCTTCACTCTGGGCTGTGTTTTCATAGGAAAGGGACTCAGAGCAGCCTCCAAGCAAGGGGGTCCCACCAGCCGGCTCCCGCGGTACTGCCTGGTCTCTGTGGGGGCAGGAGGAGCTGGAAGATGGCCGGAGGCAGCCGCAGCCCAGGAGCATCCCTTCTGCAGGGCAGCTCAGCCTGAATCCTCCTCTCCCTTTGCAGAATCCCCTCTCCAGTGACAATGCATCGTCCCTGTGCAGCACCGTGGATTACAAGCCCCCGCTGCCAGCAGAGGAGGAGGTGGCAGAAGAGGCTGAGGAGAGCAACGAGCCCGAGGAGTGCTTCACCGAAGGTAAGGGACCGAGTAGGGCAGGGGACCCTGTGGAGAGGGGGAGGTGGGTATGGAGGGGCCATTGCCAACCAATTCTTGCAGCATAACGACCCCTGGGCTCACTTAGCTCAGCCCAAACTCCAAATCCTCCTGTACTACCAGGGAGATGGTCCCCATGGGGCTCCCCTCTTGCGTGCAAACCCTCAAACCCAGCAGGATCCTGCTCCAACCTCCACCTAGGAGGGTTTGAAAAGACGATAAAAGCACAAATAGTGTCGCGTTGGTGGAAACGCCCTGGACACGAGGTAACCCACAGCTCTTTGTCCCATCCCCAGCCTGTGTGAAGAGGTTTCCCTGCCTCTACGTGGACATCACCAGCGACAGAGGGAAGGTATGGTGGAACATCCGGAAAACCTGCTTCCGCATCGTGGAGCACGACTGGTTCGAGACCTTCATCGTCTTCATGATTCTCCTCAGCAGTGGGGCGCTGGTAGGTCCCACTTTCCACCCTGTCCCATTTGCTCTGCAGCAGCTCCCCAGCTTGGTGGGAGCCCAGGAACGTGGGCAGGGTCCAGGCAGCAGCACTGGAGGCTCTGGGCATTGCCTGGTTGTCTTTTGTGCAAAATAACACAGCTGTGGGCAAATGTTTCATTTAAAATCCCATTTGGCTCAGGTCTGCCCAATGCACATCCTTGCAAGGGGATCTAAACGTCCTCCCCTTGCCCTCCAAGAGCCCTGCATCGGTACTGTCACCCCTGTACAACCCTCCCCAGCGTCCATCCTGGGCTGTGGTCCATGGGCTCAAGGGGATGCAACCGCCTACAGCCTCCCCTCCTGCTCTTAATGTCAACCATGAACTATCTATCTGCACCATCTATTTAGCTTTATGTGGATGGTTCCTCATTTCACTGCCTCCATAACTGGCTGTCAGGAGGTGCTTTACGAATAATTCATGGTTATGATTTTGCTGTTCCGCACTTCCAGCCGCTGACTGGTGCACCCTCCCAGAACCTGAGTGTCCATTTAAATCAACCTCATTAAAAAGCTGTGTGTCAGCCTGTTGGTCCTCTCTGAGTATTCGGCCTGGATATAACTCAGCTGCACCTGTAAATACACAGAGCGAATGGGGAGACCAACTTCTCCACAAGTTTGGAGGTAAAGAGAGAGGGAAGGAGAAGAGAGGGACTGAACTGGTTTTCAGACGTACTTTACAACATGTCTGCATCACTCGCTGAAGTGCATTTTGGGGATGTCTGAGGTTGTAGCTAGTGCTGGAATCGAAAGCTGTGCTAAAACAGCTGTACAACACCTGGCCACCATGCCCGTACCTCTGATGGCTTATGTTTTACATGCCATGCGGACATAGCAGTAACCCAAACTCCTAAGAGCATTTTCAAAATTACCAAGGCATCCAAAGGTGCAGGTTGGTGTCCTGGCTTTTGACTTGTACTCAGACTGGTGGGAATTTGATGCAGCTGGACATTTGCTTTAGTGAAGCTTTGCTTTGGGACAAACACCACTCCACATAGCCAACAAGAACTTGCGATCAAGAGTTAGACCCCAGGTTGATCAGGTGCATCAGTAAATGCTACCTGTAGCTAGGCTCTCAACTTTTCAAGCTGCCCCAAGCCCTAGGAAAGCAGGCATGGATGTGGATGCACTGAGTCGTGCAGCGGGTCTAATGGAAGAATGACTGTCACGTAGCTCCATGCCTCTTCCAGGCTTTTGAGGACATCTACATTGAACAACGAAGGGTGATACGCACCATCCTGGAGTACGCCGACAAGGTCTTCTCCTACGTCTTTGTCATTGAGATGTTGCTCAAGTGGGTGGCCTACGGCTTCAAGGTGTACTTCACCAATGCGTGGTGCTGGCTGGATTTCCTCATCGTTGATGTAAGTGTTGTCTGACGAGCACCTCTACAGCCATAGTTAGCCAAGGGATTTGGGATCATTAGGGGATTGTAGCAAGCTGTTGGAAATGAACCCATATTGTATTTTAAAGGACAATGGGGAGGCTGTGGAACAAGGGCTTAGACCATTGCTTAAAATAATGGTCCTCCACATGAAGGGCCACTTCTTTCCCTGGTTGCAGAAACCCTTTCAAACCCTTTCTGTTTTATGCTCAAGCCAAGAACAAGCCCATGCTGTTCTACCAGACCCCAGTAGAGATGTGAAGGGACATAGGGTCTCCCAAATGCTCCGTGACAGAGCAGGCCGTTCCTCATATGCAGTATTGCTGCATCCCCCGTCACCTCCACCTTCATACTCAAGAGGCAGGAACATCCTCCAAGTGGCTGGTCACCAGGGACCCAAGGACTCGATGCCAGTCCCTGTGTCCCAAGACAAGATGATGACCACCAGCCTGAGGGAGTGCTGGGGAGAGAGGAAAGGGCAGGAGCTGCAGGGACGTGGTTCAGTTGTGTTTCCATCTGAGATGCTGCTAATCCCTTGGGCTGCTCCTTCCAGGTTTCCATTATCAGCCTAACAGCGAACTGGCTGGGATACTCTGAGCTGGGAGCCATCAAGTCCCTGCGGACACTGAGGGCTCTGAGACCACTGCGTGCCCTGTCCAGATTTGAAGGCATGAGGGTAGGTGCCTCCCCCGTGTGCTGCTGGCTCTGACACGGACGTGCAACTCAGCACTGTTCAGCAGTCACCTACATCGGGGACCCATCCCAGTTGGTTTTCAGGGGTCTCCAGATCAGTGGGATCGATGCTAAGGTACCTTTGGTCCAGTTTGAGACCACTTGGTGCTGCTGGGGAGGGTAGGGCTGGGGCATAGGGACATGAAGGTCCACATCATGGCTAGCCTGGTTCTCTAGCCAGGTCCTCCAAGGTCTTTTCTCCCCTTGCAGGTGGTGGTGAACGCCTTGCTGGGCGCCATCCCCTCCATCATGAACGTCCTGCTGGTCTGCCTCATCTTCTGGCTGATATTCAGCATTATGGGGGTGAACCTCTTTGCGGGGAAGTACTACCGATGCATCAACACCACCTCAGGGGAGCTCTTCGACATCAGCGTGGTGAACAACAAGAGCGACTGCATGGCCCTCCTCTACACCAACGAGGTCAGATGGGTCAACGTCAAGGTCAACTTCGACAACGTGGGCTTGGGATACCTCTCCTTGCTGCAGGTGGTACGTAATGAAAGCAGCTGCCATCCCTCCAAGACATGCATCACGGTAGCAGGGCAGCGTGATTAGCATCAGGGCTGAAGCAAGATGCTGCCCTGATGCCCAGATGGGGCCTCTTAGTTGCTTCTTAGCTCCAAAATTGGTATTTAACACAAAAAAACCCTGCTGAGCCAAGGAGGAAAGGGACAGGGTAGAAGATGGGAGGGGAAGGTAAGTGTCACCAGGGAACCGGTGCGGATGAGTGTAGGTAGCACCGAGCCTGGAGCTGCAAGAAGTCCTCTGCAGAGCACAGGACGCAGGAGCGAGGAGGGGAGGCCTCTCTTTTCCCTCCACCCATCTGAAAAGTTCGGTCTGCTGTAGTCGTAGGCTGCACGAGTTTTGCATGGGGAAGATGACGTTTGGAAAAAGAGTGCGTGTGTCCGCTGCAGGGCAGTGGGCGAACGCAGACGTGCTTCCACTGAACCCACTGCAGCTGAGCCAGGCAAGCAGAAGGGGAACTGCTCACCGCAATTTTCATAAAAATATAGGTGTGGGCTCTGTTATTGAGTGGGCTGGGGTTACTCCCATCAGATCCAGGGGAACTGGCATTTGCAGAATCAGAGCATAACCCAAATTGATTAACCGGCTTTAAATTCAGCTTCCTCTTCAGATTTGTTGTTCCATCAGATTCAGGAAACAAGATGTTCAGGCTTTTTGTTTAACAAATCAGCAGTAAAAACTTGTAAAAGATGCAGTGTGCCCCCCCCACCCCACCAGGATCGGGATCCAGCAGATAGCAGGGGCAGCAATACAGAAGTCAGGGCTACGGAGGTGGCACAGGTTGGGAGGGGGAGGGAGGCAGCTGGCCCCGGCACAGCTCTGCTGTTGGGAAAATGCACTTTGTTTTGGGGGGAAAAGAGTCAATTACTTCTTTTCCTAGCCTGGTTTGCAGCGATGTTTTGGGAAGTCCCTGGTAACCTCAGCCACAGAACAGAGCTTGTGCGTGCACACGTGTGCACGTGAAAATCTCCGTATTTCTGTATCAGGGCATTTTTCTTGTGGATTCAATTCATGGTCCCTCTCCTGCCATTCCCACGGAGAAGCTGTAACTCCAGGCTGAGCAGGCGTGCTCAGAGCTAAACCCCCAAACTGAACCCCAAACACACACCCAGCGCCCTCCTCTCCCTCCCTAGCCCCAAATACCTCCTAGCAAATCTGTTCTTCTCCGCTGTCCCTGCAGGCGACCTTCAAAGGCTGGATGGACATCATGTACGCCGCCGTGGACTCGCGCGAGGTGAGGGAACAAGCAGGGATGTCTCACAACCGGCACCAAGCATCGCTCATCCCACCGGGCCAGTTCCCCCTGGCAGGCTGGGAGCAGAGCCCTGGAGCCGAGGAGGAGCTCAGCATGGGCTGGGGATGGACCCCTCGGCCGCAGCATCCCCTCTGGCTCTGCCCATTGGTGCCAGGAGGGTCTGTCTGCATCCCAACCATGGCTTTGGCTAGGACATGGGCCAAAGAGTGGAGAAATGCCCAAAACATCCCCCCTGCTGAGGTGCACAGCCTCGGTTGTGTCCCTTCTGGTGCCTTCTGCCACCCGTGTCATTGTCACCTGCATCCCAGCTGCACCCTGGCCCCCACACCGGGCTCCCACCCCACCCAGGCTACAGCTGGGGCCAAGCCCACTCCTCTCGGCTTCAGCTTCATGGTCCAAAATCCCCGCTCTGCCTCCGCAGCTCCAACCCGGAGGGCTCGTCCTTCACCCTGCTGTGACACGATGCCCTCCGTGTGCCCCTCCAGCTGGGAGAGCTTATCCCATCCTGGATAAAGTGCCTGGCTTGCCTTGAGCAATAAATGGGTCATTAAAACAGAGCAGCCAGCATTTAACCTTTGGGTTAAATGGGTTATTAAAAAAAAAATGTTTTGAAGGGTTTCATGCAGAGGCTGTTTCTACTGTGATCCATCCCAAAAAGCGTCCCTACGCCAGCGCACGTGTGCACACACTGCCATGAGCTGATGCAGCAGAAGGGACTTCCTACCTTTCTCTAAGTGAGCAAACTTGCCCGTGCCTCGCTGGGGGGGTCAGCCCCACACACCCACGGGCCTGAACGTATTGTTTTCGTTGCCTTTTTTTAGCATCAGAAACAGCCGCTCTGCTCACCCCGGCTGCAGCTGCTGGCGCTCAGCGGAGGAGCTGCTTCCAGCTCCCTCTGAAAATGGCTTGGGCTCCTGCCTCCCCAAACACCTGGGGCAAAGCTGTGTCGGGAGAAAATCCACTCTCTTCTGCCAAGAGCTTTCCTCGAAATGGGGGAAGCTGGTTGCGACACCTTGGGATGTCTCCAGTCAAATGTAGAGCAGAATTAAGTGATGCCCCTTGATGAGGAGTGTTTTCTGAGGCTGCCAGGCTGTGCCACCCCTGTGCGTTGGCGTGGCACGAATTAAACCACTTTTCCTTTCCCCTCTTGGCTATATTGCAGCCTTTGGGAAGGTAATTATCGGGAAGAAACTCAAGTTTGCTCATTGATATTGCTGTACCTGGGCATCCTTTCCTATTCCCCAGCCATGGGATAGAGGATCAGCACATCCTTGTCCCCCAGTTGGTGTCATGTGGATGTCCCTTCCCGTGGCTGCTCCCATGGGGACCACTCAACCTGCACAGCATCTGCCAAAGGTTTTGGAGCAGCCACCCCATGGCTCTGTCTGGATAGAGTGACCCCTTGTCCAGGGGCTTGGTGACATGCTTTCTGGAGAGGGTTAGTCTCACGTATCCCATCTCTCCTGGTCAGATTGAAGAGCAGCCAATGTACGAGATCAACCTCTACATGTACATCTACTTCGTCATCTTCATCATCTTCGGCGCCTTCTTCACCCTGAACCTCTTCATCGGCGTCATCATCGACAACTTCAACCAGCAGAAGAAAAAGATAAGTATTTTCTGGGTCCTGCAGCCACTGTTGCCTCCTGGGGCGCTGGTCCAGGACGGAGGGGAGCAGCACGGTCGTAGGGCGAGGGGACCAGGGCCACCGTGCCCGGTGCTTGGATGGACCCCAGGGTCCCTCTGCAACCTGAATTGCTGGTATCCATCAGTGGCTTCCCACAGAGTGAACAAGGAGAGCTGGACAAACGGCACCCGGAGATTTGTGTCCTGGCCATAGCATTTATAGAGGATTTCATTTATGGATGCAGAGGGAGGAGGTGAGGGGGGCCGTGTTTTCTCTTGCCTGTGCCATGGCAGGCATGGCTGTACGCCTGTGCCATCACTTTTATTTTCTTTTCCCACCCTGTGACCCTTTCTCATCATTTTTCCATGCATCGACTTCTGCTTTCAAGTGAGCAGCACGGGACTAATAACCCTGGGCTGCTGGAGGGGAAAGCGGGTGGAGGATGGGTAACACCGAGCACGTTGTTTGTGCCGAGCAACCTCTGAAGCACACCAAGATGCTGCCTCGGTCCCAGCAGGATCTGGCCAGCAAGGAGGGGGTGAGCCCCAGCAGGGCAGGGCATGGGGTGCCCCACTCACTGCAGCAAGCTGGGAGGCAGCATCTCACCTCTGCAGGAGGAAACTGCAGCACTGGGGTGAGCACCCATGGGTGCTGTGAACTAGGGGAAGCAGCATAGAAAAGGGCAAGTAGGGAGGAAGCAGGTTTCACTGAGTCAGTGCAGCGAGCTTGGCTGGAGATGTTTGGTGGGAAGGAGCGTGGTCAGAGATGTTTGGTAGGAAGAGGCGAGTTCCCAGGACTAACAGCGGTGATTCCCTTTATACTTTGGAGGCAAAGACATCTTCATGACGGAAGAGCAGAAGAAATACTATAATGCCATGAAGAAGCTCGGCTCCAAGAAACCCCAGAAGCCCATCCCCAGGCCATCGGTACGTTGGGTTAATCACCCTGGAGTGCAGCAGGGAGGGACCACTTCAAGCCACCAGCTGTCCCAAAGTGAATGAAAAGGATCTAGGGAAGACCATTTGCCAGGGCAAGGAGCCAAATCCTGGCTCCCCATTGCTACTCTTCAGGCAGGACCTTGCTAAGAGCTGGGGCTTCAGAAAAGCTTCACATCAGGCAACCTCCTTTGGGTCTGCTCTTCAGCCCTGGGTCCGCTGGCAAGGGCAAGGGGGGGATCCCTTTTGCAGGGATTAGGGTTTTCTCCTAGCTCAGCTCCTAGCTCCTCTCTCGAAGGGAGTTAGACTCGGGGAAAGCTCAGCTTTCAGCACTCCTAGAAGGGACACTGGTCCAGCCAATACATACACAGTTGTGACTTGGGTTTGGTTTTGATAGCCCTGCTCAAGTGAGGCCTTTTCCACATATTTATTCTTGCCCTGATGCATTAGCTGTGGATATAATTAGAAAGCAACTGTCCCCTGTGCCCACACCTCCTGTCCATGGTGTTACCAGATGGGCTTCATCCTGCAAGGTGCTGGGTATCCTCCTCCCATAGCTTTTGGGGCCGTGAGACCTGTGTACTGGCCACAACCCTGAGGTTTCCTACACTCTTTTAAATATGGTTCTTTCTTCTCTTTCTCTTGTGTCTTTTGTTTTGTGTGTGTCTCTCCCCTGTTCCCACCTCACCTCTGGTTCTCTGTCATCGCCCACGTGGTCCTTATGGCAGAACAAGTTTCAAGGGATGGTGTTTGACTTTGTTACCAAGCAAGTGTTTGACATAACCATCATGATCCTGATTTGTCTTAACATGGTGACCATGATGGTCGAAACAGATGATCAAAGCGAACTCAAAACATCTGTCCTCTACAAGATAAACCTGGTCTTCATTGTCATCTTCACCGGAGAGTGTGTGCTCAAAATGTTCGCTTTGCGTTACTACTACTTCACTATCGGCTGGAACATCTTTGACTTTGTGGTGGTCATCCTCTCCATCTTAGGTGAGTCCTGCTGGTTCCACCAGTTCCTCAGGGGTCCCACTGGATAATGAAGAGTTGAAATGGTCTAGCTGATCCACAGCCACCAAGCTGTCACTGGCCACCCCCTTACACCCACCCTTTGAGCAGGGCCAAGCCAACAAGACCCTGAGACAAGACGGATGTGAGGCCACCCCATGCCACCAGGCTGGATGAGGGGCTGGGGATGTGTCTCACTCCTTCTTGGTGTTGGGTTCCCCTTGTTTCCATGTTGCCTAGCTGCACTGCTGAAGCAGAGCAGCCAGCATTTAACCTTTGGGTCTGTGCTCAGAGTTTATTTTTTAATATGTTCCCTTTGCCACCGGAGGAGCAGAGAGCCGTGTGCCATCGGGGGTGGCCTGATCTGTCTGTATCTGCCCAACTCTGGCAGATGGAGCGGAGCAGCTCCACCTCACCTCCCTGTGTTGGCTGCAGAGCATGGCAAACTCACCTCTTCTTCATCCCTTCACAGGTATCGTCCTCTCAGACATCATAGAGAAGTACTTCGTATCACCTACCCTTTTCAGGGTCATCAGGCTGGCAAGGATTGGCCGTGTCCTCCGGCTGATCCGAGGGGCGAAAGGCATCCGGACTCTCCTCTTTGCTCTGATGATGTCCCTGCCTGCCCTGTTCAACATTGGCCTTCTGCTTTTCCTCGTCATGTTCATCTACTCCATCTTCGGGATGTCCAACTTCGCCTATGTAAAGAAGGAGGCAGGGATCGATGACATCTTCAACTTTGAAACTTTTGGGAACAGCATCATCTGCCTCTTCCAGATCACCACGTCGGCTGGATGGGACGGCCTCCTCAGCCCGATCCTGAACAGCGGTCCCCCCGACTGTGACCCCAACCTGGAAAACCCTGGCAGTTCAGTAAAAGGGGACTGTGGCAATCCATCCATTGGCATCTTCTTCTTCTGCAGCTACATCATCATTTCCTTTCTCATCGTGGTGAATATGTACATTGCCATTATCCTGGAGAACTTCAATGTGGCCACAGAGGAGAGCAGCGAACCCCTCTGTGAAGATGATTTTGAAATGTTTTATGAAACTTGGGAGAAGTTTGACCCGGACGCCACGCAGTTTATTGCATACAGCACCTTGTCTGACTTTGTAGACACCTTACAGGAGCCACTCAAAATTCCCAAGCCAAACAAGATCAAGCTAATCACCATGGATCTACCAATGGTTGCTGGGGACAAAATCCACTGTCTGGATATCCTCTTTGCCTTGACTAAGGAAGTGCTGGGAGACTCGGGAGAGATGGATGCCTTGAAGGCCACCATGGAGGAGAAGTTCATGGCCACAAACCCCTCGAAGGTTTCCTATGAACCCATCACCACCACTTTGAAAAGGAAACACGAGGAAGTCTGTGCTACAAAAATCCAGAGGGCTTTCCGGAGGTACCTCCTGAGGCGCTCGGTGAAGCAGGCGTCCTACATGTACAGGCACAGTAAGGATGAGGATGCCCTGAGAGAGGACGCACCCGAGAAGGAAGGTCTGATCGCCACCAAAATGCACGAGATGTATGGGAACAGTGGGACGGATGTGGAGACAGCCCCTGCCTTTGGTCTTGCACCCGTTCCCAGCTCAGAGATGCGAGATGCTCGTGGCGGAGCAAAAGCACGGGATAAGGAACGTGTTGTGAAAGAGTCGCTGGTATAACAGAAAGAGGCTTCTATCTCTTGCCCAGCCTGAAAAGACTTCATTTGTATCTCCTTTTCAAGAGCTCTTCCATATACAGATCAATAGATCTTAGATATTGAGCTAATTTCAGATATTTCAAGTAGACACCTTAACTTTCGAAGCAGGATCTCCTACTGATCCTGTTTTTTACAGCTCACTGCACTTGCAAAGAGTTTAATATTCTTCTTATGAGAATTAAATGTGAAATCTATTGTTGGTGAAAGAGAAACATTTTAGTTTTGAGATGATCTCATCATGGTAATGATGTTTTTCAGACATTAACAAATGAGTATGGCTGTCCTTTTACTTAAAGTAATTATTTATTAATGTTATTTCACAATTAAGAGATTTTCTTGTATATTATTCTTCCAGAGTGCAGCCAAGTAGCCAGTGAAAGATGAGCCAAGTGAAATAACATTAAGAATAATTACAGAAAAGACAAGGTTTTGTGAACAAAAATCTCCAATGTCTTAAAGTAGCACCTTTCTTTTGAATATTTGAATAAGCTTTATGGATTATTTTTTTGTTATATACAGAGAAAGTGCAATTATGTCTTAAAGATTTGTTCGCATAGCCAAAACAAAGCATCTGCAGATATGTTCTCAGGGTTAAATATCAGGTTTTAAAGGTCTCTGAATATGCATTGAAATCATAAATCATTCAGGTCTCTACGGTACGAATGTAAACAGTATTCATAGTCATGCTTCTTCTCCGTTTTCCCATTTCATCCAGGTTTTGTGGCAGGAAAGCAATGGACAAAGGTAGGGTTTGGAAAACCTCCTCCAAGAATCCCCAGTCCCCGTAACAAAACCCTCCAGGGTTTCTTCAAGCCCCCATAGCAAGAGGAAACGTCCCGCTGGAGTGCTCTTGGTTAGCGTTAATTAACGAGATGCATCCCTGGGGATCGGAGCAGGTGTCTGAAAGGTCCTTGCAATGAGCTGCTTCAGCGGGGTCCCTTCAGTCCCATCGGGTACCGAGCACCGGGGGCCTTAACGCAATGAATGCTCCCACCGGGGTGTAAATCCCAAAACACTCAGGCAGAGCATCCTTCCCTTGGCTGGGGCTCTGGAGACGACCCGGTGGCACGTGCTGGGGTCTCTGCAGAGCCTGATGGGGCCAGGCAGGTCCTCACTAGGAAACCTCCCGGCAGAGGAGCATTTTCCCGGGGGGGAAGGGTTTTGCTGCTCTTTACACAGGTGGGCAAAAGGAAAGTAAATCAAGAAAAATGTGCAAAAGGCCCCGAGTTCATCTCTGGACCGCCTTCTGCCTTCAAAAGGGAAAAAAAACTCTTGAGATCAAAACAAACATGAACCAAAACCTCTTCCAGTTAAAACAAGGGCTGCTTCTTGAAGCCAAAGGGTCTGTCTTTTTGTATTATTATTAATTTTTTTTTTTTTCTTGGGCTGATTTTGGCGCTGAGCCGTTACGGATGCCTCACGTTCAGGCTAGCCAGGAGCGGTGCTGAGCTTGCTTGCATCCACGTGCTGTCGGCCAGGCGGCAGAGCCGGAGTCGCTCTGCTCATCCCGTAGCGTTGTGCTTTCATTTCCACGTTGCATAGGGTGATGCTCCCTGGAACAGGAGCCTGAGCTGCTTTAAATGGCATTTGCGCGGGAAGCATCCATGGCACGGCGGTTTCCAGCCCGGATTGTGGTTCACAATCAATGCTGCTTGTACGTATGTGTCGTCGGTGATGGGAAAAATGCCAAAGAGCAGGATTTGTTTGAGCTAAAGCCATTTTTCTTTGTACATTTCTTAAAATAAACAACTGTAAATGGTCTATTATTACGATACCAAATGCGTTGGTGTGTGTTAGAGAAGAAAAATGTTTTCCCTGCCCCTGGGAGGGGTAAATGCCCCCTCCCTTTGCTCCAGGGCAAATATGGGGAGCCCCTGTGCGTGGCCTTGGCTGGACCAGCCATCCTCCGCAGGACCTGGTGGTCCCATCCTGCACAAGAGACCCCCTGGGCTGCCTCCCCCTGGCACGTCCAACCCAGCCCAGACCCCAGAGCTTCTGCTCTGCTCACGAAGAAGTCCCCTGGAGCCCTTGGTTCCTCACAGCAATGAGCCCTGACTCTAGGAGCTATAGGAGATGCTGCTGCAGGTTCAACCAAGGACAGAGGTGGGCTTGGAGGAGGTGCAGACCCCCCGAGCTGTCCCATGCCAGGCTCTGTGGGGCCAAACCTGCCCCACCTGCCCCACCGGCGGGAGCAGTTCAGCATCATGGGGAGAAGGCAGCGGTGGGCGAAGGAGGTTTCTGCATCAATGTGTGGCAGGAGGAGGAGGAGCCGCCTCCGGGACCCACTGACGTCCCCGAGGGCCACGGCACGGCCTCGCCACTGTGTTTTTGCTCTCGCTGGAACAGCTCGTCCCAGGGCTGGCGTAATTCCAGTTGAGAGCATTGTGGTACCGCGCAGGCAGGGGGCTGGAGGGAGGAGGTGGCACAACCCACCCTCCCTGTCCTCCCGCGGCGGGGGAAAGGACAGCGGTGAAACCCAAGCCCTGATGAATAGGAATGGGCTGGGGAAGGGTGCAGCTGCCTGGCAGCGGCTCTGCTCTGCCCACGGGGCATGGTCTGGCCGTGTGCTGTGGGCTGGGGAGCCAGGGTGGCCCAGGGGAAGAGATGTGGGGACACGGGACCCTCCCCGTGAGACCATCAGGTCTCCCTACATCCCATGCCACTGGGTACTGCAAGCACAGGGGACTTCAAGGGGAGACCCAGCCCCTCTGGACCAGGTCTGTGCCTGTTCGAGGGTGCCAAGGAGGCTGCGGGCAGCACAGCGGGGTAATTTGGCCACCGTCACTGCAAACCCTCTTTAGCTTGTGTCCCGCTCCTGGTTTTGCCATACAGGGCCTTCCCAGGCACTTCCAGCATCCCTGCCTCGCTTATCACAGCTCCTATCTCCAACCCCAGGGCTTGACAAAAATCCCTCAGTGCCTGCCGAGCGCATGGGCAACCCCCATCGCTTTTGTCTTGCCGGGATGTCACGGCCGGGCTGTGCTTTTCCAGCAAGAGCAGAGGTGACAGCAGCAGGGACTCAGCAGCACAGCCCCAACGTACAGCACCGTGCACGGCACGACCTGCCTGCTCTACCAGGAGAAGGCACCTCTCCCATCATCTCTCGTTCCCTCCTGGGGCCAGTCTTTCTCTGGAAACCTTTATTTCTCCTCTTTCTTGCTTCATGTCCCCTCGCATACAAGGTGAGGTTCAGGCTGGCTCGCAGCAGCCACCGGATGCTCAGAACCGGCAAAAACCCACCAAACCTGCAGAAGGTAAAGGTTTGGGGAGGCCCCAGGCAGAGACACTCGGGCTCTGGGGACCGACACAACTGGCAAAAGTACCCAAAGGTGTTTTTCGCATGGAGTTACAGTTCAGTGCTTGCCCGCAGCCGGTAATGCGCAGCAGCCGGAGGGCATGGCATGGAGGGAAACCGATTTTCTGCATCAAAGGGGGACCAAGCTCACCTTGGGGTGCCACGCTGTGCTTCCCCAGGGAGTGGTTGTTTCCAAAGGACTCATGGAGAAGGGTCCCAGTCATGGCAAATGGGGGGTGGAGAAGGAGCGGGCATGGATGGCACCAAGGGAGGTGAGACCTTGTTTTGGCCATCTCTCTTCTCTTCTAGATTTCACCCTTCCCTGGAAGGGCAGCTATGGGGACTTTCTGGGATGCTGGGGTCAGGAGCTGGGGGACCGATCCCACTGTACCCCACAATGAGCAGGGAGAAGGAGAAACCCCACAAACATCACCTCTACCCACACCATTCCTGCTCTGACTTGCAACTTGGCCAGCATCAACCCCTTCCCATCACCTGCAGGCCTAAACTGGGGGGGGATCTGCCCACACTGCTGTGGAGCTGGGGTACAACCCTGGGGGTGACCCCCATCCTCTACCCCCCGGGGATGCAGCAGTGCCAGCAGTCGCATCCTGCTCCCTGGGCACATCCCCTGTGCTCAGCCCAGGTTTTGCATCACCGCGTGCTTTGCGGATGGGCTCATCTCCAGTTCTGGTGCAGATCCACACCACTCGTGGCCACCTCCATCAAATAACACCACCACGACGAGCACAACCCGGGGACACGAGGCTGGACGGTGCCCAGGGCGCAGGCACCGGCTGCCCCAGTGTCTGCGCTGCATTCAAAACCGGCCCCAAGGGGAAAGTCCCCATCGAGGAGGATTTACATGAGCAGGAAAGGGGCCGTCTCGCGTAGCAGCAGCTTTGCCATTTTTAGGTACAGAGGCCAAGCCGGTCGGAGCGGCCGCTGTGTTTTGCAGAAGCAAGGGCCGCCGACTGGATGTTGCCCTGCCGTTTGCAGTGAAAGATGGCTGATCTTTGCACGAGGCTCTGGGTG
Source organism: Gymnogyps californianus (assembly GCF_018139145.2). NCBI lineage: Eukaryota > Metazoa > Chordata > Aves > Accipitriformes > Cathartidae > Gymnogyps > Gymnogyps californianus. The sequence continues at coordinate 2,941,919 of NC_059498.1, read as the reverse complement.
CTCCAGGTGAACCTCTGGCTGATGGCTCTGGTCACAGGTAGGCATCAAACACGGGCTTTGCGTTTCAGAGTAAAGAAATGTGCACCCAGGCGATGCGCCGGCATGTGTCCCTTGCTTAGTGCAGTGAGGGACTTCACCCAGGTCTGGCTTTAAATGCATTCGTTTTAAACTTTGCAATCGCCGCTCTCAGTCCTGCTTTGTGCAGGAAGCCAGCCCCGGGCGCAGCGGAGCCAGGGAGGACCCGCGGGGGCTCGGGGCTCGACACCTGCCTTGGGTTTCGGGTTTTGCTTCCCATTGGGGTGCAGGGAGGGGTGCAGAGATGGGACACTTTCTTGGGTGGCCAGCTGGCTTTGGCAGGAGCCCGGTGCCAAGCGGGTGCGGAGCCTGCCCGGCTGTGGTTGCAGGTGGCAGGAAAAAAGGGTTGTTGGGGTTTTTTTTACCATTTATTGCTCTCGGAGGCCTGAGGACAGGGCCGGTACATTGCTGAGGCCACGGCCAAGCTGTGGGGTTCAGCGCCCAGGAGTGGAGGAGAAATGAGAGGAAAAAGGCTTTTGGGGGTGATTTGTGGGCCCTGTGTGAACATCCCTGTGCTGTTCCCCTTTGCATCCCCATGGAGAAGCAGCAGCTAAACCCAGGACACAGCTCCTGTCCCCTTCCAACCCCTCTTGCTTGGTGCAGGGACACCCACAAAAACCTGCAGCAGATCCCACCCTCACGTGGGGAAAACCTGTGCCCTCAGGAGAAAGGGCATTTAAAGGCTTGCTGTTGGGTGGCCACCCAAGTCCAGCACGGATTCGAGGTCGCAGGGTTTCATCCTGGCTCTCATGGTGGCTTCAAGGGAGGACAGGGGAAGCTCAGCCCACTTGTGCTAGCAATGGAAATCTTGGCTTTGAGGGGTGTGAGGGCTTTCAGGGTGAGGGACCAGCCTGGTCATCGTTTAGAAACACCAACGAAACATGGAGAGCAAAGCCCTGTGTCCCGGCTGGCCAGCAGGACCGCGGGTGGCAGGGACACGTACCCAACGCACAGCCTGGACAAGGCGCATCTCCCCATCTCAGAAAAAAATGAAATGGGGCTGGAGGGGAGAGTTCGCCTGCAGAGATGTAGGGGCTGGAGGTGAACAGGGCAGCACAGACCTGGAAGAGGCTCTGGGGCAGGGAGCAGAGCCGACGGCTGAGCCAGGAGGTCGCTGCCAGGCTGCTGTTCAGGGCAGAAAGGTCTGCAGCAGGGTGGCAAGGCTCAGGGCAAAGCTCCGGCTAGGGAATTGAACCTTCCTTCTTCTTCTTCTTCTTCTTCTTCTTCTGGGGGGAGTTTTGCAGCTGCCCCAACGTGCTGGGAGGTGGTGAAGCCCCCACCTCCATGCCAGCTTCCCCACTGCGGGGTTTGGCGAATATTCATCGAGCGGACAGAGCTGGGCACTGAAGCGGTGCGGTAAACAGGGCTGGTGCTTCCTGCCCAGCTGCAGCAAGAGGAACTGAGGCACAGGGGCACTGGAGCTGCGGGCAGGGACACCCATGGGTGCTGGGGGGTCCCCACCTCACCCTGCTTCCTGCACTGCATCGCAGGTCCCACAGCTCCATCCAGCCCTTGTCCCAGGGGGGCTGCATGGTCCCGGGGTCTGAGAACCCCCCCGACCATCACGGGGCTCCAAGCCCAGGGAAGTCCCGGCAGGGAGAGTGTTTCTGGTTGATTCAGAAAATGGAAAGTGTAAATAAAGAAGTGTGAGTCTGCCTGGACCCTTTCTGAGAGGTGCCAACCTCAGGAGATACTAGTGGCAAAGGCAGGTTTCACTAGGATGTCAACCAGAAAGCAACTTAGAGAAGATTCAGGAGATGGGATGGAAATAGAAGAGTTTGTACCCAAATCTGCGCTGCCCCATGTCCTCTGAGTGGGGCTCTGGTTGATGCTCCCAAGCACTCCCTCCCATACAGAGTGAGCACGAAGGACCCACGGTACGTGCCGTCCCATGTGGGACATCCTACATGGGCTTGTCCTGCATGGGCTTTTGGCCACTGTCTCAGGGACCTTCTCCTGTCTTGCAGGTGGGATGTCAGCAGGCAAGAATAGCACCTGGAGCAACACAGGTAACCTCTCAGACCCATCGGGCTCTTTCCCTGCGTGTGTCCCCAGGGTCCCTCCCGTCCCCACTGGCTGTGCCACGAAGATGCCAGTCCCCTGCAGAGCTGGAGATGTCCCATCACCCACAGGCCTTCTCCACCACAAAGGCAATTCCCAGGCTGTGACCTCCTCCATGGCATTTCCCCAGCCCTGCACCTTGCTCTCCCTCTGCAAAGCCGTATCCGTTTTGTCTTTCCTAAGCACACACGCGTTTTCCCTCTGCGTTCGCAGAGCACGTTGCATGAACAAGCCGTGCCTTGGGACCAGGCACTGGGTTCATGCACACAGTGCTTGTGCCGTTCCCACCCACGGGGTATTAAGCATGAACTCTGCAACCCAAACGAGCCCTCAAATTCACCAGCTCTGGGACCAAAACACGGGCAAAAATACAAAATACAGCAAAACGCAAAAAATGTGGAAGCATGAGAGAAGCCAGCTGGGGAGATGGGTCTGTCCTAGCAAAGGCTCCGTGGTGCGTACCAGCACAGGCTGTAATTTTGGAGCTGGGACTAACAAGATGTACATAGAGACGGGTGGGAGCAGCGAAAAAGTATTCCAGTGAAGCCATTCCCACAGAAATTTGGAGTTTCCATTAAAAGCATGTTTTCACCAGAAGTCTCTGATCTCTACGCCCAGATGATGATGATCCACCAAAACAAAGCTGAATGCTCAAAAGCAGTATAATCCATTAAAATGGAAAGCTCTTGACTGGGGAGATGCTGGGCGGGTCTCGTGGGAGCAGCTTATTTTCTGATGCTCCCCGGGTGCTGGGTCCTTGCTCGCCATGACCACCCTTGTCCCCTGGCAGGCAATGGGTGCCCCATGGTGCAGCAGCACCCGCGCTACGTGGCGGCCAAGAAGAACATGCCCGTCCACTTCATCTGCTACTCCCAGGAGCCCCACAGCATGCAGTGGTACAAAATGGCGGAGGACAGCGATCACCTCCACGAGCTGGATCACAGCACCTCCCGCTACAGCATCGAGAGGAAAAAAAACTACATCAACTTCACCATCATCAGGATCACCTACGAGGACAACGGCATCTACGTGTGTGACAGCAAGAATCTCAACGCGGAGAAGAAGCAGCCGCACTTGTGCGCGACAGAGCTCAGAGTCATGGGTGAGTGGGAGCTCCCCATCCTCCGTGCACCCCAGGAGATGTTCTTTCTCCTTCTCTCACCCTTACCCCCTCCATATGAACCCCACATCACGCTCCTATGCACCCACCTCTCCCCATACTGGTGGGACCCCTTCAGATACAACTGTAGATGCTCCATGGCACCACAGAGGTTTCTTTGCTCGTTGCCAGCCACCAACCAGCAGGACAACCTCCCCCGGGTTGCCCTGGCATGTCCATCCTGCAGAAACGCATCCCAGGGACTGCATTCCCCTAATAAATCAGATTTTTCCTGGTCCTGGCTAGTGATGGGTCCTGCCCAAGGTGTCTCATCCCAGAGCTGGTCACTGATGCCACCCCTGGGGCAGTCTGCAATGCTCTGGTCTCTCTCAAGGGGGAGGGCATGTCATCCTGGTCCCCCCCCATCCACTCTTGCTGACACACGAAGCTGTGGCCATGCCGAGCTCGTCCCCGTTCCCCGGGAGCCTGGCACAGAGGTGGGACTTGGGGCTCTCCCTGTGCTGCTGCTCCCAGGTCACAGTAACATCCAGCAGCTCCAGAGCAGGAACACCCTGAAAGACGCCATCATCATCATCCAGTCCATCCTGCTTGTCATCTTCATCAGCGTCCCCCTGCTCCTCTTCCTAGATAAAGTAAGTGACAGCGTCTCCAGCAGTGGGGATGTCCCCAGCTTTGCCGCTGCGGTGCTCACAGAGGTGTCCTGCATCCCGGGCAGGACACTGCTGGGGCTGGGGACAGGCAGGCACTGGGTTTGGGGCTGTTGCATGGGAGCGTGGCTAGCTGAAGTGGGAAAATAAGCATCTAAAACAGCGTGTGGGACTGCGTGGATTTGCCTGTGGAAGCGGTGGGACCTGGCCTGGGGGGGACAAGGCTGGGGACAGGGGATGGGGGATCCTGGTGGGTGCTGACACCCAACCTGTGACTCTCCTCTCCATAGGGTGAAGGCAAGGAAAGCCCAGAGGAGGACCACACCTATGAGGTAATGCTGCATTAATTATAGAAGTACCTCTGTAATAACCTGAGCCTTGAAATAGTCGGTTGTGCCCCTGCTGGGTGGCTGCTAGGTACCACCAGCCCTTGCAGGGCGCTTCGGGGCATCTTCCTCCCAAGGGCCTGTTGCACATCAGCTGTAAAGAGCTGCTCGTAAAACCAAGCCAAGCTCTGAGCACATCCAGCCAGCCATCCCCATCTTCTCCCCTCTCAGAAGCTGCCCCGATCTCCGGGGAAATAGCCAGGAGATGGGTCCCCACTTGGGGGTCCCAAGGGGAGACGCGCTGCAGATGGAACCAAGTGTCTCAGCCTCCTTCTTCTTGGTGCAGGGTCTGGAGGTGGAGCAGATGGCCACCTACGAGGACATCACTCCTTTCCGGGACGTGAAGGCCAAGTGGACAGTTGGGGAGCACCCAGGCGAAGAGTGAGGGGTCCTGTGCCCACCGCCAGGCCGGCACCGGCGGCACGGCTCCCTGCCAGCACCCTGCCGGCACCCGCGGGGACGGGCCCCCGGCTCCTGCCCTGGACCACGGCTCTGATGGGCACCTGGATTCCGGGCTGCGATCCCGGGCTGCAAACCACCTCCAGCAGCCTCGCGTGGAGCTCGGGTCCTGCTGCCCTTGGGTGCTCGCTTTGCCGCGTCCGGGCCGTGCCCACCAAGGCTGCCCTGCCCTGGCTGTCGCTCTCACCGCCCTGCTGATGAACCCCTAAAGCCTATGTAGAAATTAGGAGCCACCTGCAGTCCCCCCACTAGCAAACTGGCCCCCAACGCTGGGCAGCCCCACACCGCGGCGCTGAGCTCCTGCGTGGTTAATGCAACAGAAGTACCGGGGTGGGTGGGGGGTCTCCTCCAGCCCCACCATCCCTGGCAAGGAAAGGACCAGACTCTCCGTGTGCAAGGACCCTCCTGGGCTGCGAGACCCCGCAGCAGCCCTGGCAGAGGAGCCAAGGTGAGCAGAACCATGTGGGTGTTATGAGAAGCGGATTTTGGGCTGCTGTTTAGCTCTCAAGCCATGGACATGTCCAGCGGGCCAAGCTGGCAGTTGTCTGAGATGGAGGATCCTCCAAAAGCACCTCTTTCTCCCCAAAGACTACAGGAAAAGCTGGGGAGACAGCTCTCACCCAGAGGGTCTTGTGCAAGTCTTGCTCCCCTCCAGGCAAGAGCTAGCCCGTGTCATGAGGACGTCCCCGTGGTGAGGGACACGTCCGACCTCAGAACCTATGGGAAAGATGTAAATTGTGGGACACAAATGTCCAACTGCTTGGTCAAGTCCTAATAAAGGTAATGGGTAAATTCACGTCCTGCCCAGTCCGAAGGTGTCCCATAACCCTGGTGCCAGCGTCGGTGGGAAGCCCTGGGAACAAGGAGCAGCTTTTCATGGGTCCAGCTTAGCTAGAAACCAAACTTCACCTCGTCAGGGCCCCAAGCGCAGGCAGGGATGTAAAGCTGAGAGCAGCCGTGGGGCTCTCCTGGAAGCTCTCGCTAAGCACGCACGGGGCGACCTCCACGGTCCCAAGACGTCGGCTGGGGATGACAGACAAAGACCATCGCCAGGAACCGAAGCAGGAGAACAGGGCCCAGGGCCAGGAGCTCCACTCCCAGCTACATCTGGTCTCGCAAGAGAAGCTAAAAAACATCTGGAGAGGAGCAGAGCGGCGCTAATTGGTTTTGTTAATAAAAACTATTTTGGCACGGCAGCAGGAGCTGTGTGAGTGATGGGGCTCGGGGCCGGCTGGGCACCCAACACCAGGGTTCGGGGGGTCCAGAGCGGCACGGCCAGCACAGTACGGTGGGTTTGGTGGTTTTGGCTGGATGAGGTAGGACAAGGGGGTGACGAGAACTGTGGGGCTGTAAGTCTGTCCCCCCTCAGAGAGCCCATGGCCCCTGCACTCCTGTGGCTTGCGACATTTCGGGCCCCGAGGAGAGGAAGACAGGATCGCTTCGCTTCCCAAAAGAGCTGGCAGAAAAGGGAGGGTAAAATCGTGAGCAAACAGGGCTTTCCAGCAGGGAACAGGATGGTTCTTGTTTAGTAGTAAACCACCTTCATGGAAAAGAGGTATTCAATCTACAGAGGACAAAACCAGCATTTTAAGGTTGATTTTTACTAGTTAAATAAAACTATCCCAAATCAGTTGCATGCACATGTATATAAATGTTACTTAAACATGTTTTCCTTATAAAATTGATTAATTAAAGAAAGGAGTATTCACAGTGAGAGAAGTGAACTGGCTGTTCCCGGTTTCCATGTTTGCCAAGATTTTAGGACTAGCAGAGCTCATCCCTCCATCCCTTCTTTTAGTTACGAAATGGAAGAGGAAGGCAAGTTTTCTGGCCTTCCCCGTTCCCAACCACTTTCTCAGCTCTGCGTAAACAACTCGCTCAACTGACTTAACCGAATCATATGAAAAAAAGGAGAATCTGCTGTGTGCACCTGGAGAGGAAGCCACTGATGTCAAAAGCAGTTTCAGCGACCCCAGTTCCGCTCTGCCGCTTGGTCACCCTCTTAGCCCAGGGCTTTGGCTTCCTTTAAAATGTCAGAAGCAAATAAATATTTCTGTAGCGTCACTGTTTTATTTTAAACGCTTAGACTAGTTTCTAGTGAGCCTAGAGATAGGGTTTGTTGTAATTTTATGTTGAGATAGGTTTGTATTTAAAAGGCATTTAATGTAAATAAATATATTTCAGTATATACAGTCCAGGCTCTGTATTTTGTCCTGATTTGTATCCCTACCATCAGCAGGATGGCCAGGCAGACAGACTGGGTTGCAGTCCTGAACCTCTTCAGCCTCATCTTTAGAAATGGGTTCAGTGAAACCCAGCAGTTCTAGTTCCAGTAAATAAAACCCATCGATTCGATCTGAAAAGGAATATTTACCTTCCAAGTAGTGAGCTAGCAGAGGCAGTCAACCGTCGCTGAAAACCTCTGTCAACCACGTCGCGGCCCATCGAAGTGCAGAGCCTGGGCTGTGGGCCAGCAGCTGGCTCCTCGCTCAGGATTCACTGGTCGCAGCCCACCCATCAGCCTGGGAAGGGCTTCTCCGCACAGCCACCGCAGGCTGGGGCGTCAGGAGGACCCAAGGAGTATACGTGCCTGCAAGGAAAGTTGCTTCACTTGTTTAGATGCTGCTGGTGATGCTGAGGGTAAGGCGGGTGGACGCAGGACCACCCTGAAGAGAATTGAGGGGTTTTTTTCTCTTCCAAAAAAGAAAAGGAACTTGGAAATTACAGACTGTCACGCTGCTTTACGAGATGCTACTTTGGGTCGCAAATGTAGGCATTTGAAAGCTAGAAAAATGCCAAGCTGATATTTGAGAGCTGCTTATGCAACTGCAATTCTGCCAGTGGCATGTGTTTGCCCAGCCCAGCATTTCACAGTCACGCACTGCCTTCTCCACGAAGCTTCTGCCTCATTTAATGCCCAGAGATGATCGGGGACAAACCAAGCCTCAGGGGCACCGCGCAGTCTGGATCATCATGGCATCTCCGTGCTTGGCTGCAATATAAAAAACGTTGATTTAGCACCATGCTTTTACTAACAGAGCTAGAGAGGCAGCAGGGCAGCAAGTGATGGGCAGGACTCGGGTGCAAGGTGCTGTACCAATCTAGCTGCAGTGGTCGAGCATCATCATTAACAGGCAGCAGAGCCTGTGCTGGGCTGGGGTGCCTGCTGCTCTGCTCATTTCTGACAAATATTGACATATTTAAACACGATCTAGAGTAGAAAAACACACCCAGATGTTGCTGGCTATTGGGTGACGGGATACCTGATAGCTGCAGGACCCACTGTTCCCTCTTCTCTCGGGACTGACATTTACTCTGCACCACCACCACATCTCCAGTGAGCAAACACCCCAGGGGCTTCTCGGAACAGACCACGCTCTCCCCAGCATGTTTATTAACCAGCTCTCGCACCCTCTGCTCCAGCCGCCCCGGTGACGATGCTGCCTCTCGGAAACCGGAGCCATGCCAGGGCGGCACGGCAAACCCAGGGCCCGGGGGAGGCAAATCACCACCCCTGAGCGGGGAGCAGTCCCTGAACCCCAGACAAAGGGCCAGAACAGGGTGGTTTGGGGCAATCAGTGCTTTATGGGGAGTAAAAGTCCTTTAAGCCTCCCCTGGAGTTGCCCATCCCAGGTTCTGTCTTGTTTTGCTCAAAAGCAGGGATAGGTGTGCTATGACCTCTCCTCTTCCCCATCTCCTCCTCCCCATCTCTTCTACCTCCTTTCCACACCAGCCCTCTGCTTAATCCAGAGATATTTCACATTTGCATCTCAGGCAAGAGCAGGAAGATGCTCATAACCAGATCTTCTCATAGCCTTGTCCAGCTGAGGATGCGAGAAACCTCCCAGAGCTCTGGCATCTGGATTTGCAGTGGGCAGGCTGGGACCCGAACAAGCACCTGGGTATGACAGCTCTTTGTCACCCCTGTGGCAAACCAGCTCACCACAACTATTTGCTGAACATTTGAAATTTTGGTAGAAATTGAAAGAAATTACCTGGCAGAAATAGGATTCGTCTGACAACATCCAGCTCTATCCCCACTAACAATAAAGGGGAAAACATCCCACTTGCCTTAAGTCAGAATCCTCCCAAACTGGCCAGTCAGCCCTGTTAACCGTGGGCCAAGCCTGCAGAGCCAGGCAGGAAAATCAGGTGGACACGGCAAATTCCACCGTGTAAAAGCACTGATCTGATTTGGGATGGGTCTTCCAATGATCAAGAAACTTTTATTTGCAATAAACAGCAGAATATGGCAAAATCATTCAGCACCGATTTCATCCCTAGGCAAACAACCTCCCCAACCTTTACATCTATGTATAAATGACTACAATTAGGTAGCACCATTGCGAACACTTGTGCATTTATGCACGTAGAAGATATAGAGATGTTGTTGTGATCATGAACACATACATACATATTAAACAGACCCCCTGCTATATAAGGGGTGGCTCAACAGTTACCTTTCCCAGCCTAGATGAAAGGAGGAAACATTCACTGTCAGGCAACACCTGAGCAACTCACCGGGCAAAAATGGCTCCAGGTACTTTTATTTATTTCAGTTTTAAAGGATTGCCAGTGCTGCGCATGCGTAGGGTGATGGGAGATGATGATGGGGTGGTACTGTGGTGGGCTATACACACTCAGTGCCAGCCCTAAATTAAAATGTGGCAACTTATAAATCAATGAAAAAGAATACCTTTCCCTGCAGTGTGACTTTAATCCATGAATTAACTTAGGTAGTCTTTAGCCTAAATTGGGCAAGGAGAGGGTGGAGAACATGAAGAACAAAGTCAAGCCACAGTTATAATAGTTATTATTAACATAAATGTTGGCAGGGATACTAAAACTCATATTCAAAGCTGAAGACGGGGATCAGGATGATGTCTAATGCATATGTCCAAGTCCTACAGGCTCCAGGGCATTCCTCCACTGAAAGGTATTTGTCTGAGATTAACTTTGTGGTCTCTGCAAGCACAGATGGACGCTTGTGTGAGTTAGACGTCATGGGCTGAAAACCTTTAGGCTTGACAAAGATCACCAAATTCTACAGGTATGTCCCAGAGAGCAAAAGTCGCTGGTCACAGCACAGGTAATGTCATCAGCTCTCGTCCCAGCGAAGGCAGACAGCCGGTTTCACGTCAGCAGCATGGCATAAACCAAGGCTAACGTGAGGTACTCCCAGGCCCTCACCTGGTACTCACCATCCCCTGCTTGCTCACGCAATGAAGAGTGCACTGTGCTCTTCTCATGAGGGCAAGGCCTACAGAAAAACATGAGCATGTTAGGGAAAAACGTAGGGACACACTAGTTTTCATGGAGCAACAATGACTCTTCAGCCAGGAAGACACTGCTTACAACATTGGGAGCAGTACAAGCCCCGAGGGCACGTCTAGTGAAAGGGGACAGGGTTTCATTTGATTTTGGGGAGCGCTAAGCTCACCCACAGAGTCCAACAAGACATCAAGGAAGGTGAGCCCTCAGCCAGCACGGACAGAAGAGGCTGGGAATTAATTCCCAGGTGCCACCCCCCTCCTCAGCACAGTCACTAAAGGACTGCTAACACCTTTCCTCTCCACTTCGCTGCAGGGTCATGGTTTTCTCCTCTCTTCATTGCTGTGATCACTCTGGGACTGCAGTGGCCACAGGAAGCTGCCACCTTCCCGGCCATGCCCCTTTCCAACCTGTTTGCCAACGCTGTGCTGAGGGCCCAGCACCTTCACCTCCTGGCTGCCGAGACATACAAAGAGTTCGTAAGTGTTGTGGCCTCTGGGCATCTCCTCATTAGCTTGACGGTTTCAGGACTGTATAACTTCCTAGAAACAGAGACTTTTCAACTATTGATGTCTTCTCTGTCAGCTCTCGATGAGGAGAAAGGGTCGTAATAGGATAGGACAGGTTATGTCCCATCAGCCTGGACCCTGTCTCCTCCTCTCAGCTCTCTGCCCCCATCTCTGATCCTGCACAGTCCCCTCCTCAGGGCCATTGCTGCCCGCGTCCAAACCTCCTGCACAGGGTCAGCTGTCTCAAAGAGAAACCTGGCTCTGAAAGCAGTGGGAGACGGCACAGCTATTTTGCAAGACTTTCCTGTGCTGGTCACCTTTGGCCCTGGGTGATTCCGAGTGCTTAAAACTATCCAGTCTCCGCTGTTGCCAGGAGCTGGCATGAGCTGTCGCTTTGGCAAGAGCTGTCCTTGGGGGTCATCTACTCCTTGGGACAACCCGGTCCAAGCATGTTTTGCATTCACCTTAGAACCCTGGCTTAGTGAGAGGAAGACCTTTAGGTCCAGTAGCTATTGTGCCAACACACAAACTCCTGCTTCCTACCTGCCAGCCCTGTACAGAGACACCTCATGTCTCACATTTATTTCCTGCAAAGAGTAACCGTTCAGGACAGCTTGGGAAAGTGTCTATGGTCTTCTCCCAGTACACAGATCTGAGTGTATTTGGGATATCTCCACAGGAACGCACCTATATTCCAGAGGACCAAAGACACGCCAATAAAAATTCCCAGGCAGCATTTTGTTACTCGGAAACCATCCCTGCTCCCACAGGGAAGGATGACGCCCAGCAGAAATCGGTAAGTTCTCTCCCCTGGGGCAAGTACAGACCTGTTTGAAGAGCCCAGCTGTGCTTCATTACAGGAACAGAGGGTTTCCATCTGTGAGCACTTCAGTGCTTCATTCCTCCTCTCCCTTTTTTACTATTTAAACCCTGCATGAAGAAAGAAAGACTCTTCTGGGTTATGCTATAAATCATATTCCCACCCCAAGGATGAGAAAAACTATTGTCTGCACAGGACACGCGGCTGGGTGGTGCTCCTCAGCTTGCAAGCTTGTCTGTATCTGCTGAAGCTGCAGGAGCAGTGGCACATCTCTGCGTCACCTCCAGGCTGTTTCAGAGGGAGCAGGACACACAGGTAACTCTACCAAATACCTCATCTGCACAGCTTTGACCCTTTCTTTTCTTAATTTCAGGACATGGAGCTTCTTCGGTTTTCACTGGTTCTCATCCAGTCCTGGTTGACCCCGGTGCAATACCTAAGCAAGGTGTTCACAAACAATCTGGTTTTCGGCACCTCAGACAGAGTGTATGAAAAACTAAAGGACCTGGAAGAAGGGATCCAAGCTCTGATGAGGGTAAGTTGCAGCATGTAGCATGACTACAGAATGACAGAGATCCCCTAGATGCAGGGCACTCGGCTGTCAGGGTCTTCCACGGGATCCAAAGACCATGAGAAATCGCCCCACCTTCCACTCTGAAGACCAGTGGCATCCCTTGGACTTCGCTTACCTCAAGATAATGAGATCATGACACCCCATTGCACATGTTTCATCACTGGGGAGTATAAGAAAACACATAACAAATGTTAATAGCACTGCCATAACCACTCAGGTAGCAGGAAGATCACAACAGTCCAGACCCAAAGTCTTCCCAAACCCAGCCCCAAAGAATACTCAGTTGCTTAAATCTGCTGTACGAACGGCAACATAATGTTTGCTACATCTCCATGCAAAATACTTTAAAGTGGAGTAAATTTTGTGAGGTTTGCAACTTGACTTTAAGGACTCACAACATTTTATAAAAACAACCCGTATAAGTCTGTGTACAGATGGAAGCCTATGCTCTGATGCTTCTCTCTTACATTAATACAGCACCCAGACAGCTGAGAGCCGGAGAGTGATCTTCAAGGGTCACTCTTAATTTTTACTTTGTTGTTTTAAATGAAATTGCTTATTAACTGCTGGGACACCTTTTCAGTTATGCTTACTCTATATCTAAGTTTATCTGCCAGCATCACCATGTAGCTAGAGCTCTGAGACCTGTATCTGTGAGAAATGAGTCTGGACAATTATTTACATCTTCTAGCATCTAAATAACTCTGAAAGTCAGGCCCTGAGAGTAAACAGAGATCTTCTGTCCTGGCACTTCAGCTGCAGTAAGTGTATCAGTGTAATACGTATCAGTACCTTTTCCAGATTTTGCTCTCCATTTGATATGTGCTTGGGCATTGGGAAGCGGTACACAGAAACGAGACAAATAATCACATTTCATCCATTTACGACACTGTTTACTTAACCAAAACTGTCCTGTTTACTGTGCCAGCTGGTGAGCAAAGCAGGGCAGGAGGAGTGGCAGACTGCAGATCTCTCAGCTCCAGATGCACGTGGCTTGGGTCTGGGTTAGAGCTTTGTTCACTGGGAAAGTGGGAGAAAGGAGAGAATTATTTGCCCGGCTCCCCATCTCCTTGGCTAGAGTAGCTACAGAGAGACCCTGCAGCTCTCCCCTTATTTTAAGACCCCAAAAGACACACTCCTCCCTCCCTGCAGCCTTGTGCCCAGCTCCCTTCTCACTGGCAGCAATTTGTGTAGCATCACCCCTGCGGAACTATCCTTCCTGTAAACACATAAATGCAAAAGTACGTTTGAAATATGATTAAGAGTAGAGGGAAAAACCCCCAACCTCCTCTAAAGCTAGACGGGAGGCTTGGCAATGGGCCCCTCGGAGGACGCTCATCCCCAGGCCACCACCGCCTCCCCCAGCACCTCTCCATCCTCTCGCAGGAGCTGGAGGACCGGAGCCCACGGGGTCCCCAGATCCTCAAACCCACCTACGACAAATTCGACATCCACCTGCGCAACGAGGACGCCCTGCTGAAGAACTACGGCTTGCTCTCCTGCTTCAAGAAGGACCTGCACAAGGTGGAGACCTACCTGAAGGTGATGAAGTGCCGGCGCTACGGAGAGGGAAACTGCACCGTTTGACGCCGGGGATGGCTCCCCACCCACCCCGGCCCCTCGCCGGGCACGGCTGCCCCGCTCCTTGTAAAGAAAATCGGAGAATAAACCCGCTAGCTGCCGACACGTCTCTGGCTTTCGGGGGGCTGCGGGGACAGGCCGCCTTGGGGGGCCGGGAGGGACGAGCCGCCGCCGGGACAGGGTGGATTTGGGGCTGGGGGGGGGGGTGGATTTGGGGGGCTTTTCCCTCGCACTCATGGCTGGGGCCCACACTCCCGACCGAGGTCCGGCTGCGGCGGCAGAGCGGGGCCGAGCCGAGGGCGGGGCGGGGCGGGAAGGCGGGCCGCTCCGGCATGGCGGAGGTGGTGGAGTTCCGGGTGCCCACAGGGAGCGCCCAGACGCTGCTGGTCTGGGGGCTGGAGCCGGAGCCGGGCCTGGAGGTGAGGCGAGGCCTCGGACTGGGCCTGAGGAGCGGGGCTGGGGAGCCGGGCCCTGGAAAACCTCCCCCCCCCGGCACTGAGGAGCCGGGGCTGGGATCCCCCGGGGCTGGGGAGCCGGGCCCTGGACCCCCCCCCAGGGCTGAGGAGCGGGCCCTGGACCCCCCACGATCGCTCTCCCCTCTGGAGCTCAGGCCCCAGATCCCCCACATCTGTACTGATGGCTTCACCTGTGCAATAATAATAATATATTTTTAAATCCCTCCCTTTTATGTTTTTTGGGTTTTAATAATTTTTTAGTTTCCTTGCCTCCCTGAGGCATGCTGGGCACAGGGCAACCCTGAAGGGGTGTCGGGCCACCCCAGGGTGATTTCTGTCCCTGTACCATGGCCGGTTTTGCGGTCTGCACAGCAAAACTACTAAGAGATCAGCAAAAGATGGAAGAGCTGGAACAGAACCCCGTTACTCTGCCTGCAAAAGATCGTGCTAAGGTTTCACGGAAAGCTTCGGAAAAGCAGCGCACCCAGACAAAGCGGGATGGCAGAGAGCAAGAGGCAGTCCGGGATGAGGATGACTGGGGGGACAGAAAATCCCATGTCTGTCTTTGCTCTCCTCCTGATGCAGAGGCTGGATGATAATGGAGATGAGACGTCGTCAGGGTCAGAGGTCCAGCCAGGTTGAGCTTATTTTTGTGGAGAGATACTCATCGTCAGCCTCACTGCTTATTCCAGGGCTTATTGCCGTTAACAGTACTAAAAACTTTTCTCGTTTTCTAGGTAATTAGGTCTTGTGAGTAGTCTGTTGCTGTTGCTCAGCCCCTGGAGCACTCATAGATATTTCAAAAGACCCTTTTTCTCTTGTTTTTCCTCAGCATTCCCTGTTTTCAGCATTTTCCAAATTTGGGCTGCTCTACTCCGTGCGAGCACACAGAAATGCTGCTGTGGCAGGGCCTGGGTATTACGCCGTCATCAAGTTTTATTCAGCTGGAGATGCCAGCAGGGCCCAGCGCACGTGCAATGGGCAAAGGCTGTTTCAGAAATCTCCCTTGAAGGTAAGCAGAACGGCCCCAGGTGTGGAACTTGCAGGACTCAGCACCGTGACCTCCAGCAGCAGGTTAGAATCACACGAAATATTTGTTGATCTCAGTGATGTTTCCTGTGCAGAAAGTTTATTAACTTGTGGCTGGGCACTACCACCGTGGTGACATCCCCCACCGCTGGCTCCCAGGTAGCATTTAAGCAGTAAAATGGTAGCATCCCTCCTCTGGAATAATTTGCAGGGCCCGTTCCTGGGTAAAAAATATTTAACACATCTCAGAAGCACACGTGCGGTCAGGGCATAGGTTACCTTCAGGTGACTCTCCCGGAGCTATCAGTGGTGTGTCTGTAGTGGGAACCTTACAAGCAAAGCCTGGCTAACTAGGGTTCTTCTTTCTTGGACAGGTTTGTGTTTGCACCAAGCAGAATGGGTTTCAGCAACAAGTCCTTGCTCTCAACAGCAACAAGTGCCAGGAGTTGGCCAACCACTACCTTGGCTTTAACGGCTGGTCCAGTTGCATCGTCACAGTAAGGGACCCTTTATATTCATCCATCATCCTTCCCCTCATCCTCTTCTTAAATAGAGTGGTTGGTGGAATAAGAAGAATTGTCCTCAAACCAGCAAATAATAGACAGCTACAAGAGCTGCATTTTGGACCACAAATGGTATTTTGAAAGCCTGGGGAGAGAAGATCGCTGTGGGTGAGGGCACTGGCTTGGCTTCTGTTAATAAAAATGGGGGTGGCTGTGATGAAAGCAGTGCCAGGGCCTGACAGTAGTCTTTGTGTGCTGAAAGTGTCTGAGATGACTGAGACTCCCAGAGGATGGGGACTATGAGGTATTTCTAAAATAGGGTGAAAACGGTAAACATCCTGCTCTGCCTTCACCATGTGCTTCTGCCTTGGAGTCGCATGCTGTGCAGAGAAGGTCTGTGGTATGCAGGCATAGGCCTAAGTGGTCGTAACATCTCCTTCCTATTTAATCGAAATTAATTACCTGTGGTCTTCCCAACAGCTGCAGAATGTATCTGACTTGGATGGTGAGAATGAGGAACTGGGAAAGACATTACAGAAGCGATCCGTGAAATACCTGTGTGCTGTAGAGGTGACACTGCCCAACCATGGGGTACGCACCAGGGGAGTTGCCCTCGGTGAGGCAGACGTAGAAAACGGTGAAGGTACGTTTTGGATGCAGCTGGAAGTCTCTCTTAGGAGCCACGCTGGTCAATCTTGCTTTTGCACAGTTTGTGGGTCTGATAAAATATCTGAATTCAGCGGGAGGCAAGGATCTGTGCAGGGCCTCATGAGCTGCTGTGCTGTACAGCAAGGGATCCTGAGCATGCCTCTTCCCTCCCTGCTTCACACCAGTATTGCTTTCCTACCCTCTGTTCTCTCCCTCTCGCCTGCAGCGTTATTCATTCCCCATCACAGCCACTTCTGGTGTGAACATGCCATGCGATCGTGTCTGTGGCACAGCTCCGGTGCCAGCGGGGCTCTGCACTGCCCGCTGCCCTGGGCAGGGTCCTGACACAGGCCTGAGGATCGTGTGCTGCTGTGGGTTGGCACACGAAGGCCCTGTGAGGGTGCTGCCATGCTGCCGACAACTCCCGAAACATAAGCAGCTTTCTTATCAGATCCATAAAGCTGTGTTTGGTTACGTTTCCTAGTGCGATGCAGCTGGTGAGCTTCATATGCAGAGTGTCATCTTAATAACATGCTGCTTGTTGTGTTCAGATCCTCTCGAGTTTGTCACAGCCTCAAGAAGAGTTCAGAGACTCGCAGTCGGGAAAGCTTTGTCTAGTGCCTTTCAGAAGATAGTCCTCATAGTCTTAGGTAAGGCCTATTTTTGTATTAAACACTGGGGTGTTTGGGCTAACGATATTATAACTTTCATGATAATTGATATGAATTCTTTTTCTCTGAACCTTTCTTGGGATTCATTGAGGCTTGGGGGGTCTCGGGCAAAATGAAAATTGTGTTGTGGTCTGTAATGATTTAACAGAGTGGTTCCACCCTATGAGCTATGTGAGTGAAAGGAAAATCCGACAGGAGGTCAGATTTTTTTGTGATAAATAAGTCATTGAAACTCCAAATTCCAAGAGTGTAAACACTGGCAGGGAGAGCTTTTTAACACTACATGTGCATGCCGAATAGGGATGTGAGGAAGTTCTGCTTCCAGGGGTAACATGAACTGAATTGCAGCACTTTGCACATTCCTGTCCTGCTTCCAAGCCAACCAGGTGCCGTCAAAGGTCCGTGCCCCACTATTGTGTTCAGTGTTGCTTCTTCGGGGCTACTATCTCCTTCGAGTTTTTAATCATTGAAGCTGGCTCTGTGCCTACCCAGGAACTGCTAGATCTGCTTTCTCTAGGTTCCAGGTCTTGTGCTTTCTGAGTTTTTAGGTGACTCCTGTTTATGTGGTATCTGAGTGCTTCAGTCTTTTACGCTTATCAGGACAGACCCTGATGGGATCAGGTCAGTGCTGCTATCCTTATTTTACAGAGAGGGGCCTTTCATCTGCCAGATTCCTCCCCGGCGTTCTTTAAGGTGTTCTTTTGAAAGGTGGGTTTCTGGATTCAGATGTTTTGCAGTGCTTCCTGCCTTCTGATCCATCACATACACAGAGACCGGCAATTAACATGCTCCATCCTCTCCATAGATTTTTGCTTCCTCGATTTCAGTTTCCACTCCATTCAGTAAGAGCCATCTGGTTTTCTGCAGGGATAGACAGGCAGGTAGGCCAGAGAAAGCACCACACTCATCCAGACCAACCAGCCACTCGCTCTGAAAGCCATTTTGAAGCAGAATTGTCCCATTTGGAGTTTAGGGTAGGTTTATTGTCATTACACGCAGTAGTAACTGACCGTGTCTCTGGCTGTTTATTCTGTTTCAGAGAATGGGAAAGTGGCTGTGGAGTACCGTTCCTCCCAAGAGGAGCCCACAGACTCCTTAACAGAAGAGGAACTAAAGGGGCTTGTTCAGGTAAAAGCGGTGGATATTTAGCTTTTTCACAGGACCTGTATGTTCCATCTAGGGATGGGGATACAGCTGTTAACTGTTACAGCCTCTGGCACCCTCCTTTTATGCAGCAATTACCTCGACTTAAATCTCAGGAAGTAATTACATCTTGGAATTGTACAGCACGCTAAGGTTTTAAAACTCCTACTTTTTTGGGTATCTTGGTGCAGAAATGCATGTATATTTTAGAAGGCCCAGGAAAGCGAGCAGTTAGGGTACAGGAGTATTATGGTGCAGCTTGACAGGTCTCACACATGACAGTGTCCAGGACTGCTCTTCATAGAATCTGTGAAAGTGAAAATCCCGGTAAAGCCACAGTAGGTTAAATCAAATGATTTTTTAATAAGTTCTTAAATAAATCAAACTCCCCATCTAGAAATGCACTTCATAAACTTATCCTTACCCAGAGGGAATGATTGTTAAAAGCTTTGGTGAAATAAAAGCTTTGGTGAAATCCCTGCAGGTAATTGTGGCATCTGTTAGCATCCACCGAACAAAAATACCCTGGTACAACAGTAAAACTTTAATCATCGTGCTCAGTGAGATGAGTTCTGCGTGCCAGCCTTTGCATGCAGCCAGTCATGAGCAGAGGATTTTCATC
Source organism: Gymnogyps californianus (assembly GCF_018139145.2). Taxonomy (NCBI): domain Eukaryota; kingdom Metazoa; phylum Chordata; class Aves; order Accipitriformes; family Cathartidae; genus Gymnogyps; species Gymnogyps californianus. Next base: position 2,923,345 of record NC_059498.1, on the reverse strand, counting down.
TCGCTTAGTTTGAAAACACTGCTGCTTACCAGGGGCGATCACTGATACGGCAGTCTTTTGAAAGCAAGCGTCACTCTCACATGATGCATCAGCTCCGCGCTGCGCAGTGTCTGACGACTTCTGCAGTTTGCATGGAGGAAGTGTCTAACGAACCTTGTGACACGTTATTCCATTTGATGACACTGAGTCACCTAGTGTCCACAGGCAGAACTATCTTCCCTTCCTCCTGAAGAGTAGCAGTAAAATAGGAGTATTTTGGTGTGTGAAGTAAATAACGTCCATCGGGGGAGGGGGTTGTCAGTTGAGAAGATGAAATTTCTGCTGGTTTGTTCTCTCTGCATTTTCCTGTCTGCAGCCCCTTCTATCTGACCTCTTTTAAACCCACAGAGAGCTGAGTTAACATGTAATGACCATAAGAGAAGTGAGCAGCAAAGTCAAACAGAAAGCCTGCTGCTTCTCAAAACTGTCTTTTAGAAGAAGGGTCATCCCTCACCTCCCCTGCTATCTCACTTCCCTTGTGATGGTGTGTGGGAGGTAATTCGGTGCTCTCGCTCCACAAGGCACTTTCCAGCCTGATAGGAATAGACCGGAATTCGGAAGGCCCTGCTTGGGAGGAAAGCTTCTGGGTGTCCTTTTGTTCATTGCCTTGTGATGTCGGTCAGTCTTTCCAAACCAGAAATGTTCCCGAGTTGGTAAATTCTGGGGAGGCTGTCTTTTGTACGTGGTAAAAATATATTGTTTCCAGGTGCAGAGGGATGAAGCTAAAATATGTTGTAGGGAAAGAAATTTACTCTTGATTTCTCTTCCCAGGTCAATGAATTGTCCTTGGAACAGTTTGACCTCGAAGAAGAAGTTTTGTCTGATCTCAGTTTTGATGATGAGCTCGCTAGCCGGGAGAATTAGTGCAGCTCTGTCGTCACATCGTTTCCAAAAGTTTTGCAGTGTTTGATTGGAATGAAAGTCTTAACTCTGTGAAGTGACGTGTGCGTCATATCCAATGTTTTCTTTTTCTCCAAATACCTAACAGCAAAAGACATGGGCAATAAACCTAGTGTTACTAAAATTAAGCCCAAAAATACATGCTGTTTTTGGAGAGGAAGTGTTTTCCTGTTAACTTATCCAGGTCAGCTATATATGGAAGCCAGCTTAGCTGCATGATTATTATTTAGACAGCATAACAGATGTGCATAGCACTTATAGAAAAATAAAAGGAACAAGCCCACGCTGCAAGAGCCTACAGTTCAGGTTCCCTCTGATCTGCAGGAGAAAGCCGGAGATGGCAGAAAGAGATGTCTTACCAGCAGGAGTAGCTGTGGTACTTACACACGTCTGCACAGGCACAGAACAAAGTATTTCTCTAAGTGAAATTTCTTTTAAAGAAATAAGCCTAAGTCTTGTAATAATGTGTTGAGCCACATGTGCCACAAGAGCCACATGTGTTGAGCCCCAGCTATAAGTAGTTGGGACGTTATCACTATGTAAAGCAAAGATTCTTTCTAACGTCCAACAGGTTTTTCATTAAATTAAGTAAAATTTTGTAACTCAGTGTGATGAATGAACCTCAGAGGCAGCACAAGCAATGAGAAGGGGCATCAAGCTCCTCAAATCATGGGGGGGGGGGGGGGGGGAATGCTTATTTGATAACAAACCTCTGCTCAGATTTTTTGACCTCTCTTTGGAAAAAAAGATGATTGAAAACTGGGAGAGCTCAGGGAAGAGCCACAGGAATGATCTGAGATCCCTCTCAAAATGAGAGGAGTGTGGCCTGTTTAATTTAACAAAAAAGAGAGGAAAGGGGTGATTTGCTCCAGGAGAAGACACCTGAGACCGGGTGAGCTTTTTAACCGGGAAGGCAAAGGTGAAACAAAATCCAGTGGCTGGACGCTGAATTTAGAGAAATCCAAGTGGGAAGCAAGATGCAGTGTTTCACAAGGGGGAATACTGCAGGGAGGGAGCGGCCCTCCGCGGGACAGGTAAATCCTCCACTGGGGCAAGTTCCCAGGCGGAGATTGTAATTACATTATATTCTATTATACGCTCTCTTGATGGCGGAGACGCCTGAAGCCCCAGATCCCGCTCCGAGCCGTGAGGCGAAGGGCCGCAGTGGCGAGGCCTGCGCCCGGCCCCAGGCCTGCGGTCCCCCCCTCCCCGTTGCCTGGCGACCCCCAGCCGGGCCTGCTCCGCCATGGGCCTGTCCCGGCCCTGCTGCCCGCTCCTGCTGCTGGTGCTGCTGCTGGCGGCGGCCCCCTGCCCGGGGCGGCCCAGGGGGCCTGCCCGCTCCCCTGCCGCTGCCGACGGCGGCTGCTGGACTGCAGCCGTGCCGCCCTGGCCGGCGTGCCCCCGGCCACCCGCCGCTGGGCCCTCTCGGTCCTGTGAGTACCAGCGGCGGTCCGCCCCACCAGACCCCCTCCATCTTCCCCTCCTCGGCTTTTTATTCCTGGTAACCCCTCCCGGGACACCCAGGAGAGGGTTACCGGCAGAAGATATCTTGGTTTTGGGGGGCTCGTGCTGCAGTGCTGAGGGGTGAAGCCAGGCTGGCCACGCTGTTGCATCTCCAGGCAAATTCCGCTTCCACCTCAGCAGCCAAATTTGCAGCAGAAGGGGTTTTCCTGAGGGGTGACAGTGTCAATCATTTCTTTGCAGAGATTTCACTGGCAACTCGATTTCTTCCATCGAAAAACAAGCGTGGAGGGAATATCCGTGGGCTGAGTACTTGTAAGTATCCTCTAGCATTTAAAATGTCAGGAGTTCAGGTATTTTCAATCCTTTCATCTGCTTTTTGAGCCAAGGGTGTGACGAGCATGAGCACCCACACAGACCGTTTCCATCTGAATTCAAAGCTGAGCTGCTCAGCAAGGAGGGGTGTGAATCCCCAGGGCTTCCTAGGATGGCAAGAAATGCCATGAGCTGTGTCCCGTCCATCCTACGGGACCATCCCTGTGCCTATTTAATCAACGATCAGGCTACAGCTAGCTTCAGCAGGCCAGGAGCAAGTGCCTGCTCCTCCGATGAGTGATGATCCCTGTAGTGACTCAAAGAGGTGTTTTAGTAAAGCTGCTGCGGGATATTTTCCCCTGAAAGTTCCGTTTCCTCCTGGAGAGCAGCTGGTGTAACAGTAAATGTCCGTTTGTCTCATTCCAGAGTCCTCCAGGACAATGATCTGCGGGCAGTGAAGAGGCATTCACTGGAGGGTCTGCTCCTGCTGAAGCACCTGTAGGTACCGTCCCCTGCCCACCGCCGTGGGCTACTGCCTCACCCTCCCTTGGACCCCTGCTGCTCAGCCCACCCCCATGCAAGTGTGCTTTATTCCTCCTCGGTTTTGGGCTACGGCCAGAGCAGAGCAGGGCGTCTTGGTGCTGCAATAGTGCCTGGTGGGAGGATTCCCGTAGGGGAATCTTTCATGAAATGAAAGTGCAGCTTTCATTTCCCCAAATCCAACCAAGAGGAGGAGGCTGCTGCCCTTTCCCACAGATATTGGATGACTTGTAGTCAACCCCAAGCTAACAGTGACCTCCCACACCCTGGGAGATTGCCTCTGGCTATGTTTATCTAAGGACCAACATTTTGGGGGTGAGAACCACCTAGAACAGGGCAAAACCCATGCATGCCTTACTTCTGCTAGGTGAAAAGACTTCTGTTGCGGTGAAGGCAGAGCCCCGTATTGCTGGTTGCTCTTGGGATAGCCTCTCTGGTGGCTATCCCAGGTGGAAAGAGAGAAGCCTGCACTACCCCTTCCTCTGCTGAAATCCCAGATGGGCTGAGCTTGGGAGATCTCTGCTTCAACCTCCAGCTCCGAGCAGGGCTAACCTCAAAGCTAGCACAGGGGTTTTTTATAAAAAAATCACTGGGGTTGCTCAGGGCTGTATCCAGCTGAGTCCCCCCTCTTGGAGGAGAAACAAACGTGCATCTATATCCACACAATGTCATATGAAATTGCAACAAGCACTCTGTCTCTGACACTGTCTGGAAGGGAGCAGAGGAGCATTAGGGTTTTTTCCTCCTTGAAGTTCAGTTATTTACATATTTTGGGGTTTCCTGTGTGGTGCAGGCAAAGGAAGCGTGAAATAAGAATGGCAAAATCTTACCCTGTTCTGTCCTCTGCTTGGCCACTGTCACGCTCTCTTTTCTTATCTTAAAAGCTAAGAGGCAGAAATAAATCCCACCATGGAGGCTCAGAGCTTTAGTGCCCAGAGCCCAGATTACCTGAGCCTCAGAGGAGACCCAGGTACAGTCATTTCTCAACACAAACCTCATGTCAAAGATAAAAATACTACTCGTGTGAAAAATTTGACAGCAAGGGAAACCCTGGCTTGGAATTGGCTTATAAGGGTCATGTTTTGGGTTCCGCTCCTCTGTTATCAGTGTAGCTGAAATGAGGGCAGAGAGAGGTGTCCCAAAATCCCCTCTGTTGCTTATATTTGCAGATCATTGCAAGTATCTCAGCTCCATCACCGTTTGCGTTTGTAGTGTCATTTAATGAGTGTGACCCTTACGTGCTTGCATTTTTCCCATAAAAAGGGAGGTTTCGTATTTTCTAGTATGCACGTTGGCTTGGAAGGAGCCAAGTCCAGGGTGGTCTTGGCCTTTCTGGAGCTGCTGCTGCGGTGAGCCAGCTTCAGGGCTGCACCCAAGCCTTGTCTCAGTGCTGAGGAATGGTGGAAAACAAGGTAGTGCCAGTGCTGGGGCCCACTGCCCGCACTAGCTCCCTCTCCCCATGTCTTTTTAGCAGGTACGTGTGCCCTACTTTATAGAAAAGAAGGATCCAAGAACTTAAAAGCACAAAGCAGGTTCTGCAGAATGTGGGTTGCAGGCTAAATGAGTCAGGTTGGGAAGAAACAGGCTTCCAGCCACGCTCCCCTTCCACAAGGCTGAAAACTGAACTCTCCAAAGTACTTCTGAGATTGCACGTGCAAAGACCTTCCTCCCACCGCCCGGCTGCCTCCCTGGGAGGTCCAGACCCTGCAGCCGAGAGCTGCAGTCGCTCCCCGACGCTCTCCCTGAACACCCTCTCCAGTAGCCAGGCCATCTCCTACAGAAGAAACCTTGTGCATTCATCTCCTCCAATTTTAGATGCCTAATAATTGCCTAGGGTTAAGCTAATTGTTCAGGCTCTCTTTATTTTCCATGGAGAGGAACAGGCACTTCCCATTCACCCAAACGATCTTGGGAACCTGTCTGCGGAGGGGATGAATCACTCCCCCAAAATATTTCTCTCTTGCTGTCTGCTGCCGAACAAGCCCGGGCAGCTAATTCAGGCTGAGACAACGAACCTTTTGATTTCTAAAGCTAGGCCAGGTGAATCCCGCAGCCGCTGAGTATCTACACACATCTTACAGCAGAGCTGTGCAGGAAAGTGGGGTTTAGGTTACCCCTTCATTGTGCCCTTTCCAGACTTCCATGTTCTTGATTTTGCATCTTTAATAGGGTCCCTTTAACATAACTTTTTCACCAAATGTGGTGTAGGAGGGAGGGATTAGAGCAAAATAACCATTTTGGTCACACATGTGGTTAGCAAGCCGTCCCTGAGCCCTCAAAGAAGAGGTGCTGTTCAGGCTTTTCTGGCTGACTTCAGCAAGGAAAGCACTGATGGCACCAGGGGAAGGCAGGTTGCATCTCTGTGGCACATCCAGAGGGTCACGTATATGGTCTGTGCAAATGCATCCTCAGCTGCGAAACTGTGCCTGCGTAAAGAATCTTTTCTGTTATCAGAGAGGAAAATCAAGCCCTAAAATAATTCTGGTGGGATCAGAGCTAGAAAAAAAAAATCACTGAGATGAAAGCCACCTCCGGTCAGGAGGGTTATCACAGGTTACACACCACTGCGAGCTAATATCAGATATAAACACCGCGTGAAATCAGAGCCATGTAACATATATGCTGCCAGTGTCAAAGCAAACATGACAGTGCAAATGTAATTAACGTTTCGTGTTCTAATTTTAACAGGGATTTATCTTGCAATAAAATCCTGTCGATTGAGGAACATGCTTTTGAGCCACTTCCTTTTTTGCAGCTTATGTGAGTTATAAAAGTTTCTTTCTAGTGTATTTACTGAAGTCTGTTTGCATTTATAACCCTTTTAGTGCTAGAAAATGTTCCTGTTATTTTTAGAACAATGACTAAATTTCTCCTGCTAAAAGACTAACTGAGCTAAAGAGATCAATGCAGATGGCTGGATGACCCACAACAGGATGAGAGATCATAGCGTGGTTGTCCAAACGCAGCCATAATAGAAGCCATTTCTTGAAGGTTTGCTGTATCCTGGAACAGAAATAGATTAAGCACATGTGCACTTCATTTCCTCTCCTTGACAGGTTAAAAAAAAATGAGAAAACGGCAGTTTCCTCCCTATTCTACCTTGGATTTGCATATTTCCTACAAACCAATACTGCTTCGCTCCAGCTTCCTGTAGGACAGCCCCAATTCATCTCTGTGATCTTCTTTTTCCCCAGAAACCTGGGTGGAAATCTCATCACGCAGATCCAGAACGGCACGTTCCAGGCGTGGCATGGGATGCAGTTTTTACAGAAGCTGTAAGTGTAACAAGGTCTAAAGGTAGATCAGAGCGGGACTCCGCAGTGACAGTGGGGAAGAGCAGATTTGCTCTCTGTAAAGTACTGAATCCTACCACAGATGTCATCCACGGTCCACCAGGTCTGCAGCCTGAAAGCCTCTTTCTCCTGGCCTGCTTATCTTCTCCATGGCTTCCCGGAACCAGCACCAGGTTCAAACAGCAGCGGTGGGAGCCCAGGGGAATAGATAAAGAAACGCCGTGGGAAGGGAGAAGAGGCAGGGTGATGAGGGGTATGGGATGTGACCCAGATTTCTAGCCAGCAATTTCACTTTGCATATTTGCATTTAAAAGTAAAGGGTCTCAAAAACATCCACAAAAAGGAAACTTGGTTCTTTTGGTGTCTTGAGAAAACGTGACTTAATCCATAGTCGGTTCTATCAAGCCCTTCCAGGGGTAGGATCACCGTTTCCATCTGGACCTGAAGTAAGTGGGAAGCCAGGGCGTTTTGCCCACCAAGGGTTCATATACGTGAGGAAAAGGCCACAGTCTCCCTGCTCTCCTGAAAAGTGCAATGTTTCTCACGTGATACACCAAATACGGTGGCAGAATAAATTATGAACAACAATTCCCGTAGGACTAGGCCACAGCTTTGCCTGGCTGGATGCAGTAATAGAGAAAAAGTTTATGGACAGTGGAAATGTAAGAAAATATGGAATGTAAGACTCCAAAATAACATCAAAGTCCTGGTGGAGGGAAGCAAAGAAAAGGTGCGAGCTGAGGAGGAAAGAAAGAGATGTTGTGTTTTCCAGAAGAAGCACTTCTGGGCTTTTGCTCTTTTAGCTGGAGATAATCAGGACCTGATGTATTTTGTGAATCAGCCCATCAGCATCTGTTCCTGCCTCTAGCCTTCATCCCAGGGCCTTCCTCACACGCGTAACACTGAGCCAATTTTTTTATCTTCAGGCTGAAATTTCCTATGTTTGTTCTCCACTTGAAAGGAAATTCTTTGGGGAGGTTTGAGTAAAAATCGCTCAGCCAAATCCACATCTGCCATCCATAAAAGTCAGCTGGATCCTTACCCACCATAAACCTCTTTACACCACTCACACAGTAGAGAGGAGCCTGGAAAGGGGATTTCAGTGTAATTCCGCATCAGATCCAACAGGCACAACTCTCTCTGGGCCTCTCTGATATCCAAAGGGTAGAAATGTGAAGCCTGGCAAAGAGGAAAAACTCCTTCATCACAGAAATACTTTGCAATGATCTAGTGGAAATTCACTTTGATGTAGCTCTGTTTATACAGTTTAGGAACAACTGGGGTTTTTTTTACTCTGCAGTAAGTGTTTTAAGCATCTCCCATTTCTCCAGTGCCTGTTCCATAGGGCCAGTTGATCTTGGCTTTCCAGACTCGTGGGTCTATGTACGTAAGAGGACATGTGGACAGGCCATCCCCACGTGCCCCTGCCCGCACAGCTCACGTCCTTCCCATCACCAATTCACAGCGGCGCATTGTTTTTTCCAGGATCCTAAGCCGTAACCCCCTCTCCGTTATTGCTGACACATCATTCTTCGAACTGCCTTCAGTCAAATATCTGTAAGTATTGACTCATTTTTACCAGATTAATATAGATCTTTGTCTCTCTCGAGTGCCCTGTTGTCAGGAAAGCAGAGATCCCGTAGCAAATGTCACTCTTCTCCCAGCCTTATTCTGCTAGAGGCACAAATAACCCCAGCACCGGCAGAGCAAGGCAAAGGCCAAGCAGTTCTGGTGTGTCCCCAGCTGCAAAGCAACCAAGGAGCTGGGACACAAACTTTAAAAAAACTAGAGGCCATCCAGGTCTGGGGCCATGGAGTGGCCTGAAGGGTCTGGGAATGTCCCCACTCCTGCTTGAGTGCTGAGAAGGTGGGATCCAGTAGCTCCCGGTCACTGGGGCACTCGTGCCAGCAGTCCAGGGCTCCTGCCCACCCCGCATCCCCACCCCGCTGCCTCGACACAGCTCAGGGCAGGTGATGCTCTGTGTTGATCATGATTCACAGCATCCTATGGCTCTTACTCACATCTGTGTGACTCCTCAGGGAGGAAGACGTCCGGGCTTTTTGCAGAGATCCTTCCTGCTCGCAGCCCCGCTATCCCACGGATACCCTTTGCTTTCTGCTCAGCACATTTTCTCTTTTCACTGATACAAACTCTCCTTCCAAGGTCACAGGGGATTTGTCCTCTAGGGCAAGAAGTATCTCCCTTCAAGGACTGGAGCTGCACTCATGGGAGAGCAGGAGGAGGGTTTTGAGCCGGGAGAATCCTTTCTGTTTGCATCCGTCTCCCACAAGATCTGCAGGATGCCCTCCTGATTCAGACCCCATGGTTAGGAGCAGATCAAAGCAGAAAGACGATAGGTTTTTAAATCATTTCTGTTTGATTAGGCAGAAGTGGATCCCTCTGCGAACACCACCACAGTCGTCAGGGACCTGGGCTTGTTCTCAGAGCAGAGTTCTGGTAATGCCACCTGAAAATTTAATGTGGTTTTTCAAATCCTTTCAGAGACCTGGGTGCAACACAAGTGACTCAGCAGACGTTGCTCATGCTCCTCCTGACAACAGTCCGCTTGGAAACGCTGTGAGTATGTGGGGACTGGGTCCCAGCCGCCAGCAGATCGTAATTGCTGAAACAAGGGGTCTGCTTGGGAAACAAATCTGTCCGCCGCTACATCAGAATAACCCCAGTAAGCTTAAGGTTTGCTATTTACTTTTGAGAAGCTCCCAAACCCACCTGCTAAGAAACAGAATTTCACCTTTTAGATGACATGTTCCAGGTTTTTCAAAGGGAAGTTTTAAATCAAGGTGGGGTGCGTTTCTGTTTCAAATTGTATTTTGGGACTAGTTCCATTTTCAAAGGTAAAATCAACATTTTGATGCCAATGGAGAAGCCTATCTTCTACTTGAAACCTCTCTTAGAAATTAGGAGAACATATTTGTCCATTGGGATTGGGGGTGAGGGGAAGTTTTCCAGAGCTGTAGAAGAAATTGAAGCAAAACCATGATGCGTTATCTGTATGTTACCTGAGTTGGACTTGGAGACATGGATTGAGATGCTGGGTTTTTCTCCAGTAACCTCTTATCTTTAGCAAACTGCCCAGTGATATGGCCTGCTGCCTCTGCCAGGAGAAACACACCACCGAAACCCCGTGCAGGACCATCAAGTTCCACTGCGAGAACCTGTGCACTACCAGTGCTCCCCACTGCGGTAGGCTTCGCGACGATGTCGATGTAGGCATCAAATCTGCCCAGTTTCCTCGAGCTTTAGGAGATGCTATAGCATGGCCCCATTTTGTGTGGGTTCCCGGGCAGCGTTGGCCACCTCGATGGCATCAGTCCAGCCTGGTGGCTCCTGGCCAGTCCCAGGGACACTAAATCTGGGCAGACTCTCTAGAGGAGCTTCATCCATGCGAGGCCTTTAAATCAGCCCCAAGGCCAGTGCAGGCAGCTCAGGTGAGACTTGGGAGGCCTCAGACTGTGCTCCCTGAGCCACAGGCACGAGAAGTTCCCCTTTGAGCACATGACTTGGAAAAAACAAGGGTTCAAAAGTTACTAGCGATTACACATATCTTCTGTGTCAAATACTATCTTGAGAAGAAATAGCTTGCTGGGCTAAACAAACACACGACCTTCCAATCCACACAGCACATCTAGCCAAGCAAATCATGCATGCCCAGTACCGTTCCCAAGCGCTGGAAGGCACCGTCTGCTCATAAGCCCCCCAAATTTCCCCTGACGATCTCCTGAGCCTTTCCAGTGCCACCATACCTTGACTAGTCACAGCTCAGCGGCGAGAGGGGTCCCTGACACAGCACAGACACGGCCAAAGGGTCTGGCAATGTTCGTGTTGCTCTGGTAAGGTGGCACGTGCTGAGCTGCACCTCAAACCTGCCACTCACACTGGAAACACCAAGACCCATAACGAAGCATGGATGCCCCTAGGCAGGCTCTGCAGAAACCTGTAACGCCGGATGTGTTGGAGGGGGTCTGGGATATACAGGCTCCAAAAATTGCCCGAGTGACCTTGGAAAATTGCCTGGTCTCTCTGCCACCCTGCTCCCCACATGCAGGAGAGAGGACAGTAACCCCGATCTCCTTTGCAGGGCATGAGGTGAACACCAAGCATCGTTATTCTCTTGTTAGCCTGTGCAGGGTGAGCAATGCACTGTCCTGCTCAATCTTTGCACAGGGTAAATATCATCCTATTCAAAGCAGAGACAAGCTGGACTTCTGCAAATAGATACAGTAAGGTTTCCAAGGTCCCCAAGTAACTCATTTTCAAACTGGATGTGGACAAGTGAGCCTAACTTTGTCGCAAGTCTAGGGAAAAAAAGGCTGCTAAGCCATTTAGGGCTGGATGCTCAAAGGTACTTCTGTGTCCAATTTCCTATCATTTTAACAGGGAAAAGAGGCCTAAATACCTTTGTAATCTGTAAATATTCTTGACCATGTCACCCTGCCTCTGGCATTAAGCTATCTGCAAAGCAGGATTAGAGATAAGGTTGTGTTTGCAGCCTTGGTGTAGGACTGTTGAAGACTTATCCTAGCTCTGCAGACTCAGCGGGTGCCCTTCGCATGCCGGGGCAGGAGCTCTCCTGGGCTGTTTGCATCACTCTGGGTCAAATCCCCACGTCTTCCACTTCTTCTAGGCCTGGGTGATGGGAGCTGCATCCATCAGCAGCGAAACAGCTCTCCGTTATCGGGAGCTCACTTGGACTGCAGATTGTTGCAGTCAACAACCCAGAGGCATTTTAATGTGAAATATCCCAGGTTTTCCTGACCACAGGGAGAAGGGCTAGTTGGGATAACTGATCAGGGACAAACACTTTGTCTTTGGGTGTCCTGCTTTCCAGGCTCACTCTTGAGTTTAAAAGCTTTATGGTGATTTTAGCAACTCAACACTGGCTCGTATCGAGCTGTGGGAAACTCTCCGACAGCAAACCCATTCCCCCAGGATGTTTCACACCGATCCAGAGCCCTGGGAGATACCAGAAAAGAAACAGCTATCTGTTCTGCCCCGATGAGATAATCTGATTGATTTAACAAGACTTTTCCCATCTGTAACACATCTACCATACAGTTCACACACTCCCTTGTCTTAAAGATGAGTGCCTGCTGTTCGGGGTAAACCTTTGACCCTGTATTTTGGCAGAAAGCTTCTCGTGACGCCGAGTCACTGATCTGCTCTCTTGATGTTTCACAGCTCACACGGATCCTCTGGCAGAGACACAAGGAGAAATAATGGAAGCGGTACAATCCAGAAAACTGAATGCCAGCACAGTGTTGAACCTCAAGCCCAAGAAGCCTTCACTCGGAGACCATGAAACCGTAACGCTTGCGGTCGTCCTGAGCCTGACAGGCACTGATGGTGACCTTAGGAACCCAAACGATCACATTTCCAGAACAAATTCATATTCCCCTCGGCACCTATCCAGGCAGGAAGGCAAAACCAGTAAGGAGCTGATGCTGATGCTGCACAGCATTCAGCACATGGGCTGGACCAGTGAAGCTGATATAAGGAAACTCTATTTTCTAGCAAAGGTGCTAGTGGCCGAGCTCAAGAATAAGCTGCACAAGGCTAAAAGCATCGTGACTGTGAAAAACACCGTCTCACCCCTGCCGACACCTGCCATGCAGAAGGACGAGGTGCACGAGATCCCAGCAGCGGAGGGAGAGACAACCACGGGCTGGATGCAAAAGCAGCGTGACTTAGGTTTGAACCGGGCAGCATTAAATCTCTGGGAAGCAGCCAGCAGGTTAAAGCCCACTGACAACATCTCTGTCTTCAGACATCACAAAATATCCACACCTCCTTCAAAACATTCCCTTTCGCGCTCCCCAGCAGAGGCTCCTCATTCGTCTGGGTCTTTTAAGATTCAAAATTATTCCGATGCTGTTGAACAGACCAAAAAAACTCATGGGATGGAGGACGTGGAGGATGTAGAAGATGCAGAGGAAGCACCATCTCCAAGGCAGGACTATGTTTGGGCTTACAAAAAGCACAAGCAGGGGGACAGCCCGTATCTGAATAAAAGTAATCAGCTTTTCTACAAGACGTTTGGCAATGTGAATCCAGAGGAAGAGCCCACACCAACAGAAAGTAAAGCAGAGCAGAGACTAAATACAAACCAGCATTTTTTCTGTAACCTGTTGGTTAACAGCCCCCCCGCTGCAAGCAGCATGCTAGAGGACATGGCTGAAGAAGAGGGTTCCTCGCTAGGTGGGCATTTACCAGCTGTCCCTCAAACCGCAGAAACACACGGGAAGCAACAAAAGGAAGGATCCGCTTTCCTCAATAAACCAGGTAGCTCCGACAGCCCAGATGGCGCGTCGGTTCAAGGAGACCTCTTTGAAACCAAGGTCAATCGTCGCCTACGCTTGCTCGTCCCAGACAAAGCCCTGCGGATGTTCATCGCCCACGTGGCGCGAGCCCTGAGGACGGACTGCCGCCTGCCCGAGGTCCAGCTGGCCTGTGCAAAGATGGTCTCGAAGACGGGCCTGCTCATAAAGCTGCTCAGCGAGAGGCAAGATGACCAGAGAGCCTCTGCTCTCGTGGGCGAGTGTCTCCTGGAAGGGAATGTTTCCAATGGCACAGCCCAGGCCAAGGAGGCAGGCAAGAAACCCGCAGGGAAGGTAGGAGAGACGCTGGGCATTGCTGGATGTGTCCTTCTGGACAACGGGGAATGGAAGGAGCAACCCTCTCTCCCCTCCTGATTTTCTCTCCTTTTCTCCCAGCGGAAACCACAGTACACCTCCGGCGACAGGCTCCTGTTAGCGATATCGGTGTCTGTCATCATCATGATTAATCTCACGGTGATTTGTCTCGTCGAGGTAAGCCGATAACTCGTTTTACAGACAGCTGTCAGTCAAGCCTTGTAGCTGGAGTGCACCGGAGCAGGGTGATGCCTCCCCGCACAGTTTATGAGCCCTGGGGTGCCGTTGCGGATGCCCGTGGGTAGCACAGGAGATGTTTTTCCAACCCTGGAACTTGTCAAAGCATCCATACAGCTCCGCACGCGTTCAAGCCTGCTTGGGGGGGGGGGATTGTCCTGGCATCTGTCCCGACCTGGCCGCAGCTCTGCTTTGCTGAGCTTCCTTGAAGGGGGCTGTGGCTCCCTCTCATCACAGCCTCTCCCATCAGCCCATCCCCGAGTTTTATCCCGCAATCCCTAGCCCTATAGAGCCACCTCCCAGGCTCTTCTCCTGACCCTGTTCTGCTCTCCTGCCCGCACCGATTGCTTTCAGCCATGCAGCAATTCCCCTGCTACCTTCCCTCTTGCCAAAATCAAGTCCTTCTGCAAGGTGCGACTGCTCCGCCTGGGTCAGAGCAGTGCCAGAGACAGGGGAGAGGACCCAGCGTGCCCACAGAGTTTCAGCCTCCCTGTGGGGCCCTTCTCGGGGGAAAAAAACCTTTTCTTTCTTTAAAAGCCTACCTACATGTTTCAGACTGGGCTTAAAGAGGAGAGGAGTACCCTGCAAAGCACTGCACAGATAAGAAAGACAGACATAAACATTGCTGAGATTAGGAGAGCTCTGGGAGTTCAGGTCATTCCGGAGGCAAGGAAAAGCGGGAGTTGGGAAGGGAGGATGGGCTCTTTCTAAAAACGTGGCGGCTGGCACAGACTTGCACGTGTATGTAATGGGCTCGACTGGAGGAAGAACCCTTTGGACTCCCTTGTTTTGCAGCATATGATGAGAAAATCCTGATGTTACGAGTCTCTCTCTTTCTTTCCTTCACCAGGTTTGCTCCCAAAAACCTGCAGCCGCTTCCCAACCCCAAAGCACCAGTAAATCACGCCCGAGATGGTAATTACTCCCCGCACTGTGCTACTGCTGTGCCACGAACAGTCTTTACTCTGAACAGCACCTAATCCCCGAGCTCCCCCAGCCACGCGGGCGCCGGCTGCCGAAGACTCACCAGTCTACGTTTAAAACACGTAGCTTTTTTAAGAGACCCAGAAAAGGGACCCCAAAGCGTGAGCGATCGGCACGGCTGTAAGCTCGCGTCTCTACCAGCCACCCAGGCAGCCCTTTTCCATGCCGGTGATGCTACACCCTGAATGTGGTGGATGTGTCGGCCCTGGGCTCCCGTGTGGTCCCACGTCCCTGCGACCACGCTGCCCAGCCACGAGGAAATACCTCTCTGCTCCAGTTCCCAGCAAAACGCTTCTCTGGTGACAGCTCTGCCCTATTTCTCCCTGCCCCGCTCCCCAGAGAGGCTGTTGAAGAGCTCGCTCCTGTCCTCTCCACATGCCTTTCACAGCCAGGCTAAACCAGGACTCATTCCCGGCCACATCAGCCAGCGCCGTCCCTTCCTTTTGGGCTCCTCTTCTTCCTTAGGGTCAGCTGAAACGTCACCCCGAGCAGGTAGAGGCTTCTGCCCTGCCAGGGCGCTGGCACCCGCTGCAGCCCTCCCTGGCCAAGCCTCCCTGCTCATGGAGCGGGAAAGGTGAATTCTGGGGAGATGCCGCACAAAAGCCTTTTTTTCTCCCCCTTCAGCCCGCTAAATCGAGATGTTTTGCAGCGCTGTAAATGCCACTTGCCTGAATCCTACAGCAGCTGCTTCCCCAGCAGGGCAGGGTGCAGGCAACCTTCCCGCCAATAACTGCCATCACCAGCTGCCTCCACTTTTTATCCTTCTTTTCCTTTTTTTTTCCAGGTTATTTCAAAAACTCCTGCCACGGGGATGGAGCAAGAACAAGTACAATGTTAGAGAGCAGGTAGGGACATGGAGCACGTGCCAGGTCTCCCCTCTGCCCACTACCTGAACCGCCGGCTGTTTCTCTTCCTCTCCGAAACCTTCCCTTCCCTGGTGCTTTCCAGGGCTCACGCGTATCGGATCTCGGCAAAACCAAACCGCAGTGGCTTAGAGACCTGTACCAACCCCTCGATTCCCAGCATAAAAAATCCATGGCTGAGCTGTACGATGAAGAGACCTCAGACGAGGAGGAGATTTTCAACAAGTCCGAGCTCAAGTAAGTGGAATGGTGACGATGCCCACGCTTATTTTTCAGTTCTTGTTCCGATGTAGGAACTGCTGAGGCTTTCCTTGGATGCTGTTTCCTTGGATGCTGTTTCCTTGGCTGTTATTTCCTTGGCTGTTATTTCCTTGGATGCTATTTCTTTGGATGCTATTTCCATGCTGTTATTTCAGCTGGATGCCCGCAGCACCCCAGAAAAGCTGCGACAGCGGGGAAACACAATTATCCAGAGACCTGATGCCTCTGCCGTGTAGCTCCGGTGCACCCCAAGAACCGGAGCAGCGGTCCTGCTCCG
Source organism: Gymnogyps californianus (assembly GCF_018139145.2). Taxonomy (NCBI): domain Eukaryota; kingdom Metazoa; phylum Chordata; class Aves; order Accipitriformes; family Cathartidae; genus Gymnogyps; species Gymnogyps californianus. The sequence continues at coordinate 2,907,525 of NC_059498.1, read as the reverse complement.
TGGAGGAGGACGCTACGGGCGGCCACACGCTTGGGATACCCCAAAGCTCATCCCAGCGGGAAGGGAACAGGAAGGCTACGAGGGACGGGGAGCCCTCGTAGGGCTCCGGCAGCAGCGGCCCAGGCTGGGTGCAGCGCCGGGTGCCAAGAGCCGCAGCCTCGCTCCACGCGTGGGGCGCGCTGCCTGCGGGAGGGGACAGCCCGGCGGGGGGACGCGGGGGCTGGGGGCCGCCCCTCCCTGCAGGAAGCCAGCGAGGGGCTGCGCAGGGCGTTGGGGTGCCGCCGCGCACCCCGGGGATGGGGTCAAGTCGTCGCGTTTGTTCGACGGCGGGGAAGGGCTTCCGAAATCACCATTAAAACTTGCAGGTGTTTCACCCAGAGCGTCCTGCGAGCGGATGGAAGCGTGCACGCGCGTGCCGGGGCCTGCGCGCACACGCGTGTTGCGGCAAGGGGAGGGCCATGAAGAGACGGCGGGGGACGAGGCTCTGCCAGGAGGGGCAAGCGCCGACCCCCACAGAGCCCCCCCCGGCTGGCTGCCGCTCCCTGCTGCGCCCGCCTGTGAGGGTGTGTGCTCGCACACGCGTGTGTGTGCGTGTGCCTGCCTGCGCATACACGTGTGTAGCACCTGTGTGTGCGCGTGTAGGGGTGTGCCTGCCTGTGTGTGTGTCTGTGCGCGTCTGCCCCACGTGTGTGCATACGCATGCCCGCTTCTGCACGTGTCTGTGCATGCATGCCTGCCATGTGCGTGCATGCGTGTGCTTGTATGGCTGCTTGTGGGTGGGCATGTGTGTGTGTGCATGTGTGTACGTGTGTGGGGGCGTGTGTGCGCACGTGTGTGTGCAGGCGTGTGTGTGTGCACGTGTGTACATGTGTGTGGGCGTGTGTGCGCGCACGTGTGTACATGTGTGGGCGTGTGTGCATGCATGACTGCGTGTGCATGTGTGTGCGAGTGTCTGTGCGCGTGCCCCTGCCCGCGCATAAGCGCGAGCCTGCGCGCGCCTGCAGCCCCGCCCCGTACCCGGGGTGGGCGTGGCCCGGCGCCCCTCGGCCCCGCCTCGCTGCGCGCTGGCGTCAGGAGGGGCGGGGCGTGCGCGCTCCCGGCAAGGCCGGCACTTCCGGGTTCCCCGGCCGGGGGCGCGGAGCCGGTGAGCGGGGGGGCGGGAGCACAGGGGCGGGGGGCGGACAGGGGGTGCAGGGTGGTGGGGGTGCAGACAAGGGGTGCAGGGTGACGGGGAGGGGTCAGGGGCTCAGGGTGGTGGGGGTGCAGGCAAGGGGTGCGGGCAGAGAGGGAGTGCAGGGTGATGGGGGCAGACGGGGGGTGCAGATGGGGGGGTGCCGGGTGATTGGGGTGAGGGGGTGCAGGGCGATGAGGGGTGCAGACAGGGGGTGCAGCATGGTGCAAGCAAGGGGCGCCCTCCCCCGCCCCCCCATGGCTGCAGACCCTTCCCCAGGCAGGCTCTGCCTGCACCACCCCAGCAGCGAGGGTGGGCAGGGGCCCGATCCTTGCCCACCCACCCGGGTGCCCCCCACAGCCGCGACACCCCCCCCCCGGGGAGCCTGGCACCGTGGCCCACCCCTGCCAGGCCCCCTGCCCATGGGCAGCGCTGCCCGGCTGGCAGCCCTGGCCCTGCCCTGAGCCCCCCCCCCGTGGGTACCCCCACGGCGTGGGGGGGCCTGTGCCACCACACGCCCGCGCCGTGGGTCAGGTCCTCCTTTCCGTGGGGTCCCCTGGTTGCTGGTGACTGGTCCTCGATCAGCTCCCTCCAGCGCTGACACCCCAAACCTCTCGGTCTGGTCCATCCCTGTAGACCTCACGCTGGCCAGAGAGGCTGTACCTGTGCAGAGATCCCGGCACGTGGGGGATCTTTACAGCTTTCTCCGACTTATTGTGCACTACCTTCTCTATAAATGACATTTTCTCACTTAAAACGAGCGGTTGCGAATGAGCTCAGGGTAGTTCTTGTGTCCAGCAGAAAATGTGGAGTTTAAAGAGCCGGTTTCTTGTTGCCTTACTTCCAGCGAGCCCCGGTTCCCCTTGTCAAGGGATGCGAGCTGCCCGCCGTGTCAGATGGCCACCGAATCAACCGGGAGACTCCAGCGCTGGGAATCCGAAGCGACACAAAAATCGGGAGTATAAATACAGGAACATCTTGTCGCAACGCACTGGGGGTTTCACAACCCGCTCCACCCTTGAGCCGTGGCTCTGTCATCTGCGACACTGGGGAAAATCAACCCCGGCTTTACCTGCGGCTCCGGCAAATTGCAGCCTGGTACAGGAGCAGGCAACAGGCTGAAAGAAATTCTCATTTTTGAGCATTCGAGAAACACAATTTTGCCATCAAGGGCAGCGCTGGGAGCTCAGCGGCCGCTTTGCCTCCCCCGGCTGCTCCTGGGCGTCCTGCTCGGTGCCGCGGGGGCAGAAGTTGGAGGGTTTCCTCAGCAGCGACTCTTCTCCGTCCACCATCAGGTTTGTCAACTGCAAGGAGGACGTTTCCGCGGGGAAGAGGGTGGCGTGTTGGTCCCCGTCCCTTACGCGATGCCTGTGTTCCTGTAGTGGGAATCACGGCGGTGCTGCGTGGCGCCGGGCTGGGCGCAGGGAAGGAGCTGAAGTTGAACCGCAAGGGTCCTGCTGCTGCGAGCCGGGGCTGAGCTCTAACCCTGCCCTAACCCTTGCCAAATTGTTTCCGAGGCGTTTTATCCTCCAACAAGCCAATCCGCTGGCCGTGCCAGCTGGCTTTCCTGCTCTCGGGCTGCTTCTGCTTGGGGTCGGCTCGTATTTTTAAGCGTGGCTGGGTGTGCACGGGCTCTGGGTGGAAGGCAGAAGCTGTGTAGGAGGAGAGGGCTGTCCCGACACGGGCCCTTGGCCCCACCGGCCCGTCAAAGCCCTCATTTCCCCGAGGCGGAGGGTGACTGGCACAGCACTCGTGCTTGGAAAATGACTGGCTCCGCGTCCAGGCCTTGAGTCACCAGTTCACGCCGTCGTCGTGGGCTGTTGTTTTCCGTTCGCAAAGCGCAAGCGGTGACCTGCTGTTTATTTATAACTTGGAGAGCGTCGCTTGTTGGGAGACTGAAGAGCTGAGCTGTGGGACGGGGTCTCTGCCTCTCCCGGCACAAGGCTTGATTCGAACAAGCTGTTCCCAAAGAATATGGCTGTTTTGCAGCAGTTTGGTAAATAAACAGCTCTGCTCTCGCACCGGCAACTCTCTTCCTCGGTAGGTTTAACCGCGCCAGCTTGCTGGCTGTTTTTATTTCTCACTTGTTTTATTTTCTTTGTTTTACTCGAGCTGTTGTGCTCTGCCTGCGTAGCCTCCGGGGTGGTGACTGCTGGGAAACAATGTGGGTTTTTTTCTACTGTAGATGTGCTCATCTCTGTGTTTGCACATCCATCCCATCTCTTATCCTTTCAAGATCACAAGGAACAGCCATGGCTTTCCAGGATGTACCTGGAAGTGCTCCGGAGCCCTCTGGTTCCTTCTAGAGCCAGCTAGCCCGGCGCCAGGGCCGCCGGTCCGATTTCCCCGTGTTTCACTGAAGACTTGTGTTAGGTGAAATCCGCCTCGGAGCTGGTTCGTTGCACTTGTTATTCAGGAAAATGCTGCCCCAACAGAAGCGATGCCATGTGGATTCATGGCGCTGGAACAAACTGGTTGGACTGGTCGTGGTGGGAGTGGAGAGTCCCGTGGTGAAGGCAGTGGGTGTCCTCCTCGGCGTCTCGCCTCCTGCAGACGCTGGGAGAGGTGATGCCGGCAAAGGAGCCTGTGTAATACCACTCGCTTAGTAAAACCTGGACGAGGTACGAGGTCTTTGGAAAAACACCGCTGTCGCCCCCTCCCCTGTGACCGGCTGGGGACGCCGGGTGGCCGATGCCGAGAGCACAGACAGCGGGTGCAGTCCTGGAGCTGAAACACCCACATTGCCTCTCTGGGCATGAGAAATGCCACCCTGTGCCCACAGGTTGCTTCTCCCACCCTTGGGTCTCCCACCCCCAGCTCTTGCACCTTGAATTTGTCTTGGGCGGGATGTGTCGCTTGTTTGCAGGGTGTCTGCAGGAGGTGGCGGGGAAAGGGGCAGAGGCTGCCCGGCCCCGAGGAGCCTGAACCTCCCATGCGGAGGACAGAGATGGAGATGGCTTCTCTGCAATCCTCATCAACCGCTGCTGTCACTGAGGTGTCCCCTCACTCCCCCCAAAAAGCCCCAGCAGCGCCTCGAGCCTCTGAGCCACAGGTTAACATTCCTGTAATCACTGCGCTCCCCCATTTCTCTGTTGCAACCCGAAGAGAGGAAATCTTATGACAAGTCATGGCGAAAACAGTTTCCTTTTCTGTGAAGTTGTCTGTGAACTCTGGAAACACTGAGGATCGATCTGGGGTTTGTCCCCAAAGAGCTCTTGACCTGCTGCTCCGAGCAGGACCGGCTGGTGCCATACATGCACGGGATGCTCCAGATTCGGGATGCTCCGGGTTTAGGCTGCTCCAGATTTGGGCTGCTCTGGATTTGGACCACCACTGCCTTCGGGACTGGCCGTGGCCGTGTAGGAGCTGGTCTGCAAACCGTGTTTCTGCCCTGGTTTGACGGCTCACGGTGCAGGGAGAGGGGCAGGTTGAGGCCATTAGCTCTGCTTGGGGAAAGCTCTGGGGGTTTTGTGTTGGCTTGGAAATAAAATCTGAAGTATCGATGCCATACGAAGCCCGTTGTCTGCCGTGGGCATACCCAAACCCTGCCGTCAGCTGCTGGGCTCTCTCCTTCTCCATTTGGACGGCAAGTGCTTCCAACTCAAGGGAATAAATTTCTTCTCCAACCTCTCACATCCTTCGAAAGCTTTACAGCAGTAGCTGGTGCTGGAGCGGCTCTCAGACCCTTTTCAGCACTGGGACGCGCTGTGTTTGAGCCGGGACGCAGCCGTGTGACAGGCATCTTGCTGACAGCCACATGCTTTGCTCACAGAGCTCCAGGCACAGCTTGGTGTCAGCAGACAGCTCTGAAGAACAGGGCAGGAGGCCAAAAGTCAGAAGTCAAAGGTCCCTTGTTGCCTGCAAACACCCTGCAGTTGCAGAGGACCCCAGCGAGGCTGCCGCTGCCTGCTCGGCTCTGGTTTCGCCAGGCTTTCCCGTAGCGGGAGGGCACTGATTTTTCTCTCTCTCCCACCAAAACCCGCTGCAGCAGAGCAGCCCTGCCATCCGCGCCCCCAGGAGCGGGGAGATCCTGGGGTTCATCTGCCTCTGAACGGAGTGACTGGAAACCTGATGGAGTAACCTGCATCCTTCCTTCTCGTCTATCCCAGACAGCTCTGTGCCATCGGGGCAAGTGCCCGGGCGCCTCCGACAGGGTCCATCCCAGCTGGGTTTGGCAGCAGCATCGCTCCTCCGGCGAGTACCAGAGGGATGAGCTGCTGTCACCTCTGCCCAGGGTCTGCTGGGGGGTGACACCTCTCTGTCTGGGCCGCCTTAATGCCATTCACGTGGTTTTTGAGTGCCGTCGTTCAGGCTCACTCGCTAAATGTCTGTTTTGATGCCCTTGCTGGCTCCTGGGTATTGCAGGTGATGTAGAAGCAGAAGGGAAGCAGTCCCTGGCCCTGCGTGCATCGCTGCTGGCTTGACCAGCCCGGCGTCTCAGCCAGGTTTAGAGCTGCCTGTGGGCAGCTTGCAAGGGTTAATTACTCCCTCTCGGTCTCTTGGCCACGCTCTGTTTTGCCTGAAACTCTCCTGGTCCCCGGGAAGCCTGGCGTGTTTCGATGCGGTCGTGGGTCAGTCCAGCTCGAATCCAGCAGCGGTCTGGCTGTGAGCGCTTGCAAAATGCCTCGGTGTGTGATCCGTGCCTCTTGCATGATGCCGGGTGCCGTTTGCGTGGCAGGTGAGTTAGGTGTAAACCAAATGGGTGCTCAGACGTGCTCCTCCTCCTTGTCCCAAAGGTGACATGTGAAGGCAGCGCCTGGCGTGGGGAGCGGCAGCAGCTGAGATGCATTCGAGCCACGCCGATGACCCCAAGGAAGCCATACAGGTGAGCGAGATGCCCTGAAACCTCCCCACGTAGCTCCAGTTACTCCCCAGTGCAACTCCAGTTACCGGTGGGGAAGTGGTAGGGCTTGTCGGTGCTGCCAGCTGGGATTGGGATAGGGGTGAAGGGTGGCTCGTGCTTTCCGGCAGAGAGGATCCTTGATGGTTTGGCTGGCATGGGGGGGGTTAAAGCAAATAGGGTGGCCATGAGTTAAATCACACCGGACTCTACCTTGGGCTTTGCCCCTCCTGGCAAGCCCCGGCGTGGGGCAGGGGAAGGAGCTCAGCCCTGATACCTGGGTGAAGGAGCATCGCTGCTCTGTATATTCGGGGTTTCTTTACCCAGCTTTCGGAGTCTAAACATGTTTAATGAGCAAAGTTCAAACCCAGCGGTTCAAACCGGGTGTTTAATTCATCCCACAGCAGAATTAATTCATGCATGACAGATAAAATCATTTGCACTCTTTAATCCTGTTAGCCCACGGTTGCTGCTCGCAGGCAGGTTGCTTGTGCTAGCAGATCTGTGGGGCAGCTGGAAAACAGCCCCTGCTGCAAGGAGCGTCCCCGATACGAGCAGGGATAAGGTGCACGTTCCCCCGGCTGTTGTCCTTGAACTACAGCTGCTGGAAATCTTATTTAGATGCTGAAAAAAATATCCTGGGCTGGAAATTTAATACGGGTTTACGCAGCCAACCCAGGCTCGAGTCAAAATCTGCCCTGCCCCAGTTGCAGCGGCTGGCGCCGTTCAGCGTTCGCCTTGAATGCTGCGTGATTGATGCCGAAACGTAAATTGTTTGATGGGGTCCCGGCTGAATTTGCAGTGTTTGCCAAATGCCTGCTGGGAAGTGCAACTTTCATTTTAAATAAGTTGATTGAGACATCTGGGCTCCGCTGCCTTAGAAAAAAAAATCGTCTGCACCAGCGTAAAATTGTTAAATTCACTGAGCTTGCTTCTTTTCGACGGATGTGAGAAAGAGGGAAGCAAAGCTGCTGGAAGGTAAAATTCCCGTGTTCCCACTTCAGAGCCCACCGAGGCTCTCCGAAGGCAGCAGCTAAACCCCAGCCGTCCTTCCAAAAGCATCTTCTTTGGGGGGGGGGGCCTGTCCCCAGCAGCACCCGTGGGTTAATCAACACAGACGAGCTGCTGAGAGCGAGATCGATGGCTTTGATTTCTGCTGGCGGGACTCGTTAGCGCGTCACATGCTGCTTGGGCTGATCTGCATGAGTTCAAGTGATATCGCAGCCCTTATTGCGGGTTACCTCCTCTGAGCGTCTCGTTTCTCACTCATGCTTATTTAAGCCCTGTGTTTCCCCCGAGCAAGCGCCTGGAAAGAGCCGGTTTCTTTTTCTCCCCGTCCTCTTAAGCAATTTGGTGTCTGCAGAGGAAGCACCGCACGCTGTAAAGGCAGCCCCAGCAACCCAGTGGGCTCCGAAATGACAACTAAAATTGCATAAATTACTCATTTAAAAAAAAAAAAGCCAGAGGAACTGTGATACCAAGAGTGTGAGTCGCCAGCTTGACTGGTTCAGCTATGGTGCTCCCTAACAGCCGCTGCGAAGCACGTGGATGAAGCAGGAGTCGTGGGGTGCTTCGCTCTGGATGAGCCTTGCCATTTTTGAGCTCTTTTATATGAAATCTTTCCTAATACTAATTTTTTTTATAATCCAAGCACGTAACTCCTGTCTTGCAGCTGATCAAGAAGCAACTGGTGAATGCCATCAAGGCGTTGCAGAAGCAGTACGTGACCTCGGATGCCGTTGTAACCAGCGACGATGGGAACGCGAACACCCTCTGCAGCGCCCTGGAAGCTGTCTTTGTGCACGGGCTGAAGGCGAAGCATATAAAGGCAGAGAGTGGAGGGAAAGGGAAGAAAGGAGGGGGTCGGGGACCGCTTCCCCAGCCGGTCTTCTGGGGTCTGCTGAAGAGCATCACCCATCGGTGAGTGCCCATCCCTGCCGAAAGGTGTTTGCACGCTTAGGTTTATCCCCTCTGTTTGGTGCAAAAGCTACAAAATTCAGGGAATGGTGAACAGGAGGATGGCTTGATGGAAAGATACGTCTCTACCCTGTCCCGTGTGCTCAGTCCCTTCAGTCGGAGGAAGAGATGCTCTCACAGGGTGTCTCGGGGGGCTGGGGCTACCCGGGACCGCTGGGAGATGCAGGTAGGAGAGTAAAGCCCCTGCGATGCCAAGCGATGCGGGGCTGGGCACCCAGTGCTGTCAGCACAGCCTCCTCTCGGTGTGTGCAAGGGGTAAAGTGCCATTTAGGCGTGAGCCGACGTCCCCAAACAGTTAAGGAATGAAACGCTGCTGCCAGCTTAGGGCACACCCCTTTCTTATTCATTTTTGGGTGCCAGGCTGTCTATGGGGACTCCGTGTCCCCAGCGGGAGCCCGGTGACTGCACTGGGGTACGGCAGCGGCAGGTTATGGGATGTACGGCGCAGGGGTCTGGTCTCTCTTCTGCCCTGGATCTGCTGGGTTTGGTTGGCCTCCGTTTCCCCACGTCCCAACCAACCTTTGAGGAGGTCTTGCCTGGATAACTATCGTTATTTGCTGGGGTTTTTCTGAGCCACTCCCTAAGCAGAGTCCTCCCACACTAAATAACAGCCCACACGCAAATAGTTTTGAAAGCCTCGTCCAACTCCATCACCGACTCTTAAATTATGAAAGAGCGGATGAAAATAACTCTTTCGCATGCTACGGGGGATATTTTTGTGCCTTTTGAAGGTTTTTTCTTCTGTCTTGAGAGACAGATTAAAAAAAATCTTGCAAAACTTTTGCTCTGTTTTTTGTAGCGTCTGCAGCGCCGACGTGAGCTGGGACCAGGCAGGATTAGGGAGCGTGGTGTCGCTGTTGGATTTTAGGGGAGAACGGTTAAAGTCAGGAGGCTGAGATTGCTTGAGGACCTCAACCTGACCCGGTCTTTTTTTTGGGCTTCTGCAGCAGTTTTCACTGTGTTTTGGCTGATTTTAAATTTGAAGCTAGGATTTAGATACGCGGTTGTCACCAAGGAGTATCCAGCCAGAGCAAGCCCCACCAACGTGCAGGGGCAGCGGGAATTTCCCCCTCTGCATCCTTGGTCCAGGGCAAGCGATGTGGGGGAGAGGCCTCCAGCCAGAGAGAGGAGGAGCACCCAGAGGCACCCCAGGGATGCCTGGGGTCGTTACCAATATATTTAGCTTTGGGGCATTCAGGAGCTCTTTTTTCTCCGTGGGAAACCACGTTTTCCATGAAGGAAAGAGATTTTCCACAGCCTTTTTTGTCCCACCTCCTAAAATCCCCATAGCAGAGCAGGTTGGGCAGTTCCTGATGGAGGATCTGCCCCTCCTGCACCCCTTGAGGGACCGAAAACGGAGCCGCTCACGTCCTATTCTGTTCTTTTTCTCCCTTTCCCCAGAAATATTGTCTCAGAGCTGGAACAACTCATTTTTATCAATACGGACGTCGGCCGCTGCCGAGCCTGGCTGAGGCTGGCTTTGAACGATGGCCTCATGGAGTGTTACTTGAAGCTGCTGCTGCGGGAGAGGTCCCGGCTGCCCGAATACTACCAAGCGACCGCTCTGCTCTTAGATGCCGAAGAGTGCGAGTTTCTCCTTTGCTACTTGCAGGGCTTAACATCCTTAACCTTCGAGCTCTCCTATAAATCAGCAGTTTTGAATGAGTGGACTATCACCCCCCTGTCCCTGTCCGGTCTGTGTCCTGTTTCGGAGCTGCTGGAACCCCTCACGTCCTCGACATCCGAACCCCACAGAAAAGCATCGCTGGGTTCGATCTCCCAATCGTCAGGGTCGGACGAGATCGAGATTCAACCCTCCGTCCTACCCATCGGCAAAGCCAGCAGCAAAACCAAGCTCACGTCGTCCTCGTTGAGCCTTAACACCACGAGCTCTTCCCAGCTCTCCTCCAGCCTGGGCTCCGACAGCATCCTCCCAGCTCACTGCGCCCGCAGTCCCGAGCGGAGCGAGGAGCCGCTCTCCTGCGACTCCGACCTGGGGACGGCCACCGCCGAGGACCTGGACAGGTCGCTGCAAGAGTGAGTCTTTTCCCAGATCTCTTCTTCAAAGGGATTTTTAACCCTCTCCTGGACTCTCATTTATTTTCTCTCTATAGGCAGGAAGGTTTTCACCCCTGTTTTACTTTAACAAGCTATTTTTTTCCTCCTGGAAAGAGCCTGAAAGGTGAAAAGAAATGCTCGGCGTGGCTTGTTGGGACCCTGCTGCCACGACAAATGAGCTCCTGGCCACTGAAGTGTGTGTCTCTCCTCTTTACCGGGGCAGAAACGTCAGAAAAATGCTGCTCCCCTGTTTCAGGAATGTCACATCTCCCTGGCGTACGCTGGGGGATGCTCCGGGGCTTTCAGCAGCGGGAATGTGTATGTTGCAGGAAAGGTTTATAATTTGCAGCTTCGGCAGATAGTGTAGAGGAGGGAGGTTGTTAGTTTGTCATCCTCGTGGTTTATTTCTGCCAAACACCCAGCACAAAGATTTCCAGCGGGTTATATAAGCTCTGAGTAATCAGTAAATATTTTCCCTGCCACCTTTAAAACCTGGCTCTGAAGGAGCCTGGCCTCGGGGTGCTGGTTGGAGAAGGCACCCTCTTCCCGATAAGGGTCTTCAAAGAGGGTTTAGAGCTGCGGTCTGTTCTTCCCCGTCGATAATGGCATCATTACCTACTGCTAGGATTTTGCATCTTATGATGATCCTGGAAGAACCCGCCTTGATTGGATTAAACTCGTGATGGCAAGACGTCATTTTGAATTTTAATCTTGGGCTGGTTTAATTCAACCTGGCTGGTGGTGAAGCAGGGGCATGGGAACAGCGTCTCGTCTGGCCGGGCTCCACTAATAATTGCTCGTTAACAATTAGGAAAACATTTGAAATTTGGCACATAGTCTGTGGCTGGATACGTGTCCGGGAGCTGTACGTGGGACTGGGGCTGTGGGGAGCACCCAGCGCTCTCCCTCCGTTAGGAGACGTCCATCAGAAGCAAATTAAACCCCAATAATGCGCGTAGTTAGGAAATGCGTCCTTTGCAGGCAGGGCCCTTGCCTGCAGTGGGGTTGACTGCTGCTCTGTAGGGCACAAATCACACGTTTTTCTGTTAGCATGATTGCTGCCGCGGGGTTTTTTTGCAGCCGTGCAGTGCTGCCAGCCCGCAGGAGACGAGCAGTGATGCTGAGCCCTTTTTTTTGGGGTGGTTATAATTGGCAATAACTGGTTTTTTTAATAGGGTTTGGTTAACGTAGCTATGTTCAAACTGGTTCACTTTTCTGTTTCAAGGGTGTTGTCCGAGTTCAGCAAAGCCAAGCCAAGCCTGGAAGCCCCGGAGGGACGGCTGGTACCCAGCGTGCTGGGCTGCTCCCCGCGGCAGCCTGCCTGCCCCCCGGCCACATCGCCCATTCCCCCGGCACCGTCCCACGGAGCTCACCGGCAACCGCCTCCCGACACCAACAGTCCAGGCTCTGCTCGGACGGGCGACACGGTGACTGCCGGCGATGGGGATGGAGATGCAGCACCGCAAGCCGGCGGCACTGCCGGAGTTTCGGCCATGCGGCGTGGTGGTCCCAGCAGAGGAGAGACGGGCAGAAGCGGCACGGTCGGCAGCAGCGAGGCAAGCCAGGCAGTCCGCAGCCCGACGGCCGAATACCTCCTTTCTCCGCTGCTGGGTTGTCCGGTAGGTGTTACAGCTTGCTTGCCATCAATCTCCTTGGTTTTATGCTTCCTGACCAGCAGATCTAATGGAGAAGGAAAATAAAACTGGTGACAGCTTCTGAGTAGGCACTGGTTTCTCCAAACTCTCATCTTCCATGCTGCTTCCACTCTCCTGACAGCAAGTTGGGTGTAAATGATGCTCCCCGCTCCATGAGTGTCTTCCTGCACCCTGTGGAGCTGTGTCCATGCAGCTGCCCTGGGAGAAATTGGGTCAAAGTGGATATTCCCTGGTAAAAGAGGCACCAAAGCTTTTGAAACCCTGCCTGGCCTGCCAGTCGTCCCTCGCCAAGGGCGGCTGCAACAGGAAGTTTTTGGTTTTGTTAACGATATCTGCAGAGTGACGAGCTCTTGCACAAATCTGGCCATAGGCTGCGTGCAAGCCGATAAAACAGCCTGAGAGTCGAGTTTCTCGTGGGGACTTTTCTTCATTTATGGTCCGTGTAAGAGGAGGGAAAAGGGTTGACTGGATGGGAAAAAAATTACAGTTTTCCAGTGGGAAAATATTCACGCAGCACATCTGTTCCCAGAGCAGGATGGCATTCCCTGGTGCTTAGGCTAGCTGAAACAGCGGCAGATTTCCCCTGCTGCTGCCGAGGAGTGGATCCACTTGCTTTTGCTTTTAGGAAACTCTTTGAACAGCCCTGTCCTCTGTCTAATCTGTTAGTGACTTTTCCATCCTGGTTCCCATTGTTTCCATCCTAGTTCCCATCGTTTCCATCCTGGTGAGGTTAGGATATACTTCATACCCCCCCCAAATAGTTTCTTTTTGGTCTCTGCTCCTTTCAGCTCCCTCCCAGTTATCCCATTTCCGCTGCTTCCTCGTGGCGTTGGGCCAGTTTGACCTAATCTATGTATAACATACGGTGTCAACAGGAAATTCCCCCCTGCTTTCGTGTGACTCACGGAGCAACCTGCGTTCCTGGTCCGGGAGTAAGCCGAGCCTGCCTGTACGTTGGGAGCTGCACCGCAAGCCACGCAGGATCCTCGCTGCAGGGTGGTGACAGCTCTTCTGCTGTCACTTAGTTTGTTATTCAGAAGAAAAGGCTCTTGGAAAGCAGCGTAGGGTAGTTGAGAGGTCGTTCCTGGTGGGATGCAGCCCTGGAAGGGATGCTCTGGATCTAGGGAAGCTGCTCCCTTTTGCCGGGGCACTGAGCTGGGTTGTGTTTTGCTCCTGGTGTTTGTCCGGGGACCTTGTCCCAGAACCTCGCTCCATTCTTGTAGCCAGAAAAACTCCCGGAGAAGTTAACAGCCATGTTTTCTTTCAGCTTAATGGGCTTTCTTCTGCTTGTGGGTCTTATCCCCTCCTGACATACAGAGACAAAGGTTTCCTCTGCCTTCCCTGCCTTGCTTTTTGCCTGTACTGATCAGGTCTGGTGTTCGTAGCATCTGCTTGTAAGCCGTGGGTCTCTGTTTCATCCTAGACGACATCTCTGTACCTCTCCCCATCTCTGTTCTTCCTGGAGCAAGGATGGTACCACTGCTGGAGGCGAGCTCGTACCCTTCCATGGCAGGGCTGGTTTTTCACCCTGTATCAGAAATACTTCATGGACCAGATATCTTGAATGTGGTTCCTGCAGGGAATGTGGTCTCCCTCTGAGCGCCTCGATGATTTTAGGGGGGAGAGAACCGATCAATTTTGGACTTTATAATCCCACCAGTATGTAATCCCAATATTTGCCAGCTGCTGACACAGTCCCGTGGCGCGTTCCCTGATCGGAGGGAGCAGGGGAGCCATCCCTGTGGGAATGGCCAGCATCACTGCATGGGATTTGTGGGAGCAGCCCCTGTGGAGGGGTCACTGTGGGCGTGTGTGTTTAAGGGGCAGAGGATTGTGCGATAAATTTGATAATTAATATATTTATTTTTCTTTTTGAACAGAAAAGAAAGAGCTGGATCTCGGAAGATGATTTCTACAGACCTTCTCTGGGAGAGAGCAGCGAAAGCGTAGCCGACATCAATGGCTTTGGGCCGGAGGGGGCTGGCGAGGGTCCGGCCCCAGGGCTCATTAGCGCTCTTGACTTGGAAAGGCTGTCGGTGCCGTCCTCCGAGAGCGGGAAGCCCAAAATGTCACCCGAACGGGAACAAAAGGGCTTCAGCGTTGTGCATCGCAGGCAGATGGGTACGTGCCGCCCTCCCCTCTCCTGCTTTCGTCGAGGATCTACACCGGGCAGTGCTCAGGGGCTGGGGGGATGTTTCGGGTGATGGGCTGTTTGGGAAGCAGCCGTTTGCCGTTGCTGAGCTGATGGCAGCACTAAAAGCTACAGAAGGCAGTGGAGCAGCTTCCCTTGGCGTTGCTGAGCCCACAACGGCTCTGGTGGGAAGCGTTTTAGGAGGAGAGGAGGTACGCTGGGTGCCTCTGTCCCTATGTCTCTGTCCACCCTGTGGGACGCGTTTCCTTTATGCCCTCCTACTCGGTCTCAGCCTCAAAACCCAAATGCAGGTGGACAGATGATGGAGACCAAGGTCCTGTAAACTCCTGCGCCATCCCACCGTCCACCAGGACCGGCTTTCGAAGCTGCGATGCCTCTGGTTGCTCGCTGCGAGCAGCCTGTTGGCTTTTCTCTCTTCACTGGCTTCCCCTTTTTTGGTTAAACTGAGATATCTGCTTTTGCCCCAGGTCTTTCCAACCCTTTCCGAGGGCTCCTGAAGCTGGGCAGCCTGGAGCGGAGAGGAGCCATGGGGATATGGAAGGAGTTTTCCTGCGAGCTGTCGCCGCTGGAGCTCCGGCTCTTCCTGGACCACGAGGACCGCATCTGTGTCGAGAGCTATTCCCTGCTGCGGTGCGAGTCGCTGGCGCTGACGCACTCGGACGGCCGTTTCGAGCTGGTTTTCCTGGGGAAAAAACTCTACCTACGAGCTCCTTCTCGAGACGAGGCCGAGGACTGGTTGGACAGGATCCGCGAGGCATTGCAGAAGTGCCGGCCTCAGCTGGAGGAGGAGGAGTGGGAGACGCTGGAGTATCCAGAAGACGGTGGCGAAGGCCAGCCCGTCCACAGCAACTCTGCTGCTCTCCTCCAGTACAGCGACGTGCCTGGGAACAGCTTTGACTGGACTCCAGCTCATGAACCGGAGCTGGATGCAATAAAAGAGGCTGTTCTGTACATGGATGTAGACAAAACCTGGGTCCCTTTTATTTTTTCCCTGTCTCTAGAAACTTTAAAGTGCTTTAAAGTCAGGAACAACGACAAAATTTTAAGCAACAGTTACGGTATAGAGACCATCCAGGACATCCTTCCAGACACGAGCCTTGGGGGACCCGCGTTCTTCAAGGTGATCACCTCCAAAGCTGTCCTGAAGCTGCAGGCTGAGAACGCAGAAGAAGCGGCCTCGTGGAGGGAGCTGGTCCGAGGGGTGCTCATGTCCTACCTGGAGAGCGCGGAGGAGGCGCTGACGCTGGGCGGCAGCTTGGACGGGCACTCCCAGGTCGTCCTGAAGAACATCGTGAAGGAGAACGGCTTCTTGTTGCAATACCTGGTGGCCATCCCCATGGAGAAGGGCCTGGACTCGCAGAGCTTCATCTGTGCAGGTATACGTTGGCTTATCCAAAAACAAGAAACCCAGCTCCGTCTTGGAGGATGATGTTGTGTTAATGAGGTGACGTCAAATTAGAGACGCCCCGAGTCCTGCCAGCCCGTTGCAGGCCAGCTCCTGGTTTCCCCATCCAAACCCCAGGGAACACCAAAGCCCCTCGGTGGGGTTTCACGTCCCCGGTCACTGGCACCTTTGGTGGTCTGTGTGCACAGGGTGAGTCCCCCCACGCCGAATCCCCATTCCACCCCAGCACAGGCCCAACTGGGCTGCTACTGGGCTCCTGTTTAAGATGCTTATGGTATAGACAGTGGGGGTCTTGGCTTGAAGGCAGCCTTAGATGCACCAAGAGGCCCAGGACTCTCTTCCCGGGCATTTTGTGGCCCCAACCTGCGGGGAAAGCGCAATCAAGAGCAAATGCTGTTTTTCTGGTAACGCAGCACAGGAGTGAATGTTACGATGGGTGTGACAAGCTGATTTTGCAAAAACATTCATTTAACCTTCCACTAACGCCTCTCGGCATGCGGGGCGATGCTGGTTTAATAGGGTAACACTCGCTGACCTCCACGGGAGGTGTAATTTGCTCTTTACCTTGGTAAGTTAGTCAAACTTCAGATTTCTCTCCTGCTTCAATTGTATTTCTTTTACCCTCCGGCAGGTTTTTTTTTTTTTCTTTTAATCTCTCTTCTTTTTTTATATATATTTTTTTTTCCATTCTATTTGGTCTCTACCTTCCCCTCCAGGCTCTGTCCTGCATCTTCCACCTACCAACAGATGGAAGCAGCAAGCCGAAAAGACAAATTCCCAGTTTTTATGTGTAGGTTTTCTTAGGGGGCTGCCTGCCCTGCTTTCACCTCCCTCCCGGCCTGACACCCGAACCTGGCGCAGGAGGGGTTTCCTTACGTGTCAGGGCATAGTGAGCGATAAAAGCGGCTTTGTTTTATTAATTCAAAGAGCAACACCTGCCCTCCATGAATTTTTTTTTTTTTTTTTTATGGGATGCGCTCCAGCTACCCCAAAGCATGAAGGATGGGGTGGTAAAGCCTTCCTCGAGGATGACAGAGGTTCGCTTATGCTTGCTTAGTTATTTTAGAGAACTGAACCCGTTAAAAATAGCCCGAAGGGTTTTCCTGCCTTCCCAACTCCAAATGAGATGCGCTCGCTTTTCAAGTCGCTATAAAAACCCTGCAGATTTCCCCCGAGACCCAAGCTGGGTTCCTCCTGGGTTACCCACCCCTATAATAAAGGCTTTTTTTGGCTTAATCCATCCCGACCTCATCCCTTGCAGATGAGGATCCCTCCCAGACATGGGTTTGGTACCCTGCGGTGGCAGCGGGAAAGAAAAGGGCTGAGCGAAGGCAAAATGGGGCAAGGTTACTGGTGGAGGTGATGGGGCAGGCAGGTGGGATTTAGGTTCTTCCCTAAACCACTGGGATGTTTCCAGAATTCACTTTTCCTTAAAAAAAAAAAAAAAACCAAAACAATTGAACCGCTTGATGGATAAAAGTGAGTTCAGGGATAGTCCAGACTCCTTTGGACCATCATGGTCTTCACTCACGGCTCCTCGTCTGCAGGGAAGGGCTGGGGACCTCTCACCGAACATCCTACGTGGGCTTTAGCTGATCTCCAACCCATCCAAAAACTTTCTTTCCCCATTCCCCCCTCCCAAAAGTTTCTTCCCCCATCCTGGCAGCGATGGGAGCGGGCTCTTGGGGCAGCGCGGGTCCCCTCTCATCGCCTCCTCTCTGCTCCCTGCAGGCTGCTCCAGGCAGATCGGCTTCTCCTTCACAAAGCCCAAGCTCTGCGCCTTCTCTGGTCTCTACTATTGCGACAGCTGCCACCGGGATGACGAGACGGTGATTCCCTCGCGCCTCATCCACAACTGGGATCTGACAAAACGAGGGGTAAGTCCGGGCTCGGTCGGTGCAGGGAGCAGGAAAATGCTCCTGCATCTGCCTACGCTTCCTGAAGGTCCATCGGAACGTTTCCACCATCAGCAGAGGTGGAGATGTCCACCCTACACCTCCCTCCGAGCCTCCTGGGCTGCTCCTTGCTGCGTGCCTACCTCTTGCCTCTCTCTGCCCCAGGTTTGCCGGCAGGCTTTGAAGTTCCTCACCCAGATCCGTAACCAGCCGCTGATCGACCTGAAGCTGGTCAACGAGAGCCTCTACGACCACGTGGAGAGGATGGGACGGATCCGCCGGAGCAGGGAACAGCTGAAGCTGCTGGGAGATTATCTCATCATGTGCCGCAGCGGGGCCCTGAAGGAGCTGAGCAAGCGGTGAGGTCCCTCTCTGGGTGACGTTACCCCTGCATCCCCCTCTTTGCACCCCGATGGTCTCCTGGTCCTCCTCGTCGCTCACCGTTGGAGCGGGGAGCGACGCTGCCAAGGCACGGCTTGGTTTTTAGCTCCATGTCATCTGCTCTAAGGAGTTACCCGTCTGTTGGCTGGGTCGGCACGTTGAGATGTGACTCAGGAAACACCTTCCTGACCGAGGAGCTTCTGGCTGGGCAGGAAACACCTGGGAAAATAGATGAGATATTTATTTTCTCTTTCCCCCGCTTTGAAATGCTCTCACACGATTTCCAGTGGCAGGATTTGAGACGTGTGGCACGATGCGAAAATCAGGTCTGCGGTGATTTTCTTCAAGAGGCTGCGTCATCCAGGCTCCCCCTTGCTCCAAAGCTGTTGAAGATGTGGTGGAAACCATCTACCGTCTTCCTCTCTGTGCTTCTTTGCAGGCTTGATCACAGGCACTACCTCTTGGAGTGTCCCCACAAATACAGTGTCGCTGATCTGAGGCAGGTGAGAGCTTTTTGCGTGGTCGTAGGGGTTTTGCTGGTGAAAACATCCCGGTTTCTGTCAGGCATGGCACTTCATCATCATCAGTAGAAGGTTTCAAACAGCTTCGTTTTCCTTTTGCCTTGCTCTCATCCATCACGTGCACTCTGCAAGCTTGCACATCAGCTTAAAGGCAAATAATTGCCTTTATTTTAATTTGCCAAAATAATTGGCACAAGCCTGCATCCTCCGAGCACTACGGAGATCACACAAGATAGATTGTTTCACCCCTATTTAAGCCGGCATTGCTGCTAGCGCGTCTCCACGCAAACTTGTATCTATTGCAAATAACGTTGGAGGTGATGGGTGGTTGGATTTCGCGCCAACTCCAAAGCCAGGAGCCCCGTCCTGGCAGGTTGTGGGTGCTGCTGTCTGCTCCCTGGGGTCCTGTTGCGACCCAGGCACGTGAGTTTTGGGTTGGTTTTGGAGGACGGCCTGGTCTTCACGTAGCAGCTCAAAGAATGGGTGTAATGTGGATTTTGCACAGTGCAAACCCGGTGGGAGAGAGGCTCCGCGCCTGCCTGACCTGTCTCTGCCCCGCAGATAGCCGACGGCGTCTTTGAGACCTTCCTGCAGTCTCTGCTCCAGTTTGCTTCCCATCACGTCTACAACTGCGACCTGTGCACCCAGCGCGGCTTCATCTGCCAGATCTGCAACAGCAGCGACATCATTTTTCCCTTCGAATTTGACACTACCACCAGGTGAGCGACGTCTCCGTCGCGTCCCGCTGCTGCGAGGCCGCCCGAGCTTATGGCCTGGCTTTTCCCAAGAGCCTGGGCCGTCCCCTGGGTTCCCTCTCGGGAGCTCTCTGCTTTCTAGGCACGTAGCCCCAGGGTGGCCTGGAAATAGCGCTGAGCTGGTTGTGCATCCTCGTGGTACCCATGTCCTCGTGGTACCCACCAGCCCCAAGACGATCCGAACCAAAACTGGGCTGTTTGGGGCAGGAGAGGACCGTCCTCACAGAGCCGAGATGTCACCGAGCAAGGTGGCTTTGCAGATTGAACGTGCAGGGCCACCCAGCACCTTGCTGTCAGCCTGCAAAAGCGTCGCTGGGTGCTGGGTCCCAGGGCAGCAGAGGGGGCCGGGGGAGGAGGAGGAGGAGGATGAAGGTGCTGCGTGCCCTTGCCTCGCTCACCTGGCCAACACATCTCCCATCCAAATTCAGCCTGGCCCCTTCCAGGGGCTGCAGGAGGGAAGGAGAAGCAGCAGTGGGACTGTTCATACACCCCTCTGCAACCAAGGAGGGGAGGAAGGACACACGGACACAGATTTGGAGCTGAACGGTGGGCAGCCCTGTGGGGTGTGCTGGGGAGAGGCTGGGGATGTTCCCAGCAGGGCAGGGGGGGGGACACTGGCTTTCATCCGGGTTTTTCTCCTGCCTGCATGTCGTGGTTTAACCCCAGTCAGCAACTCAGCACCACGCAGCCACTTCCCCCTTCCCCCTCCCAGTGGGGTGAGGAGGAGGAAAGAGGGGGGAGGAAAAAAAAAAAAAAGTAAAACTCGTGGGTTGAGATAAGAACAGTTTAATAACTAAAGTAAAATATAATACTAACAATAGTAATAATGAAATATAATAATAATAATAATGAAAAGGAATATAACAAAAAAGGAGGGGGAGGAAGGGAAACAAACAAACAAACAAAAAAAAAAAACCCACCAGTGATGCACAATGCAATTGCTCACCACCCGCCGACCGATGCCCAGTTAGTTCCCGAGCCACGATTCGCGCCGCCCGGCCAACTCCCCCCAGTTTATATACTGGGCGTGACGTTCCATGGTATGGAATACCCCTTTGGCTAGTTCAGGTCAGCTGCCCTGGCTCTGCTCCCTCCCAGCTCCTTGCACACCGGCTTGCTGGCAGAGCACGGGGAACTGAAAATCCTTGGCTTAAGATAAGCGCTCCTTAGCAACAACTAAACCATCAGAGTGTTATCAACATCATTCTCACACCAAATCCAAAACACAGCACTGTACCAGCTACTAAAAAGAAAGTTAACTCTGTCCCAGCCGAAACCAGGACACTGCGGAGCTTGCGTCCTTTGCAGGCAGGGTCCTTGCCTGCAGCGGGGTCGACTGCTGCACGGGGTCCGGCAGCTGAGCAGACGTTGAAGTGGGATGGGTGTGTTAGGAGGGGGGTGTTTATCCCCACCGTCAGGGTTTTCTAAAGAAATCAATATCAGAACCTTCCAGCCCAAGAGCCTGGTCCATCCATCATAGGTGGAGAGAGATCCACAGCTCAACGGTTATTCGGTAATGAGTATAATCCTGGCAGAGGAGTTTAACAGGCTGATGGGCTGCGTGCTCTTGCTTTGCCTGGCAGTCCCTAAAAGCGAGCAGCGACATCCAGAAGCTGCAGAAAATGCCAACAAGAACAGGATCCTTGGATACCCCGTGCGTTAGGTGGTTGCAAATATTTCCAGGGCAGCTGAGCAGGATTGCTCGCTCTCCCTCCTTGCCGCAGGGACAGCATCACGCTTGCTACAGAGGACAACATCCCGGGGGACCGATTTTCCCTAGAAAAAGAGCATACGGGCTCTGGAAAGAGCAGGCACGTGGGGCTGAGCTCTGCTGGCAGCCGGCCGGAGGTCTCATGTCCTGTAAAGCCGGGCTCTGAAGTTTGTTGACCTCTTTTTTTTTTTTTTTTTTTTTTTCCTGGCGGAGGAGGTTGTGCAGCAGGAAAGCAGCTCGACCAACATCCTTGCCAAGCTAAACCCGGCTTCCTGCCCCTCTGCCCGCCCCGCGGGACAGCCAGCTGCCGGGGTCACGGCGTCGCTTGCCGCAGGATGCGTTTGAAACGCCTCCTAACAATAAACCCAGCCGGGCGCGGGACGTTCTCCTTTTCGCAGCGGCGGCGGCGGCCGCTTCCTGCAGCCATTGCTCGGGCAGGTGGAAGCGGGAGATGCCGCCTTTCGGCTGCCGCTCGCTCAGAAACACGCAGGGTAAAAACCAACCCCTGGCTTTACAAATCCCCCCGTGCTCGGGGAGGAGCCGCCACCGCTGCTAATCCGGAGAAGCCGCGTGAAAATGTGTTCCGCTGGGAAAATGCATGGCGCCAGGCAGCACCCCCCATCCCAGCTATCCGTGCACGAGCCTTTTCCGTATCCTGAGTAACTCGGGGTTCGCAGCCGCCTGTCAGGAGCAGGATTTGACCCAGGCTGCGATACGTCATGGTCCCTTGCCTGGCGCGCTGCTGGGCGTTTCTCCGCTCCCCTCTCCGCTCATCCTTTGGAAAATTAAGGTATTCAGTGGTATTCACACATCGATTGTGCACCAGGTATTTGCACTTGAGGGCATCTAAAAAATAACCTAGCTGACCCGCTGGCATGTGGATGGGCTGCATTTTGCTGCTGCTGGCGAGGTGGGGGATCGCGACCGGGAAAAAGTGAGCTCAGCCGTCGTAGCACGGACTTTTCTTCTGTTGACTCAAGATAAGTGGTGAACGCCCCTCGCAGAGCTGGCTGTCTCCTCCCTGCCGGCCCCGCGCAAGGTATCTCTCGTGGCTGTTTACATTCCTGCTGTGGCGCTGAGCCAGAGCCGGGAGGTCCTGGGCGGGCGCTGGCAAGACCTGCCCGGAGCCGGCCGGCTCAAAGGCAACGCCATCTCCGGCTGCCCGTCCCCTTCCCTGCGGCTCCGATGTCCCCAAGCAGTGTCCCTCCCACGTGCGGGTCCCGCAGTCAGGGTTGGGGGTCTCCTGGCTGCACCCCAGGCCCCGGCACGCAGAGGGTCCACGCTCTGGCACTGAGCTGCGTCCCGTTCCCGCCGGCGATGCATCCCCAGCCGGGCTCTCACCGCCGTGCACCGTTGCAGGGTTTGGTGTCTCAGCCTTGAAACTTTGCTGTTGTGCTGTCGCCGCTCCGAAAGCAAGGTGCAAACCTCACTCGACATCTCCCGCTTTCATCTGCAAAAAAACGGCAGCGTGCTGGCAGCTGCCCGCAATGTTCTTTCCGGGCGAGCTGCTGCTTTTGCTGTGAGCTTGCTGGAGGTGGATCTTTTGCTCGAGTAGTTACTGCTCCTGCTAGCAAAGTTCATCTTGAGCTAGAGCTGGCTCTCACTGCGGCCAGGGCTCTGTGCTCAGCAAGTGCTTGGAGGAAACAGAGACGAGGAAGTGTCCCCAGGTCTGGTTTGGTGGGGAGAAGTTCGGTCTTTGCTCTGATGTTACCAACAGGGTGGGTTGTTTTGTTTTTTTTTTTTTTCCCCCTTGGTTTCTCTTAGGTGCAGCGAATGCAAAACCGTCTTCCACCGGGACTGCCAAGCCAGCGCCAAGCCGTGCCCCCGCTGCGAGCGCCGGCAGAGGTACCAGCGAAAGCTGGAGGCGGAGGCCAGCGTGGAGCCAAGCCTTTAGCATCCAGGGACTGACCTCGACGCTGCCCTTGGCTCCTCATCCAGCCGGACTAGCGCCGAGGGGAAGGGGCCGGCGGGAGGTGCAGAGAAGAGACCCCCCCTCTCCTGCCCGGGAGCTCATCCTGCGCCTGGCCCTTCCCTGGGGACAGGGAGCTGGCGGTGCTGGGTGATGTGGCGTGGGTGCTCCTGCCCCACGGAGGGACCCTGTGCCCACCCAGGGCTGAGCAAAGGGGGCTGGAAAGGGCGGTCCCCCCACTCACAGTAAGCCGGTGCTGCTCGGGGATGCTCCCAGTCGCCCTCCTGGTGCCAACCTGGTACATCCCCTCCCGGTGGAAAACCCGGCGGCTTTCCAGGGTGTAAATCAGGATTTCCAATCAAGGGTGTGGATAACTGACATTGATTAAAGCTCTAGTTTTTTAGGATGTTCGATACTGAAAAAACGGTATTTTTTTACGTGGGGGTTTTGCACAAGCTGGCCTGCTCCGAGGAGGTGACGGCAGCCGCGCGGGGGCGGAGGGGGCGAAGTGACACTTGTGCCTTTAGGGGACCTGCGCGCCCCGGGGTGACCGCGGACGCCGGGGCTGGCTGAGCATCTCCCGCTCGGAGAGCCCACCCATCACCGTGGCCTCCAGGAAGAGAGGGGAGAGAAGAGCCGGGCTGCTCCTCCCCGCCTGCTGCTTTTAATCCTCAGAAGAAATTTTATTTTCCTTTCACACACACCCCCCCCCCAATGCAAAAATAATTAAAGTTTATTTAACGACGAGCGAAGCCGTGTTCGGGGTTTGCTTCTCCGCAGCGGGTGCCAAATCGCAGGTCCAACCTGGAGCTGTGTCTCCGTGGGAGGAGGGTTGGGGATGGGGATGCTGCCCGTCCTCCATCTTCCTTCCCTGTCCTCCATCCTCCTGCCCGTCCTCCAGGGTTTTGCAGGCTGGTTGGGGGACCTTGCCCCATTTTCCCTGCCCCGTTTTCCTTCCCATCTGCTCCCCACCAGTGTCGGCATCTCCGGTGGTTCTTTTCCCCGCCACCCCAATCCTGGTGGGGTGGGGTTTGGGGTGCACCCACCAGCACAGGGACCCCCGTGAGACTCCCTGGAAGGGGGGGGGGGGGGGGCCAAAAGCCAAGGCAGGGCAGCTCCCATGGGACCCCCCTCATGGGGGTCCCATCCCCCTGCCTGGGGAGGCCATGCCGGATCCGGCAGCAGCGCAGATCCCGGCTCAGCCGCGGGGCAGGGCCCTTCCTGCGGCAGGAACCTCCCGAGGAGCCGTTTCCTCGGCCGGGCGGCAGCGGGTCCCCTCCGCCATCGTCCCTTCCCTCCCACCCTGAGGGGAGGAAACAGGCCGGGTCCCCACCGCCCCTCTCCTCCGGTCGGGGGGCCGGGCACCCAACGCCGGCGTGGAGCCCAGCCCCGTCTTTCGGCGAGGCGCCGGCAGGAAACCAAGGCGAGTCGGGACCAGCCCGGCGCGGGCACGAGCGGGACCCGCTGCCACGCGCCCCACCGCCCCCGCCTGCACCCCGACGCCGGCTGGAGGTGAGGTTTGGGGGCTCGGTGGCTTTGGGGGCTCAGGGACTTGGGGCTCGGTGGCTTTGGGGGCTTGGGGGCGGTGGGTGAGGACAGTGGCGGCGACCCCGGGGCGGTTTGAGGCGGATCTGGGCAGTTTGTGGAACGGGCGCATGAGGCTGGGGCTCAGCGGGGACCCCCAGCTCGGCTCCCCTGGGGTCTCCGCGCACCCCAAGAGGGGTTGGGAGCTGCCGTCAGCCCCTTCCCCGCCCCGTCTCCCGCAGGCTGAGGTGCCAGGGCGGCCATGGAGGCGGCGGTGCCGGCAGAGGAGGCGTTGGTGCTGGTGGAGTACGGCTTCGAGTACCGAGCCAAGGATGGGACCTTGGTCTCCATCAAGCCTAACGAGCGCTACGTCCTGCTGAAACGAACCAACCACCACTGGTGGCACGTCAAGAGGAGCGGGGACACCCGGCCCTTCTACATCCCTGCCCAGTACGTGAAGGAGCTGCCCCCCATCGCCGCCCCGGCCCCGCACGACCCCCCGCTGCCGGGGCACGCCGGGACGGATCCAGCCACGCTCACACCCCAGCAGCCGCCAGCCTATGAGTATCGGTTCGTCGGCACCGCCGAGACGGAGGAGCCGGGCAGAGGATGCTCGGTGCCCAGGAGGGACTCGGTGCCCAGGAGGGACTCGCCACCGGCGCTCAGCTCTTTTCGGGTCCCGCCGGGGCTGAGCCCCCACCCCGCCGAGCCTGTGCGACCCTCGCACTCCCTGGATGATCTGGCACGGGTGACGCCGGCACCACGTGGTGCCACCGCCATGGGGTTGTGTGGGGACCCCCCGGGACATACTCGCCCACTTGGCAAGAGCCGCTCCGAGACCCTCTACGCCCCCAGCAAGGACAGGGACACGGGCAGGAGGTGGCCGGGGTCCGGCCATGTGGCTCAGGTACGGTGACATTCCCGGTGCTGTCCCCAAAAGCAGCGCCGGGGGGGGGGGTGAGCATGGGGGGAGGGGGCAGGATGCCTGGGTTCCCCCGGCTGATTCGATGCCCCATGTGTGTCCCCCCCGCTACGACCCTGTGACCCCCAGCACAGGGTGGGGTGGCACCCAGGGGCTCCCCGGCACCGCTGCCACTGCCGGGACCCCCCGTGTACCCCCACCGAGCTGACCCCATGGGGCAAACCTGTGGGCCAACCCTCCCCGTACAGGTTTGCCAGCAATTCCCACCTCGGGGGGGTAAGCAGCCCCCGCACCGGGCACCCACACTGAGCACCCTCCGTGCTCAGCCCCCCTGCATTGTGCCTCAGTTTCCCCACCCTCACGGGCACCCCTGGGCTCTCCCAGCCCCCCCGCTCTGCCCCCGCAGCAGCATCCTGCTGGGGTGCAGAGCCCCTTGATGCCCACGGTCCCCGGGGGGGCTCGGTGCCACCCGGGGGTCTTTGGGGCGTCCCACACCCCATCCTGGCAGCGTTCCCCGGGCGAGAGGAGGCAGAAAGGGGTTAACAGGGAAGCGCAGCAACTCCTCCCTGCCGGGGCGGGTGTCTCACCTGGGCGCAGCACCCAGTGCCGGACGTGGGTGCTGGGTGCACCCCAGCTAAGGCGGGCGCCCTGCCACCCCAAAACCCACGCTCGCCCCACGCCAGTAAGTAGTGAGGGGCCCTTCCCAGCACCCCCCGGGGCTCCCTGCTGCACCCCTCTTGCGGGGGGCACCCAAGGGTGGGGGGTGCCCCCCGGCCACTCGCCTGCCACCGCCACAGGCTGAGGCGCAGTGGGGTGAGACGGTGACGGCAGAGGGGGGGTCCCGCGTCCTTGTCCCCCCTCAACCTCAGCACCTTTCTTTGGGGTAACCTCAGGCACCCACAGCACCCCGAGCTCCAGCGTCCCCCAATTTGAGGGGGGCTCGAGGGGTTGTGCTGCCCAGGGGGGTGTTTTGCCGGAGGAAAGGGGGTGCGGGGGGCAGTGTTTTACACCCCATTTTACACCTTGCGACCCCAGCTGTGCCGGATTAACCCCCGGAGCTCTTTGCGCACCCAAAGCCACTGATCCCCCCCGGGGAGGGACCCAGCATGGTCCCCAACCCCGGTGCCATCACCGGAGCTTCCCCCTTCCCCTGCCTAAACCCAACCGGCGCCAAAACCAACCGACGTCGGCAACGGTGGGGCTGCGGCGGCCTCGGCCTGGCCACCATGTGCATCGACCACCTCGGCTGCCGGGATGGGGCGATCCCGGTGTTGGGGGGACGCAGCACCCCCCGGCTCAGCCCTGTGCCATTACCGGCGGAGCGGCACGATGGCGGATGGGCCAACCTAAATTTGGGGGGAGTTTTCCCGGTTAGGATTCCGGGCATGGCATCGTCCCGGTGCAATTCCTGCTCGGTTGGCCTTGGCTTTGCTGGAGCAGGTGACAGGTGACGGGTGGCGGGTGACGGGGTGACAACAACCCCAAAAAAAGGCAGTTCCGCCCCGGGGCCGTGCGCCGGGCTCGGAGGCGCCTCTTCCGCTCCCCGAACCCCCGCAGGAAGCACGGCCAGCGCGGGGCCCGGCACAGGGCGCCATCGGCATTGCCGGAGCTTCTCGGTGCCCCCGCCGGCTGCCCTCCCCCCGGGTGCCCACCGAGATGGGTGACCGGGTGTCAGGCGCTCTGCAACGGTCCCGTAGCAGGGTGTCGCGGCTGCTGCATTTAGGGAAGGTAGGCAGCACCCATGGGTGCACCCAGCCAGGGTGGTGGTGGTGGTGGTGGGGTGTTGTGGGGTCACCCTCCCTCTCCAAACTCCCTCCCGAATTTCCCCCGGGTGTTTACGCTGCGGAGGTGGCACCGGGCACCGGCGGGTGCCGAGGTGCCCGTCCCGAAGCAGTGAGGT
Organism: Gymnogyps californianus; assembly: GCF_018139145.2. NCBI lineage: Eukaryota > Metazoa > Chordata > Aves > Accipitriformes > Cathartidae > Gymnogyps > Gymnogyps californianus. Next base: position 2,880,749 of record NC_059498.1, on the reverse strand, counting down.
GCACCCAGCCCCCCCCCAGGGGAGAGAAACCCCCGGGGAAGCACCCATGGGAGGGAGGGAGGTGCTGGGGGGGGTCCGTGCCAGCGCTCCCCCATCATCACCCCCATGTCCCTTGTCCCCAAGACGAGGGTGGCCTTTCGCGCTGGGTTTCCGGCCCCGCTCGCCGTGGCGGGGGGGTCGTGGGGTGGCGGGGGGGGAGGGTGATGGGACATCCCTGGGGACACTCGACCCGCTGTCCCCCTCCGCTCCAGGGTGTCCCCAGGGACATGCCACCCGCTGTCCCCCCCCCACCCCGGGGTGAGGGGCAGGGCCGGGGTTGGGAAACTTTGTCCCTGCGGCCGTTGGAGGTTGGAGGGAGGCTCAGGGGCCATAAAGCTGGGGAGATCAAAGGGTGCCGGGAGGGGATTCCCTGCCGGCAGCCACCCGCCCGCGGCCATCTGGTCCCAGGGGACGCGTCCCCCCACCCCGAGCAGCCCCACGGAAGGGGGGCAGCCAGGCAGCCGCGCCAGGGGGGCTCGGGGCCTTATTTTGCGACATCGTGATGGCGCTGTCGGCCTCATCACCCAGCTCTGCTCGCCAGTGGGGTCAGGGTGCTGGGGCGGGTGGCAGGGGCTGTGAGTGCTGGCGGTGCAGGTGCTGGTGGTCTGGGTGCTGGTGATGTGGGTGCAGGTGCCGGTGATGTGGGTGCTGGCAGCACGGGTGCAGATGGTCTGGGTGCTGGCAAAGTGAGGGCAGAGGCTGGGAGTGCAGGTGATGTGGGTGTTGGAGATGTCTCAGGGTGCTGGTGTTGAGGGTGCTGACGTGCGGGCGCAGGCGGTGTGGGTGCGAGTGCTGGGGTGCTGATGCCGATGCCCTGGGTGCAGATCCCGGGGGTGCAGGCGCAGCGGGTGACGTGGGTACCAGTGATGTGGGCGCTGACACCGGGGACCACGACGCCCCAAGCCCAAACTCTCTCCGTGTGCTCAGGACGAACTCCCGTCCCCACTGCCAGCTGGGTGCTCCCTCCCCCAATGTGGGTGCTGTGGGTGCTATGGGTGCCCTCCTCCACCACCCGGCCATCTCCATCCCATCGCTCTCAGCTCCTGCCCCATGCTAGAGGGTGTCTCAGGGCAGCGCCTGCTGGGTGCCTGGGCAGGAGGGGCAGGGCAGGATCCGGCTCCTCGGCCCCCTCACCCATCCGCCAGCCCCGGTACCACAGCAGGGATATCCCAGGAACGCCATCCCCAGCAGCCCTGCCCCGTGGCTCGCCGCACCCATCGCCGACCACAGCACCCGAGTGACCCATCCGTGTCCCCCCCCAGGCACGCAAGGAGCCAGAGGAGCTGCCCGCCCCCATCTACCTCAACATCCAGGAGCTGCGGGAAGAAGCCGCAGCTGCCAGCTCGGCCCCGGAGGAACCCGGCAGTTCCGTGTCGGATTGGGAAACCCACACGGATACGGACAGTGGACATTTGTTTTATTATAACCCGGCGACGGGCGAGACCACGTGGGATTGTCCCTTTGGGCAGGCAGAAGATGGAGTGAGTCCCGTCGCCTCTCCCGCCTCCTCGCTCGCCCACAGCCCGGAGTTTCCCGAGTGGGAACAGTACGTGGATGAAGCCAGCGGACAGGCTTTTTTCTATAATTCGGTAACAGGTGAGACGTCGTGGGACCCCCCCACGCGGGAGACGGAGGCAGCTCCCGGGATATGTACCCTGGGGTGACGCGGTACGGTTCCATGGAGCAGAGGGTGAGCACCCAGCGAGGCGTGGGGATGATGATGGGGATGGGGATGGAGATGGAGATGGAGATGGAGATGGAGATGGAGATGGGGATGGACATGGAGACGGAGGTGGAGATGGGGATGGAGACAGGGATGGGAATGGAGATGGAGACGGAGATGGAGACGGAGATGGAGATGGAGATGGAGATGGAGATGGAGGTGGAGATGGAGGTGGAGATGGGGATGGGGATGGAGATGGGGATGGAGATGGAGATGATGGAGGTGGGGCAGCCCCCACCTGGGCTGGCCACGGCTGGGGGATGCGGATGCTCTTGGTGGGGCACAAGATCTTGACCTGGCTCTTCTCTCCAGCCGCCCACTCCGGAAGCGGACTATCCCGACCTGTCTCCAGATGAGCTGGAGGGTTATCCCGAGGAGGACTACTCGCCCATGGGCTCCTACGGTCAGGGGGCCGCTCTCTGTCTGTCCCCGAGGCGCTCCGAGGAGCTGGGCTCGCCCCCGGGCTGGTACGGGCACAGCCATCCCGAGGGAGCTGTGTTCTGCCCCGAGCACTTTGCCTCCGACACGGTACGGGGATGGGGACAGGGATGGGGATGGGGACGGGGATGGGGATATGGACAGGGATAGGGACAGGGATAGGGACAGGGATAGGGAGAAGCATGGGGACAGGGACAGGGACAGGGACAGGGACAGGGACAGGGATGGGATGGGGATGGGGACAGAGACATGGATGGGGACACAGATTGGGATAGGGACAGGGATAGGGATAGGAACAGGGTTGGGGATGAGGATAGGGACAGCAACAGCAATGGGGACAGGTACAGGGACATGGATACGGACAGAGATAGGGACAGGGATGTCTGGCAGGGGACGAGCATCCTTGTGGAGCCACAAAAGCAGAGGACAGGGGCTCTGGGGTGCAGTGGGTGCGAAGCTCAGCACCCATCTGGCACAGGCACCTCAGGCATCACCCGCTCCCTCCCTCCCTCCCTCCCCAGGTGAGGACGGGCGGCCGCCATGACCGGGCCAGCAGCAGCTCCAGCCAGGACAGCGGGCTCTTTGCCTGGCACAGCACCATGCCGCCGGCGCTGGGGGTCAAGGAGGAGAAGGTGAGCACCCTGGGGAGGGGCAGGCAGCCCTTCCCCACCCTGGCACCAGGGAGGGCAGGGGGCAAACCTGACACCCCCCCCAACCCCACGCTTTGCTTTCCAGTTTAAAAGCCTCGAAAAAGCCGGGGTGCTCAACCGGACCAAGACGGTAGACAGAGGGAAGCGGCTCCGGTAAGCACATCCTGGTGTCCCCCACTGCTGGAGAAGGGAGCCCCGGGGGGACGGAGGGGACAAGGGCTGTGCTGTCCCCCTGCGTGACCCCTCCTCTGCTCCCCAGGAAGAACTGGAGCTCCTCCTGGACGGTGCTGGAGGGGGGGATCCTCACTTTCTTCAAGGACTCCAAGCACTCATCTTCCGGTGCCTTGGTAAGAGCCCCAACAGCCTCGGTGGGGCCAGCACCCGTGGGATGGGGCCAGCACCCGTAGGATGGCACCAGCAGCTGTAGGATGGGGCCAGCAGCTGTGAGATGGGGCCAGCACCCATGGGACAGGGCCAACACCCATGGGATGGGGCCAGCACCCATGGGACAGGGCAAGGACCCACAGAATGGGGTCAGCACCTGCAGGATGGGGCCAGGACCCATGGAATGGGTCCAACACCCATGGGATGGAGTCAGGACCCATGGGATGGAGCCAGCACCCATGGGATGAGGCCAGCACCCATGGGATGGGGCCAGCACCTGTAGGATGGCGCCAGCAGCTGTAGGATGGGGCCAGCAGCTGTGAGATGGGGCCAGCACCCATGGGGACAGGGCCAACACCCATGGGATGGGGCCAGCACCCATGGGATGGGACCAGCACACATGGAATGAGACCAGCACCCACGGACAGGGTCAGCACCCATGGGATGGGGCCAGCACCCATGGGACAGGGCAAGAACCCACAGGATGGGGTCAGCACCTGCAGGATGGGGCCAGGACCCATGGTCCAACACCCTTGGGATGGAGCCAGGACCCATGGGATGGAGCCAGCACCCATGGGATGAGGCCAGCACCCATGGGATGAGGCCAGCACCCATGGGATGGGGCCAGCACCTGTAGGATGGCACCAGCAGCTGTAGGATGGGGCCAGCAGCTGTGAGATGGGGCCAACACCCATGGGATGGGACCAGCACCCATGGAATGAGACCAGCACCCATGGACAGGTTCAGCACCCATGGGATGGGGCCAGCACCCATGGGACAGGGCAAGAACCCACAGGATGGGGTCAGCACCTGCAGGATGGGGCCAGGACCCATGGAATGGGTCCAACACCCATGGGATGGAGTCAGGACCCGTGGGATGGAGCCACCACCCATGGGATGAGGCCAGCACCCGTGAGATGAGGCCAGCACCCGTGAGATGAGGCCAGCACCCATGGGATGGAGCCAGGACCCATGGAATGGGTCCAACACCTGTGGGATGGAGCCAGCACTCATGAGATGGAGCCAGGACCCACAGAACAGGGCCAGCACCCATGGGGCAGGCCCAGCACCCTGCACGAGGACCCCTCCCAGCACCGGGCCGGGTCGCCGCACGCCGGCACGTGTGCGCTCACACCTCCCCTCGCACACGCACGCTCCCCCTGGGTGGGAGCCGGGCTGGGGCCGGTGTCAGGGCGTCCTGACGAGCGCACGGAGCTCGTTGGGGCGAGCGAGGAGGAAGCGGTGCCTGACCCAGCCCCCCCCCGGCACCCAGCACCCGCCGCCCGGATGCAGAAGCCGCCGTGGGTCTTGCAACACCCTGCAGGGACGGCGGCAGGGGAAGGAGAGGGGCCGGACCCACACCCTCGGGGGGGGGGGACAACACGCGGTGCTGGCCCCACCGCTGGGATGTGGGCGCAGGGCTCTGTCTGGGGGGGGCCCTTCTGGAAAACAGGGATGGAGAGGGGTTGGATGGAGGGGGAGCACGGCCAAAGCACCCCGAAACCCAGGGCATGGGGAGAGCAAGCGGGTCTGATGCTTTTCCCCTGTGAAAACCCCCAAGGACTGTCCCCTCCCTGGGGACAGCCACCCGGACTCCTTTCCTTATGTAATGCTGCTTCTGCACAGTGCTGTCCCCAAGAGGGACCCTAAAACTGAAGACCCCCGGTGTCCCCGGGCAGGGCTGGGGATGTCCCACGAGGTGACGGCGGCTGTAGGGCCTGGCTGTCCCCAAGCTGGTGGCCACGACACCCACCCCACCGCAGCAGCACCCTGTCCTGGTCCTGCAGAGAGACCCCGGTGCCATGGGAGGGGACAGCGGTGTCCCACGGGGGACATTTGCCACTCCTGCCTTTCTGGAGGAGGAAAGCCCGCAGCCCCCCCGCAGAGCGGGACGCCGGTGTCCCCGTCCCCTTCGGGTGGGTGCCAGCGGTGCCACCCTCATCCCCTTGCTCCTGCAGCGGCACCCCAGCACCCTGACCACCCCCGAGCACACGGTGGAGCTGCGCGGGGCCACCCTCGCCTGGGCCGGCAAGGACAAGTCCAGCAAGAAGCACGTCCTGGAGGTGAGCTGGGTGACGGGGCGGGGGGACATCGGTCACCTATTCGGGTCCATGCACGGCCCGCGGGACGGTGGCGATGCCAGCACCTGCCCGGTTCATCCCACCAGCAGCGAAGGGGGTGTGCTGGGGTTGGTGGCGGTGGGGACACTGGGGCTGGGAGCAAAAGGACACGCTGTGCTGCCGGCCACTGTCCCTTTCCTACGGGCATGGAGATGTCACCAAGGGATATCCTGGTTCCCAGAGGGGTTTTTCCACTCGGGCTTTGCACAAGGAGGAGGTTTCCAGCCACCCTGGCTCGCCCACAAACGGCAACAATTGGGGTCATCGGTGTAATGAGTTGGGCACCGTTCTCAGCCACTACCTGACCCCCAAAGCCGGGCGGTTGTGACCAAATGCGGGCAGCCCCGCGGCCCTGCCCTGACCGCTGCCCACTGCTCCCACAGCTGAAGACGCGGGAGGGCTCGGAGTTCCTCATCCAGCATGACTCGGAGCAGATCATCACCGCCTGGCAGAAGGCGATCGCCGACAGCATCGGCCGGCTGGTGAGCAGGCGCCCGCCGCCCGCCAACCCCCACCCCGCCACCCTGGGGACGGGCACAGGGGTCTCACGCTGCCCCTTCCCTAGGGCACCGAGCTCCCCGGTGAGGAGGATGCCGAAAGCGGGGCTGAATTCGGCTCCCGGGAGAAGCTGGGGGGCGGCGAGGAGAAGAGGGCAGGTGAGCTCGGGCATCCCAGTCCAGGGACGGGCACCAGGGTGGCACCGGCAAAACCACCCACCAGGCAGGGTGGGGTGGCCGCCCCGCGGTGTCCCCAGCTCCCTGAGGTGGTGGGACGCGCCAGGAGCGCCTCAGTCCCTTGGGACGATGCTGACCTGTGCCCTGTCCCCGCCAGCGGCCGGGCAGGTGATGGGCAGTGCCAGCGGCGAGAGCGACTCCAGCAAAGTCCGGAACAAACTCCGCAAGTTCCTGCAGAGGCGGCCGACGCTGCAGTCCCTGCGCGAGCGGGGCTACATCAAGGGTGGGTGCTCAGGATGGGGCTGAGCCCCCTCAGGGTGTCCCCAGGCTGGAAGGTGGGTGGGGACAGCCAAGGATGGAGCTGGGACAGAGGGTTGGGGGACCAAGCCCAACCCCGACCCGACGTCTTGGTGATGGGCTTGGGCATGTCCCATCACCTCCAGCCACCCCGGTGTCACACCCGTGTGGGAACGGGACCCTCTGCGATGTCCCCAACCTGGTCTCCCACCCCAGACCCGCCACCGGGTGTCCCTTCAGTGTCACCCAGCCGTGCTCAAGTCCCTGTTGGTTTTTCCAGATCAGGTTTTCGGCTGCTCCCTGCAAGCGCTGTGCGAGCGGGAGCGGGGGACGGTGCCCCGCTTCGTCCTGCAGTGCATCCAGACCGTGGAGAGGAGAGGTACCGCCCCGGGGCTCGGGGACAGGGACAACCCGGGGGGCACCGGGATGGGGACAGGTCTGGGTAAAGCCTAAATTGGGTGGTTGGATTTTCCCTGGAATCCCAGTGCTGGCTGCTGTGGGCACCAGCACGGCCGTACTCGGTCGCTGTCACCATGTGCCGGCCGGCTGTGGGCATCTTACAGGGGACAGTGGGGACACGTGGGTACCTGGAGCATCCTCGGTGGTGGCTGGTGTCACATCCCAGGGCGGGTTGTGGTTAACCAGGAGCTTTCCCCCCATCTCCACCACTGTCCTCTGCCAGGTCTGGACATCGACGGGCTGTACCGGGTCAGCGGCAACCTGGCCACCATCCAGAAACTGCGCTACAAAGTGGAGCACGGTAAGGTCACCCGCGGTGACAACGGGGGGCAAATGGAATATAACCCCCCACCAAGGGCAGGGTGACGGGGCTCCGGCCGGGGAGGGAGGGGACAGGGACCCTCACCCATCCCTGGGGCTCTGGGACCTGCCTGAGGTGCTGCCCCGGCCCCGCAGATGAGCACCTGGACTTGGACGACGGGCGCTGGGAGGACATCCACGTTGTCACCGGGGCGCTGAAGCTCTTCTTCCGGGAGCTGCCGGAGCCGCTCGTCCCCTTCAGCCACTTCGACAAGTTCATCGCTGCCATCAGTGAGGCCCGGGGACAGGGACGGGGATGGGATGGAATGGGATGGGGATGGGATGGGGATGGGAACGGGGACAGCGATAGGGATGGGGACGGCGATGGGGATGCGGATGAGGATGGGGACGGGGATGGAATGGGGATGGGGATTGAGATTGGGATGGGGATAGGGAGAGGGATGGGAATGGGGACAGGGACGGGGACAGGGATGGGGACAGATGCTCCGGCTGCCGGAGCCAGCACCCCACCCTGTCTTCCCACCCCTTGCAGAGATGCAGGACCCGACCAGGCGGGGCCAGTGCATCCATGACCTGGTGTTCTCCCTCCCGCCCGCCCACCATGACACCATGAAGGTCCTCTTCCGCCACCTCTGCAGGTGACACCCATCTCACTCCCCCCAAACCCGAGCCGGTGGCAGGAAGGGGGACAGGACCTGGGTTTGGGGACATGCCGGGTGACACCGTCCCTTGTCCCTGCAGGGTTATCGAGTACAAGGAGGAGAACCGCATGTCGGTGCAGAGCATCGCCATCGTCTTTGGCCCCACGCTGCTGCGGCCGGCAAGCGAGGAGGGGAACATGGCCATGCACATGGTCTTCCAGAACCAGGTGGTGGAGCACATCCTCAACCAGTACAGCTACATCTTCCCCGACAGCTAAAACCCCCTGGGGACATGCGTGGGGACAAGCCCAGCAGTGGGGACATGAAGGAGCAGCATCTCAGGGGAAGGACTTGGCCGTGTGTCACCTCGGACGATGGGTGGTGGCAATCGTGGACTCAATGAAGGGCAGTGCGGTGGCCTGGCTCGCTCGGGATGCGGCTCAAGGGACGGGTGCCGGAGCTGGGGACACCCCGAGCACCCCGTCTTCTTCTGCCACCCGCTCCCGCTGGGCCCGGATTCGCGGAGGCTGAGCCCCAGGGGGTGCGTGGGGTTTGGGGGGGTCCCCATTGGTCAAGAGGGGACGACGGAACCCCAGCTCGCCGGGGCCAGCGGCACAGACCTGGCATCCCCGGGATAAGGGGACGGAGGTGCCCGGCCGGGCAGTGCCTGCAGGGACGGTGCCACCGGCGGGGCAGGCAGGGAGAAGCCAGGCTGTGCCATGGCTGGAGCCGGCGTCCGGCATGAGCCCGCCGCCGTATTCCCGAATAAAGAGCCTGTTCAGCCGCAAGGACGAGGCGTTGCTGGCAGGGCACAGGGACATCCCCGGGGACACCAGTGGCACAGCAGGGGCTCAGTGCCCCTTGGCTCCTGGTGACCCTTGGGGACAAGATGTGCCCTTTGTGCCCCACGAGGACGAGGGGACCTCGGCATCCCCAGAGGAGGGAGACTGCAGGCCACCCCTTTCCTGGCTGGCATCGCCAAACCCCATGTCACTGCAAGTGTCACCGCAGGCAGCGGGGATGGGTGCTGAAAGCGATATGGCGGGGAGCGGGTGCCAGTGGGACGTGAGCTCCCGTCACCCAGAGTCACCGCTCTGGGGTGGGGACACTTTGGGTCACGATGGAGATGATTCGGGACACAACCAGGGCAGTAAGGGACGCAAAAGGGACAGTAAGGGACACAAGTGAAATGCTTTGGGACATAATGGGGACGCTAAAGGGCATCACAGGGACAGGAGGATGACACTTTGGGACACGGTGGTGACACTTTGGGACACAACAGGGGCAGGTCAGCACACGACAGGGGTTTGGGACACGGTGGGGATGGCTGGGATATAGAGAGGACACTTTGGGATGAGGCGGGGACACTTGGGGACACAACAAGGGCACTTTGGGGTGCAGTGGGGATGCTTTGGGACGTAACGGGGACACTTTGGGACACGAGGGGACATGAGGGGTCACGACGGAGACCCTTTGGGATGCAGTGGGGACAGTCTGGGGCACAAGAGGATGCTTCAAGGGTGCAGCAGGGGCACTTGGGGACAGGACGGGGACCCTTTGGGATGCAGTGGGGAGGTTTGGGGGCACAAGGGGATACTTTGGGGGACACCTGAGGGTGTGCAGCAGGGCCACTTTGGGACAGGAGGGGACACAGCGGGGACACTTCGGGATGCAGCGGGAACACTTTGGGGCACAAGGAGGTACCTCGGGACACGAGGGGATGCTTGAGGGGTGCGGCGGTGGTAGTTTGGGACCGGAGGGGACCCTTGGGGACACGCTCCGGGACACCAAGGGGAAACTTCGGGCCCCCGCGGGCAGACCTGGGCCCCCTCCGGGGCGGGGCGGCGGCGGGGGCCGGGCCGGGGTCCCGGCGGGGCGGGCCGGGGGCGGTGCCGGTCCCGGGCCGGGCGGGCGGGGGCCGAGCCCGGGCAGAGCCCCGCTGCCGGCCCCGCTCCGCGCCCCCCGCCCCGGCTCCATCTTGTGCGCGGCCGCCGCCGAGCGGCTCCAGGTGCGGGGGGGGGGGGGATCGGGGGGACCGGGGGCGGGGGGGGGGGGGGTCGCTCCTCCCGGTCCCGCGCAGGGACCCGCCGAGGGGGGGAGCGCGACGCCGCGGGGCGGGAGGGGACCCTGGGGCGCCCCCACCTCGGGACCCACGGAGTGACACCCACCCCCCCCGGGGCCGTGGGGGACCCCCGCAGCGATCCCCCCTCCGCTCCTTGGGACCCCCGGGAGGGCCCGCCCCCCCCCCTCCGCGGCCGTACGGGACCCCCGGGGCTGTAGGGGACCCCTGGGACCGATGCCCCCCATACAGCCGTGCAGGACCCCCAGAGGGACACACCCCCCCCCGCCTTGGGACCCCCGGAGCGACTCCCCCGAGGGCCATGCGAGACCCCCATCAGTCCCATGCCCCCCGCCCCCCCACAACCGGGGCTGTGCAGGACCGGGGACCGCGTGGAACCACCAGCAGCGACCACCCCCCCACCCCGAGCCTCACAGGGACCCCCCCAGACCCCCCCAGCACCAACCCCCCCCGAGCCTCACAGAGATTCCCCAGACACCCCCCCAGCAGCAACCCCCCCCAGAGCCTCACAGAGATCCCCAGGACCCCCCCAGCAGCAACCCCTCCCAGAGCCTCACGGAGATCCCCCAGACCCCCCCCCCCAGCAGCAACCCCCCCCAGAGCCTCACAGAGATCCCCCAGGACCCCCCCAGCAGCAACCCCCCCCCAGAGCCTCACAGAGATCCCCCAGACCCCCCCAGCAGCAACCCCCCCCAGAGCCTCACAGAGATCCCCCAGGACCCCCCCCAGCAGCAACCCCCCCCAGAGCCTCACAGAGATCCCCCAGAGCCCCCCCAGCAGCAACCCCCCAGAGCCTCACAGAGATCCCCAGGACCCCCCCCAGCAGCAACCCCCCCCAAAGCCTCACAGAGATCCCCAGAGCCCCCCCCAGCAGCAACCCCCCAGAGCCTCACAGAGATCCCCCAGGACCCCCCCCCAGCAGCAACCCCCCCCAGAGCCTCACAGAGATCCCCAGAGCCCCCCCAGCAGCAACACCCCCAGAGCCTCACAGAGATCCCCCAGGACCCCCCCCAGCAGCAACCCCCCCAGAGCCTCACAGAGATCCCCCGGACCCCCCCCAGCAGCAACCCCCCCCCAGAGCCTCACAGAGATCCCCCAGGACCCCCAGCAGTGACCATCTCCCAGACCCTCACAGAGTCCCCCCCAGACCCCCCCCCCCCGAGCAGCAACCCCCCTCCTAGATCCTCACAGGGCCCCCCAGACTCCCCCAGCAGCGACCCTCCCCCAGCCCGCCCCCCCACTTCCCCTTGCTGCCACAGGACCCCCCCAGTGCTCGGCGCTGCACAGGCAGGATCCGACCCCAACCCAACTGGGGGCAGGGACCCCCCAGGGCCGAGAGGTAGGGACCCCCCCGGGCCAGGGGTGGGGGACCCCCCCCGGGGCTGTCACCCCCCCCCCCCCAACCCCCCCAGGACCAGGCACCAAGGGGTTACGGCGCAGAACTGGCTTTGGTGGCCAAAATCCCTCTTAAGGCATTAATCGCAGTGGGAAAGGGGGGGGGGGGGAACAGGGTCACCGTGTCGTCCCCCCCCCCCCGCGCTGTCCCCAGCCCTGGCGGGGTGGGGTGGGGGGCGGGGACAAGTGCACCCGGCCTGAAAATTTAAGCCAAATCACTAAACCTAGCTTAAAATTCAATGGGATTTGGGGGGGGGGGGGGAAGGTGGGAGGGGGATGCGCTGGGGAGCGGGGTTGGAGGTTTGGGGGGCACATCTGGCACCCCGCCCGGTGGGGGGGCCCAGGCATTAGTCAGGGTGTAAAGGTCGGGAGCTGGCAGTGTTTGCACGCACGGTGCGGAAGTGGCACCGTCCCCGTGTCCCTGTCCCCGGCGGCGGCTCCCGGCTGGCAGCAGGTAGGGACGGCAGGGCTGGGTGCCCCCCATCCCGGCAGGATGGGGGGGGGTGTCATCGTCCCCCACCCCAGGGTGGGCACCTGCTGGGGACCTGCTGTCTGTCCCGCGCGGTGACACGGGGGTCCCAGCCGGCTCTGCCCCGGGCAGGTGTCCCCTGGGCCTGGCATGACTGGGTGTCCCGCTCCCCGTGGGGACAGGGACTCGGAGGTGCTGCTGCATCAGGGGTGGCTCGGGGGGTCCCCATGGCCCCATAGGGATCAGGCTCTGGGGGTCCCCACAGCCCCATAGGGACTGGGCTCTGGGGGTCCTCACAGTCCCACAGGGACCAGGCTCTGGGGGTCCCCACAGAGACTGGCTGTGAGGGTCCCCATAGCCCATAGGGACCGGGCTCTGGGGGTCCCTATAGAGACTGGCTGTGAGGGTCCCATAGCCCATAGGGACTGGGCTCTGGGGGTCCCCATAGGGACGGGGCTCTGGGGGTCCCCACGGCCCCATATGGCCCAGACCTCGCTCTCCTGATCCCAGCTCCTGCCCCATGTCACCATGGCCGTGGTGGCGGGATGGGGGCAGCCGCCCACATACTGTGGCCAAATCCTGCTCCACCCCGCACCCAGCATCACCCCTTTCCCTTGGACACCCCCCTCCCAGGTGACACTGCCTCTGGAAGGACCCCCTGGGGCAGGGATCCATCTGTGGGTGACACTAGGTCCTGGCCGGGCATTTTGGGGTGCAGGGGGGGGAGAAGAGCATCTGCGGGGTTCCCACCCCCTCCCTGGTCCCCCCATCACCGCAGACCCCGCCGTGCCGAGATGGTGCCAGACGCCTGAGCCACCTCCCCGGCGGGGACCAGCCATGGAGACGGTCGTCATCGTGGCCATCGGGGTGCTGGCCACCATCTTCCTGGCGTCCTTCGTGGCACTGGTGGTGGTCTGCCGGCAGCGGTACTGCCACCCCAAAGACCTCCGGCACCACTACGACACCAAGTGAGTGATCCCGCGGGGGTGGCATCGTCCCCGTCCCCACCGGGTGAGGCGGGTCAGGGAGGGACCCCAACCCCATGTGCTGTGGACAATGCTGGGGACATGTCCCCATCATCAGGGACATCATCAGGGGGATGACGCTGGGGACACGTCCAGCATCATCAGGGCGTTGGGGGGTGGGGGGGAGCCCGAGCGGTGGCCTGTCACCAGG